>NC_134540.1:93773738-96173738 GCF_050624435.1 Tenrec ecaudatus
GGGCTTCCTGCTCCCATAATGATTCACAGCCTTGGAAACTCACAGCAGTTCTACTATGTCCGACAAGTTTTCTATGAGTTGCACTCAAACAGATGGCAGTGAGATGTTTTGAAATATGGCTAGAAGAGCCACAAATAATTCACTTCCTTGCACCAGGATGGTAAATCTTTACGGGAGCAAAAAGCCCATCTTTCTCCTGTGGAATGAATGACTAATGGATTTGAACAGTCAGCCTCATAGTTAACACCCAATGTCTCACAGTGACACCAGGGCTTCTTTGTAAACCCTATAGTTTGGTTCTAGTCTGCCTTGTAGGATCACTATTATGTGGAATCCATTTACTAGGGGTGGCTTTTTAAACACAAGTTTAGGGAGATTAAAAACAATGAGACACACAAACTCACTGCCATCTAGTCAATGCTGACTCATAGCGACCCTATAGGACCTAGAACTGCCTCCTGTCAGTTTGTGAGATTGTAACTCTTTATGGGAGTAGAAAGTCCCAACTTTCTCCTGCTGGTAGTTTTGAATTGCTGACTTTGCAGTTAGCAGCCCAGCTAGTAGCCCCTATGCCACGAGAGCTCCTTATCAGTTCCATCACATAGGATTAGGGTGGGTGCTAAATCTCAATCTCTCCTCAGGAGTATTTAATTAAAAAGGGAGGGAAAAATAGACACCAGGTGAACATCTGCTAGGTATGAACTACCTGGAGCTTTGTGAAACAGAACGATGCAAGACTCTTCAGAGAGAAAACTTGCATAGCCCTGGGAAGCCCTGAATGTTTTTCCACCACTATGTAAAAATAATTTTCATTCTTTAAAACCAACTACTTTATTAAAAACAGCCCTAGGACACACTAACCCATGGCTACGGTTAGAAACGAATCGTTTTTCTGGAACATCAGTACTGTGCTGCTCAGTTTCAACCCTGAATACTTAAGGCATGTCTTAGTAAGTGCTCAATGGAGGCTTGTTAAATACCGGTAACTGTATTTTTCATCCTCGAACAGACACTGAGAAGTTCAGCTTTTCCTGTGTGTGCAATTGTTTGTGAAAAACAAATAGGAAAGGGTTGACTCAGATATATATATATATATATATATATATATATATATATATATATATTTTTTTTTTTGCAAAAGCCTATCTTTGAACTTAAACTAGACCTCTTCCGTCCTGGGCGCTTTCACAACCAACCGTCAAATGAAGAGTTATCACGGTTCTTCACAAAGAACAAGCACTCCCTCTAGGTCAGGACCAGGAGGCTAAGTCATTGACAAGGAGCAGGTGGAGCGGAGCGCTAGCGCTTAGGGTGTGAACGTCAAGTTCCAACTCAGTGCATAAAATGGTCACCGGTCCCCTTAACGACGAAACCCACTCCTGCGGGTCGCCCGTTGTGCAAACAGCACCAGGTGCGGACGCTAAAGGAAGTTTCCATGGCGTCACAACTGTCAAAGGGCTGGAGCAAACATAGCACTCGCCACCTGGGGCTCTGGGAACCGCCCCAGCCCGCAGAGGTGGGAGGCGCCGCGGCGCGCCCTTTGATGACGTCACCGCGCACGCGCGTCTCCCCCCCCCCCCGTGCGTCACCGACGCAGTCGGGGCTGGAGTTCTCGTCTGCGCCTGCGTGGGGAACAGCTGGCGGAACCGGCCTTTTGGGGCTGCCAATTGCGGCGTCCCTGGCTTCTTGTGTTGTGGCAAGTTCGTTCGGTGGCTCTGGACTGAAGTGGCCTCCTGTTCCGCGGAACAAGCTAAAGGTGACGTTGGGGCAGGTGGGGGCTGGGCTGTGGGACGAACGCCGGGGGCGGGGCGCATCCCTTTCTCCCCGCCAAGCAAATGTTTAGGGGTGTCGCGCCTGTCAGTGGAAGGCGTGGGAACAGAGGTCGCCGGGTCTTCAGAGTTAATGATTGTTCTTCGTCCTGGATGGGGTGTCAGTTCTTTAGTTCATCGGCTTTACATAACGTCACAGATGTGGGTGGGCTCCACCCCACCACGTTACTAGGGAGGGTCAAGTTCACGTAGCCGCTGGCGGACTGGCTGAATTTGATTCCTGAACTCCTTCCCTACAAACTTGATTGCACATGGGAAGGAGGTGATACAAATCTCTCTCTCTCTCTCTCTCTCTCTCTCTCTCTCTCTCTCTCTCTCTCTCTCTCTCTCTTTTTATTGTTAAAAACTCTGTTAGGTGCTTTAATTGTCTACGTTTGATTCTCACGCTTACCCCCTCGAAAATGATAATCTCCTTTGACGCAGAGAGTTCATTTATACAGAATTCCTTGAGGGCTTGGGAGTAGGGAACAGGGAGAGAGGGAGGGACCTGTACTCCTCAGCGGTGTGGTTCTACAGAAGTGTGTCTAGATAGAGATAGAGAGCCTGCAGATTTGGAGGGATTTGCTTTCTTGCTATTTCACCGTGTGTTATGGAAGGTAAATACCTACGAGGAACACTTTGCCCGTAGAAATATTTATAAAGGTTACACGAATGAAAAACTTTGATGGTTACTCGTAGACACTTTCTCCCCCATTGAAATAACGCTGGATCATTTTCAATATCTACGGAATAAAAACGTGGTAGTGCTTTTTATTTTTTAACTACACCTCCCCCCATCACTGTAGAAAGTTTTGTCTGTTGTTGTCAAAATGTTAATTGTTCAGCACTCCTTTCCCTTCATCTGCCTGCTGTTTTGTAATGTTATATTTTTACTGTTACTTGGGTTATAGTACTAACACATTAAAGGTTTACTAAATATGAGCTGCTGTGTTAACGACCAGGGAGTCTCAGCCTCATCCTAATTACTAGATAGTTACCAACCCCATTGTACACTTAAAGGAAATGGAAAGTTAGAGAAATCAAGGCATTGTCCCATATTTAATGTCCCAATGATTAAATGTTTGCATTCTTATTTGAATTAAGATCTTTTGGACTCGTTGATCTACCATATACTTTTGGTTTATCTTTTCACAAATGGGAAAAAATCAGCCCCAAACATAAGAAACTAAAAATCTAATATCAAAAAAATAGGTTAAAAGTCATGGAATTCTTAGGTAATTGTAATGACTAAAACTATTGAGGTCCATTATTTTTTTATGAATTTTGGAATCTTGGATATCTACATAAGTTTCAGGATGTATCTGCATTCCCACCATTGCCTGTATTTCAACTTTATTATTAAATACATTGAGCCTTGGCCTGGAACTTGCTGAGGGAAATTGCCTTTGAGATCATATAGAATCTATACCATTAATTGGACATTCACAGAAGTTTCTCTTAGCATGTTTCATTTTATGGGAAGTCTCAGTGGGTTATATGACATGATATACAGTGGAATATCCACTGAGAAAGTATGCTTTTAGAAGTAGGCTACATCACAAAAGAGGAGACTTCACAAAGGTCATGGGAAAATAGCCATTATCTTTTCATTACCTTTTTCCATACACTTCTTAAAGCACCTTACATTTCAGTCCCTCTGAGGAAGAAGTACAAACTCTCAGCAGAGGTGACATTGGAACGGATGGCTTCAAAAGCCTGGTGGGTGGTGAGGGTTTTATTCAAAAATTAAAAAGTAAGGAGAGTCGTCTCATGACTTCGTGTCTCTTTGTTTAATGGGCTCAATAGGAGTGTTGGGACTCCCTTGATTGGGTTTAGGATGGCAACCATTTCTCTAGGCCACTGAATGGTTGTTGTGAGTCATTGCCATCACAGTCTTTGGATGCTTATGTGATTAAACAAGTAGACTCCCACCAGCCGTGTCGGTGGACATATGTACTACCTCTGTGGCCTTCCCTAGGGTCCTCTTCCAAAAACGCTTGTTATGCAGTCATTCATTCAGGTAAGAAAATTACAGTGTGTCTGCACGAGAGACTTACATGATTACTGACCCCTAGACACTGACAGTTTGGTAAATTTATTTTGAAATCAGTCGTTCGAATATTTGCTAGAGAGTAGATAATTTAGCCTAGTGCTGTCCTTGTGTGTTTCTGTGTTGTTTGTTGTCAAGGGGATTGAGAGCTAGGGACTCTATCATCTTTGAGCGACATTAGAAAATCTTCCACCAGGAAGTTTCTTTGACTCCTTTGGCCTGGCTCTTGGTCTGAACCCTGAAGATAAGATGTGGTTTATATATCTGGCACCTTTAATTGAGGCATTTGTAGAAAAGTGAATGAATGTCAATGTTGAGTGCCTTCTAGTCAGTTCCACCTTGTGAAACAGTAGGACACTGCTATAGTTTATTGTGCCAGCCTGGCCGATAAACACAAGTAGGATTAACTGAAGGGCAGAGGGATACATGGCTCGGCGAGCCTCACCATGGTTGTTCTGTGCCTCAGTTTAAAGGGGTACACTACCTGTGGGATGCCTAGCCTGTGGACTGTGTCACTGTAAGGTGAGGTCCCTTTAAGCCCACACGATTGGAATGTTCATCTCTGGAGCTGGGGACTGACAGTTGATGACAGTTGGGGACCTGCCTTGCTGTTTGCTGCCTGGGTATATATAGCCCAGCTCTCTCTACAGAAGTAAACTGGCATCTGGCAGCTCTCAAAACTTGAAGGACTGCTAGTGTCTCACTGCTTTATAATTTAACTGTTAATTTCTTGTATTATCTATCTGTATATTATTTAACGGTTTATTTCTTGAATTATATATCTATCTTTATAAATATATTTATATATAATTACTAGCAATCTGGTTTGTCTCTAGAGAACCCTGTCCAACACAGACCACTGTCCCATCCTGTGCTAGACTCGCAACTCTCGTTAGGTTTCAGCCCATTGGTGCAGCAACTGTGTGAGTCCATCTTGATGAGGGTCTTCCTCGGGTTTTCTCACCCTCTGCTTTGCCAAGCATGAAGTGCTTTTCCGTGGATTGGCCTCGTCAATACCATGGACAAAGTACGCCAGATAAAGTGGACTCTGCCTCACTACTAAGGCACTCGCTGCTCCCTGTAGCACACTGTTGTTTCTTGTAGCGCTCCAGGGTACGTGTACTATTCTTCACAAACACCATAATTCAAAGGTATCTAGTCTTACATTGTTTCAGAAACACTAAACTAGATCTGATCTAGATGTTAATAAAGTTTGCACAAATCTTTAAAATACCAAAGGAATTTTACATTCGTTTTGACGCTGTTGGAAATTTTCTAAATGTTAGCCTACTGAGGTACCCATTAATTTCCTCCCTGATTTTAGAGCAGATACTAAAGAAGCTCTGTCTCTGGACGTTTTACATTTGCTTCATTGTGTTGTTGTTATTGCACTTGGCACTTGTTCTTTATTTTGTTCCTTTATCTTTCCAGGTTTTGAGCTCTTTTAAGACGTTTTGATTGCGAAAGCTCAGCTTGTGGCTCATATGTCGTCAGTGGATACTTGGCCATAATTAGGGTAAGAATATGAACAAGAGAAACATACTAATGAATTCAACTTTATAAAGCCGACAGGAACTGTTATAAAACAGTTAACAGTTGGGTACGATGAAGACTGTAGGGGAAGGGTCGTCATAGTTGGTGGAGTCCCTGTTTTGCTACCAGGTGAAAGGTGCCTGTTGGCATGCACCGTGTCTCACCGTGGGAGTCGGACCTGAAGTCAGTTTCCACATGTTCGTAGCCATGAATGCCCGATGGAGCAGTTCCACTCTGTTCTCTGCACCTGCAAGAGGTTACCCAGGAAAAAGCCGAAAAAAGCTTCACTGGGGAGACCCTTCGTTGTGTGCATTTTTTCCCTCTAGGCAAGCATGAAGGAAATTTCTCGGAGTTAGTGCACCCAGTTGTGTCACCTGGGAAGGTTTTCTATGGTCACAGTGAATTTTTTCTTAAAAGCATTTTCACTCAAACCTTTCTTTTATGATGATGGATTTAAGAGAACAGCATGCAGCTGTGAAATTTTGTTTCCTGCTCAGGAAAAATGCCACGGAAACTGTTGTGATGTGGAACACAGCTTACAAGGACAGCGCTATGGGGAAAACTCAAGTGTGCAAGTGGTCTTCTCATTTCAAATAAGGTCAAATGTCGATTGATGACACACCTCATTCTGTACTTTAGTTAACTTCCCAAACAGACGGAAATGCTGATTTTTGTTTCTGTGAATGAATAAGGGCATGAATGGGCAATGATTTGATGATGTAAAAGAGGTGAAGGAAAAAAACGAAGGAAGTATTTTCAGCCATCCAAATAGATGATTTTGAAAAGAATGGAATAGCAGATTTGACAACTGCAGTAAGTGTAATGGAGAGTACTTTGAAGGTGAAAAAGTGGTTTTTTTTAATTTGAATACATATCTTTGGGGGGGGATTACATTTTTAGGGGGGCTACCCCCTCTCGTATGTGCTCCCCAGGCATTGGGGTTGAGGCCAATGTAGCAAACATAACATTTTGAGATGAACTTTGAATGTGGGGTGTTCAGCACAGTTGCCAGTGAGGAGTGGAAGGTAGCCAAAGACTTTGATGAACAAGAACAGAATTTTTTCTAAATAACAAAAGGATGATACACCCTTTTTAAAAACCTCTTGGTAAAGGACTCTGGGCTGAGAAGTTCAAACATCCTAGGAAGCCATATTTAAATTTAATAAATGAGAGTGATTTGATTTTTTTAAAATTAAAGTTTATTCAAAGGAAATTGTTCAGATGGCTGTGTGGTAGACTGACAGACAAGGAACCTTGCCTGAAGCCCCAAAATGATGTCAGTTGAACATATTTTCATTTTTTTGTCTTCATTGTTACCGACATGTGTTTGTATCATGTGCTAAATTAATCCAGCACAGAATCATTCAATTGGGGTCCAGGGAGAAAGATAATAATTAGCTTCATAATTTTGTTAGCATAAGAAATACGGTTGATGATCCTTTCAATAGTAATTACTCAGTAGAAGTAAAAATGGTGTAGTTAATAATTATTAAATATGGAAGTTAAAAAATAACACATTTATAGTATTGATCTCTTTTGACTTAGCAAGCATTGGTAAGTGTCTTTTATGAACCCAAAACCGTTCTTTAAGGCCTTTTGTTAACTATTTAGTTGAACTTGTCACTCAGTTCAGGTCGTTCTCCTTTGCTTTGCTAGGTAGAGCAGAGGATTCGCCATGGCATCAGTGGTTGCCGCACAAACCTCACGCACGGTAGCATCACAGGTGCCATTTGCAGACTTATGTTCAACGCTAGAACGGATCCAGAGAAGTAAAGGACGGGCGGAAAAAATCAGACACTTCACGGAATTTTTAGATTCATGGAGAAAATTTCACGATGCCCTTCATAAGAATCAAAAGAACGTCACAGACTCTTTTTACCCAGCAATGAGACTCATCCTTCCTCAGCAAGAAAGAGAAAGAATGGCCTATGGGATCAAAGAAACCATGCTCGCCAAACTTTACATTGAGCTGCTTAATTTGCCGAAAGGCGGGAAAGATGCCCTCCAGCTTTTAAATTACAGAGCCCCTACTGGAAAGCGTGGAGATGCTGGAGACTTTGCAATGATTGCCTACTTTGTATTGAAGCCAAGATCTTTACAAAAAGGAAGTTTAACCATACAGCAGGTAAATGACATTTTAGACTCCGTTGCCAGCAATAATTCTGCCCACAAAAAGAACCTGGTAAAGAATAGCCTTCTTCAGTTTATAACTCAGAGTTCAGCCCTTGAGCAAAAATGGTTCATACGGATGATTCTGAAGGACCTGCACCTCGGTGTTAGCGAGAGCACTATATTTTCTGTTTTCCATCGTGATGCCGTTGAGTTGCATAATGTCACCACAGATCTGGAGAAAGTCTGTAGGCAACTGCATGATCCTTCCGTTGGACTCAGTGACATTTCTATCACTTTATTTTCTCCCTTTAAACCCATGCTAGCTGCTATTGCAGATATTCAGCGTATTGAGAAGGACATGAAACACCAGAGTTTCTACATCGAAACCAAGCTGGACGGTGAGCGTATGCAAATGCACAAAGATGGGGACGAATACAAATTCTTCTCCCGCAACGGGTATAACTATACCAACGAGTTTGGTGACTCGTCACAAAATGGCTCTCTAACACCGTTCGTTCATCGTGCTTTCAAAGCAGACATACAGAACTGTATCCTTGATGGGGAGATGATGGCCTACAATCCTAACACTCAAAGCTTTATGCAAAAGGGAATGAAATTTGATATTAAAAGAATGGTAGAAGATTCTGATCTGCAAACTTGTTACTGTGCTTTTGATGTGTTGATGGTTAATAATAAAAAGCTTGGACACGAGATCCTGAAAAAGAGGTATGAAATTCTTAATAGTATTTTGACCCCAATACCAGGTAGAATAGAAATAGTGCAGAAAACAGAAGCTCATAGTAAGAAAGAAGTCATTGATGCTTTGAATGAAGCAATAGATCAGAGAGAAGAGGGGATCATGATAAAATACCCTTTATCCATTTACAAGCCAGATAAAAGAGGTGAAGGTTGGTTAAAAATTAAGCCAGAGTATGTCAGTGGTCTAATGGACCAGCTGGACATCATAATTGTTGGAGGCTATTGGGGTAAAGGGTCACGGGGTGGAATGATGTCTCACTTTTTGTGTGCGGTAGCAGAGAAACCCCCTCCTGGCCAAAAACCATCTGTATTTCACACGCTGTGTCGCGTGGGCTCAGGTTACACCATGAAAGAACTCTATGACTTGGGTTTGAAATTGGCCAAACACTGGAAGCCCTTTAACAAAAAGGCTCCACCATGTAGCATTTTGTGTGGAACCGAGAAGCCAGAAGTGTACATCGAGCCTTGTCATTCTGTCATCGTGCAGATCAAGGCAGCCGAGATTGTCCCCAGTGATATGTATAAAACGGATTGTACCTTGCGTTTTCCACGCATCGAAAAGATACGCGAGGACAAGGAATGGCACGAATGCTTGACGCTGGATGTCTTAGAGCAGCTTCGGGGGAAAGCATCGGGGAAGCTTGCGTCCAGACACCTCTGTGTAGACGGGGATGAGGAACCGCAGGGCAAAAAGCGGAAAGCTGCTGCCCCGAAGAAGAAAGTTATTAGGATTATCGAACACCGTAAAGCACCTAATCTTGCCAACGTGAACAAAGTGTCTACCGTCTTTGAGGATATGGAGTTTTGTGTTATGAGTGGAACAGCCAGCCACTCGAAGACTGAGCTGGAAAACCGAATTGCAGAGTTTGGTGGCTATGTAGTGCAAAACCCAGGCCCAGACACCGCCTGCGTAATCGCAGGCGCTGAAAACATCAGAGTGAAGAACATCGTCTCTTCAGACAAGCACGATGTCGTGAAACCAGAGTGGCTTCTCGAGTGCTTTAGGACCCAAAGCTGCGTTCCTTGGCAGCCTCATTTTATGATTCATATGTCTCCATCAACAAAGCAAGAGTTTGCTCTCGAATATGACTGCTATGGCGATAGTTATTTTGTTGATACGGATGCGAATCAACTAAAGGAAGTGTTCTCCATGATTAAACACACTAGTGGGCAGACCCCCGAAGAAATGGCTTCTGCGATTGCCGATTTAGAATGTCGGTATTCCTGGGACAGCTCGCCCCTCAGTATGTTTCGACACTACACAGTTTATGTGGACCTGTATGCTGTTATCAACGACCTCAGCACCGAAATCCAGGGATCGAGATTGGCGCTGGCAGCCTTGGAGCTCCGATTCCATGGAGCCAAAGTAGTCTCTTGTTTGACGGAGGGAGTTTCCCATGTACTCATTGGGGAGGATCGGAGTCATGTTGCAGATTTTAAAGCTTTTAGGAGAACTCTTAAGAGAAAATTTAAAATCCTACAAGAAGCTTGGGTAACTGATTCAATAGACAGGTCTGAATTACAGGAGGAAAATACATATTTGATTTAAAGCTGGCTGTATAGGAAAAAAGTCCCTGTTATCGATCAGATGGCAGAAGGTAGTAGCTATAAAATAGCAAACCACAGTTTTTTTTCCTTCTAGTAGTGTGGGTATAGGCAGCTGTATTAGATATAGGAAAACAATTTTAAGTTTTGAGATTATAAAAATGGTAAAGGACAGGACGGAAAAATAATTGTAGCAGTATAACATTTGATGATTTTTTAATGACCACAATGAAATAATAAAAATAGCTTTAAATAATGCAGAAATCTGAAACTTTGGTTCAGATATGAACAAAAGACATTTAATAACGTTTAGAATCTTTAAAAGTATCTACCTCCTAAGCAGGATTTCTGAAGTTAAATTAAAATTTTAATAATACTTTTTACCTAGTGAAAGCATTAAAGAAGAAAAAAGGGGAGTTATTAAAATTGAACTTTTAAAAATATTTAATTTAACTTGAAGGCCCTAAATCCTCTTGTAAATGTTGTAAACACTTTCATGTTTTAAGGTTATGAATCAAGCACAGTAATGAATCCTTGGTAATGATGTCACTAGCTAGATGAAGGGAAATTGAATGAGACTGCTCTATACACTTAAAAGTGAATCAGTTTGATTGAAAGAAAAACAAATTTTAAAAGTACCTGACTAATACCAAATATTTTTCTGAAATAGAGCCTGTTTTAAAGCATTCTTTATGTGACTATACTCCAGTACAAATATATTTATGGTGTCTAGTGAGTACCCATTAAATGACATTCAAGTTGTTTTTATTAGAGTAAAATAAATTGCTTTGGTTATTAAAAATTAGTTCTGCTTAGGTCACGTTAAATCTTTGTATAGCATATATGGTGTTTGGATTTACATGGCAAATGGTAAAGACTGTAAAGTGTCAAAAATATTTTTATGACATTCATGGTATACTAACTGGGGTTTGGTGCCTGAGGAACTGGTTATAGATTATTTGTAAGTAAGTAGATATTTTATCTAAATAATGGAACAGTTGCATGTGATTTTATTGTATTTCTTGTCAAATAAAATACTGGATGTACTATTAAGACAATCCTCTATGATTCATTATTTTAAAACAACTCATAAAACAAATTAAACTCACTGCCATCAAGTCAATCCCAATGTAGTGACTGTGTAGGAGACGGCAGGACTGTCTCTGTGGGTTTCCGGGTCTATAACTCTTATTTTGTCTGTTACTGAGGAACAGCTGGGGGTTTCGAACTGCTGACCTGGCAGTTAGTAGCCCAACTTATAGTCACTACATCACAAGGGCTTCTTTTAAAACAACTCATAGGTTATTTAATTTTCGTCAGATTTTTTGTGTCAGTACAATTTTTGATTGAGTTAAAATCAGATTCCCTCTTAATAGTATATCATATTACTTTGTTGAAAATTTTAAACTTGGATATTCTTACTAGCATTTCTGATTGGTGCAGTTAATATGCTCTGCTGCTAACCAGAAGATAAGAAGTAGCGGTGCACCGAAAGACCCTTCAGAAAGCACCCCTGGCAATCTATTTCTGACAAATCTGAAGACCCTCTAGAGCACATTGCTGCTCTGACACATGAGGTGGCTATGAGTCAAACTGAACTCCATGCAAACTGGTCTTTCTCAACTGCCCTGACCCATAGCGACAAGGTAGAGCTGTCCTTGTGTGTTTCTGAGACTGTTAACTCTGTGTGGCCACAGAAAGCCTCATCTTACCCGCATGGACACTGTATATTATCTTTAGTGAGAAAAATGACAAAATGTTAGGCAGATAGGCAGGGATGGGATGTCCATTGACGCATGCCCAGGAGAGCCAAGCATAGAACAAAGGCCTAGGTTTTCCCGCCGGTGGGCAAGGATGGGCATTAACCCTGGAGCAGCCCACCTGGGCCAGGTGAATTCAATCCAGCCAATGGGGTCGATCTGGGGTCGTTCACCACGCCTCCCACGGGAATCCTTGAAAAGGCAGGAGCCAGATGGAGAGAGAGGAACTGAGGAGAGAACTTGAGAAAGAACTTGAGATAGTCTTGTTTCGGAGGAAACTTGGGAGAGAGATCTTTGTGTGACCCCCCGCAGTCTCTGCCAGGCTGCATGGTGAAAAGGAATCCTATGGGTGCCGCGTAAAACCTGAAGCTTCTTTTAACTCTCATTAAATTCACTTGGATCACGAGCTCGGCTTCGGCGTGAATTCTTACTCGTGCAGAGCCAAGGACCGAGGTATAACTCTAGCCTGGAGAGAGATATCTTACAAATATATATATATATATAGTGTGTGTGTGTGTTCCACAATGTTACCACCAAAATGATTAAATTTACTTTGGGGTTACAAGTGATGAAGGTTTAAACTTCATATTTATAGTTGCAAGTCACAAACTATGATGCATTTAAGTTCTTAATGAGTTGTAAGCATATTCGCAGATTACAGGTCACTAACATATACCTACATCATTTAAAATTTTTCACAGTATTTTGTTGACTGTCCTGAAATGTATTTAGCTAGCCCATTACTGTTATGCTGGGGAGTTCTACCCTGTCCCATTGAGTCATAATTGACTTTATGGCCTTGTTTTTCTTTTTGATGTTTTTGAATTTGTTAGGCTATTTCATCCTGACATCCTGCTTTTAAAAAAGTAAGAATTGTGATATATGCATACTAGTCTTATTAGTTTTGTAGGATAAATCCTTAGAAGTAAAATTGCAGGAATGTTACTTTTTTCAGTAACTTGATGTCTGTTGAAAAAAATCCTGGCCTCCCTTCCCCACAAAATGCTCTAGATTTTTCTCAGCTTCATCTAAATGCTAGTATGTTCAGTAAGCTAGTAAGACCAGTTTTCTAGTTGTATTTACTTCATATGTGTTCTCACTCTGTCCCACAGCTTGAAATACACTGACTATGCCCAACTCTTCTAAATGCTGATTTCTTCACTGAACTCTAATTCACAAACTTGCATGAAACCTCATGGGCTTCTTAAGTTTAGTGAAAAAGTAATTGTTCAAATTTTTGTTATAGAAAAATACGTGAAAGAACAAGTAGTTGATGAACCCAAATGTGCATATCACCCAGTTTCCACAGTGACCAATCTGGTTGATTATTTTGAGGAAAAACATATCATTTCATGTGCAAACATTATTTAAATAGAACCATTGACTTCTCACAAGGATCCTTTCAATGAACTCACTAAATCTCACATAGACTCAGGCTAAAATACAGGGTGCTGTTAACCATGGCATCCCTGACCACACTTGTCCTCATAACTTTGAATATACAGCAAATCTTGTTAGGGCTTCAGACAAATCAAAATATGACTTCTCAACACTCTCCCCAATAACCATCATGTAGCTCCCTAATGGCCACTGGGTTACTTCATAGTCCCCTAGCTCGTCTTCTTCCTCACAACTTTACCCCACTTTCTGCACTGCAGACCAAATTCTATGCTTTCCACAGATATAATTCAGATACGAGTCCTTGAGTCAAACCCACAAAGTTAACTGATTTCTAGGTGAGAGTTTACAGAGAAAATTTCTTCTCTTTGGTAATTTTGATGCAAATTGTCCTGTGATATTGGTTAGACTCTTTACAATGTGTCAGCATTCTTATTTCTATTCATTTGTTTCTGTAGATCTAGCTGCCTTTCCCTGCCTCATCATCTCAGGTTAGCTGTTTACTGTTTGGGAACATAGAGTTAATTTTTTAAGGGAGCATGTTACTCATGAGTAATAATGTTTATTTTATGAGAGACATTATTTGTCTGAAAGATGACCTGCAGAAATAGATTCACTTCCAGGTTCAAGGGTATCAAGGCAATAGCCTTGGGGGATTTACCTATGGCTCTATCAGTCCAGTAGGTGGGATTTTAAAAAATTGATTATTCTACATTTTTCTCCTATGCTACCTCAGACCTTTTATTGTGTCCCTTGTCAGAATGGTTGGTTACAATAACCAGATACCACAATAACCAGATACCAGGTCTCAGGATAGAAGAGGTTTATGTGGATTATTAGTCTGCAGATTAAAGTCCTTGAATTTTGGTTTCCTTCTTACTTTTTTGCTCAACATGAATGGAAATCAATAATTGTATATTTAAAGGCCACTTCCAAACTTCACGTTTTATTAGGGGCTCATACAAACCTTATCACAATCCATACATACATCACACTTCCAAACTCTAAAACCCCAGACATTACTCCCCCAATTCACATAGAGTGTATAGTTTGTAAATATATATATGAATGTGCATTTACTCACATAGACATTACTATGTTACCACACCACCACTTGTCTGTCAGTTTGTCATATTAGTGGCTTCCATGTTGGTATGATACCGGAAGCAATGCCACTGGTATTTCAAATAGCAAGGTTGCCCAAGGTCAACAGGTTTCAACAGAGCTCCCTGGTTGAGGACATACCATAGCATTGAAAAAGGGGCTATCCACTTCTGAGGAATTAGCCACTGAAAACCTCGTGAATAGCAACGGACCATGGTCAGATACAGCGCCTTTAAATGAACCCCTCAGATTGGAAACACATTGAAATATGAATGAGGGAGAGCTACCTTCTCTGGGTAAAATGAACCATGAGGATATGGATGGAGTAAAGCTTTGGGAACCTTCATTTGCTGATGGGCATAACTCAAAAGGAGAAGCAGTTCCAGCAAGATGGCGAATAAGTAGGAAGCTTGCATTGGGAGCTCTGTGGCAATCAGAGAAACTAGTGAACAGGAGGCCGAGTGGAAGGTTCAGGTAAGTCACTGTAACTCCCATAGTAACCTGGAATGCTTCCTTGGCCTGGGAGGCAGCCTTCCCCCATATCTAGCCTATGCAGGAGCCCAGGGGATCTACATCCTAGCCCCACGGATACCCTGGGCCATGCCTCCTGTACCACTGTGGTCCCCATCAGCCCTCACCTGCAAGTCATTACTCTCCATGGCCCTATCAAAGCATCCGGAGGCAGCCAGTTGCCCTACTGGGGTACCTACAGCCAGGACTGGATCCCCACGATGCCAACAGTCCCACGCTCCCCACCTAGTTACCAGCATAGCCGACATTCCCCATTCTCTCCCAGCATCCACTCACAGACCTAGTAGCTGCAGCCAGGCCCTGCCAGCACTTTGTCTGGGGCACTCACTGCGGCAACTGATCCTCTCCTTCCTGTATTGTGGCGATCCATACCACCATTCCAGATAGCCTTTCTACACTTTCCCCTGGCCCCAGTGGCCTTGGCTCATCCTTGTGTGCAATCCATCAATGTGACAAGTCCCATCACAAGGAATCTCCTCTCACCCCTGCCTGAGGCCTTGCTCACTGTGGCCAGAAACCCCCAACTCACAATCCCCATGTGACATGAGCACCCACACCTTGGCTGCACTTACCTGCAGACTCCAGCCTGGGCTAATGTGGTCAGAGATCACTAGCTATTGGAGTGGGGCTCCAGCAGCCTTGAACAAAATCTCAAATACTTAATAGGAGTCTGTCAGCAACCCTTAGAACCGCAGCTGGATTCCTCCTCCAGAGGAGTACTTGAACTCCTCTGTAGCTAGTGACCATGGGGCTTCTCTGTGGGGCCCATTCCGACCCCTGGGGCCTTTCCACTGGCCGCTGATGATCCCTGGGGGTTCTCCACATTGCCACAGCAGCTCAACAGCTTCTCTGCCACACCATTCCCAATCCCATGGCTTACGCACAGAGCAAGGTCAACACTGCTGTTTCTCTATTGGGCTACGCCGGGCATGAGAACACCACCACCACTACTACCAGGCCCAGATATGCAGCAAATCTGTAGTGTGACCAGTCTACCAGCTTCCTGACCACCCTAGGCAGTCCTGCGTCCATGCTGCCTGCCCACCTCAACCTGGTCTAGTGGCCTCCACCCTCAGCCCACCCACTGAAGGCCCACCCCCACCTGCAGTTACTGAGTTGCCCCTGTACCTGGTCTACACAGTAGCCTGACCCAGCACCACAGTAAGCCTCAGGCAGTCCCCTAAACCACTCTTAACAGTTTCACAGAGAGCTCAGGGTCCCTGTATCTTCAAGTTCCTCCAAAACCACACATAGATAGCAACTTATCTCCACACCTTCAGCAATAAAACAAGAGAAACAAAATGAAATGTTGGAGGAAACTCTGAAGCTAACAACATTCATAGAAGAAGCAGTTGTTGATCACACACACACACACACACACACACACACAATTGGAATGCTGCTTGAAGACATACAGGCTCTGAGGGAAGCAACGCAGATAAAGGACTCAATGATAGGGGAGATGAAGTCCATGATAGACGGGATGAAGTCCACACACCAAAGGCAACTACAAGAACTAAGCCAGCGATTCACAATCTGTGGGCCGTGACCCCTTTTGGGGTCAAATGACCCTTTGATAGGGGTCGCCTGATTCATAATAGTAGCAAAATTACAGTCATACAGTAGAAACTAATATAATTTTATGGTTGTGGGGTCACCACAGCATAAGTCACAGCAAAGGTCATGGCACTAGGAAGGTGGAGAACCACTAAATTAAGGGATGAGTTAACAGAACCCCAAAACATGATAACGACCTCATCAATAGACTAGAAGGGGCAGAGAATCATCCGGCGATCTCTAAGACAACCAGGCAGACTTCAACAAACAGGAGAGTCAAAACAGATAAAGAGGTGGAAGAAAATCTGAGAACAATGACAGATGCTATCAAGGGGATCAATATTCTAATAATTGGGATACCAGAACAAGACACAATGAAGTAGTCAACAGCTAAAGTATTGAAGGAATTCCGGAAGAAAACTTCCACAGCGTAATGAACGAGAATCAAAAATTCATACAGTAAGCAGAGATGTCACCAATTAGACAAAACCACAGGAAGAATTCACTAAAGGACATAATAGTTAAATTATTCAACTTCAAGGAAAAAAAGAATTATAAAAACAACAAGAGAAAAAAAGGCAGTCACATATAATGATACTCAGGTAAAAAATCCTTGTATCTGTCAGCAGATGCTATGAAAAGGATGAAAGAATGGAGTAACATCTTCCTAAAATTGATAGAAAACAATGCCAACCTGCCACGCTATTAATATAGATGGTGAGTTAAGAATCTTTCCAGACCAGAAAAAACTCAAAGAATATGCCATAAGCCACCCAAACCTATGGAAAATCATTGCCAACTCACTGTGGACCAAAGACCAACATCCACCAAGCATAAGTAGGAGATCACCATATAGCACAACACCAACCAAAAGTCAACGCACCAAAACTACCAAAATAACACTGCCCAGAGGGGAAAAGGAAGCAAGAATGAAGTCCCACATATACACAGCACACTGTGATGAAGGCAGATAAGAAAACTCCCTACACAAAAGGTACAAAATAGCAATAATACATCCACAGATGGTGGTAATAACTCTGAATATCAGTGTCCCGAATTTGCTCATTAAAAGACAAAGGTTAGCAGACCGACTCATAAACAACCCATCAATCTATTGCTACAAGAGATGCATCTTAAGTTTGCTGACAAAAATACACTAAGAAAGGTAGGTAGAAAACATACTGAGCAAACGGCAACTTAAAAAAAGCAGGGATTCCAATCCTAATTGACAAAATTGACCTCAAAGTCCAGACCATAAAAAGGGACAAGAATGGACACTAGAGAATGCTCAAAGGATCAGTAAATCAGGAACCAGTGAGCATAATAAAATGTACACACCTAATGAGAGACCCACAAAATTCATCAAATTATCTAAAAGATGGAAGAAAAAAGATTCAACGATATTAGTGTGGGACTTTATTTCACTACTATCAGAGAAAGATGGATCACGGGGAAAGAAGCTCAGCAAGGAGTCTGAAGAGCTAAACACGACAATTAGGCAACTAGACTTCACACATTTATACAGCTCTACATCCAAATGCAAAGAATAAAAAGTCACATTGTTTACAAGTGCACATGACTCATTTTAAAAATAGACCACATACAGGAACACAAGTCAAACCTGAGTAAATTCAGACATATAGAGATCATTCAGACATCTCCCTCAGACTACCATGCCACAAATCTGGAGATCAACAAAAGGATGATCAGAAAGAGAAGTGCCAATAATTGGAGGATGGATAATGATCTGCAAAAAGAACGAGTACTGCCCCAGATTAGAGAGGGATTTACGAAGTTTCTAGAAACTAATGAGAATGAGCATATGTTGTACCCAAACCTATGGGTACAACAAGCAGTTATCAGAGGAAGCTTGATAGCAATTAATGTACATGTAATAAAAGAAGAGAGACTTATGATCCAAAAAATGTCAAGTGGATGTTCTCTTCAACAAGTGGTGTTGGAAAATGGATAGCCACCTGTAGAAAAATGAAACAAGATCCTTATTATACCCCATGCACAAGAACAAACAAGGTGGATCACAGACGTCGAAGTAAGACCCCAAACTAATAGGACCATCAATGAAGGAATCAGAACAAACCTAAGAACCATGGCACAGTCACAGATAATTGGGCAACCCTCACATAAGGGCCACACAGAAGGGATGATATATCAAGGGTGCACTGTAACACTGATGAAACATATAACTATTCTCTAGTTTTAAAATATTTCCTAGCCTTACTATTATGATCCTACATTTATCTCATTAATCATTTTAGACCTGCACATGTTCATTTGTATAATTAAGATAATTTGATGCATGAAATCCAACCCTGCAGAAATAGTAACAGGAGTAATGAATCCCTGAGTATACGGTAAGAAAAGGATTAGGGGAAGGAGGACAAGGGGGAACCGATAGATAACAATGATGGTTGTAGAACTCCACTCGAGAGGAAAGAATAACAGAATTATAGGTGAACAGATACATTGGATGGTGTAAGATACAGCAAATATATATATATATATATATATATATATATATATATAAAGGTTTTCTGTGGGGCAGGGTGGGGGATGGAGGAGGATAAAGGGGAAATGATATCAAAGAGTACAAAAAGAAAGAAAATATTTTGAAGCTGATGGTGGCAGGAATTATACAAGTATGCTTGATCTTATTGAATTATGGATTGTTATAGTATCTGTAAGAGCTCCCAATAAAATGAATAAAAAAGAAAAAAAGCAGGAGTGACAAAATAGATATCTGATTAAAATACACTTTAAAGCAAAATCTAGCATAAGAGACAAAGAAGATGACATAGTGATTATATGATCAGTTGAACAAGAGGATATCCCCATAATAGATAATATGTGCATACATTGAAAGAGTCTCAAAATACATTAATTCACCCTTTGAATTAAAGAGATAAATAGGACAATCTATAATAATAGTAGGAGGTGTTAGCACACTCATTTCTTTAAAAAAATTTTATTGTGAATTAGGTGGGATTTACATTTCAAAGAATCAGGTTTGTATTTAACAACTTAAACTACTTATCAAACCTATTGATAATTTACAATGTTCCCCTTTGATTTCTCTGCTCCCTCTTGTATTTATCTATGTTTCATTTCACCCCAAAACCTGTATATTCTCTGCCCATTGCTTCACCATCTCTTTCTTAACCATTAAAGTCTGTTTCTTTCGGTATGAAAACCTTTGTTTTCTTTCCTGTGTAGCAGTGGTCACCTACAAAATGTATCTTTTTGTGATTAACTAACCTCACTCACCCTAATGCTCTTCAAGTCCATCCAGGCCATGAAGTGCTTCAGCTTCATCATTATTTTTTATCAATGCATAGTATTCCGTTGTGTATATATACTAGTTTATTTACCTATTCTTCCACGGATGGACATTAGGTTTTTTCCATCTTCTTGCTATTGTGAACATTTTAATGCACCACTTTTAATGAATGACACAATAACTAGAAAGCAATTCAACAAAGGTGGAAGAAATAAACACATTCAAACAACTTGACCTCATAGATATACACAGCAGATCCAACAATAACAGAGTATACATCCTTTACCAGTGGGCATGAAACATTCTCCAGAATAGACCAAAGATTAGGTCCAAAGCAAGTCTCAGTGGTTTAAAAACAATGAGCTATTACAAAGTACTTTCTCAGATCACAGTGCTGTAAAATTAGAAGTCAACATTAAGAAGATCAAGGGATCACTGAAGACGAATGGGTGCATAAGCAAATGTGGTGAAGAAAGCTGATGGTGCCCGGCTATCAAAAGATATAGCTTCTGGGGTCTTAAAGGCTTTAAGAAAAACAAGCAGCCATCGAGCTGAGAAACAACAAAGCCCACGTGGAAGAAGCACACCAGTCTGTGTGTATCTTGAGGTGTCGATGGATCAGGTAACAGGCATCTAAGACCCTGAATAAAACCATACGAAGGTGAATGGGGGGAGAACGGGGAGATGGAGTGGACACCCAATGCACATCTATAGATAATTGGACATCCCCTGACAGAGGGGTCACAGGGAAGAGATGAGCCAGTCAGGGTGCAGTATAGCACCAATGAAACACACAACTTTCCTCTAGTTCTTTGGTGCTTCCTTTACCCCACTCTCATGACCTCCATTCTACCTTACAAATTGGATTAGACCAGAGCATGCACACTGCTACAGATAAGAGCTGGAAACACAGGGAATCCAGGATAGATAAACTCCTCAGGGACAACAAGGAGAGAAGAGATACCAGGAGGATTAGGGAAGGGTGTGGGAAGAAAAGGGAACCTATCACAAGGATCAAATTAGAACCCCATCCCAGGGGAACAAATAACAGAAAAGTGGGTGAGGAGTGAAGGAGGGTGAAGTAAGATATGGAAAAAATAATCTATAACTTATCAAGGGTTTGTGAGGGAGGGTGGGTAAAAGAGGAAGGGAGAAGAAATGGGGAGCTGGTATCAGGGGCTCAAGTGGGAAGAGAATGCTTTGAAAAATGATGGTGGTTATGTGCAAATGTACTTGAAATACTGAAAAAATGTATGGATTGTGATGAGATGTAAGAGCCTCCAATAATAGTATTTTTTTAAAAATGAAGATCAAGGGGGAAAAATCAAGCACATGGAAATTGAATAACATTCTTAATTAAAACTACTGTCAAATATGTATAAAATTTTTTTAATTTCTTGGGTAAAACAGAATCTAAATAAAATATATCAAAACCTTTTGGATCAAAACAAAAACAGTATCCAAAGGGCAATTTATCACAATCAATATATATATCAAAAAAGAATCAAAATTAAAATTAACCCCAAATTACCTAAAATTAGAAACAAAGTTGTAAAATAAACTGACAGCCAATAGAACACAAAAATTATAGATTAAAGCAGAAATAAATACATTAAGAAATAAAAAAATTAGAAAGCATCAACAAGATAAGAATTTGGTTCTCTGACAGAAGTAACAAAATTGACAAACAAATGGTAACTAGAAAAAAAATCAAGGCACAGAAATTTTGAGGGGTGGGTACAAATAAACATTGATTAACTGAGGACCTGAGAAAAATAAAACCATGGAAAAGAAAAAACTGAATAGAAGTGGAAAATAAGAGAGAAGGAAAGACGCTGCAGCAGCATGGTACATTGTGTGACATTTTGTGAATTTATTAGAAAAAGTCACATTCTAATCTCAGATATGGTCCTTCAAAAGACCACACTGTACTTTGATCATTCTGTAGACAAAGATATAGTGATTGTGAATAACCTTCCTCATTTTAACTTTCTGGGACATCCGAGTACCCTATACTGATAGACTTGAGTTTATCTAATAATGTGCATTTTGTTTTTACAGTGAGCATTTTAGTGTTGTGTTGGTAGAAGGGAGTCCTAGGCACAGTCCAGAGAGGCTCAGAAAAGTTAAGGGTATCGCTACCCATGAATTTAGAAGTAGCTTTTCCACAGAATTCTCTTTTCCATGAACCTTTTCATTTGCAGCTTTTTCAGTGTTACATAAGTAAAAGTATGGTTCATAGATTTGATATATTTATTGATCTCTAATATCAGTAGACGTATGAACTGATTAGCATATATTAATACACTACAAAGAGAACGCTTGTTGGCTTTCCCCCACAATATATTGTTTTCCCTATGACCCGTCCTGTAATGAAACTCCTGTATAGAAATTTAGGAGCTGCCATGGCAGTTCCACTAAATCCTGTCAAAATTTCCCTAGCATTGTGATTAATAGTGAAAGTTTAATGAGTACAGAGTTAGTGTGCAAATAATAGTCACTATCACTTTCAGTGAGGAGCCCTGGAGGTATAATGGTCATATAGTGGGCTGCTCACTGCAAGGCCAGCAGTTCGAAACTACCAGCCACTCAGTGTGAGAAAGATGGGCTTTCTACTCCCATAAAGAATTACAGTTTCAGAAACTCACAGGGACCATTATACCTGTCAAATAGGGTCCCCATGGATAAGCATCAACGTATGGCACATTTAGTAATATTAGTGTTAGTATTTTGTTGTTGTTATGTAATAAAGCATTGTACCGCAGCTTATGAATTTTTGTGAATCTCAATTCGGTGAAATCTTCATTTGTGTAGTTTTAACAAATGATGCTAAATTTTCCAAAACTCTCAATTGCCCTAATACATAGTATTATAGTTACAATTTTTTATATTCACTGATTAAGGATTTTTAATGTCGATATAAAGTTAATTTTATATTTAAAGTATAGTTTTCCAGAAAAAAAGTAAATTGAAGTCAGTGATAATAACCACCCTTCAAATGCTTAGAAAATGTATATCACTGTATTTGGCACTATCCATTCCTTAAATTCTGTGGTTTATATCATTTAAATGGTCAAAATATATTTTTTATCTTGTGAAACTACCAATGACTTTTACAGTTATTGGAACAACTTTTGAAGGGAGTGGAATTATGAAACGGAAGGCTCAGGAGAAAAGTATAAATTATGGTATTTTTCTTCTGTTTCATATTGTAAATTAATTCCTTTCTGCATTGTTAGTAAGGGGACTGTGAGTCATATAATTTAGCCCAAAGTGGCAGAGGCAATTTGTAGTATATTTAGTTTAGGGAAGAGTATCATTTTTCAAATGATAATTTTAGGGCCTCAAGGGTTTACAAAGATGTTTCTATCTAATATTAGTAGTGGTTTTAATATATTTTGTTTTTTATATGACTTGATAAATAAGGTAATTAATGTTTCCTTTAAAATTAAGTAATTTGAAAGCCTCTGAGTGCAAATTAAGTGAGCACTTGTAATAGTTTAGTTGGCTAAGTAGCTTTATGACTCATTTACTGAATCATACGAGAGCTCAGTTGAATATAACTTGCTGACATCAAGGATAAGGCCATTATTCCATTTTGAAATTTTTTCTTACCCTCATAAAATCTCATCTTTTTCTGCCAATAAGGCATTCCTTAACAGAGAAAATAAAAATACATTAACTGAAATGTCTGTTGCATATATTAATGAAAAGCATATATATATGTATACACTTTTCTTTTTTTTTTCTTTTTAAACACATTTTATTAGGGGCTCATACAACTCTTATCACAATCCATACATACATCATGTTTCAAGCACATTTGTACATTCTTTGCCCTTGCATTCTCAAAATATTTGCTCTCCATGTAAGCCCTTGGTATCAGCTCCTCATTTTGCCCCTCCTTCCCCGTTGTTGCCTCCCTCATAAACCCTTGATAATTTATAAATAATTATTATTTTGTCATGTCTTACACTGTCTGATGTTGCCCTTCACCTACTTTTCTGTTGCCCGTCGCCCTGGGAGGAGGTTCTATGTACATCCTTAAAATCAGTTCCTTTTTTCTACCCCATCTTCCCTCCACCCTCCTCATATCCCCACTCTCACCACTGGACCTGAAGGGTTCATCTGTCCTGGATTCCTTGTCTTTCCAGTTCTTATCTGTACCAGTGTACATCCTCTGGTGTAGCTGGATTTGTAAGGTAGAATTGGGATCATGATTGTGGGGGGCAAGAAGCATTTAAGAATTAGAGGAAAGTTATATGATTCATTGTTGCTACACTACACACTGACTGACTCATCTCTGCCCCGCGACCTTTCTGTAAGGGGGAGTCCCGTTACCTACAGATGGGCTTTGGGTCTGCACTCTGCACTCCCCCTCATTTACAATGATAGGATTTTTTTGTTCTTTGATGCCTGGTACCTGATCCCGTCTACACCTCATGGTCACACAGGCTGCTATGCTTTTTCCATGCGGGCTTTGTTGCTTCCAAGCTAGATTGATGCTGGTTTACCTGCAAGTTTTTAAGACCCCAGATGCTATATCTTTTGATAGCCAGCCACCATCAGCTTTCTTCATCACACTTGCTTATGCACACATTTGTCTTCAGCGATCATATAAGGAAGGTGTGCATCATGGAATGCCAATTTAATAGAACAAAGTGTTCTTGCACTGAGGGAGTACTTGAGTGGAGGTCCAATATCCATCTACTGCCTTAATACTAAACCTATAAATATATACACATAGGTCTATTTCCCTATCATCACATAAAAATATATTTACATATGTGTATGCATGTATTTATACCTCTATAAATGCTCTTTGCCTCCTAGTTTTTTCCTCTATCTCCTTTTCCTTTGCTCTTGTCCCACTATCATGCTCAGCCTTCATTTGGGTTTCAGTAATTTCTCTCAGTTACATTGCCCTTGCTGAATCCCTACCAGGCCTCTCACACCCTCCTTGCCACTAATTTTGGATCACTTGTTCTATTGTCCCTGGCTTGTTCAACACAATCTCCTTTCACCTAACTCCTCCTCTCCCATGTCCTCCCGGAACCATCAGGCCCATTGTTTTCTCCTCCAGACTATTCATCCAGCCTATCATATCTAGACAGACCTGCAGAGACAATAATATGCACCCAAAACAAGGTATAGCAAAGCAAAGTGACAAAACAGAACACAACAATGACAACAACAAAGAAAACCCATGACCCAAATAAATAAATAATAAAAAGAAAAAATTAAAAAAGAAAAACCTCTACATAGTTCAAGGTCTGTTTGTTGACTTCTAGGAGTGTCCTCCTGACAAATCTGATGGGGTGCCATGCTCTGGGCCCCAAGTCTACCCTTGGCTCTCCCTCTGCACCTCCCTGCTCTGCTCCCACCGCTTCTCTGCTTAGGGTTTTGCCTCAGTGTGGTGGGCTCAGACCGGGCCAGTTCTGACACTGAGTTTCCAGTGTCAAACGTTTTTAAGATGACTAAAACCAGATTCAGTTGTATTAATCTGAACAAAATTTTAAAAATTATTTTATTAGGTGCTCGTACTACTCTTAACACAATCCATAGATCCATCCATTGTATGTCAAGCACATTTGTACATTTGTTGCCCTCATCTTTAACAAATCATTTGCTTTCTACTTGAGCCCTTGGTACCAGCTCCTCATTTTTCCACTCCCTTCCCTTCCCCGCCTCCCCCATGAACCCTTGATAATTTATAAATTATAATTATTTTGCCATATCTTACACTTTTCTTGTCCATCCCCCAGGGAGGAGGTTGTATGTACATCCTTATTATAGATTCTCCCTTTCTACCCCACCTTCCCTCTACCCTCCTGGTATCCCCAATATCACCTCTGGTCATTTGTTGTTCCTTTGTCCCTGGGTTGGGCAACACCAGCTCCTTACCTCCTTTCCCCCACCTCTCCTCTCCCATGTCCTTCCGGAACCATCAGTCCCATTGTTTTCTCCTCCAGACTGTTCATATAGCCTATTTTATCTAGTTAGGCCTGCAGGCATAATAATATGCACAAAAACACAAGACCTAGCAGAAGAACGCAACAGAAGAAAACAAAAGGACAACAACAACAACAACTAAAAATGAAAAAAATTAATTAATTAAAAAAAGTTAAAGAAAGGAAAACCTGTAAATAGTTCAAGGTATATTTATTGACCTATATGAGTGTCCTCCAGTTGAGTCTGATGGAATGACAAGCTCTGGCCCCAAAGTCTATCCTTGGCACTCCATTGGGCCCTCCCTATTTAACTCCTCCCACTGGTCTGCCACACGCCCTTAGTGTTGTGCCTCGGTGTGGTGGGGCTAGACCTGTTTCCCCACTAAACATTCCTATCATTTCTCCTCCCATCCTTCTTTTTAGTTGCCTACCATATGTACCCCTGGATTTGGACTGGCCCCTGCCATACTACCTGTCCTTCACCCCAGGAATGTTTATATACAGTAGCTTTTCCCCTATTCCCTTTTGCTTACCTCCCTGGACTCATATTGTACTTGTCCTTTGGTGCTTGGCTGACTTCAGTTAGCATAATTTCCTCCAGTTCTTCCCATGCGGTGATAGGCTTCATGCATTCATCACTGCTTTTAAGTGATGCATGGTACTCCATTGTATGTATGTACCACAGTTTTTTAATCCATTCGTGTGTTCATGGAAATCAATAGTTTTTTAATCCATTCGTCTGTTTCCTCGAAATTGTGAACTGTCCCACGATGAACACTGCAGCACAGATCTGGCCATGTTTTGTTTCTTGCCTCTTCTGGGTATATGCATAGAAGGGGGATTGCTGGGTTGTATGGTAGCTCAATATTCATCTGTTTTAGAAATCGCCAAATCAATTTCCCTAGTGGCTCTATATACCTACATGTCTACCAGCAGTGGATGAGAGTTCCTATCTCACCACAGCCCCTCCAACACTTGTTTCTCTCTGATTTTCTGAATTGGGCTATCTTTGAGGGTGTTAGGTGGTATCTCATAGTTGTTTTAATTTGCATTTCTCTTATGGCTAATGATTGGGAACATTTTCTCATGTGCTTATTGACCATATGTATTTCTGCCCCTTTGAAATTTCTGTTCAGGTCCTTTGCCCATCTCCTCAGTGAGCAGTTAGTTTTTCTCTTATTGTAAGCTTGCAAAGTATTGTAGATTTTAATAATAAAGCCTTAAAATGTCTGATGTGTCATTGCTGAAGATGTTTTCTCAGTCTGTGGGCTCTCTTACTACTCTCTTGGTGAATTCTTTCAATGTACACAGCTGTTTCATCTTCAGGATATCCCACTTGTCAATTTGTGACTCCTCTGTATTTGTACCTATTTCTGATAGCTATGTATTGCCTGTGCCAAGGTTCTCAGGTTTGTCCCACTTCCCTTATTAATGGCCCTAATAGTTTGGGATTTTACCTCCATGTCTGCTATCCACCTTGATTTTATTCTTGTGCATGGAGTGAGGTAAGGGTCATGCTTCATTTTTTCTGCAGGTAGATATCCATTTTTTCCCCAGCACCATTTATTGAAGAGGGCATCTGCTTCACATTTGATATTTTTGAGGCCCTTATCAAAAATCAGTTTCCTGTATGCTGATGTTTTTATTTCTGGGCCTTCAACTCTTTTCCTTTGGTCTGAATATCTGTCACATATCGAGATTTTAATATATAAAATCATATCGTCTGTGAATAACGGTAGTTTTGCCTCTTCCTTTCCCAGACAAATATCTTTGATTTCTTCGCTTTAGACTGTTAGCTAAGACCTCCAGTATGATGTGAAACATGTGTGGGGACAAGGGGCAGCCTTGTCTGGTCCCACTTTTCCCGGGAATTGTTTTCATCTTTTCTGCATTGATTGCCATGTTGGCTATTAGTTTTTCATATATAACTTGTATAATATTGAGGAGTTTTTCTTCCATTCCTATCCCATTGAGTGTCTTAAACAGGAATGGATTTTGGATGCAGAAAAAGCATCTATCTATATTATCATGTGGTTCTTATTATTTTTCATGTCAATGTGTTGAATAATGCTAGTTGTGTTTTGTATGTGAACCATCCCTGGATCCCTGGTATGAATCCCACTGGATCATGATGAATTATTTTTTATATGCTTTTGTATTCCATTGGCCAGTATTTTGTTAAGAACTTTTGCATTGATGTTCATTGGTGATATTGGTCTGTAGTTCTCTCAATTCTTGTGGGATCCCTGCTCGCTTCAAGTATCAAAGTTATATTAGCTTCATACAAATCGTTTTGGAGTTTTCTGTCTTTTTCTATGTTCTGAAAGAGTTTGTGTAGTGTTGGTGTCAGATCTTCCCTGAATGCTTGGTAGAAATCTCCTGTGAATCCCTCTGGCCCGGGGGATTTTACTTTTGTTTGTAATCACTTAATAACATTGTCTAGTTCTTCCTTTGCTATAGGTCTATTGAGGTTCTTGACATCCATCTGGGATAGGGCGGGATTGTGTTTCCAAGTATTTGTCCATGTCTTCCCAGTTGTTGAATTCTTTAGAGTACAGACCTCCATAGTGCTGTGTAATCATCCCTTGATTTCTCCTGTTTCATCCCTTGTCCTTGCAATTGACACTTGTTCCTTTCTTTCTTTGGTTAGGGTTGCTAGCGGTCAATCAATTCTTTTAATCCTTTGAAAGAACCAAGTCTTAGCTGTATTAATATATTCCATAGTATTCTTGTTTTCCATCTCCTGATTTTTATTACTTATTTCCTATTACTATTAGTAAGATTATTCTGTTTCCTGTGCTCTAATTGGTGTATGTTTTGTGCCAGCATATCAACCACAAGTCCCTATTCCTTTTCCATGTGTGCACCACCAGGGCTCCTTATGTAAAGAAAAAACTTCTACAAAAAGCAGTTATCTGCTCCAAAATGTCAATAGTGCTGAGATTGAGCATACTTTGTTCTCCTAACATTTGACATATCAGAAAAACATTCTATTATTTCATGTAACCCCTTAAAACCATGCATAATCATAGGCTTATTGTAAGTCAGCTATTTCATAAATAAAACAAATGCTTATTACCTGCTTACCTCTAGTAGACAAGTTAATATGTGGGTTAATTGATGTTTACAATGCTCTTTGAAGTTCAAAAGACCTATACAAATGCTATTTATTATTAATTACTGTTCTGGAAGATCTGTGCTGTGACCCTAATTGTTCACCAGCACAGGCAAGCCTCAAAAACCGTACTGATAATGAATTATTTTTATTACATTTGAACATTTATAATGAGAAGATAAAGATCAATGGCTTTACTAGACAATTTTACATAGCTGGAATATGAATGGACATAAATTGCCTCATCATGATCCCCAAAACTATATAGGACTTGCTTTAGGATATTATGCTACATATAAGTAAATTTCTTGCAGTTTTACTACACTATATGCTTGGGTTATGATAAATTATGACAACAATTTTGAGAGTGGCAATTCCACAACACTTAACTATCTGTGTTCCTTTTCATGATTGGCAGTTCGAAACTACCAGCAGCTCAGCAGGAGAAAGACTGGGCATTCTATTCCCATATACAGCCTCAGAAACCCACACGGGATTGCTGTGAGTCAATATGAACTCAACGGCAATGAGTCTGTTTGTTTTTCACTTCATTATGACATGTATTAGTCTGATAGGTGAGGCTCTGCTGTTGTGAATGAGTACTACTGAAAGGTTTACTTCATCATTAGCCCCCATTATTTCTTTAAACAGTGTCCAGTCACTTAAGAGTTTAATCTATAAAAGTCAGCAGTGATGTATTGCATTTCAAAGCTGACTTATACATACATATATACACACATACATATAGATATGTGGATAGATAGATAGCTTTTTTCTCAATAGTGTTTTAAATTCTATATCATTGACTAAAGTGATGACACTTTCTATGTGAAATGGTTACACATTCAGCTGATAACTGAAAAGCCAGCAGTTTCGAACCACTAGCTAGCTACTCTAAGGAAGGATGAAGCTTTATACTCTGGTGAAGATTTGCAGTCTTCGTGACCCACAGGGGGCAGTTCTACCCTATCCTATAGAGTTGCTATGCATCAGCATTGATTCAATGGTAGTGGAAGTGATGCACCAGAGGGATGGTTATTATGTTATCTCAAATACAAGGCATAATGTTTTCAGTGGTCTGCTTTCTTTTTCTGTAGTGGGGAGCCAAGTCCTTCTTCTTTATCTATTCTTAATCTTAGAACTCCAGTGAAACCTGTTCACTTTGGGCGACTGTACTGCCATTTGAAATACCAGTGACGTACCTTCTAGTATCACAGCAACACACAAGCCACCATAAACTGGCAGACAAGTGAAATATTCTATGGGCCAAATATTGAATGATGCAGAATGCATCTAAAGAAGATGGATATGCCCACCTTCCCAATAAGATCGCTTCAGACAAATGTGTGCATAAGCAAGTGTGGTGAAGAAAGCTGATGGTGTCCAGCTATCAAAAGATATAACGTCTGGGGTCTTAAAGGCTTGAAGGTAAACAAGGGACCATCTAGTTGAGAAGCAACAAGGCCTACATGGAAGAAGCACACCAGCCTGTGTGACCATGAGGTGTCAAAGAGATCAGGTATTAGACATCAAAGAACAAAAAAATCATATCATTGTAAATGAAGGGGAGTGAAGATTGGGGACTCAAAGCCCATCTCTAGGCAACTGGAATCCCCTTACAGAATGGTTGCGGGGAGGAGACGAGACAGAAAGGTGCATTGTAGCAATGATGAAACAAACAACCTTCCTCTAGTTCTTAAATTCTTCCCCTCCACCCCCCCACTATCATAATCCCAATTCTACCCTACAAGTCTGGCTAGACCATTGGTACAGATAGGAACTGGAAACACAGGGAATCCAGGAAAGATGATACCTTCAGGACCAGTGGTGAGAGTGGCGATACTGGAGGGTGGAGGGAAGGTGGTGTAGAAAGGGGGAACCGATTATAAGGATCTACATATAGCCTCCCCCTGGGGGACAGACAACAGGGAAGTGGGTGAAGGGAGACATTGGACAGTGTCGGTTATGACAAAATAGAAATAATTGATAAATTATCAAGAAAACATTAGCCACACACTACACTCCAAGAATTAACAGAATACCCACTGAAATATTTAAGGAAGCCAAAGAAGCATCGGAAGCACTCACTCATCTATGCCAGGAAGTTTGGAAGACAACTACTTGGCCAACTGATTGGAAGAACTCCATATTTGGGCTTATTCCAAAGAAAGGTGACCCAACAGAATGCTCAAACTATATAATCTTATCACTGATACTGCACACAAGTCAGATTTTACTAACGATGATCCTGTATGGTTGTAGCAGTACATTGACAAGGAGCTGCCAGAGGTTCAGGCCAGATTCAGAAGAGAACCCAGAACAACAGATACCACTGCTGATATCAGATAGATCTTGGCTGAGAGCAGAGGATAGCAGAAAGTTATTTAATTGTGTTTCATTGACTATGCAAAGACATTTGGCTGCATGGACCTTAATAAACTGGGTAGCTGTGAGAAGAATAAGAATTCCAGAACAGTTCAATAGACTCCCTTGGAGCTTTTACATGGGTCAAGAGGCAGTTGTGCAAACAGAACAAGGGAATACTGTAAGGTTTAGAATCAGGAAAGGTGTGCATTAGGGTTGTATCCTCTCACCATGTGTGATCTAGGTGTATGCTGAACAAATCATCAGAGGAGCTGGATATGGAAGAGGCTGTGGCATCAGGATTGGAAAAAAGTTTATTAACAACCTGAGATATGCAGATGACACACATTTTGTTGAAAGTGAGGACTTAAAGCACATACTGCTGAAGATCAAGCAGCCTTTAGCATGGATTACAACTCAATGTAAGGAAGAACAAAATCCTTCCAATTGGACCACTAGGTAGATCATGTTAAATGGAGAAAACTTTGAAGTTGTCAAGGATTTTGTTTCACTTGAATCCAGAATCAATGCTCATGGAATCAGCAGTCAAGAGATCACGAAACATATTACATTAGGTAAATCTTCTGCACAAGACTGCTAGAGTATTGAAGAGCAAGGATGCTACTTTGAGTGAGGACTAAGGTGCACTTTTTTCAAGCCATGGAATTCTCCATTGCATCATATGTATGTGAAAGTTGGACATTGAATAAAGAAGACCATAAAAGAATAGATGCCGTGGAACGGTGTTGCTGGAGAAGAATATTTATAGTACCATGGAAAGCTAAAAGAACAAAACTATCCGTTTTGGAAGAAGTAAGGCCACAGAGCTCTATAGGGGGAAGCATGGTGTGACTTCATGTTACATACTTTGGACATATTGTCAGGATTGACATCAGTTAGTACAGTGGAAGGATAGCCTAAAAGGGGAAGGCCCTCGATTAGATGGATTGACACAGTGGCTACACCAATGGGCTCATTCACAGAAATAATTGTGAGAATGGCACAGCACTGTGCAGTGTTTCTTTATGTTGTGCATAGGGTCCCTATGGGTTTCAGCATACCTAACAACAACAACCACAACAAATGACAACGATGTCTTTACGGTGAACCAGAGACAGATATAAACTATCATTATACGAATGGATTTTAGGCTTGCACTTAATTCTAACCTCAAGGTAAGAACAATAATTCTTATGATGTGGCACTGCTTGATGCTTGCCTCACAAATAGATCACTGAAGATATGGGTGCTATAGCAACAGTGTGGTGAGGAATGTAGATGGTCCAAGTGTCAGAAGGAATAGCCTCTGGGGGATTAAATGCGAGTCTTCAAACAAGCAGCCAGCTAAGGGAGACGTCACTATGTCTATACCACAGAAACACATCCACCTGTGTTATGTAAAGGTTGTAAATAATTAAATCCAAATCCAATGGAGGGAATGGTATCAGAGGTTAAATTGCAAACACTTAGTTTGCAGAAGGATATGGATGACAGTGGATACCCCAAATCCCTCTGAAGAAGCACATGGATTGAGCCCTCATCTGAATTCCTTCTGACTAAGGTTGAGTGATGTGACTAGTCTTGCTATCAGACATAGAGCCTCGTAAAGTTGATTATGGCATGCATAATTAGGTTAAAATGCAATACCTTACCATTTGATTAATCTTTTTACCTATTTTAAAGTTTATTCTCCTTTTTTAAGTGAAGTGGGAATACACACGTATGAAGCCTCTGGTGAGTACTCTCTGACCGTGGTCCAGGGATGTGAATAACCTACCCGGCATGCAGAATGCATTGTGACATGGATTATTGAGGTTTACAATTTAGCACCTTCTCATTTGATTTCCTTTTTGATCCATTTTAAGTTTGTTCTAGTCTCTTCATATTTTCTTTTGAGTTTTTTTCCTGTTTTACTTTTTTATTGTTGGTACCTTTTTTGAATCTTTATTTTATTGTTGGTAGTCTTTTAAAAATATTTTCTCTGCATATGAGATCTTGGATAAGTAAATCTATAGGGACAGTAACTGAATTCGTGTTTCCTTGAGAGTATGGCAAGGGATGTAGGGGGAGATGAGGAGCTAATAACAATGAGTATAAGAATGAAGAAAATATTCTAAAACTGATTCTGGTGATGATTGTATATTTCTTGAGGTGATTGAACTATTGAATTGTACGATATGTAAATTCTATGCCAATAAAACTATGAGAAAAAATAAATACAATATATTTTAAACTGCCAAAAGGATGAACACTTCTGCCTGGGAAACAGAATAGACAGAATATTCCTTAAAACAGTGGAGGGAAGGCTGGTCTCGAGTACTGTGAATCAGAAAGGGAGTTGTTCATGGAGAAGGGTTCATGCTTGGTAAAGTTGAGGGTCATTGAAAAAGCAAGACCCTCAAGAAGATGGATTGGCATGGTGACAATGTGCTCCAACAGAGCAAACAGCTTAAGGACCAGGAAAGGTTTCCATCTGTTGTACATAGGATCACCACAAGTCAGACTAAGCTCAGTAGCACCTAACAACAAATGTATGGAAATATGGGAGCAAGAATACTTTAATAATCATGAAGAAGCAAAGTATATTTTGGTCATTTGTATTTACATCCCTTTTCCCCTGGATATGAGTTACTATGTTATTTGAACTCTCTGATATAAAAATAATGAAATGATTTGCAATCAATTGGGATTGACATAGTGGCTGCAACACTGAGCACAAACCTGGCAGCTGGTGAGGATGACACTAGCCTGAGGTGTGTTTCTGTCTCTTGGGCCCCAGTTTTTTGAGAGTTGGAAAGAACCCAACAGCACCAAACAATCACAACAGTAAAACACAACATACCAGACTTAATATTATGTTTGTACCCTTGCTATGAAGTGCAGATTATATCGTAGAAATATAACCTTACAGCTTGAGAGTAGGTCTTTAAGTTTTAATAATGCTTTTGATCTTATTTGATGTGATATTTCCCAGTGGTGTCTAGCTCTAATATTTATTTATATAACAATTTGTGTTCTGCTAAGATGCTTGTAATGTTATCATTACCCCAGGACCTACCTACGTACAGTATTTATTAATGATATAGTGGGGAAAAAGGGATGAGACATCCTTGTTGAGGTGAAACTCAAATCTATGGTATTTGTTTTTAGCAAGTGAGTTTAGCAGAAATAAAATCCTGTGCTCATATTTCCTTACCAATTATATTAAAAAATAGTACCTTAGTGTCCTGGCATAAAATAAGAAGCGTTCAGATGTTTTCTGAAAATATTTCTTGGTACTGAGCATTCTTTGTTCTCTCCCATGTACAGCATGTCCTTTCAAACTGAAATTAAACTTTTTATCATTGGCACATCTCTTGGATTATATTGCAAATTACTTGTTTCGATATATTGCTTCAGTTTTCTTTATTGAGACTCCCATTATATATAAGTGGGCTTTTCATCATCTTTTATTTCCTCCTTTCTACTTCATTCCCTTCTCTATATTTTTCTTTCTCTCCTTGCTTCTCCTTGAAATTATGTCTGTATTTCTATGACATATTATGCATCCTTTAGTATAAGCTTAATTTCCAAAGTAGCATTAGTTTCTTTTATTAAAAATTTTATTTTGAATCTGCTAAGCTGTCTCTATACTCTCCTGTTGTCTAGACATTTCAGTACTGTTTGTTGTCATTTTGAGGCAGTGAATTTCTCTGCAAATAGTATGCCCATGTAAACTACACACACACACACACACACACACACACATGCACGTGCTCATACACACAACTATATACATATGCATACACATATATATATTATGCTACTCATAGGATACTAATGTGTGAGTATGTGACATGATTTACAAAACAGATATAGGTAATTTGAATGTTGTTTATATAAAGCTACAGAAAACTGCTTTTTCCCAATGGGTTTTAATAAATGGATTTTAGCTATGGGATGTTTTGAAGTCAGTAATGCTATCTGATTTTAAATTTCCTTTACTAGGCATTTCAGGTTTGACTTCCATAACTAGTCAAATCTTGACACTTTCTTCCCATGAAAAAACAGTTTGCATCCTGGCCTGTGTTTCTTGGGAATCCATGTTGGCTCTCCTTGGTGGTAATTCTTCATCTAGCATGGGTGTTTCATGCTTGTTTCAAACATGTCATTTACAGCATCCATCCTATATGAGTATGATCATTTGAATCAGCTAGCCATATTGTTAATCTTTAATTACGTTTACCACAAGGAAAATGATCATTGTCTATAACTCAGTTTGCAGGAACTTAAAAAATGGTTCTTTTCATGTTCTCAATAATTATGGAGATATGTTTTTAAGAGTAACCAGATAATGTACAGTTAATACATCTCATACTTCCTAAAAAATTTCCTTCTTTTTAAATATTTTTATAGTGCCAACATAATTTTCCTATTTAAAGACTAAATGTTTTCTTTTTCTACATAATTCAGTGAAAATTTTTAACTTGACATACATGATCCCCATATATAGCTATTATTCAACAAATGCTTATACACAATAAACAGTGTGCCAAATACTGTCCTTAATGTTCTACATAAATTATTATTTCATTAATTCTTAAAACACATCAGCAGTAAATACTATTATTGCCTCTATTTTGCAGGAGAGGAAGTTTAGGCATAGAAATATTACTCTGCCCAATGTCTGATAGCTGTTAATGTGTGGATTCAGGAATTTAACATATGAATTTCTTCATCTTATAGTACACTGCTATGTAAATATACCTGCAATTTTAATTTCAATTTTTGCTCTGTCTTATTCTTGGATTCCAATCTTTTGCATACAAAAATCCATGTTTAGTTTTTCTCATAAGCCTGGGGTTTTAAAGCTGAATTTTATCTGTTTGTGTTGTATTTCTGAATTTTCTAAACTGAAAGTTTATTATGCATCAATAATATTTGCCATCACTAGGCCAACCAGGGTATTATTCCCAATGAAACATTTTATGTCAAGTCCTACTTGATAGTGACCTTGAGAAGAAACTCTCTCCTTGAACATTTCTGTCCAATGAGATGCAAATGATCAGTAGATAGTAAATGTATAGAAATCCACACAGAAACAAAATAGTGATTATTTCCTTAGCAATACACTAAGGGTGCTCTCCAGATCTTTAAGGAGAAAGAACTGAAAGCTAATTATCAAAGCCTTCTGGTCTCTATTTCTTTTATTGTTTAAAGATTACATTCCTGGTTGTGCTTTTATGATCTTCATCAAGTTTCAACTTAAACCAATCAATGAAGTATTGTTTACATATGCGTGTAGTATGGATATTGGACAAAATGTATATTTCTAAACAATAGTCAATATATTAAAATCATACATTGTTGCCATTGTATGCTGTCAATTTGGCTCTGGCTGCTAGCCACCCTGTCTGCCACAAGATGAAGCACTGTCCCGTCTTGCACCATCGTCACAATAGTGGATAGGTTTGCGCCTCTTATTGTAGCCGTGCCCCATGCAGTCCTTCCTCTTTTTCAATGCCCGTCTACTTTACCAAGCACGGTATCCTTCTCCAGCGGCTGGTCTCTCCTGATCACATGTCCTAGATAAGTCAGAGGAAGGATCACGATTCTTGCTTCCAGGGAGCATTCTGGTTATCTATCTTTCTTCCAAAAATGATTTGTTTCGCCTCCTGGAAGTCCATGGTATTTTCAATATCCTTCATCAACACCATAACGCAGCTGCATCGGTTCTTCTTCAGTCTTCCTTATTTAATGTCCAACTTTGGCATGTATGTGAGCGGATGGAAAAATACCACAATTTGTTTCAGGCACACTTTAGTCTTCCCGTGTTATCCTTGTTCTTTGATATTTCAAAGAGGTTTTGTGTAGCAGATTGGCCCAATAGAATTCATTGTCTAGTTGTTTGGTTTTTTTTTTTACTGCAGCTTGCATGAGCATGGATTGTGAATGCCAGCAAGATGAAATCCTTGACACCTTCTATCTTTTCTTCATTTATCATTATGTTTTCTATTGGTTCAACTGTAAGGATTTTGTTTTTCTTCACATTGACTTGCAGTCTGTGCCACTGAACATTTCCATTCGGGCCATGACCTACATCAGGGAGTGCTTCAAGCCCTCTGTACTTTCAGCAAGCAAGGCCTTGTCATCTGGACACCTCAGGTTGTTAGTAAGCCTTCCTCCATACCTGATGCTACATTCTTCTTCATGTAGTGCAGTTTCTCAAATATGTGCTCAGCATACAGATTGAATATGGGGAATTGTTACAACCCTGACACACACCTTTCCTGATCTTAAGCCATATAATATTTGAATGTACACGTCATGCATGAACAAAATGAAATACTCGGGCAGTTCCATTGTTCTCAATGTGAACCACAGTCTATTATGACCCACAATGTCGAATGCTTTGCATAGTCCATAAAATACAAGTAAACATCTTTCTGGTCTTCTATACTTTCATCATGATCCATCTGACTACAGCAATGAGAGCTCTTTTACAATGTCTTTTTCTGAATACAGTCTGAATTCCTGACAGCTTCTTGTCAATGTGTCGCTGCAGCTATTATTGAATGATTTTCACCTCTCGTTTTGACATTGGCATTTAAAAAGCAAAATAGTATGTTTAAAGTTACTAAAGACTCCACACATTGTCATGAACCTTCTCCCTTGCCCCTGAGCCCTGCCCTGAATAGACTTTAAACTTCTTTCCATATAGGCATACGTAGAAATGACTTGCTCATCTTTGTTTATAATTATCATTGTTATTAATTATCTAATTCATAGCTACCTAGTCATATAATAAAAGTCATTTTTCTTATACCTTATTACAAAGGCTTTTATCCTGAATTTCTCACTTCCTTTGATTTGCTTACAATGCTTATTGGAGTATTTTATACATTTTATGAAATAAATTTAGCTAATTTTATTGCTTATAAGTTTTCTCTTTTTAGACAGTTTATCTGAAACACGTTTCTGTTTGAATAATAAGGTTTCGGACTTAATTATCTTTTTCCATATGACTACACAGTTGTCCTCAAACTATTTAATCCATGTTTTCTCTATTGGCACAAAACCTCTTCCTTATTGTCCACATATAATTGGGTCTGTTTCTGGACTTTGTCAGTCCATGGTCTCTCTGTTTAGTTTTGTACCAGGACCACACTGATCCCATTATTATTGGTTTTTATACCTTCTAACCATCATTTACTGTTTTTTTCTAGTGACATTCAATTTTTATAAACTGGCATGTTTCAAAGAAGCAACAACAAACTCACTGTCATTGAGTTGATGCCAACTCACAGCGACCCTATACGACAGGACAGAAACCCCGTGGGTTTCTGAAACTGATGGAATATTTTATTTTGGGGGGATTAAAATATCAAAATGTGATGAGCCAGTCAGGGTGTGATGTAGCAACGATGAAAAATACAACTTTCCTCTAGTTCCAAATGCTCCCCCACCCTCACCCCACTCCACTATCATCATCCCAAGTCAACCTTGCAAGTCTGGCTAGACCAGAGGATGCACACTGTATAGATAGGAACAAATCCAGGCCAGATGATACCTTCAGGACCAGTGGTGTGAGTGGCGATCCTGGGAGAGTTGGGGGAGCTTGGGTTGGAAGGGGGAACTGATTCAAGGATCTACATGTGACCTCCTCCCTGGGGTATGGACAACAGAAAAGTGGTTTAAGGGAAACGTCGGACAGGGCAAGATATGACAAAATAATAATTTATAAATTATCAAGGGTTCATAGGGAAGGGGACACGGAGAGGGAGGGGAAAAATGAGGACCTGATGCCAGGGGCTTAAGTAGAGAGCAAATGTTTTGGGAATGATGAGGGCAATGAATGTACAAATGTGCTTTACACAATTGATGTATGTATGGATTGTGATAACAGTTGTATGATCCACTAATAAAATGATTAAAAAATAATAAAAACGAAAAAAGAAGAAAAATATCAAAATGTATTATTCAATACATAGAAATAAAAACTATGTAGAAATGACAGACTTGTTTTTCCTTTTGGCAGCCCATGGTAATTTCAGTGTTCTTCAACAACACCACTATTCAAATACATTGATTCTTCTTTGGTTTTCCTTATTCAATGTACAACTTACACGTGCATATGAGGTGATGGAAAATACCATGGCTTGGGTCAGATGCATGGTAGTCCTCAAAGTAGCCTCATTGCTCTTAAACCTTTTAAAGAGGTCTTGTGCAGCAGATTTACCCAAAGAAATGCATCTTTTGATCTCTTGACTGCTGCCTCCATGAACATTGATTGTGGATCCAAGCAAGACAAAATCCTTGACAATTTCAATATTTTCTTCATTTATCAACTGATCCAGTTGTGAGGATTGTGGCCTTTTTATATTGAATTACAAATCAATGCTTAAATCCTTTATCGTCATCAGTAAGCACTACAAGTCGTACTCACTTTCAGCAAGTGAGGTGGTGTCATCTGGATACAGCAGGCTGTTAATAAACCTTCTGATCCTGATGCCACATTGGCACAGAGTAAAACTTCCTTATAAGGTTTTCAATGCTTTCATTTTAAAAAGCAAAACAAAAAAATTTTATTGTGAATTTGACAAGAGTTTACTTATCATCAGTTTTACATTTAATAATCCATACCCATTTTGTTTCAACTCAACCATTGGAATCTTCCCCATGCACCAAAATTTTCCCTCTCCCTCCCTATGTTTCCTGATTTAATTCCTCTTTTCCTAATCTTTTCAATTTTGACCTTTAGTAAATATCTTGACCTTGATCTTAAATATCTGATTATCTTAACATGGGCATGAGTTCCTGACCTGAAGAGTCTAATGGTCATAGTCCATATGACGAATGGTCATAATCTTGGCGATTCCACTGGTCTCTATCAGATCAGTAAGCCTGATTTTGAGTTCCATTCTACAATATTTTCACATTCTGTCCAGGATATCCTAAAGTGATTTTTTTCCCCCAGAGCAGTTAGCAGTGACAACTGGGCACCATTTAATTCTGCCTCAGGGTCTTGGATGGCTGGTGTTTCTATGGTCCTTTAGTCCATTGGACTACTTGTTTCCATTTATATTTAGTTTTGCACCATTTGTCTATCTTCTGAACAGGTGCAGCACCTTAGATGATTGCTCATGAGCTTTTAACATCCCAACTGCCATGTACTGATGTAGGATGTAGAGCATTGTCTTTGTAACCAATATTATGCCAATTTCCCTAGTGTCCCCAGAGCTATAGTTTTGGTCTCTCCAGCCCAGTGATTCATTCTCACAAGGTGTTTGGTGATGTCTAAGAAGTTTTCATACACTTGTACACCCCTCCCTGCCCCACTACATTCGTGAATATATTTGCAATATTTACATATATCCTCAGTCAAACCTATATATATTCCTGGTTAAAGTTCCACTCTTCCTGCCACACCTGTTTTGCCTACATGTCCACCAAGCCATCTACTTGTAGCTCGCTACTACTCCAGGATTGTGTACATGACAGTGTTTGCTTCGGTTGACTTTAACTCTTGCAAGGTTTCTAGTGTCATGTTTATGGAAGCAGACCGTTGAATCTTTCTCCCACAGAGAGGCTGGCAGGTGCACTGCCAACCTTTCAGTTCCCAGCTGAACAGCTAACCAATGTGCCACCAGACATACCTTTAATGAGAAATTCATATATAAGAGGAATTTCAGTTTTTTTTTCAATAAAAAAATCCTGACATATTTCTTATAACATTGTCTCCTAAGAATAAATTCATTAGGAGAGAATCAGCAAAACTCTTTTTCAGACAATCTGTTAACAGCCAGGAACAAATGCCTGCATTGGTAGTAACAGCTGCCAGACTCATGATTCACTGAACAGGACAATAAATTTCAACCTTATTTGATTTTGTTAATTAGTGTAAATGAGATCACTGTGGGAGCAGTTGCTAATTATCAGTTATCATCAAATACCTGATGGGAGAGGTGGAGATGATATGCATAATTTTAATCATATTCATTTTTGAACATAATGAGAATGAGTGCTTTGCAGTTTTTTATCCTCTAGTTTGTAGTTAGCATTCCTCATTAAAATGGAATTCCAAAAAAATACTATCAAATGATAGAAAACTTTTAAAAACAAAAATATCAAAACAAGAATCTATGGTTTCTTGACATATCCTTCATATATGTCTATATTCTTCAGAAGTTGGAGTTTCTATATTTCTATAATTTCTCCAAAATATTTACACCATAAAAATGGCAGATTTTATGTCCTTATGGGACTCAAATAATATTCCTTTAAAATATTCTTCGAGTTTAGGGAATAAAAAGTCATCTGAAAGGGCAAGTTCAAGGAGGTGGAGTGGCTGGAGTAAGGTCTCACACGCTCAGTTCTCCGAGGGCAGCCCTTGCTGCCACAGGAGGAGCAGGTGCGTGGTCATGATGGAACAAGTCCTGAACTTCTCCTCACAAATGCAATTTTCAATTTCCTGGAAGCTTCTTCATAATAATTTCTCATAATTATTCTCAGTCCTTTGAGAAAAAGAAATTCAAGTCTTTCTATTTGGAACAAAACAAAAACAATCCCATTAACCTTCTGAGTTGACCTCTCTGCTTTGAATTTAACAGATCCAGTATTTTCTCTCCATAGCTGTAATATTGAATAGATCTATCTATTTTTTGGAAGGCAGCATAATGGGACTCTCTAATGGACACCCCTACTTGTCAGTTTGTCATACTGTGGTGGTTGGCATGCTGCTGCAATGTTGGCAGGATTGTGTGTTGCTGTAATCCTGTGAAGCTATGGCACCAGTATTTCAAATACCAGCAGGGTCACCCAAGGTAGACAGGTTTCAGTGGAGATTCTAGACTAAGAGTAAACCTTCAAATAAGGAATCAGCTGTCCACTTCTGAGGGATTAACCAATGAAAAATATATGATCACCCTCAGAACATTGTTAGATGTATTGCTAGGAGGTGAACTCCACAGATTGCTATCCACTAAAAATAGGTCTTGGAAAGACCTTTTTCACAAAGAAGAGTCAACCGTAAAGATATTGGTAAATCAACATTTTTATTTGTTGATTTGTTGACAGGGCACAACTCAAAATGAGAAGGAAGAGTTACAAACACCCTTTCAGAGCCAGAATGTGGAATGTATAAGATGTGACTTCAGGAAATTGGAAGTCATCAAAAATGAAATGTAACTGATGAAGATCAATACTACAGGTATTAGTGAGCTGAAATGGTCTGCTACTGACCAGTTTGAATCAGAAAATCATATGGTTTACTATGTCAAGAATGAAATAGTCAAAAGGAATGGTGCCTCATTTATTTTAAAAATGCCTGCCAGCAAGTTCAGGCTGAAGTTCATGAAAATGACAAGAAGTCCAGGAGAGACAAAAGACAGCCCCATATATATCACACCTGAATTTATAGAACATCTCAAGAACAATTCTGATGCATTGAACACTGCTGATTAATTACTTGATGACTTGTGGGATAAAATAAAGACCACGATCCATGAACAAAACCAATGGCCATTAGAAAACAAGAGAGAAAGGAGAGATGAAACAGATGTCACAAAAGAATCTGAAACTTGCTTTCGGTTGTGGAGTAGCTAAACAAATGGAAGACATAGGAAATAAAAGAGCTCAACAGAAAATTTCATAGGACAACTCAAGAAGACAAAGTAAAATATTATGAAATGAGCAAAGACCTTGTAGTCAGAATGCCAGGAAAGAAGACCATGTGCGGCACATATCAAGCTGAAAGAACTGAAGAAAAAAACATCCAGTCTCAAATTGTAATGTTGAAGCATTCCATGGGCAAAATATTGAATGACCAGAAAGCACGCAAAGGAGAGTTAAGAAAACATGGAGGTACTGCAGCAAAGATAATTGGCTGATCAACAATCATTTAAAGAGGTAACCTGTGGTCAGCAACCAATGGTTTTGAAGGAAGAATTCCATGATGCACTGCAGGTATTAGCCACAAAAACAAGGCTCTAGGAATCGACGGACTACCAATTGAAGTGGTTCAATATGCTGAAGAAGCATTCTTCGACACAAAGAAGTTTTGAAGACAGGTACCTGGCCCAGTCACTGGAAAATAATACACATTTATTTCCACATTGCAAAAAAAAAAAAAAAGGTCTAACAGAGAATGGAAATTATGGAGGGTTGTGAGCGATGTCACACATGAGTAAAATTTTGCTGAAGATAATTCAAAAAGTGAGACATAGTTAGGAAAGGGTCAGGAATTCAAACTGGATATACAAAGGACCATAGCACATGGTGCATATATCATTGCTGACTGCAGGTAGATTTTGGCTAAAAGCAGAGGAAACCAAAGATGTTCACTTGTGTTTTATTGACTGGGAACAGGCCTTTGATGGTGTGGACATTAACAAAATATGCGTAACACTGAGAAAAATTAGAACTCCAGAACACTTCATTCTGCTCACACTGAACATGTACATGAACCAAGAGGAAGTTGAACAGAACAAGGATGGTTTAAGATCAGGAAAGGTGTGTGTGTCAAAGTTCCATTCAATGACCATAATTATTAAATATGGATGCTAAGCAAACAATTCAAGAAGATGATCTAGATGAAGGAGAACATGGTATCAGGATCAGAGGAATGCTTAATAATAACCTACTCATGGGAGACAACTTTGCTTGCTGAAAACTTTGAGGACTTGAAGCCCTTGCTGATGAAAATGAAAGGCCTTCAGGCTGGATCAAAATAAAATGTAAAGAAAACCCAACTCTTACAATTGGACCCATGAACAACATCGTTATAAATGGAGAAAAGATTGAAATTGTCAAAAATTTATTTTACTTGGATCCACAATCAATGGCACAAGTAGCAGTCAAGAAATCAAATGATGCAATTACAGAAATCCAAATGAAGGCTGAGCATGATAGTGGGACAAGAGGAAAGTAAAAGGAAATAGGGGGGGAAAACCTAGGAGCCAAAGGGCATTTATAGAGGTCTAAATACTGCTATCTACAAATGCACATATATTTAAATATGATGATGGGGAAATAGATCTATGTGCATATATTTATGGATTTAGTATTAAAATAGCAGATGGACATTGGGCCTCCATTCAAGTACTCCCTCAATGCAAGAACACTTTGTTCTTTTAACCTCCCTGGAGGTCTAATTATGTCAGTAATTTGTACCCAAAGCGGTACATTGTTTTGCATAAGATTTGTTGTTTTATATTGTAGCCCTGTAAGTCTCAAGAATTTACTCATTTTAATCTCTCTAGTAGACATTCCAGGTATGATATACTTTAATACACAGTTAACATTTACGCTGAACCACACTTGGGATTCCAGCCAGGGAGTTTAAACTGGCATTCCATGATGCTGAAGACAACACATAAGCAAAAGTGGTAAAGAAAGCTGATGGAGCCTGGCTATCAAAAGATATAGACAGCATCTGGGGTCTTAAAGGCTTGAAGGCAAACAAGCGGCTATTTAGTTCAGAAGCAACAAAGCCCACAAGGAGGAAGCACACCAGCCTGTGTGATCATGAGGTATCAAAGGGATCAGGTATCAGGCATCAAAGAACAAAAAATCATGCCATTGTGAATGAGGGGGAGTGCAGAGTGAGGACCCAAAGCCTATGTGTAGGAACTGGACATTCCCTTTCAGAAGGGATGTCCAGTGTAATCATTTTATAATGATTTTTTAAAAAGAAATAAAATGATGTATTGCACTGAACACATCTGATGCACAAGACTTATTTTTTAAAAAATATTTTATTGGGGGTCCTTACAACTCTTATCACAATCCATATATATATCGATGTGTCAAGCACGTATGTACATATGTTAACATCCTCTTTTCAAAGCATTTTCTTTGTACTTGAGCCCTTCATATCAACCCCTCATTTCCCCCTCCCTCCCACCCTCCCTCCGCCATGAACCCTTGATAATTTATAAATTCTTCTTTTTTTTTTTCATGTTTCACACCAACCACTATCTCTCCTCATCCACTTTTCTGTTGTCTGTCCCATGGGATGGGGGCCATATGTGGTTTATTTTGATCAGTTCCCCCTTACTCTCCCCACCCTTACCCTCCTAGTATCACTACTCCCCTTATTGGTCCTGAGGAGTTTATCTGTCATGGATTCCCTGTGTTGCAAGCTCTTGCCTGTACCAGTGTACATGTTCTGGTCTAGCTAGGTTTATAAGGTAGAATTAGGGTCATGATAATTTGTGAGGGAGTGGGGGGAGGAGGCATTAAAGAAGTAGAGGAAGGTTGTGTGTTTTGGTAGTGCTATACTGCAATCTGACTGGCTCGTCTCTTCTTTGTGGCCCTTGTGACATGAGGTGTCCAAATGACTGGTGATGGGCTTTGGATCTCCACTCTGCCCTCTCCCTCATTCACAATGGCATGATTTTTTGTTCTTTGATGCCTGATATTTTGTTTTGTTTGGGTCTTTGATGCCTGATATCTGATTCAATTGATACCTCATGATCACACAGGCTGGTATGCTTTTTCCATGTGGACTTTATTGCTTCTCAGCTAGATGGCTGCTTGATTATCTTCAAGCCTTTAAGAATCCAGGCACTATATCTTTTGACAGCCTGGCACCATCAGCTTTCCTCACCACATTTGCTTATGCACCACTTTGTCTTCAGCAATCCTGTCAGGGAAGGTGAGCATGACAGAATGCCAGGTTAGCAGAGCAAAGTGTTCTTGCATTGAGGGCGTACTTTGGTGGAGGCCCATTGTCCATCTGCTGCCATAATACTTTATAAATAAATATGTGTGCATAGACTTTTTTCTCTATCATTATAAATGTATTTACATATATACATGCCTGTATTTAGACCTCTATAAATGCCCTTTGCCTCCTAGTTGTTTCTTCTATTTCCTTTTACTTTCCTCTTGTCTCACTATCATGTTTAGCCTTTGTTTGGGTTTCAGCAATTCCTCTTGGTTACATTGCCATTGATTAAGCCCTACCAGGCCTCCTACACCCTCCTCACCATTGATTTTGGATCAGTTGATGTTCCCTTGTCCCTGGGTTTGCTAACACCCACTTCCTTTTCCCCAACCCCCTTTCTCCAAAAACCCCCCAGAACAGTGGGTTCCATTGTTTTCTTCTCCAGATTGTTTATCTGGCTTCTCTTATCTAGATAGACTTGCAGAAATAATAATATGCACAAAAGAAGACAGAGTAAAGCAAAGCAACAAAAGAAAGGATAAGAAAAACCCCAACAAATCAACAACATCAAAAATGAAATGCCCATAAATCGCGCAAGGTCTGTGTTTTGACCTTTAGGAGTGTTTTCTGGTCAAGTCTGATGGGGTGCCACACGCTGGCCCCATAGTCAATTTTTGGTATTCCCTGGGGACTTCATTGTTCTGCTCCCTTTGCTGTTCTGTTGCAAGTCCTTAGTGTTTCACCTCTGTGTGGTGGGGTCAGATTGGGTACATTTCCCGCGCACTGTGTCTCCAGTGTTTTTCCCATAGCACTAAGGGTCAGTGAGGGACATCACGTCTATGCCACACATTTTTAATCCACTTATCCGGTGATGGAAATTTGAGTTGTTTCCAACTCCTTGCCTCACAGCTACCACAGGGTAGACGGAATGTAGAGCAATATGAGCAAAAGTTTGATCCATTACTGATATTAACCCACTGCCAAGGGAAAGGAAAGAACACCCATACAGTCATTCAAGTAGTTTCAATAAATTTAAGACATTCAACCACACTGTGGTTCCATATCAAAATAAAGCATTCAGTCCTTATAAACTTACCTAATCACTGCTGATTTGCATTCTGTAGGGTTTAGTCTGTTGTGTTTTCCTTTTGTAATCTAAAAATATTTGCTAATTTTCCTAATGATTTCTTCTTTGACCTATAGGTTTTTTTGGAACGTGTTGCTTAATTTTCACATATTTGAAGATTTTCCACATTTCTTTTTGGTATTTCATAGACAAAATATGGTGTATTTACATACAATTAAATATTATTCAGCAATAAAAACAAGCAATACAGATGCATGCTACAATATTGATAACTCTTGCATATGTTTTGCTATGTGAAATAACATAGGCATATTGGCCACATATTATGTGATTTCATTAATATAAAATGTTCAAAGTAGGCAAATCCCTGGAGACAGTAGGTTTGTACTTGCTAGAGGATGTAGAAAAAGCAAATGAAGAGTAATTGCTAATGAATACAATGTTTTGTTCTTTCTTTTTGAAATGCTTGTGTGTAATGTTCTCTAAAACTTCATTTTTGGTCAGCTTACATTTCCTTGAATTACTTTTACATTTCCAGTATCATAGCATTGTAAGGTTCAATATATCAGACTAGTATAAAGCTTTTTCAAGTTAGCTATTCTGGATTCTGAGCCATTTTAAAATGAAATTAGAAATGTGAAGTAGTCTTATGAAAATTAATTTTCTTCTGCCGTGTCTCATTCTTCATTGTCTTCATTAACATCTGTTTGTTGATTCTTTCTGAGTAGACTTGTGGATACCTGGCCTATTCTAGATACATATTTAGTGGACAGTGATGTCTGAGGAGGTGACTTTGAATTTGCTCTGACAATATCTAAATGATATGAATAATCTGGTGAATACATAGAGTTCCAGAAAACATCTGCACTTTTGTCCTTATCAATCATTTGTATAGTTTGGTGCGTGGCAGCAAAGATCTCTAAAGCTTTGCTGTGAGCTAGTATTCCCACAGTGATAAATTCTGAAAACATATATTTGATACCCTTTCGTTTCTGTTTTTCAAACTTGTCATAGTTGCCTTCCGATGACAAGTTGTTTGGGTGGCATCCATTGTCGCTCTGTCTACTTTAGTTTCTGTCTGTGGAACAATATGTTGATCAGATGGGTTTCAATGACTTGTCCTTTCTAAATGGGTTAACTGCTTAGCTTTGCAATTTCTTTCTTTTTTGTGTGGATATTTTCATTAGTCTTAATTATTATTTTAATCAATATTAGGAGCTCTTACAAATATTAGAACACTCCATAATTCAATTAGACATGCATTATTGTACAATTTTTTGCACCATCATTTTCAAAACATTTTCTTTCTTCTTGAACTCTGATATCTGCTCCCCTTTATCCCTCTGACCCCCTCCCAGGAACCCTTATTTTTATATTATGGTCATTATTATTGCCATATTTTACACCGCTTGCTGTATCTGTTCCCCTCCAATTCTGTTACTCATTCCCCTTGAGTGAAGTTATACAGTTATCTTTACTGTCGATTCCCCTTGCCCCCTCTCTCCCCACCTCTCTTCCCATGGCCCAGGGAACCATTGCCCTCCTTATGATTTCTGATGGGCTTATCTATCTTGGATTCCATGTATTTAGTGATCTTCATTATACAAATGAATATTCGCAGGTCTAACAAGCTTAATAAGGTAAAACTGGGATCGTAATATTAAGGGGAGGAAATATTAAAGAACTAGAGGATAGTTATATGTTTAATCGGTGTTTGTGTTAGTCTGGGTAAACTAGAGAAACAAAATTCATAAACACTCATACTTTATAAGAGAGTTTTAAAAAAATCATTTTATTAGGGGCTCATACAACTCTTATCACAATCCATACACACATCAATCATGTAAAACACATTTGTACATTCATTGCTCTCATCATTCTGAAAACATTTGCTCTCCAGTTAAAGCCCCTGACAAAAGGTTAATTGTATATTAAGCATCCCAATCCAGTCCAGTCCAAGCCCATAAGACAGACATTACCCCATATATCTGACACCAATAGGCAAAGTCCTCCTCAAACTCACAAAACACATGCAATGACGCCAACTGCGTGTGGAAAACTGAATCAGTGAACATGTCAGCATCTCAGCGCTGGCACGGGTCTCCACACGGGTGCTTCAGCACCCAGGGCTGCATCGGGGTAGGTCCATGTGGCTTCTCCTTGGGGATGTCTTACAGGAAGTGAGCCTGGCAGCTGAAGCAGGGAACTGGCTAAAGTAGCTGCACCCTGATCCAAACATCAGAGAGCAAGAGACCTGAGAACAAAAAGGGTGAGGCTCACCAAACCATTTATCTCTCTGCCCTTCAATTAAATTGCCCTTCAATTAATCCCACGTGTGCTTATTGGGCAGCTTGGTACAATACACCTTAATTATCACAGTGCTATACTGTACCTCCAGTATAGCCCTTCTGTGAGGGACTGTCAATTTTCTTACAGGTGAGTTTTGGCATTCAGCTTTGTCTATGCGCCTTCCCTTCAATTTGATTGCTTGTTATTGAATTTCTGATGCCTCTTCGCATCGACACCTCATGATCACACAGGCTGGTGTGTGCGGGTGATTAGATCAGCTATCCAGCATCAAGCTGCATCTGAAATGAGGCGTGCGGCTGAAAGGAAAAGAAAGAAATGTATACAAAGTATGGGATTGGAAGGGAACAGTCTGATGGGCTGAAGTACAGAGTATATTCAAAGCTTGGTTTTTATACTCTTCTTACAAGGGAATGGTTACAAAATAATCATCTAAGAAGTTGCTTTAAAAAACATTCTGAAAAGGGGGTGAAGGGAGACACGGGACAGGGCAAGATATGACAAAATAATAATTTATAAATTATCAAGGGCTCACAAGGGAGGGGGACCAGGGAGGGAGGGGAAAAAAGAGGACTTGATGCAAAGGGCTTAAGTGGAGAGCAAATGCTTTGAAAATGATTAGGGCAAAGCATGTACAGATGTGCTTTACACAATTGATGTATGGATGGATTGTGATGAGTTGTATGAGTGCCTAATAAAATGTTTAAAAAAACATTCTGAACCTCTTATCTATGCAGATGTTACTTAACTAGGCACACTTTCTAAACTCTTGAATAATAACAGCACTCTATTCTAAGATAAGCACAAGGACCTGCAGGGCTCAAAAGAATCTTAAAGAGGTCTTAAAGAACGGAGTTATCCCACACTGCTTTCAGCTGCAAGGTCATAAAGAACTGAGTTACTTTGCAATGCTTTTAGCTGCATGGTAAACAGAGGCACAGGGGACTAATTAGTCATCCACCAAGAAACACCTGGACCAGCTTCCTACAGGTGTGCTTCTCCTGTAGTTGGTTTTGTTGCTTCCCTGCTAGACAGTTGTGTGTTTAACTATGAGCCTTTAAAGATCCCAGCCGTTGCTTGAGGTCGTCCCACTTCATTTTTTTTTTTACTATTTTAATAAATCTTTTTATTGGGGCCACTTCATTTTTAAAATGGTTCCACAAGCTTTCAAAGGTTCAACTCGACCTCTGCTTGTTAATCCTGAGGTTTGCCAAACTCATCAGCCCAGTTTTTCAGGCCCTGCTTTTAAATCAGGGGTTGCTATGGAGGCCTGCATGTTGATTTCATTCACCTGGAAGTCAGCTGGGTCTTGCAGTCTGAAGAAAGTAAATGTTTTGAAAATGATGATCGTAACAAATGTACAAATGTGCTTGACACAATGGCTGTATGTATCGACTGTGATAAGAGTAGTACAAGGCCCCAATTAAATGATTTTTTTAAATGTTTCCCCATAAGAATTTCATATTAATATTAAATCTTACCAGAGACTAAGGCTTTTTGGCTATAGTGAGAACATGATATGATTGTTCATATTGATATTTAAATTGAAAAAACATCACCACAAATTAAAATTTTAGAGATGATGTGAAATATCCCAAACATTATAAAATGTGGAAAAATGCATTCTATGCTATTCATTGACCATTCCATTCTTGAAAACACCTGGCCAGTATTCAGAACTACCAAGATCATCAACAAAACAAGCACAGACTGAGGAACTCTAACAGTTTGAGGAGCTTAAGGAGACACAAGGACTAATACCTTTGACAGGATCATGGAACATAAACATGATATTAGGGAACAAGCAAACAACAACAGCAACAAGAAAAGCAAAACACAAAAGAAAATAACTGAGTAATTCCAGATAAAATATGGACTCTAGCTAATAATAATATTGGTTCATTTATGCCAATATAAATGCATTGATTGTGACAAGTGTCCTAATAAGAAAACTGTGTGCAAAAGTTATGAGACCTGTCTGTATCTTTAGACCTTTTTGATAAAACAAAAACTATTTGAAAATAAGACTATTTTATTTTTTAAAGTAATTTTATTGGGAGCTCTTACAGCTCTTATTACAATCCATACATCCATCCATTATGTCAAGCACATTTGTACATATGTTGCCATCATCATTTTCAAAAAATTTTCTTTTTACTTGAGGCCGTGGTATCAGCTTCTCATTTTCCCCTCTCCCTCTTCCTCTCCCACCTTCCCTCCCTCATGAACCTTTGATAATTTATGAATTATTAAGAAGATTTTTTAAGTGTCTGCCATAGAGAATATAACTAGTATCTGGTGAAATCGGGATTCAGACGAGTAATGATCTTTGTGTTGGACTCAGGTATTAACTTACTTCATTTTTAAAATTAAAAGGGAAGGACAATACTTTTCCAGGTTGCAAGTCTCTGCAAAACTTTTCAAATATTTACAATTTTTTCCTTCCATTTAACATACACAGGTTTAAATTTGGAAAGTCTCTTAACTGAAAGCAGATGAAAGACGGTCTGAGATGGTGAGATCCTTCACTTTTTGAGTATATTATCATTGTACTCATTATTGCAACAATATACTAAGTAATGGCTGGTAAATAGCATTTACACGGCCTTTTTGCCTGTTGTTGAATTCTGCTCTATTCACTTTCCAGGCATTCATTTAATACAATTTAAGACAAAAGAAAAGGACACGTAGGCTGTGTCCTCTTACATCTTCCTTCCGACCCCCATACAGTCATTCTTTCCCTTCTGTTTGCCGTGGGCTTTCCCTCTTTTTGCCCTGTTCTTTCTCATTTTTTTTCTTTTCATCTGCTAGGTCGGGTCTTGCCTGTAGATAAAGCATCCAAAAATGTTCTTTTCTTCTAATCCAAGCCTTCTTCTGTTGTGGGACCTTTACAAATTAACTACAACCAGACAGATCTTCTTTAGCATCTTAAAAGTCAAGATGTAAAAGAAGCCTTAAAGAAACCTAAAAATATTTTCCATTATATTTTTATGATACTATAAATATTTCTTATCCTATGTTAGCATATGCCTGGGTTGGCAACGCAAAGATTCACTATCACCTGTTTTTAGCTTGGTGAGAAGTAATAGGCGAGTGATATTTTCTTATATCCTGTCTCAGGAAACTGTAGCTGTAAGAGAATGAATGTTTTATAAGAAACATAAGTCTGGAATGATAGAATATCTGTATTAACGCCCAATAAAATGGTTTTGGAAAAAAGAGGTGAGAGAATATAAAACAGTCAATGATAATTTGAACTGAGAAGTGCTTTGGTGAATATATAAAATTATAGAATGTGAATAAATTATATTAGTTGAATGAGCTATAAGATTTCTCCAAACATTGAAAGGATTTTCAGAGAGGGGGGATGTCTATAATTAGAGCGTAAGTCTTTAAATAAGCAGTAGCTAAATTATGCAGACGCTCTTGAAGAACTTGCCTGAAATACAGATGAGACACAGACTTAGGATATAAATAGATAATGATATATATGTATGTATATATTCTACTTGTTATGATTTTGAGACTTTAAATATATGAAATATTTTAAGATTATAAATATGTTGTATATGTGATATCAGACTAGATTTACCAATTTAGGATGATGAAGGACTAAGGAAACTCAGCAATTATATGAATTTTTCTAGAAAACCACTGCCATCAAGTCGATGCCATGTCATAGTTACTCTATAGGACAGGGTAGACCTGCTCCAAGTAGAATTTCTGAGACTGTACCTGTTTTCTGGAGTAGCAAGTCCCAGAGTAGCCAGTAGTTTTGAACTCCTCATCTTTCAGGTCACAAACCAGCTCATTACTACTACGCCACAAGGGCTCCTGTAAATCATTACTCTCTAGTAAATTATATAAAGGGAGATTGTATAAATAGGAATAACATATTTACCAACCTAAATGGGATTCTTTTTCTGAATACAAAAGCAAATACATTCATGTCCACTTTTGAATATATGACCGATTGTTTTTAAAGGAAAAAGGACCAGTATAAAAGTTCTAGTCTTTCCTATTTCTTTCCAGAATTGCACATACCATACACTGATTCTATAAAATTGATCTAATCTCTGGTATTAACTAACTTTAATTTGTTAAAAATGACTGCACATTCTCCTTTTCTAGACTCTGGGCTGCCCGGGATGGGTTTGATTGCTGTATTTCTAAGCAAATCATATGTGTGTGTTATGCATCATTATGTGGTAATGGAGTGTAGCAGCAGTGACACTATGCTATTTCATGTCTAGCCTTTAAAGGATTAGTGCTTTCATCTGGGCCCTTGAAGTCTGAACCCTTATGTACCGTGTCCAACAGCCCTGCTGAAAAGAGCCCATCTCTAGTGACACTGGAACTGTGTGGAACAGGAGAGGGACTCAGTCTTCCAGCCACACTTTAAAGGTACTAGACCTGAAATTGAAGCTATCTTGAACTGTCTCGCTAAATACCACTGCCTTGCCTTAATTCCTGGCTGACTACAGTTTAATGTGTGTGTAATAAAATTCTTGTGTAAAGTTACAAAGTTTGGAAATTTTGTTATAGAACAACAGATAACTGGAATAATAAAAAGGCTCCTATTACACATGAGATATAAACATATTTTCAAGAAATTACTATTTTTACCAAAACCAATTCTTATTCTAACCTGGGCAACTATATTAAAAAGAAGTCAGCATAAAAATAAAGAAATATTCTTCCCATGACTCTTTAAGTCACTACAATTAAACTTCTATTAACTCACCCATTGGTAGTTCATTCTTGATTTTTGTCCTTCATGTCCTGAAAATATTGTATTCTAGATCCTTGACACCACAGTTGTCATCCCCAGTCCATCATCACTTGCTTCATCGCTGAAATGGCTAGAGATATAGGGTCACAGGCCTCACGGCAGACCCATTGAATCAGGTGTGCATTGCAAACACCCTGGGTGATTCATATGCATTGGAAATATTGACAAGCACTAGTTTTGATAGTTTTTATCAAGTGGGAGTGTATGTAAGTAACCAAGGGGGAGGCATTCTGAAATTTATTGTAGAGTGCTCTTTCTTTTGGGATCTTCGGTATGTCGTTAACCCTAATGTGGAATTGTTCACATTTATTTCATTCTCCTTTGGCCTATGCTAGCCACGCTGTGTGGAGAACGATGAGACAGCCTGCTTCCATAAAGGTTTAGAGCCCCAGAAACCCTAATGAGCAGTTCTTCTCTGTCCCACAGAGTCCAAATGAGTCAACTCAACAGCAATGGTTTTGGTTTGTCTCATAATGAGTTTTAATTTTGCATAACTAAGGCTCTCCCCTCCCCTAATACCAATTTGTTATAGGCAGAATTTCTTCAAGCCATATATGGGAAATAAACTTTGAAACTTGGCATGTAATAATAAATATATCTACATAAGAATTTAATTAAAGGTTAATTGGATAAGTAAAAACTATAAATGCATATATCTGTACTTTGAACATACACTTGTACATGTGTGGCAAGAGGGAAGAGACTGCTAACATTTCGTTACATATGGAACAATTAAATTACTTTTAACTTAAGTCACTGGAGAAAGTGTAGCAAAACTGGAAGACAACAAGAGAAGAACAACACATTCTTTAAAACAATAAGATATCTTTCCTTGGACAAGCTGGATGCCCAGCCATATGCCTTACACAGAAATTATTGGGCTTGGAGCGGTCATGTCCTTGTCACATTTCTACTGTCCCCACCAATACTTAAGAAAATTTCTTCTCCTGGCCTTGCTATTTTAAAGGTTGTTGACTTTTTGATTTGCGTTCAATAATTTAGTAAGTTTATATTAACCCCAAACCAAATCCACTGCTGTTGATCCAGTTCTAACCCCTGGCAACTCCATGTGCCTCAGAATGGAACTGCGCTCCACAGGGTTCTAAATGGCTGCTCTCCGAGCAGAGCAAGAAACCCCGAGCACTGCAAACAGTGAAGCATGTGACTACAAGCCGACCAGAATTCATCCAGAAGTGCCTTTGAAGACAAGCTTGACAATCTGCTCCTTCCTCCCCCCGCAACAGTTTTATTGGCAAGTAATTTACAGATCATATAACTCAATAGTTCAATCATATTAAGGAGAATTGTGCAATCACTGCTACGGGAATTTTAGAGCCCCCACCCCCTGCCACACACCCCACGGTTAAATCACCTTTAAAATGAGTTATGCAATCACGATCCATTCTGATGCTACCCCCATCTTCATTTTTTATTCCCCAAACACCCTTTCCCTCCCTAACATCCACCCACCGCTGTATTCCCCATATCCCTTTGTACCAATTACTATCATTCTGCATCCACTCCTCCTGTGCTTCACAGCTGGGAGACCGAAAAGAAAACAATGAAAATCAAAATTTGCTTCTTAAAGGTCCCAGTTTTGCAAATCTTATGGAGCAGTTCCACACACGAGCCAGTCAACTCAACAGCACCTGCCAGTCCTGCAAATGTAGTTCACCAAGCCTTTCTTCTTCAGCACTGCTGGGTGTAGTCGAAGCACCTGTCTGTCATTAGCCGCGGAGCAGAAACGGTTTGCACCATCAGGGGACTAGCTACGTACTGAAGATCTATTGCATGAGAGGCGATGATGGTACCACAAAGTCCTAGTGCTTTCCTCTGCGAGCTCACAGACTTGATGAAGAGAAAATCAAAACCAGGCCACGACAGCCAAACGGTGTGAGGAAACAAGGGATCAATAAGGAGCACCTGCAGAGACGTCTAATTCAGCCTTGGAGGCCAGGAAAGTGCTCAGAGTTTGGATTCTGGAGCCGAACTGCCTCAATCAGAAGCTCTACTTTGTACTTCAGAGGAGAGAGTTTAGCTTTTCTCTGACTCAGTTTCCTCACTGGTACAATAGGGACATGCAAAATACTGATTTCACTGGGTTGCTGGGAAGAGTAATAATATAAGAGCTTAAAGCAATGCCTGCTCAGTAGTCCGTGGTTTTATAAAGGAGGAGGAGGAGGAGGCGGAGGAGGAGCAGGCGCAGCAGCAACAGGAGGGAGGTCTTAGGGATTAGCCCTATTTAATAGACGTCTCTCTGAATTCAGAGTGTAAATGGTGAGCAGTTTAAAAGCATCCCCACTAGTTTTGCCACACCAGAGAGGCCTGTCTGAGCAGAGTCCATGAGTGCCAGATGCATCAGTAATTACGGTTCATTTGGCCCGTCTTTCTCGCTGTTCTACCACCAAGCCAGCTGCTGCTGCTGCTGCTGCGTCTACGCGAGGTCTCTGGAGAACAGCTTTTCCTTTTCGTTGCTGTATTGCTCACCGTGCTTCCCACCTTGGCACACAAACTTACTATTCACTCTAGCTTTTCTTGGGACATCCAGTTTCTGAGATTTCATTTCCCTGAACACTGGCTGGGTAATTCCTTGATTACATTTTTCTTCTCTGAGGTCTATCGTATGCTGCTGAGCTGCTCAAGAAAGACTGCGTTACCGCTATTCTGTTTCAAGGGCTGAACCTCTAATGTTTACAGATGGCAATGCTTTGCTCCATCTGTTCTATAGTACTGAGGAGAAAAGGTACAATGAGTGTACAAATGTGCTTTACACAATTGATGTATGTATGGATCGAGATGGGCAGTATATGGGTCCCTAATAAGAAGAAGTGGGGGAAAGTGGGAAGATGTCATTATATTTTAATTCATTTTTTTCTACACTTAAAAAAATCCCCTTATATTATACTTAACCTTAAATAATACATTGTTTAATGGTATTTTTAAAATATTATATGCCATCTCTCTAAAAAGAAAGAAAGAAAATGTTTTGAAACTGACTGTGGTAGCAATTGTACAATACTTTTTTATGTGATTGATGGAATGTTATGATATATGTAAGAGCTCCCAATAAAATATTTTTAAAAAGGTACATCACTGCTCTATTAGCCCTAGGATATGATTTTCATCAATGTGTCTAAGCATTGTTAAGTATAGACTGTTAAGTTCAGAAAGAGCTTTATTTATTTATTCCTGTTTTATTTTATTTATTTATTTTTAAGTCCTTTTATTCGGGGCTCATACAACTCTTGCCACAATCCACACATGCATCCATTGTGTAAAGCACATTTGTACATTCATTGCTCAGTAGTTTTATTTTTGAAATTCCATTTCCTAACTTGTGTATTCTCTAATTTTCTACCCATCTCTTCGGTATTTATTAGGTTCACCGCAAAGATAAACTGAGGCCAGGCGAGAGAGAAGGAAAAGGAGTCTAGTCTGCGTTCCTGGGACGGAGGGGAGAGTAGAGAGAGAGAGATGGGAGCCCTGAGCTCCTGAACAGGCTCACGGCTCCCAGTGGGGGCCTGAGAAGTCACGCCTATCTGTGGTGGAAACCCTCGGGGAAGTTCTACCTTTCCTGTAGCGTCACTTTGAGTCGGAAGTGCATTTTTTTTAGTATTCAATTAAGTTAGGTGGGTGAAGGAAATGAAATTTGCCCTCTTTCGCTGTTATCCAAGAGCTGGGTATACTCCAATGTATGCGCCTACCGTGTTACAGGATACCGCTTCTTACGATGAATCCTTATAGTCTATCTCGTTCTCTAAATTCAAATGTGGTATCCATTGTCCTGTGGATGAATACTTATAAGAAGTACATTTTGGACTTATGGACTTGAGTTGGACTGGGCTGGTATGTTTTCTTGATATAGAATTACTTCTTGATATAAAGCTCTCTCATACATTTAAAAAAGTAGTACATTTTACCATTTGTTATAAGTTCATGTATCAATGGTTGAAATAATCAGTTTTCAGAAACTTGGAGGATAAAAATAATTGAAGTCAGTAAAATCTTGTCCTAAATACACTATATATAAATTTAGGTCTAATTCTGAATTAAGCAATATTAAGATTTATAGGAAACTTGCAAGGCAGATCATTTTGGTGTGAACCGCAAAAGGGACTTTTAAGAAGACACTTCTTTATGTTTACAGCTTGGTAGACAATGCAAAATATAAAGAAATTAAACTAAAGAATAAAAATATTTGGATTGAGGAAACATAGGTGTGTAAAAGAGCCTTCTTAGAAGAACTGTTTAAATAGAGATAGGGTAGTTTAATAAGCATGAGGGATGATGAGCATTTTCGGTGGACAAAGAGGGTCCCAGGATGTCAGAGAGAGGGCTCATCATTAAGAGGTACAGTTGAGGAATGTGTATTAGAGGTTAAGGACAATGGCACAGCAGTTACGGTTTTTAAAAGAAGAAGGATACATTCAGACAGGCATGCTAACCCATTTAATCTGGGTCCAGTCATAAGAAAACTTTGGAATGATGTAAGGATCTATCAGGAGGGGTCAGTCGCTGAGGAGTGATAAAATTTACTCTCACATACTTTAGATATTTCATCAGGAGGGTTCAGAGTCTGGGGAAGGACATCAAGTATGATAATGTAGGGGGTCAGTAGTAAAGAGCTGGGTTGAAACAGTAGCTGTAAACATGGGCTCAAATATCGCAATAATTGTGAGAATGTTGCAAGACCAAGATGTACTTCATTTGTGCTATTGGTTCTATTGTACATTGGGCAGCTATGAGGAGAAATTCAGTCCCCGGTAATGGGTAATGTTTGCTGAGCATCAAATGTACAAGGTGATGAGTGTTTTCAGTTGGTTTTATAACAATCCTTTAACTTACATGGTATTCCCATTTTTTGGATGGCAAATTTGAGTCTTAGAAAGAGTTACCTTGTATAAGATGGTGCAGTCAGTAATGATAGTGAGACACAAACCTAGCTCTTTCTAACTCTGTAGTCTATGCTCTTACCTAATAAACTGTCACTAAAAAATATAATTAGCTTCTGGGAGATGGAAGAAATATAATATTTTGTTGGATGGAGCGAAGTCAATCCAAAAAAGAAGGATAGGAAACGTTTTCCGTTACCTTCACAGACAGTGAACATTTCCATCCTTCAAGTTCATCCTGGGAGTTTGTGTTAGTCTGGGTAGACTAGATAAACAAATCCAGAGACACTCACATATGTATAAGAAAGAGTTTTATAAACAAGAGCACTTGAATATTGAGAAAACATCCCAGCCCAGTCCAGATCAAGTCCATAAGTCAAATATTAGCTAATACCAATCTATAAAGTCCACTTCAGACTCACAAAACACAAGCAATGATGCTGACTGCAGGACGATCACAGGCTAGTGGGTGGGAAGTCTTATAGATCCAGTGGCATTGTAAGCATCTCAGTGCTGGCAGGGGTCTCCATGTGGCTTCTCCAGCTCTAGAGATCTGGCTCCATCAGCCTCTCTCCATGTGTCTTCTCATCAAAAATGTCTCACAGGGAGTGAGCAGAGAGTTTCCTGCCTCCAGGGAGGAATATAATAGTTCACAGAATCCTCAGGAGAAGGCAATCCTCTCAAATTGGCAAACAATTACATAACTACCACCGAGTTCCCTCAAGATTTGTGGTGAAGTCATAAGAGCCAGATGTGCTGAAAGTAGCTTTTTCCTACAAGAGTATCTATAGTTCTCCAACAAATAATTCTCCTTGAAGAATGGTGCTTTCATCTGTGGTCTGTTTCCTGATTTCTAAGTACCAAAAGACAAACCCACTGCTTTCGAGTCAATTTCAGCTCATAACATGTAACTCTTTCTTAAAGTTTCTGAGACTGTACATCTAATAACAGATAGCCTCATTTCTCCTGTGGAGTTGTTGCTGGATTTGAACCACTGATTATGTGGTTAGCAGCCCACTGCCCATCCTACAGCATTTCCAGGGCTTCTTAAACACCATAGCATGGTGGTTTTTATATTGAAAATTATTATTATAGCACTCACAACCACATATGCACATCCCACTTTCATAAGGAGCCTTGATCATTGCCACTCAAAATGTGGTCCCTGTACTATCTATATGGATATCACCTGGGGTCTTAAAAATACCGAACCTCCAGCCTTGGCCAAGAGCTTCAGAATCATAATCTTCTTTGTAGCCAGATCATGAGTAATTTGCATGCACATGAAACTTTGGGAAGCACTGCTCTACATCTTTCAAAATCCTGATCAGGGATCTAGAAATCTATGGACCATCCACACCAGAATCATCTGACAGATTGGTTACATAAAATGCACATTCTTAGACTCTGCAATAGACATATTTATTGAGAACAGGACCTAGAACTCTTTATGTTTGAAGTTTGCCTGTAATCCTAAGGCACAGTACTATTTAATCCCTAACATAAATAGCTAGGGAGAACTCCAGTGTCTACTTTAGTTTCTATTACTATTCATATGGTAATAACATCTGTGAAGATATTATGAGCCAATATCATAAGTCCCATTTTATTTATGAAAATATTAAAATAAAATGCCACAGATAGGTTACAAGTGTATACGAAAAATTTAAAATTTCTCTAGGAAAAGACATTCCATGAATATGTATATTCTTTTATGTAAAAAATATTGTACACTTTTGAATATCCAGTTGGTCTTTAAATCGTGTAGCTATTTATATAGAAATAAGAGAACGCTCTAATGACCACTAAAATTGAAAGTGTACCTGACTTTTTAAGGTTTAATTATAGGGTTTCATAATTTGCAGAGGCTAGATTCAAATAGTGAAAAGTCAACATTTAAAAATATTCTCTTATATTAAATCATCACATCTGCTATCTTATATAACAAATTTAAATAAGTAAGAAAGTAGATGAAAAAGGACACCCTTTTTTATTGTTGTTGATGTCAATTAGCTTGGGAGCTGAATATTTCAAGATGAGACCATTATTTTGTTTCATGTAGGCCATGATGCTTGGGTTCCCAGAACTAGGCTGTGTGCATGTTTCAGAGTGACAGACTATCATAAGGGTATGTATCATAAGGGCTTGCACATCCAGGGATTTCCATGGTATTCGCCTCCCTCTTGCACCACATGAAATTGAATGTTCATTAGAACTAGACCAGAGCTGTCACACAAGGGATATTTTCTCATGTACCTGAAGTGTTAGTGTGTATACTCTGCATGTTAGTATTACAGTGTTGATAAAATAGTTGCTCATGCAGGGTATTGGAGCAAATCTGTTATAGTGAATTATTTAGAGGAGATATCATATTCAGATTGTATTAGCATGCTGTGTTAGTCTGGGTACTTTAGAGAAACAAATCCACAGACATTCATGTATAAGAGAGAGTTTTATATAAAGTTTAAGTGTGCATTAAGAAAACATCCCAACCCAGTGTTGCCCAAGCCCACAAGTCCAACATCAACCCATCAACCCATATGTCCAACATCAATCCACAAAGTCCTCCTCCATCTCACAAAGCAGACGTAATGATGCCGACTGCAGGAGGAAAGCCGAGTCTGTGAATGTGTAAGCATCTCAGCGCTGACAGGGGTCTTCTCACGGCTGCTCCAGCACCCAGGGCTGCATCGGGGTAGGTCCATGTGGCTTCTCCTTGCAGGATATTTTGCAGGAAGTCAGCCTTGCCAGCTGAAGCAGGGCACTAAGGCAGCTGCACCCTGGTCCGACCATCACAAAGCAAGAAACCCAAGAACTAGAAAGGCAAGGCCCACGGAGCCATTTATACCTCCACCCTTCAACTCCACATGTGTTTATCGGCCAGGTTGGCACAATAAACTAACTAACTCACATGCTTACTCTCTTATGCTCAAACACTAGGGTAAATATCTGTTTGTAATACTTCATAGGAAGAGAAGGTTCTTGTATTCCAACCAAGATGATTTGATGCATAATTGGGAGTCAGCTTCCTTTTCTGTATCATTTCAGAGTGTTTCCGAACATTCCCAATTACCACTACTTTTCACCTGCATGGTAGTGTTTTCACTCCACAATGAAAGATTTTGGGGTCCAAGTTTTAGCTTCAGGTAAAAAAAATAAAACTACCTCTGGATTGGCAAAATAGTTAGCCTTAGAAATCACATGTAGCCCACTTGTTTTTAAGAAAAGCAGCTTGGTGGTGTGGTGGGTTTAACATTAGGGCGCTTATGGTACATCAGATGTTCAAACCCACCAGCTGGTCCACAGAAGAAAAATGTGATTGTCTGCTTTCATCGAGAGAATACACTGTACTGTGCAAAAGCACAACACCAGTCCAACAATTTCTTTCTTGTTAATAATTTTGAAAATAGCCCACACTGGGTGTTTCCCAGTCAGCATCTTTCTTGCCCTTGATAATTCAAGATACAAGTTTTTCCCATACAGAAGGAAAAGAGATAGGGTCAAACACATTATCATGATGTTGCTGTTGTTAGCTGTCTCCAGTTGGTTCTCACTCCAAATGACCCGACGTTAAACACGGCAACACCACCTGGGGCCTGCGTCATCCTCACAGGATATTGTTCTTATGGTAGAGCCCTTGCTGGCAGCCCCCACGTCAATCCATTTCATCCATTTTTGTTGCTCCTCCATGGTAGAAAGCATGATGTGCTTCTCCAGGGACTGGTCTCTCCCGACCATGTGTCCAAAGTACATGAGACATGCATCATCATCCTTGTCTCTAAAGAGCATTCTGACTGTACTTGTCCCAAGCCAGACCTGTTTGTCCTTTTGGCAGCTGATCGTACCTTAACTATTCTTTGTCCGCATCATAATTCAAGCACTTTGACTCTTCTTTCCGCTTCCTTATTCAATGTTCAACTTTCACATGCATGTGAGACACCTTAGTCCTCAAAGTAAACTCCTTGCTTCTAACACTTTAAAGACGTCTGTGCAGCAGATTTACCCCAGCAATGCATTGTTTTATCTCTTGACAGCTGCTTCCATGAACATTGATTGTGGATCCAAGCAAGATGAAATTCTTGACAATTTCCACTTTTTCTCCATTTATCTTGTTATCTCTTGGTCCAATTGAGAGGCTTTTGATTTTCTTCACGTCAAATTGTACTTCATACCGAAGGCTGTAATCCTCGATCGTTATCAGCAAGTGCTACATGTCCTCCACACTTTTAGCATGTAAGGTCGTGTCATCTGCACGTACAAGCTCTGCATGAGCACCATGGAGTGTTCTGGAATTCTCGCTCTTCTCAAGGCTATCCATAGTTTGTAATGATTCACACAGTCAAAGGCCTTTGTATAGTCAAGAAAACACAAGTAAGCATCTTTCTGGTATTCTCTGCTTTCAGCCAAGATCCATCTTCTTGCCCTCTTCCGAATCTGAAGCGTTGGCAGCTCCCCGTCAATGTACTGCTGCAATCATTCCTGCAATAGAATGTGATAAATGCTATCGTAGAAATAAGTTCAGAATTCTGTGAAAGTCTAGAGAAAAAAACATGATTCCATTGGTAGGTGAAGATGAACACTTAGGAATGATAAACTAAGCATTTTTATAATTGAAAAGGTTTTGTTAAGCAATAAACTAATTGCATGAATGAAAAAGGAGAATACTTGGTCTAAAAGTACTTGAAAGTATTATATGAAGTGAAAATTAGATGACAGGTTGTGCAGAAGGACGCAATTGATTGTGTATTGATTAACGATGAGGTTAATCAATATTTAATATATTTAAGAAGACTATACCCACATCTGTGAGCGTCCTTTCTCACATTAGCGGATAGAAGCAAAAATGCACAGGAATTTAATTCTTTATCCTTCATGTGAATGATTTTAATAATATGCTTCTTTTATTAGCCTCAGAAAGATTCTCTCCAAGTAACTGTTTGTCATGGTTCACAACTGATTTTAAGGAGGTAGCAAAATGTCATTATGTATGGGTGAAATAAACTAATTTGCATAATTTCTGAGCAGTCACTGATATTCAGTAACTATCTCAACGTGTGTTGTCGAATGAAAAGTCGATATAAAGATATGTTCAATATTATAGTGATAAATTACAAAACATTTTGAATTTCTTCTAATAAAGTCAGTGTTACTGCTATTACATAGAATTGGATATTTTTCCATCAAATAATATGTACCAATTATCAATAAAATGAAAGTCATGGTAAAGCAGTCAAGTTTTTGAGAATATTAGCTGCTAATTCAATTTATTCTCTTCTTTTGTAGCTTATCAACTTATACATGAGAAGGTCACAGTATAATTAATGCATACAAAAATCAAGAAACGAGGGAAAACACAAAGGAACACAAAGCAGTTACATATGTGTAGGTCGAAATCTTATTGGATGGTATTAATTCTGAATTTAGAGGTGATTTTATTAAAAAGGGCAAGCCCAGTCTTTTTTTTCACACATATACATGTTTTTATTAATTCATCATTTCACTGGGAGCTCTTACAGATGTCGTAACATCCCATAATTCAAATAGTTGAAGCATAATTATACAATTGCTACTACAGTTTCAAAACATTGTCTTTCTTCTTGAGCTCTTTGATGTGAGCTTCCCTTTTCCCCCTTGCTCTCCCACCCTTTCCCCCAGGAACCCTTGTTGTTATTGCTATATATTATTATTATTATTCTATTATATATATATATATTTCACCTGCAATTCTGTTTTTGAGCCCATTGAGTGGAGTTATACCGTCATCATCATTTTTTAAAATTTAATAAATCTTTTTATTGGGGCTGATACAACTCTTTTTTGTTGTTGTTGTTTTTTTTATTTTAACAATTTATTGGGGCTGATACAATTCTTTTCACAGTTCATACATATACATACATCAATTGTATAAAGCACATCTGTACAGTCTTTGCCCTAATCATTTTTTTCTCTTTTCTTCTTTTACATTTTATTAGGGACTCAAACAACTCTTACCACAATCCATACATATACATACATCAATTGTATAAAGCACATCCATACATTCCCTGCCCCAATCATTCTCAAGGCATTTGCTCTCCACTTAAGCCCCTTGCATCAGGTCCTCTTTTTTTTTTTTTTCCTTTTTTTTCCCCCCTCCCTCCCCTTTCCCCCCTCCCTCATATGCCCTTGGTAATTTATACCTCGTTATTTTGTCATATCTTGCCCTATCCGGGGTCTCCCTTCCCCCCTTCTCTGCTGTCCCTCTCCCAGGGAAGAGGTCACATGTGGCTCCTTGTAATCAGTTCCCCCTTTCCAACCCACTCACCCTCCACTCTCCCAGCATCGTCCCTCACACCCTTGGTCCTGAAGGTATCATCCACCCTGGATTCCCTGTACCTCCAACGCTCATATGTACCAGTGTACAGCCTCTGTCCTATCCAGCCCTGCAAGGTAGAATTCGGATCATGGTAGTTGGGGGGAGGAAGCATCCAGGATCTGGGGGAAAGCTGTGTTCTTCATCGATACTACCTCACACCCTAATTAACCCATCTCCTCTCCTAAGCCCCTCTATGAGGGGATCTCCATTGGCCGACACTTGGGCCTTGGGTCTCCACTCTGCACTTCCCCCTTCATTTAATATAATATATATATACACATACATATATACATATACACATATATACACATACATACACACACTTATATCTTTTTTTTTTTGCATGATGCCTTATATCTGGTCCCTTGGGCACCTCGTGATCGCACTGGCCGGTGTGCTTCTTCCATGTGGGCTTATTTGCTTCTGAGCGAGATGGCTGCTTGTTCACCTTCAAGCCTTTAAGACCCCAGACACTATCTCTTTTGATAGCCGGGCACCATCAGCTTTCTTCACCACATTTGCTTGTGCACCCATTTGTCTTCAGCGATCCTATCATGGAGGGTTGCAGTCAATGATATGATTTTTTGTTCTTTGATGCCTGGTAACTGATCCCTTTGGGACCACTCGATCACACAGGCTGGTGTGTTCTTCCATGTGGACTTTGTTGGCAAGCCCAGTCTTTTATGAGCAATACAGGCCTAGAGAAAATCAGAGATAATGAGTCAGGTAATCAAATTGGAAACTACAAATTAGAAAATTTGGAGAACTTATACTGGATGTCAGACAGAAAAAGATACCCCAAACAAACCATCACCACCACCACCACAAAAAACGAACAACGGTAACAAAGTAAAACAAAAAACCTCAATAAAAAACAAAGCAGAAACCATTAAAAACCAGAACAACATTAAAATGTATCAAAAGGGAGCTGAAATGATACAATGTTAAATTCTAACTGAACTATGTCTGCAACAATGCACTTTTCAATGCACTCTACATCCCCAGAGCAAGGCCATTCATATCACTGGTCTGTGTTCAGAGGGAATTCACCAGAGGCTTATTCTGTGTGGATTTAGCAAATAGATTTTGGGTTTCCACCATCATCCATACCCTTCTTCAGATGAGGTGTTCACAATGTAAGATCTGACACCATTCTCTCTTTCGCACTTGGATTATATTAATTGCAATCCTTGGGTCACGCAGACTGGGGTGCTTCATCCATGTAGGCTTACCTGACCTCTCACTTAAATGGCTGCTTGTTTGAAGGGAACCCTTTAAGAGTCCAGACACTGTTTGTTTGTTTTTTTAAAATACTTTTATTCGGCCTCTTACATCTCACCTTAACCCGTACATTCATCCAGTATGTCAAGCACATTTGCACATATGCCACCATCATAATTTTTAAAGCATTCTCTTCCCACTTGCGTTCCTGATATCAGCTCCCCATTTCTTTCCCCTCCCTCCCCTACCCACCATCCCTGACAAACCCTTTATAAGTTAGAGATTATTATTTCCATATCTTATATCATCCTCCGTCGCCCCTCACTTTTCTATTATTTGTTCCCCATAGGAGGGGGTTCTAGGTTGATCTTGTGATCAATTTACCCTTTCACCCCTGCCTCCCTACTCTAATCCTCCTGATATCTCTACTCCCATTGTTGGCCCTGAGGGATTTATCTATCCTGGATTCTCTGTGTTGTGGACTCTTATCTGTAGCAGTGTGCATGGTCTAGTCTAATCCGATTTGTAAGATAGAACTGAGGTCATGATAGTGGGGTGAAGAAAGCACCAAAGAGCTAGAGGAAAGTTGTGTGTTTCATCGGTGCTATACTGCACCTTGACTGGCTCATCTCTTCCCTGTGACCCCTCTGTGAGGGGATGTCCAATTGTCTACAGATGGGCATTGTGTCTTCACTTCATACCATTCCAACTCCCAGTTCACATTGGGTATGGTTTTGTTCTGGGTCTTAGATGCCTGGTCCCTTGTCCCATGGACACCTCATGATCACACAGGCTGGTGATCATGATCACACAGCCCACACATGTGGGCTTTGTTGCTTCTCAGCTAGATGGCTGCTTGTTTATCTTCAAGCCTTTAAGACCCAAGATGCTATGATAGCTGGGCACCATCAGCTTTCTTCACCACATTTGCTTATGCACCCATTTTAGACACTATTCTCTCTTTCTGGTAGTTGAGGGCCATCTAATTTCTTCGTCACATTTTGCTTTAGCACTCATATCTTCCAGTATATCTTCATGAAGGGGAGAATTAAGCAGGGCAATGGTGTAAGAACTAATGATTTTTAGATTGGGGCTAGGATTAAGTGCAAGGGCCAAATCAAGATGTACCTATGGTTTATATAGGCCTCCTGTTCATCTTAGATGCGCCGTTGTCATTTTACATTAGAGAACGTTAGCAATCATCTTTCTTGGGCATAAGGTCATTGTGTTCAGAGTCCTTAATTTAACCTATGACAGCTCATTTAAAGCACAACCGAGAAAGGAGATTAAACAAGTATAGATTGGCAGCAAATTGCAATACACACATTATTGACTTGTACAGATTAGATCCTTATATGACTGGTCACTATTTACTAAAACAGTCGGGGTTGCTAATAAGGCAAAACTTCCAGTAATATTTAATGACAGTAGCAGAACCAGGTCACCTAGATTAACATACATCTCAATAAAGCAAATGGAGTATTGAAGTAGTAAATAAATATATGGCAGTCTTCTCACAACTGGTTCTACACTCTTGGTAGAGCAGTTTTCTGCTTCTTCACATACCCTGCAGTTTTGGCTTTAAGTCAAAACTACAGGTAAATTTGCAATAGAACTCAGTTCACGTAGTGGGGTTTCAGGTAAATTTGCAATAGAACTCAGTTCACGTAGTGGGATTTCCTCCTCACGTTCTTCCGGTATGGCCTATAATGGATGTTATGTGCCTCGACAACATAGGATCTAAAGTCCCGTGGTCTATGACATTTAGCCTGGGTCCCCAAGGGCTGCATACAAACTGGGTCTCCTTACTCTATTAGGAATATAGTGCCAGGCATATTCTTCCCCTTGTCCTTGGGATCTGCATAAGTGTTGTCATCCCCCCCACCCCCCACCCCTGAGGAAGGCACTTTGAAGAGACTCAAATGAGTATATTACTAAGAGAAGGTATCTACAGTCATCCAAGAGGATGCTCAAGCTTTCAAGCCTGTTCTCTCTCGGTTCTTGTCCTGCTCTCAGTAACTAATCCAGATGAAAGGCAGCAGTCAGACCATAGTCAGAGAAAGGGTTTGAATGGAACAAGTGAGTTTATTGAGGAGGCGCTTTGGTTTAAAACACTAATGGGTCCCCAGCTGATTTGAGGCCCTCATAGGAGGAAGAGTCAGTGTTTTATTCCACTAATGACAGGTTTCCACCATAGTCTGTCTTTCTGAAAGATCTGCTATTTGCTGTGTTCTTGTCATTAGGCTCCCAAACCAAATGCCATTTCCACCATGGTTGGGGTAGTCTGAACATCTCATCTTCCCTTGACTACACCCTGTCACTCTGTCTTTGAGAAGGAAATATGTTTTATCTGCCCTTCACGTTCTTTTGTTCTAGGGAGGCATGGGGTAATTGTGTTTCCACCTCCCATTTATGCTAGACATTCCTTCCATCTTCAGCTCCCCTCCACACCCTTTGTCCGGTCCTATCTGGCTAACATACTGATTGCAGAGATAACATTTAAATATGTTTAATTTGGAAGAAACTCATACATGGATGGGCTGGAAAAATGGTAGCAATTCTTTTTGACTTAACTTCATTTTAAAGCTGAGATTTCAAAACTGCTCTGAAAAAAATCATCCTCTAGCCCAAATAAGAATGAGCTCAAAAGATTCAAAATAGTTACCCCTGGGAATCATCTCTTGAGGCTCTGGGTGCACTCATAAGCATGGATTCGCTAGGACACGAGTTTCTCTACTGAAAATCTAACAACGTATTTATTATTGCCCTACAATTTTCTTCATGGAGGTGTTTATTTTGTTTTAACCTAAGGCCACAATTACTACTTGCTCTTTACTATTGTAAAGTTGTTAAGTTATGATATGGTTCATGAAGCCTTTATCTTTGATTAGTTCAATGAAAGTATCAGCAGTCTGGCAAATGAGTGTGTATGTGTGTGTACATGCATTCTGTGGATATAAGAATTCTTCAAGGACACATTCATAGCTTTCCTATAGCTCTCAGCTGAGTTCATAACACCTAATACTTTAGCCACCAGATAGTACAACAACCATAAAACATAGAGTAAGGTGGTGAGAGGAGAATAACTGTGACCGGGTACACAGAATTTTTGAATAATAAACCTTGGAATAGCACTCTTTTAGGAGGGGGTTCACAAGTTTGTGGACAAATGAACTTTAACAATGATAGAATTATTTCTAGAACTTTTTGAAGCCTCTTTATAGTCCCCTAGTTATTATTTTTGCCCCTGAACCATGCAGCCTTGGACAGGTAATCCAGTGTCTAGTAATCTATTGTTGTTTGGTGCAACCTAATCAGTTCCACCTCATGGTGGGACAGAACAAAAGACTGTTCCAAGTGCACAGGTGTTGTCATTTGAGCCCATTGTGCAGCCACTGCGTCGGCTCATCTCATCGAGGGTCTTCCAATTTTTTTAAACATTTTATTAGGGGCTCATACAACTCTTATCACAATCCATACATACACATACATCAATTGTATAAAGCACATCTGTACATTCTTTGCCCTCATCATTTTCAAAGAATTTGCTCTCCACTTAAGCCCTTTGCATCAAGTCCTCTTTTCCACCAACCTTCTACTCTCCCAAGCATCATGTCTTCACCAGTGACTAGTCTCCCCTGATCTCCAGAGTATGTGCAATGAAGTCTCACGGTCCTTCCTCCTAAGGAGCATTCTGGGTGTACAGCCTCTATGACAGATTTGTTTGTTCTTCCAGCAGTTCATGGTACTTTTGACATTCTTCACCCACACTTTAACTCAAATGCATCTTTTTAAATCTTTGTCAAGATTTCAATGGGTATGAGGTGATTGAAAACCCTACGACTTGGGTCAGGAGCATCTTCTTCAAGGTGATATCTTTGTAAGCTTTTAGAGAAATCTTGTGTAGCATATTTGGTACATGCAATATGCTTTTTGATTTCTTGACTGCTTCTTCCATGAGTGTTGATTGTGGATTTAAGTGAAATGAAATCCTTGGAAATTTCCATCTTTTTACTCTTTATCAGGGTGATATCTAGGGGTTCTGTTATACGGACTTTTATTTTCATTACATTGAGTTGTAATCCATACTGAAAACTTTATTTGATCTCTTAGTAAGTACTTTTAAGTCCTCTTCACTCTCAGCAAGCAGGATTTAATGATCTCGTTGTGTTAGGCACCATTGAATTGGTTCCAACTCAGAGCAAACATATGTTACGCAGAGAGAAACATTACCTGGGCCTGCATCATCTTTGTTGTTATGTTTGAGTCACGGTTGTAGCCACTGTGATGAGCCATCATCTTGCAAAGTCCCTTCCTCTTTTATAGTGTCACTTTCTTTACCACGCTTTGTGTACTTCTCCAAGGACTTTCCCAAAATATGTGAGATGAAATCATGCCATCCTTCCCTCCAAGGAGAATTCTGGCTGTAGTTCCAGGAAAGATTTGCTTGTTGGCCATCCATGGTACCTCTAATATTCTTTGCCAGTGACATAATTTAAACACATTGATTTTTCTCTAGTCTTCATTATTCAATGTCCAATTTTCATAATGACATTGGGTCCAAAATACCATGACTTGGTCTGGTAGTTACATAATCTGGTGTCAATTTGAGGCTTGAGAGTGAAGGGGTGGAGTCTAGGCTGTCAATCAAGTCATAGCTAGCGAGGCCTCTGTGTGGGCATGGGCTTCTTCTGAGGATTCTGGGAACACCTGTATTCCTTCCTGGAGGTGGAAGACACTCTCTTGACTCACTCCCTGAGGAGAAGACACATGGAACTATACTCATGCCCTGAGTCTGAGGAGTCAAGCAGAGAGTCCTGCCAGTACTGAGATGCTTGCAACACCACTAGATCCACAAGACTTCCCACCCACTGGTCTATGATCTTCCTGCATTTGGTGTCATTGCATGTGTTTTGTGAATCTGAAGGGGATTTTATAGATTGGTATCGGGCACATGGGCTAATTTAATATCAGACTGAATGACTTGATCTGGACTGGACTGGGACGCTTACTCAGTAGTCAATTGCTCTTATTTATAAAGCTCTTTCTTACAGACATGACTCTCCATGAATTTGTTTCTCTAGTCTACCCGGACTAATATACTTGGGTCTAGCACATTTTAGTCCTTAAAGTAATAGCCTTGATTTTCAACACTTTAAAGAGGTTTTGTGGAGCAGATTTATCTAATTCAAAATGTTGTTTGATCTCTTGACTACTGCTTCCATGAGCACTGGTTGTGGATCCATGCAAGATGAAATCCTTGACAACTTCAATCTTTTCTCCATTATCACGATCTTACCTTTTGGTCCAGTTGTGAGATTTTTGTTTTCTTTACATTGAGTTGTAATCCTGAAGGCTGCAATCTTTGACCTCCTTAATCCGCAAGTACTTCAAATCCTTCTCAAACTCAGCAAGCAAAGTTGTGTCATCTACATATGGACAATTGTTACTAAGTTTAATGATACAGTGACTATTAAATAGATGATCCACTATTATGAAAAACTTAAAAATATACTTTAATGCTGCACGATTTGGGATTTCTCGTCTTCTAGGGATGATTGTTTTCCATTCTCTTAGTGAAAGACATTGTGAGAAATTCCATATTTCATAAGAGTCTATTTTGAATTAAACAACAGTAGAAGAAAGCAAACAAAATACCCACCCTCATTGTTGTCAACTTGGTTCTGACTCAGAGCCATCTTGAAGGACAGTGTAGCACTGCCCAGTGAGGATGACAAGCCTGTGACTGCTGTGGAAGCAAACAGCCACATCTGCCTCTTAGGCAGCAGATGATGACCTCAAACGGCTCAATCTTTGGTCAATAGTATAAGCACTGAGCCACCAGAATGCTTTTGTTTTGAATTAAGTACTTTGAAATAAGAAGGGTTTATATTTTCTAAGCATTATTTTTGACATGTTGCCATATTCATTTGGGGATTTCACATGGATTTATCTTATAGTATAACAGTAGCAAATGACCATTGAATGCCTTTCATTGTAAAACTCTGCGGTTGTTATTGTGTGCGCATTTTTGTCAAAGACTTACACAGACGCCACAGGAAAGAGTAGAGTTGTTAGGCTATAAATATTTATAGAAGCAGACAAATGAAGGCTTGTCCCACAGTGTCACCAGGGATCGGTGGGCAGGGAGACAGATCGGAAGATTTAAAGAGATTCTTTAAGCAGTTTGCCTTAAGCAAGTTTTCTTAAGTAGTTTGCATTATTGACATTTTATTTCATTTTAGCTTATTTGCTTAATTATTTTTTTCATACAAAAGTATTTCTGAATAATATGAAGGAGAATCTCAAGTTACACTGGAAAGCGTTAGTCTAAAATAAAGCTCCAGGAATTAATGGAATACCAGTTGAAATGTTTCAACAAGCTGATGCACTGGAAACACATATTGTCTATGTCATGTAATTTGGGAGACAGCTAGCTGACCAACTGATTGGGGGAAAAATCCAGATTTGTACCCATTGCAAATAAAGTGACCCAATAGAATACATTACTTATGGAAAAATATCATTGATATCACATGCAAGCAAAATTTTGTTGAAGATTATTCAACAACAGCTGAAGCAGTACACTGACAAGAAGGTGACAGAGGTTCAGGCAGGATTCAAGGCTTGGAGCAAGTGATTTATTGCTCACCTCAGGTTTGTTTGGGTTAAGAGCAGAGACTACCAGATAGGTGCTGATTTGTGTTTTATTGACAATGCAAAGCCACCCAGCTGTGTGGAGAGTAACAAACTCCAGATAGCCTTGAGAAGAGTGGGGATTCCAGAAGGCTTCATTGTGCTCCTGCCGAACGTATTGTACTTGGATCAAGAGACAGCTGGGAAAGCAGAACAAGAGCATGGCATATGCTTTCCCATCAAGAAAGGTGTCTATCAGCATTATGTCCTTTCACCACACTCAAGACATCTGTATGCTGAGCAGATAATCGGAGAAGTTGGACTATACGAAGCAGAATTTGGCTTCATGTTTGGAGGATGGTTTATTAACAACGTTCAATAGAGTTGTAGCCAAATAGCATGGCCCTTCTAGCCATAATTTCTTATGTGATGTATTGTAATGCTGGGCTTTCCATCCCTGTAGTTATCATCCCATTTTGGAGGGCATTCAGTACTAAGGAACAGGAATAGGATGGCATTAAGACCATAGATTTCCTTTCCTTGGTGACAGTTTTAAGATCCTACTTTAGAACCAGACATGAACCAATCTAATTTCCTTGATGACATGTTCAAGATTCCACCTTCGAACCAAGTGTGCAGAGGTGGAACTCTTTATGTTCCTTGGATATAAAATGGTGCTGCTTCCAAATTCCACACAGCCATCACCTTAGTTGGAAAGCCAGCCCTCTAATGTTATGACTGAGGGTTAGTAGAAGGAAGAAGATCCACTGTGGTGTTTGGACATTTTTTCACTTCTAGGTCTGAACCCTGCATTGGGCTTGCTTCCTCATGACCCTGGAATTTGGGGTTGAATAACACATACTACTACATGAAATGTTTCCTCCATGTTTCACGAGGTTTTGTGGGACATTACAGCAAATCAAAGAACCCAGGGACATAGGGAATACACTCCAGAGAGGAGAAAATGGTGCAAACAGTACGATGAGAGAGTTGGACATTTGGCACATCTTCAATATCCAACTCCTTGGAACTAGTCTGACATTAATTCATACAAAAGAGATTATAACCTTACAGCTGACAGAATGTTGCTGAAAGTGAGGAGAACTTGAAGCACTTACTGGTGAAGATCAAGGACTGCAGCTTTTGAAATAGATTACAACTTAATATCAAGAAAAGAAAAACTCCTCACAACTAGATCAATAGGGAGCACCTTGTTAATTGGAGAAAACATCAAAGTTGTCAAGGATTTCATCGTGCATGGATTCACAATCAAACCTACGGAGGCAGCAGTCAAGAGGCCAACTAACGCACTGCACTGGGTAAATTCCCTGCCCAGATTCCCATTAAAGTGTTGAAAAGCAAGGATGATACTTTGCGGACTAAGGTGCACCTAACCCATCGCTGCATTTTCAATACCATCTTCCACTGGACATTGACTAAGGAAGACCGAAGAAGAATCAATGTGTTTGCATTATGTTCCTGGCAAAGAAGATTGACAGTACCATGGACTGCCAAAAGAACAAATAAGTCTCCCAGCCAAAATGTTCTTTCGCGGCAGGCCTGGCAAGAGTTCATTTCACATACTTTGAACATGTTTCTAGTTCCTGGAAAAGGACATCATATTTGGCAAAGTAACGGGGCAGCACGAGAGAGGAAGACTCTAGATCAGATGAATTGACACAGTGGCTCAAGGGTGGACTCGAGCATCTTGCTAATTTTGAGGATGGTCAGGACGAGGGCGTGTTTTGTTCTGTTGTGTGTGTTGGATCTCCCTCTAGGGCACATGACAACAATATTTTGTGTTATAAATTTGAATTTACTTTAATTTGAAAGAAAATAAACCTTTTAAGGTCACATTCATCTATCATGCTCTACTTTCCTTTTCTTTTAAAAAATAATTTTATTAGGGGCTCACACAACTCATCACAATCCATATATACATAAATTGTGTCCAGCACATTCATACACATGGTGCCATCATCATTCTCAAAACACTTGCTTTCTACTTGAGTCCTTGGCATCAGTTCCTCATTTTAACCCCCTCCGTCTCTACTCCCCCCTCCCCACTGAACCCTTGATAATTTATAAATTATTATTATTTTGTCATATCTCACACCATCCGACATCTCCCTCACCCACTTCTCCACTGTCTGTCCCCCTGGGAGGAAGTTATATGTAGACCTTGTAATCTGTTCTCCCTTTTCCCCCCACTTTCCCTCCTCCCTCCCGGTATCACCACTCTCACCACTGGCCCTGAGGGGTTCATCTGTCTTGGATTCCCTGTATTTCCAGTTCCTATCTGTGCCCATGAACATTCTCCAGTCCAGCCGGATATGTAAGGTAAAATTAGGATCATGATAGTGGGTGGGAGGAAGCATTCAAGAACTAGAGGGAAAGTGCATATTTCATCATTGCTACACTGCACCCTGACTGGCTTGTCTCCTTCCCACAGCCCTTCTGCAAGGCGGTGTCCAATTTCCCACAGATGGTCCTTGGGTCCCCATTCTGCACTCCCCCTTATTCACAATGCTATGTTTTTTGTTTTGGCCTTTGATGTCTGAAACCTGATCCCTGCGACACCTTTTGATCTCACAGGCTGGTGTACTTCTTCCATATGGGCTTTGTTGTTTCTCAGTTAGATGGCCCCTTGTTTATCTTCCAGTCTATAGGAACCCAGATTTTATATATGTTGACAGCTGGGCACCATCAGCTTTCTTCACTACACTTGCCTATGCACCCTCTTTGTCTTCAGCATTCATGTCGGAGTAGGCTGGTGTGCTTCTTCTTGTGGGCTTTGTTGTTTCTTAGCTAGATGGCCAACTGTTTATCTTCAAGTCTTATAAGACCCCAGATGCTATATCATTTGATAGCTGGGCACCATCAGTTTTTTTCACCACTTTTGCTGATGCACCCACTTTGTCCTCAGGGATTTAGTCGGGATAGGCCAGTGTGCTTCTTCCATGTGGGTTTTGTTGTCTCTCAGCTAGATGGCTGCTTGTTTATCTTCAGGTCTTTTAGACTTCAGGTGCAATATCTTTTGGTAGCCAGGAACCATCAGCGTTCTTCACCACATTTGCTTGCGCACCCATTGTCTTCAGAGATCACGCCAGGAAGGTGTGCATCTCAGACTGCCAAATTGTTAGAACAAAGTGTTCTTGTGTTGAGGGAGTACTTGTGCAGGGGCCCACTGTCCATCTGTTTTCTTAATACTCAACCTATAAATATATGTACACAGATGTATTTCTTCCTCGTCATATATAAATGTATTTACATCTTTATATGCCTGTATTTAAATCTCTATGGCTACCCTTTGCCTCCGAGTTCTTTCCTCTATTTCTTTGTACTTTCATTTTGTCCCACTATCATGCTCCCCCTTCATTTGGGTTTTAGAAATTCCTCTTGGTTACATTGCCCTTGTTCCTGCCCTGCCAGACCTCCCACACCCTCCTTGACATTGATTTTGGATCACTTGTTATTCCCTTGCCACTGGGCTTATTAACACCCTCTTCCTTTCCCCTGCCTCCCCAATCCCCATGTCCCCCGGAACTGTCATCCCGTTGTTCTCTCTTCTGGCTCGTTTATTCCACCTATCCCTTCCAGGTAGACATGTTATGTACCATTACAAGACTGAGTACAATGAGGCAACAACAGGAAGTAAAACAATAGCTGCAACAACAACACACACAAATGTATAAATAGTTCAGGGTCTGTTTGTTGTCCTTCACAGTTGCTTTCCAGTCGAGTCTGATGGGGTGCCATGTCCTGGCACCGCCTCTATCCCTGGGGACTTCATTGTTCTGCTCCCCCTGTTGCTCTGTTGCATGCCCCCAGAGGCTGGCTTCGGTGTGGTGAGCTCATGGTGGGTACAATTCCCTCTGTGTGTCTCTAGTGTTATCCCAAATGGTGCTATGGGTCAATGAGGAATTCTGTGTCCCATGGTGGGGCCGAACCTGTGGTCATCTCTGTGCTGAGAAGGAACATTGTCTTCAGGGCTTGTTGAGCCAGGATGTGCTTCATTCTTTTTATTCCCCCCACTCTCCCCTCATTGGCTCCTGTGTGCTCTGACCAGACCAGTCCCTCTCCTTGAGCTGTAGCATCAGTGCTGTCCTCTGAAGTGAATTATTCTTGGGGAGAGGTTGGTGCTGTACACTTAGTTGGTAATGGGTCCGCCCCTCCGGCCTCTCTATCGGTTCCCTGCTTGATGTCAGTGTGTTGCGTTCTTGTCCTGGAGCTCTGGGTTGAAGTCTGTTCCCTCTATCCCTGTGAAGATACAATCAACACCCTTCCCCTGTGTGGGTTAGTGCCCTGTTGCCCTAGCTACCCATACCTTTTTTTCCCCACTCCCTTTGAATGGACTTCCATATCTATCCCTGAATGTAGTCTGGCCCCTACCATATTACCTGGAGCTCACCCTAGGGAGGTATGTATGCCCCTTTTGAATTTTTTGAGCCTACCTCAGCGGACTCATGTAGTACTTGTCCTTTTGTGCTGGGCTTACTTCACTTAGCATAATTTCCTCCAGTTTTTTCCATGTGGCGATGTGCTTCATGCGTTGATCCCTGCTTTTTAGGGATGCATAGTACTCCGTTGTATGTATGTATCAGAGTTTTTTTAATCCATTCTTCTGTTGATGGACATTTGGGCTGTTTCCAACTCCTTGCAATTGTGAACTGTGACGTGATGAACATTGGGGCACAGATGTCTGTCCTGGTTGTTTTTTGTCTCTTCTGGGTATATGCCCAGTAGGGGGGTTGCTGGATCATATCGTAGCTCAATTTCCAACTCTTTTAGACATCGCCAAATCGATTTCCATAGTGGCTATGCTACAGGTCCACCAGCAGTGGACAAGAATTCCTGTCTCTCTGCATCCCCTCCAACATTTGTTGCTTTCTGATTTCTTGAATTGGGCTATCTTTGAGGGCAGTAGGTGGTATCTCATAGTTGTTTTAATTTGCATTTCTCTTATGGCTAGAGATCTGGAACATTTTCTCACATATTTATTGGCCATTTGGATTTCTGCCCTTGAGAAACTCCTGCTCAGGGCCTTTGCCCACCTCCTGAGTGGACAATTGGTTTTTTTTTTCTTGTTGTAGGTTAGCAGTATATTGTGGATTCTAGTAAAAAAGGCCTTTGTCTGATGTGTCATTGCTAAAGATGTTTTCCCAGTCCGTGGACTCTCTTATTACTCTCTTGGCGAATTATTTCAATGTACTTAAGTGTTTTTATTTTTAGTGTGTCCCATTGGTCAATTTGTGCCTCCTCTGTGTTGGTGTCCTTCCTGATTTCTGATAGCCTATGTAATCCCTGTGCCAAGGTTCTCAGGTTTGTCCCAATTCCCTCATTAATGGCCCTAATAGTTTGGGGTTTTTCCCTTAAGGTCCATGCTCTACTTTCTATTAGAACTTCCTGTGCAGTGTGGACACAATAACCAAGAAGACCTTTGTATTCTAACCACGGTGACACTCATGTTTTTCGCAGGCCAAAGGTTTGAACATCGCACTTAGTGTTTAACTGAGCTACCTACTGACAGAAATCCCCCAGATGAATATTAGTTGAATGCTTTGATCAATTTAATTTTACTTAAAAAAATTTGTTTAAGTCAAAATTTTGCGACACATCCTGACAAGGTTAATAACCAAAGGTTTCAGTAACAATCATGAATTCTTCCAGCAGGTGGCAGCATATAACATGCCAAAGGCACAGGGTAGCACGTGTAAAGGGAAATTGCCAAGACGCAGCTCTTTCTTTTTAATGTGACTATCACATGAAATATCACAGACCCTTTCATATGAAAGTGTGATTTTATGTTCAGGATAAAAGAACTTTTCAATTTGGAAATAGCCTATCATACGAAGGTTAGTAATAAACCCCCCAAAACACAAACACACACACACACACACACACACATCACTAAACTCTCTACAGTCAAGTTGATGACGACTCATAGCCACCCTAGAGAGCAGGGTAGAACTGCCCCTGTCAGTTCCTGAGACTGTAACTCTTTTTTTTTCTTTTTTTAAACATTTTATTGAGGGCTCTTACAGCTCTTGGAACAATCTATACATCAATTGTATCAAGCACATTCGTGCATATGTTGCCATCATTATTTTTAGACATTTATTTTCAATTGAGCCCTTGGTGGCAGCTTCTCTGTAACTCTTTATGGGCGTAGAAAGCTGGGTCTTTCCCCTGCGGAGCAGCAGATTGTTTCGAACTGCTGACTGTTGTTAGTACACCAATGCATAACCATATCTAAAATTGATTGAGAACTAAAGCTATGCCTTTCATAGTTCTGCATATACAAGGAGGCTTCAAAAAGTTTCTCAAACAATTCCACTCTGCTGCGATTCCATTTCCCACCAAGTTTTGAAGCCCCTTTGTAGAGTACCCTATTAAACATTCACAGCAACCCAAGCGGCTAGCATCACTGTGCCCATTTTCCAGGTGGTGAGATTGAGGCGGCGGTTTTGCTCATGCAGTGGAGGAGGGGGGATGTTAGCTCAGGCTATGTGGCCCCAGAGACTAGGATCTCAGCACCCATACCACGGAGCTTACCAATTGGAAAGGCAACCACTGATTAAAACTTAAAATACTGAGAAAACTGCGATGAGTTTTCAGGAGAGAGATCTGTGTGCTAAAAGTAGCAGTGAAAGTGCAGTGGAATTATAAGGGCATTAAGAAGTTATCTGCTGGAAAAGAGAGAAATTAATAAAGCGAACAAGAAAGCGGAATTTCATGGAGTCCCAGGGTAGCTTCACATAGGTAGGTCGAAGAAAAGGCAGTATATCAGCACCGGACAAGTATGAGCAATTAGTGTGACCACTCACCGGTGTCAAAGGAGCACCGTGGGCCCGTGGACGGCACTGAATCTGGCAGCATTACTGGGAGAATCAATCCTGATGCTGCTCATGTGCTTCAGTGAGTCCATCTAATTCCGGATTACTTCTTCATTTTAGCTGTAGCTGTGTCTGAACTTGATTACATAACCCCGCACCTGGGGAATATGATGGAGCTTGTAGAATATTTGTAGTCAGGCATTTCTTTGTGTGAACATTGTGAAGAAGAAAGATGAGAACTTAAAAATGGTCTTTTATTGAACGTGACAGCCAGAAGCTGCACTGACATGACTTGTGAGGTCTTCTCTCTCTGAAACCTCATCTGACCCTAAAACATTTGCTAGCTCTGAACACATCTTTCACTTGTGTATTTTTGTGTATCTTATTTTCTAAGCCTGAAGGTGCCCCCTTGTGGCAGACACATAATCTCTGGTCAACTTGAGTGAAGGGGCAGAGTCGAGCCTGTTAATCAGGTCAAAGCCAATGAGGCCTCTGTGTCATGGGCATGGCCTGTCCTGATGAGTCTAGGAACTCCTGTTTTCCTTCCTGGAGATGGGACACACACTCGCTCTGCTTGACATTCCTGTTGACAAGCCCTTGGAGCCATGTTGATGGCAGCCAGAGCTCTGGAGATGTTTCTACTGCCACTGGATCCACAAGACTTGTCACCACTGGCCTGAGATCTTCCTGCTTTTGGCATCATTGCATGTGCTGTGTGAGTATGAAGAGGAATTTATAGACTGGCATCAGACTCATGGGCTAATATCAGACTTATATGGACTGGGCCCGGATGTTTTCTTAATGCACAATTGCTCTTGGATATAAACCTCTCTCTTACACACATATGAATGTTTCTGGATTTGTTTCTCCAGTCAACCCAGACTAACCCGCCCCTCCATAACTGATCCATTTTTAGTAATGCTTATTGGATGAATGCCAATGCTGACCAATGAGAAGGTATCATGTGAGGGCAGGAGAAGTAGAAGCAGATTGGAGTCAGAGCAATTGGGCTAAAGACCCACCTGTGCTTGAAAGCCAGCGCTCTCATTTGTAACTAGCAACAGAAACTGCAACAGAGTTTTCTCCCAGCATGGTTGGCTCAGTGGTTCCCAGGGAGACTGTCCATTCCTTTGAGAGGTGAGTGATTTGACTCTTCATGAGTCCTGACTATAAGGACTCATAGGGAATGCGGAAGAGTCAGTCTTCTTGGAAGAGTCAATCGTCCGGTATCTTTTAGAATTTGTAGGTCAGTTGGGTGATTCTTATTTAGCTTTATTTCAGTGCAAGAAAAAGGCTCAAAGGCTTTTTCCCACTGGTTTAAAAATTTCTAGAGCAGCTCTTGAAGGCTCCAGTGATGAGCAAAGTATTAGGAGAAGGGGTAGGTTCAATTGTTTCAAAATGAGAGTGAATTTACATCACATTAAAGTCAGTGAAGTGGTTATATTTTGGGCTGTGGTCCTGTTAGGTAGCTTAGCCTAGGGAATTGGGAAGTCCATTTACGCATGCCCAGGAGAGCCAGCAAAGGACAAAAGCTGGATTTTCCGCCGGTGGGCTCCGATGGGCGTTACATCTGGAGCAGCCCACCTGGGCCAGGTGACTGCAATTCAGCCAATGGGATCAACCTGGGGTCGTTCACCACGCCTCCCCCAGGAACCCTTGAAAAGGCAGGGACTGGAAGGAAGAGGGCTCTTGGTCTTGGCTTGCTAGTGCGGTCTGGTCATTTTCGTGGGAGGGGAGAGATCCCTGCGTGTCCCGGAGCAGTCTCTACCAGGCCGCATGGTCAAAGGAATCCTATGGGTGCCGCGTAAAACCTGATGCTTCTTTGAACTTTCATTAAATTCACTTGGATCACGAGCCTGGCTTCAGCATGAAATCTTTCTCACGGGGAGCCAAGAACCGAGGCTGAGATTTAGGCCAGAGATAGAAACCTAACACTCCCTCAAGCTCAGCAGTTCACAACCACCAACAGATCTGCTGAAGAAAGACTAGCTTTCTACTCCCACCAACAGTCAACAGTCTCAGAAACACACAGGGGGTAACTGAGTCAGCATTGACTCCATGGCTATGACTTTTGTTTTGGTCAAAGACTAAAACTGGTAGCCACCTTGAAGCACTGCCTCTGTTAGTTTCTGAGACTGTAACTCTTTATGGGAGTAGAAGACCCAGTCTTTCTTCCCCAGAGAGGCTGGTGGTTTTGAACTGCTGACCTTATGATTAACAGCCCAACACATAAACACCACACCATTAGGGATTCTTGTGGTTCTTCACAGTCCTACAAATAACCATCAGACTCCTGAAAGGGCTCTCTCTATATGCCTCCTATGAGTTTCTCCTTCCAAGGCTTCAATCCATAATCTTTTCTATTCTGGTAACTGTCACAATTTCCCAAATGGTCCAAAGTCCCATGTGTTCCTGACAGCTATGACAGAACTGGTTTGAGTCCTGCAATCAAGGGTAAATGGAGGCGTTCCTAAGTCAGACAGTCATTAGCCGGGCTGATCACTGATAGGAATTCAGTGAATTATCATGGGGAGTAGAATAGTGCCAAGTGTACCTCAAGTAACCCCTGTCATCTTAGCTAAATAACTGGAGCTCCCTGTAGACTGATTTCTGATTATCCCATGAAGTCGATAGGGAGAGTGTACAAGGTTAAACCAATTGGCAGCCTCTTTTCTAATTCTGAGGAGCTGGTAAACAGCAGCAGAAGGTAGTTGGTGTAAGGTACAGATGGTTGGTGTAACGTAGAGTTGGTTGGTTGATGGTTGGTGTAAGGTACAGTTGGTTGGTTGATGGTTGGTGTAAGGTACCAATGGTTAGTTGATGGTTGGTGTAAGGTAGAGTTGGTTGGTTGGTGGTTGGTATAAGGTAGAGTTGGTTGGTTGATGTTTGGTGTAAGGTACAGTTGGTTGGTTGATGGTTGGTGTAAGGTACCAATGGTTAGTTGATGGTTGGTATAAGGTACAGTTGGTTGGTTGGTGGTTGGTATAAGGTAGAGTTGGTTGGTTGATGTTTGGTGTAAGGTACTGATGATTGGTTGATGGTTGGTGTAAGGTACAGTTGGTTGGTTGATGGTTGGTATAAGGTACAGTTGGTTGGTTGATGGTTGGTATAAAGTACAGTTGGTTGGTTGATGGTTGGTGTAAGGTACAGTTGACAAAGATATGGTTTTCAGACGATGATCAAAACCAGAAGGTGCATTCTTGAGTCCAGTGGTTATAAGAAACATTGAATAGTATTCAAGTATAAGGGATCTGTCCATAGGGAGCACAGCTTCTATATGGGTGAACTTGGAACAGGCAATTGAGCTAGAAAGAGTAACTATTATTTTGTATACCCTGCACAAAAGTTAAGCATATCTTCAGAGACTCTATTCCCTGAACTTCTTAGAAAGGGCATGATTAGTAAAGAGTAGAGATAAGACTTAAATTGTTTAACTTTAAATAAGTAGTTCTCAACCTTGGTTTATTTGATGCCCCCAGTTACAGAAATATTTTAAAAATGAATTTCCATTGTAAATAAAGCTCAAAGATGACACAATCTACTTATATATAACCATTAAAGAATAAGTACTAGTGCCTTGCTGTGTTTTAAGGCAGGAAAGCAAGAAAGTAATGTCTCATAAGGGAACACCCAATCTGCATTGTTTCCATCGTGTTCCTGGGTTTCTGGCCCTCTCAGTGCATGTCCATGATTGATCAGCAGCACCAACATTCATTTGGGCAAAAACAATCCCTCAAGTTCACAAAGTGTCCTTGAAGGGCATGGCCACCCCTTGAGAGTCAGTGCTTTTAGTTAAGTTGCGCTTGGTTTCCTCGGCCTTGTAGAAGAGTGCCCACTTCCTTTTTGTTCCACTAGCGATACTGCCTAGAGGGCCAGCGTGTCTCCTCTGAACTTGTTTGCACATTCAGAGGTGAACTTATGTCCTTTAAAGCACTTTAAATAAAATTGTGGTGGTGCTTAAAAGTAAAATGGGCTAAGCAAAAGGAAGATAGAACCACCTGCAATTACTGTATAGACTCGAATATAAGCCGACTCGAGTATCAGCCGAGGCACTTAATTATTACCTGGGAAACCAGAAAAACTGATTGACTGGAGTATAAGCCTAGGGTGGAAAATACAGAAGCTATTGGTGAGTTTCAATAATCAAAACAAATGAAAATAAAATTACTAAAAATTGAGATATCAGTGGGGTAATGTATTTAAATATTTATTTTAAATAAAAAACAATAATAAAAGGATAAGTCATTTAACATTAATAAACCAGCACAGTAAGTGGAAAATAGGTCCAACAAAAACAATAAGGTATCAACAATGATACCTTAAGAGTACTATTCCCTAGCTCAATCAGCAACCAAGCTAAAATATAAAGAGTTAAAATCCTTCAAAACTGGATTCCTCATCATCATCCGTATCCCAATGCAGAGCTTCTGCTGGTGTGAGGTCATCATAGACGCTCTCCTCGCTGAGATCGCCGTCATCACCATCACTGCTGTCATTTTCACACAAAGCGCAGTCTTCACTGCCATCTATAGCATTACTAATACACATTTCTGGAAGGCATATCGCACCATGTCTTCTGGAATGTCTTCCCATGCATCTCGAACCCACTTTGCTATTAACTCTATGTCAGGCTTCATGAGATTTCCTCCTTTTGTTAGTCGGGCTTGACCAGATGACATCCATTCATGCCACATCCTTTGCACAAGGTCTTTAAAAGGCTTATACAAAGATACACGTCATAGGATGGCTCTGATTGCTTAGATGCGAGTAAACAGACATTCAAAGCCCTGCAGTGTCAGCGGGGCTTTGAACAGTGGAGAAACGGTAATCACCTGTGAGATAACGGGCGCTCATCTCGTTACCTGGTTGGGTGGGAGGCAGCAAGATGATACACATCGCTGGGGTACCACTGATCCGTGTATAAGCTGAACCCCAGTTTTTCAGCACATTTTTTGTGCTGAAAAACTCGGCTTATACACGAGTATATGCGGTATATCACGTAAAAATAGCTAGAGTTGTTATAACATGAGTTATGAAATTGGCCATATAATGTATGTCTTTGATCATGTCTTTCTTCTTTTCTTTTTTTAAAATTTCACTTAAAAGTATATATCGGGCAGACAACATGGGACCTGCTGAGCGTAACAAAACATCATTGAAAGTAGAGAAACCAGAAACTATGTGCCGTGTAGCACTGACTCTGAAGTCTTCCTGTCAAAAGCTCACACTTGAATATCAGCAAATGGCTTCAGGGGTTACGAGTTGGACTGCAACCCCAAGGTCAGCGGTCCAAACTCACCAGCTTCTCTGTTGGTGACAGGTGAGGCTCGCTGCTCCTGCAAAGATGAACAACCTTGAAAACCCATGCGGGGGAAGAGGGGATTTTCTAGACTCACATAGGGCCACCATGCAGTCAGAACTCACTTGATGGCAGTGAGTTTGTTTTTTTTCCTTCTTCTTCTTTAAAAAATGGCTTTGACTTCAAATTTGTAGAATATTTGGGGATTAGAGGACCAAGTTAAATGACAAGAGGATGCAGTGAGCCAACTAAAGCATTGAGAAATTCTACTTAAAAATGTACCACCAGATTTTAATTATAAATAAAAATGACATAGAAAAGAAAACTTAAGAGCCAACAATAAAATGCCAGGTGGACCTTGTTGTGTGCTACCCAGTCGATTCTGACTCAGTGACCTCATGGAATAGAGTAGACCTGCCCACAGGATATCTGCGGCTTCGGTCTTCTTGGGCGCCTTCCTCTCACAGAGCAGTGGGTTGGTTCAGAAAGCAGGTGAGGTTACAGTCGAGAGCTTGATCGTTCTTCCATCAGAGATCCTCTGTGGACCTATTTGGATCCCAAATCAGACAAGTACATTGTAAAAAGACCTTCTGGCAAGATAGGACAAAATAATAATTTATAAGTCATCAAGGACTCATGACGGAGGGGGGAGCAAGGAGAGGGGAGGGAAAAGGACTTGATGCAAAGGGCTTAAGTGGAGAGCAAATGCTTTGAAAAGGATGAGGGCAAAGAATGTACAGATGTGCTTTATACAATTGATGTATGTACATGTATGGAGTGTGATACGAGTTGTATGAGCCCCTAATAAAATGTTTTTTTAAAAGGACCTTCTGGAGACAATTAGGAAGCCTGAAGCACAGAGTTACTATTAGACTGTATTCAGTAGCCATTGCTGCTGTGCTAGCAGACTTGTGTTCGATTAAGAAAATAAGCACATCTGCCAGTGATAGACTTTTCCATTTTTACAAGCAAAATGATACGGTAACTGAGACTTATTTTAATATGCTATAGCAAATTTTTCCAACTATGGTGAATTCTCCTGCAACAAAGGAACTGTTGTTCAAAATTAGATAAGCTGTGTGTGCTACAACCATTATCCGGCAATGAACTCAAAAAGCAAGGTAAACAACAACAAAAATGAGCAGTATCAGAAAGCAATCCAGTCAGCCCAAACTTGACATTCCAAGATGCCAGAGAGAAGAGAGGATCATGGAGCTCAGCCTGATTTTTATGCAGGATTTCCCCTTGAGGCATTTAGTGACTTTTCAATCATTCTGGACAAGAAGCTAAGAAACCCAGAAGAAAGCTTAGCAGAAGGCAGTGGCTAAACAGAGCTTCAGGCGATGCATGGCACTGTGGAGACTGAAATTGAAATGCAGGCTAACCAGCTAAAAGTTGTGAGGACATTTCCAGAAGAGAGAAAGATTAGAAAAGTAAGCATGGCCGACTAAGCCACTTTTTTACTTGAGGGATACACTGACTACTGTTAGGCTTGGAGGGGGGAAATGTCAAGCAAATAATTAAACTACAAGGCTGTGGAGGAAGCAAGGGCCTTTAGAAGTCTCGCAGTACTAGAGAGACAAAACACACAGTGGAGGGCCTGCCAAGGAGGAAAAGCACACTTAACCACCTCACATTTGCAGTTGCGAAGCATGAACGCAGGAAGGACTACACGCTAAACAAAAGTATATACGAGAAATCAGCCCTGACTTTTAAAATCCAACAACCCCAATACCAGGAGGTATTTTTTTTTTATCATAAACTAGGAAGAAGAAGAAAATATCATCCTCATGTGGGAGAAATAGAACCATATGCTGCAGAGCTCAATCTATAATTGGATTAAAAGGATATTTCTTTATTTTTTAGAAATTGACAAGATAATCCTAAAACTCGTAGGAGAAAGCCAGAGAACCAAAATAGAAGTTATGTTCTTAAGGTTCCAAAAGTATTTTAAAATTTGTATGGCTTTGGTCTGATATTATTGAATTTACTCCTAGGATTTTCTATACTTAATGTGTCACTGTTGTATGGTATCCCACCCCCACATCATTTCCAGGTCTATGAAATTATTAACATAATATTTAAAAGCTATAGATATTTTGTCTATACATTGTATCTAGTCACTTTTAAAATTTCTCATTAATTTTAAATGCTTCATACGAAAGTATCTTGGAGATTTAAGCTATGTAATCGGGCCATCTGTGAAAGCATATAATATAATTAATTAATATAATCCATCACAAAGAGTGACCAAAAATTGATATGATCCTAGTAATTGATGCAGGTAAAGCAGTTGACAAACTTTAACATCCATAGTTAGAAGACATTCTGTAAATTATTCTCGAACATAGAGAAGTGAAAGAAAAAGGAAGAAATGACAAAGTACAGAGCTGAACAGAACATTTCAAAAAAAGAGTGCTCAAGAAGACAACGTATGACAATAAAATGTGCCTGCCATTAGAGAGCCAAAAGAGCAGAACACAATCAGTGTATTTTACTGAAAATATTGAAAGAAAAAAATCTAAAACTTGAGTTTATTTGTAATATTGAAGGATTCTATAAGCAAATTATTGAATGGTGGAGAAAAGATCAAAAGAAGATAGAAGGAATATATAGTCACTCTTGCCCCAAAGAACAAACCCTGGGGGGATAGTGGTTACAAGTGGGGCTGTTTACTTTGAGGTCAGGAGTTCAAAACCACCAAATGCTCTGTGGGAGAAATGCAGGGCTTTCTGCTCCAGAAAGAGTTACAGTCTCTGATAAAGTTAAAGTTTATTGTGCCAACCTGGTGAATAAACACATGTGGGGATAATTGAAATGCGGAGAGATAAATGGCTCAATGAGCCTCACCTTTCTAGTTCTTGGGTCTCTTGCTTTGTGATGGTCGGACCAGGGTGCAGCTGCCTTAGCAGTTCCCTACTTCAGCTGGCAAAGCTCACTTCCTGCAAGACATCCCTGAGGAGAAGGCAGATGGACCTACCCTGATGCATCCCTGGGTGCTGGAGCAGCCGTGTGGAGACCCCTGCCTGCTCTGAGATGCTTACAAATTCACTGATTCAGCTTTCCTCCTGCAGTCGGTGTTGCTGCATGTGTTTTGTGAGATGGAGGAGGATTTTGTGGATTGGTGTTGGACATGAGTTAATGTTAGACTTGTGGGCTTGGGCAGCACTGGGTTGGGATGTTTTTTGGTGTGCACTTAACCTTTATACAAAACTCCCTCTTATACATGAGTTTCTATGGATTTGTTTCTCTAAAGCATCCAGACTGACAGTCTCAAAAATTCAAAGGGGCAGTTCTACCAAGTGCTATAAGATTGCTGTGAGTCTCAATCACCTCGATGCCAGTGAGCCAACTCTGGTGTTTGGTATGGTTCCCAAAAGAACTGGTTGACATCCAGCCATTTCAAGAGGGCGTGTGGGATCATGAACCAATGGCAGTGAAGAAAGAAGTTTAAGCTGTGCTGAAGGCATTACTGAAACACAAAGTTCCAGCAATTGATGTAATCCCAATGGAAATGTTTCACAAACTGATGCAATGTTGGAAACACTCTCTTGTAACAAGAAATTTGGAAGATAGTTGTCTGGCCAACCGACTAGGAGGAATTTGTGCCCATTCAGAAGAAACAGGCATGTGGAACTTACTGTAGAATCGTTTTAATATCATGTGATCCTTAGGCTTTATGTCACTTAGATTGGACCAGGATTCTCCCACGATGTAACATAATGTAACCAACTCCAAGGATTCTCTGTGAGCAACTAACCAGGAGTGGGAAGAACAGAGTAGACTGCTAGTCACCTAATTGGCCACCGCCTTGATACAATTGAAAGGAAATGCCATCAGGAGTTCAGCCTACTTTTAATATCACTTGACATTGTGGAGAAGTTAGATCACTTTTTTTTTCTTGCTGTAAAAATATTTTTAATTTGTATAAAGTACAAAGAAAAAGTATACTGAGGATGACGATAAAATGGTCAGAGCTTAAGAAATCAGCTAACATACATGCATATCTATAGATCTATGTATTTGAACATACAGATAGATAAACATTCATAAGAGAAACTTGTTTTTCTTCACAAATTTTGTGCTTCTCCCCAAACTGAAGAGTAACTGGTAGCTTACAGTCACCACCCTCTGGGTTTCAGCAAGAGGTCACCGGCAGGGAGGCCCGAGCTGCCATTTCCTATAGCTTCCCTGGTGAGAGGACACAGGAGGTTAAGTGACTTGGAGCTGCTCCACAGGGCTCCCGTTGTTCCAAACTCAAGATGCTGAGACACAACAGGTCCATTCAGAAGGAGAGCACAGGGCTACGGAATGGGCTCTTGGTGTACTGTCGACTTTTTGTTGGGATACCAAAGTTTCATACACACTGACACTGACTTGCATTAATACATGTTAGTAATTTAAAACAAAACACTTTAATGAAATAAAAACAGAATGAGCACTAAATTGAGAGTTAGGACTGGTCTTATCCTCAGCTCTAAGGTGATGCTAAACAAGTAATTTGTTCTTTGTGAGCCTCAGTTTCCTTGTTTGTACAGTGAAAAATGATTTCTAAGGTCATTTAGAACTCTATAAAGCTCTATAGAAGAACACATATGTGGTCTATTAATGTTGCGACACTATTCAGTACAAGGAGTAAAGTCATCAGCAGAAAGGAGCCTTTAGCTACTTCTTTTCATTTGTCAGCTCTTGCCAACCAGCCGCCTCAGAAGTTCAGGAAGAGAAACACCATTTTCTTTTCTCTCTTAAACAGACAAATCATATGAACAAGGACCAGTGAATCTGTTAGATCTCTCAGGGGAGAGGTATACCTGGGTGTAGGAGGCATCAGGCTGATCAAGGTGTTTACTAATGGGTGACCATTTAGTCCCCTGTGCCTCTGTGTCTTTGCAGACAAAAGCATTGCAAAATGACTGTTATTTGTGACTTTGCTGCTAAAAACATTGAGAGATAACTCAGTTATTCATGATCTCTTTAAGGCTCTCTTGAATCTTGCATATCCTTGTGATTGTCCTTGAACCTAATGCTTTTATTATTCTAAGGTTAAGAAACTGTGACTGGTTAAGTAACATTTGCATAGATAAGAGTTTAGGAATGTTTAAGTTCTTTGTTGTTTGTTTTGTAACCAATTCCCTTGTGTAAGAAGAGTAGACCTCGGTCCATCAGATTGAAGTCCTCCCTATCCCATGCTTTGTACATATCTCTTTTCCTTTCATCCGCACGCCTCATTTTGAACCCAGCTTGCCTCATTTTGAACCCAGCTTGATGTGGGATAGCTGATCTAATCCCCCGCACCTCGGTCCTTGGCTCTGTGTGGGAAAGAATTCACGCTGAAGCCTGGTTTGTGATCTCAGTAAGTTTTATGAGAGTTAGAAGAAGTTTCAGGTTTACAGAGGCACCCGCAGGGCCACTCACCCCATGCAGCCTCCCTAGAAGCTGCTCAGAAAGTCTTGTTACAGCTCCCGGCTCCTGCCTTTTTCAATTATTCTGTGGGAGGCGTGGTGGACGACCCTGGTCGACCCCGTTGGCTGAATTGAATTTACCTGGCCTAGGTGGGCCAATCCAAGTGCAGCGCCCACCCAGGCGTACCTCCCCTTTCTGGCTGGAAGCCAGAACCTCTGAGCATGCTCTGTGTATCACTCCTTCATGGGCCAGTAACTCTGACCTCTGGGCATGCGGAATGGACTCCCCAGCCCCGAAGCTAAACTACCCAAGAAATCCTTCCATTCTAACAAGTGCAGGGTCACTCACAAAGATAGTCTTACACAAAACACAGTGATGAAGGGCATCAACAGAAGCCACCAGTACATTTGTATGTCACATCTTCATCAGTTATTATTGTTGTTCAAGAATCTCTTGATTCCTTTGCAAAGACTTAATGTCCTCAGAAGAAAAATGTCATTCCCAAGAATGTGATCAGTAACCCAAGATTCCACACCACATCAATTGTTTGCTTTTTCATCCTCAAATCTCGCCAAAGCAAGGACTTTGTCTCTGGAGCCAAGGTCTGTAGAGACGTCCTTTCTCAAGCTGGCTGAGGACAGCACCTGCCTTGGCTGACAAGAAGGCTTTGTCATTTGCAGTTGGCTTCTCTCCAAGTTTCCTGAGAGCTATTAGGATCTCCACTTTCGGGTGCATGTACAGGTGTCTTTCCAGCTCCCCCACCATCAGATCTCAATCCATCTCTGCTAACCTTGTCCGTAGCTGGCCTGGTTGTTTCTTTGCAAACAAGCTGATCACCTCTGGAGTTTTAAAGGCCTGGCAGATAGCTACTTGAATAGCCAGTGCGTTCCACTAAGTTCATCTATCAAAGTCATATTTCCAGACGTGATTTTCTCAGTGAATCATTCAATTCACTTAGCTGCTCCAGGGTTTCCTTTTTGATTTCTTCGCATTCCTCTGTATCAAGTTCCTCTCTGCATTCCTCTAGATCTTGTAACTGCTGCATTAGCCAATCCAACTGTTCTTCTAAGTTCTGCTTTAATTTGCTTGTCTCTATCTTTCCTCTGGAAGCCATTTTAATTTCTGAGGGCCCGAATTCTGTGGACACACGCAGGAGAAGCTGTTAGATCACTTCTTGCTGGCCCGAATCCTGCATCTGTCACATCCATCTCTGGTTCTGGAGTTAAGGGCCTTCTGTGTTTCTGCTGATCCTGGGAATTACCAATGGCCTTCCAGATTACCTGCCAACCCAGAGAAACCATCAGAGCCCACCAAGCTTGGATTCATTCAACTCTGCCAGCCACAGGCCTGATTTGCTGACATCTACCAACCTATGCTTTTCCTGCTTCCTGATCTGTCATTCCAGACAGCTATGTAGTTCAGGAAGAGCCAACAGCTTGACATCTGACCCATGGACTTGAACCAGATTGGACTTACCTGCTCCTATAAATATGTAAGCCATTTTCTGTGATAGAAATGTTTCTTTTTTACATATCTATGCAAGCCTCACTGATTTTATTTCCCTTGAGAATCCAGCCTAACATATATCACATTGACAGAGAGGCACCCAGAATTGACACTGGTTTTAGAAGAGAATGTGTTTATCATTGCTGATGTCAGATAGATCTTGACTGAAAGCAGTGAATACTAGAAAGATGTTTACTTCATTTTTGACTATGCAAACTAGGAGGGTCATAAAAATTATGGGTGCCACTGAGAAGAATGGGAATTCCAGGGCATTTAATTGGGCTCATGTGGAACCTGCAGAGAGACAAAGAGGCAATTGTTGAAGCAGAATAGGGGAGAACAGCATAGTTTAAAATCAGAAAAAAGTTTGTGATCAGCTTTGATCTTTCTCTGATACTTATTTAATCTGTCTGCTGAAAATCATCTGAGAAGGTGGGCTACATGCAGAGGAATAAACCGTGGTTTGCCATAGGATCACCAACCACCTGCAATGTGCAGACCCCATGACCTTGCTTGCTGAAAGCAGAGGGGACTTAAAACTCTTACTGACGAAGATCGAGGGCTACACCTATCAGTATGGCCTCCAATTCCACGAAAAGAAAAAAACAATAGATATCATCATGATTAATGGAGAAAAGATTGTAATGCCCTGGGCTTCCTTTTATTTGGCTCCAGTAAACACTCAGGGAAGCAGTAGTTAAAAAAATGAAATAGATATTACATTAGGCAAATCTGCTGCACACAACCTATTTAATTTTCCAAAGAACAAAGACATAACTTTGAGTGCTAAGGTGCAACTGACCTAAGCTATTGTATTTTCAACTGCTTCATACAACGGCATCATGACGGCTGAGCAATGGAAAAGGAAGACCGCGGAGGAATTGGTGCATTTGATTTCTGGTATTGGCGCAGACTATTGAGTGCACTAAGAACCACCCGATGAACAAGGAAATCGGGTGCGGGACGTAGTACACGCAGAATTCTCCTTAGAAGCAAGGATGATGAGATTTCCTGTAATGTACTTTGGACATGTCATCAGTGAAGACCAATGTAGGAAGAGGGCATCATGCGCGTTTAAACAGAGGCTCACCAAAACAGTGAAGACTCTCATGGAGGGGGATTGTAGAGGGGCTCTGACATAGAAACACTTTTGAGGATGTCACAGGCCCAGGTACTGTTCCATTTTGCTGTACGTGGGGCCATTATGCATCTGGGACAACTTGATGGCATATGACAAAAACGAATGTATGACTTCCAAAAGTCAAAGTTCTGCTCTCGCTGATGTTAAACATTTTTAGGGGGAAATTATGTGTGAAATCGTGTCTGTTGCACATCTCTCTGGAAGTATAAAATGGCCCTCACGAAATTCTCATTCTGACAAAAATTCCTCTCATTTACAAAGAGTTATTATTGCTCTTTTGTTTATTCCTTTTAAGTGGTCTGCCTTCTTTATTCACTTCTTATCTTTGAGGTTGAGGTTTGGAGCTAGCCAGCCTGCTGTATCCAATGGCTCTCATTGGAGTGGGGAAGGCACAAGGGCCAGCAAACCTCTCCCTTGGACTTACTTTTACAAAGACCAAGGTAAGTTTAGGATTTCCTAATGGGCAAAGTGTTTCAATTGCTAGAGGGATTTTCCTGTGGTATTTCATCAAAAATTTTGTGAAATGAATACATGAATATCACAAGCATAGTTCCATCTATTTTTTTATTTCTGTGAACAGAAAACAAACATTACTGTGTACACTTAAAATATGTTGTTGCCCAGATGGACGTTGAAAAAAGAGGAATGTAAATTTGGGATGTTCACATGGGCGGGGGGCGGGGGGCTGCCCAGCTGTCCACCTTGGAGAAAACCTGGATTATAAATGCCATTTTAATAAGCACTTCACTGAAGTTAACAAAGAATTAAGGATCAGTTCTATTGAACCAGTGCAAACCAGCTGAATCCCACCACTGTGTTCTGCTTTTCACTATGATCCCAGGACTTTGTTTCAGTAAAAAGTTTATGTAGCCCAATGACTTCCCTTTAACATATTTTTATAAAAATTGTTTCATGACGTTGCTTATAAATTCCACAATGTGTCAGCATTCTCACTGTTTCTGTTCTGTCTGTTCTCTTTCCATTGTTTGAGCTTCACTTCTCCCCCTTGCTTCTTATCTTGACTTTTGGGTTAAGGTTGACCATCTGGTTTCATACAGTCGATTGTTTAAGTCATTATTTCCAACTGATATTATTTGTCTTATCAACCAATATATTGTTTGGCTGAAAGGTGACCTGAAGAAATAGCTTCAAATTCAAATACAAAGGATGTCTTAGGGTGATAGAGTTGGGATTTCTTTCATCTCTATTGGTCCTATAAGTCTGGCCTGTTTTAGAAATGTAATCTTTGGTTTCTTTCATATTCTTAGTTTTCATTGCAATGGAGATGAGTGATTATAATTTAGATGGACACCCACAAACTTTTGGGTTCACCAAAAGAGGGCACAGAACATTAATTTTATGAAATATGATATGCCAATGGACTAAGTTGTCTCATGAAATCATAAATCTTTTAATCCAATAAACCATTACCATGATTGCTTAGTTATGTCCAAAAAGCCTCTGTAACTATGGCCCCTACGAGGTTTGTTTTATATATATGATAAATATATATGTGAAAAATATGTAACAAATATATGGCACACATAGACCTACTGATACTTATATATACATGCACTCACATATGCTTTCCTCACATACATGCATCCATATGAACACATACATACATTCTTTTTCTGTTGTTGCAAAGTAGTATATGCTGTAATTTTCCCAAAATTGTTCTTTGTGTGTGTGTACTTCTCAGTGTTTTTATTTACTTTGGTCAAGTTACATAGATTTCACCCATATTTGGTATTGCTTTTTCTTCATGAAAAATAGTTCAATAAAAAAATACAGAGAATACCAGAAAGATGATTACTTGTGTTTTTATCAACTTTGTAAAGGCAATTGACTACTGATTGTCATAAACAATGGATAGCCTTGAGAAGAATGGAAATCACAGAACACTTCATTGAGCTCATGGGAACCATTAACATGTGAACAGAACAAGGGAATACTGCAGGGTTTAAAATCAGGAAAGGTGTGCAATAGGGTTGTATTCTCTCACCATGCTTATTCATTCTGTGTGCTGAGCAGATCATCAGCGAAGTTATTTGAAGATTAAATGAAGAAGAAAGAGGATCAAGTTTGGAGGAAGACTTACTAACAAAATTATATGCAGATGACACAACCTTGTTTGCTAAAAGTGAGGAGGCCTTGATTAGGGATGATCCTTCAATATAGCTTCCAACTTATTATAAAACAAACAAACACACACAACTCTACCAATAGGAAATGGAACTCTATCAGTCTACCAACAATACATGGAAAAATGATTGACATTGTCAAGAATTTTATCTGGCTTGAATTCACAGCCAATGCCCATGGAACGGCAGTCAAGAGATCAAGCCACACACTGCATTGGGTCAATCTGCTGCACAAGACCTCTCTCAAGTTGGAAAATCAAGGCTGCACCTTTGAGGACTAAGGTGCGCCTGACCCAAATCATGGTGTTCTCAATCACTTCATATGCACATGAAAGTCGGACATTGACTAAGGAAGACTGGTGAAGAATCAATGCTTTTGAATTATTGTGCTGGCAAAGAATATTGAAAGCACCACGGACTTCCAAAACAATCCACAAATCTGTCCAGTGCAAAAGAAGTACAGCTAGCATGTTCTCCAGAACCAAGGATGTCAAGACTTTGTCTCATGTACTTTGGCCATGCTATCAGAAGAGACCTGGAAAAGGACATCATGCTTCTTAAAGTAGAAGGGCATCAGCAAAGAGGAAGACCTGGACAAGATGGACTGATTGACACAGTGACTGCTACACTTAGCTCAAGCATAAGAGCAATTGTGAGGACGAGGCAAGGCCGGGCAGTCTTTTGTTTGTGAGACATAGGGGGCTATGAGCTGGAACTGACTCAAAGGTACTTAAAAACAACATCCATCCAGGAAATTATTTCCCTCCTCTCTCCCCTCCCTACTCTGGTAATCATCAAATAATGATCTTTTTTTGTTTGTTTATTTGTTCTGGTTGCTTTATAAATGTGGAACCATAAATCATTTGTCCTTTGGTAATTGACTTATTTCACTCAGCATAATATCCACCAGATTCATTCAGGTAATAAGATGTTTTATGGACTCCTCATTATTCTTTCTCTTTGGGTCATATCACATTGTATGTATGTTCATCCATTCATCTGTTTCCATGTGAATGTTGGATGTTGAATAAGGAAACCTGTCGAAGGATCAATACATTTGAATTGTGGCGCTGAAGAAAAATATCGCCAATACCAGGGACTGCTAAAAGGACAAACCAATGTATTTTGCGCCCTGGAGGCAAGACTTCATGGTACGTTCTTTGGACATATTACCAGGAGAAACCCGTTCCTGGAGAAGGACATGTTTGGGAAAGTGGAGGGTAAAGTGGTGAAGAAGAGGAAGGTCCTCCCGGAGGCAGATTGGCACAGTGGCCACATCAATGAGCTCAGGAATAGGAACAAATGAAAGAACGTTGCAGGACGGTGCAGTATTTTATTCTGTTGTGCATAGGGTCGCTATAGGTCTGAGGGACTCACTGGCACACAGCAACAGCAACAGCAACAACAACAATAATTCATCTGTTGATAATGCCCTTAGTTGTTTCCATCGTTTATGTTATTGTGAATAATTCTTCAGTGAACATGGTGTACATAAGCCCATTATGTCACTGCTCTTTTTTAAAAACCGTTTTATTTGGGGCTCATACAACTCTTATCATAATCGATACATACATCAATTGTGTAAAGCACATTTGTGCATTCATTGCCCTCATCATTCTCAAAACATTTGCTTTCCACTTAAGCCCCTGGCATCAGCTCCCCACTCTCCCCTCCCTCCCCATTCTCCCCCCTCATGAACCCTTGATAATTTATATATTATAATTTTGTCATATCTTGCCCTGTCTGATGTCTCCCTTCACCCACTTTTCTGTTGTTCGTCCCCCAGGGAGGAGGTCACATGTAGATCCTTGTAATCGGTTTCCCCTTTCCAACCCACTCTCACTCTGCATTCCCAGTATTGTCACTCACACCCTGACCCTGAAGGGATCATCTGCCCTGGATTCCCTCCATTTCCAGTTCCTAATTGTACAGTATACAGCCTCTGGTCTAGCCAGATTTGTAAACTAGAATTGGGATCATGAGAGTGGGGAGAAGGAAGCATTTAGGAACTAGAGGAAAGTTATATGTTTCATTGTTGCTACATCGCACCCTGACTGGCTCTTCTCCTCCCTAGATTTTGGTTGTCTTTATGTTGAGTTACACCCCCTTACTCGAGTTGTGATTTTGATCTTCATCAGCAAGTACCTCCAGTCCTCTTAGCTTTCAGCAAGCAAGGTTGTGTCCCTTGCTTATGAACCTTCTTCCAATCCTCATGCAGTGTGACTCCCCATAAAGTCTACCTTCTGGGAGTGTTTGTTTAGCATGTAGATTAAATAAGCACCGTGAAAGGACACCTCTGTCACTGCTCTTTGATCACAAGAACATATGCCATGGGTGGGATTGCTGGTGAACACAGGATATCTATTTTTAGCTTTCTGAGGAAATGTAATACTGTTCTCCATAGTCGGTTCAGTGGTTCACCATTTTACAGCCTTACCAGCAGTACATATGAGTTTTGATCTCCTACAATCTTATTTGCACTTGTCATTTTCACCTTTCTCTGGTTTCATGACCACTTTTGCCGGGATGAGATGGTATCCTCTTGTGGTTTAGGTTTACATCCCTTCAATGGCTAACGAATGGGAACATCTTTCCATGTGCTCATTAGCCACCTGCATGTCTTTGGTGAAGAAATCTGTTCAAGCAATTGGCCCATTTTTTGTTTTGGGTTGTTTATATTTTTAGTTGTTGGATTATTGAACTTTCTATGTGTTTTATAGATTAGACCTTTATCAGATATGTTGTTGCCAATGTCCCCCTCCCCAGTCTATATGTTTTCTTTTTACTCTTTAGATAAAGTCTTTCAGTGAGCATTAATTATTAATTTTGAGGTGGTATCAGTCATCTAAACTACCTTCTGTTGTTCTTGGACTTATAGTTGCTTTTGCTAAGCTATTATGTTTATGATATAAAAACTATTGTCTAAAATCAACAAGAATAATTCAGAAATACTTAACAATTTTTATTCAATTTAAAAACTTTTGTCGAGTATCGAGTGTATAAGTGAGGTTCAACATAATTTGACAGATTCTTACTTCAGATATTTAAATATGTAATTCTTATGCAGGGTAGTAAGCGTAAACCTGGAAGAACATATGGTGTATTTGCAAAATGACTAATAGCTCTCTGTTCCTCTTGGATAAATTGCAGATAGGGAAGAGGAAAAGTGATAGAGAATAAGGCTAGAGCAGTTGTTTTCTTGAATAATCTTATTATGAAACTTTGATTTCATCATATGGATTTTATCCATATCTTATCACATAAGATATGGAGGGATATTAAACTTTTTTATGTGGAATTGTGGATATTAAGGTCTTTACATGGCATGGAAAAATGTTTTTTCCAGAAGAAAAACTTATGGGATAATTAACACAAATATAAAGCGATGTTTTTAATGCAGAAGAGTAATTGCTTTGGTAATATTTTTTTTAATGTTAGTTATATGATCTTAGTACTCACTTGTTCAGGATTCATGCCAAACTCCTTAGTAAGGGCTTGTGATGTAGTTCAGTTTATCTTTCCTAATTATTGCTTCTGGCAGTTAGCCTCTTAGCTACTATAATTCCTAAATAGACATAACTAAAGTGTCTTCTAAGGGTCATGGTCAGTGCCCATTATGAAATCTCTAAAGTAGAACAAAATTAATATAGTTTCCATTGAAGTTGTTTTCCTGAATATCTCTGGGGGAAAAAAAAGGTTTTTTTCTGTTAAGTTTTTTGGTCATTCCTATTCAAATTCCAAATGGATAGCTTTGATTACCCTCTGAAAACACTTTTCAATCACCATTCCCCCCCTTGCTGGCTCGCTATCTATTAAGAAACAGTGTCAGAAGGGACTTCAGAGGAATTCACTCTCTAGCTGCTGAGTAATTTGAGAAATCACAGCACCTCACAGGAAAGCAATTATCTCCTCTGAGGATTTTATAATCCCCAAACCAGGATTGAGTCTGGACAGGTAGAACTGCACTTGCAATTGGAAAATACGACTTTCTTTGCTTTTAATACTCTAGGTACTTGTAGTTGGTGGCAAGAAATTTTGCCTGGTCTGAAATATATATATATAATTTGCCACAAATTTTGTCTTGTGTAGCATATGATATTCAGCTGAATTTCCTTTTTCATTTCTGAGAGTTTTTTTAGGGCACATGAAAGTGAATGACTGATAAATTTGGCCTATATTGTAGATAATAAACTTTATGTGTCTTTGAACCACTGTTCTTTCCAGTACTTATATTCTTTGTGCAAATATTTCCCTAAATCCCAAGAGTCCATATGTTTGACCTTCTGTTTGGTCTCCTCCTTTCCTTTTTCTTACCATTTTCAGAAACAGTATTTTCAATATTTATTTTATTAATGTTTAAAATATTCTTAGGAAAAGCCTTGTTGTTGTGATTGTTAGAGATTGTGTTAATTAGACACTCCTGGATAAGTGTATGGGTGGAATCCAACTTTTCAATTGGGTCACAGTCTTATGGCACCTTCAGCTAGTATCTGACCCATGGACATCAGTTGGATTGAACTGGGCTGCTTTAGTGATATATATACTTCATATATATGTATATATATATTCATATATATATATATATGTCAATGGTTTTCTTTCATGAGAAAAGTCAGTCTAACACAATACTGAATGCCGACTGTACATCGAGGAAAGTTCTTCTAAATAACTGGCTGCTCACATCCGATTACAACTCAAACATACCCATAGGCGTGAGGTCAGCACAGGTACGGGGCAGTCTTCATTGTTCTGCTTGGCATAAGGTCACTGTGACTTGGAACTGACTGCTTGGCTCTTCACTAAGAACAACAAGAGTTTGGGTTTCCTTTTAACTTTGCTGTGGAGTTTGCTTTATGATACTTTAAAAAATGTTACGTGTTAAAATCATTCATTATTTTCCTCATTTGAGGGGATATATTTGTGTCTGTTTTCTACAGAGACCATAGCACTCACTTGGTTATTGACACATTATATTATACGTGACGATTAATTTATATGTCAACACTGTGCCTAATTTTTTTTTGTCAAACACTAATCTAAATAAAGGTATTTTGTATATGTGCTTAACCTCTACTCTAATTTAACTTTAACTAATTGAAATTACTCTGGGTAATATAAATTCACCTCTTACAGTCAGTCAAAGGCCTTTTGAACAATAACTGAGAATTTCTAGAGAGCAGGAATTCTGTCTCAAGACTGTAACGTAGGAATTTTGCCTGAGTTGCCAATTCTCTAGCCTGCCCTATGAATTTCATACTTTTCAGACCCTATAATTGTGGGAACTAATGTCTTAAAATATATTGTATATATTTGGTTCTATTTTCCTTGAGAACTTTGACTGATACATGTTTTAATATTTGATAGCCTAATATTTATTTTTCAGGATCCTTTGGATAGCTTTGCAGATATATAAAATACATATCAATATATTAGGTGTTTTCTAAAGCAAAAACCCATAAAGACAAAGAAAGCAGAAGAGGGGAATATTCCACAGAATTTTGGGAACCAGAAAGCAGGTATGCACTGGTAACTGATGTTACATAAGAAAGAACTATTGCTGCTAAGCTAGAAATGCAAAATGATGGAAAGCAACCTGATTTATGCACAAAGGCCCTCAAACACTCACAACTAAAGGAATAAAATATATCAGGAAGTGGAAGACAAAAAGATACCCATGGGAGAATTGACACTGACACAGAGACACTAATATTCTCTTCCAACGTGGATGAGAATTAGAGGCTCATTTTCAGAAAACAGAATGGTGTGCAGGATGGGGCAAAACAGAGAAAAGAAAGACTAAATTGAGATGAATTGATACCGTGGCTGCAACAGCAGGCTCAAGCGCAGCAAAAATTGTGAGGATGATGCACATCCAAACATTATCTTATTGTGTTGCACACTGGGGATTTTGAGTCAGACCTGACTCGCCTCACCTACAACAACCGCTCTCATGGGGAGAAGAGGGATTGAATCCAATTCTGATCAGCAAGTTCTGGAGATAATTTAAGATACAATTTAAGACAATTTAAAATCATAGTTATTTTTAGGTCCTTATCTAACTCTAGGAATAAAGGTAAGCTGTCAGATAATAATGATAAGCTCTTCAGAATCAACAAAAAACTTGAAAAATATACATGGGGTTAAGGTTATTTCAAAAGTTAGCAAGAGAACGATCATCTTCTTATGTGTAGCGATCAGTACTTCTGGGATACATTATTAACTCAGAATTGCCTTCCAATACCTAGATGCTTTTCACATGATGCACCAACATCTGAAAACACTGAGATAATTTGAATATGGTTTAGCACTTTCTGGTTTAATCTCAAATTCATTAAAAAACCCTGTGGTCTAATTGCCCACTAATACCTTTGGATAGATTGATAAGTTTTTGAGATGAATGAAAATGTTAAAATAATATACTTACTTATTTAAATGTATACCTCCCACTAACAGAAAATTTACTGAGCAGATTTTGTGTACAAATAACATGTACATGTATTATTTTATACTCAGTAAGAAGGCACATTCCAACATGCTTTAATAGATATGAATTGAACCCATAATGATCTCTGCTTGCCCAGAAAGTCTAGATTCATTTCTGATATATTACTTATAGTATTACTTCTCTTTTGCTTAAATTGCATTTTAACTCTTTCTGTTTCTTCATCAAGGTGTTCTGTCTTATGGTTAATTTGGCTATTTTTAATGATGATTCTCTTATATAGGGTGGCTCAATTGTGGGATATTATTGAAGTTCTATAAAGAATTTTGTCAGGGAGAAAGGCTACAAAATGCCTAGCCCAGGGCAACACAGAGGAATCTTTGACAGATAATGATAATAGCTTTGACTAAATTAGTAATTTGTAGCCAGCATGCTGGACACTACTCCTGTCTCTTGATAGCACTGATTATTTCAATCCAACTCACTACAATTATGCTTAAACATCAGAAACTGGACACCCTTTGATATAATGTTATAGATACAGAACTATGTGCTGTATGGTATAAAGACTGACTCAAAGTGTACTCATCAAAATCATTTCTGAGCACCAAGATACAAAGGTTCTGGTCTCAAAAACACTACTTACTTTTGGTTTTGAGATTCAGTGGATACTTTTGTAGATAGGAAATCAATCATTCAATGGATACTGTTATAATTAGGAAATCAAACTGATGACACAACTCTGCACACTAAAATATTTTTCCTTTGAGTGGGAAATATTTTCCTTAAGCTGTTTTGACCATATTTAAACAACACATTTGAATATAGAGTCTGCCACATCGCCGCTTTTGGAAATTGCTTGGGCTGGAAGAGTCAGGCACGTAGGTGGTGTAGAGATGTCCAGCCTGAAAACAACCCTGTGCCTGGACTTCTTTGGTCTTTTTCCCCCCTCAAATCTATTTATAGCATTTATTTATTTTCATCTCTATAATCATTTCACTAATGATTATAATTGTTTCAGAGATTTGTGTGATCGTGCCTATTTCACATGGGTTTCCCTTTACCTCAGTTGAGTTCCTTCATGTGCACGTGCATTTTGTTTATGTGAGAAATACTCTGTAGCTTCTTCGTGTGCCTTCTCTACAGGATTATATTATTTTAAAGATAGAGTTAGGTCTTGTTCTTTAGTGTGCCCCAATGCTCCTAATGCATTGTTAGTTATGTCTAGTAGGCATTCAACAAATAAACATCAAATAAGCAAAAGGTTGAAGTCCATATAGCTACCACATAACGTCCTAAAGTGACATGACATTAAAAATAGGAGGCATAATAGATAAATGTTAATGATCATACATTTTCTTGCAATATTAATAGGTCTTTAATCTTGTCATTATTAAGGGCTTTATGCCCTTTCTAAGGTGAATTAAGTCTGTTCTCTATCACAGGATTTAACTAAAACTTTAATTATTGATATAATTCAACCCTATTTTAACATAGCTCATTACTCAAGTCAAGGCTACTAATATATATCACATATTCATTTTTCATTGGAACTGTGCAAGGTTGTCTGGAGAGACAAATTGGAATCAAAAGACAAAAAGGCATAATCTTTGGGACTTTTAATGAATCCAGGTATACGTTAGCCCAGTGTTTACCGGCTAAAATATTATAATCACACAGTGGAGAAATCTAAAATGATATAGAAATATTTTAACCTAATGGAAGGTATACAGACAAAAACAGGTAGTTCAAATATTGTAGGGTTGTTTTCTCATTTGGTGACCTGTTCTGGTGACACAAAATGGAAGATAAACAACACTCAGCAAATTGGTTATGTATGAGGTTAGAAAATTAAATAAGAACTAGGTCGACGATATCTTATATGCATTCACTGAATAGACCCAAAATGATTTTAACCTGGAGAGAAGATGGACTAGGCTTTACTGTGGTAATAATTTTCAAATTCTATTTGCTTCACATCCCACGAGGCTCTTTTATGGGCAGGGAGATCCATTAGGTATTTCAGCAACTCACCAGCGCTCTTTCCCTCCATGGGAAGATGCCATGACACAGGCAACTTGGATCTCGTGCTTGTTGTTGCAAAGACCAATGAGTCCTTGGTTACCATAGTGATGCATAACTGAAATGACAAGATCAGATCAAAACATTTTACTGGCTCACTATGGATGAGACACTTCCGGTTTCCACTTGCATTTTCTGGGCTCGATCAAGACACATGGCCCACGTTGACTGCAGGAGCTAGAATGTCCAGAAAAAAAGTGAACTGGATATTAATGAGCACTCAGAATGTTTACCACAGTCAGATTTGCATTTTAGGTAAATGTATCTGGCTCAGTAATATTATCTACCTTTAATGATATCCAATAATTTATGAGGACTCTGGAAATGTATTGAAAATTATGAACCATATTTAATAATGGTAACTAGTATACTTAATACATACTTTTAAAATTGTTGTACAGTAATAAATAGTGAGTCTTGATAGCAGTTTTCACGTCTTTCTCATTTAGGTCTGTCTCATGTAACATATAGGCAGCTTTCTGAAGTTACTCAGTTTATTGTACTTTCAATCAGCTCATATGCATGAGAATGCTGGACAATTAATAATGAGCACTAATAAAGAATTGATGCTTTGGCATTATGACATTGGTGAAGAATATTAAATATTCATAGACTATCAGGAAAAGAAATGAATTTGTGCTGGAAGTACAGCCAGAATCCTCTGTAAAAGCCAGAGTGGGGATGCGGTGTCTCACTTAGTTCGGACATGCTCTCAGGAGGGACCAGTCCCGCGAAAAAGAATACCCTGCTAGCTAGTGGGTCAGAGAATACTCTTGACAAGATGGACGACACAGGGCTGCAACAAGGAACTCAAGCAAAGGGATGAGTGTGAGGACTGCGAAGGACTGGAAAGTGTTTCGTTCTGTTGTGCGCGGGGTCACTGTGAGTCAGAAAGGACTCACTGGCATCTCTTAATGACATTGCCAACAGCACATAGATCGGGCCAGCAGTAACACCGCAGTATGATTTGATAGGAAAGACAAATGGCTCTTGCCGATTGCACATTTTCTTATTTCTAATATTTGGATATTAGAAATATTTCAATAATATTTGAAATGCATTTCTTAATGCTGATTCCAGAGCTGTCTTTCATAAAGTAAAAATCTACTCGTGCACAAGCCTTGTCAAAAACTGTGTGATTGTAAGATGACCTTGCCCCTGGTAGGGGAGCTAGCGGATAGAGCATTAGAATCCTGAATGGAAAAAAAAAAAGGGTTGGGGTGCATGTGAAAGAAAACAAATGGTGGATGGTAAACTGAAAAAGAATTATGAATGAATAATAATATTGACGTATATTCAAGGAAAACCAATTATTCTCTTTGAATGAATTGATATTTTTGCCAATTTCCATTCAAAATTCAAGAGAAAACACAAAATACTTTGTACCAGGGTGAGAAAGCAGCATGAAACATAGCTGACCGTGAAGTATTCTCAGGGAGTAGTGGGGAAAATGTTTCAGAAACCTTGGTTGGTTCTGGGGTCAAATCGGCTGATACTTGCAGCTTGTGACAGTGTTTCTAAATCACATGGTCTCTATGGAATCACTTAAAGAAATTTCAGTTTCCGAACTGATCAAATAGGGATGAGACAAACTTATTCTACGGCTCGTTGGGAGATTAGAATTTAATCAGGTTGGCCCAAACTAGTACCCAGCACATAACAAATTTGTGTCCTCTCTGTAATCTTCCATAACTAGTACCATAATCTAGGCAGCATATAATAACAAATATGTATTGTCTCCCAGTTTTAGAGGTTAGAAGTTCAAATTGATATGTCAACTGGGCTGCGTTCTTTCCAAAGTTACAAGATTTGTTCTTGTTTCTCTTGAGACGTTCCTAAGCTGAGATGCGTCTTCATTGGCCATCCTTCTGTTTATCTCTGGTTTTCTTTTCCTCTTTTAGTAGGATACTTATTTTATTAGGACCCGATCCTGCTCCAGTTCGACTTCATGTTAACAACTGATGACAACATCAAAGGCCCTGTTTCCAAATAAGGTTGCGTTCGTGAGGTCTGAAGTTGGGAACTTCAGCATATCATTTATTGTTTTGTGCCTTTGAGTCTGTTCTGGCTCATAGCAATACTACGTTCAGCAGAACAAAACACTGCCTGGTCCTGCTCCAGCCTCACCATTGCTCTTACGTTTGATGCAATTGTTGCAGCCACCAAGTCAATCCATCTTGTTGAAGGTGTTCTTCTTTTGCCTTGCCCTGGAACTTGACCAAGCATGTTGTCCTTCTCCAAGACCGGTCTCTCTTGACAACTTGTCCAAAGCACGTGAGACAAAGTCTAGTCATCCTTCTCTCTAAGGAGCATTCTGGAGGTCCTTCCTCCAAGACAGACCTGTCTGTCCTTTTGGCAGACCATGGTGCTTTCAATGTTCCTCACCAGCACCACAATTCAAACGCACCGATTATTCTTTGGTCTTCCTAATTCAATGTCCAACTGTCACATGCATATGAGGCAATTGAAAATACTTGTGGCTTGTGTTAGGCACACCTTGGTCCTCAAAGTAACATCTTTGCTTTTCAATATTTTATAGAGGTCTTGTACATCTGATTGACCCAAGCAAGACAAAATCCTTGATAAGTTCAATATCATTTCTATTTACCATGATGTATTCCCTATTGGTCCACTTGTGAATAGTTTGGGTCTTCTTTACATTGAGTTGCAATCCATACTGAAGGCCTCAGTTTTTGATTTCATCAGTTCATGCTTCAAGTCCTCTTCATTTTCAGCAAGCAAGGTTGTGTCATCTGCATATCACAGGTTGTTGATAAGCCTTCTTCCAATTCTGATGCTGAATAATTCTGCATATAACCCTGCTTCTCTGATGATTTGGTCAGCATAGACTGAATAAGTTTGGTGAGAGGATGAAACCCTTGCACTTTACCTTCCTGATTTTTATACCATGTCATTCCTTGTTCTGTTGGCACAGCTCCCTATTGAGCCATGCGCAGGTTCCACATGAGCACAATGTGGTGTTCTGGAATTCCCATTCTTCTCAAGGCTCTCCATAATTTTTAATGATCCACACAGCCTTAGCATCGTCAATGAAACTCAAGTAAAGATCGTTCTAGTATTCTCTGCTTTCAGCCAGAATCCATCTGACATCAATGATATCCTTGCTCCACGTCCTCTTCGGAATCCAGCCTGACCCTCAAGCAGCTCCCTGTCCATGTACGGTTGTAACCACTGTTGGATGATCTTTAGTGAAACTTTACTTGCATGTGATAGCAATGATATGGTTCTGTAATATATGCATTCTACTGGGCCACCTTTCTTTGGCATGGGTACAAATATGGATCTCTTCCAGTCAGTTGGCCAAGCAGCTGTCGTCTAAATTTCCTGGCATAGACAAGTAAGTGCTTCTAGGGCTTCATCAGCTGGTTGAAACATTTCAACTGGTTTTCCATCAATTTCTGGAGCTTTGTTTTTGGCTTTCAGTGCAGCTTTGACTTCTTCCTTCAGTACCATCCATTCTTGCCCATATACTACCTCTTGAAATGGTCGAGTGTTAACTACTTCTTTTTGGTACAGTGATTCTGTGTATTCTTTCAATCTTCTTTTCATGATTCTTGCACCATTCAATATTTTGCCCATAGGATCTTTCCATATTGAAATTCAAGGCTTCCATTTTTTTCTTGAGTTCTTTCATTTTCTGATTTGCTTAGTGTTTTCCTCATTTTTAGTTTTCTAACTCTAGGTCTTTGTGCATTTCATTATAATATTTTAGTTTGCTTTTTAAGCTTCCCTTTGGAACTTTCTATTTAGTTCTTGGACTTCATAATTTCTTCCATGTGCCTTAGGTATTCTACGATTAAAAGCAAATGTAAGAGTCTCTTCTGATGCACATTTAGATCTTATCTTTCTTTTCTGTCCTTCTAATGACCTTTTGTTTTATTCATGAAGGAATGATGCTCTTGATGTTGTCCCATATCTCATCTGGTCTTCTGCCATTTGTCAATGCATCAAATTTGTTCTTTGATATATTCTAGAGATTCAGGTGGGATAAACTCGAGGTAGTGTTTTGGCTCTCCTAGATTACTTATAATTTCCTTCAGCTTCAATCTGAATTTACTTAGGAGTAATTGGTGCTCTATCCCCCAGGCAGCCCCTGCCCTGCCTTCACCTGGTGATATGGAGCTTTTCCACCCACTCTCCCCACAGATGTAGTCAATTGGATTTCTGTGTATTCCATCTGGAGAAGTCCTTGTGTAGAGATGTTGATTGTGTTGTTGAAAAAGATATTTTAAATGAGAAGGCTGTTGATCTCACAAAATTCTACAATGCGATCTCCAGGTTTGATTCTATTACCAAGGCAATATTTTCAAACCACTAGTCCTTCCTTTTTGTTTTCCACTTTTGATATCCAATTGTCAATAATTATAAAGATATCTTGATGGCATGTTTCATCAATTTCAGGTAGAAGAAAAGAGTAGCATTTTTAAACTTCATCACTATCTTTGGTGGTTAGTTGAATTGATTGAATTTCCTTGAAGGCTGATAAATATAATCCTATCACATATAACATTGTACTTCAAGATAGATCTTTAAATGTCTTTTTAGAGGATGAATGCAATGCCTGATCATTCTTATCATTGTTTCATTCCAAGCACAGTAAACCATATAATTTTCTTATTCAAAATGGCCCGTATCCATCCATTTAAACTCACTAATACCTATAGTGTCTGATTGCATGTTTCATTTTACTTTTCCACAACTTTCAATTTTCCTAGATTCATAATTTGTGCATTCCAACTTCTGATTATCAATTGATGTTTGCAGATTCTTTTTCTTGTTTTGAGTCAAGCCCTATCCACAATGGAAGGGCCTGAAGGCTTTACACTCTCAAGCTTTATTCCATCCAATTCATGAAGATTTACTCTACTTTGAGAAGGCAGCTCCTCAATGGTCATGTGCTGAGTGCTTTTTGCCCCGAGCGGCTCATCTTCTGGCACTAACTCCCAGGAAAACCCATTACACAGCTTTTGAAATACCCATTCCAGAGTGTCCCACTTCACAGCAGCACACGAACGACCTAGTATGGCAAACAGACAGACAAGTGAGAGACCATATATTTTAGGGAGGGATAATTCAATTCATAATAGAATCCTATGCATGTTATTATTATGAGTGTTTTATCTGCTGAATAGGAAATCTGAAAAGCATTATGTTTCAGTTTCAAATATATTGTAAACAAACGAAAACCATCCAACACCTGACAGGTTTCAAAATAGCTTTCAAAATTCATTATGGGTTATATGGTTTAAGCATTATTTATTATACCCATTCCTTTTATTACATATTTTACTCATATTCTTCTACTTCTGTGGTGTCTGTTAATTCAATATTTCTAAGACCTTGCTGAGACTCATGCTCTATTTCCAATACAATGAAGCCTGGAGAGAAAATCATTAACAACACTGACCAGAGTATGTGGAAGGGTAAAACATTAGCAGGAAAGACCAGTCAGTGGCTCCTTGGTTGGACAAGTAGAGAGGAGTTCCTTGGAATATTCATATATCAATAATATTTATTTTGTCACCATCACTATTGGTAAGGAACAAGAACAAACACAGTGTGCATGTAACTTACACAGTGTTACTCTGGAATGGAATGGCATTATTATCCTAGAGATGCTGTTATTCGATGGAGATTTAATGTTGTTGTAGAAGAAGGGGTATGATGCAAATAGGTACCCATTTCTGACTTTTCCTTGAGCAAGAAATGCTGTTCCTATAAAAGAAAGCTTAAAATCCCCCTGTAGGTGTCCAACCTTGAAAGGACACTGGTGTTTTGCAGAGCAAATAACCACCTAGGGAAGAGCATTGATCCTCCAGAAACACAACATGTGCTATTGAAGAGTAGGCACAAGAGACTTCTAAAGCTCACTCTGCCACCATTGCTTTCTAAAGCAATGGATAACCAAAGTCGGTGACTAGAATGAAGGACTCTGAAGAAGAACGTAGAGATTCTAACCCAATGCAGACCATCTGGGAGAGGATCTGGCGAGGACCCATAGATTAAACCCCACACTGGACACAATGAGGTTGGTTTCTAAGCCTGTCATTCCTGAACTAAATAAAAAATGATACTAGAAATACTTGTCCGGTATGTACATACAGAGGGTGGGGATGTGGAGTGGGAGAGAGAACATGGAAAGATTTATTTTTTATTTTGTTATGTTTTGGAAAGATTTAATGACACAGTATCTTTTTACATTAATTTTCATTTGGTTTGGTCTACTTGATCTACTTGGTTCATTTTGACTAGTTGGCCATATTATTAAAATCATGTAATAATAACATGTGATTGGGCAATAAAGATTTGATAATCCAATAGGTTCCTCCAGAAAAGAGAAAATTTGACTATTAAATATTCTTGGCTAAAACCAGACCTAAAATATACCATTTTATTAGTGGGGAAGAATCAGTAAACTGACTCCAGAATTCCCTGAAGTTAGCTCTGTAATTTCAACAAATGCCCAAGGTTAGGTCTCCATTAACAAGAGGGTGCCCCTGACCTGAGCTACATGTTTTATACTCATTGTAAAATGTAAAAGTTTTGACTTAAGTGAAATATTGCAAAAGATCAAATTTGAATTTGGGGGCAATAATTAAATTTTTTTCTGTGCACAAAGCATGGATAATGGTCAATGTATAAATAAGTAAATGAACCATCCAACCAACCAACTAAAAAACAAAACCCCTCATTGGCATCTAGCCAATCCAACTCATAGTGATTATAAAGAAAAAAATGAGCTTTCAGTGAGGCTTTCCTAGGCAGTAAATCTTTACAAGAGCAGAAAGCCTCACCTTTCTCCCATGGAGTGGCTGATGATTTGAACTACTGACCTTGCATTTATCACCATGGCAGAACCCACTATGCTACCAGGGCACTAGATTTAAAAAATTAAAAGCAGCAAAGTTTAAGATAATATTGTGCATGCAGTTATATATCACTTTAAGAAGTAGGAAAAACCACCATATAAATTATAGCATTGTGAGTGGCAAAATAAAAATATTTTGGAATGCTTTCTGTGATATTGGCAATTTATCACATATATTTCCAATGCAATGACTGTGATATATATTATTTATAAAGTAATTGCAAGCCTAGTTGCTGCCATTTCAGCAGAGCAACAACATTCTTTAAATTGACATAAATAAAATTGAAAAGAGCTTCAATGACCCAAGAAAAGTTATCTAGCTGGGTATCACTGTCAATAAAGCACAAATTATGTGAACATTTTTATTACCACCTTGTAATTAATTTTTCAAGATGAAGGGAAGGACAGTACATTTTTATGGAAATGGTACATATCTTCAATAAGCATTTATATTTTGCTACACAACTATCACCAGCACATTAGCACAGTATTCCGTCACATTAATAATGAAATTCAGTCAGGAGGACTTGAACATGAACAGAGGCCTGCGAATTTATAAAGACATTGTTTTCAGGGAACTACACCCAGGTACAGGAATGCTGGTGGTGAAGTGGTTTCGCCCTGGGCTGATAACCATCAGATTAGCAGCTATTAGGAAAACTCACAGATGATCACATGGCAGCCTCCGAAAACATTACAGATGCTGCCCTTTTGTCCCCAGTGCTGCTTCTCAGCCAAGCTGGTGGGCACATCACTCCCGTCATCAGCCTCTCAATCCTTCATTCTCTTCTCCTCTGCTTCAAAGACACATTGTTTTACTTGTTCGGTGGGCCAGGAGCTCCGTCACTCCATCTCCCAGTCCAGCGCTGCTCCTCTGCTTGGATCTATGGTCTCAGCACTACCCTCAGCTGCCTCTAGACCCAGGGGAATCAGCCATGTTTCACTCCTGGCTCTTTTCTTGGTGGCTCTCGGAGTCTCTCCCTGCTTCTGCTTCTGAAGTAGCTCACTTCATACCTAGAGGAGGCAAAACCGACCAGTCCCAACCTTTTGTCCAGGCCTCTACCCAGTCATTTGGTGGAAATTACAAAGACCAAAAACCAAAAGAAAGGCCAAACCAAGCCATTCAATTTCCCTGAAAGCTGAAGCAGTATACCTTTACAAAAGGGGCACAATTTCCATTCTACAAAATGGTATGGAAATCCAAAATTATACTGATGGCATTTTTAAAATACTAAATCCATGGCTATTTAAAGTTGTATGTATATGAGAGGAAACTCATGATAGCTAACACTTTGTTGAATGAGGAGAAAGCATTTTTTTTTTTAAAGAAGTGTTATTCTTGTTGTTAGTTGCCACTGACCCATAGTGACCCTGGGCAAGGCAGAATGAAACACTGCACATGGTCCTGAGCCGACCTTAAAATTGTTTACATGCCTGAGCCAGTTGTTGAAGCCACCTAATGGAGGGCCTTTCTCTGTTCTCCAGGGCCCACTGGTCTCTCCTGAAAAAAGAGTTTCCGTCCCCTGTCCTGCTATTTCTTACATGATTCTGCTACTTAACTATGTAGTTTGGTCAGCTAGGCTTTTATGATTATTTGACTATTTAGCTTAAACAATGATCATAAAATAAAATGGCTACTTTATGGTAGAATTAAATCACTTTAAAAATGCTTTGTTTAGCTTTAAATGTAATTCAAATGATATTTAGGAGACATTATTGTTCTTATTTACTCCTCACTGTTACATTCAGAACGTTTTAAAAGTTTATTTTAGAAGTAGTACCTTTAAAAATATTTTTAAATACTAAAAAAGTGACTTCAATTTACAGCTCCAAGGTATGTTGTTTCAGGTGTCATTACTGTACCTTTTCCCCATTTATTAAGTCAAACCATTTCAAGCTCCTTCCAGCTCGCAAATCAGTGAGGCATGGAAGCCCGACCAGGAGGGGAGAGTGTTCTGGGGAGAAGGGGGCAGACAGCAGGACTCCTCCGTGGTGTCGCTTATGGGGCACCCGTGCTCAACTGTACAACTGTGTTCTTTCAGAAATTGTGAGTGTGATCACGCCGGGCCTCTGGCTGTGGCTGCTTTAGTCTCCTGAGGCGAATGGAGGGCTGTCCCCGGCCAGGAGGTCCATCCGTGCCTCCAGTCCCTCTAATCTAGCTCTGACCGAGCTGTTGGGAAGCCCTGCTTACAGGAGGAATGGCCACTCCAGCACAAACCTGTCCTTATTCCTAAGCAGAGGCAGCGGCTCTTTTCCTTCAGGGGATGATGAGTCCCAGGTGGTGGCCCGAAGCACACATCCTCAGGGCTTCCTCGGAGGGAGCCCTCGCCCTTCATTCTGATCACATTTCTAAAAGCTGCTCCATTTCTTCAAGGGCGGTTGTAAAATCATTCACTTTGTTGTCAAATATGCTTTGCTGTTGGAGGAATCAGATCCTTTCTTCTTCTTTTGTCTTCAGCTTTACCTTTAAGGCCTGTAACTCTTCAATCTGCTTCTTGGCTGTTTCATTACAAAGCTTCAGCTCATCTTGCAGTGTTTCCAACAGCAACACAGAGTCTGTGTGATCCGGGCTGGATTCCTGCTGCGACCCCAGGGCCTCATTCCCTGGGATGATATGGGTTGTTATCTTGCAGTTACAACCCAGCATGGGTATTGCTAGTACATGCGGGTTGTTTCATTTCTCTGAGAATGAGCTAATCATGAATTTTAGGCCAATTCCATGAAAGCTCCCAATTAGGAACTCAATCCTTAATCAATACATAACCACATAAATAAATTAAATAAATCATAAATAATTAAGAGAGAGAAAAGGAAGGAAGAGAGGAAAGAATGTTTTTAATAAATGAGAGATAAGTTGATTATAAAGGGAGATATTGACAAAATAGAAGAAGAGCATCCAAAATTAACTTAGAATGCTGGACATGAGGCATTGGATCTGCTAAGGTCTGATGCTAAAACTCAATTCCGATTCAAATGTAATCTCTGCAACAGGAATGTAGCCTGTCATTTTTGTAACTCGTTACTGTATCCTGAGAAAATCATCTGGTAAACAACTTCAGAAAATAATGTAATTTTGCTTGCTACTTGGAAAACTAAGTTCAAAACAATTCTCAAAGGAGATGCCTACTCTCTAAATAAACATTCAGACTACAGATGTATGGCCTCCCTAGGAAGGTCTCTTGATTATTTGAAGATAGGTATACCTGGTTATTGAATACTTCATAAATTTTAAGAAAACAATTTCAGAAATGTGTGCTATCTCCTATCAATCAAACGTAATCCCTCCCCTCCAATTTTGTAACCATTCCTAAATGTCCTCCAATCACTGAAATTTTACTAAAGTTCCCAGATAAATGTATATATATAAACTCTGTAGATCATCTCATCTGTGTATCATTTCAGATTCCACTGGACCTAGTGAGTCACTATTTTCGAATTGCCTAGTCCTTTAGTAAAAGCTCTCTACTTTTAGTTTCAACTTTGGCTTGTCATTTTGCTCTATAACAGCAATAAGAGGAATCTATAGGTGCTGATATAGACATATAGATGCTGTTCTAAGAAAAGCTAACCAAGGTCATTGTAGCAGAAGGCAAACATTTACTGGTACTCAATAAAACAAGAAGGCAAAAGCCAATCATTGAGAAAGAAGGCAAGTCAATATATAGACTATATTTCCCTTTCAAAGATTTTTTTCAGAGCCACTTATGCAACAAACTGCAATAAACATGTTAATTTTCAAGATAATCTAAAGATATTGGTGCAATAAAAATACAAATATGGCCTCCAGGGTATAGCCATGAAATATTGATATTTTCAAGTTAGAATTTATCTGGATTTATGGTTAAAGTCGCCTTAGTCAATTTTATCCTTAAGGGGAAAAAACCCAATTTCAAGTAAAATGAATTTTTTCTTATTAAAAATATGTTTGGCATTTATTGGCCTTTGTTGATCAATATTTTTAAATTTTGTATGCTGAATGGATACAACTTCAAATGTCTTGGTTTGACATCATCAGCCAGTGTCTGACTTGTAATGACTTTCATTTTATTCAAATTTAACTCTTCAAAAGTAAATATGAGAAAGCCAATTTTTCCTACAGTGTTGGCATCTCAGAGCATGTTGGGAAAAAGTGCTGTCTTTTTAAGCTCCAGATCTTCATTCAGGGAAGTGTGATGCATTTGCTTTGAGAGACAAGCAGAACCCAGTCCCATGAAAGAAAGAGCACAGTGGATTCAGGTGCCTCCCTCGATCCATCCATCATCCATCCATCCATCCTCATTCACAGAGCTCTCTGGAGTCAGAATCACCCACACTGTTGACCACATTCCTCCCTCCTTTATGGATGGTATATATACTTAGAATTCAAATAAAGCAAATATTGTACTCATATGTTCTTGACTTTACACAGAAGATATTAAATATGGCTTTTTCCCCTGCAGTAGCATAATATCTCCAGAGACTATATGAATGTGCAATTTTGCCTTTTTGTGATTTTCACATTACCTTTATTTTAGAACTAGCCACAGCATACACTGAAGCACCCTCACAGTAATAATATTTCCCACACAGTCATTCGGAAGATTAAACCAGACAAACATTTAAGTGCATCACATGAAAGGCACGTTAGAAAAGTATCGCTATTGGGGTTCTAACTCCTACTGGTGTTTAGATATGTCTCTGTGTTCGATGGAGGACTGCAGATACGTTTCTCAGTACAGACTTGTCTTAGTTTCAGGAGGCTGCTTCAGAAAAAAACAAAACAAACAACCAGGTGCGATTAAAAGAGTGATTTCTGAGCGAATCTGCTGGGCCAGTTAAAAACAGATCTGATAGGTCTGTTCAGAATGTATAACAACTGTTATACCTTGGGGGGTCAAAAGATAATCTTCATATATTTACTCAATGGATACATGATGATAATGGGACTTTCATTCTGAAGAAAACGTTAAGAAAACTGTGTGGCGAGGAAAAGCCAGCAAAGTTGTACTGAGGAATTTTTCCCATCATGACGATGTACCTGCTCATTTGTGCTAGGGCAGCTGTGCAGAAGTAAGGGTTTCATTGGGAAGCCGTACCCCATCTAGTCTACAGCCTTGGCCCTTTAGACTTCTTTTTGTTCCCCAAATTCAAGTTATATCTAAAAGGAATGCGAGTTGAGTTCCTCCCTACTCCCCCCAACCCTCACCCCGACCCACCAACACTGTCATTTTGATGGGTCAATTCAAGAGCATTGACCGCTTAGGGGAAAGGTTAGAGAAAAGGAAACACAATTTTAAGAAGGGAGTCCACCTAGACGGAGGATATGCCAAGAAACCATCGCTCCTTTTTGAGACAGTAACTGGGTGAATGGCTCCTTTGGGTGCAGCATAAAAAAGAGGGCCTGTGGGGGTGGGAGGGCGGGGAGCTGATAGTGAGGGGCATGAGGAAGACAAGGAGCTGACAGTGAGGCGTATAAGAAGCAAAAGATGTCCTAAACCAGATTGTGATGATTGTACAACCCTTTTTACCATCATGGACCTATTGGATTGTACAGTTTGTGAATTCTGATGCCAATAAAACTTACATTGTTCTATGGTTTTTGTAACAATACATTTTTATTCTCTGTAATATACATTTCTATATTTAAGGAGCCCTGGTGACATAGTGGGTGCCAAAGACAGCAGGTTGAAGCCATCAGCAGCTCTGAGCGAGAAAGCTGTGACTTTCTGTTCTTGTAAAGAGGTCCAGCTTTGTGAGTGGAAAGGGGCAGTTCTACTTGTTAGTAGATTAGAATTTGACCCCTATTTTAATGGCGACTTGTTTTTGTTAGTTTTATTGTGGCATGGATTCCGTTCACAGCGACCCTATGTAAAAGAGAACACAGGGCTGCCCAGTCCTGCACCATTCTCAGGACTGTTCTTAAATTGAGCTCATTGCTGCAGCCATGGGGCTGATTCATCTCATGAAGGGCCTTCCTCCTTTTCACTCCACCTCGACTTTCTGAAGCATGATGTCCTTCTCCAAGGACTCTCCTCGTAACGTGTTCCAAGTGCACGAGACAAAGTCACACCAAGGTCGTATTCTGACTGTACTGCTTCCAGAAGCGATGTGTTTGCTCTTTAGACAGTCCGTGGGATAGGCACTCTTATCCTCAGCACCACAATTCAAATGCATTGATTCTCTCCAGCCTTTCTTATTCAATGTCAAACTTTCCCATACATGTGAGGCAATGGAAAATACCATGGCTTGGTTCAGACACACTTTGGTCCTCACAGTAACATCTTTGCTTTTCATGACTTTAAAGAGGTCTTGTGCAGCAGAGTTACCCAGCGCACTGCATTTGTGATCTCTAGATTGCTGCTTCGATGAGCATTGATTGTGGATCCAGCAGGAAGAAATACTGACACCTTCATTCTTTTCTCTGTTTATCTTAATGCTATTGGACCAGTTGTGAGGATTTTTGTTGTAATTAATAAAAGTTGATATTTATAAAAATCATCACTCTGGTAAACTTTTACTCATAGTAAATATTTAGCTATTAATTTGAGGATATCCTTGAAGCTTTAACATTAACATATACCTTGAAATCGAAGAAGGCACATCTCTGGTCTAGCCAGATTTGTAAGGTAGAATTGGGATTATGATAGTGGTGGGGTGGGGAGCATTAAAGAACTAGAGAAAAGTTGTATGTTTCATTGGTGCTATATTGCATACTGACTGGCTCGCCTCCTCCTTGTGAATCTTCTGTAAGATGATCACTGTCCAGTTGCTAACAGATGGGTTTTGGGTCTCCACTCCACACTCCCCCTCATTCACAATGATATGACTTTTTGTTCTTTGATGCCTGATAGCTGATCCTATTGACAGCTTGTGATCACATAGGCTGATGTGCTTATTGCATGTGGGCTTTGTTGCTTCTCAGCTAGATAGCCACTTGTTTATCTTCAAGCCTTTAAGACCCCAGATTCTATATCTTTTGATACCCACGCATCAACAGCTTTCTTCACCACATTTGCCTATGCACCCGCTATGTCTTTAGCAATCATGTCAGAAAGGTGAGCATCATGGAATTCCAGGTTACTAGAGCAAAGTGTTCTTATATTGAGGGAGTACTTGAGGGAGGCCCAATGTCCATCTGCTACCTTAATACTAAACCTACAAATATATGTACATAGATCTATTTCCCCATCATGATATATAAATATATATACATATATACATGCCTATATTTAGACCTCTATAAATTCCCTTTACCTCCTAGTTATTTCCTCCATATCCTTTAACTTATGCTGTTAGCTAAAACCTCTAGTACGATGTTAAAAAGGAATGAGACAAGGGGTATCCTTGTCTGGCCCCCTTTTCAGTGGGATTGTTTTCATCTTTTTTCCATTGACTACTACGTTGGCTGTTGGTTTTTCATGTATAGTTTGTATTGAGGAATTCTCCTTCCATTCTTATCTTCTTAAGTGTCTTAAACAGGAATTGGTGTTGGATGTTATTGAATGCTTTTTCCATATCTATCGATAGTATCATGTGGTTTTTATATATTTTTTTATGTCAATGTGGTGAATGATACTTCTGGTATTTTGTATGTTGAACCATCCCTGGATCCCTGGTATGAATCTCACATAGTTATGGTGAATTATTCGTTTTATGTAATTTTTTATTTTATTGGCCAGTATTTTGTTAAAGATTTTTGTATTGCGGTTCATTAGGGATATTGGTCCATAGTTCTCAGTTCTTGTTGGACCCTTGCCTAGTTCTGGTATCAAAATTATACTAGCTTCATAGAAAGGATTTGGAAGTTTGCCATCTTTTTCTATGCTCTTGAAGAATATGTGTAGGATTGGTGTCACTTGTTCTCTGAATGCTTGATAGAATTCTCCTCTGAAACCATGAGGTTCAGGGTTTTTTTGGTTAATAATCCCTTGATAATTTTTTCTATATCTTCTATTGCTGTTGTTCTGTTGAGATTCTTGACATCCATCTGGGATAGTCTTGGAAGGGATTGTTTATCCAAGAATTTGTGCATGTTTTCCAAGTTGTTGAATCCATTGGAGTACAGTGCTTGAATTTAGTACTGTGTAATTATCCCTTGGATTTCATTAGAGTCTGTTGTAATGTCCCTTGTTTCATGCCTTATCCTTACTAGTGAAATTTGTACCTTTCTTTCTTTGGTTAGGTTTACCAGTGGTCCGTTGAGTCTGTTTATCCATTCAAAGAACCCACTTTTAGCAGCATTTATTTTTTCCCCTTGTTTTCTTATTTTCTGTCTCTTGAATCTCAGTCCTGATTTTTATTATTTGCTTTCTTTTGCTATTCTCCTGTTGACTCTGCTCAAGTTGCTGTAAATTTGGTGCCAGCATATCAATCATAAGTGTCTCTTCCTTTGTCATGTGTGCATGTATTTCTATGAAACTTCCTCTGATAACTGCCTTTGCTGTGTCCCCTAAGTATTAGTACATCGTGTTTTCATTCTCGTTGGTTTTTAGAAATTTCCTAATTTCCTCTCTGCTCTGGGCCAGTACACACTCCTTTTGCAATAGAGAGTTACTCATCCTCCAATCATTTTCCCTTGTTTTCTTCATCTTCCTTTAGTTGATTCCCAGCCTTATGGCATAGTCAGAGAGAGAGAGAGGTCTGTGTGAAATCCATGTGCTTAAATTAATGCAGATTCGACTTGTGCCCCAGCATGTGGTCTATGTTCAAATATGTGCCAAGTCGACTTGAAAAGAATGTGAGTTTTTTTGCATTTGGATGAAGAGCTCTATAAATATCTATCAGGTCAAATTGTAGTGTTTAGATCTCTAGCCTCCTTGTAGAGTTTCTTTCCTTATGATCTATCTTTCTCAGAGAGAAGTGTGTTGATGTGCCCTACTATAATTGTTGAGCTTGTTATTATTTTTGTTTTTCATCTTTTGTAGCATTTGATCGACATATTCAGCAGGTCTATCATTCAGGGAATATATATTTGAAATGTCTAGTGGTTCTTTGTGTACAGTTCTCTTTAACATTACATAGTGTCTTTCCTTATTTCTTTTTATTGTTTGTACTTTGCAGTCAATTTTATCTGCGATTAGGATGGCAACCCCTGCTTTTTTGATTTGCTGTTTGTTTGATATGTTTTTATCCAGCCTTTGATTCTCACCCTATTTATGTCTTTAATCTTGATATTTGTCTCCTGTAGGCAGATGATTGATGGGTTGTGTTTTCTAACCTCATTCTTTTAATGCCTGAGTTCAGTCCATTGATATCCGGGGTTATTACATCCATCTGTGGACTCTGTGACATCATCTTATACCTTTTGTGTTGGGTGTTTTCCTACCTCCCTTTCTTATCAGTGTGCTGTGCATGTGTGTTTATTTGTGTGTTTCATTCTTGACTTATTTTCACCCTTAAGCAAATGTTATAGTGGGGGCTGTTTCTCCTTGTTGCTCTCTGGATGGGATTTTTCTATGTGGCAGTCTCTTATTTGTGCTCAGTGAGTGCTGTTCTTCTGCCCGTAAGGGGTTGGCAAGGATTTTTTGTAGGGCTGGGTTTCTTTTAACGTATTGTTTGAGTTTTTCTTTGTCAGGGAAGACTCTTACTTCTCTATCTATCTTGATAGATAATTTGGCTGGATAGAATATTGTTGGGATTGCATTATTTTCCTTCTATTTTTGGAATCTCTTACTCCACTCTCTCCTCTTCTTCATAGTTTCTGCTGATAGGTCTGAGTATATTGTTATTTGGGGAACTTCATATGTGATTGCTTGTTTTTCCCTAGCTGCTCTCATGATTTTTCTCCTTTTCCTCAAAGTTGGATATTTTAACTATTATATGCCTTGGTGGCTTCTTTCTTGGGATTCAGTCTAGCTGGTGTTTCAGCCTCTGGAATGGTCTGATTTTCATTCATTAAGCTGGGGAAGATTTCCTCCAAGTGTTCTCTCACTATTCTTGCAGTTGATGTTTTTTCTGTGTCTTTCTCTGATAATTCAATTATTCTGAAGTTGTTCTCCTTCATATAATCAGATATAGCTTCTAATTTTTCTTCAGCTTCTCTGATGATCTTATTAAACTTTTGTTCACATTTGTTAAAGTCTGCTTTGCTGTCCTCTAGGTCACTGGTGTGGTTCTCTTCCTCCTCCAGTTGTGGGTTAAATCCCTGAGTCTGCTACTGGTTTTTGTTATCTCATCCCTACGCTCTTGTATTTCCCTTTGGTGTATGGTCTTTATCTCTTCTATGATTTCATCCTTTTCCTGTATTGTTTCCCTCATGTCCTGTATGACTCCAAGCAGCATTCTGAACATTTCTTTCTGAAGCAGGTCAGTGCCTACTTCTATTTATGTCATTAGGTTCAGGGCATTTTCTGCCATTGCCTTTTGTTTCTCTTGTTTTTTCCCCGAGGTTGTTGGTGCTGATTGCTCTTTGCATTGCATTGTTTTAGAGGATAATGGTGCCACTTTCCAGAGAGTCAAAAAGCACTGGGCTCTCTCTGGGAGACTTGTAGGAATTCTTCTTTGAAACACCTGAAGCTAACTGAACTCTGGGATTGGCCCACCACTTTATTCATGTAGCTTTACTCTTTTCCTCATCAACCAGTATTCTGTTGCTTGGAGGGCAAGTTGGATGGTCCTCTCAGGGGACACTGGTTGGGTGGTTGTGGATGCCTGAGGATGCTGCTGCACTAGGTGATTTCAAAAGAAGCCCTGATGAGTGGCCCATGACAGCTTGGGATGACACAGAAGGTGTGCAGGGTGCCTGCTGCAATGGGAGTGCCACTGAAGCCAGGTGACTTTGCCCGATTTGGTGTAGAGCACCACGAATGGTGGGTAGAATTTCCCTGGTCAGCTAGATCACCATGGAGGTGGGTAGAGGTTCCCCAAGCAGTGTGGAGCACTGAAGAGTGTTGGTTCATCTGCCTTAGGCAGTGTGACGCATTATTGCAGGCGGGAGGAAGTTCCCTCAGTCGTGTGGTACCACAGAGGATGGTTAGGAGCTCCCCCAATCACACAGGCAGGACTTCCCCCAGAAGAATGTGGGTAGGATTTCCGCAGCCACATGTTATATGTTGCAGAGGGTGAGAGGGTATAATTTTCCCTATAGGAAGATGGGTGGAATTTTCCCAGCCATGTGTTAAGCGCTAAAGAGGGTGGGTGGGCAGGCTGGATTTCCCTCAGAGGAAGTTGGGCAGGATATTTCCTGGAGGAAAGTGGGTGGGCTTTCCCCAGCCTCAGGTTACACTGCAGAGGGTGGGGCTCCCCCAGCTGGGTGGAGGACAGGTATAAATTTCCTAGGCTAAGGGGAGTTTCCTGGAGGAGGTTAACAGCGGTGTGTGAGATAAAAGGCAAGAAAAAAGAAAAAAGGAAAAAAACCTAATCCAGTTGAGACTGTTTGGGGAAAGAGAGATGAGAAGGAAACAAAAGTAACAATATAGCGGAGTCCTAATGGCCTGACTGTGGGTCTGGTGGTTTAAAAGCTGCCCAAGGCAGCTGCAAGCTATGGCTGTATTGAGAAAAAGCAGCTGAGCTGGCTCCAAAGGTCCTTGGCTCTGGTTGAGATAATGGTGGGACTGATGTTTAAACCTAGCCAATCTCCACTGTGGTAAGCCAAAAGCTCCCAGTTCCTCAAAACCTAGTGGATCTATGCCTATCTTTATGATGTTCCTCTTGTGACCCAGCAGACTCTCCTGCACTGATTTCTACAGAGTCCCACTGGTATGTGTTACTCTGTCACCATGTTGCTATAAGTCCAGAGTTGAAATCATCTTAAACATCATATTATATATATGATCATAATCATACTATACATAGATGATGGTTATAATGTAAATATATATATTATTACAACCATATTAACCATGAAAACTCAGACTTAAAAATCCTAACAGAAGCATGGAAAAATCCAGACCTATTCAACAAATGCCTGTACAAAGAATAAAATGTCCCAAATAATTCATTGGTTTATCTATACTAGGCTTTCTTCTCAGCAAATGCCATGAATCAAAATATGTTAGAGAAGGTTTTGTAGACAAAGGTGAGAAAGGTCATCTGTGAAAGAGGAACTGAAACAGGAAACTCAGTGAGAAAGTGGGATTAATGATACTACATTGTGAGAATTGTAAACAATGACATGAAACAGCATGTAGGTCAATTATTAAGTGAAAAAAGGATTGGCTCTGTAAGGCTGCATCAAGTTCACAATAAAAAAAATGAAAAACAGAAAAGGATAGTAGCTGTTCACAGGATAATCATATCCTGGTAAGGTGATGTTTTAAAGAATTAAAATGCAAGAGTGTACTGTTTATGGAATCACAAGGAAAACTCTCTTTTAAAATTATTTCAGAGCTTTACTAACAGGTGCTTTCAACAATTTGTTAACTTTCAAAAAAAATCAAGCTGTAAACTTGTACTACATATTAAAAATGAGGTTCTTAAAAAATCTCAAATTCACCAGATATGAAACAATTTTTAAAGCTTTAAATGTGTATTAAGAAAAACAGGCTTTTAAAAAACATGGCATGTCAGTACCAAAAAGAGAAACCTTGAGGTAAAAAGGAAAAAAACAACCCATGTCACATAGCTAATGGAGATAGTTCTAGTTATCCAGGCAATGGGCAAAAAGCATGCACTTAAGGTCCTCTAATATTTTGCTCATTTCTTAGTGCTGGAATATCATATTCATTTCTTCTTGTTAGATGACTACACCAGATAGTGGTAAAGATGGCAAGCTGGCATTTTCTCAGCTGGTGGATCAGGTGTTTTTGTCTCTGCCATCTTGTGGTTTAAGATTATGTGGGCATCGGCGTGGGTAACTGAGGTTTCGCTGGTACCTACGTGGAGGTGGCAGCTGACCTTGGGTCTCATTGATTTTCCTTATCCTCTATATCACCACCCTCTAGACTAGTCTGTCGTTGGTGAGGAGGGCCGCTACAAAATCATGGTTTATAGCCTTGAAGCATACTGTATCTCACCAGCCCACCTTTTTCTCCTGCACCCTGGTTGTCAGCACTCCCCATCACTTCTTGCATAGGAGCTTAGGAATAATGTGGTCAATGCTCATAGAGTCCTTGTGTGTAGTGAGGTGGAAACCATTGGCTGTGGTAGGGCTGGCACTGTTGGGCCTGGCCTTGTGCAGCACTCTCTGATCTCTTGTCCTTTCCTCCACTCTCACTATTTTGATAATTCTGCTGGAAAATGCATGGAGGACCCCTGTGACTTGAGTAACACCTGTAATGGTTACCATATTTACTGCCTTGCACTGGAATGCCATGGGAACCTATAACATTTGCTGCCTCCTCACCCTTTTCTCTTTTAACAGCATCACTCTCCACAGTCTCTCCATCTCCTACATTGCAAAGGGACTTCCTGGGGTCATTCTTCTTTATGGAAGCCTGGTGTACAAACACATCATCTTTGGTGCCATTCCTGTTGATAAAGTCATAAAAAAAGGCTCCTGGAAAGATATGGGATTGAATGCATCCCAACTATCCTCCCTATGAACTGAATTCAACCACTAAATACTCGATGTAATGGGAGGGCTAAAAGAATTAATGTACATAGAATATAGTGCTGACATCAGTACTTTGCATATAATTTGCATTATCTTTGTTATATGTCAATTATGTGATATACATCTACAGGTGCGACAGCAGGTAGGTAAATGCCTGGTAGGTATGAGTAGGGCCTAGGGTTCTTAGAGCTCAGAATAGAGAACTTTACCTCCTGGAAAGGGCAAAAAAAAAAAAAAAAGGAACGATATGGCAAATTATTTTAAAGAAATGTTGTATTTTGTGGTAGAACTTCATGTCACCTGTTGGGGATGGGTTTGGGCTGTAATATGGAAAGCAAATTTAATGCTCTCTAAAGGTACATTGTTGGATATAAAACTCACATGATAATAAGAGGTGAACGTAAAAAAGAAAATAGGAGGAGGGGGAACCTTATCACTGAGGAATTTTTTATCCAAAAGACAGAATGAGAGAAGACACCACTGTATAATGTCAAACAAACAAAGAAACAAATAAAACCAAAAAGAAGATAATGGGAGCGATGTCTCAAAAGGAGCAGCAACTCTCAGTGGATTGTTCACACCACAGGGGATCCATGAAGCTCGAGAACATTGGCCTGCCTCACTGGTACATCTCATTACCTCCACCGGACTCCTTGATTGCTGTGCTGTCCTGGGACACATAGTCTATGACCTGGTATATATTTCAATAGAAATAAAATAGATTCTCTCCAAAGGACTAAGGGATGCTGTAGTTGATAATTTAGAAGTGTAGGATGAATTACATGATGTCCGAACTAGCTCTTTCCTGGTCCCTGCTCCTTGTTATTTTTCCATTTTATACATATAACCTCTTATATCTTAACGCATTAGAGAATACACTGTAAAACTACATAAACCTCCTTAAATAGCTGATTCTTTTTCTTAGTGAGGTCATATGTGATTTTGTCCTCACATTTCATTATGAATGTTTCCCATTATTCTTTAGTCATTTTCTCTTTTACCATCTCTGGCTGCTAGCACATCCTTATATTTGCTGTTTGAAATTTAGAGAGACCCTGAATTTTTCAGCTCATTTAATTCAATCAAAGAAAAAAATCACTGGATATCTATTATTGATACAAAAATGAATAATACATTGTCTGTACCTTTGAGGCATCACAACCTAGTTACACAGCCAATGCAAGACAATGCTTTACAGTATATATTGATAGGGCGCTAATAGGATTTCTAGCAAACATATGAAGGCACAAAAGAAGAACAGAACCATCTTCAGAGCTGTTGAAAAGTGAGTGATACAGCGTCTGGGGTCTTAGAGGCTTGAAGGTAAACAAGCGGCCATCTAGCTCAGAAGCAACAAAGCCCACATGGAAAAGGCACACCAGCCTGTGTGATCACTAGCTGTCAAAGAGATCAGGTAACAAGCATCAAAGAACAAAAAAATCAAATCAATTGTGAATGAGGGGGAAGTACAGATTGGGAACCCAAAGCCCATCTGTAGGCAATTGGACATCCCCTTACAGAAGGGTCTCAGAGTGGAGATGAGCCAGTCAGGGTGCATTGTAGCAACCAGGAACATGCAACTTTCCTTTAGTTCCTAAATGCTTCTGCCCCTTCCTCCCTCCGCTCCCCCTCTACTATCGTGGTCGCAATTTTACCTTACAAATCTGGCTAGACCAAATGATGTACATGGATGCAGATAGGAACTGGAAGCACAGGGACTCCAGGACAGATGATCCCTTCAGGACCAGTGCTGAGAGTGGTGATACCAGGAGGGTGGAGAGAAGGTAGGGTAGAAGGGGGGAACAGATTACAAGGACCTACATATAACCTCCTCCCTGGGGAATGGACGACCAAAAGGCGGGTGAAGGGACATGTCGGACAGTGTAAGATATGACAAAATAATAATTTATAAATTATCAAGGGTTCATGAGGAATGGGGGAACAGGGAATTGGGGGGGGGGGAATGAGGAGCTGATATCAAGTGCTCAAGCAGAAAGCAAATGATTTTAGAATGATGATGGCAACGCATGTATAAATTTGCTTGACACAATGGATGTACGTATGGACTGAGATAAGAGTTGTACAAGTCCCAATAAAATGATAAAAAAAGAGAGAAAAGGATAGTGAGTAGGAATTTGCCCGGCATGGAAATGTGATGGGGCAGTTTTAACAAATAGTAGGAGCATACAAAAAGGCACTGTTGGGTGAGAAGTACGTGTATCCTGAGAATCGGGTGAAAGATATTGGTATGGTTGAAACAGAATATATGATGGAGGAATTATACGATGTGACAGGATCAGTAATATTATAAGGAATAAGAAATGACAGCAGGAGTAAGATGATAAAGAATATCAGTTTCTCTGCTAGAATTTGAATCTCAGGTAGATAAGAATCTACATAAAGCTGTCCCAAAATGGAAATGCTAAGATCTATGCCCTGGAAAAATTACCCTGTGGCGGGTGTTATGATCAATATTCCTGTTTGGAGAATGATAATACTTCACTGTCAAAGTCCTGGTGGACAGAAACAGGCTTTCCTTTTCCTTTCTCTTTTAAATGCGTGTTTAGGAATGAATTTACACAGCACTCATTTACACGGAATCATAATTTACATGGTTAATCTGAAGGGGTACCCCAGAAAATCTGGAAAACATGCTCTGCTCAGCAGAGCCTTGATAGCACACATTCCCCGCTACACGAGCATCGAGTTAGTGGCCCCAGTGGGAAAAGTCTGGGAAAAGTCTATCTGGTCCTAGTGAATTTTTTCATCAAATTAGTTTTGCTCAGGCTGTTTTTGGTGATGGCTGATTTAAGAGACCAGAGTGCGGCTGTGAAATTTTGTTTCCTGCTTGGGAAAAATGCCGCAGAAACTGTTGCGATGTTGAACACAGCTTACAAGGACAGTGCTGTGGGAAAAATCTCAAGTGTATGACTGGTTTTCTCATTGCAAAAAGAGTGAAATGTTGATTGATGACAAACCTTGTTCCGGATGTCCGTCAACTTCCCGAACAAACAAAAATGTCTACTCGTAGTGCATTTGGAGTCCATTGCCCAGTCATAGTGTTAATCAAGCTTTCTATTTAGAGGTTCTGAAAAGATAGTGTAATCGTGTGCCACATAAAAGGCCTGACTTGTGGCAAGCAGGGAACTGGTTGTGCCACCAAGACAATGAACGCGCTCACACTGCCATCTCAGTGTGCCAGATTTTGGCCAAAAACAGCATGCCTCTCCCATCCCACACACCTTACTCACCTAATTCGTTCCATGCAACTTCTTTTTGTTTCCAGGAATGAAGAGGGGCATGAAAGGGCAGTGATTAGACATAAAAGAGGTGAAGAAAAAAAGAGGGAGTTGGAATCACAGATTTGACAAATGTTTCAAGTGTAATGGAGAGGAATTTGAAGGTGATCAGGTTGTTTTGTAAAAATAAAATAAATATATAGCTTGGAAAAAATTGGGTTTTTTTGGGGGGTGGGGCTTTTATAGCTCACTACCTCTACTTGCTACCATCTGTCTGCCAGTTTGTCTTATTGTGGCGCCTTGTCTCTTTCTCAATGCTGGCAGCTATGCCACTGGTAATTCAATACTAGCAGAATCACTAACGGTGGACAGATTTCAGCAGATTATGTTCTCGGCTACGGCAGAATAGGAAGAAAATCATAGTGATCTATTTATGAAAATTATCCACCGAAAAGCTTATGGATCACAAGACAACACTGTCCAACTCATTTCCTCATATCAGAAAGGATCAACTGCTAGAGAAGGTGAAGTAGATGGCCAATAAGGGGAGGGAGGCCCCTGGAAAGCAACATGCTGGTATGTGTGTCGATGACAGAGTACCAGGCAATAATTCACTCTGTTGTAAACACAGTTACCATGAAAAGGCGTAAACTGAAAGTCAAGTAATAACAACTTTACTTGAATATTTCTCATGCTGATATTCACCTTCCATGTTAACCCACAAGTAGCAATTTCATAAATTATATTTTAAAGCTTATTTTGAAAGTATGGGAGGATCTGAGTTGAACTTTCTCTTAACTCTGTAAAGGTTTTTTATATTACTTTAATATTTTTATGGTCTTGTGCATTCTTTATATGCTATATGAAAAAAAAGCAACCTTTGTATGGTTTGAATGTGGGGATATTGCCCACCATTGCCACCAAGAACTCTCTAAGGCTTATAAATGAATAGGCATTCATATTTCTTAAATGAATAAATGCATGCATGCATGAATTTAGTTGATGAATAAAATAGATATACATAATCAATCTCAGGGCACCAATATATCTCACAGGTGTTTGGAGAGATGTCTAGGAGGGAATTACAGAGATAAGATTCAAGTTGGCTAGTCTGGAATCTCCCCAAAACCTAAACATGAAAAAAGTGAGTTGTATTTTATATTCTTTCCTTCATGGTTATTTAAAAAAATTATGTGCACGCATGTATTCTCTAGACATGTATTAGTTATGGAATGCTTAAAAGGTATTATGACTTAGGATAAAAATGAAAGGATGCTTGTCTTAAAAACAAAACACAGCACAAGGTAGAGAGACAGGAAATCTTTACTTTTCACTAGCTGTGTCTTTGTTTCCTGAGTTTTATCTACCTTTTAAGTTGTTGGTGTTCAATCTCCTTTTATTCACTTATTTAACATGAATTTAATACCTAGTGTTTGCCAAATTTTGCTGCAGGGGTAGTGAATTATTTAATGTGGCCCTTTCTAGCCAAAGTCTCTAACTACCACCAAGTAGCCTTTTCCTGTGTGGGTCTGGAAAGAAGGTGGGGAGAGGGGATCTGATAAGATTCACCTGTGAGTAATTGTGAATCAAATTGCCTTGTGGGCCTTCTGCCGCTCTGAGAAGCAGAAGGAGGCATCTCATCCCCGGCAAGAACCAGGAGTGCAGCGCATTCTCTAGACCTGAGATTCCCTGTGACGTGACCCTTCCGGATACAGACAGCAGCTATACCATTAGAGGTGCAGTGACAGAACCAGTATATTCAGGTCCAGAACATGGACTTCCCACAGTGCTTTTGTGCAGGGACTTGGTTTGTGGATTGGGCTACTTCTGGGCATTTAATTGTGGACGTTGGACTTGCTGACCCATGGGAGTGGAGATAAGTGTCTTCTCATTGAGCCTTAGCACAGTTTGAGAAAAGTTGTGATTTTGGTTCTTGCAGAACACAAATATAGTTGCTAGTAATCATGTCAAGACAACAACAGAGGTTTCTTCATAATCAGACCTTCCTTCAGCAAAGTTTGTGATAGGCTAGCATTATATAGGGATAATAACCTGTAGAATTTATTATTTTCTGTGGCATATATCATTTTAGAATAGTCATTAGCCACCCGACTTTAGCATTCATAATTATAGTTTATATTGCTTGAATACTTCTCATATGTAAGGCATTCAAGTTGAAATCTGATTTAATCTTCATGGCAGCTCATATGGTACTATCATCCCCCTCTTTTGGATCAGGAAAATGATACTTAGGAAAGTTATTATCTTTACTTATGACCTTGTTATGACAATTAATCTTGGAAGGGATGCTTCAAATGAAATGTGAACTAAAACTCCCATGCCCCTTGACATTGAACTATATATCCTAGCTAGGCCTTGCTTTCAAATGGATAGCTAAGATTACCCCATATTTAAGCTTTCTTCCGATTTCAGTAATCATTCATTTGGTTCCAGTTACAATTATGGATGTTTCCAAAAAAGACCCATCAATAACTAACTGAGGTGGTGAGTTTATTGTGCCAACCTAGCCAATAAACACATGTGGGGTTAATTGAAGGGCAGATGGATAAATGGCTCAATGAGCCTCACCTTTCTTGCTCTCTTGCTCTCTGATGGTTGGACCAGGGTGCAGCTGCCTTAGCCAGTTCCCTGCTTCAGCAGGAAGGCCCATTTCCTGCAAGACATCCCCAAGGAGAAGTCATGTGGACCTACCCCAATGCAGCCCTGGTTGCTGGAGCAGCTGTTTGGAGACCCCTGCCAGCACTGAGATGCTTACACATCCACTGACTCGGCTTTCCTCCTGCAGTCGGCGTCATTGCGTGTGTTTTGTGAGATGGAGGAGGACTTTGTGGATTGGTGTTGGACATATGGGTTAATGTTGGATCTGTGGGCTTGGGCAGCACCGGGTTGAGATGTTTTCTTGATGTGCACTTAGTCTTTCATAAAACTCTCCTTGATACATATGAGTTTCTGTGGATTTGTTTCTCTAAAATACCCATACTAACACACTAACTCACAAAAATACTGGTAATCTTTAAACCTAAAACCAGAGATAGCACCTAACATTTTAAAACTTAGCAATAGTTAAACTGTTGAACATGTCTGCCTTAAGCAATGTGCCCTTGGAAGAGCACCTATGGGGTATAGTTGTCGACAGCAAGTCTAAGAATTAGATAAGAGCCCTAGGGAGCAGGGAAGGTAAGTGACTGCGTGAAGAACCGGCCCCAACAGGAAGAGGAGAAAGGTGACACAGCTCAAACAGCGTCAGCAGTGTCCCTGACTTGTGCCTGTAGAAACTGTCTCATTGGTAGGCACTTTGCTGTGTGTGTTCAAAAGAACACAATTAAATAACGATTGCAAACATGCTGGTCATCCCTGTTCTCAGAAGGTTTTTGAAAATGTTATTTCCCAAAACCTGCGGTGAATTGATTTCAAAGTTTTGCACATTATTTTGGAGCCTCCAAGGTAACCAATACGACGCTTTAGTTGTTATTTGAGAATAAAGCCCTGCTGTCATGGGGCTGGCCTCCAACTTGAGCCCTGATCATTTCTCCATTAACATCTTTACCAGTCTAATTGAAAGGATGGTACAGGTACACTTTAAAAAAACATTGTACAAGTATCATGCTGGCAAACATTGATCTTTTCCAAAATATGAGGAATGTCTAACTTAAAAAAAATTCTATCGACTTATTATTTTAGATGTACAGCCAGATCTCTTTGCAGGAGAGCAGGTTATCCAGTTAGTTCATTTTCCTTGCCCCAGCGTTTCTCTGTCTCCTTCTGATTCCCTTCTCTTTGAAACTGCTGTGCTCGTTAGCATCCCCATTGCACTCTGGGGAAAGGCAAAATTAAAGAGAGGTCATCTTCTCCTGCCGGTGTTAAAAGGGCCGAGAGGATAAATAAGCTAAGTAGAATGAGGATCTAAAGAGGCATTGGATGTATGAGCACATTTATACAACTTGTCATCTTCATCCATTTTGGAAATCACTGGTTGAATAATTTAGATGCATTCTCTGCAGGCTTTATTTTCTTATAAGAAAAGCAGATTGTTAGGAATATATAGCTTTTTAATTTAACCTTGATAAAGAATTTACACTTCTTTTCCATTAGTCTCTTATTTTTAAATTTCTCAAAGAAAGAAATTCATTCTGAATATCTACTTACGAAATAACATAATTTTTATTCATCATTATATTCAGAATCAAATATTTCTCCAATGGTGAAGTGCCAGTCTAAGAAGCATTCTAAGAGGTCTTCATGCTTTGCACATTTTGGGGAAAGTTTAGATTTTATCTTTAAACAATAAATACACACATATTCTAGATCAACTGCATAAGTGCCTCATAACTGAATCTTGTGTCTTGATTCCCGCTTTAATAATTATCTTTCTGTTTAACTTCACTCTCAATACTAAGGAGCCCTGGTAGCATCAGCGGCTGCATGTCAGGCTGCTACCCGGAAGGTCAGCCATCCCAAACCACCAGTTGCTCTGTGGGAGAAAGCTCAGCCGTTCTTCTCCCCCAAAGCTTTACAGTCTCGGAAACACCCAGGGGAAGTTCTTCTCTGTGAGATAGGGTCATGGTATCCCTATGTGATATAACGTCGGAATTGACTCGAAGGCAGTGAGGAGCTCTGGGTAAGGACCAAGTGGAAACATTTGTGGTCAATTATGCAAATGAGGGGTTTGCAGGCCTTTGCGAAAAGTGGTTGAGGCATTGAGTCAGGAGACTGCCATCACTGGAATCGGCTGAGTATAAAAGGCATAGAGAAGCATGTGACCTTACCCAAGGGGGCAAGAGATGCAAACTCCTCATCGGCTCAGCCGAATCCTTTGAAGAAGAGATCAGACAGGTCTTCAAGCCTCCAACAATTCTTTACCACCTGACACCAATCTTCCCTCCCATGGTGCTCTCTACTTCTCAAATGGCTTCGATAATTCATTGTGATGGACATACGAAACTCACCGACCCGACTCGTAACTATGAGATTTATTAGGCTAGTGTACACGTTTTTAAATTGGGATCAGAAAGGTTTATACTATAGCTGTTTGGTCAGAACAGCCTCTTCTCTGAATTGCTTACAGGCTTGACTCTCTTTGGTCATCAGCCTGAATCTCTGCTCAACCCAGGCAATGTTACAAAGCCCCTCCAGGAGTTGCTGATAAATACCCGAAGGCAATCCACTATAAACACCTCAGCCCCAAGACACTCAGTTCTAGCTCTGTCAGTATGTGTGGCCCCCTCCAGTGCCTGGAGGCACCCTATTCTGTACGTAGACACTCACCGTTACTGGTTCCAAGAACTGGGAAGCCCACCATTCTGTTGCGTGTTCTGACTCTTGGTTCAGCTGCTGCTGCTGCCTTCTTCCCATTCCTCTACAGCTCCTCCTCTGTGACTTTCTATCACCTCTCTCTCCTGGACAGAGGGGGCGATGTACAGGGAGCATGGGTCCCAAGGGTGCACTCCATTCCCGCTTCTCCTTCTTTGATGGAGTACAGTTGTTTTCAAGACAACCCCTTTTATACACAGCAAGATTGCAAAACAAACCAATCTCCACATTAGAGTTCTAAGTTTTTACAGTCACAACCAAGCTTGTCAAAATAACTCACAGGTGAATCATGTCATTCTCTCAGCATTCAATTCAACTGCTGTTGTCCATACCCATCATGGAAAAAAATGTTTAATGGGAGTTACAAACTATGGCTAGAAGAGCAATATCAAGTACTTCACTCTACCACACCGGCTATAGGATGGAAACACTCAAAACTCCTATACTATAGCAGACACTACTATTGTTCAGAGAGCTGTCACCCAGGTACTTTGTTGAAATCAGTTTCTAAAACCTCATTGTCCATGAAGAATTTTTCTGATTCCTAAGGTAGCGATGCTTACAACATGATTTTCAGAATTTAGTGATGCAGTTATGTAAATTTTCTATTCAAGTATATAATGGTCAGGCATTAATAAGTGGTTTTTTAATTAAAATAGTCTGAAAGTTATTAGTATTTTATGACATACCAAGGCAAATAGGCATTTTCTATATTATTATAGTTAAGTCTACATGAAAGAAAATATTGAAAAAGTAATACACTTGTGGAAAGTTTTCCTTAATATTGAACACATTTTCTTTATTATCATGCCATCATTTTTAATTTAACGGGACAACCTATGTGAATACAACTTTTTATTTGAAATCGCTTTATATTTTAAATTTGTCTTCATTTATTTTATAAATTTTTGATGGTATGGGTAGATAGGACCATTAAGGGCAAGGAATTTGCATCTGTTGTGTTGCTGAATTTTCATCTGATTGAAATAACAGGAAAGACTGAGACAATTGTCATATGCTTCATAAATAGCAACTGCCTGGTGGGACATGCCTAATATACTAGAATCACGCAATTGAAAGAGATAGTAGATGACATCTAGTGATACTCTCTCCAACTCCCCCCCCCCTTTTTTTTTTGGTTAAAATGTTGATATGGGTACTTAAAGCTTTGTCAAAATCTATATAGCCAGTTAAGGAATGAAATGTCATGTACATATGGTTAATGACAGAGCTCAACCTATAGCATACACATTTTATGATCAACTTTGGTTCTGGTTTTATTTTATGGTCGCGTCGTTCCATGCCTACGCCCAAGCCAGAATGGAACTCAATTGCTTGCACAGTCATCCAGCCAGTCCGAAGGGCCTCATCCATTCTATTTTCCAATTCCACTCATTCTCTCCAGAATTTTGAAGTCAGGTAAGAAGAGTCGAGCCAAGGAAACAAGTTAAAATTTACATTGATCTCAGCCTACCATACAAGAAGAGTGTGGTGTCTTTCTTAAAAACAATGTTGTATTTTGATCAGGCTTTTATTTTCCTTTTCATCACAATTTGGCCTTTTCAACTACGAGGACCAATGATAGAAATTAATATCGCAATCACTGAAGCTATCCCCATTACCTAGATAGTCAATCACTGGGAAAACACAAGGTGGGCTTTGGTGCCATCAATTTTTTTGGTAAAAATAGCAAAACTGCATTTTCCATGAATTCTCTATAAACCTTAGCCTAACTGATAAGCGAGAGTATAATCCTAGATCTCTAGAATGTAAACCAAAGATTTCCTTAAACATGTGAGCATACCCATCCCCCCATCCCAGTTAGTTCAATTACTGTGCCTAGTATTAGGTCATGTTTTTGTTTTATTAAACACCCAGCTTTACTTTCAAACAAGTACAAGGTTCAGTATGAAAATTGACTGAGGGGTCATGATTTGGGGCTTTTTATAAGGAAGGAGATATTTTGCAGTTGACATCAACACTGCCTAATAAACAAACTCAATTCTCTCTTGCTCCAAGTGTGCGGTAGAATGTCTCCTGCAACCCCAAGGGTTGATATGAGATTTCTTGTATTGATTAACTTAACTCAAAGAACATAGTGAGGATCTTAAGAAGTAAAGGAAGAGCTGAAACTCACATTGTGAAGGACAAGAACCAATACAGCTCAGGTATGAGACACAAATCTTGGACAGTGTAAGACATGAAAAAATAATAATTTATAAATTATCAAGGGTTCATGAGGGAGGGATTGGAGGGGAGAGGAGGGAAGGAAAAATGAGCTGATACCAAGGGCTCAAGTAGAAAGAAAATGTTTTGAGAATGATGATGGCAACAAATGTACAAATGTGCTTGACACAATGGATGTATGGATTGTTATGAGTTATACAAGCTCCCAGTAAAATGATTTAAAAAAAAGAACAAAGAAACAAATCTCTTCAATATCTGTTCTGTTCATTTATTCTCAACAGTGAATGAGCTTCGGACATAGGGTACTCACCTGAAGAGTTTTTATAAAGCATTTGTATAAAATAACCAAGGTAAAAACGTAGTGCATCAAATTAAGGACTCCATGGACAAACTTGATTGGCAGATGACAAAATAAATTCTTCTTGAACATAAATCTAACAACCAGTATCTAAGATGTGCAACGCTCCCCAACCCCCAAATAAAACAAAACACCCAGTAGACATCAACAGTAGACAAACATCAAAACATCAACAGTAGACCAAAAGTAAGTCATCTTAAGATTAGTTAGGACATAAAGGAATAATTTCTATGAGGAAACATGAAAACCCTGAAACTAACAAAGTCATGAGAAGATACTCAGAATAATAGCTAAATATACATATGCAAAATAAAACATAATTTTGGCATGATAAAAATTTACAAGCTGAATGCTGCCAAGGGTTAGTGAGGGCGTGGGCACATGTAAAACTGTGTATCTTGCTTTCAAGAGTGTGGACTAGGGCAGCCTTTTGGAGGAGCAATCTGTCATTACTTAGTGAAATTATGCACATGGCACAGTGATTCCATTCTTAGCTATATACCCTGGAGAAATTTTCAAATAGGGCTTGAAGGGAACATGTTCAAGAATATTCATTACAGCATTATTTGTGCAATCATGAGTTGGCTTCAAGTCGGCAGTCCATAGTTGCCAAAGAGGACAGTTAAATTTGATGTATATACAATAATGACTATTATTTCAGCAATTAGAAGCAAAGGGGAAAATATAAAAATAGTGATATAATCACTATTTTTAAGTTTGGTAAATATATATATACACACACACATATAAACACACATATTTCCTTCCAAAATATGTGTCAATTTGGTTGGATCATAATTCTCAGTATTATGAAATTATCATATATTTTTGATCTGATGTAATGTGTTATAAAATTTTACTTCTATGAGGTTAATGAAGCAGGATTCAAGACAGTTATGTTAATGAAGCAGAATGCAAGGTTAGATGTATATTAAATTCACCTATTTTGAGATTTAACAGTGATTCAATAAATCATCAGAGATCAGAGGGACCTGCCTTCCACCAAGAAAGAAGAGGCAAGAGTAGTGTAGGTCCTTTTGAGCCAGTGTTCCTGCGCTGAGAAAGTCCCAGACCCAGGAAAAGATCGATGACCAAGACTCTTCTCCAGAACCAGAAGAGAGAGAAAACCATCCTGTATAGTCAGCACTGTACATGTGGGTCTATAGCCTCCTAAAACATGAAAAAGTATATTCTGTTTGTTGAAACCATCCACTTGTGGTATCAGAAGGCTTCAAAAAGTCTGTGAAACTAATTGAATTGAAAGATAGTGGAAAATGTCCATGAGCTTTTAGAAGCCTCCTATTATTTATATTATAGAAGAAGCATAGGGACATAGGTGGACCTTTAAAACATTTGCTCAGCAAAGAATGATATCATCTCCAAATATTTCACTCTTATTATTAAAAGTATTTAAGATAAAATAAGTGCATATACATTTAAACACATACACATTTTAGAAAATATTTAAAACAATAGGTTCCTATGGAGTCGGGAGAAGAGTGCAATATAAAAAGGAAATAAATGAGTGTAAAATAAAAATAAAATACAAAAATAGGACTGTGTTCCCCTCCAAGCCAATGATACCATAATTTTTGATGATGGTGCCAGGATAATGATTTTTTTAGTGTTCTTTCTTTCTATATCCTTCTCTCTCGCTTTCTATATTTTCTCTATCTTCTCACTTTTTTCTTTCTCACTCTCCTGCAGAGATCCCCAGAAAATTACAACACACCACCATAGTTTATGCTTAGTTTGTGTCATTTGAATTTTCTTCAGCAAAATTTTACTGGCATGTGATATTTAATGATTAATGTCATTTTCACCAAAATAAAATATCCCCGATGGCTTCTCTCCATTATGAATTTAGCAGAGATTCCAATTTCCTTATGAGAACATCTTATTTAGTATGGATGACGTTTCTACACCTGGGTTCCCAAGATTAAAGTTTCAAGTGAGTGCATGATCCCACACGACAAGAGGACTGTGATGAGCTCAAATGATTGCCTTTTGGTCTATATTTGGGTCCCATACGATCACAATGAAGTGTTATTGAATTCTCATTCTTGTAAACATTATTCATAATTTGTTGCAATTCAAATAGTTGAATGCCTTTGCATAGTAAAAGAGAAAAACAAGGAAACATCTTTCTTGCATTCTCTGCTTTCAGCCAAGTTCCATCTGACATCAACAAACATTCCAATGTGCCCTGAATTTCTGGAAGTTCCCTGTCAATGTACTACTTCAACCCTTTAGAATTTTCTTTTTTTTATATAATCATGTTATTAGGGGTTCATACAACTCTTTTCACAATCCAACTTACATCATTTGTGTCCAGCACATTCGTATGTATGTTGCCATCATCATTCTCAAAACACCTGCTTTCTACTTGAGCCCTTGGTATCAGCTCCTCATTTTCCCCTCCCTCCCCATAGGTGATATCCAAGGTATTGTTTGATCATGACGGTTTTTGGATTCTGATGGATCACTCATTATTGGGATGTGTACAAATATAGATCTATTCCAGTCAGTTGGCTAGGTAGTGATCTCCCAAAATCCTTGGAATGGATTAGCCAGTGTTTCCAACATTGCATCCATTTGTTGAAATATCTTGGTATTCTCTCCATGCCTGCAGCATAGAGTTTTGATTTCTTCAAAAGCGAATGCCTTTCACTGATGCCCTCCGTCATGTTTTAATTTCTACCTTCAGTAGCATTAGTCTTTCAATCATATGCTCCCTCCTGAAATGGTTGAACACTGTCCAATTATTTTGGTTAAAGTGACTGTGTAATCTTTCACATTCTTTTGATACTATCAGCTTTTATCAATATTTTTCACATACCATATTTTAATTTTGCAACTTGTGGAGTGAATTTTTTTCTTTCAGCTTGATCAGTGCTCAGCATCCTTTTTGGTTTTCTATCTCATTATTTGCTCCTTGCGCTGTAACATTTCCCTTAGTCGTCTTGAATTCCTCTTTGAAATCTATGTTCAGCCTCTTCACTTCAACATTTTTCAACTGTTGCTTCAGCAAGTCTCAGTCTTTCCTTGAATCGCGCTTGGCCTTTTCTCTGTTTCCTGTCTTGTTGTCCTTCGTGTCATGCCCCAACTTTGCTCATTTTCAGTTATTAGTGTCCAGTGAATCAAATCGATTCCAGTGAATCAGTCTCAAAATTCAAGTGTGATATACTCAAAATCATACTTTGCCTGTCATGTCTTAATTTTCCCCACTTGAACTTGAATGGAAACACACACACTTGATAATCTGTTGTGCAACTGGCATGTAATACCAAGCCTCTCCATCGCCTCTTCCCATAAATGTTGCCGATTTGATTCCTGTGTATTTCATTCAGCACAGTCCACGTACATAGCTGCCATTCATTTTGTGGAGCAAAAAGCATTTGCAACATATATTGTTGGCTTTGCAAAATTGTGCCCCGTGATTTCCAGGATCATTTTTATCATCAAGGTCATATGTTCGAACTACCAGTCCTTCTTTGTTTCCAATTTACTCATTGCAAACATGTTTGATCAATTTCAGGTTGCAGATGTCGAAACAATCTTCAATTTTTCATCTCGGTCATTAGGGGTTGGAATGTAATCATGACTGGTGTACAGAGAGTGGTTGGAATGTAATAGTGACTGGTGTACAGAGAGGGGTTGGAATGTAATCGTGACTGGTGGACAGAGAGTGACTGGTATGTAAATTTGAAGAGCAGTGACACTAACTGGCCTTCCTTGTGAACAAGTGCATCTCATTCTATCACCGACAGTGTTGCAACTCCAGTCGATTTTGCAACGTTCTTTTGGGCGGAGAATGTGGTGCCGTTCCTCTTCAGTTGATCTTTGTTCGCCTAGTGGAGCCGACGTTTCTTTGATTCAACATGACCGATTCAATCCATCTTTTTTCACCAGTGCCTTTACGCATCCCACCTTGTGCTTTACAACTGTCAACATTCCTAGATTCATGCTTTGTATATTTTGTTATCCGATTGTGACTGGATGCTTGCAGTGGGCTCTTCTCCCTTTGAGGTATGCCGCATCATCGAATGTTTGATTTCATTTGCACTATTAAGGTCGATTCTGTTTTGAGGAGACAACCCTTCACCTGCAGTATTTTGAATACATTATATTTGAGAGGCTCACCTTCTGGCGGTACATCCGACAGTGCTTTGAGACTTTTCCTAAGAATTTCACCAGGCATTTTTTAACATGTCGACTACCAAGTCCTTTTTCCTACTCTGTCTTACACTGAAAGTTCAGTTGCAACCTCTGCACGATGCACTATGCTGCTGATAGTTTAAATTATGGGGGCATAACTTCCAGAATTACAGCTACAAGCCAGCCCTACACTGTAAGAAAGTAACAGAAAAGCTGTGGTTTCACAGCTTCCCTCCCTTCCTCCAAGGCACTTCTGACTCATCTCGACTCTCTGGGATGGCCTGAAACTCAAGGGTGGGTTTCTGAGACTAACATTTTACAGGACTAGAAAGCCTCATCTTTCCCCTATGTATTGAGTTGTGGTATTGAGCTGCTCGTGGTGGGGCTAGCAGCCAGATTCGTAACCCTCTGGCCCACCAGGTCTCGGTTTACTGTGTAAACTTTGCTGTACCAAGTTATTCAATGTTTTCAGTCCAAAAAGCATAGTATTATGAACAGGTATCAAGTATACATTCAAATTTTACATGCATATGTTTGTATGTATATATATTGTGTGTATTGCATAGGTATACATATATACAAATAATATATACATACATATTCTTAAATGTCCAAGGCGCTATCCACTGTCCTTGTTATAGCAGATACCATGATGAAAGAAATGTGCAATTCATGGCCTCAAGGAGATGTATGTAGGGGGAGATTAGAAACAAGCAAACATAAACAGATAGCAAACCATAACTGTGGCATGGCTTGGTTGTTCAGGTGTTTTTTGCTCATACTAGTTTGTACTTGAGGTAGAGAAAGTGGGTTAGAAAATAGGATTTAAAATGTTATGTATTTATTTTATAAAGGTTTTACGATTTTAAGAACACTGTATTCGGTGAATATTTTTAAATGACTATGTTTTAATATCTGAAAACAATTGTATTACTGATGGTGCTGATTATGCTTGAGGATCCCTTTTCCTTTTGTGGTCATATCTTGCTCACTCTAATGCAAAGCTGATTATACACACTTGGTATTTTATGAGCTTATGTCCTTTCAGTTTTCATATGAAATATTTTCCCAAACTTTTTAGCATGTGCGAGTGCTTTATGTTTAAGGATGGGGTGGTGGGTGCTGGTGAAATGCAGCTTTTTTATGATAAACTCTCCTTTAGCACACAGTCGTAGACAATGCAAAACACTGACTGCTCAGTTGATTTTCTTCACTTGAGTTCTCCCCATATTGTCGCCCCGAAGTCTCTGCCGTTTTCTTCCTTGAACCAACAGTTTCATGATTCCAACCACCAAATTCGTCAAACTATTCCCACTCCTGTGTCTCAAACCTTAGCTGTTTTCTGAGAAGGGGTCTCATTGGTTCCCAAGGTTAAGGGCATTCCATTCCGTCTTTGTACAACATGTTGCCTGTTTGCCTGAATGTTGACCTTTCCTGACCAATTTGTTTCCATCGGTGTCACACCAGTCTTATAATCATTCTGATTCCGGAACCTGAAAATGCTTAAACTCATTTTTCACTTGTACTTCTTGTATTTAATTAGTCAGCAGATACAGCAGTTCCTCATTTTGTAATGTCCCCCCCCCCCCCACCTTGTGTAAAAAATCAATTAGGGAGTAAATTCAGAGTGTTCAATTAAGAAAGGATTTGAGGGTTAAGAGATGTGTCTGGGAAATCCCACAGAAACAGACTCTCGTTGCTTGTTATCACTTGCGCTTGAAGCTATCTTCTGTGTCTTATTACGGTGATGATTGTGCAGCACAGGCTAGAAATTTAACGTGCTTTTATTGGATCTGCTGGAAAATATTTTTTACATCCCCAGTGTATAAATATAAATGCATTTTTGGAATACTTGATATATATTCACTATCATTGGTAACGATTTAAAATTTTTTAAATCTGTTTTTTTTAAGGCAAGAGGTAGCTTGTATGTTCTTTCGGATTAACTATTGCATGTACAATTTCACATCTTAAAGATCTGTGACCAGATATGTTGTCTGATCCATTGAGCATGGACAGTGTATTAAGATCTTGTGAAAGAATGAGAGCTCATTGCTACACTGCACCCTGACTGGCTCTTCTGCTCCCCGCAATCCTTCATAAGGGGATGTCCAATTGCCTACAGATGGGCTTTGGGTCTCCACTTTGCACTCCCCCTCATTCACATGATATGATTTTTTGTTCGGATGATGCCTGATACCTGAGTCCTTTGACACCTTGTGACTGCACAGGCTGGTGTGCTTCTTCCATGTGGGCTTTGTTGCTTCTGAGCTAGATGGCCGCCTGTTTACCTTCAAGCCTTTAAGACCCCAGATGCTATATCTTTTTATAGCCAGGCACCATCAGCTTTGTTCACCACATTTACTTATGCACCCATTTGTCTTCAGCGATTGTATCAGGGAGGTGAGCACACAATGGTATGATTTTTTTGTTCTTTGATGCCTGATTAGTACCTAAATGCTTCATCTCCCTCCCCCCATTATCATGATCCCAACTCTACCTTATAAATCTGGCTAGACCAGGGGATGTACACTGGTACAGATAGGATCTGGAAATACAGAGAATCCAGGGTGGATGATCCTGTCAGGACAAGCGGTGGGAGTGGCAACACCAGGAGGGTAGAAGGAGGGTGGGTTGGAAAGGGGGAACTGATTACAAGGATCTGCATATAACCTACTCCCTGGGGGGTGGACAACAGAAAAGTGGGTGAAGGGAGATGTCTGATAGTGCAATATTTGACAAAATAATAATTTATAAATTATCAAGGGTTCATGAGGGAGGGGGCAGTGGGGATGGAGGGGAGAAAAATGAGGAGCTGATGCCAGGTGCTTAAGTGGAGAGCAAATGTTTTGAGAATGATGAGGGCAATGAATGTACAAATGTGCCTTACACAATTGATGTATGTGTGGATTGTGATAAGAGTTGTATGAGCCCCTAATAAAAGATTAAAAAATAAAAAGAATGAGAGCTCATGTGAGTAGCTCCATAGATGAAAAACTAGGCACCAGAAACATCATCTAAATAATGTATTAAAACTGACTTTAATTTTTTTAAAATTCTGATAATAAAATTACCTCAGAAAACCCCCAGAAACAAGAAACAAACTGAGGACATTAAGAAAAGCAGTTGATGAAGGGTAGCAGGAAACAGCTGTTTTCAATAAGCTGGAGGGGCGCTGAGAGGACATGACATGCGCAGGACCGTCATGGCAGTTCCTGTCCTTGAACTGATAGCCACAGCCAGCCGAAGACGTAAACTGGAGTATAAAGAAAGATGAAGCTAAAAGAAAAAGAAAGAAAGAAAGAAAGAAAGAAAGAAAGAAAGAAAAGAAAGGAAGGAAGGAAGAAAGAAACTTCCTTTCTTTTCCTGACCAAACTACCATCAGTGTTTTTTATCTGAGAAACCTATTCAAAATTCAGTCCCTGGACGGTGCAAATGGTTAAGGCTAACTGAAAGCCTGGAACTTTGAGGCTTCCCAAAGGCATTTTAGAAGAAAGGGAACTTTGAGTCTACCCAGAGGCGCCTCTGAACAAAAAGTCTGACAACCGGGTCTAGAAAAATTGGCTGTTGAAAACCCTATGAAGCATAGTTGAAAAAATCCATCGCGACTGACAGGACAGCAAAGCAAAGCCAGAGCGAGCTGGCCAGGGAGCCTGGGAGACAGAACATGCAGAGTCCTAAGGGAATGAGTGGGATAAAGGAATGAGACTGGACAAGTAGCGCCGCCTAGGCCGTGTCCTTCCCAACTTTCAATTCCCAGGTTATCTTTCTTTTGTTTTAAGAGGCGAACGCTTTCTCGGTTTGCATTACTATTGTTGGTTCTAGTTTTTAACCTCTCTAAAGTTACAATATTGTTTCCCGGCCATCTTTCTGTTGGCCTTCACTGTGAAGAATGGGTTTTATTCTGTTTTCTTTTTCTTATTAAAAATTTGCATTCATTTATTTTTCTCTTGGAATTCAGGAGTTACATCAGACAGGTCTTTTTGCCATTATGTCTGGGACTTCGAAAGGTCTTTCATATGATTGATTGGAAGTATTTTTTAACTTTGACTAATTTTCTATATTACTTGGTCTTTGTGTTCCCTCTGCATCTGGGATTCTCAGTATGAGGTATCTCTCAGTATCTTTCATTCAAATTTCTTTCATCTTTTTAGTCATAATTTCTCTTACTATGCTTTTGCCTTAGAGGAAATTTTCAAAACAACTGGCAGAATTATGAAGGTTTCTATGAGGTAATTTTTTTTGTTATGTATCTAATAACAGTTTTAAGCCAGGCAATTCATAAGCATTTATTGTTTAAAAGACTATATAAATTATACTATCATGTCATTGTTTTTCATTTACATTGTACAAAGTACATAAATATACATTTGATAGATATGTACACAAATACAGCTATCTAGGGACATGAGTATATGTGTATGACTAAAAATAATAATGTTGCTAAAAAATCACATCTACTACTAGGAATTACAAAGAATAAAAATAACCAATAGGACTTTTTTGCATAAAGGAAATCCAGATATAATGTAAAAGATAAGTACAAAGTTTTCAAAGTACTTTAATTACAATTTAATTTTTTCTGCTAAAAATAAGAGCAATTGTGTTCATAGATTTTAATTATAAAAATATGTTTGTTCCATACATCAAATAAGAGTACAAGATCACTTGAATTTTATTCTTTAACTTACCTATTGAAAATATTTTGTTTTCTCTCTTGGAAATGTGTATAATAGTGCTGTTTTGGAGGGGAAATCAAATAATATATGAGAGTGGAATTTTAAAAGAGATGCAATCATTTTTTACTATATTAATATCAAAGCTACATTTATAAGACACTTGGCAGCAAGATACCCACTTACAGTGAATAATGAAAATGGAAGCAAAGAGTTAAATATTTCAGACAGATTATTTGAATTGTTGATGCATCCATGTATGGAATTCTCACCCTTTTATCTATTAGAAATAGCTTGAATTATAAATTAAAAATATAAAAACTACTACTGTATGTCATAGATTTCTGAATTTACAGACTCTCTTTTAGTTTATTAAATGGTAGATTGTGATATAGCACCATAATGAATGATTAATTATAAATTGGCTCTTATCTCTTCTATATGACTTAATTGAATTCCTATAATATGATTTGTTTATATTGCAATAAAATACATATAGATGAATGGATTTATTTTGGTTCTTTATTCTATTGGTCTATGTGCCTATCATTGTATCCACACCAGGCTACTTTAACTACTGTACCTGATCTCAGGTATAGAAAATCACCTATACTATGGCAACAAGACATTCTCAGAAAGACATCTGACTCTTGTTGAACATTCATAATAAGGCAAGTCTAGTAGGACATTGGCACTCTGATGACAATGCTATAGTGCAGAAGTTCTGAGTCCTTTCTTTGCATTCAAGTCAGTCCGCAGGGAATCCTTGAAGCAGTTAGGCAATAAAGCACAGTCACCCACAGAGGATAACCCGTAAGAATACGCTTGAATTTTTTAGCAGGAGTCGTGTAGACAAGAGGACAATAAAACGACATGTAAAAGTCCTAAAGAAAAAGAAACCCTGACAACCAAGAATTGTGTATCCAATAAAACTATCTCTCAAATAGAAGGGAAAAATTGTATTTCCAGACAAAGAGAAATTAAAGAAATTTGTAAAACTGGTTCAGGATTACAAAAATACTTGCTTGCTCTTTCTATGAGCACTGATTGTAGAGCCAAGTACAATGACACTCTTGGTGGCTTCAATCCTCTATATTCTTTTATTGTGATGTTGTCTATTGTTGTGAGAATTTTGATTTTTCTGTACGTTGAGTTATAATCCATACTGAATACCTTAGACTTTGCTCGTCATGAGTAAGTGCATTAAGTCCTTTTGCTTTCAGCCATCAAGGGTGTGTCATCTGTATGTTGCAGAACCTTAATGCATTTTATTCCAATCTTGATGTTTCATTCTTCACATAACCCAGCTTTCTAGATTATCTCATCAGCATACAGATTAAATACACATATTGAAAGAATCCTACCTGATATATACCTTTTTTAAAATTTTAAACTACACAACATTCCTTTGTTCTGTTGGAATGTGTTTCTTGGCCGAAGTACAGGTTTTGTATCAGCATAATTAGATGTTCTGGAATTCCAATATTTTTCACTGTTATCCAAATTTTATTCATGATCCACACAATTGAATCCCTTTGCATAGTCAATCTACCACAAGTAATTTCCCTGCTGGCATACTAGATTCATCTGACATCAGTCATGATTTCCCTAAGTCCACTTGCTCTTCTGACCCAACTTGAATTTCTGGCAGCTTTTTGTTGATATACTCCTGCAACCACCTTTGAATTCTCTGTCCCCCAATTTTACTTGTATGCAGTGGCAGAATTCAAATAATTTAACAACCGGTTAGCTTCCCTAATGACCATTTTAAGTATTAAAAAATAGACTGAAAGGAAGTTTATTATTTTAACAGGATATCAGAGCATAGCTTTTGCAAAGGTGAACTTTATAAAAAGAGTTGTTAAACAATCATATCAACGCAAACAAGGGGAAGGGCAGAGTGGAGACCCAAAGCCCATCTGTAGACAATTGGCTATCCCTTCACAGAGGGTCACAATGAAGGGACGAGCCAGTCAGGATGCAGTATAGCACTGATAAAACATACAACTTTCCTCTAGTTTTTTTAATGCTTCCTCTCCACCACTATTATGACCCCAATTCTACCTAACAAATACGGCTAGACCAGAGCATGTACACTGGTACACAGAAGAGCTGGAAACACAGGGAAGCCAGGTCAGATGAATACCTCAGGACTGATAATGGAAGTAGCAATACCAAGTAGGGTAAGGGGAAGGTGTAGAGAAAAAGGGGGAATCCATCACAATGATCAATGTATTTATACCCCCCACTCCCGGGGGACAGACAACAGAAAAGTGGGTGAAGGGAGGCAGCAGTCAATGTAAGACATGAAAAAAAATATGAAGGGTTCATGAGGGAGGGAGGGTGGGGGAGGGATCCAAAAAATGAGGAGCTGATACCAAAGGCTCAAATAGAAAAAAAAAGTTTTGAAAATGATGATGTCAACATATATACAAATGTGCTTGACACATGGCTGTATGGATGGATGGTGATAAGAGATGTAAGAGCTCCCAATAAAATGATGAAGAAAAAAAGAGTTTTTAAGTGCCACTGAATTTGGTTCTGACCCATAGTGACCTTATGCACAACAGAACATAGCACTGGCTGGTCCTGCACCATCCACACAATAGTTCTCTGACAGAGACCATCACTGCAGCCAGAGTGTCAATCCAGCTCCTTGATGGCCTTCGTCTCCTTTGCTGCACCTGTGCTTGATCAAGCCTGGTGCCCTTCTCCAGGGACTGGTATCTCCTAGTATGTCCAAAGTATGTACAATGATGTAAGGCCTATAAATTTGAGATTTCCACACTGGGTGGCTGCCCGCCTCACTGTGGCTCCAGTGGGCCCCCGTACTCATCCTGTGGTTATTTCCCCAGTTCGAGAATGCGTCATTGGAATAGACATAGTAACTGGCAGAACCCCCATATTGGATCCCTAAAATGTGGAATAAGCTACCCACCTTAGAGAGAACCCTGATTACAAGTGTTATTTTAACAACCAATTTACTTCATTCAACAAAAATTAGGTATCATTTCTCCTGAACCGGTATGAACTAAATTCCACCACTGCTTGTATGAGATATTAATGATATTTGATAATCCTCATCATTTGGGATCACCTTTCCTTGGAAAGGTCAAATTATCACTTCCAGTCAGTGGTCTTGGTATTGTCTTTCAGGTAGTTTCTATCTATCTATAGCTAGCTAGCTATCTCCCAGATTTTAAAAGAAACTCCTGAAAAAAAAAACAACAGTTTTATGCAATTACATTTTCCATATAAATGGGGATTTGTGATTTCTTTTTAAGGGGTGATTAGAAATTCTGTGAGTTCAGATTGCATAGCCCAGTACTTGAAAGTCCCTACAGTGAATGGTGAAGGATTTTGTTGTATTTATACGTCAAGAGTGAAGAGCCCGTGGCAATCATTTTGGGGTTTGAGTGAATCTCTTCAATTCACATTTCGGGGATGAAGGACTAGCAAGCCTTTTATTATACTTTGATTTATTTTAACGCTATGTTCAGATGTTAGAACCATGGAGAATAAATGGAACACTATAGGGATTGAAAATATCACCCAAGGCATAGGTAATTATGGAGAGAAATTATATAGGCATTGGTTTGAAAGTACTTGAGCAGTCTTCATTGATCTATCACACACAGACTGGCTAGGATGAAGCACTACACACCTATTCTGTGTAGGTGACGCTATTGCTCAATGTTGAAGAGAGGGATATATATCAACACATTTCTTTATCTCCAAATTCAATAAAATATCACATCTTGGAGATATTAAATTGTCACATTCTCTTTAGTTCAAAAGAACTACCTCATCATTTTCAATCATAAAAGAAATCATGCTATTTAACAAATGTTGCCAAGCACCTTCAAGATAGAATAGCCAGTTCTTCCTGATAGCTGCAGATCTTTTCTTCATTTCACATGTTTGATACTTAACACTTCCTAGGCTCTCATAAGCATTCATAAAAAATATTTTGAAGTTGCATGTTTTTTCAGGAATGATCCTATGCAAAATATTTGAGAAATAGTTTAAGACATGTAATGCATTTAATATTATTCTGACAACTCAAGGTCTTGGGATATTTTGAAAATTAATTAATTTAAAAGCATGCCAAGCATAATTTGCTGTTGTGAATAATATACTTCAATTCACATCCAATGTCTTTGCTTCGAAATCTTCTGGTACATTTGATTTATTCCTGTTTGCACTCATTCTGGAGAAGTGTAATTGTACAGTGTTGCCTCATTTGTCCAATGACAATCTGCTTGGTGTTCGAAACTTTGCTCAGTAGTCGAACCAAAAATCCTACTTGGAAAACGCCCGGAGGGGCCCAGAGTGAGTCACAGGTCAAGTGTGTCTTGTCTGGACACAAATAGGGTGAGGCTTCAGTCTCAGCTCTTGCTCTGACAACGCACAGTGCTTACGTTATTATGTTAATACGTTCATTAGTGGGGGTTTGTTTTGCGCTTATTTGCATAAAATATCATCATCAGGAATTCAAAGGAAGTTCTTGTAGTAAAGCTAAGGGAAAAACTGTGAGAACTATGATAGAGTTGAAAAAAATAAATTCCTGTGAAATTTGAGTCAGGGTGCACATTTTCTGTTTTGGTGGCTGAAAACAACATGGCTACGTTCACTTTATCAACATTTTTGGAGAAAAAATGTAATTAAAGTAGCTAAAGTGTGAAACCATGAAACAAAGAACCCAAACCATCAAAGAGGTTGGAAAGGTACTGTTAATTTGGATCCATCAGAAACAGTTCCACGGTGATAATGTTTATGAGACAATGATATGTGAGGAGACGAAAAGTCTCCATAGTGGATTTAGTTATTTATTCAATTTATTTTTAAATACATAATATCATCATTTTATTTATTCTTCATGGCAATTCTACTAAAAAAGGTTCACCGCCATCGAGTCAACCCTTCCAATGATGCTGTAGGACAAGGTAGCACTTCCCTGGTGGGTTTCCAAGACTGTCATTCTTTCTTCTTCTTTTTCCCATAGTGAATCTGTAAATGTAGATTTTTGACCTCAGAACTAATTTTTTGCTTTTTCATTATTTCTTATGGGAAAAATGTGTTCAGGTCTCAAATTTTTCAGTGTTTAACAACCGAGATAACAGTGTATGTGAAGTGAATGTGGTGATAAAGGGCACTTCTGTCTCATTCCTGTTGGGAGGGGTTGGGGGAGGGGGTTGTTTCTATTTCTCTCTATTAAGTGAAATATTGGCTGTTGTTTTGCTTATATGGCCTTTATTATGTTGATGAATTTCCCTTCTATCCTGATTCTTTTGAGTGATTTGATCAGAAATGGATGTTGAGTTTTATCAAATGCCTTTTATGCATATATTGATCTAATCATATGGCTACATTGATTGTTTCCCTAATATTAAACCCTCTTTGCATATTTGATATGATCTCACTTGATCAAAAATCTATAATAATGGAAAGGGGAAGTGTTTGAACTTCTCTGACGATATGCTGGGGAAGGAGACTCCAGCTCTACATCAGTCCAGGGTCAACAACTTCTATGAGACAGAAGTTAAACATGCCACTGCCTTCAAACGTCCCTTGCCCTTCTTGGGCTAAATCTGTTAATGCTGATAAATGGCCACAAGGCACCCCACCGTTCAAGTCAGCCTCCTCCCAGTTTTCCTCATTCCATGGTCCCAAGGCCATTATTCTGTTCCCTGCTCTCAGTGCTGTCCCCTCTGGTGTCATCTCTGCTGCAGCTGCCTCTCTGCAGGGTCCTGCCCAGGGGCCACAGGATGTGCTGGCTCATGGCTTTCTTTATATGGTCATAAGAGTTCCCTCTTCTGAGATGGTTCACTTTTTTTACCCCCAGCCATTTTATTGGCACGTGTTTTATATATCATAAAATTCAGTAGCTCAATCGTCCAATCATATCAAGGAGAAATGAACAATCATCAATTTTAGAGCACCATCCCCCACCTCCATGGTTACATCACCTTTCAAATGCATGGAGCAATCACAATCATTTCTAGTGCTCCCTGCCCTCTGCCAGCTCCATTCTTTCCTCCTGAAATCCTCTTTCCATTCTTTCCCCCTGAAATCCTCTTTCCCTCTGTGTCACCACCCCCACCCCTGTATTCCCTATGTCCCCTCGTGTCAGTTATTTTCTTACTCCCCACTCCGCCTGTGCTTCACAGCTGCGAGACCCAACAGAAAACAATAGGAAACAAAAATCTCATTAAGGTGGTAAGGGTAAAATTATAACGAACAAAGACAAAAATACAAATAATGTGTAAGAAGAAGACCCCATCAACATATCTTGTACTGTCTTGGAACCAGTAAGATACTTGCACCCAGAACAAATTCAGGTTGCGTCTATAGGGTGGGCAACTGGCCAAGTGTTGATTACAAGGGTAAAATGGTTCACTTTACACCCAGCAGAATGACATCTTTGACCAATCTCCACTTTAGAGTCCCCTACGCGTTCTTCGCATGCTCTACCCAGGCCTTTGGTGGGAGTTATAGAGAGTATGGATGGAACAAGTTATCCTAAGTAATTCAATTGTGACACAACTTCTAAACAATTCAGTGTGTATTGTTATGAATATGGAAAACTTAGCATAACTTGTAGTGTTAGATTGATTTGTCAGGGGAAATGATACAGAATACAGAGATAGAATAACTGTTTATTTGACTTTGACTATCAGCTTGCACAAATTATTTTACCTCCCTTGCAGGATTTTCAACTCTTCTTTGAGAATTAAGAGAATCAGTTATGCTTATGAAGATGATGGTGGTAATGATAATTGCAATGAAAAGGTGAGGTTGAAGAATATCAATATTAATGTCTTGATCAACAGGTCCACATACATATTTTCACCAAGAGGGTGAAAAACTGAAATCATTACTAGTTTAAAGTATATTTGATAGTTAATAGTCAGTAAGCTTTTTGAGTAAGAAAGCCTCAGTATTTTTTACTACATCAAAATAAAGCTTTTTAAAATCTATATACTAATTTAATACCCCGTGTTTACATGATTTGAGTCAAATACTACTCTACTTAGTATTCGTTCTGAAATATTTTAATTTTCATCTTATGTTGATTTCCTATTTATATCTGCAGTTTGAAAATCTTGTCTGATCTAAAATAATCTTGAGAATAATTCTTTTTTTATTACAGATACTGCTAATAAAACCAAGTTTGCAACAACCAAAATATAATTCAGAAATATGAGAAAATGTGAAAATATGAATTCTCATGTTTTTCTTTGGATATAGCATCTCAAGACTGTTGACAAGGCATGATTATTATAGAGTATATATTAATCACAGCTTATAATTGTTTAATGAGAAATAGAGAAGCGTGTCTCATTTGTGAAAGAACTAGCTAGTTCTACCTTCCTTGCCTGACATTTGAGGACGCTTAGCCTGCTAATTTATTAAGAGTAATTAATGGTGAATGCACTTGGCATTTGGGTACTGTCACCAACCCAGTTGGATTTGAAGGAAAGGGCACCACTGCTCATCATTTCAGAAGTTATCCCAATTTTACAGGATGGAAAAGTTTCCTCTGTTCTGACACAGTGAATCTAGATATGCAAAGGTCACCTCTTAATCATAACTTGCATTTATAGAGTTCCTTTGTTCCCTTCCTCTGAAGTCTCACCTCTTTAAATTGCAGAGCCTTTTGATTCAGGATTTAATTTCAGGCTTTAGGGTTGTTATTATATGTCTCTCTACCTTGTTTAAGCACCAAGTGGCATAAGTACTTTCAATGTGTGTTTTATTAGATAAAAATTGAAAATTTCTAAAAATTTGAGGTACATGGATTTAAAATTATTTCATAAATGTATATAGATAATGTGTGCATTTTCTTGAATTGTTAACATTGCTTTTCTTCTGAAAGCTTTGTTAAATTAGTTAGATAATTAACTTTTTAAAATGAATCACTTACAACAATATTTAAATTCATATATATATAATCTCTTATCAAATTAGAATTGGTATATGCCTTTGTTTGGTAGATTTGCAACTATATAATGTCAAGTTGTCTAAAATATGATTATTCCTCCAAATTTCATTTGAAAGACATCACACTTGTCTACCAAGGGAGTAGTGTATAGTAGAATGAATATTAAAGTCACAACCTAGTAGCATTGATTTCTAATTCTAAATCTGTATCTCTGCATTGCAGAAATTTCATCATCATAACATAGAGATCACAATAATTTTGAAGATTCATTTTGCACAACACTAAATGTTTAACATGATGGCTTGCAACTTGGAGTTCTTTGAGAAGTAGGTACAGTTATGAGAGTGTATGTCCAGACATTTACTAAGTGAGATGTCTGTGATGGACAAGAGTGAGGCCAGTAGGAATGGCCAGGGAGAAACCCTTAGTTTATGATACAATTCAGATAATCGTGAAAGAATAGGGAAAACAGACTGGGCAGGAAGAAGGTCCTACTAAATGAATGGCTGTCCTATGCTTTACAAAGTACACTTTCAAAGAAGGAGCGTCTATATACCAACAACAACAAAATCATACCACCGAACGTGGAGCAAAAGAAGATTTGACATTAATTGCGAGTTTCTCCCACCTCTCCCAAACCAAATTTGTCATGCATACCTTTTAATTTTATAGATGCTATAATCACACAATATCATTACAAAAATCACAAATATAATATCACAGACAAGTACAATTTTGCTGAAGATAATTTTTAAAAGTTGGATTTATTTTTGCTTGAATCTTCAATCCATGTTCATTAAAGCAGTAGCCAAGAAATGAAGCATCATCTTACACTGGGCAAATCTGCCACATAAGACCTCTTTAAATGTTGAAGACCAAAGGTGTCATTTTAAGAACTAAGGTGTGCCTGCTTAAGTTACGGCACTTTCGCTTGCTCCATATATATATGAAAGTTGGATAATGAATATGGACGGCCATAGAAAAACTGATAATGGCAAAGGCTATTGACAGCATCATAGCGTGCCAGGAGAACAAATTAACCTAATCTGGAAGAAATCCAACCAGAATAATCCTTGGAAAGGAATGAGTCAACCAGGGGGCTACGGTATAATGCTGATGAAACTCACAATATTCCCCTGGTTCTTTGAAGCTTCCTCACCCCACTCCCACCCACTATCATGACCCCACTCCTGCCTTTCACTACAGGCTAGACCAGAGCATTTACACAGGTACACAGAAGAGATAAGATTTTAGGACACGTGGAATCCAGGGACAGGAATGGGAGTAGCAATACCAGGAGGGTAGGGGGATGGTGGAGAGATGGTGGAAGAGGAACCAATTGCAATGATAGGCACATAATACACATACCCCCTCCCAGGGTATGAACAACAGAAACCATGGAGGAACGGAGATAGTGGTCAGTGTAAGATATGAAAGCAATAGTAATTTATAATTAATTTATCTAGGGGTCACGAGGGTGGGAGGGGAGGGAAAAAAGGGGAGCTGATACCAAGGGCTCAATAGAAAATAAATAGTATAGGTTTAGAAAATAATGATGTCAACATATGTACATATATGCTTGATACATGATGTATGGAATGTTATAAGAGCTGTAAGAGCCCCCAATAAAATGATCTTTTAATTTTAAAAAAATGGTCAGAGTCAGCTAGAGTCTGGATGACCCATCTCAAATTGCCTCACCTGCTCCTTCCACTGGTCATGTCCAGATGATTCCTCCTAACACCAAGCAAGATAGAGACTGAGTTGAGCCAATGGGGTCCAACTTAACCCTGTTAAAATCCAATGTCATTCCAGAGACAAAGTCCGCTTCCTCACATCATGAGGTGATCCTGCTTCGTGACTGAAGAGTACTTTGCTTACTAAACCTTTGATCTGTGGACTATCTTTGTCATACTGTCTTGTGTTGATGGCTCGAATGTAAGTCTCTCCCTATTTATCCCACAGGAGAAAACCTGGCAACAATGACTTTCAACACATTCCCAAAATGAGGTCCTTCTGCAAAACTTTAGGAGAGGTCTTGGGAAGCAGCTTTTCTCCATGCTATGTGCTATTTGATTCCTCGACTGCTGCTTCCATGAGAATTGACTCTTGAGCCAAATAAAATAAAATACTTGACAACTTCAAGCATGAAATAAAAGAATGTTCCTTAGAAGACTCTGTCCCATGACCTATGGGCATGTTATCAGGAGATATCTGTTTCTGGGCAATGATCCTATGCTGGGTAAAGTAACCAGGCAGTGAAAAAGGGGAATCCCCTCCAGAGGAATTGGCACAGTAGCTGCAATCATGGGCTCCCCCATAACAAGTGTGGAGGACTCTAATACATGGGGTCATTTTCAACTGGAGACAACTTGGTGACACATAACTACAACCACAGAAATTACACAGTATATTTCCGATAGAATTCTTTTAAATTTTAATTTATCCAATTAAAATATGACATTTAGAAATAACTCTACTATAATATCTCATTTTAATCTTTAACAGCATTACATCTAAGACAAACTTACTTCCATATAAGGTCATATTTTGTGGTTCTGGATGGACATGAATTTGGGGGAGGAAGATGAGACTACCTGATTCCAGGAGTCTGTGAAAGAACCATCACCTAAGTCATCTAAGACTGAACCCCAACAATATCCAAATTACTGCTCTGTTTGGTTTCAATCATTATCATTATTATCTGTAATCTTTTGTATTTCAGTTTAACATCTGTTGACCTGTTTCAAAGTGTATTGATTATTACCTTGGCTGTTAAGTTTACTTCTACTGGTAAGGCCTGTGGAGTTTTTACTACTGGGTTTTTATTTATTTTTTTGATCTTTTCATTAGACTAGAGTCATTTCCAGGGTCCCTGCTGGCCCTGTGGAATACATTTTGGGCTGCTAGTTATGAGGTTAGCATTAAAACCCATCAGCTGCTCTATGGAAGGAAAATGAGTTTGTTCCTCTAAAGATTTGAAATATCATAAGCCCTATATAGGGTTGCTATTAATAGGCATCAACTCGATGACAGTAAGGGTATTTTTTAGGGGAGGGTGTTAATCATATATGTATATATCATATTAATCAAAACTAGTTCATATTCTGTCTAGTAGTTCCAATTATCTATTTCATCACTGATTTTGGTTATAATGATGACTTTGGTACTTTAAATTATACTTATGTTTTGCTTCGGCATGCCTCATAATTCTGTATTGAACACTGAACATACTATATGACTGTGATCCTAAAGCAAGTACTTGTTATATTGCTTGTGCTACATCTTTGGTATGTGGTTTATCTTACTCTAGACACAAATTGGGTTAGATATGAAATTTGGCTGTTGTTATAGTGACTAGCGGTATAATTTGTTGCTATTGGGGACACCAGAGACTTCAAATTTTGTTTCTCTGATTCCATTACTTTCTGTCTCCCTGGCTAACTTTGTCTCTTCCCTTTGTTTTGCTCCCTCTAGAGGAGCTTTCCTTTCACACATTTTCAGCTATGTTCCCATACTGCTTGTGCTGCAGAATTTTTAGCAGGATGTGTGTGTTTGTGTGTGTGTGTGTGGGGGGGGGGGTTAGAGAAAAAGGGTGGTTCAATTTGATATAAACTTGATACTGATTACATAGCCTCCTTAAGAAAATATACTAGGACCTGGCCATGGGCCTGGAATTTTAGGGCTACCTCTACCTTCTCCGGCCCTAGCTCCTCCCCCCGACAGCCGGCTGTTTCTCCCCCAGTCGATGAATCCTTAGATATCCTTTTAATGTTCTGTCACCAACTCCCAGGAGCAGGCAGCCTCTCCTTTCTCCCACAGAGTGGCTAATGGGTTTGAACTGCTCGCCTGGACGTCCTCAGTCTAATGTGGAATGTTCTCTATCACTGTGTTGTCTTTAGTGGAGATAAAGAGAGCAAGTATGTTTTTTGAGCTGGAGTCCAGGAATATAGATAGCCCTTCTACGCATAAAGCTTATTTGATGTGTTACAGTTCTGGACTGTGTGCCTGAGGCTGTAATCTCATTTTGGGGGGAGTTCTCTGTTACAGGATTCGGGTGCAATTTATCTTCAGACTCTACTAGACTCGACTGAAGGTACAATCCTTTGTTTCCTTTCAGATATGGGCTGCAGCCCAAAGCACACCTCTAGCAAAGCCGTTCCTCTGTGTGTAAGAGCCATCTCAGACACACAGGGAATGTTCAGATCCATTTGGAGAGCACAGTCCAAACCTCTGTCTGAAGTGGTGGAGGCCAAGAGCAGAGGCAGCGACTGGCACAGAGACTAGGTGACACTGCAAGAGGAGCAGTGCTGAGACAGTGGGGCGATGAGACAGAGTGACAGGTAGGCTTCCTGGTCCAGAGAAGGTAGAGGCCAAAGGAACCACATCACGGAGCAGGCGTGGATGAGAAAGAGACTTGGTTGCAGGATGAGAAGTATTGCTGTAAACAAATGATGTGTCCTTCCTGTTTACTGATGTTGAAATGTAGTAACGTAGTAACTGCCCTAATAAACCTCCATCATCTTCGGCATTTGTGAATTCCGTGTGGCCATTACAGTGAATTACAGAACCCAGTATAGAAGTAATGTGCCGTGACAGAAGCTGTTGGTAACAGAGAAGGGAAAGATGGATGGCTCAGAGAGACCTATCTGATCCCTGCCTCTTGCCTCCGAGTGTCAGATATGGTCTCCCTATGCCGCTTACTGCAAAATTTCTATTTGTGTCACTTCCAGGGTTTGCTGACTTTGCTGCTGTTAGATGCCATTGCATCTGCCTCATCGCTGCTCCATGTGCAATGCACCAAACACGGCCCCGTTCTGCACCAGCCTCACGATTATCACCACCCCAAGCATCGCTACTGTCCTGTGGTCTCCCAGGCTTCTGACTCTCCTCGATGCAAGACACACATCGACTCTCTGAGGCCTTCAACTACAAAATCAAAACAAAACAAAGCAAATTCTTTGCCATGTCATGGATCCCCATGCATAGCCATTCGACGGGGCACGAGAGAACGGTCCCTTTGTGTTTCCCAGACGGCGAGTCTTTAAGGGAGTAGAAAGCGTCATCTAGCTCCTGCAGAGTGGTTGGTTATTTCAAACTTCTGACTTTGGGTTGTAGTCAACAGCCCAATGTGCAACCACGGCTCCATCCAGAAAAGTTATTAATTTTCAGAAAAGTTATTAATTTTCAGTTTGCAGCCACGGCTCCATCCAGAAAAGTTATTAATTTTCAGAAAAGTTATTAATTTTCAGTCTGTCCTGCTTTTCTCTTGTAGGCTCTGAGTGACATTCTTTACAGTGCTCTGCCTCTGTGAGGTGTCAGTCCGCTATTGTTGAAGCTTCTGGGTTTATTTTTACAACTTTTATTGTTACTTTGATTGAATATGTAACCCGGTGTTTCCCAGGCACCGATGTTCCTATATTAATCAAGTGTCCAATTTTACTCTGACTTTTTCTTCTGTCTACCCCAATAGAATTTTAAGTATAAAAGAATTAGACTTTTCAGGATATCTTTTACATCTAAAACAGGCTTTGGGTTTTCTCAGAAGGGTCCTGGAAATCACAAAGGTTTATTCTTTCTTATTATAAAGAGGGAGGCACTGGCAATATGAGAAATGCCACTGGACACGGAGGTAAAAATCAAACAAATCTATTAGATGAGCTGTCGCAGGCATAAAATTTGTGAATTTGGTAGCAAAAAACCATGAGTGAATGGTTATCTATCATGTATCAGCAGAGAGTGGCTTATACTGACAGATTGCACGAACTAATGCTTATCTCTAAGTTGTCCAATTTATTATGGAAATACTGTCAGGATCTCATTGATCCACAGGGTAGAAGCATGTTGCTCAATAAGAGTGGCCCGACTTATAGAAAAACGAGACTTAAGTTTCAGTAGGATGAATTTTAAGGTCAATTTTAAGATCACTGTTCCCTTGACTCCCTACACCGGTTATCATCTACATGACTCCATTTTAATTTTAATTGGAAATTCCCATTCCGATCAAGACCTTCAAAGTAGATACTCGATCAAGTAACTGGCATCACTTTTTCCCTCTTGTGGGTTTCTGATCTTTATACTAACTTGCTGGCACTTCTCTAAGGAGTTCGGGTGGAATAGCGGTTAAGTACTTGGCTGCTCATTGAAAGGTCAGCAGCTCAAACCATCCAGCCACGCTGAAGAAGGAAGATGTAGCAGACTGCGTCCATAGAGATTACAACCGAATGAAGTTCTGCTTGGCCTTATAGGGTCACCGTGAGTCAAAATGGACTCCCCAGCAGAAATACAAGGACCACAGAACGACTACAACCAAACATCACAAACTGGCTGGCTTGTATGAACAGAAGTTTATCGTCTCATAGTTTCGGAGTCTTAGATCAGGGAGTCATCTGCATGGATTCCTTCTGGGATTTGGGGTGATAGTCTGTTCCATGCAGCTCTCCTAGCTTCTGGTAGCTCGAGGTGTCCCTTGTCTTGCAGGTACAGCATCATCAGGTGGCCTTCCCTTGTTTATCACTCTGTGTCTGCTCTCCTCTTTTATTAGACTGGCACTCAGATTAGATTAGGGACCATCCTACACTGATGGTCTGACCTCATGTTACCTGATAACATCTTCAAGGACCTTATTTCCAAACAGCGTCCTCTTCATAAGTACCAAGGGTTTAGCGTAGATCTTTGGCATGAGAGGTTAAATGAACATATGACTCACTAGCTGAAGCATCTACCCCAAGAAGTCAAACCACTACCCGCAGCTACCAGTCCCAGAAGCTAAACCGCATTCCTACTGTTTATGATTAGGGCTGATGACTGACAGTTTCCTTGATTTCTGTTTCCATTTCCAATTTATGACCAACCAGAGAAAGGCAAAATATGACTCTCCATTTGGTTCAAATGCTCTGCTTCTTGTTAGTCCAACTTCAGCCTCCTTATGCACTCTTAAAGCTTCCTTTTCTTTCCAATATGGAGTTTTTCACTCTTCAGGCTGCTGTTCTGTTTATACCACATGCTCATGATGAAGGCTGATGGACTTGAACTCACTCTAACTGTCATCGGGTCAATACTGACTCATAGCCACCCCTTTGGGCTACTGGTGATCTTGAACTGTGGACCATTTGGATCACAGTCCCATTGGTAACTGCTACACCACTTGTTTTTATTATTTTTTAAAAGTTCTAAATATTCCTGGTAGTTTACTTACCAGTATATTGTATATAGCATGTCTCAGAATCACTTAACCTTTAGTATCAATTTTTTTTTTCAAGAAAAATATTTATCTGTTTTTGCATATCAGATGTAGCATTTAGATATTTATTTTTTTAAAGTACACAACGTGTTTGGAATATAAGTATTAAGATCACTTGCAAATATGTTTGTAAATGTTCTTAATACTTATCTTTCCAAACACATTGTGTATTTAAATTAATTTTTAAAATGTTTTAAAAAATTAAAATTAACAGGAGGGAAGGGCATGTAGAAGGGGAGGACTGATCTTGGAGATCTATGTGTAACCTCCTCTCTGGGAGATGGGCAATGGGGAGGCGGGTGAGGGGAGATGCCAGGGAGTGTAAGATAAGATATAATAATTATTTATAAACTATCAAGGGACCAGGGGTGGGATCAGGGAGGGAGGGGAATGGGGGGGAAAAAAAGGGAAACCGAGCTGATTCCAGGAACCCAAGTGGAAGGTGAATTATGAGAATGACGAGTGCAACGAATGTATAAGGGTGCTTTGCTCAATTGATGTATGTACAGATTGTGATAAGAGCTTTATGAGCCCCAATAAAAAGATTTTTAAAAAATTACAGCATAAGAAATTTAATGGAGGGTTCAAAGTTTAAAAAAATTAAAATTAAATTTTAAAATGTTTTATGTCTTTGTGACATTGGAGATCTTTTTTTGAAACTATTATCTGACTGATCGAAACCTCCACTACTCCTTCACTTTTTTTTAATCATGTATTTGGAAATCATGATTATATTTTCTTATATCCTTTTTCTACATTTTTCATCCTATAAAATGAGACAATGAATGAGAAACCCACTGCTATGCCCCGTGCCTGGCCTTTGCTCGGCAGTGTCTATAAAGCGGCGTACCGTTCAACATGGCTTGAAACATTACAAACGTGCTTAATCCACTTTTTTCATTTTGAACTTTTCCAGTGATTTTCATCCTCCTTTAAGTTGATGTCCTTGCTAAGTTTATGCTTCCCTAACCACACAGACAGCAATGCTAACACTGACTTCAATTACTTCTTTCAAATTCCCTTCTCTCTTTCAGTCAATCACCCAGGCATTCATTTGCTCACTCACCTAGAGTCATTTCAATATGAAATCCTGCAACAAGGGCTCTCTGGTACTTTCACAGTAAAACTAGTGACCTCCCAGAAAATTCTGTCACTTCAGAGCAATGTCCATTGTAGTCTCATTCTCTAGTTTTGTAGGGTGTGTGCCATGTGTCAGACTACTCTGGCCTTTCTTGCCTCTTGAGGCTGACGCTCCAGTTACCTATCTGGCAGCAGCGGCAGTGCACTCACCACGGGATCCTCCCCGCTGCTGCACATAATGCTTCCTTCGCCCTTCTGCCCAATAGTGATTAGCTCATTCCCACTCACTCATTCTTCCCAATTCTGATTAAGCACCCCTCTCTGCCTCTCTGCCTCTCTGCGACGTCTTCTGTAGAAGACTTCACACAGTGTGAATTGATGCTCCTTCTGTGTCCTGCCATTACACTTTCCATAGTGTCTTATAAATCTTGATTTACTTGTCTCCGCTTCTCACTAGATACAATTATCTTCAAAAGCAGAGGCTGTGTTTTATTAGACTCTGTCACTGGTGCGGAATTCAGTTTCTATGGGCAATATTTGTAGAATTAATGAATTATTTATGAGTGCAGAGAGGCAAGGACGCAGTAAATTTGACTTTTTTTTTCAACTCCAGGATCTGGATGGAAAATCATAAGATTAAATAAGAGTAGTTAAAGGTCTTTGAGCTGAACATCTAAATTCTGTTCAGAGGATGGTGAACGTGAATAAAGTTTGAGACCCCAAGGAGGATAATTAATCCGATTGAACAAATATTTATTCAAGACCTCCAAATTACCCATCCAGGCCACTCGAGCCCGCACTGCCAGGAAAGACTCTCACAGTGACAAGTGGCAAATGCAATCTCTGGCAGGAACTTGTGTGGAGTATGAACACAGTGGGGAATCTGGCTTGTTTGAAGCACAAGTGCATTTTATCCCAAAGTTCTTGGATGGGGGGGGGGGGGGGAAGGAGCCAGGATGAAGGTGAGGTTGGAAAGTCTTTGGCTCATTTCAAACGTTGTCACTCTGTCACCATTGCATCAAGACAAGTGCAGGAACAAATATGTGGAAGTGAGATACACATTTAAAGGTTGGCATCCCCTGGGCTAGAAGAGGCAGTGATTGTCCTGATGCCCAAGTGAGCCCTGAACAAAATGCCACAGAACGAGAAACTCTAAAGAGCAGAAAGTCCTGCTCTCACCGTGGAGTCTGCCCATTGGAACTGGGGGTCTTGGCGGTGTCAATCTTCTGAGACCCGTGGGAGAAGAACTAAGCCATGTGTGCCGTTTGCCTTCCTCAATTCCCTAAGGCCCCGTCACAGTCCCAGACCCCATTTGTAATCCCATTTCAACCAGTACTGATATTTTATTTCCTATTTCTTCAGTTCAGAATACATATGTGGAAGGATGTGGAAGGAATATAAATTTGGATTTCTAATTTGAATCACCAGAATTGGTGTTTGGAATGATGCCAGATATTTCCCCCATGTACATGGCAGTGCAGTAGATAGGAATACCAGAATAATACAAAAGTAAATAAAGCCTTTTCTCAGAGTACATATTTATATCAAAAACCACTTTGCTTGCAAAAAAGTGCTGGGGGGTGCATTAGGCAGTCAAATAAGAGTCCTAAGGATATTCCAGTCAGCAGTGATGGGTGGGCCAGGCACTAGGTCTGTGTGGTTTGGGTGGACATGTTGAAAGTGTGTGTATGAAGGGAGTCACAGAAAAATCCTGCAAAGCTTCAAAGAAGAGCAATCCATGTTGGATCAGGGTCTTGAATGAAGGCCGTGCCTAGATACGGAGAGAATTTCAGGCAGTTGGAACTGCTTCAACATTTCCATTGAATGTAATCCTGGTACTAAAGTAGGCTTTAGGATGAGCACTCTGAGTTAATTAACGCTTACTTTTCTTTTCTTCCTGCCTCTTAAAGAGGTCATTTTATTAAGCTCCGGCTAGAATGGATTTATTTCACTGATGCAATATTCCCTTCTTTTATTCCTGTCTGTGCTCAATGTAATAATGCATTCAGTGTAATATGCATTCAGTGTAATATGCATTCAGCAGCGTGCACGTGTGCAGGGGCATGTGTGGGTTGCCATGCTCGTGTGAATATGTGCATATTCTGTTTACTGGTCTCTGAGATTCCAAGAAATGTGGTTGGTTGGTTCTCAAATCTGGGGACTTCTTGCATATTTTTTCTATCCTAGTCTTTCCCTCTTTTTCTAGCACAAATCCACTTACACTTGTGCTAGTATTTCACTACGCAGCAGCAGCTACTGTCGGCACTTGGATGCTATGGGTTTTTTTGTTTTGTTTAAATGTCAATTTTTACTTATTGATGGATATGTCAATTTTATTTATTGATGGATAGATGCTTCAGTTCTGGCAATTTACATAGGCCTCTCTTCAAGTTCACTGTGATCATTGGTTGTGCTTTGCTTGATTGAGTGCTGAAATATTGCATTTCTTTTTACAAAACTGAGGTTTTGTGGCAACCTCACAACAAGTAAGTCTCTTAATACCGTGCTGTCCACTGCTCAGTTCATGACTCTGGGTCGTTTTTGGCAATCTTCACACCATTTCAGACTTCTTCATAATGCTATTGTACATTTAGTAGACTACACCATAGTGTAAACATAATTTCTATATCCATGGATAAACCAAAAAACCCATGCAGCTCACTTTATTGCAGCTATTTACTCTAATGAAGTGGTCTGGACCAAACCTACACCCTCTGAGAGGTCTACATAGACTTTCTTCGACTTTTTTTTCTATGGAGCCATATTTCTTCTTTATTACTGTATTTTGTTTGCTTTTTTATTTTCATTGCATTTCATGTTGTTTACATTTCCCAATAGAGACTTCATCGTGTGAATCAAAAAACAAACCAGATCCAATCCCCTGCCCCGGATTTGAATCTACCCCCTTGGGGCTCATTTTAAACTTGTTGTCACGTGGTTCCAACATGCTCCACATCTGGGTCTGGGTCTTATGGTTCCTCTGATTATTAGTGGTTTATTTTAAGTTTTGCATTTTTATGAATTTCATAATTACTTGCTGAAATCTGAGTTTCTGGTGTCAGATAATGGAGATAGAGGTATATAGATTTCATTGTGCTTGGCATACCTCATTTTTTCACTTTCACTTCAATATGGGGTTTTGAGTACTGTATTCAAAATTGGGCTGGATTACAGTTTGTTCTTGTCTTAGCTAACCTCAGAGCACACTTAATTATACACATTTCTCTAGTGGAACTTGGAGTTCTAAGCCAAGTTCATCTATGTTCCATGCCCTTGTCGTTTTCCTGTCTCTCTCCCATTAATGCCCTGCTATGATTTGTTACATAACTTCCTTCCTCCATTCAATTTGTGCTCATTCGATTTCATCGTTTCTGGAGCTAGGGGATGAGTCTGTAAGTGTGAGGCACTCTCTCTTACCAGTGTAATAATTCAATGGTGTAAATGTGCCTTTCACCACTGCTTTAGCTGCATACTGCATATTTTCACTTAGTTCTATTTATTTGCCTTTGAAGCTTCCTTTCTCGTGGCTCATTTAGATATGTGTTGTTACATTTCCAAATGAATACATTTACTTTGTACTTTTTGGTCATTGATTTCTACTTTGCTTTAATCATGGTCAGAGAACATGACTAATCTGATTTAATATTTTAGAAATTTTTTGAGGTCTCATAAAAAACAACACAATCAGTTCTGTCGCTGCTGTTCCCTTGTGGTGAGTGCAGTGCTCGCTGTAGCCCATTGGATCATGTGGGCTGACTGTACTCTTCAGTCATTCTGTATCTTTGCTGGTTTTCATTCTTGTAGTTGTAGCAGTTTCTGAGCAGGAAGAAGTATTTTATCTAACTATAATTTTGTATTTGTCTGTTTTCCTTTTATGTGTATAAGCTTTGCCTTCATGTACAAGTGGGTTTCAAAAAGTCTGTGGACAATTAGGTTTAACAGATATTGGAATTTTCCCACAGATCTTTCAAAACCTCCTCATATTGTAGATTCGGTTGTGGGGTGTATACACATTTAGGATGTGTAATGGTTATATTGGTGTATAAACTCGGCTGGGCCATGACTTTCAGAAATTTGGCAGTTCTAATCTAGTCATTTCCTAGCATAAGAGCTGATATAATGTCATCATATGCAACAGGAGATCTCCTAGGAACAGCAGATCACTGGAAAGGTGCGTCCTCGGGGTTGTGACCTACATACAATGCATATGCTATGCTGGGAGAGCTCTCTGGCATTTGCTTAGTCTGAATCCTGCATCTAGCTCACATCATCTAATTTGCAATTCGATGGAACTGAGTCAGAGGACCACCAATCTTGAGATTTGTTAACCTTTGCAATCTGTGGACCAGCTCCCTGCTATCTGACCTTCCAATATTGGATTTGTCCGCCCTGGAAGCTATGTGAGTCAGGAGAAGCCTGCAGCCTGATAGAGTTGAGACTTTCTAGCCTCGAACACAATGTGAGTTATTTCTTTGAGATAAATCTCAATTTATCTATTATCTCTCAGTGTATCTATAAATCTATCTATCGTTTAGCTACCTTTATTATTTGTGCTCTTTACTTTGTTCTTTCTTACTTTTTTTCACAGAAGATTTTGGTTCGAAACACACGACTCACAGCACAAACACAGTATTCAAGTTCTTTTCTGTTTTTCGTCTCACACAATAGGTATGTCATTTAGAAAGAATACTGTTGAAGCCATGATCTAAAACACTTCTCAGAGAGATCAAAAAGGACTTAGAACCCAGTCTCCACTCCTCCACTGTATACGGATATGAACCAAATAAGGCTGAATGTCAGGTGCTACCCAACCAGGTACATGCTAATTTTCAATACCAGGGATCAGTAAACGATTGCCTGTGATTGCCTGTATAGCAGCGAGATAGTCATAGTATATGTGTTTTTTAAAGGGTTGTTTAAAAATTGAAGACTATAGGGCAGAAATGTAGCTGATGGTAGAACTGCCCAGGTAGAGTTTCGTGGCTGGTACCTTTAAGGGAGTGCACTGCCTCCTCTTTCTTCCATGGAGTGGCTGGTGGTTACAAATGCCAGCTTCTCGGTTCACAGCCAGGCACAGAATCTTTTAAGAATGTAGAAACAGTTCTTTCTTACTTTTACAGATACCTTAAACCCCTTCTTTTATGATTTCCTTTCTAGACTGAGCAAGAAGGAGAGGAGAGCACTGGTTCTACACCATCTGTTCTGCATCAAAGCCTGTGCTCAGTTGAACTCAGTTTACTGATGTCGAGTTGTGTTTACCAGTTGCTCCAAGAGTGGAAGATGTCTGCTGCTGTAGAGCCTGCAGCCTTGCAAACCCTCTGAGACAGTGTCTCTGAGTCTAGTGTGGTTGTGCTGTCTCAGACTCAACTAGATGGTACTAAGTTGTGTTCATCCCAGGGACAGAAACACATCTATATGGCTTATGTCTCCTGTTGACACCTGTATTTTAGTCCAGTTCATTGACTACTGACCTGAAGCCTTTAACAGGCTCTGAATTAATTTGCCTGTTTTATTTTAGTTATTTTTATTTTAATGCAGTTATTATGATTCTTCTAGGTATATTCTCTGGAGCAAGTCAGAATTATGATTTAAAAATTACATATTTTTAAATATGAAATATATACAGATGCCACCATTATAAATTATTTTTAATCATCCAGCTTTGAGGAGTTTATAATCTAAAGAAACACATTATGCACACCATTCCCTTTTTTTTAATTACGATCAAAACATGGAAATAAATATCCTATTTTATCTCTATAATTTTTCTTTATACTTTAGTTCTTAGCAAGACATTATAGACATTTTTTCACCACAAAAATTATATAATATTTAGGTAATAAAAGGTGAGCTTATAGTGAATTTTTGGTAATATGGGGTAATTTTATTCTTAATTGTGAATGTGCCCTTGAGCAAATAATTTTTCAGATAAATTTTTTCATCTATAAAATATGCACACTAATATCTACATCAAATTATTGGTGTGAGGGAAAAATCAATAATGTACACATAAGATACAAGTAGAGACTTAGCACCCCAAAATATCTGTCTTTAATTTTTGCTACTCATGCTGTGGCTCAATTATTGTCTTTAGAAGTAAACTTAATTTCTTAACAAAACTACAGATTGTTATATTATACAGACACTAGTGACTACAAATAGCCAAAAATATTACTGTCATGAATTAAAATATTCAATTAAGTTAAAAGTTTGCCTGGACATGTAATGCTCATGAATGGTATAAATATTTCGAATGGTATAAATATTTCAAAATAAATGCAAGATAATATATTTACACGTTTCATTAATATGTGCTTTTCAACGAATTATGAGACTTTATGATGTAAACTCAAACTGTCGCTCCTTCTATCCCTTTTCTTCTACTTCCCTCTCCCCCTCCTTTCTGTGCTATGCTGGGTTCATGAAGGAAACCTTAATGGAATGCATGCACTACTGGAGAAATCAGTGTTGTTAAATTCTATACTTTTTACAGCAAAGATTGAAATGGCTTATTTTGACTCTGCATTTATTTAGCACATTTACAAAAATAAGTTCACTTGGAAACATTAGGAATAAAATTCACAAGTTTACAGGAAGAGAAGGAAGATTTTTAAAGATTTTAAAGGTCTGGATAATTAGATTTTTTTTCTCCTTTCAACTATTTCATTTCATTATTACTAAATTGGTTTACTTAAAGTATTATTAAATGGTGCTTATGTTTGGCATAAAACACACGACTCTTACATGTGTTATCATACGTGTTTATGTCTCATTAAATAATATCAGACAAATGCTTTGTATTACCATTGTATATAAATTTATTCTGATTTTAAAATAATTTTTAATTAAAAAGAGAGAGACTCATAATTGCACTACTCTTAAATACCTTGGTTAACATATGTTCAATCATTAAACAATTATATCATTATTATGTGTACCAATATTTGTCACCACTTTTCTGTCATTTTATCGTACAGTGGTGGCTTGTGTTATTCTATGGGGCTAGAAGCTCGGTCACTGGTATTTCAAATAACAGAAGAGTCACCCAAGGAGAATGGTGTCAGCAAAGCTTCCATCCTAAAAACAGTCTCTGAAGAAGGAATAGGTGGTCCATTCCTGAAAATTTAGACATTGAAGCCCTGTGAATAGAAGTGGAGCACTTAAACTCTCATGTATAGGAGCAGAAAATTATCAGAGATGGTGCCAGAAGATGCAGGACTGAGGTCTGAAGACACTCAAACTATGACTGAGGAAGGATAACCATCTCAAACAGTCAACCACACGTTGTGGATGGAGTAAATCCTTTGGGACTTTCATTTGCTGAGGGAGCATGACTCCAAATGAGAAGAAACAGCTGCAACATCTCTTAATGACTGCAACTTGGAATGTATGAAGTATGAATCTAGGAAATTTGGAAGTCTTCAAAATGAAATGGAATGCACAAAGACTGATCTCCTAAGGGGATTTTGAGCTGAAATTGATTTGTACAGGACATTCTGAGTCTGAAGAATCACATGGTTTACTACATCAGGAATGACAGATTCAGGAGGAGTGGTGTCTCATTCGTTGTCCAAACAGACATTTCAACATCTGTCTTGAAGTACAATCCTGTCTCTGATAGGATAATATCTATCCTCATACAAGGAAGGCCAATCAGTGTAATTATTGATCAAACGTATGAAGCTAGTGATGTAGAAATTGAAGCATTTGACCCATGTCTTCAGTCTGAAATTGATCAAACATGCAATCAAGATGCATTAATAATTATTGATAATTGGAATACAAAAGTCGGAAACAAAAGCAGAAGGAACAAGGCATATGATGTCAGCTGATTCTTGGCTGAAAGAAAAGAATTCCAGAAAGATGCTTACTTGCGCTTCATTGATCATGAAATGGGATTTGACTGTATGGATAACACACTGTGGCCAGTCGTGAGAATAATGGATGTTGCAGAACACTTCCTTGTGCTCATGTTGAACTTGTGCATGGATCACGATGCAGCTGTGTGAGCAGAACAAGGGAACATTGCATGCTTTATTATCAAGAAAATTATGTGTCAAGTTCGGATCCTCTCACCATATTTAATCAATCTGTTTCCTGAGCAAATAATCACAGAAACTTGAGGATATGAAGATGAGCAAGGCATAAGGCTTGGAGGCGGGCTAATTAACAACCTGCAATATGCAGAAGACACAGCCTTGCTTGCTCAGAGTGAGGAGGACATGATGCACTTCTGCCAGAGATAAGGATCACAGCCTGCAATGTAGAATACAATCTAATGTAAAGTAAACCAAAATTCTTACAGTTGGTTAATATGTCACATCCTGATAAACAAACCAAGATTGAAGCTGTCAGGAGTTTACCTTGCTTGGATCTACATCACGGTTCATAGAAGCAACAGTCAAGGCCTCAAATGGCACATTACATTGACTAAATATGCAGCACAAGATCCCTTTAGAGTGTCCAAAAGACAGGAGGTAACTATGAGGAGTAAGGTGCGCCTAACGTAAGTCATGATATTTTCAATTACCCCATGTGCATGTGAAAGTTGGGTGTTGAATAAGAAGATTGAAGAAAAATAAATGCATTTTAATAACAGTGCTGATGAAGAATATTGAAAGTTCCATGGACTGCCAAAGGAACAATCTGTCCTCAAAAGAGTACAGCCACAAGTCTCCTTACAAGCAATGATGATGAGACTTTGCCTCGTGTCCTTTGGATATGTGATCAGGAGAAACTAGTCCCTGGAGAATGCTCTCCTGCTTGGTAAAGTGAGGCCCTTGGCAAGACTGACACAGGAGCTGCAACAACGGGTGTAAACGAAACAATGGGGAGAATGGCACAAAGCCTGACAGCCGAGTTTCGTTCTGTTGGACATGAGGTTGCGGGTAGTAGGAAATGACACCAGGGCATGTAACGTCCCCAACTGCTACTCACACACCTTCACAACATCCCACGGAAGATGAGCAAAGCCCTTTCTTCTGATTTTTAAAATTATATTTAAATACTGTGCAATAACTTTGTACATATATACTCTCTTGATTTATAATGATGCTATGGGTATGGAATTAATATTTAAACAGCATAACTTCCACAAGGCCTTTTCATGCATGTAGTCTTTGTGTTTAAAATACAGATACACTTTCAGCTATTTCATCAAATTTTGAGACACTTAGAATCACTAAGGCTTTGCAAATATTACATACTTTAACTTCTTAAAAAGTTTTTCAATGTAAGAAATTTACTTTAGTCCATTTATAATTTATGCTTCTTTTATTAATGAATATTTTCCCATGTATGAATGAGAGGGCTTCTTAATGTTTAGGGAAAATTTATATTGTCTCTTACTTTTATTTTTCCATAAACTTTCTAAGAGCACCTTTGTTTATGTTTACTTACTGATTTTCCTGTTTTCATTTTTTCTTCATAAATTTTATGAATTAATCTTATGAAGTTATTTTAATGATTTTTATGAATATAAGAAATTCTACATATTTTTTGTTTCATTTTTTAAATTTTTTTATTTTTTAAAACAATTTATTAGGGGCTCATACAACTCTTATCACAGTCCATACATATACATACATCAATTGTATAAAGCACATCTGTACATTCTTTTCCCTAATCATTTTTTTCTCCTCTTTTCTTTTTTTACATTTTATTAGGGACTCATAGAACTCTTATCACAATCCATACATATACATACATCAATTGTATAAAGCACATCCATACATTCCCTGCCCCAATCATTCTCAAGGCATTTGCTCTCCACTTAAGCCCTTTGCATCAAGTCCTCTTTTTTTCCCCCTCCCTCCCCACTCTCCCCTCCCTCATGTGCCCTTGGTAATTTATACATCGTTATTTTGTCATATCTTGCCCTGTCCGGAGTCTCCCCTCCCCCCGAAATTCTACATATTGTAAAAAAATTTTTAACACAGTATTTTCATTTTCACTCAGATTACAGCATTATTGTGAGTCAGAAGGGACTTGATGATAGTGGGTCTGTTCTTTTTTTAAAATGCAAGTATGTTTTTTATGTTCCATTAAAGCTTAAATTTCTGAGCAGTGAATTGGTGAAAGGCTACAATTTACTATGTAAGAATTAAAGTCATTTGTAACTGTTCACATAAAGTCAGCTTCCATTGAACTACTGACTAGCTTTGTCCTTAGAGTGCACTAGAGAGTGTATTTTCTAATAACTTTCTTCTCATAACCTGTCATTCTGTGATGCTCACCTTCCTGATATGATCGCTGAAGACAAAATGGGTGCATAAGCTAATGTGGTGAAGAAAGTTGATATTGACCAGCTATCAAAAGATGTAGCATCTGGGGTCATAAAGGCTTGAAGATAAACAAGCAGCCATCCAGCTGGAAAGCAACAAAGCCCACTTGGAAGGAGCACACCAGCCTGTGTGATTACAAGGTGTCGATGAGATCAGATTTCAGACATTAGAGGACCCAGAAAAAACAATCATAGCAATGCAAATGAGGGGGCAGGGTGAAGTGGAGACCCAAAGTCTCTCTGTAGACAATTGGACATTCTCTCACAGAAGGGTCACAAAGAAAGGATGAGCCAGCCAGGGTACAGTATAGCACCAACAAAACACACAACATTCATCTAGTTCTTTGTTTTGATGAGAGATGCTATTTTTTTCAAGATTCTGTTTTTTTAGTAGTTTTATTAGGGGCTCATACAACTCTTATCACAATCCATACATACCTCAATTGTGTCAAGCACATTTGTACATTCATTGCCCTTATCATTCCCAAAACATCTGCTCTCTACCTAGACCCCTGGCATCAGCTCCTCAGTTTTCCCCTCCCTCCCTGCTCCCCACTCCCTTATGAACCTTTTGTAATTTATAAATTATTATTTTGTCATATCTTGCACTGTCTGACGTCTCCCTTCAGGAGACTCCTCTAGTTCTTTAATGCTTCTTCCCTCCCACTGTCATGACCCCAGTTCTACCTTACACATCTGGCTAGTCCAGAGCATGTACATTGGTACTGATAAGAGCTTTTGATACATGGAATCCAGGACAGATAAACCCCTCAGTAGTGATACCATAAGGGTAGGGGGAATGTGGGGGGAGAAATGGGGAATCAATCACAATGATTGACTTATAACTGCCCCTTACCTAGGGGACAAAGAACAGAAACATAGGTAAAGGGAGCCAGGAGTTGGTGTAAGATATGAAAATAATAATAATTTATAAATTGTCACAGGTTCGTGAAGGAGGTAGGGAGGGGGAGAGAGGAAACAAACGAGGAGCTGATACCAAGAGCTCAAATAGGAGAATATTTTGAAAAGGACGATGACAACATATGTACAAATATGCTTGACACAATGGCTGTATGGATTGCTACAGAGAGCTGTAAGCGCTCCCAACAAAATGATTTTTAAAAAGTAGAGAATGTGCTGCAGACGCTTCTCTTGCTAGTCAGTCCAGGGAGTATCAGTCAAGCCCTGAGGGACCTCTCTGGGTGCATGCATAATGGAAATTGGGGGATTGGGGTCACATGATCGTGAGTCACACCCTGATTGCCTTAGTGGGCGGGTCCTTGAACAATCTTAAGGTCGCTTGTTACCTAGCCTAGAGTTCACGTCCCAATCCCACTTCTGTGGTCCTGCCTATAACTATTATGTATCGCCCAGACATTAGTCATTTTTGTGAAAGTTTCTTTTGCCTTCTCATGTCTTATGGAAGTCTCTGGTTGTCCATCAACCCCTAGAGACCATTGTACAGACTGCCTGCTAATGGTCTCCCTCATCCATTTGCTGTGTCTTTGTCTCATCTTTCCTGTTTAAGACTTACTTAATATTCTCCTTAGATCATATTTTTACATAAATATAATTAAGGACAAAATTAATAAATAAATTATCTTACATTAACAAAGTTAAGCAAAACATTAATAAGCGTTCTCCATAAATTATATTTTCATTTTTATAAAGGGTCTCTTTTGTATCCTAAACCAATGTGCAGTTTCTATGCAGTCGCATCTCTTTGCTTTCCCTCATTGTTATTTTTCTAGAGTATAAATTTTCAAAGTACTTTCCGGAAACTGGGTAAGAATATGATATGTACTTATTTGTATGCCATCTAGCCTCATCCTCAGCAGTTTAAATTTTTCCATTTTATTTCTTTCCTGTTTAAACCGTAAGTTTATGGTATGTTGACTTACATAATAATAATTTTTAATTTTGATTCAGGAAAATAGAAAACCCTTGTTAGTGAATCAGAAACTGCTAATTCACTCTAATAATTACATCAATGATCTTTATGTAAAAGTACATGACATTCTTTAAGTAAAATCTATGACATGTTGAAGATGCCTTATTTCTGCTGATTCTGTGTCTTAGTTCCCTAGTGTTGCCATAGCAAAGTCTCAGAAACTGGGTGGCTATTAAGAGCAGGTATTTATTTTCTCATGGCCTGGGGACAATAGTCTGAATTCCTATGCATTCCCCAGAAGGTGCAGGTGAAAATCCATTCTTGTGTCCCAGCTTCAGGTCTTCTTGATTGGTATCTGTGATGAGCTCACTCCTCACACAGCAGCGCTTCCTCTGACAGCCTTTCTGTTGCCTTTTATCAGCCACCTCTAAGAAACAATTATAAATCACCTTCTGCTAGACGGACTTTATGTTAACTGATGACATCTTCAAATATCCTATTTTTAAGCAAGATCTCATTCACAAGAAGCAGGGTTAGGATTTCAACATACACTTTTACTGGACACAATTAAATCCATAATATATGCATTTTAATATCTTTTTACTGGGGACTCGTAGAACTCATCACAATCCATACATCCATCCATTGTGTCAAGCACATTTGTACATACATTGCCATCATCATTCTCAAAACATTTGCTTTCTATTTGAGCCCTTGGTATCAGCTCCTCATTTTTCCCTGCCCTCCCCACCCCCACCTCCCTCATGCACTATTGATAATTTATAAATTATTATTATTTTGTCATATCTTACATTGTCAGATGTCTCCTAATCCATAATATTTTGTTAGGAAATATTTTCAATTCTATATGAGTAAATGAAAATGGAAACAGATAACTCATGGAAAACTAAAGTACTATAATTATTTGAATGATAAGAACATGATTTTTAATATGAACCTATATTATGCATATGGTTGATTCAGACTTGATAGTTAAAAGGTTTTTTTTATCCCCTTTGATAGATTCCCTCAAAGATGTCTTATATTCTTGGATGTTTGGTGGTTAAATCTTTAGATCATGGATTGCTAAAAGAAAGAGAAAAAAGTTTATAAAAGTCATACTAAGAGAGGAGATGCAAAATGTCAATTTACATTGATAGAAGAGATATGCACTGCCATTGAGTTGTTTTCAACTTAGCATGATCTTCTAAGACAGAATGAAACCACCCTATGGGTTTCTGAGAACGTAAATCTTTCAGGGAAGAGATGACCTCATCTTTCTTTCACATGGAATCAGCAATCAGGCAGTAAGCAGCCCAAGGTCTAACCCACTTACAAGTACTCCCAATAGGAGGATAGGTGATATGCCAGGTACATCCTCATAGCGGGGCTAACTCTTTGAGATAGGATGCAGTGAGCATGGAAAACACTTGACTGGTTGAGGATTAAACACGGAAACAGTCTCAAAGCAGTAGAATCTGTATTCAAGCATTACTGTTGTTAGTTGCCATTGGTAAACTCCGTCTCATGATAACATTTGAGGAAACATTGTCTTCTATTTTGAGTATTGCCAATAAGCAATACAGTCCCTAGATCTGAAGGAATGATTGTGATTAATAGCATGAAAAGACATAAGTCCTTCTCCTAATGCTAATGTCTTTACTTTGTCTCCATAAGTTGTTTTCCAAAAAATTCCTGTACTTTGGAGGAAGATGCAGCAGTATTTAAATATCTTTTATGTTTCTGTGTCTCCAAGTGCTTTGAAATATCATTCTTCCCGCCTAGCAAAATTTCAACATTACATTTCTCATATTTTACCATGTAATTGCTTTTGTTTTTTTTTAATAAAAGGTAATTCACTTCTTAGATCATCGTTGAATTTGCATCCTTTTTTCTTACTCATTATGTTAAAAATCTAAAAAAATATTAAAAAATTATATTATAAATTATTATATACATATTGCTTAAAAACACAGCAAATAGGTACATAATTACATGAACATATTTTATTGTTAGCTTATAAATTAAATTAACTTGATTGTTATAAAGTAACTATATTTTTAAAATTATTTTAATTTTAATCCTATATTTCTTTCTAAATAATAATACTAACTTGTGTTATTTTTTCTCTGAATTTGCCGTAACACAAGTTGTAAGTGTCACTTTGAAGGCCAGCACTAGACCTTTTGTTGTCACTATAAAATATAAATAATACAAGTACTGTCTGCTAAATTCAAGAAAATTTATGTATTTATAAAAAGAATAAATAAATTACTTACTTCAATTATCTGAATAACTGATTTGTTGACCTCACATAACTAGCACTAGCATGCAGTATGATGTGTATCATCTGAGAGACAGTTACAAAATGTTTTCATCGTTGCTAATGCCAAAAAATGCCATTGTTCATTAAGTCCAAACAGTGGTGGCCAAATTCTAACAACTGATTAGCAATGCGAACTTTGATAAGCAGTTCTTGATAATCAGTTCTCAACAATTATTTGTTATTAAAGTTTAACATTATAAAATTAACAAAAATAATATAAACGTCATATCCTGGCGAAATAGTCACATGGCAACCGAAAACGATATATTCCCTTCCTGGTTCTCCTGCCGTTCCCTAGCTTGTCGTGCATTCTTTCCAAAAATTGGGACTTTTTAAAATGCCACGGGACGCAGGACAAATTGTTAAAAATCGGGACTGTCCCGCCAAAAGCGGACGTCTGGTCACCTTATATTATGAGTGCCTTCCAATCTGAGGGGGAAGAAAGACCGGACTTTTTTCTCCTGTGAAGACTTAGTCTTGGAAACTCACAGGGGCAGCTGGTTCTATCTTATCATATAGGGTCACTACGAGTGAGTCAGCATGGATTTGATGGCAGTAGATGAGTGAGGGAGTCCGACCTGAGGTCTGATCTTCCAACTCTTTATCAGACAGTGTTTCATTGCTATTATAAAGTTTTCATTGGGTAATTCTCTGCCCTCCCTCCACCCCCTGCCCACCAGAACATTGCTTCACTTGTTTTTTTAGTCATTTCAATGTCCTTTGTGAGGAACTGTTCATCTGTTAATGTACTTTGCCCATTTTTTAATATTTTATATTTCAGATGATCAATTCTGTGAGGGAGTTCTAGCAAACTATCTTTTTTTAATAGTCTAACGACAGAATCATCCTAAAAATCATCATCATACTAAAAATTAATCATCACCACAATTAATGTTAGATCATTTGCTTCTTTAAGCTTTTCATTATCTCCCCACTCCCCTGCGACACCCCCAAGAAACCATTAATCCAATCACTGTCTATAGATTTACCTCTCCTGGATTTCATAGACAGGAAAATATACCGTATAAGCCGATTTTTTTCAGCACATTTTAAATGCAGTTTTGGTGGTAAAATTGGCTGCTTCAGTGGATATTTGGGTCAGCTTATATTCAAGTACATACGGTTCTAAAAATCTAACAAAATAAAACAGATAATCCTCAATAAAAAGAAAGCATAAAATATTAAACTTAGAACAAATTTAAAGTGGGTCAAAAAGGAGATCAACTGATAAGATATTAAATTTTACCTAACTGTATCTGCAACAATCCACTTTTCAACGCATTTTGCATGATAGCAAAACTATTCGCCTTCCTGGTCTATATAGTCAGAGGGGATTCACCAGAGGCTAAACCCATGCATACCTCGCCTTTATCCTCCCCTCCCCGCACCCCACCCCCGCACCCACCCCCGCCTAAACAGAAGTAACTTTAAAGTGAGCCAAAAGGGAGATCAAATGATAAGATATGACGTACATTTTAACTTACCTACATCTGCCATAATCAACTTGAAAATACTCTGTCCGGTAGCAAGGCCATTCTCATCCCTCAACTATGGTCAGAGGAGATTGACGGGAGACTTAATCCATGTATGGACCCTGCAAATGGGAATGGTTGGTTATTCTAAGAAGTGCACATTCCCCTGTCTATAGTTTGTTTGAAAATTGAGCCATGGGGATGACTTTGGTTCCAGATCTGAAGGATGATTGGGAGCCATCGTATTGGGGGTTTCCAGCAGTCTGTCTGATTTGAAAGCCTTGTCTTTTATATGATTTTGAGTTTTGCTTCCCATTTTTCTCCCAGCGGATTCAGTCCCTACTAATGTGATTTCTTTTATAGTAGTCGGTAGAGGTAGCTGAGCACTGTCTTGCTCTCTGAACTCAGGATAGCAGGAACTGAGGTTCGCCTGGCCTGTTAGTCCATTGGACTAAATGTTTGCATGCATCTTTGATTTACTGCATTCATTTTTGCCCCACATTTGGGACAATCAATAATTGTACCTTAGATGAGCACAGACAACAAGAAGAAGAAAACGTTTTGCTCATTTATTGTGTGTGAGCTGCCACATGATCATTTATGTCCATCCTGCTGGAGAATACTAGCAAGTAACCATTCATTTTTATGTAATATTGGTAGTTGTCTACCTCCGTTGAACTAGAGTAGGACAAGGACATGGCAGTTACAGTCATTCTGGTCTCTAGCACTTACTGTTTTACAGGATGCATCTTGGTTGTTATTGCTACTCCATTTGGTGTATAAGCAATGGGGAAAGATATGTCACTTTTGTTATTCCTCTTGTTATTGGTATGCTTTTTTATTCAGCAAATATTTTCAAATTTAAATTCTAACTTGAATGCAAACAAGCAACTCCATTACTAACACTGTATGAGGGACAAACATGTAGCTTCAGGAAAATATTATCACTTCATTCATAAGTATTATGAAAACAATGTTATTGTCTTTCCTCTTCCCACATAGTGATAATAGTGAGACAAAATAATGTATCCAGGCATCCAGTAACTAAATAGCTAGTTTTGCTGGTTAAAGAGAAAACAAAAACAGAATGCTTAACTCACTTTTTTGGTGGACATTTATTTTAGGGATAGGCAAGATCTGAGTCTCATAATGGAGAACCATTCAATTCAACATCGTAAATAAATAAGATTACGTTTGTCTCTAATATATTCTAAATTACAATTTGAAGAACTGTTACCCTAGTGCAATGGCTGGGTTTTGTGTCAACTTGACTGGGACGGTAATCTCAGTGGTTTGGCAGAGTTCTTGTCATCCCCCATGATGTGACATAATATAATGCAATCAACTCCATTATAGCAGCCATTTGTGAGATGATGAAGGCGGATTACAATTCCATTACTCAAGGCATAACCCTGATACTATGGGAAAGAGTTTTCCTCAGGGGTTGACGTACTTGTTATATAAATAGTCGTTATTACGTTTCCTTTCTTTTTGACACATCTGGACCCTGCATCTGGTTCATAGCTTCCAGTTCTTTGGACTTGAGCCGACAGCTTGCCTCATTGCCTGCTAATTCTGGGAGTCATCAGTAGCCTGCCACCTGGCTCGCCAACCTTTGATTCATTCACCTTTCTGTTCACAAGCCTGAATTGCTAACCTGGGACTCATCTGCTTTTGCACCGTGTGAAGGTTCCACTGATCCAGGATTCAAAAGCCCCCAAAGCTTTGCGAATCAGAAGCTGCCAGTTTAAAACCTGACCCACAGGCTTGAAACTGATTGAATATACCTGCTTCTAAAACAGCGTAGGTCATTGTCCTGATATAATTTTCTTTCCATATATACATATAGAAATGTCAAAGGTTTTGCTTCTCTGGAGATATAAGTCTAACAGTGAAAGTTGGTACAAATACAGAAAAATTCAATGTTTTTCAAATATCACCTTGTTAAAATACATTCAATGAAGTAGATGCCATTGTCCTTATGTTAAAAAATAAGGGCACTGAGAAACAGAGTGGTGAAGTATTTGTACAGGATTTGAATTCAACTAGCTTACTCCACAGCAGCTACACTTAAACCACTATGCTTTATTGCCTCCCTGTGTCAAAGATGATTAGATATTATAACATTTTGACAAAATATTGAGTGGAGTAAAAAGTAAACACTTTTCAAATTTGGGTACATTATGACAAAAAATTCAAATATTCTCTTCCTGGGGAATGAGAAAAAACAGTTAAAATACTGGACAATTAATTACAACTGAATGCCTATTTAAACATGTTTTTCTTTAATTGAACTTGTCTTCAACATGCAAAATTTCCTGCATAAATTCAAGCTGAAGAACCATCTGTTTTCTTCCTTTTTAATGACATTGCCAGCATGTGATTTTCCAACATTTGTGCAAAATTCCCGAGAGTCTTATAGAGACATGCTAAGGAACACCCTTGGATGCCTTGGGAACATCAGATAATGTTTCATGTTCTTATTACTGGGAAGAAAGCAAGATCATTTTAATTTTGTTAGAAAAAAAGAAGATAGAACATTTAAAAGCATAAATTGTTGGGATCTCATCTAAAGACTGCTTGACTTCATATATTCTGAAATTGAGTGTGAATATTAGTCATGCAATCTTTTTTTTAATTCTTTTTTTAAAAATCTTTTTATTGGGGCTCATAAGGCTCTTATCACAATCTGTACATACATCAATTGAGCAAAGCACCCTTATACATTCGTTGCACTCGTCACTCTCATAATTCACCTTCCATTTGGGTTCCTGGAATCAGCTCGGTTTCCCTTTTTTTCCCCCCATCCCCCTCCCTCCCCGATCCCACCCCTGGTCCCTTGATAGTTTATAAATAATTATTATATCTTATCTTACACTCCCCGGCGTCTCCCCTCACCCGCCTCCCCCTTGCCCATCTCCCAGAGAGGAGGTCACACATAGATCTCTGAGATCGGTTCTCCCTTTCTACACCCCCTTCCCTCCTGGTGTCGCCACTCCCACCGCTGGTGTTGAGGGGTTCGTCTGTCCTAGATTCCCTGTGCCTCCAGATCCCCACTGCACTGCTGTACATCCTCTGGTATAACCAGGTCCGCAAGGCAAGGTAGAATTGGGGTCATGATGATTGGGAGGGGAGGAAGCATTCAGGAACTAGAGGAAGGTTTTGAGTTTCATTGTTGCTACACTGAACCCTGAGTGGCCCATCTCCTCCTCACTACCCCTCTAGAAGGGATGTCCAGCTGTCTACAGGTGGGCATTGCGTCCCCACCATGCACTCCCCCTCTTTCACGGTGATGTGATTCTCACCACCACCCCACCTTTGATGTTGGAGACCTGGTCTCCTCTGTCCTTCATGGTCACCTATGTTGGTGTGCTGCTTCCGTGTGGGCTCGGTTGCTTCTGGGCTAGATGGCCGTTTGTTTGCTTTCAAGCCTTTAAGTCCCCAGACGCTATATCTCTCAGTAGCCGGGCACCATCCGCCTTCTTCACCACACTTGCTTATGCACACTTTCGTCTTCAGCCATTATGTGAGGAAGGTGATCACACAATGATTGTTTTTGTTCCTTGGTGTCTGCTACATGGTCCATTCAACACCTTGTAAGGTCATGCAATCTTTGCATCAAAAGGTTTCAACTATTATAAAAGTAAAATTATAATGATAAAAATTGGTATTTTCATGGTGTTCGCCTAAGGAAAAACTTAATACTCTGTAACGTAAACTGGGTTTGGTGTTTTTGTTTTTGATGTCTTTGTAGAGTTTTTATTCAATATATTTTAAATAAAATATTTACCTGTCACTTCTCTCCCACCCTTGGTAACCATTTTTTTTTTTGAAAGTGGGCATAAGATTCTTTTTTTTAATTAGCGGCTTTTACATCTCTGATCACAATCCTTACATTCACCCAGTGTGTCAAGCACATTTGCACATATGTCACCATCATCATTTTCTTTTTTTTTAACAATTTATTAGGGGCTCATACAACTCTTATCACAGTCCATACATATACATACATCAATTGTATAAAGCACATCTATACATTCTTTGTCCTAATCATTTTTTTCTCCTCTTTTCTTTTTTTACATTTTATTAGGGACACATAGAACTCTTATCACAATCCATACATATACATACATCAATTGTATAAAGCACATCCATACATTCCCTGCCCCAATCATTCTCAAAGCATTTGCTCTCCACCCTTGGTAATCATTAATGAATGTTTCTTTCACTGTGTGAACCATTTCTTGACTTTTCATAATAGTGGTCTGTAAGGTATCTATCATTTCGTGAGTGACTTATTTGTCTCAGCAACATATGATCCATGTTGAAAGGAATTTCACAGACTCATCATTACTCATTAGCATTGGGTAGCATTTCATCATGTGTGTGCGCGCGCACACGCACCAGTGTTTATATTTTCTTCCATTGTGAACATGAGATTGTTTCTATCTTATTGCTATTGTGAACAGCACTGGGACAAACATGAGTACAGATTATATATATATATATATATATATATGAAATGCTTCTATGTAAATTCAAGTTGATGTTGAAGAAATTGAAAGCAATCCCATGTGAGCCAAAATATGACTATAAATATATCCCACCTAGTATTAAGAACAGGTTTAAATCAGACCTGACTAGCTGTGGATGACATACAAAAACACCATACATGAAGAAAGCAAAGAATAAAAGAGAGAGAGAAAGACAGAGACAGGGAAAAAAGAAAGAAAAGACAAGTGTACGTAGAAGATATTCTGAATTTGCCCTTTTGTTGTTTTTTAACCTTTCCCCCCATGAATTAGTGTAGTATTTGCATAATCTGGTGTCAATTTGAGGATTAAGAATGTAGAGGTGGAGTCTAGATTGTCAATCAGGGTATAGCCAATGAAGGCTGTATGTGGGCAAGGCCTTCTCCCAAGGATTCTGGGAAATCCTGTATTTCCTCCTTGGAGGTCCAACACCCCCTCTCTCTACTCTCTCCCCGGGAGATATTGCAGTTGACAAGCCACATGGAGAGAGGTTGGTGGAGCCAAACCTCTGGAGCCAAAGAAGTCACGTGGAGACCCCTGCCAGTGCTGAGATGCTTGCAATGCTACTGGATCCACATGACTTCCCACTCACTGGCCTGTGATATTCTTGCATTTGGCATCATTGAATGTGTTTTGTGAGTCAGGAAAGGACTTTATAGATAGGTATCAGATGTATGGGCTAATATAAGACTTATGGACTTGATCTGGACTGGGCTGGGATGTTTTCTTAATATTCAATTGCTCTTGTATATAAAGCTCTTTCTTATGCACATATGAGTCTCTCTGGAGTTGTTCCTCTAGTCTACCCAGACTAGCACAATTAGGTAGGGGGTTTAGATTTCAGATGCTCAATCCTGTGAGTTTAAAATAAATTATTGTAGAGGGTACAAAAAATTTCATTGATATTTAGGCAGAGATCAGATCTGCTGACCTCAGACTCATCTCCCTCTGGACCTTGTGGCAGTCCTGCTGATCCAGGCCCCGGAACTATGCAAGTCAGGAGAAGCCTCCAGCTTAAAATAACATCTCCAACTGAATATTAAGTAGCAGTTTAAAGTTAAATTTTTAACAACTAATTCCTAAGTTTTCTTCACAAACTTTTTGCAGCTATCATCTTCTTCCTCTCAGTAAATGGCTATTATATATTTTTATTTTTTAATTAGTTAATTTTGGAAATGTTTGAGGTACCTTGGACCTTCCCGTAGTAATTTTATTTTTTTCTTCCAACATTTTTTGGCATATAATTCACATATCACACAATTCAATAGTAAATCACATTAAGAAGAGTTGTGCAAGGCAATTATGTTCTTTTAGTTGTTCAAGCAATAAACTTGGAATCATCCTTAATTTCTTAATTTCATATTTCACATACAATACAATCATCCAGTCTTATTCTGACTCATAGAGTTTCTATACAAGAGAATTAAACATTGCCTTGTCCAGCACCATCCTCATTGCCAAGTTTGAGACAATCATTGCAAGCATGATGTCAATCCATCTCATGATGGTCTTCTCCAGGAATTGGTCTCTTTTGTTAACAAATCATAAGTATATTTGTCGCACCATTGTCACTTCTAAGGCACATGCTGGTTATATTTCTTCCAAGATAGATCTCTTCATTTATCTGGCATTCATTGACATATTCAATATTCTTCAAAAACATCCGATATAAAACTCATGTATCCTTTCCATTTTCTTGTTCACTGTCTAGATTTTGCATGGATGTGAGGTGATTGAGAATACCATTAATTTGATCAGGTGCTCCTTGACCCTCAAGGTTGCTTATTTATTGATTTGCTTTTTAAATCACTTCAAACAGAACCTTTGTGGTAGATTTGCCAATGCAATATGACATTTGACTTCTTTTAAAAATTTAAATAATTAAAATATTTTAAATTAAATAATTTTATTGGGGGCTCATACAGATATTATAACAATACATAAATCAATTCTATTGAGCAAACATGTACATATGTGGTCGTCATCATTTTCAAAACATTGTCTTTCTACTTATCAGCTCCTCTTTTTTCCTTCCCTCCCCCACCCACCCTCCCACCCTCATAAAACCTTAATAAATTATATATGTATGTATATATATATTTCATATCTTACACTGTCTGCTATACCCCTTCACCCATATTTCTGATTGATTTCTTTTCTTTCTTTTAAAAAATACTTTTATGGGGGCTCTTACATCTCTTATCACAGTCCATATATATTCCTCCAGTGTGTCAAGCACATTTTCACATATGCCGCCATCATCATTTTCAAAGCATTCTCTTCCCGCTTGAACCCCTGATATCCACTCCCCATTTCTTCCCCCTCCTTCCCTCACCCACGCTCCCTCATGAATTCTTAATAAGTTATAGGTTATATTTTCCATATCTTACATCGTATTCTGTCACCCCTCACCCACTTTTTCGTTATTCGTCCCTGGGAGGGGGTTCTAGGTTGATCTTTGTGATTGGTTCCCCCTTTTTCCCCCACCCTCCCTTAATCCTCCTGGAATCTCTACTCTCACTGTTGCCCCTGAAGGGCTTATCTATCCTGGGTTCCCTATGTTGTGGGTTCTTATCTATAGCAGTGTGCATGCTCTGGTCTAATCTGACTTGCAAGGTAGAATTGAGGTCATGATAGTGGGGTGAAGGAAACACCAAAGAACTAGAGGAAAGTTATGTGTTTCATATGTGCTATACTGCACCCTGACTGGCTCATCTCTTCCCTGTGACCCCTCTGTGAGGGTATGTCCAAATGTCTACAGATGGGCATTGGGTCTGCATTCCCTGCCCCTCGGCCCCCATTCACCTTGGGTATGGTTTTATTTGGGGTCTTAGATGCCTGACACCTGATCTCATAGACACCTCATGATCACACAGGCTGGTGTGCTTCTTCTATGTGAGCTTTGTTGCCTCTCAGCTAGATGGAAAATTGTTTATCTTCAAGCCTTTAAGACCCTAGATGCTATATCTTTTGATAGCCAGGTACCATCAGCTTTCTTCACCACATTAGCTTATGCACCCATTTTGTCTTCAGTGGTTGTGTCGGGAAGGTGAGCATCATAGAATGCCAGATTGTTAGAACAAAGTGTTCCTGTGTTAAAGGAGTAGTTGGTTTGAGGCCCAATATCCATCTGCAACCTTAATTCTTAACCTATAGATATGAGTATATAGTTCTATTCCCCTCTCATTATATATATTTACATATATATATTTACATATATACATGACTATATTTAGACCTTTCTACATCTCTTTGTCTCTTGGTTTTTTCCTCTCTTTACTTTTACTTCCCCGGTTTCCTACCATCATGTTTGGCCTGAATTCAGGTTTAGTAATTCCTCTCTGCTACATTTCCCTTAGTTGAGCCCCACTAAGTATCGTCTGGCCTTCCTTCCATTGATTTTACTTGTTGTTGACTTGTTCTTCCCTTGTTCCTGGCTTGGTCCCCCCTCTCCTTCCTTTCTCCCACCTCACCTTCTCCATGTCCCCCCGGAACTATTGGTGCATTCTTTTCATCTCTGAATTATTTACCCTGCCTATTTTACCTAGATAGACTTGCAGATACATTAATAAGTGCAAAAACCAGGCAAAAACCAAATAAAACAACAAAGGAAGTCAAAACCAACAAAACTATAACAACAACAAAAAACAAACACAAAATAATAATAGCAAAAAGAAAGCCACTGACCAAAATGGAAAAGCCTGTGAATGGTTCAAGGTCTGTTTGTTGGCCTTTAGGAGTTTTGTGCAGTCGAGTCTGATGGGGTGCCACACTCTGCCTCCCAAATCTGTTTTTGCTATTCCACGGGGATTTCATCAGTCTGCTCCCCCTGCTGCTCTGCCTCATGCCCTCGGTGTCTCATCCTAGTGTGACGGGGCCAGACCTCTTCCCCCACTGTCTCCAGTGCTGTCCCCTGCAGCGTCATGGTTCAGTGTGGGATGCCGTGTGCCATGGTGGGGCCAGTCCTATGGTCCTTCCCATGCGTTGTCTGAGCCGAACAGGACGATCGTCCTTGGGGCTGATGGGCCGAGTGTCCTGTCCTCCTTCTCTTTCCCTTTGCGTTTCTCCCATGTGCTCTAATCCCACATGCCCCTCTTCCCAAGCTGTAGCCCCAGTGCTGTCCTCTCAAGTGCATTCTTCTGGGGAGCACGGGGGGGGCGGGGGTTTCCACAAAGTTGGGACTTGAGCCGGCCCCGCAGACCTCTCTATTGGTTTCCTGGTACATGCCAGTATGCTGTATTCAAGTCTTGGTACATCAGGTTGAAACCTGGTCTCTGTCCCTCTCCTGTGGAGATATAAACAATATCCTCCCCTTGGGTAGGTTACTGCCTTGCTCTCCCCCGTCCCCTACCCATGCCTTTTCCCCCGTCTTACTTTCCCCTTGTTATTTAGTTGGCTGTGGTACATATCCCTGGATTGGGTTTGGCCCTTGCCATAGTTACTGGACCTCACCCCAGGAATGTGTGTATACAGTAGCTTTCCCCCTATACCCCGCTTTTTTTTTCTTTTAAGCTCACCTCATTGGACTCATGTTGTACTTGTCCTTCTGTGCTTGACTTACTTCACTTAACATGATTTTCTCCCTAAAGTGCAGTGATGACAGCATGAAGCACATTGCCGCATGGGATGAACGGGAAGATCTGTTTGATTTCTTCATTGCTGCTTCCTTAGATGTTGATTATGGATCCAAACAAAATTAAATCTTTCAATATTTTCTCCATTTATCATTCTTATATTTTGGCTTATTAGTGAAAAATTTTGTTTTTGTTATGCTGAGGTGTAATCGATATTAAGGACTGTAGTCTGAACATCATTAATAAATGTGTCAAGTCCTATCTCCTTCAGTAGGAAAGATTGTGTCATTTGTCTCCGATGCCTTATTCTAATGGGATATTTGCTCCTGATTGAATAGAGATTAAAATTTGAAAAGTGAAAGGATACAATGTCAATACACAGCTTTCCTGATTTTCCTCCATTCAGCTTTCCTTCCTTTTCCTTAAGCACCTGCCTCTTGGTCTGTGTTTGCTTTAGAAGAACACAGAGAACTGTTGTGAAATTCCTGTTCTTTATAATGGTAGCCGTAATTTTTTATTATCCATATAATCAAATGCCTTTGCATAGCCAGTAAAACACAAGTAAAAATTGTGTGGTTTTCCCTGCTTTTACCTAAGAGCCCCCTGACGTCAGCTATGCTATCTCTCACTCCACTTTCTCTTCTGAATTTCTGTGGGAATTGCTGGCAGTGTTTGCCCATGCACTGCTGCAGCTGTTTTTGGTTTCTCTTATATGATATTTCTGATATTCTTTGCTAATTCCCAAATTATGTTGGATCCCTCTCTCTGGATTGTGCACAACTGTGGATCTCTGTGGTGCACAGGTAGCTCTCTGCCAAATTGTTTGGCACAAGTGAGCACTTCCAATGCTGTATCCATTGATTGCAACGTTTCCATCGGCATGCCATTGATTTCTAGAAGCTTGTTGTCTGCAGTGTTTCCGTGCAGCTTGATTTTCTCTTTCATTGTGGAGTACCTGCTCTGTACAAGCTAGTCTTGCTATCTTCTTTTGATGCTTCCCACGACACTCAATATTTTGTCCTCAGAATACTGGATATTCTGGCTCAAGGCTGCACATTTCTCTTTAGCTCTTTTAGTTTGAGAAATACCTAGTGTATTTTTTGTTTTAACTCCAATCTGTGTAAATTCAACACATAACTATTATTCAGTATTTGAAACCTATAGAAATGACTTTGAAGTTAGCTTGACCATTTCTGATAAAAAATTTCAGATCTCCTGAAATGAAAATCGATCATTTCCCCTTTTAATTGTTCATTCTAATGATATTCTTTGAAATAATATTTCACTGGTCTGATAAAAACTATATATTAAAAATTATACTATGTACTTAAAATTCACATAGGATGGTATTGTACAAACATAAACTATTCAGAAATGCTTGGACCTCACTCTATCCTTTGACAACATGCCGTGCCACTTTTGTGCAAATGAAATATCCATTTTGTTTTGATCGTGAATCTTAAGGTTATGTGCTTCTGTCTCTGACTGTGTGTATTATGTGACTGATTGAATAATATGTCTGGAAATAGCACGAGTGATTTCCTTAACATAATACAGCATGGTAATATAAAGATCTGAATATGTTATATGTAAGTGGCATTGAGAAAGGAAATATTCTTAGCTCGAGCATAGAAAATGATTAATAGTAAGAACCTCAACTTGCCTTATTGTTACATTATTGAAACTTAGTTCAAAATATATATACTGTGGAACTAAGCTTCATCTATAACCCAAATACAATGACACCTACCTTTGGTAAGACATTTCTAAAATGTCTAAAATTTCTTAAGCATTTGGGCTGATGTGCTATGTGAAGTCATAAAATGATTTTTTGTTTGCCTATTAATGTATGGATGTATAGTAATAAATATGTAAGTTTATAAGGGAGAAGGTGTTTGCCATTTGATGTGTGTAGCACTTCTGAAATTCTGTCTTGGGGGAGAAATCAACAGCTTTCAGAAAGCAATTGCCTCCCCTTGTTTACTTTACAAGATGTCAAAACAGGTCTGTTAAGTCACTGGGAAAGACACACTGGTGGGGGACAAGGCAGCAGGGGGCTTGAGCTTTCAGAACAACACTGAAATCCTAACTTTTTTCTAAATTGTCTTGACAGAATCTGGCAGGGGTGATGTACAACGGGGGTAAGTTATTTGCCTACAGCTGATAGAAAGAGTTTATGTAGAAAAAATAGAGGAAAGAAACTTTAAACAGAATCAATTCTAGAAAACACACACACACACACACACACACACACAGAGAGAGAGAGAGAGAGAGAGAGAGAGAGAGAGAGAGAGAGAGAGAGAGAGAGAGAGCACAACACAGGGCATCTAGCGGCTTCCCATCTGCTCACTCTCTTGGGTAACCAGGGAAGACCTGCTTGCAAATTGAGAAAAGGGTCAGGCCACACACATGTCAGACGGGGTCTAGGCAGAACGTAAAGAAGATGCAAAAACAAACAAACTGCCCACGGCGCCATTTCTTTTCAGCCATTGATTCAATGAACTGCCTTTAGAAAGTTTTCCTGGGAGCGCATTGATCATGGTCACAGTCAGAGTGGAGTCCTAAGAGATCGCCTCTGTACGACAGAAATTCAAAAGCAATAAATACTGTTTCCTTCAGCTGGTTTCGCTCCCCCCCCCCATTACACAATCAGGTAGCTCCTCATTTTTTTAAAAGAAATCAAACCATCCTGCCCCTTTATAGCAAAGATGTCAAAGCTTCTGCACACTCATTTTGGCCCATCATATGGAAAGGGACAGAGCTAAAAGAAGGCCATCACAGCTGGTCAGGTAGGGCAGCCAAAGTGAGAGAAACCTTACATGAGCTGAATGGACCCAGTATCCAAATCAATGGAGTCCATAAAGTTTAAATCCTGTTTTTGGTATGTAAATGTAAACCATCCTTATATAATTTAATGACTCTCTGATGTATAATGACTTAATCCAACTACACATGAAATAGAAATGTATTTCTACAGTGGACCAGAGAGAGAGAGAGAGAGAGAGAGAGAGAGAGATGGAGATAAGGTAGAGGATATTCTTGCAAGTAAACAATTAATATGTTAATGAAAAGCAAAAGAGAAATTTGGCAATACAGCTCACAGGGACCTAATAAGTCCTCTGGCATGAGATTTTAGAATACACTGCCACTGACTAAGAGCATCAGGACCCTAACACAAGTTCTAGTGTGCCTCAAAATATTTTGAAGAAAATATCTGTCTTGTCAAAGTGCCTGGAAAAAAAAAAATAAAGGTCTGATGGAAACAGCGGCTTCCAAGGGGATTTGCTGAACAAGTTAAATTCAAGGCAAGGACGTCAGCTCCAAATATTTGGATGACTATTTTTTAGAATCTAAAAGGCATGATCTTATTTGATTTTCTTGAAGAACTCAGGTCAATCACAAGGGCTTACTAGGATGACTTTATTAAAAAATTGAAAACTGCACTAGTGAGAAAAAGGACAGGAAAACTGGATGGAGGAATTTTCCCCCATCATAATTTACCTGCTCCTCCTTTGAAGGTCAAAGGGGCTGTCCTGCTAAAATTTCACTGGGAAAACTTGGCACCTGACATTTCCCCTTCAGACTTCCTTTTGTTCCCAAAGTCAAGGTGCCTTAAAAAGGGACCCAGTCTGATTCACTCAAAGATGACAAAGCTGCCATTTTGATGTGATAGAAATGGAAGAGTACAGGGTTAGAGGTATGCAGTGGGAAATTCCGCAACAGATAGATCCAGATGGAAGCCCCGTCAAGAAGAAATAGCTTTGCCTTTTGATGTTTTCATTTGACAAAGGGTTTAGAATTTTGTCCAACGTGGTTCACATACCCTGATATACGTGTATATGTGTATTTGTATGCAAGCAGATGGGATGACAGCCTATTTCTCACAGGATGGCAAAATGGAGCAAATCCCAATACCGGTAGGTATTATGATGGGCTTTAATTGAAGCTTCAGGAACCAGAATGCAGTTAATAAAGAGTCCAATGAAGATCCGCATAGTATATGGGTCACACTTCAGTGGAAATGCCCCTAACATCAGAGTAAGGGTGAGACCCAAGTCACACCCTCTTGTAATTGAAGGTATATCCCAAACTGATCTCACCTTATTGACATATAGAGGCTAAGATTGACAGCACACAAATGGAGGACAATGACTTCAGATGGCAAAATGAGGAACAACCACACAATACTGACCCACTCACATTTTGACATGACATTAATCTGTGCACTCAGCATGGAAACTATTTTACTGAATTTGGTGTGAAGAAGTAGGGAGATTACCCCTTTATGTGGAGTAGTTTGTCATCCAAACTATTTACCAGTGATTGGAGTTCATATGACACACCCTAGAACACGGCGTAGGGTACTACCTTCAGAAGGTAGGCATTCTACCCTCACTGGCCTGAGAGAAGTCCAGCATCTAAGAGCTACAAGGATCATTTGAGTAGGCTTTGACTGATTGTGCTCTGCTTCCTGCACTGCATATGCCCTGAGATACAAGGGCAAAGCGGATCATAAATGTAGCGCGTGGAGTCATGACATTGTTGCTTTACTTTCTACTTAGAGACGTTCCACAGCTACTCCCATACTATGAACCCATGGATGTCAGATCAAACCTTTCTGCTGTTTTGAGATTATTAAGGCACTCTGATGGTACAGAAGTTGAGGTCTGTGGTAACTTAACTGTTGGTGGTTTGAATTTTAAAAACGATTCCATGGGAGGAAGCTCTGTGGATCTGCTTGTATTCTGATGAGAGAAAAACCAGGGCACCCTCTGGAAGGCTTCTGCCCTGTGGTAAGGGGGTGCTCTCCATAGGAATCCACTCCATGGCACCCAATAACAACAGGGGCATTGGGGTCCCCAAAACCCTTCTGGATTTTTGGAAATCTTGTTTTTATAATTAGGAATAGTAATGCACATCATACTTTAAAACTTGAGCGCTTAGTGAGATATCATGAATAGAGCTTATTGGCATTCAGTCATATCCATATTATGTGATTACAAACATTGTAACACCTCAATTTCAGTGAACAAGAAAGAACAATTATTTGGCCAAACTATTGCACATTGTTGAGTAACACTTTAAACTCTCTTCATCCCCCACCACCCCCAGTATTTAGAGATTAGAAACAAGGACAAGATAGCCTTTCTTTATAAAGTCTTCTAAATTAGATCATAATTAATCACTCAATCATCAAAATAAAGCAATGGCGACAAATGTAATAGTAAAACATTTAAATTCAGGCTCAACTCTCTCATGCGGTTCTCAGAAACACATTAGAAGTACACCTGAACTCTTTGGTGATCATCCATATGCTAGTAAAAGGTTCACTTAAGGAATTGATGTGAGATAACTAGTTAGAAACATGTTCACCTAGGTGTGACAACATTATTCTATTAGATATTTATTTTCCAAATGTTTGTATCAGTCTACTAGGAACAATTGATTACAGAATTGAGTAATCTTGTATGGCTCTTGCAATGTTGAGTACAGAGAATGGATAAACATGCAATATTAGGTCTACACTTAACATAAACACATTGTTCTGGTTGAGGGAGATGAACGGAGAGGCAGTCGTGTGTATGGTATGAGCAGAAGGAATCTGCTTTCTGATTTAACAGAGCCTTTCAATTGGTATATACTGAATAATGCAGGATGCTCCAAGAGAAGGAGGAAGGCATTAGCAGTCTTTTACAAAAGACAAACCACCGACTTGATATTCAACCATTTCAAGCGGTAGTATGCGATTATGAAGCAAAGACTGATGATGCAGGAAACATCAAAGAAGCATCCCAATATCAAAAGGAATTGTTGTCCAAAACCAAAAACAAAACAATAAGACTCAATGATGAGTGGAGCCCCAATTGAGATATGTGAACCAAAAGATGCAGCTCGGAAGGTGTTTTTTTTTCTTTTTCTTTTCACTCCTTTTTGCCTACACATTTGGAAGACCGCTACTTGGCTGACTGAAAGGAGCGTATATTTATTTATGCCCATTCCAAAGAAAGGTGATTCAAAAGAATGTGGAAATTATTGGATGATATCATTGATATCACAGATTAGTCCTTTTTTGACAATAATATTAAAAATCTGTTGTAGTGGTACATTGAGAGAGAATTACCAGAAATGTAAACCGGATTGGGAAGAGAACCCAGAAAGAAGTACATGATTCCGAATGTCAGATGGCTATTGGCTGTAAGCAAAGGGCGTTACAAAGAGATTCACCGGTGTTTTATTGTCTATGCAAAAGCGTTCGAGGATACGGATCATAACAAATTATAATGTTGTAATGAATGAGAATTCCAGAAAATGTAATTGTCCTCATGTGGAACCTGTCCATAAGCCAAGAAGGGTCATTTTGGAATCAGGAAAGGTGTTTGTCAGGGATATATCCAGTCACCATTTTATTCCATTTGTATCCTGAACAAATAATCAGAAAAGCTGGAGTGTATGAGGAATTTGGCTTCATTTTGTGATATATAGTTGACCCAACCTTGCTTACTGAAATTGAAGAACACTTGAAATACTTAACAAATGATGTTCAAAGACTACAATGTGTAGCACACAACCACATAGAGAAAACAGAAATACTCACGGAGGTAGTTAGTTTATTGTGCCAACCTGGCTGATAAACACATGTGGGATTCATTGAAGGGCAGAGAGATAAATGGTTCAGTGAGTCTTGCCGTCCTTTTCTCATGCTCTCGGACCAGTGTGCGGCTGTCTTTCTTGTTCTGTTTCTCAATTTGCAAGCTATGCTACCTGAGGGACACCTAACCCATGGACTATATCACTGTAATTTAGGGTTCCTTCAAGCTTGGCCACACAATTGGAATGTACATCTCTTGAGTTGGGGACTGTCGGACTCTGTCATCTGGTTGACTGTTGGTGACCTGCCTGCCTTTCTGTTTGCTGCCTGTGCCCAGATAGCCTGAATTGTTCTACCCAGCGGCCTTCAAGACTTGATGGACTGCCAGTATCTCACAACCTTCTCACAGGAGTGAGTTGCCATTTGTACTGCTTCATAATTTATAATTTAATTAACTATTTATTTCTTATGTTATATATATGTATATATACATATATAATTATTAGCATTCTGATTTTGTTTCTCTAGAGAACCCTGTCTAACATATTTGGTACCAGGAGTGCTTCTAGAGAAATAAAATACTAAATATGGGCTTCTTATATTGGCTCTCCAGCCTGATTAGTTTTAACAGCACTAGCAATGCTACTTCAATGCCCAAAAGCATGGACAAGTCTGCTACTCTTACTAATCCATGGTGTGAAATAGCAAAGCTAATACTTGCAATAGCACCACCGATAGATGAGATGCTGGTTAAAGGAGAGGCTCTGAATGATTGTATCTTTGATATTTTCCAGGAGTTTTGTCAGGATGTCAAGTACAGGGAAGCTGGTTGGCTGGTCCTTCTTACAATGGAAAGTGTGACTAAGGAGAGAGATGGTCTCAGAGCCTCAGAAGCATGCCTCAGGTGCAGACTAATAGATTTGATAGCTTCCATCTGTGCTACAAAGGAGAGCCTTCTCTCCTCTAGTAATGGAGTTGATGTTGCTGAGAACCAGGTCCAGAGTCTCTTGGGTGAGTGGCTGAATTACAATGTCAGCTGAATTGCAGATCTAGAGAAGTGTCTGACACCAAAGTGAGGGCATTGATCAGAAAAAGTTGGGACCCTGAAACATGGGATGGGAACATATGGGCTGATGATCCAGAAGAGGAGGCTATTGAGCCCCTAGAAACAATTGACCGACCCCAGTCAATAGATCCACCCCTCCCAGCTGAAGGTATGAATTCCCTATCAATAAAAAATCCACACCTGAGCAGATTAGGCAACTTGTTCAAGCTGAAATGGAAGGTGGGGCTGCATTGGTAGTATTGCCTGAGGGAGCCTTACAAGATATTACTGAGAGCACCCAGGAAACACCCTCACAACCCATTATATCCACTAGACCTATAACTAAAATTAAGTCTCAGAAAGCTCTTAAAGGTGAGGTCGAGAGGATTACCCAGGAAGAAGCACGCTATCCTCACCAAGACGGCTTGCTACTCCTTATGTAAGGAGTGATAGTCTCAGAAACCCACAGGGCAGTTCCAAATGCCTGTCCGATTGGGTCGCTATGAGTTGCCATCAACGCTATGGCAATGAGTTTGGTTTTGGCTATGGGGTCTGCATGTATTAGGGGATCATTTCCTCATTAAGATCAACCCGTTAGATATGGAGGTCTAGATTTTTGTATTCCTTTTTATTGGGCACAGGTCTGGAATATAGGGAAGTCACATGGAAAGAGTTTCAGTCTTTCAGACACTGCTTGTTAGATGAACCAGAGCCGTGCTGAGTCTCAGATCGATTATTCACCCCAGTGGTTTCCAGCATTACACGCTGGGCTGCTCCCTGCAAGGTCAACAGTTGGAATCCAAGTGCCACTCTGTGCGTGAGAGGTGAGGCTTTCTGCTATCAAAAATCCAAAGAGGCAGCTCTACGTGGTCTTGCAGGGTCACTATGAATCGGAATTGGTCTGGATGGTAGTGGAACCGAGACCTGATATGTCTGCATGGTTACTGCCCGTGAGGTCTTCGTGTGTGAATAGGCACTAGGCATGGCCCGCGGTAAATGGTGGGCACTCATACTTGTAAGCTCTTTCTCTTGGCCCAGCAGTTTCCCCACAAGCATTCTCTGATCTGCTCAAATCTCAAGAGGGTCTTCTGCAAATCTTGGCATCTCTCTCCGTTGTTGTTCGTTTCTATGGTGTTTAGAGGCCTTGGCCTCATTGGTCTCTCAATCCTCTCCCACACCCGTGAAGTCCACCTGTCCTCTTGCCACGCTTCCTCTTGTGCCAGAAACCTCCTACAAAAACTGCCAGGGCGCTGGATCATCGCATTCTCTATTTCTGCGTTGTTTTCTCTTGGGGTTGATGACCTTTATCGCCTGAGCTCCAATATTCTGAAACTTTAAAACAAATACAATCCATCCTTTCATTTGATCAGGAAGCAATATAAATGTACTCCTTGTTATTCCAACTTGATTTGACTTAGAAGTCTTGAGACCTCTGTCTTAAGCTCTTGACTAGAGTTCAGCTGTGCTACTTGGAGTACTTTTTTCTTTTTTCATTTCCTTTCTTCCTCCTGCTTTTCTTTCCTCTGATTTTAAGTCACTGTTGGACATGATAACTATTTCAAAAGCAATTTAAGATTCTCCTATCACAAGACGCTCTCTGGTAGGATGTGTTTCTCTGGCATGTGTTGGTCTCATGAAGCTGCCAATAACAACAACTTGCAAAGTGAACATGCTTGTTTTCCACAGTAACACACCCTCCAACAAGGTAGATCGGAACATTTCTAGTTGATATTTGAAAATTTTTCAGAATAATAAAAACTTGAATTTGTTCCTTAAAATACATAGATGATCAAGCAACAATTCTAAGTTCCAAAGTTGGATACATTTTCCTTAGCAAAAACATAGCTGTAAGCAGCTGTTTTATTTTCAGGTCTCATTAAAGCATGCATGTGTCTGAAGTCATAACTTTTTTGAGAAATCTAATTATCTTTTAGTCCTCTGTAATTGGGAAAGAAAGAAGGAGACACAGAGCATCAACCGAAGTACATGAAAGAATCCAAAATGAATGGTGTTTTGCCAAACTCTGTTAATGTATTTCTCTCCCAAGCATTTGATCCTGCTAAAGTCCAGAAGATGAAACAGGGTTGAATTTTGTTAACATTGTTTTATCTTTTCTGAAGAGAAAGATCAGTTATCTCTAATTCACAAATTTAGAGTCTGGTAATTCTAAATGGTTAGAGAAATAAATGGATGCTTTCTATGAGGATATCAAAGAAACTTAAGCTAGAAGAGACGTCAAGTGAAATAACCCCTTGAGCCCAGGGAGTACAGCAGTCCTCTGATTTTTGACACTTAATTTAGGAAGTTCATTTTTTACATGACAAACATTTCTCTCTACTTTTACATCTGAAAACCCCTATCTTTTAATGCATACGAGAAAAAAGATATGCAGAGACAAATGTAAAAAAACAAAAACACTTCCTTTGCCCTTTTTCATGATTATATGAGATATGAGATAGAAAAATAACTGCTTAATGAGTTTTGTGGGCACAAAAGTTTAAGAATATATCTGGATATGTAAGTATGTATATGTATTTGTACACACACACACACACACAATACACAAAACCACAATCCCCTGTTGGTATTTGATTAAGCATTGGTATTGTAACCACAGGTCAGCCATTAAAACTCACCAGCTGCTCCCAGAACACAAAAGAGGCTTTATACTTCTGTAAACATTCACAATGTCATAAATGCTAAAGGGAAAGAGTGGGAGAGGAGAGAAAGCAGCAGTCAGGCCAACGGACACATTCAACTGGGTAAATTCACAACACAAGCTCTGTTACTTGGAGAACGAAGATGTCTCTGATCCAAGCAATAGTATTTTCAATTGCCTCATAGACCAGTGAAAATTGGAGATTGAATAAGGGGTAAAAAAAGAAAAGAATTGAAGCAGTTGAATGTGGTTTTCAAAGAATATTGAAAATATCATGGGCCACCAAAAGAGCAAACAATTCTTTCTTTGATGAAGTACAGCCAGAATGTTCCTCAGTGGCAAAGATGGAGAGATTTTGCCTTATATATTTTTGACATATTAATAGAAGAGACTAATCTCTGGAAAAGAACACCATGCTTGGTAAAATAGAGCAGCAATAAAAAGAGGAAGGCCCTGGATGAGATGGTTTGATACAGTGGCTGCAACATTGGACTCAAACTTAACACAAATTGAGAAGATGGCAGAGAACTGTGCAGTGTTTTGTTTTGTTGTTCACGGAGTTGCTATGAGTCAGAACCAACTCAAAGATATATAACAATACAAACAACACTACTACTACTCCCACCCTAAGGAAACCTGGTTACCATGGAGTCCATGCTAGACTGTCAACTCCTGGACTGGCAGTTAAAACCAGCAACTGCTCCTCAGGAGAAAGATGAGACTATTTGTTTCCATAACAATTTACAGACAAGGAGCAAAGAGCATCATAAAGAAGCTCTTAGCAATTCTCCTTAGACTTGAATGTGACACTTTGCATGGCAGCTCCCTTCTGACCCACTTTCAAGTTATTCTAAGTTCTTAATATTGTCTTCTTTTTCTTAGATTGTGGTCTTTCACTGTTTTATTTTATACTTGTTGCTAGGTCCTTCTTTTCTGTTCTTTGTTCTTATTGCTTAAGTTTTTCTGTACAGGGAAGCCAGAACTGAAATAATTAACGGGGGGCAGGGAAGGGAAGGGGGTGGTTGGAATCAATATCAATAGATATAAGAAGGAAGAAAATGTTTCAAACTTAATTGAACAATTTAATTGTATTGTGTTTTAATTATAACTCCATAAAACTATTTTTAAAAAACATTTTCAGCCCAGAAAGCTTATTATGGTCTCCATGAGTTGTAACCAGGGGACTAATTATGGTTTTCTCCCATCCGGATAACCATCAACTGTAGCATTTATATATTTTCCTGTTCTAGGTTTTTCATTAAGTGAAATGATACAAAATGAAATTAATTTTACTTTATTAATTATTTTACTTTATTATTTATTTTTATATACAAAGTAGATCATTAGTTTTACATTCACCAATTCATTTCCATTTTGTTACATTTCATTCATGACAGTCACCTCAATGTAGCTTCATTTATCCTATTCCTCCCCCTGCTTCCCATTTTCATTCATCCTTTCATAACCCTCCTGAACTTGTCCTTGGGTAAATACTGCCCTTTTGATCTTAAATAGTTGATTATTCTAACATGAAGATGAATTCTGTTCCACACCTGGAAGGTAACTCAGGGTCATAACTTTGTAGGTTCCACAAGTCTCTACTCAAGCAATAAGCCTGATCTCTGATCTCTGATATGTGTTTGAGTTTGTTGACCATTTTCCCTCATTCTCTCCAGAATCTTTTAATGTGAAGCTTTCCAGGGCAGTTGATAGTGGTAGCCAAGCATCATCTAGTTCACTTGCTGATGATGTTCAAGGAATGAGCCACCAGTATGGATTACAACTCAATGTAAGCAAGGAACATAATCCTCTGAACTTGACCAATAGATAATATCATGATAAATGGAGAAAAGATTGAAGTTGTCAAGGATTTCATCTTGCTTGAATCCACAATCAATGCTCATTTAACAGTAGTCACGAGATCTAAGGATATGTTGCACATGAATATGCTTCACAAGATCCTTTTAGTATATTGAAAAGCAAAGATATTACTTTGAGGATTACCGTGCACTTGACCTCAGTCATGTTATTTTCCACTGCCTCATATGAATGTGAAAGTTGGAGTTTGAATAAGGAAAACCAAAGAAGAATTGATGCATTTGAATTGCAGTGCTGGCAAAGACTACTGAAAGTACCAACTGAAAGTACTCAAAGGACAAACGAACCTGGCTTGGAAGACGTGTGTCAAGAGTGTCCCTTACATACTTTGGACATGTTGTCAGGAGAGAGTAGTCCCTGGAGAAGGACATCCAGCTTGGTAAAGTGGAGGGCAGTGGTAAAGAGGAAGGCCTTCCACAGGATGGACTGACACAGTGCCTGCAACAACAGTAGGGCTCAGGCATAGGGACAGTGAGGGAGAAGCAGGACAGTGCAGTGTTTTGTTTGGTTGTGCATGGTTGGGCTGGAACCAACTCAATGGCACCTGTGTTGGACTAGAAAAACAAATTCATGGACATAGATAAGTGTATAAAAAAGAGTTTTATATAAAAGAGTAATTATATATTAAGAAAACATCCCAGCCCAGTCCAGTTCAAGTCCATAAGACCAATATTGGGCCATATGTCTGATACCAGTCTAAAAATTCCTCGTGTGACTCAGGAAACACATGCAATGACGTTGAATGCATGGTCACAGGCGGGTGCATGGAAACTCTTGTGGATCCAGTGGCAGTAGAAAAACGGTAGCACTGGTTTTAACAAACTCCTTTAATTTCTGTTTATCTGGATATTTCCTAAATTTTATTTGAGGAGCAGTTTTTCTGGGTAGGTGATTCTTCGTTGGATTTTGTTTTCTTTTACAACTTTATGTATGTAATACCATTGTTTTCTTGCCGACATGGTTTCTGAATAGAAATCAGAACTTAGCCTACTTGGTTCCCCTTTGTAGGTAAATTTTTGTTTTTTCCTGACTCGTTCTCAGATTTTTTACACATCTTTCCATTTTGGAAAGTATAATTGTGACACTGGTGATTTTCCTTGGAAGTCTAGCCTATTTGTTCAACTTCATGAATGCATATTTTCTCATCTTTAATGACATTTGGGAAAGTTTGATACAACTATTTGTAATTCTCCCCATGCTTCCTGATGTCTCTTCTATTCTTAAATTTCAATTATGTGTAAGTTATTTTTCTTGATAATGTTTGAGAAAATTCTTAAGCTTTCTTTAGATTTTTTTAATTCTATTTTTCTAACGTGCTCTTCTATCAGATTAGTATTAGGAAATTTGTTTTACTCTGGCCAGACCAATCCTAAGGATACATACGTCATCAAACAAATAAACAATAAATAAATACTATATATAGAGAGATGCAGATATCACCTGTGCTGAAAGGTATCTTTTCCACCTCTCTCATATGCCTTTGAGGCACACAGAGGGGTGGGGGGTGTGTCAACAATGAACACAGGGCATTAATCCACCCAAGCAGATGGTATTGTTTACGTCTCCACAGGAAAGAGGAACCAAGAGCAGACCTCATTCCAGGGTCCCAATCATGGAAGGCAGTGTTCCTGCACAGGGCAGATCACTCCCAGAGATGCAGAGATGACTACAGGGCTGGCCTCAGCTCGAGACATGATATCCCTTCCCTACATAACAGTGCTATAGAGGGCGGCCCTGAAGATATAGTCGGGGAGAGTGGCGGGTCAGATGCACACACGTGGGGGCAAACCAAGAAAGAGTACAACAGACCAGCAATGGGAATGAAGCCTGGAAGTCCCCGAGAAATCCGGATTGTAGACTTCTGGCTCTGGGACATAACTTGGCACCTCATGCTAACTGGTTGGTAGTTACTCACAAGGGGCCACACTGAAAGTCTAAAGGTATAATGGGGTCGGGGTGGGGGCACTGGACCACTTCATCCCTGACTACAGGAAGAGCAATTGGGTTGGTGCCTATTGGGCATGAAGGCTGAAGAATAAAGGGCATAAGTGCTGTTAGGTAAGTGGGTCCTGGGAGATGGAACCCCGAAAGAAAAGAGGGTTGGGTTGAGGGATTCTAATAGGTCCTTCCTGCTATTTAGTAGAGAGATATTGATCTACTCTGGGTCAGGACATCAGTTAGACCTGGAAATATTTATATGGTCTCTCTCTCTCTCTCCCTCTCTCTCTTTCTTTGGGGTCTATATAAGATGGGCAGGACAAACAAACCCATGGAGACAGAGATGGGCCTGAACAGGTGGGGGTGGGGGGCACAGGAGAGGTAAAGGCAGGGAGACATGAGTGGAGAGCCAATAATGACAAGGACAGGGAAACAAGGGAACAATAAGAGTTACAAAATTGTCAGTGAGGAGGGTGTAGCATTCATGGTCGGGGCAGATCAATCAAAAGGTGTCTGAGAGGAATTACTGAGAGTTTAAATATAGGTAAGCATAATAGTAGGGCTGGAGGGAAGAAAACATAAATATAAAGAAGAAAGTAGTAATATGCATAAATATATAATTATAGGTATATTTGTCTACAAATGTATGTATTAGGCAAGGTTCTCTAGAGAAGCAAAACCAGGACACAGATGATTACATGTAGATATAGATAGGTTTAAACAGCGAGAAGGAGTATAACAGCTAATTAATCCACACAGCAGTGCAGAATGTCTAGTGACATGATTCACGGGTTGGATTGCCCACAGGTAGTGTAGCACACACATTGAGGCAAACAACTAACGAAAGCAGCAGCACACTGGTCTGATCACCAGGGATTTATCTTGGTTGCCCTCCAATTAAGTACATGCTCCTATTAACCTACTTGGCACCATAAACCTAACTATCACCAGGTATACATATGGAAATTCAATAAGGAAGCAGATGGATTTGGAGCCTCTACTAAAATCTCACCTAAGTACAAGAACAGTTTGTTCTAATAATATGGCCTTGTATGATACTCACCTTCCCAATGCGATTGCTAAGACAAAATGGGTGCTTAAACAAATGTGGTGATGAAACATGATTGTGCCTGGCTATCAAAAATATACTGTCTAGGGTCTTACAGGCTTGTAGTCAAACAAGCGGCCATTGACCAGGGAAGCCACAAAGCTCACATGGAAGAAGCATACCAGCCTGTGTGATCATGAGGTGTGGACAGAAATAGGTTTCAGAAGTTCAAAAACAAGCAATCAAATGGATGTGAACATGCATGGACAAAGTGGAGACCCAAAGCCCACCTTCAAGACAATTGGACAGGGCATTTGGCTCATTAATATTTCCTCTCCTTACTATTAAGGTTTATGCTTCACCTCATTAGTACTGTTGGTCCTAGTTATGTTCACATGTACAAGTAAGATTGTTCAATGCAGGAATGCCAGGGTGGATGACCCTACAGAAACAGCAATGGGAGTAATGATTCCCTGAGGATATGAGAAGACAGGTGGGGGAGGGGAGAAGGTGGAACTGATAGCAACAATGACTGTAGAACTCCACTTGTGGGGAGTGAATAACAGAATTTTAGGTGAAAAATATATAAATATACATATAATAGAATATTAATAACACAATAACAACAAGGATTCCTGGGGGGAATGGTGGTGGAGGGAGGCGATAAAGGAGAGCTGATATCAAAGAATTCAAGAAAAAAGAAAATATTTTGAAACGGAGTGTAGTAGCAATTGTACAATTATGCTTAAACTATTTGAATTACGGAATGTTATGATTTCTGTAAGAGCTTCCAATAAAATGATGAATTAATTAAACACACACACAATTTTAAAAAGTCCCTTGAAACAAATGAGAACAAAACAGACAAAAATGAAATTTGTCTTCAAGCTCCCTAATTCTTGCATTGATCAAATCCTACTCTTTTACTCTTTCAAAGCATTACCTATTTCTGAAATCTTAATGTTAATCTTCTGGATTTCTATTTACTATGTTAAGGTGGTTTCTAATTTTTCATTAATTTCATCAGTTTTTCTTAATTCATTAATTTCATGTTTTCAGATATTAAATTGTGTTTCCTTCTTTTCATCTTTGTTTTTCCTGACCTTTCAATATGTTGAAAATATGCAAACACCATTATTTTCAATTTCTTAAAAGATAGTTCTGATGCCATTTTTTCCTGAGAAAGGTTATGTAATTAGGTTACTTTTTGAATCATTCTTAATTGAAAAACAGTTTCATTGGTAGATTAATATAATTAATTAACTATTTAATTAATATATTTAGTATAATTCATGTACCATAAAATGCAATGATTTAAATATTTTTTTAAGTTGCACAATGATCACCACGATCAATATTAGAACATCTTTTTCATTCTTGTACCCATGATGATGAGCTCCCCTCTTTCCCGAGCCTTGGTTTCTATAATGCCAAGAAATTATCAATCTAGTTACTATCTCTGTAAATTTACCTATCACAGGGTTCATATAAAGAAAATCACAAATGACAACACAATTAAATAGAGAAAAACCTCAATCCAAAATAAAGAAGAAAGTAATACAAACTAGAACAAATTATAAATGGATCAAAAAGGAATACAAGTGATAGTATGCTAAATTTTATCTGCCGTAGGACCAATGGTGGACCATGCCTGTGGCCATCAACTGCACGGTCTGTGGCTCACACTCACTCTGAAAGGCATGAACGAGGCTACCTAGTTCCACAGAGACTCACACCCTAAGAAATCCAAAGGGACAGCCAATCTCCACCTGCCAGGGTGTCCATAGTCAGAACCAATTCTGTGGTGTTGAGTTTGAATTTGCTATCTGCAGTGACACACTTTCCAATGCATTCTGTCCAAAGGCAAGAATGATCCAAAGGGATTTAACAGAGGCTTCACTCCTTGGGGGAACTATGCAAATAGATTTTGACCTTTCACTGCCATCCTTCTGCAATCTCAGTTCTTAGAATTTAATCTCTAATACAATGACATTCTCTGATCTTGGATTTTACTATTTGCAACCCTTGCATCATAGGCTCGAGTGTTCTCTTGCTGGGTGGACTTAGCAGACTTCACTTATGCCTGCTTATTTTAATACAAGACTTTAAAACTCCAGACACTATTCTCTTAAGTGTGACCACTTCATGAGGGCATGCCAAGTAGAGTCACATCATAGGAATAAAGTATTTTAAGACTAGGGCTTCCAATTTACTATGAAATTAAGATAATTTGTATATTTAAGGTGTATATATTTCCCTGATTCACTTTAAAGTATCATCATCAGCTTCTTGAGAAATCATATGCATCCTCTATGAGACATTTTATAATTCTAATAATACTATCATAATTTAGGCATGGTACATAAATTAACATACTATTGAGAAAAGAAAAGTATCCATATATAAAAAATTGTTTTAGAGAAAACACACAGATTAAAAACTTAAGTGACTGAACCCCACTTAAGAAAACAATGAAGGTTAGAAACAAGGAAAAAATTTAAATAATGATCATTTACTAAGGCAAAACTATGTCTACAAGACACATCACAAAAGCAAAGGGCCTTTTCATGAAGATGGTGCCGAAGGCGAAGAAGGAAGCTCCCTCCCCTCTCAAAACAGAAGCCAAAGCAAAGGCTTTAAAATCCAAGAATGCCATGCTGAAAGTCGTCCACAGCCAGACAAAAAAGAAGAATATCTGCATGTCACCCACCTTCTGGCGGCCCAAGATCTTGAGATTAAGACGGCAGCCCAAATACCCTTGGAAGAACGCTCCCAGGAGAAATCAGCTGGACCATTATGTCATCAAGTTCCCCTTTGACCACAGAGTCTGCATGAAGAAGATCGAAGATAACAACACATTTGTGTTCATTGTGGATGTCAAAGCCAACAAACACCAGATCAAAGAGGCTGTGAAGAAGCTCTATGACATTGACGTAGCCAAGGTCAATACCTTGATCAGGCCTGATGATGAGAAGAAGGTATATGTTTGACTGACTTCCGACTATGACGCTTTAGATGTTGCCAACAAAATTGGAATCATCTAAAGTGAGCCCAGCTGGCTAATGCTAAATATAAACTTTATCTATCTATATATTTTTTTAAAATCAAAGAAGGTATGCAAATAGCAAATATATGAGGGGTACCCGGAAAAAAAAACATCATTTTTTTTCAAGCTACGTATCTAAATTTTTTTAGAAATCATTTTATTGGGGGCTCATACAACTCATCACAATCCATACATATATACATACATTATGTTAAGCACATTTGTACATTTGTTGCCATCATCATTCTCAAAACATTTTCTTTTTACTTGAGCCCTTGGTATCAGCTCATTTTCCCCCTCCCTCATGAACCCGTGATAATTTATAAATTATTATTTTGTCATGTCTTACACTATCTGACATCTCCCCTAACCTACTTTTCTGTTGTCCATCCCCCAGGATGGAAATAATCACTGTGATTACTTCCCCCTTTCTCCCTCATCTTCCCCCTCCCCTCCTGATATCTCTACTCTCATTATTGGTCCTGAGGAGTTTGTCTGTCCTGGATTTCCTGTGTTCTTAGCTGTTATCTGTATGAGTGTATATCCTCTGGTCTAGCCGGATTTGTAAGGTAAAATAGGGATCTTGATAGTGGGAGGCAGGAAGCATTAAAGTACTAGAGGAAAGTTGTATATTTCATCATTGCTATACTTCACCCTGACTGGCTCATCACCTCCCCAGAAACCTTCTGTAAGGGGATGTCCAAGTTGCCTACAGATGGGCTTTGGGTCTCCACTCCACACACCCCCCTCATTCACAATGATATGATTTTTTGTTATTTGATGCATGATACCTGATCCCATGGATACCTTGTGATCACACAGGCTGGTGTGCTTCTTCCATGTGGGCTTTATTGCTTGTCAGCTAGATGGCTGCTTGTTTACCTTCAAGCCTTTAAGACCCCAGATGCTTTGTCTTTTGATAGCTGGACACTATCAACTTTCTTTACTACATTTGCTTATGTACCCACTTTGTCTTCAGCAATCATGTCAGGAAGGTGAGCATCATGGAATGCCAGTTTAACTGAACAAAGTGTTCTTACATTGAAGGAGATGGCCCAATAGCCATCTGATACCTTAATAATAAATAATTAATAAATAATAATAAAATAAACCTATAAATATATACACATAGGTCTATTTCCCCATCGTCATATATAAATATATTTGCATATGTACATACCTGTATTTAAGCTTCTATAAATGCCCTTTGCCTCCTAGTTCTTTCCTCTATTTCCTTTTACTTTCCTCTTGTCCCACTATCATGTTCAGCTTTCATGTGGGTTTCAGTAATTCCTCTCTGTTACATTGCCCTTGATCAAGCCCTACCACACCTCCTACACCCGCCTCACCATCTTTCGGATCACTTGTTGTTTCCTTGTCCCTGGGTTTGTCAACACCACTGTCTTTCCCCTCACCTCCCCCTCTCCCATGTCCTTCCAGAACTTTCAGTTCCATCATTGTTTTCTCCTCCACATTGTATATCCCACCTCTCTTATCTAGATAGACTTACAGAGATAATAATATGGACAAAAACAAGACAGAGCAAAACAAAGCAACATAAGGGACAACAACAACAAAAACTACCAAAAAAAAGGAAAAGCTTGTAACTAGTTCAAGGTCTGTTTGTTGACCTTTAGGAGTATTTTCTGGGGAAGTCTGACGGAGTGCCAAGCCCTGGCTCCAAAGTCTATTTTTGATATTCCCCGGGGACTTTGTTGCTCTGTTCCCCTTGCTGTTCTGTTGCACACCCTTAGTGTTTTACCTCTGTGTGGTGGGGTCAGCGTGGGTGCAATTTCAGACTGTGTCTCCAGTGTTGTCCCCCATAGCACTCTGGGTCAGTGAGGGACATGGTGTCTCATAGTGGGGCGGCCCTTGGTCCTTTGTGTGCTTTGGGTGCTGTGAGCAGGAATATTGTCAATGAAGGTATGAAAATAGCAAATATATGAGGGTGACCTAGAAAATTAAAAAAGAACATTTTTTTCAAGCTATGTATTTAAAATTTTTTTGCAAAACAACTTTGCCACTGTCACAGTACATTCCATTACACTTAATACATTTGTGAAATCTGTGATTTCATTCTTGGAAACATTTTTCAAACTCATCTGTTTGGATGGCTGACCCCACCTCTCTCATTTTTTAATTCACCTCCTCAATGTTATCAAAGAGCTATCCTTTCATGTCCCTCTTCTTTCACGGAAACAAAAAGAAGTCACCTGGAGCAGGGCCAAGTGAGTTAGATGTATAGGGCAAAAGAGGCATGCTGCTTTTTAGCCCTGAACTGATGCACTGAGATGGCTGCATGAGTAGGTGCACTGATGTGGTGGTACAGCCAGTGCCCTATCTGCCACAGATTAGGCCGTTTTTGGTCATATACTGTTTCACAATATTCTCAGAATCTCTACATAGAAAACTTGTTCAGCAGTCTGAGTTGGCAGAACAAACTCCAAATGCACTATTCCCCCCTCACAAAAAAACAAAAAACAAATGATCGTAGGATATTTTTGGGTACCCCTTTATATGGTTTTCTTACGTTTCCAAATATTAGGAAGCCTCAAAAACAAGAGATATGAACTAAAGTATACTGACTTTCAAATCTATGACCTGGGAATAGCAGTCACCTGCTTCTTCTCACACTAGAGTATTTATGTTCTACGTCTAACAGAGTATTTCCATTTCTTTCATCTGTGACAGGCATGTTTCAGGTCAAGTCTGTTCTATTTAGTGGGGCTTCTAAAAAGGATTCTTTGAATTTGACCTGTGAATACTGCTGTTCACTTCATAAAAGACAACATTGAAAATCCAGAACAAGGCCTGAGTCACCAATGGCTGAAAAGGAACTTACTCCAAAATGCACGATGAATAACATAATGTGGAGATTATTTTCCCATTGAGAGTCCACATCAGTGGTGTGAGCATTTTCCTCCGGGGCAGGCTGTCCATCCTTGGCTTATGCACCAACAAAAGTGAGGTCAAGTTGTCAGAGACAGTCGTATACCCCATTTCTCTGGTCATGAATTCCCATGGAAATTCTATGAACAGCATTAGAATAGTGTCTAGTTATTTCATTTGTCCATGGGACAGTGTTAAGTGGCATCAATTAGCTCATCTTCTCCTTTAACACACTTACTGTCTCTTCGTGGCTGAGGCTGAAAAACTGGACATGTGCACATTTGTCTCACCACTGTCCATGGAGCACAGTGAATTTGAGTTTGACGGGTATCGGCCACTGCCGATGGATGATCAGGTGGTACAGAGGTGAGTAGTGGATCTCATCCAGTAGATTGGTAAAGATTGCTTGCTCTTCTCTGGGCTTAGAGGGGTCTTTGGTGGAGATACTGTACCTATAGTTCAAGTGCGGTATACTAGGAGCACAATTCTCAAGCAGAGCAGGAATTGTGAAGGATGTAGAAGCATAGACAGCCACTGTCTGGCTACTCCATTGTTCACCAGGAGGGTGTGTTGAACAAGGGGGAAATCTCACCTTCCTTGTCTTCAACCACTTTTGTGGTGTTAGTTCTGGTCCAGGGCAAGAAGAATTAATTACTGGGGTTCTGTCTTAATTAAACATTGCTTCAAGTTCAAGATGAGCATTCTGCAATCGGGCAGCTGACAATTCACCTTCTGTCTCAACTCTGGCAATTTTTGTTAAGCTTTCTCTCCTAGGAGGAATTCAAGCCATTTCTCTATCATTTCCTGTGAAACACAGGGTTCCAGAATTATTAAATTATCTGTATCAGTTTGTCTTTAATATCTGTTATACAGGGCCTGTGTAGTGTGTCTGGTTTGTCTGCCATCTTGCCAAAAATTCTTCATAAAAACAGATTTTATTGACTATTTCAGCAAACTATAACTGTAATTAGTTTTAGTCAGCTCCATTTAATGAACCACAGTTCCCCGGAGTATTTTCTTATACAAAATTTATAATCTTCAAATTTTAAATAAATAATTCTCAGTTAAGTGCAACTTTACTTTTTTCTTGAGCATAAAAGTTGAAAAAATACTTTTTAATTTTAGATTTACAGAAGAGTTTCTTTAATACTACATCTTTCATATATGCCTGTGGTGAAGTGAAATTTCTTATATATGGATCTTCTGTTCATGGATTTTTAATTCCTACCAAATGACTGGGTGGGACTATGTATATATGACATTTGTAACACTTATAGGAGAGATTTGTCAGTTTTAGTTACCACATCCCTGACTATAAGGACTAGCATCTTTGAAAAGCATAGGAGAGAGAAACCCTGGTGCCATCGAAAGAGGAGCACATTAGAAAGGTGTAAAAGTGGTGGAGGCTGAGACCAATAGTGGAGGCAGGGAGGCATTACAGAGAAGCAGTCCGGGGACTGAGACTGTGAGCAAAGGGCTAGCTTCTTGGCCCATGGAGACAGAGGCTAAGGGACACGCGGCTGAGAGGCTAAGGACTAGAGAGATTTGTTGCTACCTGAGGAGAAGTATTCTTAATGTTTTCTGATCCTGGCTTATGATGACTTGTTAGAGTTCTTAAAAAATCCCCTATCCCCTTCATTGTGAGTATTGTCTGTATGACGTAGGGTTCTCTAGAGAAACAAAACCAGGACACCTATGATTATATATATATTATATGAATATGGATAGGTTTATACAGTGAGAGAGAATATAACAGCTAATTAGTCCACACAGCAGTACAGAGGCTTCAGTTCCACTCACTTTTGAGGAATAGTTACTATACCGGACATCCTTCAACTTATGGGGTTGCCAGTCCAAATCAAGGAAGCATGCAGCAGAATCTGTCCTCAGACAAGACAGGCAGAGCCTGTGCACAGGCAGAAGACAGCAGGGTGGGTCAGCAACAGTCAGCAGCTCAGGAGCTTAGCAAAGCAGGCCCAGATGGGAAATCTAATTCAAGCAAAGCAAGGCTACAGGATCCATCAGCCTCAAGCTCAAGTGAGATACCCACCAAATAGTGTGGTGAAGCAGTTCTTGAAGTAACCTCAAGCTCTAGTGAACACGATCTATGGTTTGGTTTGGTCCACAAATAATGCAGCACACGGTTGGGGCAAAGAACTAGCTCAGGCAGCAGTGTGCTGGTCTGAACACCAGGGCAGGAGAGTAGGTGGCAGGCCTTGAAATCCCATTTATCTCATTGCCCTCCAATCAAGCTGTTCCCTGATTGTCCACATGTTCCTATTGGCCTAGTTGGCCAATAAACCTAACTATCACAGTAGCTATGAGGTCTATGTGGCCACTGCACCAAGCTATTGAATCTAGCATGGAAGGAGAATATCGCAATAAGAATAGTTGCTGTCAGAATAGGTAGGGAAAAGCTGAAGGGTGGATGTGTGTCGGACGTCTGCCTTGTGGCTGTAGAGGTCAGAAATGTGCACCTCCCATGCTGTTTACTGCAATGCGAAACCTAGAACATGGCGGTGGTAAGGAAGAACATTGAATAAACCTCCAGAAGAACAGATGAATCTGTCTTGGAGGACAGCCAGAAGGCTCCTTTTATGTATGGATGAAGAGACTTAATCTTATATACTTTGGACATGGTGTCTGGAGAGATCGGCCCTGAAGAGGGACCCCAGGCTTGATAAGTAGGAGGTCATTGAAAACGAGGAAGATTCTGAACAAAATGCATTGAAACCTTGACTCAAACTTAGTAACAATTCTTAGGATGACCCAGAACTGGAAGTGTTTCCTTCTGTTGTATACAGGGCTGGTGTGAATCAGAACTGCCCCACTGGTTCCTAACCACAACAATACCCTGAAGTTCAAACTTTACTGAATATTTTATAACTCAAGAAAACTGAGTGTTGTTGTTTGCCTTGTTCCTGTCCTTGTGAATGTCTATATTCAGACTCTGTTTTTAGTTCTTTGTTTAAAGTTTCTTTTATCACGTCCATGAGTATTTAAAGAAGTCCTTAAATTTATCTTGGAGTCATTTTTAGAAATTAAAATATTCCTTTGCTAATGTGGTTGCCTGCGCTGCTTCAACAACAGCTGTTACTGGAGCTCCATGTTTATCCTTTTGTGTTTTAATGATTCAAACAACATCCTAAGAAAATGGCAATCCTGTTGATGCTGGGCTGTGCTATTAAGATAATACAAGTGATCAATATATTGTGAAGATTTGAAATTACATAAATTTGATACCGAGATTTCTAGATGTATAAAGTTTGAAGTTGGGGATATTATATAAGCACTGCTACAGACTCCGAGAGGTGACTACTTTAAAAAAATATGACATAGAAATAGTTATCTAGATTTATAAAATATAATGTGTCCTTATGAAAGTTATGTCTTAAAATTATATAAAGTTTGCAGACAGCTTTTAATCTGTCATTTTCTCAATTTCCTTTGGAATATACAATGACAGAGTACCTAGAAATTAATCTTTCACAGATCATAATTTAAAAGTTAATAGTGACAAACCCAATTGAGTTGTTATTATATATCAGACACTGTAACAGTTTTACATATCTTTGTATTTAATCTTCACAAGTACCTGTCTGATTTCTAATATTAATCTTCATTAATTTTATCCTAAATGTGCTCACAAGATTTTTGAATTGAAGACAGGCTTGTTATTATTTACTTTATACCCATTAACCAGCAGGCAGTTTCACGGTGTCCCCGTTATTACCCCTGGATCATTGTGATTATAGCCAGGCCAGGTATCTCATATCTGCTGTTTGCATTGTCAGCAAGGATTTATTTTGTACAAGTGCATACCTCAGATATAGTGGTATGTAGTTAGCCTAATCAGCCCAGTATCTATTTCTCAATAGTGTTTTAAAAATTAGTACCAGGGACTAACCAATGGAAGTATTAGTGGAAAGATGGTTATGCTCCTTTGGGAGATGAGATATAAGATTCCCTACAATGCATGAACAAGAAGGTCTCTAAAGAGATTCAAAGGCAGATTAAAAAAAAGAGATACATCCAGGAGTGGGTTTGGGCTTTCACTTAATCCTAGCTCCAATTCTAGAACAATTAGTTCTAACATCATGGCTCTACTCAGGACTCACCCTCGAGAAGGGTACACAGAAGATATGGTGGTATAGCAAAGAGTGATAAAGAATTTAGATGGTGCCCAGCTATCAGATAAAATAGCATTTGGGATCTTAAAGGCTTGTTTCCAAACAAGCAGCCATCTAAGTGAAATGTCAATTAATTAAGTCCACATGGAAGAAGCACACCAACCTCAGTGACCGAAGGATTGTAAATCATATAATGTGAAGCCAATGGAGGGAATGGAATCAGAATGCACATTGCGAGAATCTGGCTTGCTGGAAGCTATGGAGGCCAGTGGAAGTCCAGGAAACATTGGTGACACCTGCGGAGGAAATGATCTTCCTGTGATTCCCCCGACTCAGCATGGAGGGATGGGAATAAACTGGTCGCCAAACAAAGTGCATTGGAGAGATGACTCTAGGAGATCAAAACTATAAACCTGACTTGAATGGTTAAAACCTGGTCAGTTGATTCCCCCCTCTGATGCATGTTGACCCTGACCTGATTTTTAACATTGTCTGTGGGTTTGTTGTTCTTGTTTTGTTCATACTGGGACTTATCTCAGATGGATTTTGTCATTGTGGGTAACCCTCTTGAATTTTTTACAATGCTTTTGCGCTTATGAAACCCAGGATTGTTAAACCTATAGAGACCGCAAATAGAGGAGGATTCCTGGGGAGGGCACCATGGTGAGAGTGAAAGGGGAAATAATATCAAGGAGTTCTGGAGGGAGGAGAGTATTTGAAACTGACTGTGGTGGCAATTTTACAGTACTGCTTGATTTGATTGAACTATGGAATGATATGGTATCTGTATTAACTCCCAATACAATGGTCTTAGGGAAAAAAATAAAAAGGAAAGAGTCAGCTTCCTCCCTCTCCTCTTCTGTGAGTCTCCTCCGGATAGTCATACTCTAAGGTAATAAATACGCTATACTCCATAAATATTTACATACCCCACTGTAACTAAATAGCTCCAGGGAAATGACCGGCCCAGTGTCTTCAGTTCCAAATTAAGAGATGTCTCCCAGGTCCCTGGTCTCTTATCCCTTTGCAAAGTAAATGTATATGGAGGAGTTTGTTGAGTTTCTCCGGATTTTTCTATTTACATACAGCTTCAAATTTAATTCTAACTCATCCTTTCAGCTAAGGCCTAAAGTTTTAGTAAAACATGTCTATAAAAGCTTTAACTCTAACATTGAAAATAACAATAATAATAAAAATACCTACAAATCCATACAAAACCACGTGCTATTTCACAGAAGAGGCAATTCGGCATAAGGAAGATATCTTGATATTGTCCTGGGTGAGATTTTAAGTTACTGATAAAGTTTTGATTTCCATCTAGCTTTAAGACTCAGAGTCTTAAAGTATTACAGGATCTTTCTTATTGATTCCTTGCAAAAAATGAGTCAGTGCACATAGATGAGCATAATAGTAGTTATTCATCCTCGAGAATAAAGCCAGGGATAGGAAGAAATAAAATGAGAGTGCCACAAAGGCTCTCCACGAGGAAAAGAATCAAGCAATACATTTAGGCAATTTATATAGGTGTAATAAAGATAGAGATGATTGTTTTTCGGATCCTTCATATGGGATTCTAGTCTATTAGAGAAGCTGACAAGAGAATGTCTAATATGATGTTTAGTACAGCGCGTACTTGTTTTACCTTAGTGTCCTCAAAGTGATTCACAGAAAGCCCCTGTGACCGAAGATAACTGTTCCATTGGGTTTCTTGGCTCACTCTAATGGAAGCACATGACCAAATGTCTTCCATGAAGCTGCTGGGTGGTTTTGACCCCCTCCCAACATGTCAGTTTGCTGCTGAGCCCTTAACTGTTGGACTCCCAGGCTTCTTTTTAGATAATGAGACCAAACTGAATATGTATTACAAACCTAAAAAGCTGTAGAACATTAAGCTTATTAGGTCAGAAGCATGCCTTTAAATTTATTCTGACTCGTACTGATCTCATATAAGGTTTCTGAGGCTGTAGACCTTTAGTGAATCAGAAAGCCTCTTCTTTTTCTAACAAAGCACCTGCTGGGTTCAAAACACTGACCCTGTGCTTAGTGACCCAGCACAAACCCGACCAGTCACGAGAGCTACTTTAGAAGTGTGTAAAAGGCCCTTGAAATCAAGTGCTTGAGACAACTACTTTGTCAATAGAGTATTCAAGAGGAAGAGGAAGAGGAGGAGGAGGAGGAAAAATTAAATGGATCAATATAATCCCCAAACACTGTAAATCTCCAATTACTTTATATCGGTTGTATCAGAGAAGACTAATATTTCATACTTGTTGAGATAGTTTGATGAGCAACCTTCTTTTCTAAGGCTAAAATAGTTGTATACAAGTATATTTATCTGACAATAGAGGTAGATACAGATTGTCAGGTCAGAAGCTTATCATATGTAGAGAACCAACTGAAGAAAAAGAGCACAATCTAGAATTCCTTTTATTATTGTTTAAATAAATGAAGGAAAAGTAAAGTTATGAAGTCTAGGAAGAGACCTCAGATCATATGCTTAAAAAGCATTTTTAATATGTATTTTCTAACAGGACAGTATTCTCCCTTTAATTTTTATTCAATTAATATTAAAGGCCCAAGATCATCTAGGAAAACGACTCTTTTTCCTCACTGTGTAGGAAACGTAGATCGTTCTAGGAGGCTTTAAACTGAAGCACATTGGGGTCATGCTATCGTGGGTAGAAGCTCTGATTTACTGCCTGACTATGGTGAATTGAGTATGCCTGAGTATGGCATTTCTGAATTACCATAGGATGAAAGATCTTGTGCTGAAAACCAAACTTTATAACTAATAACTTTTAAAATTAGAAATGGTATAACAATTTGTTAAATTAAAATTATTTGGAATGGTTCATACTGTATAGTTTTAACAAATACAACACAGACCTCTGTAATTTGATAGAATCTTAGCTTTCTGCCCCTATAGGGATTTACAACCCTGGAAATCCTAGGGAGCAATTCTATTCTGCCATTTAGGGTCACTATGACTTTTATTTCATTTTTCATCTTACTCTGATTTGGAAACTTCATTGTTTTATTTGCTTCATATTTTCTTCAATGCCCAGATTTTTTTTAATCGTTTTATTAGGGGCTCATATAACTCTTATCACAATCCGTACATACATCCATTGTGTAAAGCACATTTGTACATTCATTGCCCTCATCATTCTCAAAATGTTTGCTCTCCACCCAAGCCCCTGGCATCAGGTCCTCATTTTTCCCCTCCCTCCCTCCTTCCCCCTCTCTCATGAACCCTTGATAATTTATAAATTATTGTTTTGTCATATCTTGCTCTGTCCCATGTCTCCCTTCACCCACTTTCTGTTGTCCATCCCCCAGGGAGGAGGTCACATGTAGATCCTTGAAATCGGTTCCCTCTTTCCAAACCACCCTTCCTATGCCCTCCCAGTGTTGCCACTCACACCCCTGGTCCTGAAGGGATCATTCATCCTGGATTCCCTGTGTTTCCAGTTCCCATCTGTACCAGTGTACATCCTCTTGTCTAGCAAGATTTTTTAATGACTTATGAAACCCAGGACGGAGGAACCTATAGGGACATCAAGTAGAATAAGGATTTGAGGGGTGGGTGGTGGGTAGTACAGTGGTAGTGGGGGGAATAAAGGGGGCCAATGTCAAGGCAGAAAGAGAATGTTTGGAAACAGCAATTATACAATTCTGCTTGACGTGCTTGAGCTATGGAATGATATGATAATATATTAACTCCCAATTAATATTATATTTAAAAATAAAGCTATTAATTCCTATACCAATTTTTTAAAGAAAATATTTAAAAATTATTGAAGCAACATTGAACAGTGAAATACATATCAAAGTCCATTAAGTCAAAATTTCAATCTCATTGCCATCGAGTCAATGGTGACTCATGGTGATCCTGGGATGGGTTTCCAAGACTGCCACTGTTTTCTGGAACAGAGAGCCTAGTCTTTCGCCTGCATTGCTGCTGCTGGTTTTGAATTGCCAACCTTGAGGCAATTTGGGTTGCGGGTTGCAGCGCAAAGCCTAACTACACCACCGCAGCCCCAAATGATTGAAGAGCACTGGCAATTGTTCTCTGCACTTATTATAGGTAGACGATCTGACTCAATAAGCAATGACATCGCCTCAATTTTTTAAAATTGATAAACTCTCTTCTGCACAAGTTAAATCTTAGTAGTGTATTCCAAGCTTTCAGAAATTTTCTTGGTGTGAAAAAAATGCAGCAGTTTTATTTTCAGAGCTTCTTTGGTGCATGAAAAATTTACAACTTTTCCTTAACTTACTTAAATCCCTAAAGGTATTTTATGTTAGAAATGAGGGATTCAAGCAGAATCCATCTTGCTTTTCTCTCATACTTCCAACCAGTTTTCTTGCTCCTACAGGAAATATTTCTATCAGTTGTGTAAGTCTGAAATAGTTGTTTTAAGCCATGTAACCCCAGCTTTGTACTAAGAAAAAAGGTACAGATGTATTTTTAATCTCATGAGGTGCTTTAAGTTGTAGACTGAAACCACTCCTCCAAAAATTTATATTTAGTATTCACTATATCCTAGTGGATGGATGATTGCTAGGAAAACTTCAAAGTGAGAAAAATAAACCTAGAAAATAAATATCCCCAGGTCTTGGTTTCTTAATGATGCTATAACAGAAATATCACAAGTGGGTGGCTTTAATGAATAGAAAATTGTTGCCTCACATCTATAAGTCTAGAAGTCTAAATTCAGACAACTGGATTTAAGAAAATACTTTGTCTTTCATATTTGGCGGAAGTTCCTGTCTATTTTCATTTCTGTTCCGTGATGAGCCTCATGCGGCATGATATCTGTATTTTTCCATAAGTTTGTTTTGTGCCTAATCTGCTCTTTTTATATCTCAAAAATCATTGACTCAAAAGCCTCCACTGATATGGCTGCATTAACCAGAACCAAGAAAACCCTACCGTGCCTTGCAGCAGCAGCAGCAGCAGCAGCAGCAGCAACAAAACTCTGAATGCTAGCTTGGCTTTCTCTCTCTCACTGTGATAGGTAAGTTTATTGCCAGCCTGGCCAATAGGAACATGTGAGATTAATAAAGTCACCCTTTGATTAGAGGGCAAAGAGATAAATGGCTCGGCAAGCCCCACCTGTCTCGCTCTTGCTCTCTGGTGATCAGACCAGCATGTGGCTGCTAGTTCTCTGCCTCAACTTGTGAGCTACACTAGCCATGGGACACCCAACCTGTGGATCATGTCACTAGTGCTTCAAGACCTGCTTCGTCACACTGCTGGTGTATACATTGCTTGAGCTTGGGACTGTTGGATCCTATCTGGCTGACTGTTGGTGACTTGCCCTGCTGTTTGCTGCCTATGGCTGGACTGCCTGCATTGCTCCATGGAAGACTCAGCTGTCTGCTTCCTTGACTTTGCATCTAGCAACCCTCCTGAGTTGAAGGAATTCCAGTACATTAACTATTTCGCAGAAGTGAGTTGAACTGAGCCCTTTGTACTGCTGTGTGGACTAATGAGCTGCTATATTCCTTTGTGCTGTGTATTTATATAATCATAAATGTCCTGGTTTTGCTTCTCTCGAGAATCCTGTCTCTATCTCTCTCTTTGTAAGAGTAAAATCTTGTTAGATTTTAGTTACTGCAAACAGATATTAAAATTGTCGCAGCTGTGGTTCAGTGCGATTGAGTTGTTTCCAGCTGAGAATGACCTTGGGTGCAACAGAACGAACCCCTTCTCATCCTTCCTTCCTCAAAATTGTCGTCATGCTTGAGCCCCTGATCACAATTTCTGTGTCAGTCCATCTCTCTGGGATTCTCCTTGCTTCCATAGCCCCTTACCAAGCATGATTCCTTTTTCCTGGGACTAGTCTCTTCTGATCATGTCTCTGACGTATGTAAGATGAAATCTCACTATTCTTGTTTCTTAGGAACATTCTGATTGTATTAATGTTCCCCCAAATTCCCTGATATTGAGACCAGGGTGACTCATAGTGACTCTATGGGACAGAGTAGACTTGCCCCTGTGGGTTTCTGAATCTGTGCGTCATTTTAGTAGCAAAGAATATCATCTTCTCCCACCGAGAGGCCAGTGGGTGTGAACTGCTGACCTTGTATTTAGAAGCCAAATCCATAATCCACTCAGCCACAAGGGCTCTTTTTGTACTAATATGTACTTGTTGTTGTTAGGTACATTGCAGTTTAGACTAACAGAGAGCATCCTGTATACCACAGAAGGAAACACTGTGCCAGCGCACAGGTGTTCTTATATTTGAGTTGATTGTTGAAGCCACTGTGTCAATCCATCCTGTCTTTTTCAGAGCCCTCTACTTTACCAAGCACGATGTCCTTTTCCAGGGACTCATCTCTCCTGACAACATGTCAAAAATACATAAGACAGAGTCTTGCCATCCATCCTTCTGAAAAGCATTCTGTCGGTACTTCTTCAAAGACAGACTTAGTTATTCTTTTGGCGGTCCATGGCCCTGTTAACAATCTTTGGCAGTACCATATCCAAATTCGTCCATTCTTCAGTCTTTCTTAGTCAGCATCCGGTTGTCATATGCATATGAGGTAAAGGAAAATATCATGGTTTGGGTCACCAATATAAAGTCCTTGCTTTTCTATATTTTAAAGAGGTCTTGCACTGCAGATTTACCCAAACACAATGCATCCTTTGAGCCCTTTGACTGCTGCTTCCATAAATATTGATTGTGCATCCAAGCAAGATGAAATACTTAAAAATCCTAATATTTTCTCCCTTTATCATAATATTATCTACTGCTACAATCAGGTCTTATAAAAACAAAGTGATAGCTATAGATATATGCATATATATGATATCTATATCATTTATTCATACTCCTCACTACATTGCCAAAATTGAAACACATATATTCTCTCTGAATAAAAATTGTGTTCTTCCAATTACCATAGAAATATTAATCATAAGCTATTTTAGAAAGTAAAACACTAATACTTTATCTATACATGATGCCACAGTGGGTCAGGAGTTGAAAATTATGAGCTTAGCTTCTGGAGAAAGAGGAGACTTTCTATTCTGAAAAGAGTTCCAGTCTCATAATCCATAGTGGCAATTCTTCACTCTCCTATAGGGTCTCTTTGACAGAGAACCCACTCAGTGGCTGTGAGTGGGTTTGTTTCTTTTGAGAGTCATCTACACCATAAGCCTGTGTGTATATTTGCAAGGTGCCCAGGTGGATCAAAGGGTACACACACACACACACACACACACACACACACACAATTTGGCACTTTTGTGCCCACAGAAAAGACCCTCACACAACAGGTGCAGTTGAGAAAATTACATGACAAAGTTCTTCCATGGTTCACCAATGCATAAATCACACACCTGACATTTCCAGAAGTGAATTCTGGCCATATTCACTCTCATTTGGCAGTCTAAAAATGTTATATTTGAAAAATAGTTCTATTGGCATGTACTTCTCTGTAGTCACTGTTGTGAACTCCCTCTTTCCCCCATCCTCCCCTGCCATGCCCCTAGGTGGTTATTAATGTAAATACTGTCTCTATAGGTCTATCTGTCCTGGATGGCATATACAGAAAATCATATAGAAACCAAACAGGCACAAAGTGTTATTTTTATCATATCTTTTAGTAAAGATAAAAGCCACGATCTAAATGTCATGGTTCCAGTATATGTAATTATTATATATTTTTCAATGCAATCAAATAAGTTGCAACTCATACCAATACTATAGGACAGATTGGAAGTATCCCTGTTGGTTTCTAAGGCTTTAAATCTTTATGGAAACAGGAAGCTCCATCTTTCTCCCACAGAGAAGCTGGTAGGTTTGAACTGCTGACCTTGTAACCATCAGTCCAAGTCATAATGTGCTAATCTTTCAGGGTTCCTTTCCAGTTTGATAGCACCATGATATTTGGAAAATACACTACTTAAATGGTTTTCTATGGGGAAGTTCTGAGAGCACTAGAATTCCTTGTAGCCAATATTCCCTCAGGGATATTGTGCTGGAGAAGGGCGGAGTGTTGTGTACAGCGTTGGGTCTGTTGGGTAGGAATCCATTGTTCCAGGCACCTGGGTCCCAGGATGCCAACCCTATGTGAAACCAGGTGACAGGATGGCAAGGGTTTGGATGCACACTTCCTTGGCTCATTTGTGGGTGGGATACACAAATTCTGAGCCTGTAATTCTAATCCTCTACCAGGGCCATTTATGAGAGTGGATTTCAAATGGCCCATGTACATTCATCTGGAAGGCAGACCTACTTGGAGTGGATGCTGGGCTGGCTTTTTCTGGTATGAAGATCTGTACATTGCCTAGTTCTGGGTTATCTTCTCTTGGATTTGTTAGGCACTTCTAAATCAACTCTGACTCATATCAACCCTCTGCGCAACCGAAGGAAACCCTGTGCAGTGCTGCACCATTATACCAATTGTTCTTATGTTGGAACCCATCCGGGCAGCCACTGTGCAAGTTCATTTCATTATGGATTGGCTTTGTTCACTGACCTATCACTTTACCAAGCATGATGTCCTTCTCCAATGATTAGTCTCTCCTGATAACATCCAAAGTCCCTGATAGAAGTTGAGGTAGTTAGTTTATTGTGCCAACCTGGCCGATAAACACATGTGGGGTTAATTGAAGGGAAGAGGGATAAATGGCTCAGTGAGCCTCGCCTTTCTAGTTCTTGGGTCTCTTGCTTTGTGATGGTCGGACCAGGGCGAAGCTGTCTTAGCCAGTTCCCTGCTTCATCTGGCAAGGCTCACTTCCTGCGAGACATCCCTGAGGAGAAGCCACATGGACCTACCCTGATGCAGCCCCGGGTGCTGGCAGGACGTATGGAGACCCCTGGCAGTGCTGAGATGCTTACACATTCACTGATTTGGCTTTCCTCCTGCAGTTGACTTCATTGCATCTGTTTTGTGAGATGGAGGAAGACTTTGTGGGTTGGAGTGGGGTAGCACTGGGTTGGGATGTTTTCTTGATGTGTACTCACTCACCCTTTATATAAAAACACTTTCTTACACATATAATTTTCTGTGGATTTGTTTCTCTAAAATACCCAGACTAACACAAAAGTCTTACCAACCTTGATGATAAGGAACTTGGTTCTGGCTGTATTTCTTCTGAGACAGATTTATTTGCCAGTTACATGACTCAAATGCACCTATTCTTCTAAGGTCTTCCTTGTTCAATTTCCAACTCTCACATATATACGAAGTGGCTGAGAATACCATGGCTTGTATCAGGCACACTTCAGCTCTCCTTGTCCCACAACATTTTAACGATGCCTTGTGAAGCAGACAGGCTGTTTCAATATATTGATCTCTTGACTGCTGCTTCCATGAGTATTGATTGTGGATCCAAGCAAGATGAAATCCTTGACAGCGTGAATCTTTTCTCTGTTTATCATGATCAGTTGTATTTTGCTGTTATTACATTGCATTGGAGAGGGTATAGTCTTTGAGTTTCAAGTGCTTCCCCTCCTCGTTTTCAGCAAGCAAAATTATGTCCTCTGCATATTGAAAGTTTAATAAGCCTTCCTGCAGTCCTAATTTCCCATTCTTCTTTGTAAAATCTTCTCATATGTTCTGCCCAGCATATATGTTGAATAGGTATGATGAAAGGACACAATCTTACACACACCTTTCCTGATTTAAACCACTCAGTATTTCCTCCTTTGGTTCATCTTCGTTGATCGTTGAACAGGTTCTGCATGATCACAAAGAAGTGTTCTGAAGCTTCAGTTCTTCTCAAGGCAAATATATAGGTCATCATGATTCACAGTCGAATGCCTTTGGATAGTCAATAAAACACAAGTAAGCCTCTTTCTCATATCCTCTGCTTTAAACGAAGAGTCGCCTCATGTCAGCCACTATTGCCCTTGTTCCATGTCCTCTTCTGAATCCAGCTCAAATTTTTGGCAGCTCCTCCTTCCATCCTCGTGACCCCTTCATAAATGATAAATTATTATTTTTTTCATATCATAGTCGGACCACTGTCCCCCTTCTGCCATGGTTTCTGATGTCCGTCCCCCTTGAGGGGATGGTGGTTATATGTTGACCATTGAGATAGGTTCCCTCTGCCTCCTCTCCTCTCCCTCACTTCCCCAACCCTCCTGGTATCGCTACTCCCATTTCTATTTCTGAGAGGTCATCTGACCTGGATTCCATGAGCCACGAGCTTTTATCTGCACCAGCGTACCTGCTCCGGTCTAGCCTACAGAGACTACACTGAGCGCATGATGTTGGGGGGTGAGGAAACCTCAAGGAGCCACAGGAATATTGTGTGTATCATCGATGTTATACTGCACCCTGGATGACCCATCCCTTCCTTGTGATCCTACTGTGAGGGGATGTCCCGTTGTCTACAGTCTCTCCTGTCCTTTTAACAACTTTTTTGCTTTCCTAGTATGTTTTTGATGTTATCACACACCTTCTGGGGTCTTCTGTCATTAATAGCCAATTGCTCAAATCTCTTCTTGAGATGTTCTCAATATCAAGTGGTACATAAACAAGGCCATATATTTGGCTCTTGGGGAATTGTGCTTATATTTTCTTCAAGTTTAACCTGAACTTACATATAAGAAATTGGTGATCTGTCCCACAGTCAGCTTCTTGCCTCTTTTTGGCTGCTTTTTATTGAGCTTCTCCACTTTCTCTTACCATAGATGTAGTCATTTTGATTCCCGTGTATTCCATCCGGTGAATTCCACATGCATATTTGTGATTTATGTTGTTGAGAAAAAAAGGTGTTTGTAATGATCAGGTTATTAGTCTTGTAAAATTTTATCATGTAAAATCGTTCCTATCACCAAGGCTGTATTTTCCAACTTCTGTGCCTTCCTTTTTGTTTCCGATTTATGCATTCTATTCACCAACTATTATCAAGAATCATGACTGCCTGTTTGGTCAACTTCAGGCTGAAGATGTTGGCAATTTTTTTAGTTTCTTCACCAATGGTTTTAATGGCTGGTGCATAAATTTGAAAAATTGTTGTATTAAACCAGTCTTCCTTGAATAATGCTTAAGTAGGTATTATTCTATTACAGATAGCAATGTACTTGAAAATAGTTCTCAAAATTTCATTTTTTGGTGTTGAGCACAAGGTCATTGCTCTCGAATTGTCATTTCTGGTTGTTTTAAGAAAATCCCATAAATTACACAGAAATACTGAATTGTCTTGTAATGCTGGAATTATATTCACTGCAATCAATAATCATAAATGTGTCAGGAGGCGTAGGGTAAAACATAAACTGTTAGTTCCCTTTCCGAAATGGCTATTTGCGGAGATACCTCCTACAGGAGAGATTCCACTAAGCTCCAAAAGAAAAAATAGTCACGCTTTCAAATTCAGTAAGCAAATAAGCAGCAAGTTTTAAAAGAATCTATGTTACCAGTCGAGGGTAGATGCTGTGTCATTGTTTTTCAAGGAAGAAAAGTTTTTGTGAGAAAAGTCATCGGCACCATGGTCAATGTCTTGCAAGAGAGAAAAAGTCATTGCTTGAGGGTCTGTGGTTGGTGGTGCTTCCTCCAGCAGGGAACTACTTCCTGGAAGAGCCTGCCAGTCTGCGAAATCACCATCACTGGGAAGAGGCCTTCACAGTTACCTCAAATGGTGAGTCTGCAGCGAGGAATGCTGCGAAGGTGCCTTCTGGACTAGAGAATTCACAGTTACCAAGGGCAGCGACTAGCTAGAAGCTGACAAGATGCCTCTTGATGTCTGCAATTCAGCAGTGGTCAAATGCAGGGACTAGCGAGCAGTAACCACATCAGGGAAAGAGTGATGTCCATTAGTCTTGCTCTCCTGCTTTTAACTCTTGTTCTACTGCTTTTAATGGTGATGTCTTGTTGTGCCTGGGTCGTGATTCATCTGTCCTTTTTCCCGCTCGCAGTCTTGTAATGTTGACATTTCAGTATATGCTCAAGCACGGGTAGAGTACAACATATTCACCTAGGCCAATACCAGTCCCTTTCAGCTCACTTATCCCTAGGATATAGTTCTTTATTTGTTCACTTTCACTGTGGACAATTTCTCGTTTTCCTAGATTCATACTTCATATAATTCACAATCTGATCATTAATAGACCTTTGCAGCTGTTTCTTCTCATTTTAAATCAAACTCCATCCTCTAATGAAGGTCTCAAAGGCTTTTATTCCATCCATGGCGCAATAATCCACTTTATTTTAGAAAGCAGTTCTTCCTCAGTTGTATTTTGAGTGCTTTCCAATCCAAGATGCCGTCTCAGACATTGTTCCATTGCAATTCATAAGGGGTGCATTGTCACTGATGATGTCTTACTGCCATTTCCCAGGTTTACAGAGCCCTCGTGGCTTAGTGTGTAATATTTTGGGCTGCTGACCAGAAGGCCAGCCCTTGAAAGCCAGGGTAAATACAGGAGCTCAATGAGGCTTCTGAGACCCTTGACAACTGACAGTCTGTGAAACTCACATGGACAGCTTTACTACTCCTATAGGAGGATTGGGGTAAGGAGAGTGGGCTATGGGGCATAATTGACTAGATCACTCAGAAGTAGACATTCCATTTCTTCTTTGTAGTCTATTCTTAGGCGCATTGCTCCTCTGATAATCAAGTTGTAGAAAGATATTTTTTAATCCCCAGAGGAATAAGTGATTTCTTCCTGCATTGGAAAAAGTGGTTTACAGAGCTGGGGAAGAATCGTATTACAAGAGAGTCTATGGTTTGGAAGCAATAGGCATCAATAAAAAGACGACAATTGAAATTCATAGGAAAGAAAAAAAGAAACTGAAGCCACCAACATGTGCAATCAGTTCAATAGCATGCGTATGAAGATGGTGCTAGGGGTTGTGTCATTTGCAAATTCATGTAGCGAGCACATTGTGTGTGTGAAATACAGCGAGCATTTCACTACTAGCTGAAAGTTTTTAGGTTTGAAGCCACTCAGAGGCACCTAAAAATATAGGTCTGGGAATCTGCTTTCACAGGGTGACAGCCTTGGAAGCTCTGTGAGACGGTTTTCCTCCTGGAGTGAGAGGCCACCTGTATTGTGTATACATCTTTTAGCAGCAATACCATTCCTGGGAACCTCTTCCATGGAAATGAAAAGTCTATATGCATATAGATGTGAGTATGTATGCAAATCTTGCTTTTCACAGCGAGAAATAAAGTAACTGCCCATAAATAGAAGGCAAGCTGAATACATTATATTACACCCCCATCTCAGGATCATCAGTAACCACTGACAACAACAATTGAAAAGATCATAAATTGTTGAGCTGTGATATCTGAGAGTGAAAAATGACAGAACCAGAAAATGTGGATATTAAACCAATCTTAATGAAGAAAAATCAGACATGTTTATTTACACATATACTCACATTTACATATCTCTACACATACATATATGTACATATTAGCATATGCATGCTTTTGATTTTCTGAGCATGGCAACAATTTGATTGTTTAGTCTGCTCTTATGGTAGTGAGGACTAAGATAGCAAGAGAGGGAGAGTTACACACAAATGTGCTTACAAATGAAATATGATTTGATTATCCATTCAATCATACACAATTATACATGTCTGTACATATGTATAAAAACATTAAAAGATTGAAAAAGACTTATGCTTTCTAAATACGGGAAACATTTAAATCACTCAGATTTCATTTTCTATAATCAAAATTTGAGTGCACATTTGTTTTTCAAACGACTCCCTTCCCCCCCTCAGCATATTGCTAAATTGTGTTTAGTTATACGTTTGCTTGTTTACTTAAAAGTTTATCCAACACATCCCAGCAAAGGCAAAATTTTATTTAAATAACCAAGAGTAAAGAGCAAAATATGAGGGTGTAAGATATTCTGTATTATTTATCCTTTATTAATGCTCAGTTTTTGAAAATAAGTATGGAATGGACACTTGCAGCAGGTCTCAATTTCGATTGGCCACATGTTTAGTGCCCGGTAGCAATATGTGGATAATGACTAAGGTAGTCTACGGCAGTTCTAGACAACTAAAAAAATCAAAAGGATCTTCTCTTAAGCATAGCTTCATAGCGAAAGAATGCGCTCATGAAATACAGAGTAAGATGCCAGTTGCCTTTAAGTCCATTTCAACCTGTGGCAGTCACCTAATCTGGTGTCAATTTAAGGGTTAAGAGTGTAGGGGTGGAGTCTAGGCTGTCAATATGGAGATAGCCAAGGAGACTGCTGTGTGGGCATGGCCTTCTGCTGAGCATTCTGGGAAATCTGGTACTTCCTCCTTGGAGGTGGAAGACCCCTTTCTCTCTGCTATTCCTTTGGAGACTCTACTGACAAGGCTGACTTCCTGCGAGGCATCCCTGAGGAGATGCCACATGGACCTACCCTGATGCAGCCCTGGCAACTGGAATGGCTATGTGGAGACCCCTGCCAGCACTCAGATGCTTGTACCACCAAAGACTTTCTACCCACTGGCCTGTGATCTTCTACATTCAGCGTCATTGCATGTGTTTCCTGAATCTGAAGAGGACTTTAGAGATTGCTGTCAGATAAGAGCTAATATTGGACTTAACACCTTGGGTCGGGATGTTTTCTCAATGTTCAATTGCTCCTGTATATAAATCTTTGGGTGTCCATGGATTTGCTTCTCTAGTCTGCCCAGACTAACACGCGACCCCAAGGGCGCAGAGTAGAACTGCACTGTAGGTTTCCTAGGCCAGTGGTCTTTGAAAATAGACTACCAGGTCTTTCTTCTGAGCTTCCTCTGGTGGCTCAAACCCCAGCCTTTCAGTAAGCAGCCTAGCACTTCTCCATTGGCATCACCAAGGGGTGCCATAGATTAAGACAGAGCTTTCTTGGGGGTGATTCTGCTCCTTGGCACCCTACCTATTAGTAATATCCACAGAAATGAAAAGTTTCCCATTGTTTCACAAACAGTTTCTCTTATGAAGATCTATGGGGATATTTCTCCTTTGAGCCAGCTAAGCTGCGCTTCGCTCAACCAACTGTTCTGGTTAGGGGAGTGGGTGGGATAGGGAAGTGTGTGTGTTATCTATGTGCTTCTTTTAGATTCTGAACTTCCTCCTTTTGCCAAGCAGTTCACCACAGTCATCTGGAGAGTTTTCCTATTTTAAATCCAAAACTCGGGGTTCAACACGACCCTGCAGAATGAGAATTCCCAGTAGGAAGAGCGGTGCCTGAGGTCTATATATTTTTTTTAAATCCTGAAATGTTCGGCAGAAGGGTTTATCAGGTGCCTCTTCTTGACCCACAGGCAGAAATCTGTGTCTGTCTGTGCTTTCATGTTTACCTTACCTAACGTCTATTTTTAGTTCACCTCCACTCTTACTTTCACCTTGAAGATGAACTTTTCTAACATAACAATGGCCCACGGAGACCTTTCAATAAACACTACTGAACAGAAAGAAAGACAGAGGGGGAAAAAAGGCAATGCTTTTAAGTGTCTTTGGGAAATGTTTTTAGGAATGGTTCATTTAAACCCTCATTGCCCCAGGCAATTCATTTGCCTGCAGAGAAGATTATCAGTATTACAGAGAAAATACAAAGAACAATAAATTCTGCTATTCCAAAAGGAATTTTACAGCAGGGCAAATCCCCCTGCAAGTCCATTTATTGTGTTGATAAAGATTGCCAGTTTCTTGTAAACTTCTCCCACAGTTTTCTATGTCAACAGTGCATACTCTTAGAATTGGCCCATAGTGTAGAGAAGGTAGGCTCTCCTGCTGAAGACCACACATGTCTGAGGAGGCTCCTCCGCAGGAAGGGGGCATATGGCATAGATGGGAATAGATGGCATTTGATTGAAAGCTTAGGGAGCTGTGAAAAGAACCAGAGATCCTGAGGCCAGGGAGGGAGACATGTGTGGAATACTTAAGGGCAACATTGTGTGATTCCGATTTAGGATTCTGAAAAGCAGCTTCCTCCTAGGGGGCCACCTACCAAGCTGGAAAATGATCTCGTTAAATTACACGATCAAGCAGAGGAAGCATCTGAGTAAATCTTTCCCATCACGCTCCTGGTTCTTATGTGAAGGAGCCCGAGGTTTGGCCTAGCTGCCTCTGGAAGGAAGATTTACCAGAATGAATCACTGTACTGGGAGTGAAATGCCTGTACTGGGAGATAGAGTCTGTACTCCTTGGACAGTGATAGATTGGGAGTTGGATGGTTACTCTTCTTGGTCAGTTTGACTAGGCTATGGTTCCTACTGGTTTGGCCAAGCACTAGACAATTTACTCTTATTTTTTTGACAATTTACTTTTATATAATATAAACTAATGTAATGCAACCAATCAGTTTAAACAGGAGGTTCCTTTGGGTATATTCTTCCTCCAGACTATAAATATATTAGATTAGATTAGATGTTGTTTCCCTCTCTCTACTCTTTGTTGTTTGACCTATAGATCTTGGGACACAAGCCAACAAGAGTCCCCAGCCTGCTGCCTGGACCACAGTTTGGACTTGACAGCCCCCGCAAGCCCATGAGCCAACCACAGTCTCTAGCCTATTGCCTAGTCATTGAATTTCAGACTTACCAACTCCTACAATCATATGATGAGTCAATCCCTGAAGGTAAATTCCTCTCTCTCCATATATCACTGCTTCTGTTTTTAGAACCTTAAGTAGAAAGCAGCAGAAAGAATTCAGAGTTTTAAAAACATTGTTTGTGTACTTTTAAAAGTTTCACCAACGTACAATTCACATCATATATTTCAAGACATCAATCACATTCCTAAGAGATGTGGTTGCTGCCCCATTTCCTGTCACCCTCCCTTGCCATGTCACTTTGAATCGATTAATCCAGTTGTTTTCTCTACAAATGTGCCGAATCTGGGTTTCATATACAAAAAAATCGCCAAACAACGAAACTACAGAATCAAGAAGTAGTGCAAACAGACCAACAGCAACAACAGAATGAAAATGAGAGAAATAAACTTCCATTAAAAGCAAAACAGAAAATATTAAAAATGGAGCAATTACACATGGCATTAAGAAGGAGATAGATCAGTGACGTGTCACATTTTGATGTAACTGCAACTGCAGCCCTCCACCCTACAATGTACCCTATGTGATAACACGGCCTTTCCCATCTGTGGTCCATAGTCGGAGGGCATTAAACCACATGGGAGACCCCGTGCACGGGTTTTGGGTTTCACAGTAACCCAGAGCTTTCTGAAGTAGGTATTCAGAATTCAGTTTTTAATGCAATTCCCTCCTCTGGGTTTGGATTTTATTACTTACAGTTCTTGGGTCATACAGACTGGTGTGCTTCTTCCATGTGAACTTATCTGATACCTCATTTAGTTTGGCTGCTTTTTGAAAATAAGCCTCAAACACTGTCATTGTTTTAAGATCAGACCCCCAGCACTATTCCTTCTGATAGCGGGGAACCCTGTGGTTTCTTCACCGAATTTTGTGATAGCGCCCATATTCAGTGATCCCTTTTTAGGATTAAGTATTTAAGCGGGGCCACGTCATAAGAACGGATTATTCTTAGGTTAGGGCTACAGGAAAGTGCAAGCTCAAAATCCATTCATGCAAAATGCTTTCTAGATGTAGCTGGTTCGCTTAAAGAGGTCATTATTTCATATTATCCCATTGGGAATATTGTAGTTCTATTGATATTACCATTTATTTAACCAATGGAATAGAGGATTTTTTTTAACACCTCTGTGAGGTGAGGTATGGGTCCTTATTATTCCAGAGGTAGCCTCTGGATCATGCAAAGCAGCTGACAGAAACCAGCTGATGACTTAGAACAATCATAGATATCTGTCATAAATGACTCACGCATAAGTCACACCCAGGGAGACAGGGTCTTTGTTCAGTGACCAAATTATAACATTCTACACAGAAGTAAGGAAACTGAAAAAAAAGCTGAGGCCACAAATCGTCTACCCATTCCCTGCCACCTTTCGTACAACCAGCTATCATTTTAAAAGGAACAGTAGGTAAACCACTAAAGCTGCTCACACAAGAGAAACTGGCACTTGGCTGTACATCAAATGAGAATTGGCTTTAAAATATTTAGTTATTGCTTTACCTGCTCAAAATCTTAGTCTTACTAGGTATCCATCTAATAATGAGACTTCATTTTTATTCCCAAAATATATATTTTTAAGTGATTGAAGTAGCAATCACCCCATGAAGATTTGTCCTGTCCTAGAAGAAACAGAGCCCTGGCAGTATAGGGGTTACTCCTTAGGTGATGCGGTTTGAAACCCCCAAGAGCTCCTCCGCAGGAGTTAGATGGGGATTTCTACTGTGGTCCAAAGTTACTGGCTCGCAAGCCCACAGTGGGTCGCTATGAACCAGCGTTGATTCCATGACAGCGAGCTAGAAGAAGACACATGATCAAGAAGAACAATTTTTAGACTAAAATGCCTTTTGCTGCACGGTTAAACCAAGAAACATTTACCTCATACCAATAGATGAAGTAAAATGTAGGAAATTAAGTGAAATAGTTATTTTTTTCCTCATATGTTTGAAATGAATTTATAGGTCACTAAAGACGCCAAGTCCACTTCAGTTTTATTATTTCTCCCTTTTCAGCACCTCAGACCAATATTTACATTGGGGGCATAAGGAATATGGAGGGTTTAAAAACAATAGTCTTCCTCTGTTAATGCCTCCATATCTTTTATCCTGCCTTCCCCTATTCTTCCCCCAAGCCTGTTGCCGCACCCACAGCTGGCCTCCTGGCAGGCATCCATGTCTTTTCTACTGGTGAAAATTTCCCCTTACAACAATTTGTGATATTAATATTTATTTTTGTAGATTGGCTGAGTTTGCTAAGCATAATGTTCTCTAGTTTTGTCCATGTCTTGCAATGTCGAAGGGTGTTATCATGGCTTTGTAGTAATGTATATAATCCCACAGTGTGAATGTTCCAGGGCTTGTTAATCCATCCCTTGAGAATTGAGGTTTTTTTTTCATTGTTTTGATGTTTTTGCTATTGTGGAAATGGTTGCAATAATCAGAAGTGTGTATGTGTGTGTCATTTGCCCTTAATTTCTTTGGGGTATATTCTCAAGTGGGTATATCTCAAGTGCAGTCATTTCCATGGAACACTACCATGGGTCAAAGTGAACCCAGGGGGCAAGGAGATATGAAGCCATTCTGACAGTTTATTAAGATACACATTACTATGACTGTTCCTTAGAAGTTCAACCTATCTCGGGAAAGAATTCTCAAGTACCTATTTGGAACAGAACATTCTCTGAAAAACATTCAGTCTATAATCTGCCATTCCTTGTCCTGCTAAGTTTAAAGATCATTGATTATAATTTCCAGGACAAAAAACCATGATGTGGTCACTTTTCTAAATTCCATTGATAATATCTCATTAAAAACCTATATATAATTGGCAATGACATCATGATAGATCTTCAAGGGAGTATAAACACAAATATTGAACAGTTAACAACACAAACTGGTTCCATTTTTCCAACTGGGACCTGAGGTAATTACAATTCATTTAATATATTTTAAATATAAAATTTATTATGATTGAATTTTTTGAACTGCTGAGGATGTTTTTTATATTAGCCAGTAAACATTAACTAAACTTTCTGCCAGGTGCCCGTGTTGTTTGACAAATAGAATGGAGATGATTCCGTCTACTTACTAAATTTAAAAGAATATGGTAGGAAACCAAAGTCCCATTTTTCAAAGCATGGACATGTAGTAAGATGTTAGAAGGACTCATTACTATGGAGAGTTTTAAATTTTTATATATATGCACACGTACATATATACATATACACACATATACACACATATATAGCATATTATGATGAGAATCCATATTCTTATCTCCCGCCTTCCACAGTTATCAGTGCTTGGCCAATCTGGTTTCATCCACAGTCCACCCACCTCTTCCACTCCAAAGATAATTTTGAAACAAATCCCAGATTTTAAATCCTTTCACCTAAAAAAGGGTTTTCCCCTGCTCCCTAGGGTAAAAAAGGAAGGAAAAAAATGTAGACGCCTTAGCATCCACAATTAACATTGCTGATTTTAGGAAAGACTTCCAAAACTTCTCTGTATGTTTCCTCTTACTTTAGCTTTGTTCTGGAGGATGGGGGAACCACACATTGAAATGTATTTTTCTAGCCTCTGCTTCAACAGGACAAAACAAAACCGAGACAAAAATGCATCATCCAGAGGAATCCAGCCATCAGCATGAAGCAGGATGGTGTGCACAGGAGCCACAGTGATATGGCTTCTTACATAGATCATGAAAAGCCTAGGGAAGTGTCACATAATTATGATTGGCAGCATATCAATTCATCAGTCATAGAAGGGACTTCAGAAGCCCAAAGGAACCATGTTTTGTGCATATACTGTTACATAGTAGAAGAGTTTACAGAATGGGCTCTAGGGCATGACTCCTAATCGGGTTGGTGTAGCCCTGGGATGAGATTGTTCATTTCTGCACTGGCCAGGAGAGTGTCCAGAAACACGATGCCCGAGAGCAAAGCTTTACGTTGTTGTTGGATTGTAGTTCTATTGATATTACCATTGATTTAACCAATGGAATAGAGGATTTTTTGGAGGCTGAGCTGGTATGGATTTAGGACTCCCACTGTCAGCCAGGCTGTTCTGAGGTACCTGCACCTCAGTTCTGACTCACAGGGCCCAGCCCTTTGCATAACCAAAGGAAACCCTGTTCTCTGTGAGCCCATTGCTGCAGCCAAGATGTCAATCCATCTTCTTGACGGTCTTCCCCTCTTTCGCTGTCATGTATTTTATGTTCTTCTACACAGTCCGGTCTCTCGTGACAAAATGTCCGAAGTACATGCGTCTTACCACCCTCACTTTTAGAGAACATTCTGGCTGTCCCTCTTCCTAGACAGGCGTGTCTGTTCTTCTGGCCGTCAGTGGTACTTTCAGTGTTCTGCAGCAACACCAAATTCAAATGCATCAGCTCTTTGGTTTCTGCAGTAAATTCTCGTTCAGAATCAGATATGCCTAAACTGTGAGCCTGAAAAGGACAGATAAGTCAAAACCCAGGTGCAACAGGTACCACCTCAGGTGTAAGGAAAGATACCTAAAATGTATCAGCAGAACCAGACACATATGTGAGACAGGACTTACAGTAAAATAGATTTCTAGCAACAGAGCAAGTCCACTGAATTTCACTCTCCTCAAGGTGGTCAGTGCTTATTGTCTCCTGCACCAGGTGGCCATTGAGTTCTTGGGGCCAAGAGGCATACTAGCAGCATTGCTTTCTCTAAGCTGACTTCTACATGCACTTGGTGACTTTCCAAGACCAAGACGCTTACTAGCAGCGTGTTCTCGCTGAAGGAAGTGCCACTGACCACAGTCCACAGAATCAACGACCTCCATTGAAAGAATCTTATCCTCCTTCCAAGACACTGGCATGGCAACCGCCTCATACACTCTTTTGCTTACTCTTTGCTGGTGAGACTTGAAAATGTGGTCTTTCCTTTGGGAGCTTAGTGGAACCCCTCCAGAGTAAGAGATCTCCATTGATAGCCTGCGTAGTGAGGGAATGATGGTTTATGCTTAGCCTTCATCCCTTTATACATGTTTAACTAGTGATTGCAGAAAATAAAATGCAAGCAATAAATTACAAAGACAATTCAACATCTCAGCGTATTTTATGAGATTTGCTTATAACAGTTCTCCTGCCCAACTTTCCCAAGCATGAGTCAATTGAAAATACCATCGCCTGGTTCAGGTGCCCCTTACTCCTCCAGGTGACATCCCTGCTTTTACACTTTAAAGCAGTCTTGTGCAGCAGACGTGCCAAAGCAATGGGTCCATGCATTTCTTGACTGCTGCTTCCATGAGGATTGGATGGGGATCCAAGTGAGATGAAATCTTTGACAATTTCAAACTTTTCTCTTGTGATCACAATCCATTTTTGTTGTTCTGATTGAGAAGATGTTGGTTTTCTTTATAGTTAGTTGCAATTCACACTGAAGGCTGCGCTTGGTGGTTTTTGTCAGCACATGCTTCCAGTCCTCAGTCTCCTTCCCAGATCTAGTGCTCAGAATCCTAATGCAGTTTGAGAACATAAATGGACATTCTTTTTTTTTCTTTCTTCTCGACTCATAGTGTGCTACAGTTGAAAGAAACATTTTAAAAGAGGGGAAAACCCTGAAAATCTTTTGATTTAATGCAAATGTATGTATCAAAAACCTAAGAAAATTTTGAGACCATAAGCATCATCAAAGAGTAACCTAGCAAGAAAAACAGGCCCAGAAATGAGTGCTGGATCCAGTGGTACCTTCCATCATCAGAGATCCAACTCACCGATCTGAAAAGTAAAGAAAAAAGGTGAACTTTGGGCAAAAAATATGTATATGAGAGCAAATTAAGAAGAATTGTTAAATCTTCCATTTTAGTGGGATATTTTAGTTAGCTCTCATAATAATTGTTAAGAGACCAAATATCCACATATGTATTTATATTTACTCATATATATAGATACCCCCAACATTAACAACTATACAACAACCTTTCAATGATGTTTGTATGAAAAGTAAATATTATAAAATTAAACAGGTATAAAACTAAGCACATGCTAAGGCATAAATCATGTATGATCATGTAGATAAGATGCTCTACAGTATTATCTGTAACTGAATTGTTCATCAAAATGAAATAAAATAGAAATTATTATAGGAGTATAACTTTCAAATCCTCTTATGACTTGCAGTAAAAGAAAAATCTTACAGTGAAAAAGAGGCAAATGAGATTTAAAATATAATTCATAGAATAATAAAATGATCACAATAAATTATGGGAGGTGAATGTACATATTTAGGATTTTTAAAAGAAAAGTAAAGCTGTTAATTAACTGCAAACAGCATCAATTTCAGGAAAGGAGTTACAGAATAAAGGTAAAGAAAGTAAAAGGGAGAGTGTGTTATTCTGGGGAGACTAGAGAAACAAATTCATAGAGACTCATATGTGTATAGGAAAGAGCTTTATATAAAGAGTAATTGTACATTAAGAAAACATCCCAGCCCAGTCCAGATCAAGTCCATAAGTCTGATATTATCCCAGATGTCAGTTACCAGTCTGTAAATTCCTCTTCAGACTCATGGAACACATGCAATGATGCAGATTGCAGGAAGATCACAGGCCATAGCGTAAGCAGTTTTGTGGATCTAGTGGTGGTGGAAGCATCTCAGCACCGGGGTGGGTCTCCACGTGGCTCTTCTAGCTCCAGGGCTTGGGCTCTATCAGCACATCTCTGTATGGCTGGTCAACAGGAATGTGTAGCAGAATGTATGGGTGTGGCCTCCAGTGAGCTATTTATCTCCTTAAAGCCTCCAAATGAGGTCATCAACGTGCACCTGATTGACAGGCTAAACTTCATCCCTTCGCAAGTTGACAGGAGATTATGTAATTGACACAAAGAGAGATATTATGTAAAATAAAATGATTAATGAAGCACAAAATCCAACCCAAACCAAATCTATGACCTCTCCTTGATTCCGATTCAGACTCATAAAAACCTTAGATTAAATTTTGGTGGGGCAGATGGCTCCATCTTTCTTCCACAGAGCTTCTTATGAGTTTGGACTGCCAATTGTATAGTTGGCAGCCCACAACTTACTCTACCAGGACTCTTCTTTAACAAAGTAGAAACATGCCAAAATAAGGAACAATAAATCCTAAAATGGTGTTTTTGAAAACACCTATTAAAAATGAAATAATTAGAACACGAATCAAGAAAAATATAAAGAGAGAAGACACAAACAAACAATATTAGTAACAAAAAGACGAAATCATAAATTTTGAAATCTTAGATAATAAAAATAGGGGTATGTATGTTTATATATCTGGAAGCAAAATATTGGAGGAAATATATATATATAAAAACATATCAAGCCCATTTTTCAAATGATGCTTTAACCTTTCTGGAACCCTAGTGCTAAAATGGTTACACATTGGGCTGAGATCTGCATGGTCAGTAGTTCAAAACCAGCAGCAGCTCTGCTGAAGGACAGGGTTTTCTACTCCCATAAATGGTTACAGTCTCAGAAACCCACAGAGAGGCTCTGTGAGTCAACATTGACTCAGTGGTAGTGAGTAATATGAAGAAAATTGCATAAATGGCTTAAAATCTTTTCAAATATAAAGTACCAGTACTAGATAGATTTTATAGTTATGTTCTGAAATTTTTTTAAGATGCAGTTCTAATGTACAAATATTGTCGATAATAGGGGAAAAAGGGAACACTCTCAGTAAATTAGATTGCTATAATTTTAATATCAAAAGTGATAAATAAGATAATATATAAATGAATATCAAGCAAAGAGAAATATTAAAATAACAAGAAACTGAATAGAGGTTTGGGAAAAATAGTATAAAAAAGTGGAAGCCACTCTTGAAATATAAAATTATATTAGCATAAATACATATTATTGTACTACCTATTGCAGGACTATTGCAATAAGAACAGAAAAACATTTGATAAAGTAAACTCAATCAATTTTTCATGACTCAGCAAAAATGTGATTATAGATATTCCTTCACCTTAGAAAGAAAACAACCAAACACCATAATTAGTGGCACACAAAATATAAATATAGCCTTCAAATTTTGAAATTAGGCAAAGTAACCTGCTTCTTTTTTATTCTACAATGTCATTCAGGACCTTGCAAATGAAAAGATGAAAGAATTATTGTATATGAAAATGATTGTGATACTTTTAGAAATACTGAAAAGAATGGTAAACAGATTTCAACTCCAAATTATAAAGAGTTTGCAAGTTATTACTCTCTTGATTCCAATAAGAAAATGTTAATATTTAGCAAACCAAAAACCTATGCCTTTCTTTGACCCTCTTAGATAATTGAGTTTATGGACAAACCTTTGTGCCCAAATATGAACAGAAGGACAGTCAGAGAGTGTAACTGATATCTCTCACTTGACGTAGAAGCGATGGGATCCATCAACGTGTCAGCATTTTGAAATCACAACTTGGAATGATTGTTGGAGATGAAATGTGGCCTAGGCTGAGAACTTGAGAGACAGAGAGAAACTTGGGATTTTACTCTGAAGGAGAATCCTTTATGGGTTTTACCTACAGAAATCCCAACAGGTTCACATGGTAAGGAGTGCAGACCCTCCCTCCCCTTGTTCTACAGGATAAAGAAAAGAAAAACAACAACATCCATCTTGGAACATGCTTAAAGAAGTTTTATTAAAAACAAAAAACCCAGGCTGCCAAGGAAAATCTGTTCCCAGAAACTTCCCCTACGTGAATGAAGAAAACATGCCCAATTCAATCCTTTTAGCCTTCTTGTTTCCCTTCTTCAGGGAGAGACAAAGAATATGTGAAACACTGGTGAAAATCACAGCTACGGCCACAGGCTAACGAAAACTCAGAAACCGAATCCTAGAACTACACAATGTCTCACTTTCTCTCACTTTACATCACCACACCCAGGGTCCCAGTGGAGGAATGGTGGATTTCAGTTGAAAGACTTGCAACTCACAGATTTCTTTTTCAAGAAGCAAACCCATTGTGGTTGAGTCTTGGCAGCAGCACTGTGCAGGATGGCTGAGACTGTACATCTTCCTGAACGCAGCCTCATTTTTCTTCTGCAGCGCAGTCGGTGGATGTGAACTGTCCACCTGACGGTTAGCAGTCCCAGGAATACCCTCCCACATAGCACTTTTCACAGCTCTGTAGATTCTGTATAAGAAGCAGTTTTCAAAAAAAAAAAAAGGCCACAAAGATACAAAAACAAAGACCCAAGAGGAAACGGAATCTTCTTATATTCTCCAGAGACTGAAAAAATTAAACCCAGCCAAGGTCTTGTCTAAAAAAAGACAAGTAAGACTCAGAATCAGATTTACATCTGGCACATATATTATAATTATTAACAGACAAGTAAAATAAATACAATTAATATACCAAGTGCTCTGATAAAGAAAAAAGAGATAGCACACAATGGAAACTTAGCAGTGAGCATGTTTTTAAAAGTATGAAAAGGAAAAAAGAAAGCGCCTCTGGTGGATACCTTAGTACATTGCAGATGCAGAGGAACGAATTGACAAGTTTAAAGGCCTGCCAAGAGTAAGGACTCAAAATAAACGGGGCAGGGAGCCAACCAAGGTTAAATGGTGTCACACGGGAGCTAAACAGGAAGGGAAGCAAACAGATGTCCAGTAACAATGCCTCGAATAAAAACACACACAGATTATAGCTGATGGAGAATATAGGGAATGGGAATGTTTTAAGGAGGACTTTGGGATATCCTACCTGCTGTACCCACGAACCATCATAGTTCTAGCTAAAAGTGAACTTGGATTCTTGGTAAATGAATATTACAAAGGATAAGCTAACTGATGAAGAGATTTTAAAAATATAATTAATTCTCTAAGAGAGAGGAAATGGAACAGTATAAAATGCTCAATTAAACCTAGAAAATGCAGGAAAAAATAGGAAGGAGGTTCAAAGGTATCGCAGCTTCTATGGGAAAAAAAAAACAACTTGAAGCTGTATGCTTTTATCATATACAACCTCAGAAGCCCTGTGCAGGGTGACTGATAAAGTGGAATTGACTTGATGGCAGTGGGCTTTGTTGTTTGTTTTGGTCCCTGAACAAATAAATGGTTAAATAAAAATTGACGCCACATACCAGAGATTCTCTCCCTCATGGCTATTCAAGTTGATTTGCACTTAGAGGGACGCTATAGGACAGTGGCTCTCAATCTTCCTGATGCCGTGACCCTTTAATACAGTTCCTCATGTTACAGTGACTCCCAACCACAAAATTATATTTGTTGCTACTTCATAACTGTAGTTTTGCTACTGTTATGAATCATTATGTAAATATCTGATATGCAGGATGTATTTTCATTGTTACAAATTGAACACAATGAAAGCAGAGTGACTAATTGCAAAACAATATGTAATTATACATTGTGAAATAGTTATTTCTAATTACAAATACATAAATGAAATTTTGTCTTGAAGCATGATGTAGCATGGGTAGTGGTCTTCACGCCAGGTACTCGTGTGTGGGTATGTGCGTGTGGGTGGACCTGCCTGGAAATGGATAGAGGAGTGGTGTGTCTTGGTTCCTTAGACCATCGGAAATATGTCGTCAACCCTCAAAGAGGTCGTGACCCACAGGTTGAGAATCGCTGCTATAGGACAAGGTAGAGCTGCCCCTGAGACTTTAAATCTTAATTGGAGTAGAAAGCCTCATATTTCCCCAGAGAAGGATCTAGGAGTTTTGAACCACTAACTTGAAAGTAGCAGCCCAACACATAGCCCACTACACCACCAGGGTCAGAGAATATTACTCAGCAATTAGCAAAGCAGACATACACAACTTGGGATGAATCTTTTAGGAATCTTCTGAGTGAAAAGAACCAACACCCAAAAGTTGCATACTATATAAATATATTTAGAAAACCTTTTTGAATGTATTTTATAAATGGAAGACAGATTCACAAGGAACTTCAAGTGTGTTGCTTTCGTTTGGAAGTCAAAAGTGAAGTCTACATGAGAAAGATCATGGTTATAGGATGGATGTGATGCTGTCACACACCATCAAGTCTTTCCCAACACGCAGCCACCTTATGCACAGTGGAAGGAAACATTGCCCAGGCCTGCGCCATCCTCACACTCTCTCCCATGCTTGATCACGTTGTTACAGTCACAGTGCCAATCCAGCTCGAGAGCTTTCCTCGTTTTTGCTGCCCTTCCACTTTACCAGGCATGATGTCCTTCTCCAGGGGCTGGTCTTTGCAGACAGCATACCGAAAGTATGTAACATGAAGTCTCTCCATCCTTGCTTCCTGCCTCTTCCAAGACAGACAGGTTTGTCCTTTCAGCAGCCCGTGGCACTTTCAATCTTCTCCAGCCCCGTACATCAAACGCACTGATTCTTCTCCCATCTTCCTTATTCACTGTTCAACTTTCACACGCATATGGAGCAATTGACAAATACTATGGCTTGGGGCAGGTGCATCTTAGTATTCAAGGTAACATCCTTGCATTTCAATATGCCAAAGGAGTCATCTGCAGCAGATCTAGCCAGTGCGATGTATCCTTTGATCTCTTCATTGCCGTTTCTCTTGAGCATTGATTGTGGATCCAAGCAAGACAACATTCTTGACCACTTCAACCATTTCTCCATTGATCATTATGTCACCTATTGGTCCAGTTGTGAGGATTTGGGCATTATTTATATTGAGTTGTAATCTGTACTGAAGGATGCAATCCTTGTTCTTCAACAAGTGCTTCAAGTCCTTCTCAACTCAGGTGTCATCTGCATGTCACAGGCTGTTGCAAACTTTTCTCAAATCCTGATGGCATTCTTATTACTATAATCCAGCTTTGCTGATGATTTGATTAGCTTACAAATTGAATAGGTATGGTGAGAGGATACAACTCTGACACACACCTTTACTAATTTGAAACCATTCATTATGCCCTTGATCTTTTCACACAAATGCCTCTTGGTCCATGTACACATTCCTCATGAACACAATGATGTGTTTTGCAATTCCCATTCTTCTCAAGGGCATCTATAGTTTGCTATGAACCACACAGTCAAATATCTTTGTATAGTCAATAAAACACAAACATCTTTCTGGTATTCTCTGCTTTGATCCAAGATCCATCTGACATCAGCAATGATATCCCTTGTTCCAATCCTCTTCGGAATCCAGCCTGAACCTCTGGCTGCTCCCTGTCAATGTACTGCTGCAACTACTGTTGGATAACTTATACAAAAATTTATCTTTGTGTGATATATATGATATCTTTCTATAGTGTGAGCATTCTGTTGTGTCACCGTTCCTTGGAATGAGTACAAATACGACTCTCTTTAAGTCAGTTGGCCGAATAGTTATCTTCCAATTTTCCTGGCATAGACCAGTGAGTAATTCCAGCGCTTCAACAGATTGCTGAAAACACTTCAATTGATATCCCATTGATTCCTGGAACCTTATATTTAGCTCATGCTTTCAGTGCAGCTTGAACTTCTTCCTTCAGCACCATTGGTTCTTGCTCACATGCTGCCTCCTGCAATGGTGGACTGTTGTTAGTTCTTGTTGGTTCAGTGACTCTGTGTATTATGCCCATCTTCATTGATGCTTCCTGCATCATTCTATATTATGTCCATAGAATCTTTCGATAATGCACCTCAAGACTTGAATTTTTGCTTATGGTCTTTCAGTTGTAAGATTCTTTCAGGATAAAATTCCCCCAGACATTCTCACAGTGGATACTCCTTCCTGCCCTTCAAGAAACTGCATTGTGGTGATGGGGAAAAGGTTCCTCACCAATGAAAGTTTCACTTCTCTTAAAACTTTCTTACTGGCCCTGGTGATCATCTTGCGTGTCTTAAGAAAATCAAAGAAATTCAAGATTTTTTTTGGAAATCCCAAACAACAGTCACTGCAATCTTCAGAATTGACCAGGCTACCTTAAGTTTACTGACAGAATAGATCTCCTCAGAAACCACTGTTCCGCTTGGTTCCTTTTATTTTTTTTTAAGATACCCTAAACAGGTTAAGACAGGTGTATTGCTGAGAGAACTTGTTGGTAGCCTTCCTCTGATAGCAGTGACATGTTTAAACATGCTTTGTTTGCAATAAACCTGTGCAAGTATATTTAGTTTGGGATAAGCACGTATGTTTGGTTTGGAATAACCATGTATGAGCTGGAACCTTCGTAGCTCTAGGTTTTGATTTTCTCTCATACAATAAATGTGTGCACAGGATCTCTCTGTATTAGTAACAACAGATTCTAAGACTCCCAATGAAAATCTCTGGTAATAAAAAATCCATTCCCGACACAAAATGGCATAGACTGACTTTCATTCTTCCTGCTTGCTAACTACAATCTGAGGAGAACGCTGCCTCGGTGAAAAGGCTAGGATGGCCAGGATTCGAGAAAGAACTTAGAAGCAAGGTATCTGAAAACCAACAGCCCCCCCTCCTCAACGGAGGAAAGCAACCAAGGGTTGGCAATGACAGGCATTCCAGGTAGGCTCTTTGCTCCCGCAAATCAAATCAGAACCTTTCCAACGCCACTAGGGAGCCTGCCAGACTGGTCAAAGGGTTGATTGAAGCTCTGCTTACGTGATGTGAGCATCTCTTCTCCACCTGCACTGCATTGAGTGGGTACAGATTCCTGTGACCCTCTAGGATCGGGTAGAGCTGCACCCTGTGAGCTGGTCCTTTGTGTTGTTGTTGTTGTTGTTAACCTTGTAGATGGAAGCCCGATGAGTAACCACTACATCATCGGGTTCCTCGCACTCCACTTAGGGCACTATAGAGTCCTGAGCACGGTACAGGCTGAGCATGCCATAAGGGACAGCTCTTGCCAGGAAAGTACTTTTAATTTTCCACAGGCAAGAGCAGATCTTGCCACAACTGTCTCCAAGACCAGAAGAAGAACCTATATCCAAATGCAGACATGGAAGTCCTCTATAACTTTCTCTGAGGTAAGAAGCAGGCAGCTTCCATTCTGGTCAGAGACTCTGATTCCAATTAAAAAAAAAAAAAGTAGACTTCAGAACAAAGAACCTACTAGAAATATAAAGGATGTTATATAATTAAAAAAATATCCCTCTACCAGGAATGGCTTCATAATTGTAAATACCGTATATACTTGTGTCTAAGCTGAGTTTTTCAGCACATTTTTATGCTGAAAATGCCCCCCTTGGCTTATATTCGAGTGAGGGTCCCACTCACCTGTTCCCCCATGCAGTGCGTGTGTTCTCCGCTCTCTCCCGCTCATTTGCGGGCGCCTGCAGCCTCTGTGGGTGGTCGGATGACTGCTGCTATCACCGCTCTTCTTTCCTCCTGCACGCGGGCAGCCTCTGCGTTGTCCGTGCTGTACTGGGCACGAACCTGCCCGCTCTGTGTGCTGGCACCTGGGGCGCACCGCATCCTTGTCAGATGAATGCCGATGCGGCTGCTCTTCTTCTCCCGCTCTTCTCCAGGGCTGTAACCAATGACATAACAAGATAGTTAATGTTTATTATGCCAACCTGGCCAATAAACTCATGTGGGGCTAGTTGAAGGGCAGAGAGATAAATGGCTCGCCTTTCTCGTTCTCCAGTCTCTCTCGCTTTCTGATGGTCAGACTAGGATGTAGCTGCCTTGGCCAGTTGCCCACTTCAGCTGACAAGGCTCACTTCCTGTAAGACATCCCTAAGGAGAAGCTGCTTTGACCTACCCTAATGCAGCCCTGGGTGCTGGAGCAGTCGCATGGAGACCCCTGCCAACGCTGAGATGCTGACATGCTCACTGATTCAACTTTCCTCCTGCGGTGGGCATCATAGGGTGTGTTTTGTGAAATGGAGGAGGACTTTGTGGATCGGTGTTGGAAATATGGGTTAATGTTGGACTTGTGGGCTTGGGCAGCACTGGCTTGGGATGTTTTCTTGATGTGCACGTACCCTTTATATAAAACTCTTATACTTATGAGTTTCTCTAGATTTCTTTCTCTAAAGTACCCAGACTAACACACATAGCCTCTACAGTCTTACCCGAGCTTGGTCACCCCCCCTTGCTCCGCCCAAGCATTGCTGAATACAAGTACCAGTATATCTCTGGTCTGGATATGCAGTACGTTTATTTACAGTATGTAGTCTGCTATAGTTTATTTTTTATTCTCTTATTAACCCCTATCTGGACCCAGTGTTGTCTAAGCTTGCATAGAGCAGCCAGTATTAGGGCTGATGATATACATGCTGTGTTGTGTATGCACTGTGTTACTGCAAGTGTTGCACTAGCACTTCCCGTACATTCCGGTAATGCTGTGTATGCAGTAACGTGGAGCATGCAGCAACACAATGCGTACACAACGCAGCGTGTATATTATGAACCCTCACACAGACTGCTCTATGCAAACAGTCATGTCATCCCATTCTGGAATATCATCAGCCTGTGCTGAGCCTCACACTATACAAGTTGCATTATGTACATATGGTAAAGCAGCTATGTAGTAATGCAGTGCATCCAATTAGAGAGTATAGTTATTGTTGATACCAGAGTGTTTTTGTTGACCTTCTTTTCCATTTACAGAGCTAGTTTACTGTTTTTCTTTGAAATAAATATTCAAAACATTTAACCTGCTGATGCCTCAATTAATGTAATTTTATTGGTATCTGTTTTTATTTTGAAATTTCGCAGTGGCTGCTGCATTTCCCACCCTAGGCTTACACTCGAGTCAATGAATTTTCCCAGTTTTTTTGTGTGGTAAAATTAGGTGCCTCGGCTTATATCTGGGTCATTACTACTAGAGTATGTATGGTATCAAACAATAGAACTTCAAAATATGGTCATGAAAATACAGATCAAACAAAACAGTATATATTTCAAAGTTTAAAGATTTGGTAAAATTTAAAAGAAAACACACACAAACTAAAAGGATGTTTACTTTTGAGTCTAAAAAGAATGATGCTGCTTCAGAAAATCCCCATTGCCATGAGTAGATTCTGAGTCATAGCAATCCTATCAGACAGAGTAGAACTGCCCTGTGGGTAATAGAGTCTGTAATGCTTAGCAAAAGCAGTCAGTTTATCTTTTGACCCTATGCTCCCTGGGGGCTTCAAACTGCTGGCCTTGTAGTTAGCAGTCCAATGCATAGCACAATACTCCCCCACAGATTCAGGAGGCCACCCCCAAACCAATCCTTGCCACCGAGGGGCCTGTGACTGGAAGGAAGCCTGTTGAGCTGAGTAGACTCCCCCATAGGGCTCTCAGGCCTGTAAATCTCTATGGAGGCAGATCTTTTTTGGTGGAGTGGCTGGTGGTCTTAGTTCACCGTTGATCACTTTAACCATCGTGGCAAGAGGGGCAATTCAAAAATATTAATTTCTCTATCTAATTAATTTCTTTATCAGTGTACATACAAATACACTTTTTAAGTCTTTTTGCCTGTGTGTTTAAATACATATATGTAAACGTATGTTGTTGGTGTTGTTACCTGCCGGCCAGTTGGTTCTGATTGGTAGTAACCATATGCACAGTGGAAGGAAACACGGCCTGATCGTGCACCATCTGCAAAATGTTTGCTGACTTTGCGCCCATTCTTACAGCACGGTGTCAGCCATCTACTAGAGGGGCTTTTGCTCCTTGGCGGACCTGCTGCTTTACCCAGCATGATGCTCTCTTCCAGGCACTGGGGTCTCCTAATCACATGTCCAAAGTACCGTGCCGTCGGCCACCCTTCCTTCTGAAGGGAACATTCGGACAGACCTTCTGAGACACATTTGGTTCCTTTTGCTGCTCACGGTCCTTTGATTATTCTTCCCCAGCACCGAAATTCAAGTCCTCACTTCTTCAGTCTTCTTTATCCACTCTCCAACTTCCACATGTATATAAAGCAATTGAAAATACCATGGCTTGGGTCAGGCATAGCTTAGTCTTCAAAGTGACATCTTTGCTATATATGGATATTTGTGAGTATGGGTATCTATGTTTATATGTGTATTTGTGTGTATTGTGAACATATAGTATTTTTCTAAAGGGTGGGATTTGCCTCATTACATATCTGAATGAATTTCAACACTGCCAATTTCTAAATGTTACCTTGGGTACTCCTTTATCATTGTGTTGTCCCCAGGCAAGATCAACCACACCACTTTAGTACTAATTAAAATCTTTATTAACAGCTGGCTCGAGAGTAGGCTGGATCCTGGAAAACTGTTCAGAGTACGTTGCTTGCTGAAGGGGGTGGGGGACATTCCAGCAATTACATCCTTCTCAGGCTGGCGTGGTAAAGGGGGGAGGGTGGGCCTGGAGGAACACCACCACTGACAGAACAGGTGCATTTGTTAACTGGGCAGGCAGACTGCAGACAGCTCCAGAGAGTCAAGGTCTGTCAGGAGAGAAGAGGGTGGAATGGGGGTGGGGTGAGGTGGGGGGCTCACGTGAAGGTGGGAAAGGGGGCTAGCTGCTAGCAGGGGCTTGAAGGCCATTTCAGACAAAATAGAGAGTCCCTCATGCTAAGCTGGATTACTATAGTTGTGAACAGTGATTTTCAAATTCCTAAATGGGAAAGATATTTAAATCATACTGAAAATTGTGTTGAAAAAATATATAGTTACCAGATAAATGCTAATCCTCCTTCACTTCTTCCCTGTGGTGCTACTTCCTAGGAGGACATTCAATGGGTAAGAAATGGTCCATCAATTTATCTATTATTCACATTTGCTGCTACCAAAGGACCACTAAAAAGTCAAGCTTCGCAGTAGACTGGTAGAAAATTCTGAAGGCTTCGCATCCTCAGTAGTGTGGTGGATTTTATAAACGGTTCTCAACAGATGAATCGGGGGTGGGCACCGCATGTCAGAGATTGGCTCTAGACACCACTTCCAAAATAGTTCTCCCAAAGAATTTGTAATCAAACTATTGTTCCCCTTGGCAATTATTTAAGCTTTGTTGTTATTATTGTTGTGAAAGGGATTTAAGTTGGATGAAGAATTAATCTTTTGAGCAATTATTTTACACTGGCCCCTAAATTACGACTTTAGAAGACGTCTTTGTAAGTCTTGACTTCATTCTTTCATGTTTTCATTCCAAAGCTACAGAAATCCACCTTTTAAGTGTTTAAAAATTGCTAGATGCACTACTTTCCCCAAAATAAAACCTTGAAACTTAGACTTTATTCCCTCATAGAATTTGAAGGTATTATTTCTGTTTTTTAATGAATTTTATTTATTCTGTCTCTTGTTAAAAAATATACAGAGCAATATATATAACAACTTGACCGTTACTACATGTGCAATTTAGTGACATTGATTATATTTTACAAGTTATGCAACCATTCTCTCTCCTTTATTTTTTTAATTCTTCCTCTCTCAATAGCTTAAATTCACTGCCCTTTAAGGCGCCTATGCAATCTGTAGAGTTGCTGATGTCTTTTTGATACCAAATATGCAGTTCTTTTAAATCGCATCCCCCATAAGGCAGACTTTTTTTGTTAATTAAGCTACATCATTGTCCTGTTTGGGATGATTCCAAGGGATGCTTTTAGATTAAAGTTTAAAGACTATTTTAGGGCAAAAGTTTCAGAGATTCTTTTCACCTCTCTGGCTCCAGAAAGCTTAGTGTCCATGAGAACATTCCATCCTAGCCCACATTTCCCTCTTCCCACCAGGATTTGTCTACGGAAACTTTAATCGAAAAGTTCAGTAATGGTTGCCAAGCACCATGCACTTCTGGTCTCCTGGCGACTGGGACAGTTATTCATGGAGGCCTTTAGCCACGCATTGCATATCGTATTTCTATGCTTACGTCTCTATCCTGTTGCTCTTAGTGGGTAGAGACCAGTGATTCCTTGGACTGCTAAGACCCTGGGACTACTGGGAGACTTTTCATTCCTGTACAGTGTTAAAGTCTCAGAGACTTACTTGGGCAAGGGTCACTATGAGTTCACATCAACTCAAGGGCGGTTATATGCTAACTCATCGTGATCCTTGTCCCTGTAAGAAATCCCATGATGTTTCTGGTTGTATATAAACAGCCTCAGTAGCTCCTCATTCTTTCTACTTCTCCCATGTCTCTTTATTGTTGTAAATACATCTACTGCTACTTTAGCCAATTCAACTTTTTACAGGTATACAATTTATCGACAGCATAATCAGCTCTGCAATCCATCCTTGGTTAATGCAATTCTTCTATCAGGATTAAATCTGTCTAAATCAGTGTCTTCATTTGTAAAATAATGGTTATAATATTGGATTCTTAGAATTGTAGAAATACCATAAAGTTAGAACGCCATACTGCAATCTGTTCCCATTCTTAACGCTACATCTAAATCTCAAGAGATTATATCCATGATTGTGAGATGGCCTGACTCAATCCAAGAAAATCTATGGGTTTGCCAAAACAACACCATACTTAGAAAGCCAAAATATGCAGCTGATTATCAACACACATTTAGAGTTTGTTCTTATTTGATTATCTCAATTAGAAAGTATATTAATTTACCTGGTAGGACTTCCACTTGCCTCCTCTCTCTTTCCTGCTCAGAGAAACCCCAGAACACATTTCAATGTGAAGGTTTGTATCCATTCAAGTTGAGAAGTCAGAAACAAAGACCTGCAGGACTCCTGAGTGCATCTAGAGCCATGCCAACACAATTTCATTAATGCTGTATTTCACATGTATGAAAAACGTGAACTTGGAAAACACAGTTATAAATATTTGAAAATGCAATATTGGAAATGTATCATAACTCCTACTTCTCGAAACTTAAATGTATTGGGGCTTATCTTCCAAACCAAATGACATTAAACTATGAATCTCTTATCCCTTTTACCATTCCCTCAACCACCCAAAAGAGAAGAAGCATTTTAGTAGAGTTAGTACATAAGAAGCACACACTTAAATGTTGATGGCTGAGTTTTTCAATTTAGTGTCAGTAAGATTCAATTTTTATTATTTTCTAGATTTGCGAATGTTCACATTTTTATTTCCCTTCTTGATAGTTCCTACACACCAGCTATTTCAGAAGATAAATATTTCTGTTTCCCTAAGCGCTTCTCTGTAAACTAACATCAGACCATGACATTTTGTCCTTCCACACTAATGAGGCACTCACGATGTTTGAATAGTGTGTGTCTTCCCAGTGTGAATGCTATTGATCTTAGGTGTGAGTCAGTGTGTTCTGACTCCTAACATACTCATGGATAACTGAAATAAAACATACCCAGCCTTGAACCATGCTCACAATTGTTGGCATTCTGAGCCCACCATTATAGCTCCAGTGTCAATCAAAAGTATTGAGACTTTCTTTCCCTCTTTGCTGCTGACCCTCTGCCTTACCCCATGGAAGGTCTTTCTCTTGCAGTGACGGTCTGGCCACAGTGTGAAAAGAAATCTCACCATCTTCCCCTCTAGGAAGTATTCTTGGGTTGCTTTTCCCAGGAGAGAACAATGTGCTCTTTGGCAGTTCATGGTCTAGCTAATGTTTTTCATCAACGTAACAGTTCCAGCACACTAATTCTCCTTCAGATTTTTTTTCATTCTCCAATCTTTGCATGCATGTGAGGAGATTATGAATAACGTGGCCTAGTCCGGGCATACCTTATTCATCAATTTTCAGCATTTTAAAAGGTCTTTTGTAGCAGATTTTCTCAACACATTCCTTCCCTGGATTTCTTCATTACTACTTCCAGGGGTAGTGAGTTTTGATCCAAGAAGAATGAAATCCTTGACAACTTCAATTGCTTTGCCACTTGTCACTGTGATGTTTATTGGTCAGTGAAAAGGATTTGCATTTCCTTTACATCAAGGTGTAGCCCATGCTGAATGCTATAGTCTTTTACCTATTTCAGAAAGATTATCTTTACTTTCAGCAAGTAAGGTTGTGTTATCTGCATATCTCAAGGTATCAATGAGTTAAGAGGCTTCTTCCAATTCCCGTGCTACATTCTTGTTCAAATAGTCCAGTTTCCTGGGTTATTTGTTCAGTGTAGATTGAATAACTAAGCATAATCCTTTTGCAAACCCTTTACAACTTTAAACCATGCATTTTCTCCTACTTTTGTTCATACAATCTCCTGGTGTTTTAATTTGTTTGCTTTTGTTTTTTTTCTGCTACAAGTATCTTATAGCATACTTAGGTGCTCTATAACTTTCATTCTTTGCAATAATATGCATACTTTATTATGATCCACATAGGCAAACACCTTAACTGAGTTGACAAAACACAGGTAGACATCTTTCGAGATATTTAACTTATAGCCAAGATCTAAATATGTCAGAAATAATATCCATCATTCCATGTCTTCATCTAAGTCTGGCTTGAACTTCTGGCAACCCCCAATATTTTTAGTCTTATTTGAGACAGTATTTTTTCTCTCTCATTTCATTTTATATTTTTGCTCCTATTGGCAAGTAGTTTAAGGAATAGATTATTCAATTCCCATGCATTTTATTTTTCCCCACTTGATCTTATTGTTGATTTCAAATTTTATAGCTTTTTGATTTGAGAAAATGCTTTGTAACATTGCAATGTTTTGAAATCTAGTATAACTTACTTTGTGGCCAAACATATAGTCTATTCTGGAGAATGTTTCCTGTGTACTGGAAAAGACTGTATATTGTGTTGTTGGAAAAGGTGTTGTACATATGGCTAAGAGGTCAAGTTGGCTGATTGTATTCTTTAGGTCTCTGTCTTTGTTTAATTTCTTCCTAGTTGTTCTGTATTTCAACAACAAAGGTGAACTAAGCCTCCTATTATTGTAGAGTTTTCTATTTATTTTTTTTAATCATTTTATTGGGGACTCTTCCAGCTCTGATAACATTCTATACATCAATTGTACACAACATAATTCATCAAAAATATTTGAGTATCAAAAGGTAGCATAGGATCAAGAAGGAAGGAGTCTAAGCAGCATTGAAAGTATTACTTGAAAAGAAAGCCCCAAGAATTGACTCAACTCTGATTGAAGTGTTTCAGCAGACTGATGAAGCACTGGAAGCACTCACTGATCTATGCCAAGAAATCCAAAAGATGCTTGCACAGCCAGCTGGAAGAGGTCCATATTTGTACTCAATTCAAAGCAAAGTGACCCAATGGAATGCAGAAACTATTGAACAATATTTTTAAATATATATATATAACTTTGCTGCTGTAAATTCAAACCAGGTTGACAAGAAGACTTGGAATGAGAGATGTAATTGCTGATATCAAATGGATTTTAACTAAAACCAAGGACTATAAAAAAAGACATTTACTTGGGTTTGTTGACTATACAAGGCAGTCAACTATGTGGATTACAAGATATGATTAACATTGAGAGGAATACGAATTTCAGAACACTTCATTGTGCGCATGCTAAATATGTACATAGACTAAGAAACAGTTGTTTAAATGGAATAAGGATAGAGTGTGTGGTTTAAAATCAAGAAGATGTGTACTAGGCTAGTATTCTTCTCCATACTCATTCCTAGAACCATGAGCATATGAAGAACCATCCAGTTTGGGAAAAAGGTCTCATTAACCACCTAAGGTGGATGACACAATTTTGCTTGCTGAAAACCAAGACATCTTGAAACACTTACTTATGAAAATAGAAAACCACAACCTTTAATACGGCTTATAATTTAATATATAAAAACTAATACAATACAAAGCATACATGCACACACCCTTCATAAATGGACTAGTAAGCAACACCATGCTAAATGGAGAAATCATTGAAGTTGTTAAGGATTTCATTTTATCTGGATTCATAATCAATACTAATGGAAGCATCAGTCAAGAAATCAAACAATATTTTGCTTGGGGAAATTTTAATGCATAATACCTCTTTGAAGTGTTAAGAACAAAAATATCATTTCGAAGACTAAGGTACACCTGGCCTAAGGCAAGGTATTTTCAGTAGCGTCCTATGTAGGTCAAACCTGAAAAATGAATGAAAAAGATTGGAGAAGAGCTGATGTATTTGAATCATGGTGTTGGCAAAGATTATTGAAAGATTATTGCCAGAAGAACAAATTCTTTTGTCTTGGATGAAGTCCATGTAGAATGTCTAACTTCTGCTTTCATACGACTTGTCCTTGGGCTGGTCTTGAGGTCAGGCATGTCTTCCACACCATTTATTCAAAGACAAACAACAGATCAGTCAGGTACTAGGTATGAAATTAGCCTGGAAAGACCATTAACCCAACTACCAACAGCTTAATGGCAAGAGTGAGCTAAATATGAATTTATAGTGCCTGGAGTTTGCCTCCTGTGAGAGTCACATGATTGCAGATGAAGCCTAGATTGATCAGTTGCAAGTAACCAATTATCCATGAATTTATTTTAAATGTTAAGCTTTCTTTCTCACTCATTTTAAGGGGCTTTCCTGTCCAGTATCATTCTACCTCCCCAATGATACACGAGTTCCCAAACAACCAATTTGCCAAGAGGTGAAACACCAGGCCTTCTGAGGAGAGATGCCACATTGGCATTGGCAAATAGTCTCTGTTGTTGGCAGGTTAAGTACTCGGCAGTGGTGGTTCTGAAAGCACTTGGTATTCTCATGAGGCAAATTCATGCTGTGGAATCTATGAGTCCCCATTTCCACCATTGTAATCTAAATACAGATGGGAATATTGGAAAAAAACTACTAGGTGGTTTTGAAGAAAGAGATTGACGGACATATCTAGCCTTCCCCACCCCACCCCCCTTAACTACTTGACTAGGAACCTCCTCTGTAGCAGATGCTCTTTGATGATAATGTAAACATCCTCACATTCCTCTTAATTCCACAGATCTCTTCACTATACCTTCTCTTGCTCCCTTTACAGACTTCTCATTTGTCATTCTAACTTCCTGACCATCCAGCCAAATAATTAGCCACTGATTTTAAATCAATGTGGTTGTATTTCTCAATTGACACAAAGTACACAGCTAAATATAGGCCTCGACAAACTAGCCCACTGATAATTTGCCTTCACTAATATTTTCAAAGTACAGGCCTGCTCAATATAGTATTTAATTTATAATTGGTGCTAACTTCTCTGTGTAGTTTCATTTTTTTCATCTTAGTCAACTGCTAATAATGAATTTCCTATGAGGCCACAGAGTAGATATAAAAAGAGGGGTAGATTTATTCAAGGCACTAGTTCATGAAAACATATGAACTATCCAGATCTGCTCAAGACTACTGTCTTCAGCACTATCTCTACATGATAATAGCTTGCTATTGATCATTCCCAGTACTATAGTGTGGTGGGTTCTATTTCATCAGCTGGTGGCAGACAAGAGTTACTTAAATGCTCAAGTTATATGCATTTAATCTGTATTGTGGCTCAAGGAAAGACCCTGAGTGGTAGGAAAATTTAAACATTTTACAATTAGCTGAAAGGCTGGCAGTATGAACCTACCCAGGGGTACCTTTGGTGGTCTACTTCCAAAAAGTAAGAGCCTTGAAACCCTTCAGAGTAGGACACTCGGCCCACAAGGGGTGGTCTTGAGTCTGCATGGGCGCTACTAGATACTGGCTACCACAATGAAACAAGTCCCAGCCAAAGCCAAGAACAGTTTTCTTACAGAAGGTTAAGATATATGTGCAGTTGGAAATCACTTTTCTCTAAGTATCTAGGAGTCTAGGCTGTTATTAATTTTGGGGAGCTTGCCAGAGGCTTCAAGGAACATCTTTGTTTATCTTAAATACTTAATCTACCAATAGGTATTTTTAATTTTAAGCCAGAATATCAAATTTGCTTCAATACAGACTGGGCCTGATACTGAGCCTTCTCTTATCTAATTCTAGGTATCACTCGGATGCATCAAAAATAGATGAGGATACTCTCAGCATGCTTCGTGTTGACTACAAGTAAGCAAACAAACATGCAAACAAGCACACAAATCCATGTGCACTGTGCCACATTCTAATAAAAAGGGGAGCGGTGTCGCATTCTACCTTCCAGTTGTAAGTGCAGACAGACTTGCACCCTGAAATCTTGTGCATGTCAATTAATGGTGCATTTCTGAATTTTCATGGGGTTTATTCCTCATACTGTAGAATGCAAGGAATGCTAGGGTTCAGTCAGCATGATCTCATTAACATAGTACAATATCAGTACAATAATAGTAAGAGGTTTTATATTGGAGCATTTTATAGAGTAGATTATGGCTGCTTCTGTGGTTCCTTAGATGTTGGTAGGAATATGTTGGTATTTCTGATATCTAAGATTAGATGAAAGCATCTATATTTATTGGCTCTTTTAAGATGCCTCATGTGGAATAAGACGTGCAATGTAATAATGCCTGTATGTGGTAACCTGCAATTAAACTGTAAGACTCAGTTACTCCCTTCAGAAGAATCAAGCATACGAGGCTAAAAGGGCCACATTTTCCCAAAAATAAAGCTCAACGGGCAGGAAAGGGAAGGAAAAGGGGATGAATGGAGACAGGGAACTCAGAGAGCCAAGGGAATGCTATCCTAAGGAGAACAGGTTAACTAATAGTATGAAACAAAATGTGTTTGAATTTTTGAATGGAAAACAAATTTGCCTTGTAAATTTTACTCAAACCACCATCAATAGATGCTAAGTTAAAAAAAAGATAAGATTAATCATTCACTGCTAAATTAATATGCTGTGTGCATTCTTAGTCTTTGATTGTCGTCTTAGCTTCAATTTAATGTAGACTGAGTGTTCCAGCAGCATAGTGCTACTGTCTGTGTTCTATCCTCTTGTACCAGGGCAGTACCAGGGACTTGGACCTGGCTCTCTCTGTTGAAATGGCTTCATTCCAATATAGAGATCTTGATAGTTGCCAAGAATGTTAACTCAACTTGCATGTTTAAGAACTGAGAAGATAATTGCTGAGATTCAAAACTCTGCTGAAACTCCATTTGTCAGTCACCTGCCCGCCTGTCTTAGTTTCCGAGGGCTACACTAATAAAAGAGCATAGAACGGGTCATTCTAAAGAAGGAGTTTATTGTCTGGACCTTCTGGAGGCTAAAAGTTGTAATTCCAGTTTTGGAAAAACTAGACATTTCCTCTGTAGGGTCTAGAGCAGTGGTGCTCAACCTGTGGGTCGCGACCCCTCAGTGGGGGCGGGGGGTTGTCGAACAACCCTTTCACAGAGGTCACCTGATTCATAACAGTAGCAAAATTACAGTAATGAAGGAGTAACGAAAATAATTTTATGGTGGGGGGCGGGGAGGATCACCACAACACGAGGAACTGTAGGAAAGGATTGCAGCATGAGGAAAGTTGAGAACTGTTGTGCTAGAGGATCCTCCTGATTTATGTACTCCATTTACAGCTAACCCCAGACTTTACTTCACTTTAGCATATCACAATAGTCTCTCCCTCTGTGTCTATCTCCTAGTCTACCTCCCCTTTGATAAGGCTCCAACCACAAGGGATTCGGACCCATTTAGCTTATCATTCAGAACAGCCCCTGGAAAAGGACATCACACTTGGTAGAGCAGAGAGGGTCCGTGAAAAACAAGGCTCTCAAGGTGATGGGTTGCATCAATGATGGCAACAATGGTCTCAGGCATGACGATGACTGTGAGGACAGGGCAGGATCAGGCAGTGTGTCTGCTTTTGGACAAACAGAAGCTGCTCTGAGTTGGGGCTGACAAGAAGGCACCTGTCAACCACCACTCCCCTGTGTGTCTGGGAACAAAAGAAATGCCCAGTTGCTTCAAACTCATCAGACTGGCTGGTAGAGGGGTGAGAATTTCAACATACATTTTGGGGTGGCTCAATTCAATCCATAACTCCAGGATAAGCCTCTATTTTGTCTGTGGGGTCACAGTGGTGTTTTACTTGCCTGGAATCCAGCATTAGTTCACAGGTAGTGTTCACCTTTGAAAGGACAAGTATTTCCTGTGACTCAGTGAAGTGTCCCCTCATTAAACAAATACATGCCTCTTCAGAAGAAGTAACAGAATTGACCATGGAAAAGTTTTGCAGTGTTCCACGATTCTTTCACTAGACAATCTCATCTACATTTTCATCTTGAGTTCTCTTTTAAGAATTGGTCTGTTAGCATTAGCACCATGACTTTCCTCTGTGGTAGCTTAGGTCAAGATCCATATTTTGGGTCACCAGATTTGTATTTCTATGTGATCTTTATCAAAGGAGCCCTCGATGAGCTGTTGGTTAAGCATTCAGTTGCTAATCAGACTGCCAGTAGTTTGAAGCCACCAGCTGAACTACAGGGGAAAGAAGAGGTCATGGATTCCGTAAGAACAGGGAATTCCATGGCGAAGTTCACCTGTCCTGTAGCTTTGCGGGGATTTGGAAACAACACAAAGACAATGGATATTGACTCTTTATTATCTTACTTCTCTATGCCCCATTTGCTGATTGCTCCTGCTTCTCATAATTGTTCAGCACACTTTCAGTAATACAACCAGATTGTTTGAAAATAAGAATCATTTTCTATCTTTTTCCACATCTCTGTGTTTCTAATTTATTTTCCCCTTATCAGATTGAATCAATAGTTCCAAAAACAATGTTAAATGGTACTATAAAGAGGAGTACATTGAACTTTTCTGGTGTTTAATGTCTCACATGCACACACATTAATAATATTTTCTTGTTTTAATTGTATTAAAATATACAACAATTTATAATTATTTCATCATTGCATATTTTTTGCCATGAATAGATTCAAACCTTAAATTTCTATTTTGGCATCAAGGGAGGTTCTTTAGTTTTCACTTTAGATCTACAAAAATGATGAAGTTTTATTCCTAATTATAAAGTATTTTCCATTCTTATAGATACTCTCATTCAGTTATGCTTTATTATTATTTTAATGTATCATTAGATTCTTGTGCTAATATTTAGGATTTGTGTTGTACGCTGAATTACTTGTGCATGGCGCCTATAAGTCAATGGTCAACTTCACAGTAGCTAACAACAGCAGACTCTGTCTACAGGGTACAGGTAACATTACAGGTGGAGTAAGGGGCAAAGATAAGTGCCTTCAGATGGTTGTACTCAAGCAGATGAAAGAATCCTTGCAAGCTTCTAACTCAGAACCATCATTTTGTTCATATCATTTAATTATTTGCAGCTATCACAGTTCTTATTAAAGACTTTGTAAAATGTTGACACTGGCACCCAACCAATGCTACATCTGTCTTTCCAGAGAGCACGCAGGAGTGACGCACCATCAGTGCGCTCTGCTGAGCAGGGAAGGGGAGAACAGCTGTGTGGAGGTCTTATTGCTGGGGGCTACCCTGCTCAGAGATGACATTGTGATAGAGAAGAAGGGAGAAGGTGCCAGACAGGATAAATGGTACTTATTTTGAAATGAAAATCCATAAATTATGCTATATTAAACACGCGTGTGAAAGCAAGTTGGTGTCCTTACTAATAATACAGTTAGCGGCTATAGAATTACATGAAGATAATCAAATGTTCTTTCATAAATGAATAAAAAGAGCCCAGATAACATGTTCTCTAGAACGTGAACATTTTATTTTCTCTTGTCTTCACATGAAATTATCTTTTCTCTATGTTTCCTTCTAGTCTCATCATTAAAATCCTTATCTATGCCACATTTGTCAAACCTCTACATTGCTTCTGTACTAACGCACACGCACATGTGTATGCACGAACATTCCCACTTGATTAATGAATCGAGTCGCCTCTTTAATGACCCGAGGACACTAGCTGCACCCTTGCCAGCAAGCAAGCTGGTCGTAATGGCGAGCAATGCTGACAGTAGGTGGGAGTGCACAGATTGGTGAGTGTTTAGGAAGAAGCCTGGGCAGCAGAGTGGTTGAGAGTTTGGTGGACAGTTCACACCCACTAGCAGTTTGTCCCACAAACACCACAGGAGAAGTATGTGGCATTCTGCTTCTGTACGTACTTCAACCTTCGAAACGCTATGATGCAGTTCTATTCTTCCCTATAGGAGTCTAGGGGTCAGAATCAACTGGAAGGCAACAGGGTATTTTTTACATATAGGAGGGTGTACTCCCCCCAAAGCAGGGTTTTTTTCAAAGTTATGTATTTAATTTTTTTGGTTTTTTTTGCAAAACAACCTTATCCTACCTTAAGTACTCTCCATAACACTTAATACATTTGTCAAATCTGCAATTCCATTCTTGGAAACATCTTTCAAACTCATCTGTTTGGATGGCTGACAGCACCTCTCTGTTTGTTTGTTTTTTCTTCACCTCTTTTACATCATCAAATCTCTGTCCTTTTATGACCCTCTTCATTCACGGAAACAAAAAGAAGTCACAGGGAGCGAGGTCAGATGAGTAAGGTGCATGGGGCAAATGAGACATGCTGGGTTTTGGGGTTTGTTTTTTTTTTTTTTTGCCCAACACTGGCACACTGAGACGGCTTTGTGAGCAGGTGAATTGTCATGGTAGCAAAACCAATCTACTGTCCACCACCAATCAGGTCTCCTGCCCCTCCCCCATGCTGTTATGCAATCTTTTCAGAACCTCTAAATAGGAAGCTTGATTAATTGTCTGATCTGGTAGAATGAACTTGAAATGCACTATCCCCCTCACATCAAAAAGACAAATAAGCACTGTCTTGATCTCTGATTTCATTCGATTTTGGCGAGGTGATGATGGCATTTTCTGCTGGCTTGATTGATGTTTGTGTTGGGGGTGGTAAGAATAGCCCCATATCTCATCACCAGTAATGACCTTTGAAAAAGTCTGGGTCACTTCAGGACTGTTCTTTCAAAGCATGGCATGTTTCCACTTGACACTCTTTTTCCTGGTCAGTCAGAATCCGAGGCACAAATTTCACAGCGACCTTTCTCATTCCCAAATCTTCCATTAAAATCTGCTGAACTGAGCTCCAAGATATTCTAGGTAACTTCTCTTCAATGGTCTGTCATGGGTCTTTGAGCACAAGTGAATGAATTTTGTTGACATTTTCATCTGTTTGGGAAGTTGACAGATGTCCAGAATGAGGTTTGTCATCAATTGACATTTCACCTTTTTTTGAAATGAGAAAACCCCTCACATACTTGAATTTTTCCCATAGTGCTGTCCTTGTAATCTGTGTTCAACATCTCAAGAGTTTTTGTAGCATTTTTCCCAAGAGGAAAACAAAATTTCACAGCTGGCTGTACACAGTACTCTTAAATTAACCTTCACAAAATATGGGGTCCCAGGAAAATGGCTTTTATGAAAAAATTCACTGTGACCAGAAAGAACCTTCCCAGGCCACGCCAGTAGAGACACTAACTCAGAGGGAGCTTCTGGATGCTTGGCTAGTAGGAAAAACATGCACTGTGAAAGTTCCACTCTGCGGAGCTTTTTCCAGTTTTGAGGAGGTAACCCCTGGTATAAAGTGGGTTTAAGGTCAGTCATGTGTGATGAATTTGCTGGTCTTGGGTTTAAGGAAATATTTCCTCTATTGCTAATAACCAACCCCAAACTTTAGTAATCACAAATCTTTGTCAACATTTTTGGAAGCTTTCCTTTGAAACATGCTGGTTAGATCGGCACATTTACTATTTTCTATGACTAAGTAAAAGTAGAATCTACGTGGAAACTTTGGGCTATACCAGAGTAACTGAAGTGAAAGTTAGCTGGATGAGTATTTAACCAACTGTTACAATCACCGTGGCATAGTGGTTACCCAGTGGACTGCTCAAACCCACCGGCTGCTCTCAGACATTCACGGGGCAGTTCTACCTTGTCCTATAGGGTCACTATGAATCAGAATTGATTGGATAGTAGTGAATTTGTTATTTTGCTATCATGGCTTGGTTTCAACTCAGCGGAGTTCATGTGTATCAGAGTATAACGCTGGCAACCCACTGGCCACTCAATAAGAGAAAAATGGGGCTCTCTGCCCCCCTAAAGACTCACAACTTTGCAAACCCTAGCTAGGGCCACTCTGTGCTTACCTGTCTAGCTGGCAGTGGGTTTATGCTGTGTAGGATTTTCAGTGGATGATTTTTAGAAGGTGTATCAACAGGCCTTTCCCCGAGGTACACCTTTCAGGTGGCAGTCAAGAGACCCCAGATGAAGAGCCTCTGCCCATTTTTCTACGTATTATTTCTTTTATCCCTTCTGAATTGCTGTTCTCTCTATTCTTAAATACACAGCAGTCATCTTCTCCGGTAACATTTTCCTGAGTTATCAAACAGAGCTTTAGCACATTCACCTTTCCTAACAACATCTCTCACATATCTTTTTATTTTTGGTCTAATTACTGTGTTATAATGGGCTTATTTTCTAGATTGTTTCCCTTTCCAAATCATGAACCACCTCAAGTACATCCTATGACAACATTCAAGAAACTTCACTTATCAAAACTTTTAGAGAAGGACTTATAATTTGGCCTCCAAGGGAGAAAGATGAGGTTCCTCCCCCCCACCCCTAAACAGTCTTAGTATTGCCAACTCACAGGGGCAGTTCGAGTCTGCCCTATAGGGTTGCTATGAGTCAGACTTAACTCAATAACAGCGAGTTTGGGTGGGAGTGACTAACATTAACCCTAAGTGCCTTTATAAATGAATCATAAATATGATTTTTGATGACAAGTCACTAGTAAGAAATGCTGTATCATTAATAATATGTGTCTGGGACTAACTGAAATAAATACTAAAATATATTGATGTATCTCTAGATTTATGGCTTCTAATTTATTGTGTGGGAGAAATATGAGGCTCTTTTTAAGACTCACAGTCGCAAAAACCCATAAGAGCAGTTCTACCCTGTCCTATAGGAGTTACATCGATTCAATAGCAGTGAGTTGAACAGTTTGCATAATATCTACAAGTTTATAGTTTTTTCAAAAGAATCAAAGCTATGTATTTAATTTTTTAAACAAAATAACCTCATCACCTTCAAAGTACTCTCAATTACACTTAATAAATCTGTCAAATCTGTGATTCCATTCTTGGAAACATTTTCCAAACTCATCTGTTTGGATGGCTGACAGCACAGCCTCATTTTTTTCTTCACCTCTTCTATGTCTTCAAATTGCTGGCCTTTCATGTACATCTTCATTTGTGGGGTGGGGGGGGGAAGAAGTCACACAGAGTGAGCTCAACTAAGTTAGGAGCATGGGGCAAGAGAGACATGCTGTTTTTGCCAAATATTGGTGCGGTGAGATGGCGGCGTTAGCCAGTGCATTGTCATTGTGGCAAAACCAGTCCCCGGTCTGCCACAGATCAGGTCTTCTTTGTCAAACACTGTTATGTAATCTTTTTAGAACCTCTTACTAGAAAGCTTCATTAGCAGTCTGACCTGGTGAAATGAACACCAAATGCACTATGAATCAACATTTTTGCCCATTAAGGAAGTTGACGGATGTCCAGAACGAGGTTTGTCATCAGTCAACATTTTGCCTTAAAAAAAAAATCGTTTTATTGGGGCCTCATATTAAACTATATTTAGAGGACATTGGTGGAGCTGAGGTAAATTCTCACTTTTCCCATAGGAAGGTCTATCTATGTTCTATACATCTTAAGCTCAAGGATCCCATATCTGTCAGTGAATGGTTGGATGTCACGATAATGTTGAACAAGTTTAAGTAGAACTTGCTGACAAACATGGATAGGAAGAAAGGCCTGGCAATCAGTTTCCAAAAATTGGCCAATTAAACATTATGGATCACAATGCTCAAATCTGCAGCTAATCACAGAACTGAGGAGGGATATAATTCCATTGTGCAGGAGATTGCTATGAGTCCAGAGACCACAACACGGGCACTAAAAATAGACAAAGTAAAATATTTTAAAATGTTTTACTTTCAACAATTAGTATGCCTTTAAGTCTAAATTTAAGACTTTAAAAATTTTAAAATATTAATTGAAATAATTGACTCATGCATGAGCTAGTTATAGAAAATGAACTTGCATTTATATCATTGTGGAAAACTAGATAGCTAAGATTTAGCAAATGTAACTTATGTATAACTTTTTAATTTAGTGAACATTTTCAATGAATTACATATTGCTTTTTCAATTATTAATAACGACAGTTCTAAATATGTTTAGATTGGCTGATACCGCTAACAGTTCTCATTGGAGTAACATGAAGTACTATGTAATAAAAAGAAAATCATATAGCATATTAACAACTAGTCAACCCACTCTCATATAGGGTGACCCTATATAGCATCCCCAAACTTTAAATCTTTATGAGGGCAAGTAGCCTCGTCTTTGTCCTTCCTGCAGAATGACTGGTGAGTTTCACCAGCTGCGTTTTTAGTTAGAGCCCAGTGCTTCTCCCATAGTGCCAACATGATATTCATAAAACAAACCATTGGAATACTTAAAACACTCATGAGTATTATTCCAGTCATTTGGATACCTTTTCTCTCTTATCTAAATAATTACTATTTGGGGGGGAAATAATTATATTTGTCTCCAACAAAATCCTAGTAGGGACCAATATGCTTTTAACATTACTGTTATCAGTTTTGTAAGACTTAAGCATAAAAATATGCTACAATTCATAAAGTATTCATTGGCAAAACTGTATCCTATTAGCTATATTGAAATATCCTGTGATTAATAGCCAGGTTCACCATCACTGAAACCTACATGCTCAGATACAAATAAAAATAATGGCTGATGATAATGTGGAATTCATTGTATGATCAAGAAAAAATTGAAAAATATGAGTATCAAACTACTTTATATGGTATATCACCTATGAAGTTCTGTTACTTTTATATTGAAATATGTGAGTTATGATTTAAGTCTGGAAAAGCCAACTCTAGCAATGAAAGCAGGGGTGCAAGCTCACAACGTCACTCCAAGATCCAGGTGTGTTCTTTGTGCTGGCACATTTATTAGTAAGGAAGCAAAATGCAAAGTGTGAACCTAGCCCAAATGTAAGCCTGAATCAAAAAGAAGACTATCCATTATCCACTTTGGTCCAATGTTAAAGTTTGTGTAAAGGATGTTTTCATTATTCAGATTACATCTATGAGTTCGGGTACTTAAGGCTTTAAAATGAGCAGAACTGTAAGCATCCTCACTGGCATCTAAATGATCACTGTGGTGACGCTGATGATAGCAAACGCTTAGTAGTATCATGAGTTAGTAAAGTCACTTGAATTCAGTTGGGTTAGGAAACTCAGGGATGAGCTGCCCATGTATTACGAAGGGTGAAACACTTGACTTAGGACTATATGGTTGGTGGTTGGAAGCAGTTCCACAGGAGAAACACCTGGCCATCTGTTTCACTAGCATTTGTGGTCAAGAAGACTCCGCGGGGTTATTCTACTCTGTGCTACGTGGGTTGTCACAAACGGGAATGACCTCAATGGCCTCCAACCACTTAAAGACAGTAACTGAATGTTCCATCACCCTCCTTTTCATAGGACTCAGAATACCAGTCATTCTTTCTAAAATGATAGTATATTTTGTTGTATATTATTCAGCCATTTGGGCCGTGGATTATTGGCTTAGGATTTGTCTTCTATGCAAAGATATCAGGTGTCGGCTAGTCAGTGCTCTACAACCTCCCAAACCTCCAAATCCACAGCTATCAAGCTGATAGCAATTCACGCAACCCTAGAACAGTATACTTCCTTGTGAGTTTCCAAAAATAACTCTTTACACAAGTAGAAAGCCTCATATTTCTTCAGCAGAGCCACTGGTGGTTTTGAACTGCTGACCTATGGTTAGCAGCCCAACATATAAGCACTATGCCTTCAGAGCTCCTTGCTTTCCTACCTATGCTAGAAATATACACCCAGGGACAGAGAAAGATGGAGAAAGCAATGAAAACTTTATTCCCCAAGTAACTAACCCACTGGTCAAACCCAGCTCAGAAAGTGCTCTCCAAAGTCTGATGACAGCTAGAGAGTTGGAAATTCACATTGAACTCAGAAAGGAAAAGAGGAAGATCATGAATGGCACTGAGTCTGGAAGGATATATTGGCTGAGTGGAGCATTTACTTACTCATCATCATAGTGTTGGGGTGAGGCTGGGCAAACTCCACAAATTAGGAGCACAAAAAGGAGAGAGAATTGGAGGTAACTGTAGCCAACTTTAAAAACTGATGTATATTGGCCATAAGAGTTCACAGGTCACACAACTGGGAAGGGGCAAAGGGGGATTGTGGTCCTGTTAGGCAATGCTGCTAAATCTTGCTTAGGCCCATCGTGCAAGGCACTAGGACCAAGAGGAGCTGCAAGGGTATCAGGGTATGGGGAATACCTCAAACTGGCAGGTGACAGGGAGGGAACCAGCTGACTCCCTCAGGAGCCCACAGTGGGGACACTGGGAAAGCCTGTGGAGGACATCCCTGTCCATGAGGGAAAAGCATAGAATTCCACTATAAAGTCCCTCTATTTATGTTAGTATGTCTGACCAGATAAACAACCCATCCTATACACATACATTGAATTCCAGAGTTCAAGCATCCAGCGCTCTTGAATCAACAACAATGTCAAAACAAAAACTAGCAATAAGAGTGCCATTTTGTGTTTCTCAGGAAACAATAATACGTTTCCTGTGGCCAGGTTCAGTGTGACTCACAGTGACCCTGTCGGGGGGAGTAGAACAGTCCCAGGGAATCCCCGGGTTCTGAGTTCGTGCAGGCCACTTGCTTCCTCTTTTCTTCCAGATCTCTCCTGGGCACTGGACCCAATCTTCCAGTGTGCATCCAGGGGCTTGGCCATTGTGCCATCAGGGCACCCAATCATAGAATAATTTTTCCCCACAAATACCAAAAAAACAAATATTATAAATTTAAAAAGTAACAAAATGACACCAACAAATAGTAAAGCATATAACACCATGAGAAGAAAAACCAACCAAAAGTGAAATATAGGAAGGTACGTCTCCATTGTGCTAGCATAACACCAAGAATTTATAATTTTCAGACTATATTGCTAACTGTGTTTAAATAAAATAAAGCATACATACAAAATAAACCAACGGGGGTCAGGAAACAAATGAAGGCACAAAATGGAAAGCTCAACAAAGAAATTGGAATCAAATAAAAGAGAATGACTGAAACTGAAGAATTGAGCAACTGAATTTCAAAAATCAAGAGGAATCACTCAACAATAGAGTTGAAAAGAAGAAAACTGAAAAGAATCTTCAAAATAACTTGATGACAAAAGGGCCAAACATATCAAGTCCTTAGAGAAACAAACAAAAAAGAACAACAAAAAACTAACAACTCCACTTCCAAAAATGTGAGACTCAGTTTAGAAATCTCACATTAGAATTACTGGAATCTTGGAGCATGTGACGATAATAAAACCATAGAAACTATTTCCCAAGAGATAATCAATGAAAATTTCCCAGACATAAAAGAGGACCAAGCCTATAAATAGAGCAATCAGCAGAGACACACACATATCAGCTTTGTGACATATCCTAATACACTTGTTGACAAAGACAAAGGGACAAGATAAAAATGCAAGATAATATACTGTGTTAGGGTGGGTTGGTTCCAGAAACAAATCCAGTGATGCTCATATGTGGATGTGTTAGGCCAGATTGACTACAGAAGCAAATTCAGAGACACCCATATATGTGTAAGAAAGAGCTTTATCTCCAGGAGTAATTGTATATCAGGAAAAGATCCCACCTTAAGTCTGAAAATGGTCCATAAGTCCCTCTTCAAATTCATGCAGCCACATGCAATGATGCAAAATACAGGAAGCTCGCAGGCTGGTGGGTGCAGAGTCTTGTGGACTGCATGGTGATGGAAGCATCACAGGGCTCTGGCTGGTCCCAGAGTGGCTGGGCCAGGTGGAGCAGAGCATTCAGGACTCACAGATAGCACAGACTATGTGATGAGGCAGTGCAGCTAGATCAAGAAAGCAGCTCAGTCCAACTCAAGTTCATAAGTGCACTACTAGTCCATAAGTCCCTCTTCAGACGCCTGCAGCCACACACAATGATTCCAAAAGCAGGGAGATCACAGGCTGATGGTGCAGAGTCCTGTGGGTCCAAGGTCCTTGGAAATATGGCAGGGCTCAGGTAGTTCTCAGGTAATTGGGCAGAATAATGAATCAGAAGGTGGATAAGTAGATACATGATTGGTAGATAGATAGATAGATGAGAGAGCGTACTCCAAAAAAAAAAAAAAAAGCAACATCATGAGCAATCATGAATGTGGCAGTTACATAATGTCCTATCAACTTGAGTGAAGGGGTGGAGTCTAGCCTGTCAATCAGGTGGCAGCTTGATGGCTTCATTTGGAGTCATGACAGATAAATAACTCACTAGAGGCCACACCCACTCTTTGTGCTTTCCATTTCCTGCTGTTGAGACACTCAGAGAGCTGGAGGAGACACATGGAGACCCACGCCAGCAATGAGATGCTTCCACTGCCACTGGATCCACATGGCTTTCTACCCACTGGCCTGTGATCTTCCTGCATTCACCATCATTGCATGTGCTGTGTGCGCCTAAAGAGGAATTTATGGACTAGTGTTAGACATATAGGCTAATATCAGACTTATGGACTTGATCTGGACTGGGCTGGGATGTTTTCTTAATGTACATTTACTCCTTGATATGAAACTCTTTCTTATATACCTATGAGGGTCTATGAATTTGTTTCTCTAGTCAACCCGGTCTAACACCATGAAAAACCAGTAAGCTTTGCAGCATCAAGTTTGTAAGAAATAAGAGCAAATGGAAAAGGAAGCGAAAAGCTATCCCCCAAAAGGAAAATAATAAAATGAGGGCTGACGCAAACAGAATGTAAAAACAATAGATCAACAAAACCAAAAGCTGGTTCTTGGAAAGGATCAACAAAAATAAATACACTGCTGGCCAGGTTGACAAAAGTGGTGAAAAAGGAGGCAAATGACCAATTTAAGAAAGAAGATTGGTGACATTATAAGGAATCCAATAGTGATAAAAATAATAACTGATTAATATGAGAATTTGTACTCCAATAAAATTTTAAAACTAGGTGAAATGGGAAAATACCTAGAAACATGTACCTACCCCAAATAACACAGAGTTAGAAAACTTAACTCTTTTATTACTAAAACAGAGGATGAAGATGCCATAAAAAATAGTAACTGTCAACGACAGCAAAAAAAGCTAGGATCAGATGACTGCCCTGAAGAATTCCATCAAACACTCAAAGAAGAAATGACAAAATTCCTATTTAATCTCTTCAAAGAGTAAATAACACTACCAAACTCTATATATGTAGCCAATATAATCCTTATACCTAAACTTGGCAATGACATCACAAAAAAGCAAATGATAGACCAGTATCCCTTATGAATACAGATGCATAAAGTTTCAACAGAATTCTAGGCACCAGATTTAGCAAAATATAAAAACAAATGTACACTATAATCAAGTGGGTTCATACCAGCATTACAAGGATGAATCAACATTGAAAGATTAATCAATGTAACCCACAACATAAATAAAGCAAAGGAAAATACTAATATTCTATCATTAGATGTAAAAAGGCATATGATAAAATTCAATACCCTGTCCTGATTTAAAATAACAACACAACTCTAAATAAAATAGAAATAGTAGGGAAATTTCTCAATATATCTAAGCACATATATGCAAAACTAACAGCCAGCATTACACTCATTGAAAGACTGAGTCTTCTTTAAACAGTTGTAAAACAGTGTAGTAACCATGATCACCGCTCTCAATCAACATTATTGGAAGTTGAAGTCAAAACAAAAAAGCAAAGTAAACAGTATCCAAGTCAGAAAAGAAGTAAAATTATATTTGAAAATGACATAACCATAGAACAGTGGTTCTCAACCTGTGGGTTGTGACCCCATTGGGGGATCAAACAACCCTTTTACAGGGGTGGCCCGGTTCATAACAGTAACCAAATGACAGTGATGAAGTAGTCACCACAACATGAGAAACTGTAGTAAAGAGCCCCGACATGAGAAAGGTTGAGAACCACTGCTATAGATAGAAGACTACAGAGGTTCCCCAAGAAAACTGCTGGAACTATTAGAAAATGTTAGCAGTGCTGATTAGTAATTAAAAATTATTTGGGTTCTTCTACACTAACGATGACTGCCATGAGAAAGAAATCAAGGGAACAATATCACTTTCAATAGTCCCCAAATAAATAAAATATCTAGGAATTAATATAACCTGTAACATAAAAATGTGCGGTGAAAATTATGAAGCATTACTGCAAGGCACTAAGAAAGATGCACAAAAATGAAAAGCATCCCTGTGATCGTGGTTTGGAAGACTTACTATGGTGAAAATGTCAGTTCCAGCTAAATTGATCTGCAGACACAACACTCTCCTGACACAGCACTGTGTACTGAACTGGAAAACCTAAGAACCGATCTCCTATGGAAAAGAAAGAAGCCATGAAGAACCAAAGCAAGATTGAAGGACAATAACAAATCAGGAGGCAGCATACTTTCAATTTAAGTAGATGAAAGGAGACGTCGGACAGTGTAAGATATGACAACATAATGATTTATAAATTATCAAGGATTCATGAGGCAGTGGTGAGTGGGGAGGCAGGAGGAAAAATGAGCTGATGCCAGGGGCTTATGTGGAGAGCAAATGTTTTGAGAATGTACACATGTGCTTTACACAATTGTTGTGTGTATGGATTGTGATAAGAGTTGTATGAGCCCCCAATAAAATTATTTTTTTAAATAATAAAAAATTAAAAACATACCATACAGATACCATAATCAAAATAATCTGTATTTTCATTCAACAGAAGCACAGGTTATTGTTGGTAGGTGCTGTCAGTCTGTCCTGACTCACAGAGACACTGTGTAAGAGACAGTGAAACACCGTCCAGTCCTGGACTGTCCTCAGAACTGTACTGTTTGAGCTGACTTTGTCGCTCCAGCGGTTTGAGGTCTAGAGTGTTTTCATTGGCCTTCTACTTTATCAAACGTGATATCCTTTTCCCGGGACTGATCTCTCCTGATAGCATGCCCAAAGCACTGAGGCAAAATCTCACTTCTAATATGCAATAAGAAGATTGAAAATACCGTGGCTTGTGTCAGCGCAACCTAAACCCTCAAAGCGAACTCTGCTAACTTGAAGAGATCTTGTGTAGCAAATTAGCCCAAAGGCAGCAAATTGAATCATTGCTTGACTGGGGCTTCGATGAACATTGATTGTGGATCAAAGTAAAATGAAATCCTGGACAATTTCAATCTTGTCTCTGTTTATCGTGTTATTGTCTGCCAGTTCAATTTTGAGGATATTTGTTTTGCATTGAATTGCAGTTCACACTAAGGCTGGGGTCTTTGATCTTTTCAATCAGTGCCTCAAGTCTTGCTCCCCTTCAGTGTTACTATTACATCATCTGCATATCAAAGGCTGCTCACAAGCTTTCCTCTGATCCTTCATAGAACACACATTCTCAGATTAGTTACTCCACATACAGAGTGAAGAAGTAGGGGGAAATAATACAACCTGGATGCAGGGGGAAATAGTACAACCTGCATGCACACCTTTTGTGCTTTGAAACCACGCCTCAACTGCCTCTTGGCCTATGTACAATTAAGTGTCTTGAGAGTCCTATTCCCGTTCTTCTCAATATTATCCATATTTTGTTATGATCCACATCGTCAATGCCTTTGCATAGTCGATACAACACCTTTCTGGCCCCTCTCCTCTGAGTCAAGATCCATCCAATGTAGCAGTTAGATCCCTGCTGTCGCATCCTCTTCTGAGTGCAGCTTGCATTTCTTGGATTCCAATAACCAAGCTTGTGTCATTGAATATTACAGGTTGTTAATGATTTTTCCTCCAATCCAAATGCTGTGTTCTTCTTCATGTAGTCCAAGTTCTCGAATTACTTGCTCCATATACAGATTGCAGTATGGTGAAAAAATTCAACCGTGACACATTTTTCCTGCCTTAACCCATTCAGGATCTCCTTGTTCTGTCCAAATGGCTCTCTTAGTCTATCTACAAGTTTAGTATGAACACAGTGATGTGTTTTAGAATTCCCATTCTTTAAAATGTTGTACTTATTTTTTAATAATCTACACAGTCGAACGCCGTTGCATAGCCAATAAGACACAAGTAGACTAATCAATAAAACAAAAGTAAATATAAAGCATGCGTAAATAAAATACCTTTCTTGTATTCTCTGCCTTCAATGGAGATCCATGTCCTCTTCTGAATCTGGCTTATTTTGGGGGCGGGGGGGGGCAACTCTATGTTAAAATACTCCTGTAGCCATTTTGGAATTACCATGCGATATTAATGATACTGTTGAATAATTTCCACATTCCGTTGAGTCACCCATCTTTTGGTTAGGAAAAATATGAACCTCTTCTAGTCAGTTTGCCAAGTAGCTCTCCGTAAGGTCTACTCTAGAGGTCTAAATATAATTATATGAATAGATACATGCACACCGATGTTCGTTGTCATTCACCTCTCATTAGCAAGCATACTAAAACAAGTAATGTCACCATTGATGAATAAATCGTATATGCAGTGGAATAATACCCAATAATAAAGAACAATGATGAGTCTAAGAAACGCTTGTTCTATCATACACAACGTTCTCTATTTTTTCAGCTACTGAGTAAGATAATTCATTGCAATGACCACACAGAACGCCTGGGAAATATTCATGAAAAAAAGGTTTATTAAGGAAATTTACAAGTTATAAGGCAGGTGATAAATGCTCAGGATAGAGTTTTCGAGTTAGGACATGTTACGAAGTTCTTTCAAGGTTGCTAACACATTTCTAAAGAGTAAGCCACTCTGCTATGAGCTTCAGTCTGCAGGCATTCAGGTCTAGCCCCATGGCTGAGCAACCCCAGCTCCCCCAATTAAAGGCTCAGAGGCACCCTTCTCCATAAGCCAGCCTCCTGCCCCAAAGCACTCAGCTTCACTGCGAACCACAGAGAACTATCATCCTGGAGTAGCAGGGTCTTTATGCTACAGAGGAGAAGTGGTTGCCGCAGAGGCAAAGACAGACATCAGACCAAGAGCATGAGACTCAGTGAGCAGCATCTATCTCCCATGGAGCGAGTGGTACGTTCAAACTCTGGCTCCTGCCCTCACTCCTGCCGCTGCTCTGGCCCTCCTCTGATGCTACAGCTGTCTTCTGGATCAAGGAGCTTCACTCAGGGATCCCAGGGTCCAGAGAATCTGCTTTACCCATGGCTCTTGCTGAAAATAAAGTTAGCCTCCTGCTTCAGACAGGGCTCATTTAATATGCAATAGTCAAAAGCTGGGAAGAAATAAGTCTACCAACACCATAAGCACATCTTTCCCCCAAACAAGAACTAGATGGAGTCCAGCTGTCACACTGACTATCCTGTCCCAGTTCATAAAAGATGGTTCCAAATAGAATGGCAGAACATTTGGAAGTGGAACTCTAATTCTTATTTTTAAAAGCCAGACAGATGGCAACAGGAGAGAACAAAGCATCCATGAGATGCTCTTCAAACCTTTACCTGAAACTCCACCAAGGTGACCTTTCAGCAAAATAGCAGAGCACCACACTGAATGAATGATGTCATCTGTAAGATCAATGCTTTATTTAAAACCCATCAGCATGTGACCTAAACATCAGCAGTTATTCAAAACCCAAGTTTAGACAACAAGGGGCAGTAAAATAGATGACTAGAAATGGAACAAACAGAACACAATAATATGCTTCTTCTAATCAACATTTGTAACTAAATAATTAGCTGGGGACCATGCAGATAAGGTGAAATGGACTCTAATTCGGGGGTGGGGTGGGCTGTTCAGTTCTGTCTTGCGGCTGTGTTAATGATGAGCTGCCTCAGAAGCTACACTGCAGGGTCGTCTTACCTTCGAGAAAGAACCACGAGTGGAGCAAGTACGTTGGACCTCACGATGCTTGTGCTGAACTTCCTAGAAGCACAGCATCCTGGAGTGGCAGTTGTATTTGTGCTGAAGTGGTGAAGTGACCGCAGCAGAGGCAAAGCCAGAGACACCAGACCAAGAACATGAACCTGAGTGAGCATCCCAGGGAGTGACTGGTAAATTCAAACTGCTGACATTGTAACTAGCAGCTCAATTCCTACATAACCCACTGTGCCAGGGAGATGGCTTTGATGCTCCCTAGGCGTTAAAAATAAATTGTGGTAAGTTTATTGGTAAAAATCCTTACTAGTATTTAAAGTCTTTGATCCTGTGATATAATTTCATCTACTAAAATATATAAAACAATATTTGTATTTTTCCTTGGTTTATTATTGGAATAAAATTTGCTGCATCATTAGCTAAGCAATATATTATGAATCAATCTATAAAAATGCAAGGCAGTGAATCGCTAAAATGTAACCACAGCATACACGATGAGTTCTCATCATCGTTCTTTGATTCCAGTGTGATTTTAATGAGGCTCATAAAATTTTAGAGTTTTCTGCTGTGGAGTGTGACACTGTTGCCATCGATTTATTGTGATATAGTTTCTCAATTTATCTTTTCTGAATCAAATAATATGTACACTACAGTCTCAACAGAACCTTAGGACCTATAAGTAAACTTTTTCAGCAGAATATATTTGGAACATATAGATATTGTCATGGTATTCATTCCATTTATAATATAACTGGTACTGAATATTGCAACTTGTTCAAATGCAACTTAAGAACTAGATGTAATCAGTGATGCTTAGTATTTACATGCCAAGTCATAATATTATTCCCTTAAATATTTCCCGTCGCTATGATGTATAACGATTCTCCTTCCCTTGATGATACTCTTTCTGACCTACACTTATGTCAACATTCCATAAATAATTAAAGTAAATACCATTTGTAAATGACATGGTTATCTACCACCCACAGCCACTGAGTCAATTATGACTTTTAGTATCCGTTTCAAACAGTCGGACTGTGCCTAGGGTTTCCTGAGTTAAGAGATCCTAATGGGAACCCGTAGCCCCAGCTTGCTTCTGAGTCGTGAGTGGCAGGTATGCCCCACCAGACTTCCTGTTGGCAACTCCGTGCTTAAGGCCCTGCGCCACTCCAGTTCTTTGGCAACACGGTTAGGTCACTGAAAGGGGAGAGAAGGAAAATTGCTTTATACTTACATAAACTCAATATCCTTTTAAAAACGAACTCACTACAAATCATATGATTTTGCATTTAAATTGAGTTATATCATTTTGTTTGATATTAATAAGTAATTGAAATTTCATCTTCCCACAAAAAAAAAAACTATCAAGTGACGTTTGCTATGATTGTGGTAAAAAAAAATTACCGGGGCACTGCTTATCCACTGTAATGCAATACTTTCCTTGTTGAACTTATTAAATGATAGTAAATATCAGGTAAAACCAACATCATAATCTTAATCAAACTGAAGATGCATATGTAATATTTAAGAGAACTTCTGCAACTTTTCTGAATTTGCATAATAACTATGAGTAAAAAATGCCTGCAGAGTGATTTTTGCGTGAAATGGCTTGAAAACATAAGTATTGCACATAAATGGTTTATAGAGATCTCACTCTCTTGACTTGGGGAAATAATTATCACTTTGATCCAATGTGTGCTTATCCCCAAAGTGAGGAAGAACATTCCATTCCACGAATGAGCTTGGAAGATTCAGTGATGCTGAGGAATCTCTGTGGTGAGAGGAGACCACGGTTCTTCAGTGAACCAAGACCACAGGGTTGGAATCCACGGGCACGTTGTTTGGTTGAGCATCTCACTTTCCTTGCCACCGTAAAGTGAGAATAATTACATTCACTTTGGCCATTTCAAGGGGTGACTGCCAAAACCAGATGAAATAATAAATAACAAGTCAATGACAAAATATGGGCATTCTATGCATAACCAAAGAAAGAGAAACTGGATGGAGTTCAGTTAGCAATGCGATTTTCAGTTTGAAATGAGCACTTTGAGGATGGCATCAAACAAATCTAGCAAAGTAAAAATATTCATTCAAATATTGGCTTTTATTAATGGATTTGGAGTCATAAATATTACTGGTTACTTTTATATTTTGAAAACTCCAAACTAAATATCATGTCCTATAAAGACTCACCTAAATTAAATTTATGGAATTGTTGCCATAGGGCCTGAACTGCTTGTGACACAATGCTCATCATCTTAAGGATTAGGAATTAATTTGACATTGAAGATGATACTTCTGCTTCAGCCCAACCATTACCCTCTATGCTTAAAAATAACATATTAGGTTAAGACTAAAGAGGACAATGTAATGCTGAATATTTCTATTTATCCTAATTGTGGGAAACATATGATTTATATCAACTTCACATTTGGGATTCAGGAACGATATTACTCTCAACTCACTACCTAGCACGCCACACTGAAAGTCGGCCCATGGACGCCTCAACGTAACTTGGAGGGAACAGAAAACTATGAAGTTAGAACAGATAGTGATATTCCAGGTGACGGGCCAGTACTCTGCTTCTAGGTGATATACATTCACCTAGATTTAGGGAAAGAAGAGACACAGGTTCACTCCTGGCAAAGGGTTTTAGGGACTAGCTAAAGAAATGTTCAGTTGGAACCCTATAAATATTTGCTCCATCTGTGCCCGGATTAGGCCTCTTAACGTTTTGTTTAAGTCTCCTTTCAATTTAAAAATGAATTGTGCTTTACAACTGAACCTTATCAAACTGTTTTCTAATATATTATGCATAATTCCAAAAAGGTACACACCTCAGAGCTGTTAATTAAAAGGACCTGCTGGTATAAATAAACACATATGCCGCTGATTAGCCACCCTTTAGGGGTCAACAGTGGGAAACTCCAGCTGGGTCTCTGTTAATGGTTGTCCAGAATTTTAACAGGAACTGTCTAATGATCTCGTATGGCTTTGGCCATCTGGCCCTCTGAGTTCACTTGCCAGTAAATAGCCAATATTCAGAGAAAGAAAGAAGTCTCTCTTACAATACATAATTTAGCCATCCACATGTGTTAATAACTACTGATTGACTTTGACTTGCTGTTCAAATCTTATAGGCTTCATTTGAAATATGCTTTAGATTTAGGTTTATTAAAAACTAGCCACAAATGGGTGTTTTTGCATTGGTTACATAGAAGCATTAAATCTAATAGGGACTTTTAGTAATGTATACTATATGGATATTCAAGGCTGTAAACAAAGATGAATGGTTCTTTCTAATAAGTAATATTTACTCATCTCAATGCTTAGTGGCAGTGCATCTTGTTCTGCCAGTAGATACTGTGGGACTGATGACCAAGTGCAAAACCTGGTACTCGCATATGCTGAAATAGAGGTATGATTTTTGTTGATCTTAGCTTCTAGATATGTGATGTTACAAAGCTGAGGGATTGCTTTATTTATAACTGAAACATCATTCTTTCCATTTTTAACTGAAAGTTTTATAATAGAACCTATTTAAAGGAACAAAAAAAAACAAGAGTAGTCACTCATAGTAAGGCATTTTTTTTGAGATTCGTTTGCTTTACGTGTCTTATTTGCAAACAACAATAAAAGTTCAGGAGGAGGGGAAGAAATGCTACATCTCAAGGTGTCTACGCATATTTCTTCATTAATCTAGTGTTGAAGAAGGAATGTAATTGGTTATGACTATTTTGACACGCTGGAAAACTACAGGAAAAAAAGCCCTAAAAATATTTGAAACCTTTAACTAAGCAACAGAAAGGTACTTTCTTACTGTACCTTTTATTTTCTCATTTATATTTGATCACCTGGCACCTTGCAAAAAATAAATCCTTTATTTTTGAGTATTATTAGCAAATCCTTTATTTTTAGTATATTATCGAGTATCATGTTTGCTAGAGAGTTAGTTTTATAAAGTAGAGAGATGCAGTGACCATAGAATGGATTCTAATGTCAAAGGTCATAAGAATGGCACATTTTCTTCTTTTGTGCATAAGGTCAGAGCTGGCTTGATGACATCTACCAATGGTAACAGCGACACTTTCTAAATAAAGGAAGCGCAAACACCAGCTCACGCGGGCAGGTGCCTGCTCAAGAAAGAAGAGTGGCTGGAGAAACAGACCCTTCTGGGAGGTGCTGATTGTTTCGCAGTGATTTAGCACTGACTCTGGAAATGAAGCAGCCAATATATTTCAAAGGCTTTAAAGCTTTTCTTATATATTAGCACATTTTATATATGGGGTGAACAAGTCAGTATTTTCTACGTGTTAGGTTTTACCTATTTACTTTTGCTTCATGCTGCCTGATACAAGCTCTGGAAATTGAATAAGGGATATGAGGAATCAGCTAATCACCAATTTTTATGAACTCTTTATGCCAAAAATATTCCTCAGAATGATTTTTAAGCCACAAATTTAAAAAATTGCTGGTAGATGAGATTTAAAAAATAAAATATGTAAACAAGAGAACTCTTGGGTAATTGGGAGCCTCTAAATTTAAATATCTCCACAACCCAGAGCCCAAGCTGATTTCTATTCAACTTATTTTGCTACCCACCACATCCTGATTATAGTGTTGGTAATCCCTTTGGATAACGCAAGACTCTTCTGATATTTTCCTTCTACACATTTCAGATATTTATGATTTTTCAGTGTACATCTTCGGTGTCATGAGGGTGATGGCAGGTCAATTCTTGATTTCCATGTAGGCATCCAGGTTTGACTCCCAACCAATGTGCATTGGGTTCAGCCACCCCGCATCTGTCAGGTAGGTTTGCACTGTTATAACATTGAACAGATGCCACTGTAACAGCCAGACATAAGTAGACTGGGAAGAAAGACTTGGCAATGTGCTTCTGAAAGTCAGCTAACGAGAACAATGTGGATCACAGGGATCGTCCAGGGCCAGCCATTGTTCCAAGTCCCAGTGCGCAAGTGGTCACCGTGTCAGGACAGCCCCTCATAACAGCAGATTATCATCCAAATATTTAAGAGTTATCCATGCGCCTAGGTGTTTTGCTCTTCTTTACATTGTTTTAGCAAGTATGTGTATAAACATAAATTTTTTCAGTGTGGACACCTCCTGGCGTATATTTAGTATTTAAAAAAATATGCCTGCCTCAAATCTGTGAAAAACTCATAAACTTGGCATACTTTAAAATGCTATTTACTAAACCTAGAGGGCAATGTAACCATGTGGGGGATTGCATGAAAAAAATGGGCTACAGGGCCGGCCCCAAGCAGAGCCAAATTGACCCCGCCCTAGAAGTATGTGGTTCAGAGAACACTTACCTTCCAGGAGGGGGAAAGGAGCCGACTTACCATGCCACCATGGAAGCAAACCAAGAAGGAAAAAGAGAAAGGGGCAGATGACCTAGACTCCACATGGGCACACCAAGCCCAGAGGATGATGTCCCTACATGGAGCTGCTAAGGCACAGAGAGGTCTGTAGGACTGCAGACAACTCCAGACATGTGGCCGCCTATTGCAGTGTACTGTGACAGAGGACAATACTGCGGACAACCAGCGGGGAGATAGCGCAGTCTGAATTGCCCTCAGCGGGACAAACTAAGAAGGGAGCATAACATATCTGCAATGGGAGCAAAGCCAATCAACAAAGCCCCTAAAGGCCCCACCAGAATGGACTTTGGGCTATGAGGGGCAGGTTCCCTAACTCCCCAGGCCCAGGAGGGAAACACTCATAGAAGCCAGCGGAGAGACTTGGAACAAAATGCTTGTTTTTTTCTCACCTTTAAAAAATATATATATTTCTTCTTTTTTCCTTTTCTTTTTACAATCGTTTGCTTATTGTTTGGCCTAGGACATTGTTGATTTGACTACAAGACAGGCATGGCAAGCAAGCGCAGGGAGAAAGCAATGGGGCCAACAGCCTTGGAGGGTCTGGGGGGGGGGGGGGACGAAGGGTGTGGTGAGCAAACAGTATCATAGACAGGGGAACAACCAGGGAATTAAAACCAACAACAAGGAGGTTGCAGAGATCCTGTGGGTGTTGGAGCAACAGCAGTCTAGCTGAGAGGAAGTACTATGCGTGGAAGAAAGGGGAACCTGATGGTGGGGCAGGAGGAAACAGAGGAAGGTTCTAGGAAGCAATGCTATAGATCGAGGTATTAACATATGTGTATACTTATGTAAATACATTGATCCATAAATATAAAGGTATTGGCCTATGTACATATAATTATACGGCAATACACTGAGGTTGTGGAGGGGCCTTGGGCCTCAGCTCATACCCTCCCACAATACAAGAACACTTTGTTTTAACAAACTGGCATTTTGTGATGCTCACCTTACTGCACAATCGCTGAAGACAAAATGGGTGCATAAGCAAATTTCGTGAAGAAAGCAGATGGTGGCCTGCTATCAAGAGATATAGCATATGGGGTCTTAAAGGCTTGAAGTTAAACAAACGGTCATCCAACAGTGAAGCAAGAAGCCCACATGGAAGAAGCACACCAGCCTGTGCAATCATGAGGTGTCATTGGGACCGGGTAACAAGCATCAGAAGTTTCATAACAAACAACAAACAAACAAAACACGTTGAGAATGAGGAGGATCAAAGACACAAAGCCCATCTGTAGACAATGGAACATCCCTCCACAGAGGGGCCACAGGGAAGGAATGAGTCAACCAGGGTGCAGTAGAGCACCGATAGGTCACACAGTATCCCTCTGGTTCCTTGAGGCTTCCTCACCCCGCACTATCAAGACCGCAGTGCTGCTTCCCACTCTGGGCTGGACCAGAACATGTACACAGGGATAGACAAGAAATAAAGCTCACACACATGGGATCCAGGAACAGGAATGGGAAAAGCAATACCAAAGGGGTAGAGGAGGGGAGAAAGGGGGAACCAATTGCAACGAGTACCACATAACCACAGCCCCCCTCCCTCCAGGGGGAAGAACTATAGAAACCACAGAGGAAGGGAGAACAGAGGTCAGTGTGAGATTTGAAAATAATAACATTTAGAATCTATCAAGGAGCCACGAGGGTGGGGGAGGGGGAGGGAAGTTAAGAGGAGCTGATCCCTAGAACTCAATAGAAAGTAAATGTCTGGAAAAGAACGATGGTAACATATGTACAAATATGTCTGATACACGTGATGCATGGAGTGTAACAAGAGTGGGTCTGACCACTCTTAATTAAAATGATCTTTTAATAAACATAAAATAAAACGTTATTTACAACTGAAGTTAAATTTTTAAAAATGTATTTTAGAACTCTGAAACTCAAGCTATCTATCACTGTCACAAATTGCATCCTTACTCATTGTATACCGATCAACATAGATCTGTAATTATAATTTTCTGTAGATTTCCTATCATTCATCTTAAAAACAGCAACTATAAGCAAACCTCCATTAACACGGACTCCTACTCTCTTATGTAGTTTCCTTTACCCGAGTTTTTATGTCTGAGGGAGATTTAAGATAATGTTTAATATGTAAAGGACTCTGATATCCATTATTTTTGTATCCTGCAGTTTCATTAGCAATGAACACTCTCAGCTTTGGTTTATTTGGGGGTGTCTTGTCTTAACTTCTCCTTCGTTACTATATACAGATGTTTCCAGTTTTATAAACGACCGACCGACATGTCTTGTGTTTCCTTTTAGTTCTTGGACTAGAGGATCGTACGCTTTGTAGCCCTCATTGGTGTCTAATGAGTCATTCCTTTTAATTATATTCATAGTTAGTCACTGCTCTCTTGCTGCTTTCAAAATTCTCTCTTTGTCTTCCAGTACTTTGATTACAAATTGTCTCATTGCATCTCGGCATTTATCTTAGTTGGTATTTGTAGAGTTTCTTGCATGTGTAGGTTCTTCTGTTTCTCTCTGATTTTGGTTCTCTCTTGTTTTCACTTCAAATGTTCTTTCTACCCCTTTCTCTATCTCCTCTCATTCTGGGGTTTCCAGAATATATATAGGCTGTCCATTTTCTATTTTCAAGCCCTCATTCTGGGGTTTCCAGTATAGATACATATGAGAGTAAATAGGCTGTCCATTTTCTATTTTGAAGTCCTGCAGTTCCTTGAGTTAAGAGAAGCCTCCAGCTTATCTTATACATGTGGAACCTAATTGAATTTGACCTTGCCTCCTTTTACAACAATGTGAGCCATTTTCTTTATATAACTGCCTCTCTGTGTATACATATATGTTTCACTGGTTTGGCTTCTCTAGAGAGCCTAGCCTGAGACCGAAAATGACAAATCTTGTTAGGAAATAAAAAAATGAGGTAAGTGAAAACAAATTACAATGTTAATAAAAAACACACGCCAGTATTTGTTTATTCCAGTAAAATAATCATTGAACAAGTTTAAGGAAGAGAATCACATAGTTGGATTTACATGTGAGAATTTGAGAAGAAGAACTTTAAGGACTGCAGAATATGCAGTGAAGAGGTGTGATTCTGAGGGAGGGACACTACTGCCAAAGCATATTATTCTTGCCCTCTGACAAATTCGGAGTGAAAAGGAGTAAAAAGCTTCATCTTTCTCCCATGGAGTGGGTGGTGCTTTCAAACTGTTGTGACTATTTGCCACCAGCGCTCCTCAAAACGCATCAAGGTGGGAGTGAGTAGGAAACCCTTTCGGATCTCAGTTCAGACTTCGTGCAGAATGCACATGAACACATGAATGTAAACACAAAGGGCAGCACATTGAAAGCCCTATGTAAAGAGAAAGACGTGTATTTCCGAATTACAAACTATGTCAAGAGATGGTGCTTAATGATTTACTTTTCTGTTAGATATTGTATTGGACTTGTCCTAAGTTTAGATTCCCATAGTATTGAGAATGCAGAGAAAGGACACTATCTATTTACATTTTCAACTTTCAGTGTTCTGGGCATAAATGAAGGTAAGATGTTTGCCCTCATATTCCCTTTGTATATTTCATGTATGAAAATGTCACTCTAGTGATCCACCAAAGAGCTATGTAGAATAAGTTTATAGTTAAATCAACATTTCAAATGTATTTTTAAATGCTATTATGGTGTTGAGTCATACACTCTTTCCCAGACATACCCTAAACCACCCCTGATCATTCTATGTGTTTGCTGTTATAAACTTATTACTGATTCAAATGTCTGTTTCAAACCTTGAAAATAATTACATCCTGTTAAGCCTTCCAGTTGATTAATACTAGGTTGACTCGTTTACACTCATTTTCTAAAGCAGAGGACAGTTTGAATGCAACCAGGTAAACAAGTAGCAGTGACATGTTTTGAAATCAGTTGCCAGACTGAAGTTGAAAGTAGAATTCACATATGTGCTAAATAATTACAGTGCCAATATGCCATCTTTAAAACCCAGATTCACTGTTAAATCTCTGGCTGAATTTTTATCCATTTAAATTGCTATGTTTTAAAAAATCAAATAGTTATCTAATAAGAATCTACCTACAGTGTATCAGAAACTTATCTTCCTGTATTTCGTTTTAGTGTCCCTAGCCCATATCTGGTTGTTACTATCATGTTAAAGACAGGATTCATAAAATTATCTGTAAGATGTAATATACATTGTGTGGGTTCAATGCATATTTGTTAACTGAATAAACAGATTGCAAGTCATTTAATATTATGAAGCCAATTCTCAAATAAATTCACAACTTATGAAATACATAATGAAGTCCTTCTAGTTGAGAACACACTGGATTCCATTGAGGTTTTAGAACTTCAATGATATATTTTTGTCTTTCAAAATAATTGTATGTTTCTCTGTGTGCATCAATCATTTAATATGTCTCTGGTAGCAATAATCTTTGTAACGCCTAGCAAATGACCTTTTACTGATGGGTCGAAGAAGGTGTGGTGAGGGGAGATGCTGATAAGATTCAATTGTGTGTTAACAGGGCTACATTTGAATTAATAGAATTGGCACATAAGGATTGGTCAATATTTCCATGCTGCTAGGTATAAAAAGAGCCATCTCAGGAGCAGGTAGGGATATTTCACCAGGACCAAGAAAGAAAAGCCAGCAGTTGAGCATCCCTGCACATTTAACACCATCAATTCCGAGGGCTGAAAGCTGAGCCACTGAACAGTGGTAAAGGAATGACAGTAACAGAACCAAGAGCCAGAGCATAAGACAGTGTGGTGGGCTTTCTGGCCTTGGACTAAGTAAAGACGAGTACTTTTTAAAGAGGAGGCTAATTTATGAAATGAGATGTCCCCAGACATTTAATAGGGGAGCTAGACTTGCAGATTCCAAACCTGGAGCTGAATGCCTTTTGGCGAAGGTTAATGTCGGGGTAGCTTGCCTTGTGGACATTTATTGATAGCACTAAACAAGCTCTTGAACATAGCCTGAAGAAGGCAGAGGGCAAGGGACTCTGTGGCTTTGAGACCAAGGACCAGAGAGGCATACCTGCAGCACAGCAAAGAGGCTGTTTTGATTGGAAGCAAAATGGCCTGAACATTTCAGATCCTAAATTATAACCTATTAACTTCTCTAGTAGAGAAGGTATTAACTCCTATAATCATTGAGTTTTACCTGTGAGTTCTGGATGGCTACTGAAATGAATTTTTAAACCCAGCTGAGAAATAGAGAGTGCTGTGGGAGGGACTGGATTGTTGATGCCACAACTGATCATGAACATTGAAGGACAGAGACAGACCCGACCCCTGCCTCTTAGAAATCAGCCTTGGCTGCTGTTTAAGTGTGAAGTCCGCAGGAGCACAAGAATTCCCTTTCTTCTCAAGGATATCTGTAGCTTATTATGATTCACACACAGTCAAATATCTTGGCATAATCAATAAAACACAATAAACATCATTCTTCTATTCCCTGCATTGATCCAAGATCCATCTGACATCAGCAATGATATCCCTTGTTTCACAACCTCTTCTGAATCCAGCCTGAACCTCTGGAAGCTCACTGTAAATGAACTGGAGCAACCATTTGATGAACTTCAGCAAAACTTTACTTAAATGTAATATCAATGATATTATTCTATAATTTGAGCATTCTGTTGGGTTGCTTTTTTGGGGAATGGGTACAAATATGGTTTTCTCCAGTAGTTGGCCAAGTAGTTGTCTTCTAAATTTCTTTGCATAGATGAGTGAGTGGCTCCAGTGCTTCATCAGCTTTTTGAAATATGTATATACCTGTATGCATATTTTGTTGTTAGGTGTCATTGGGCCAGTTATGACCCATAGCTACACAATGCACACCAGGACCAAACACTGCAAGGACATCTTCTATTCTTCCAATTGTTCCTGTCCCTGAGCCTATTGTTGCAGCTAAGGTGTTAGTCCATCTCCTTGAGCATCTATCTCACCTTTGCTGCCCCTCCACGTTACTAAGCATGACATCCTTCTCCAGGGACTGGTCTCTCCTGAAGATATGTCCAAAGTACGTAAGATGAAGTCTTGCCATCCTGGCTTCAAGAAGCCCTCTGGCTGTACTTATTCCAAGGCAAAGCAATTTGCCCCTTTAGTAGTCCTTGGACTTCTATTGTATGCTATACCATGTATTCTATTAGGGAATAAATACTGATGAGATGTATAATGTAGTTCTTTTCCATTCAAGAAAATCACAGTAGCGTAATTAACAGGATTTTGATAAATAGGAAGAATGAAGAAAGCATTCCATGTAGAGTCAAACGTCAAGAAAAACTTGGAAGGATCAAATATAGAGCATTGTGTTCTTGATTACATGTCTGGAATGCAGCCATGGCCCCCCAGTGATTACACCTGGAGCTGCAATCCACCTGGTCAGCAGTTTGAACTATCAGCTGCTTCCCAGTAGGAAAACGAGGCTTTCTACTCCGGTAAAGAGAAACTTGCAGGGGCCGTTCTGCCCTGTTTCATAGGGTTGTTATGAGTCGGCTTCAGCACCAATTCAATTGCAGTGAGTTTTTTTGTTCTTTTGCCTGGAACACAGGTTGTTGTCTTTGTTATCTATTGATGCATAATTTGGCATGGGAGCATTCATGTGGCTGAGTAATTCAGGGGACCACTCAGCTCTGCATCTTCTAAGATGGCTTCAGTGATGTCTCTGATAGTTGATGACTTTACTTATGATGTCTCGCTTTCAAGAAGTCTAGTTTATTTATTTATTTTATTAAAAGATCACTTTATTAGGGGCTCTTACAGCCCTTATTACGATCCATACATCAGTTGTATCAGGTATATTTGTACATAGTTTGCATCATTCCTTTCTAGATATTGACTTTCTATCAAGTCCTTGGCATCAGCTCCTCTTTTTTCCCTCTGTCCACCCCATCCTCATGACCTCTTGATGGATTCTAAATTATTGTTATTTTCATATCTCACGCCAACCGCTGGCTGTCTCCCTTCCCCCGTGGTTTCTGTTGTTTTTCCCACTGGAGGGGTGTATGTGGTTATGTGTCAATCATTGCAATCAGTTCCCCCTTTCCCCTTGCTTCTCCCCACTGTCCCCCTACCCTTCTTATATTGCTATTACCATTCCTGTTCCTGGATTCCATGTGTCATGAGCTTTTGTCTCTTATCTACACCTGTGTACATGCTCTGGCGTAGTCCGAAGTAAGAAGCAGCACTGGGGTCATGACAGAGGGGGGTGAGGAAGCCTCAAGGAAGCAGAGGAATATTATGTGTTCCATTGATGCTTTTCTGCACCCTGGTTGACTCATCCCTTCCCTGTGGCCACTTTGTGGGGGTATATTTCATTGTCTACAGATGGGCTTTGGATCTTTGCTCCAGCCTCCCTCATTCTCCTTGATATGATTTTGTTTGTTTGTTTGTTATGGGTTTTCTGATGCCTGTTATCTGGTCCTGATGACACCTTATGATAGCACCAGCTGATGTGTTTCTTCGATGTGGGCTTGTGCTTCTCTGCTGGATAGCCATTTGTTTCACTTCAATGGCCACACTTTGTTTAACTTCAAGCCTTTAAGACTCCAGAAGCTATATCTTCTAATAGCAGGTCACCATCTGCTTTCTTCACCACATTTGCTTATGTACCCATTTTGTCGTCAGTGATTATGCAGGAGGGTGAGCATCACAGAATGCCAGTTTTTTAGAACAAAGTGTTCTTGTATTGAGGAAGGGCTTGACCAGAGTCCCGAAGTCCATCCACTACCTCATTGTATTGCCATATAAATATATGTACCTAGCCCAATACCTCTATTTTTATGGATTAATGTATTTGCATAGGTACAAACTTATGCTTATACCTCTATCCAAAGCTTTGGTTCCTTGATCCTTTCTCTGCTTCCTGTTACAAGAAGGCTAGTTTAGAATCATTTTATTTCTGACTCAAATTTCTGAGAATGAACACCAATATACAGGAAATTTTCAAGAATCTGTTTTTGTTGAATTGGTTGAAGCAAGTCATGTGGCCATCTCGTGTTTGCAGATGGGAGAAGTAGGCTTCATCTCCTGAAGTAACACATGAAAAAATGAGAAGATTACATGGCAGAAGAACACCAGCCTGTGTGTTCATGAGGTGTTGATGGGATCAGGTAACAGGCATAAGAAGGCCCAAACCAACCAAACAAACATATTGTTGAGAACGAGGGGGGTCAGAGCAGAGACCCCAAACCCATCTGTAGACAATAGGACAGCCCCCCACATAAGGGTCACAAGGAAGGGATGAGGCAATCCTGTCTTTCATTACAGGCTAGCCCAGAGCATGTACACAGGTACAGATAAGAGCTCAGGACACATGGAATCTAGGTCAGATAAAACTCTCAGGACCAGAAATGGGCATAGCAATGCCAAGAGGGTAGGGGGAAGGTGAGAAGAGGAAGAGGGAAGAAACCATGGGGGAGGGAGATATGGTGTAAGATATGAAATTAATAATAATTTATAATTTATCAAGGGGGTCATGAGAGTGGAAGGGGGGAGGGTAAAAAGAGGAGTTGATACCAAGGCTCAAATAGAAAGTAAATGTTTAGAGAATTATTATGGCAACATATGTACAAAAGTGCTTGATACAATTGATGTATGGATTGTTATAAGATATGTAAGAGCCCCCAATAAAGATGATCTCAAAAAAATGAGATATTTTTCCTTGTTTTCACCATTTTTAGCATGAGCATTAAGACAATATAGAACAAATGAAGAATGCTTTATTCTATATGCCAAATGTTTTTCTTGAAATATATACATTCTAATTAATTTACTTGATATAAAAACTTTTCAGAAAACACCAGAACTGTTCTTGATGAGCTCTGATAGTCCCTCTCCATTCAAATGCCAGTTGCAACTTACCAATATCTGTTGTATTGAAAGATTTATACAGATTTGGTTTTTTAAAGGGTTGTTTTAGTTTGTAGTGATTCTAGATTTCAATAGAATTTACAAAGAAATGCAATGTTCCTTGATACCTGTGTGACTCTGAGTGGTCTAGTGAAACCAAACCAAACCAGTGACACTATATATGTATAAGACAGAACTTTATATCAAGAAATAATTGTATATCAAGTAGGTGTCTTAGCCCAGTCCAACTAAAGTCCATGGGTCTAATGCTAGCCTGAGCCCTCTTCAGACTCATGTAGTTGAAGGCCAATGATGCAGAAAGGTGAAGCAGGAATCAGGGCTTTCATAGGCCTGTGGGTACAGAGTTACATGGATCCAAGGTCACTGTGTGTGTGGCAGGACTCAAGGTCAATGGGAGCAGCATGACAGGGCATCAGCAGCTCCTGGAGTCAGTGACCCACATGAGGCTGCCACTGAGACAGACACAGAATCCAAACAAGCAGGGGGGAAATGGGACATAGGGAGAGAAGTTCTCACTGTCTGTCATGTGAAAAGGCTATACACCCAAGGAGGCATCACCAGGTTACCACCTGATCGACAAGTTGGATTTCCTCCCTACCTCTACATAGGTACCATCACGTTGGCATACAGCCTTACCACCTCAAAACGTTCAGTCATCTTTAGTTGAAAATTTTTATGTTATCTGAGAAGCCATGTGGCAACGATATTTAGAGGCCAAATCTGCTAACTGAAAAGTCATTGGTTCAAATGCAGCAGCTGCTTCAAGGGAGAATGATCTGACAATCAGCTTCTATAAAAATTCCTGGCCTTGGAAACCTTATGGGGTAGTTCTACCCTATCATGTTGGGCCAATATGAGCCCAAATCACTTTGCTGGCAATATGTTTACCTTGCTTTTGATATGTCACCTGAGGACCACCTAGGAGATTTTATATCCTATGTCTAAATAGTCCTTTTTTTCTATCCCATCATCATCTAAATGTTTTATTGTCCCTTAATGCCATATGAAAGAAGAGCAAACATGTATATGACTTCGGGGATGATAAACAGAGCCTGTTTTACTTTAAGAATAACAAAAACCAGCCACTGTTTCATGTGTGATTAGGACTATGCCGTGGAATGAATTGTGCCTCCACCAAGTGTGTGTCAGTTTGCTCCTTAAAGCTGAACAGTTATGCAGTGTGATAATTCCACTTGATGTAACCTAAGGTGATCATCTTCGATCAGGGAACCTTGAGGTCCGCATTTGATGTACAGGGAGTTGCCCTGAGTGTGGCTTGGCTCACAAGAGATAAAAGGAAAGAGGAACAAACAAGAGCACGGGAAGACCATAATGCCAAGAAGAAAGAAGATTAGAGAACAGAACACGTCATTTGGAAGCAGAGCCCCTGTGCTGGGAACCTCCTAGACCCAGGGGAGGATTAGCATCAAGATACATGGAGATTTCCAAGGAGCACTGGATGCACAGATACTGAGAAGAGACGGGATCCTTCCTCTTAAACTGTGAACCAACACAGAGAACGAGCCTTTCCCCAAACCTATCTCTACCCCTAAATCCAGGTTTACAGCCCTTTAATCTGAGAGAGAGAGAGAGAGAGAGAGAGAGAGAGAGAGAGAGAGAGAGAGAGAGAGAGAGAGATTCTGCTTGTTAAAATCATCTACTTGTGGTATTCCAATTTCAGCAGCATTAGGTAACGAAAGGAGTACTGCATGATTTAAAGATGGAAAAGGTGAGTGACAGGGTTGTATATTTTCTCACAATACTTGTTCAATCTGTATGTTGAGCAAATCATCAGAGAAACTGAATTATGTGAAGAATGTGGCATAAAGATCAGAGGAAAGCATATTAACAACCTGTCAGATGCCAATGAAAAAACCTTGCTTGCTGAAAGCTAGGAGAATGTGAAGCACTTCCTGAGGAAGATCACGGATTGCATGCTGCCTTTCATATGGATCACAACTCCAAGTAAAGAAGACCAAAATCCTCACAACTGGACCAAAAAGTAAGATCATGATTGATGGAGAAAAGTTAGAAGTTTTTAAGGATTTTATCTTCCATGGATCCACAATCAATGCTTATAGAAGTAGCAGCCAAGAGATCAAAAGCATTGAGTAAATCTGCTGCTCAACACCTCTTGGGAATCTTGAGAAACAGGGAGGTTACTTTGAGGATTCAGATGTGCTGACCCAAGTCTTGATATTTCCAATCACCTGGTATGCATGTGAAAGTTGGGTATTAAATAAGGAAAACTGAAGAAGAGTTGATGTGTTTGAAAGGTGGTGCTGGAGAAGAATATCAATAGCACCATGCATTGCCAAATGAACAAACCATCTATCTTAGAAGAAATATGCCCAGAGCACTCCTTAGATGCAAGGATAGCCAGACATTGTCTTACATATTTTGGACATGCCAGTAGAGACCAGTCCCTAGAGAAGGACATCATGTTTTGTAAAGTGGAGGGGGGTGGTGGTGACAAAGATGAAGACTTTGACAATGGGCTCTAGCACAGGAGCAATTGTGAGGACGGCACGGGACCAGGCAGCTTTCCCTTCTGTTTTGTAGAGAGAGGTTTACTGTGAGTCAGAACTAACTAGATGACACCTAATGAATCAAAGATTACTAAGACAGATTGTCATTTAAATTATAGTACGCACCAAAGTAAGTATAAGAGTATTGTGAAAACAGGCAAATGTGTAACTTTTCCTGTGTAACTTGTCCAAATGGTAACTTTTACATCATACATATGAAAATGAATTTTGGTGAACACCTAAATTGTGAACACCTGGGTTGCCAAAGGCTAAGGTTGACTCTGGACGTCCCAAATCAACTTGCAATGTTCCCATATGGATCAAACCTCTGATGAATCACCTCAGACCATATTCAAGGACTGTGAACAGCCCTGCTGTCACAGAGAGCATTGTCAAGTCTATTATGGCAGATGGAGTTAGGCATGGGTACAACCATTTTAGGGGCTAATTTGGTCATTTTAAGAGAGGTTGATATGAACACATAGTACTTGATTATCCACATTTTTTTCTTCCAGACCATGAATCTCAACAAAGAAAACTCTGACTTTGTGCTCTATTCTTTACTGTAAACATTGAAAATGTAAATTTTCATAAATAATAGAATCGATAAGCAATTTTGTGATATTTTCTTACAGAGGAATACTACTCATCAATTTCCATGTTTACATGGACGACTCTCATGAAAATAACAATGTGAATGAAACAATTTTGAAAACGTATACAACAATGGTAAAATTAGAATGAATTTTTCAATATCGTCATTCAATACTATGTTTTTGGATTTAACTTTATTTGCAGGAAATCTACGCCTGAATGTCAGCCAGTGAAAGCTTGTGCATCACAAAGACTCATCCAAATAAGTGCCGGAAGGCAAACAACACTGCAAGTAAGTCACTTGCCTAAAGGCACTAAGCTCTATTCACTCCAGAGACCAGGAAATCCACCAGCACTTTCACTCCTTTACTGCTCTGCTGTTTCGCCACCTGTGTCTTAACACTCCTTCTCCTGAAGGAGCAGTAGTGCATGTTCTCAAGGTCCAAACAAGGCACTGCACTCCTAGCCCTGCATTCTTGATTGCAGCGAGATTCCCACTGCATGACTGCTTCTGGAACAGCCCATTTAATAGCCAGTGAGATGGCCAAATTCATCAGTCCCCATGTTAGAGTTCCAGGGTTTTGCAATTAACAATTAACCCTGTTAACCAATTATTCCATTTGAGTCATAAAATCCTGTCCACATCTCCCCCACTTCTCCTTACCTAGACTCATTAGGAAAGGAAGAAATACGTCCAATCTGCATGATTATACTCAAATCATTGTGTGGAGTGACTGACTATGGCTAGAAGGGGCATATTACCTAATTCACTGCACCGTTACATTGGCCTTGAAACCTGTCTCTCCTGGTCTGTGGCTTGTGTTTTAATACCCTTAGCAATGTGCTTTGCAGAGCAGTGCTGACTTTGAATTCAGTTTTGGATTTTCTTAAAATGGCTGCATCATAAATTCCTCGACCAGGCTGTTTCCTTTGAGAAAATCTATCACATTATCCTATGAGTTTCTTCACAGCAGTTCCACTGCTTCCAGAGCTGGCCTAGAGGATTTATTCAATGATGCGACTCCCTTGCGCTTCTTTAACTAGCCCAGATCTAGTGAGAAACCACCGCTTTGATTAGTCTTTTTTTTTTTAAAGACTTTTTAATGAAAAGAAGACAAGTTTATTTCTGAGACAAAGTACAGAGCAGCCAGCCACTGCTTGGAGAACTGGGTTTAAAATAACTCTGTTTGGAATTTCCCTGTGAATGTGTGAACTGGGATCCTGGTAGCAAAGTTTTTATTATTTACTTTTGTCCTGTCCTTCCTCATGAATATGTTTACTAGCTTCCACCTGCCCGTGGCTTCTTTTTCTCTCCTGGCATGCCCCAGTCTTCCTCAATCAATGCATTGCAAAATGTCTAACATTATAGTTTACATTGTTAGGAACATAATCTTGGGTGTGTGTGTCTGTGTTGGTCCTTGTTTACTGGGAAAACATTAAACTTAACTTTTCAACTCTTAGCTGGAAAGCCGGCAGTTGAATCCCCCCACAAAGTTTTGATGGTTCACTTCTACATAATCCCATCCTTGAAGATCCTGTAGAGTAATCATATTCTGCACACATATGTTGTCCATTGGAATTGATTCCAATGCCGCTAACAACTTTCATCAATTTCTTTCATCCTTCGTTATATTGCTGCGTTCACTAGAGCACATTCCACAATTGTGTTTATAAAGCCGATGTTTATAATTCCAACGGATTTTATAGGTGAAGTTGAATTTATAAATGAAAGTTGTTGGACTAAACCATTTTGATACCTTGAACAGAGGACAATAGTTCCATTTTACTTTTTTTATTTCAGTGATCATTTAGTTGGATGTACAGCAATAGTTCTGAAGTTATTTTATTGAAGCACTTTGAAAATAGTATTCACTTTCTTCTTTCATAAAGTTTGAGGTTGACTTGGCAGAATATATTTTCTGTCTGGGGAAGATCCTTTTCCCTGGCCTTGAAGACTCTGTAGTACTTCTCTTTGACTTTTATCTGCTTACATTTCACAAAATATTTCTAAGTGTGATTATCTGAGTATCAAAAATTATTCTATTTTCATCTTTCCCTTTGATTCTTAGAAATGACCAGAAAGCATATATTTCCCCTTTTCTACCCTTGATTGCTTCAGTTATATGGAAATATGTGCATTACTTTAATCCTCAATATTTATGATCTGTTATTTTATCCTAGTTTTTCTATTCCTTCATGATACCTTCTAGGAAAACATAACAATAGGAATGCTTTGTTCATCAATTTATCTTTAACACACATTATTGTATTATTTCTCAATCGATTTAGTTATTCCTCAATATTAATTAAATAATAAATAAAATAAACATATTGCAATATATGCAGACCCTTGTTTCCCCTTTGTAATTATTTATATTCCCTCATACTTTCAAGAACACCTAGTAGAAATCACTTAAATTATTCCATTTTATTTTGTCGAGTATAAGTGATCTCATTGTTATAAATAAAAATGGTATTCTTAAATCGATCTTAATTTTTCCCAGTAAGCTAATATTTCCACACCAGTTAAGTGTGTTAAGAAAAGATTTTGCTAAATGTTGTGACTCTGTGGTACTTATGAATTTAAAGACTTGGGTCATGTCTCAAGAGAGAAATTCTCTGGCATTATGGTATTCCACCTCAGTCCATGCACTTTCATTTTTCAAAAGCAATTTTTCTTGGTGGTAATCATTCTGTCTTTGAGAGGAAAATAGAATTTAATGTAGTTGAGGCATAAATGTCTGCTCTCAGATGTATTGATGTGGTTTTTTTTAATTCATCTGGATTGAGTGTCAATCTAATGTTTTGCAGCTAGTGACCTTCCTATGGCAAAGAAGTGAGGACACCCAAATCTCACTCATTCACCCTGTTTCCTATCCCTCTTAGCTAATCCTCTCTCATCCCGGTCTATACTTCACTCCATACATAAAGGGCATGGTTTGGAATGCCGATGAGCTTCTCCTGCTATTTTTATAAGTTGGAAAACCCATCAATCTCCTTCTCACTCAGTGTCATGAAGATTGGAGTTCCTGCTGGTTCATTATTTCTCAGAAACACCAACTGGCTACTTTTCTCAGAACAAGCTGAGTTTGTCTGTTGACATTTGTCTGCTCAGTGAGTGATGGATGAAGAGGTGACGTAAGCTCAGATGCTCTCTTCCTCGCGATTGTAATCTAATGGCACTCGTAATAAGATATCTATATTTCATTCATTTAGTGTGTTAGATACCTTGACAATTGATGTTGAAGATGATCCCAGCTCAAGTAGAAAAGTAGCCACAAGATAAATTATTCCAGAGACATGGGAATTATTTAAATTTTTCACAGAACTGTATTATCCAGCTGGTAAACAAAGAAGATTTGGGGAGAGAACAGGTCGGGAGGCTAGTCAATACTTTGGTAAATGAAAATTTTCTTTATACCTATAACAGATATTATATAAACATAACATTTCAAAGGAAAACAAAACATCGTGCTGTTGTTGGTGTAGTTAGGTGCCATCGAGTCAGCCCTGACTGATGGAGACCGTGTGTACAGCAGAATGAAACACAGCCCATCCTTACTACCATTCGTGAGTTCGAGCCCATGGTGTCAATCCACCTTCCTCGGGGTCTTCTCCTTGCTTGGTTGCTCCACTATTTTACCAAACACGTCTTTCTTCAGGAACTGATCCCTTCTGACAACATGTCCACACTCTGAGATGAAGTCTTGCCTTCCTTGCCTCTAAAGAGCACCCTGGCTGTATTTCTTCCAAGACAGATTTGTTGACTCTTTGGGCAGCCCCTGGTACTTCCAATATTCTTTGCTAGCACCATAATCCAAATGCATTGGTTGTTCTTCGTCTTCCTTATTCAATATCCAACTTTCACCTACATACGAGGCAACTGAAAATACCATGGCTTGGGTCAGGCACACCTTAATCCTCAAAGTACCGGCCTTACTATTTAATATTTTAAACAGTAGATTTACATAAGGTGTGCAGTAGATTTACATAAGGTGATGCATCTTTTGATCTCTGGACTTCTGCTTCCGTCAACATTGATGGCAGATCCAAGCAAGATTAAATTCTTGACGGCTTCAAGCTTTCCTCCATTTATCATGATGTTACCTATAGGTCCCGTTGTGAGGATTTTTGGTTTACTTCACATTGAGTTGTAATCTATATTGCAGGCTGCAGTCCTTGATCTTCACCAGCAAGTGCTTCAATTCCCACTCACTCTCAGGAAGCAAATTTGTGTCACTGCACATCCCAGGTTGTGACTAAGCCTTCCTCCAATCCGGAGATCATATTCTTCATATCATCCAGCTTCTCTGATAACTGTCGTGAGAGCAGACAACCCTTTCTTGCACACCTACACACTTGCCCTGATTATAAACTATTCAGTATCCCCCGGTTCTTGTTCAACAGCAGTCTCTTGATCCAAATACAGATTCCACATGAGCATAATTAAGTGCTCATTTTTCTTAAAGCTATCCATAGTTTATTAGGATGCACAATGTCAAATGCGTTGGAGTAGTTAATAAAATACAAGTAAACATGGTTCGGATATTCTCTTCTTTTGACCAATATTCATCTGATGTCAACAATGACATTCTTTGTTCCTCATCCTTCTCTGAACGTGACCCAAGCATGTGGCAGCTCCCTGTCAATACTCTGCTGCAACTGTGGTTGGATAGTTTTCAGCAAAACTTTACCTGTGACAGTTATAATTTCAGCGTTGTGTTGGCTCATCTTTCTTTAAAATGGGTGCAAATATGCATCCCTTCTAGTAAGTTGTCCAGGTAGGAGTCTCCAAATTTCTTGGTATATTATGAGGGAGTGGTTCCAGTGTTTCGTTAGCATGTTGAAATTGGCAATTTCCAATTGTTATTCCATCAATTCCTGGAGTCTATTTTTTGTCTAATGTTTCTGGTGAAGCTTGAACACCTTCAGAACTACTGGTTCTTGTTCTTATGGTGAAAGATAGACTAATATTTTTAGTACAGTACATCTATTTTTTCAATCTTTCTTCTCTAAGCAGTTTTGATAAAGCAATCTTTTATATTTTTATTTTATTTTCTATAATGGTCAGTTATTCCATTTCCTATTTATAGATTTATTTTTAATATCAAGAAACTAACCTGTAATCATTCCTTCTCATTTTCTTCATGCTGTTGGGGAAAAATACCTGCCATGATTGTTTTTTCTAAATAGACTAATGTTCAGATGAACTATATTAATAATATGTTGATTAATTTATAATAAAGTAAAGGCAGGCTGAGTGGGGGGTATCACAAGGAAAAGACTACGGGGCCAGGTGAACATGGCCACAGGCAATTTGTGTTACTTGTTCAACAAAAGCCAGTATTTGTTCAATTTTTCTTGCCACTGCTTCAATGTGAAGGAGTTAACTATGACATATTTGGCGTCCTTCAGTAGTTTATTTTTCAGACCTGACCTTATGCTTTGGAATTCTTGGAATGATCATCTAGTAATATTTCAGACCATGTGCTCTTTATGCTGTTTAAGGTATGTTCAGACAGCTGTGAAAACATCAGTTACTGAGGGCTGGACACCCGCATCTCATTCATTCACTCATTAATATGACAATGTGAATTTGGGAGTTTGTTCAACCACAGTTAATTAGACATGTTCCATATGCACGATTCTGACCTCACAGATCTTACAGCTTAGAGGGAGAGGCAGCTCATAGGCAGATGTAAAAAGCCATCCTGGCTATAATTAACATGCCTTGAGGCCAACGTCAATCTCCTAAACACATGGTGAAGAGAAAAGGGCAACCTGGCGCTCAGCAAGTCTACAATAACATGCAGATATGCAGACAGATTCATTCGCACACGATGAAGACTGATGTTGGTATCTTTTCCTTACATAATTGTAAGCAAAAATCATATAATCAGCAGACACATGAAGGCACACACACACGCACACTGGGACAAAAAAAGTCCGATTCTTTTTTTTTGGAAGAAATTCTTCCTCAGATTTTGGTCTAAAATGCATACTTTAATAAACTCCTACAGCTAAACTTCTTGACAGATTGTACTTTCTAGAAAAGCCGATCTGGAATGCACAGGTAAGTAGGCTCTGGAAATACAATTGTTCTTCAGAACTGTCTTGAGTTAGATTAAACAAAGCCATGACAATCTCCCTTCAATTTGTCATCAGATCACTCAATGCTATTGAGTGGATGTCAACTCATAACGACCCTACAAGAGCGTGTCATTGGACAGGGGTCTCCAAAAGAAGGGTATGGTTTCCTATTAGAGGTGTAAAAGCTGCTTGTAGTGGGGTCCTTCCCTTAGGCTCCACCCTACTAATTTAGGTATCAGTGACCAGTAACTGTTAGTTTCCTTGTGCTAGTGAGCACAAATAGGAGCCTTGGTAGGGCAGTGGTTGGACTCCAGAGAAAGACGGTGAGTGAATGAGTGATATGGTCGAAACGCCAACCTATAAAGTCGGGAAATGAAAGCTATGGATTGTCAGCAAGATTTGGTGATAAAATACATGGACGTGCTTCTGGGAAGAAAGAAAGAGAGAAAAAGGAAGGAAGGAAGGAAGGAAGGAAGGAAGGAAGGAAGGAAGGAAGGAAGGGAGGGAGGGAGGGAGGGAGGGAGGAAGGAAGGAAGGAAGGAAGGAAGGAAGGAAGGAAGGAAGGAAGAAAGAAAGAAAGAAACCACTTAGGTTATGTGTATAGAGGAAAAAAGGAAGTACAGAGAGGGTACTGTGTTCTAATTCACGTCCTGACTCCACACAAAATATAATATAAGCTGCTTAGTGATACAACTTCAAATTTTAAGAGAATTCTCTCCACAAAATTATTTGCTCTACCTATATGCATAAGCCTTTCTTTCTTTCCTTGAACAATGATTAAAATAAAATAATTTAAGTAGAAGCCTCACATATGAGCAAAAATGAGTTTACTTAGTGTAGATGCAAACACCAAAGTCGTTCCTGTTTTGAAATAAGCAGATTTTTTGAGAAATGATGTCTAGAAGCAAATGATGTAGTAAAATGGAGAAACATGAAATATTTAAAATGTCATTTAATTGTGTTAAGTCTCTTTACTTTTAAGGGCATATTGCAAAAGATCTTATTTGAATTTAGCAAAAATTTCTTCAACTCATAATTTTAATAAAATAATGTTTAAGAACCTCAGGAAATGAAGATGTAAGACATAGAGAATACCAACTTTAAGGATGAGGAACTGGATAAATCAGTGCTCACTCTTAATGATTTCACTTTTTAATCATCTTAATTAATTTTACTTCAAAAGACAACCTTGAGAAAACCTTAACTATGAGGTTTAGTTGGTTCAAATTGGGAAAACTTAAAAATACAAAAGGTATTTTAAAGAACGATTGTGGTGCTACATTGGACTGCTATGCCACCAGCTGCTCTATTGGAGAGAGGGGGCTGTCCACTCCCATCAAGAGTGACAGTCTCAGAACCCAGGAGCAGGTCCACCCTGACTTGTAGGGTCACCATGAGTTGATGGTAATGAGTTTATCGATTTTTTGTTTTGTTTTACATCTTTGGAGTCAACAGTGCCATTAGAGTGCAGTAGAATATCCAAGGTTATAATAAGATAGTTATATTTCTCAAATACCATTTATGAAACTTGAAGAATAAAGAAATATTGTGACCAGTGTGAAAGTTCACCTGTCAAAATCAATCCCTAGGGAAAATATGAAGGTAAGAAACACTAAAATATGTTAATATAAAATAATTTGACTGAATTGGACTACACAGAGTATGTTCTAAAAGACAAAAAATCCTTATGGCAAGTTTGGGCACCATATTTTGGACAGCATTCAAAGCAATACTGGATTCTTGGTCATTTGTAAATCAGAGATTAGTATCCTTAGAGCTATGCTTCACTAAAACTAATCTGAGATAATGTTTGTGGTGAATTTAAGTGATGAGAGGTGAGTTTGATTGCCTTTAGGAAAGGTAGAGGTGATGCTGGAATGAGCAAGTGTCTGGGAACTGGACAGCCAGGAACTGCAAGATAACCCACCAACCCACACCCACCACACCCACCACACACACACACACACACACACACACACACACACACGTAATTGATGTGATCAGTGTGAGTTTCTTAGTTCATTGGTGTCTTAGCTTTCTCATTAGTATAAAGGGGGCACAATATCTACTTATTAAGATTTTATCTAACCATAAAAGAAAGCAGGGTTAGTAAAATACCTGAGTGTACATTCAAAGAATTAATAGTTTCATCTGTGTTTATTGAGGATCTGGAATTTTATTTGTCCAAATAGCCTAGTAGTAACAAAAGCATGACTTCATGTGTTACTAGGAGGATCACTTCACAGGGGTGATGGTGGAGTGAAGGGAAGGGGCAGTGAAGTGAAGTGTAATGATCAGGGTTTTTTTTAATGATTTTTAAATATTAATCATTTTATTGGGAGCTCTTACAGATATCATGACATTCCACAGCTGAACCACATCAATCAGTATTGTACAATTGCTGCCACAATCAATTTCAAAACATTTTCTTTCTTCTTTGACTCTTTGATATCAGCTCCCCTTTATCCCCACTCCCTTATTAGCCCCCAGACTCTTATTTATTTATTTTTCCTTATAATAGTTTTTTTACACAATACAATATATCCACTCACATACAATTCTGTTGTTTGCTCCCATCACGTGGGGTGGTACACTCATCAATGCTATGAGCAACCTAACCCACCACCCACCCACTTACTGTACCTTCAGGGAACCATACTCCTGTTACTGTTTCTGAAGGGTTATCTATATTCTCCCCTTATATCTATATATTTATTTTCCTTACTGTTATGGTTTTTATTTGTTTTACCTAATTAATCATTTAGATTTGTGTGTATTCATTTGCATATTTAAGAGTGGTACATGGAAGCCATGATACATAACCCTTCAGAAACAGTAACAAGAGTGATGATTTCTTTTTTTTTAAGTTTGAAATTAACTTATATGCTACAAAAGCATTGAAGAAAGTTTGAATGTTACTGGTCCTCTTTCTGTAACCACTGAGACCAGTGCTTGTGTCTGATGAAGAAGGAAATTGGAGTGTTTTCAAGATTGTGTTCTCTCTATATATCTATCTCTATCTCTTTTCCTTTTATTTGCAGAGTATAACACACACAAGAAAACACATACCAAAAAACCCCCAGTTACATAGTCCAACCTAGTAGAACAGTGACAGTATTGCAGTAAGTACCTATGATGAATGTTGACCTATCTTTTCCCAACTCCCCTCCTTCTCTAATGACCTTGCAATCGCTTTCAAAGCCTGCTTACTTTGAGGTGAAACCAGATTTCTTATTTTTTCTTTTATAATGCTAGTATAGTATAGTATTTTGTTTATTTTAACAGTTTTATCAACATATAATTCACATATCATACGAGCCAACGGTTTACACATGTTAACAAGGAGCTGTGCAATTGTCACCACAATCAATTTTAGAACCTTTACTTCTTTCTTGTGCTCGTTGTTAGTAGCTCCCCATTCCCCGGTACTCTTCCCTGTCATGGCTCTAAGAGTACATGCACCTAACCTGGATGTTATCAGAAACAAATGAAAAACAAAAGGAAACTCCCTTTAACGGTATGTGTGTGTGTGTGTGTGCGTGCGTGCGTGTGTGTGTGTAGAGGGAGAGAGAGAGAGAGAGAGAGAGAGAGAGAGAGAGAGAGAGAGAGAGAGAGAGAGAAAGAGAGAGCAAACAATAAGATCAAACGGGAAAAATCAAAGAGAAAGAAACTATGTTAGATTTGCATATGTTCATTTGCATATTTAAGATTACTCAGTACATGAAAGTCAAGATAGATGACCATTGAGGAACAATAACAGAAGAAATGGTTCCCTGAAGCTGCAGTAAGGTGGTGTGTGTATGTTGGGGGTGGGTGAGAGGATAGGGAGCTGATAGCATTGATGAGTGTATCACCCCCATTTAATGGGATCAACAGAATTTTTTATGGATGAATATATTGGCTCATGTAAGATTGGCAACAAAAATTTGTGTGTGTGTGTGTGTGTGTGTGTGTGCATTAGGGGGAAAAGTAATTGCTGATATCAAGGAGCTTAAGAAAAAACATTTTGAAATTGATTGTGGTAGCAACTGTACAATACTGCTTGATGTGATTGAATGCTATGATATCTGTAAGAGCTCCCAATAAAATGATCAATTTTTAAAAATTTAAACTATTTAGAACAAATTTAAAATTGTGAGTGCAGGCCGGTGAGTGCCAAGTCTTGTGGATCCAATGGCAGTAGATGCGTCTCCACAACTCTCGCAGCTCTCTGAGAGTTTCAACAGCAGGAAGGTGAAGGCGGACAGAGATGACCCTCCTTAGGAGAAGGCCACACCCACAAGGAGACATCAGTAGGCTGTAACCTACCTGCTTGACAGGCTAAACTCCACCCCTACATTCTATTATCAAGTGTTCATGAAATTATGTAACTACACATCTTTTTACTTTAAATCATTTTATTAGGGCTCATACAACTCTTATCACAATCCATACATCAATTGAATCAGGCATGTTTGTACATATGTTGCCCTCACTCTTTTCTAGACATTTGCTTTCTATTGAGCCCTTGGTATCAGCTCTTCCCCCACCCTCCCTATCCCCTACCCTCACAGCCCCGTGATAGATTATATATTGTTATTATTTTCATCTCTCACACTGACCGCTGTCTCCCTTCATCCATATGTTATATTGTTTTTCCCCCTGTAGAGAGGTGTATGGTTATGTGTCTATCATTGCGTTCAGTTCCCCCTTTCTCCCTTCCTCTCCCCTTCTTCCCCCTACCCTTCTGATATCATTATTCCAACTTCTGTTCCTGGATCCTGTGTGTCATGAGCTCCCATCCCTTTCCATACCTGTGTACATGTTACAATCTAGTCTGAGTTGAGAGGTAGCACTGGGGTCATGATAGTGGGGGGTGAGGAAGCCTCAAGGACCCAGTGGAATATAGTTTGTTTCATGGATGCTTTACTGCACTGTGGTGACTCACCCCTTCCCTGTGGCCCCTCCGTGAGGAGATTGTTCCACTCTCTACAGATGGGCATTGGATCTCTGTTCCAACCCCTCTCATTCTCAACAATATGTTTTTGTTATGTGCCTGCTGATGCCTATTAAAAATATTTGAGGTACATAAATGTACATTTTTTAGGAGATAACACTAGTTTGATTTATCTTCTGTCATGGGGTTTTTTCCCATGATATTTCTTTATATTGGTAGTGGGTTTATACCTTGTACTGGTGCCTTTAAAATTGTCCCTGCACAGATCCATTAGGGATCCTCTCATAAAACACAGGTGTTATTAAATAACAGGAGTACTTGCTCAAGATATCATTTGTGCTATGAGGCAAAATGATTCAGGTCTTGACTGACCATGGGCAAATTGCAGTACTTTTGTGCATCATTTTCTGTCCCCATAAAATGAGAATGCATGAAATCCCCCATGCCAGAGGGTTCTTGTGAAGATTAGATAATTTATTACATATAAATCATCTAGCAAGTTGTCTGGCACACAGTTGCTATTCAATTAATATAGTTGGTACATTATCTGGAAAATCACTGAAAAGCCTTTTTGCAATAAGTCTGACTAATAAATTCTTCTCTATTAATAGGCTTTCTTTACCTACTGACTGCTGTGAAAATAAGCAGCAACCATGTGTCTGCTTCTCCTCTGCAAAGGAAGGCTGGGCATTAGGAAGCACAGCCTGCATTGATTGTTATTTCTAAGTCCAACATTGAGAGGTAAGCATCTCCATTTAAAAGTTGATTTTTGCTCTTTGGACAAATGTTTACAGCCAATGTTGCTCACAGTAGTTGAATTATAACTAGTCCAAATATCTAATAATTGATGATAGAATTTATATATTTAAAATAACTTTATGCAGTTATTATAAAATGTTTCTATACAGGATAAATGATTATTCTGATAATATAAGTATAAATCATAAGAATAAGTTAATATAATAATATGATATAACATAACATAGTATAGTTCAATAATACAATACAATATCATAGCATATAATATAGTACAGTAATGAAGGGGATTCCAATTTTCTATGAAAAAATCCCATTAACTTTTCCATGCCCTTTTGAAACTTCAAACACTTCATATGTATACATTTTATATACTATTGTCTTGTTAATCTATATGTATTCAGATATATGTATCATGATATTGCATAGTGACTATGTCTCAATAGTCTTCTTTTGTGTGTATGTACAGATATATGAAAATGTATGACTTTTAAACCATAGAAAACGCTGTGTGGGGCCACAATGATTCTAGGAAGTTCTTCAATTTTCTTTTACCTTTGGCACAGTCTTACTGGTTCCGTAGTACATCTTCAATCTCAGCTAGGAACTCAGGAAGCACTTTTTATGATATTCTCAAAGGCACAGATAATGTATAAATAGACTAATGTGAGTTGTAGTCAATGAATATGGCCCTTCTAAGCATAATTCCTTATGTGGTGCATTATAATTCTGGACTTCATGTCTGTGGCTTTGATCCCATTTTGTTTCCTTGGGGGTAGTTTTAGACTCTGCTTCAGGACGTGACTTAGATGCCTATCTTCGTTTCTTTGGAGGTATATGGTCTCCATCAAAGCCATGCTTCTGTCTCCTGATTGAGCTTTGATAGAAACAAGAAGATTTGCTTTGACTTTTGGACATTTTTGGCTTCTAATTCTGGACTTTGCATTTGATTCACTTCTGCCTCAACTTTAGATTTGAGACTTAACGCATCCACAACCACGTGAGACGTTGCCTAAACGTTTTAGGAGTTTTCTGTGAAACATTGCAGCCAATTGCCAAGCCCAGGGGCAGGAGAGAATACTTGGGGGTGGGGAGGGCAGGAAATGGAGTTGAATAACCCCTTGGCAGAGTTGGACATTGAAGACATCTTTAATCTCCAACTCCTTGAGACTTGTCTGGTATTTATGCCTCTAAGGAACTTATTATCACAATATGTATAGATACCATAGATTGCTATGGTTTCCAAGTTCCTCCAACCCGGGCGGGTCCCATGTGTGCCGAGTAGAACTGCTGCATCCTTTCAAGGTCATCTCCTTGGCCACTCTGGGTGACTTTGTACTTTTGATGAAAGGTCATCTCCTTGGCCACTCTGGGTGACTTTGTACTTTTGATGAACAGTCTTGACTTACCCACATGTGAAACCCAATGTCTCCGATACATAATAGCTATCACTGTATTTTTGTCATCTGACTTAATTATTATTTTTTATGATATTTTTAAAATTCTACCACATTGTTTCCAAGTTACTTTGCTCTTTTTTATGGCACTATTTTTTCTCGTTTTATAAACCTTCGGGTACGTCTCAAAGAAGCAAATGAGATCATTTGGTTTTATTGCATGGAAACATTGACAAATGAAATAAGACAGCCTAAAACCAATCATCTCCCTCAGAATAGTTTAAACAAAGACTCATCTTATTTTCAAAGAAAGAAGAGAATCCCTCCGATAACGACTCCTTGAATTCTGATTATCCATTTGATACATGGTTTAATCTCTTCAAAGATATTTCTTGTCAGAATTGCCACATTTCAAAATTCATTGTGAGCTCTCAGTTTCATATCAGTTAAAACCATCAAGCCCCATAAGCAATATTTTTGGCTAGAAATGTTTCTGGAATTATGAAATACCAAAGTCAAATGAATAGAATAGAATACCAAAGTCAAATAAAGTTTACATGATTTCACCATCTTTCTAGGCATGATCCATTAAAAAAATGTTGTGGAATGACTTGTCACAATTTTGTGATTTTTATTCACTTAATATAATCATTTTCTGATATTGAATATAATCATGGACACAGGCTATTGAGAAAATTCCATGAGGACCATATCTGACATCATCTGGCTACATAAATGAGGAGGAGAATCCCACATCCCATCTGCCCAGGGATGATTTCTATGAAGCAGATATCAGATATGTCTTCACCCTCCACCTTCTTTTACCCTATCAGACACGAACTAATCATCCCACCACACTCTTTCTCTGCTGGATTCAATCACCCATTGCAATCTTCATGCAGAATTTACAGCGACTACTCATGATCCTGGGGATTTCTTAGGGGAGTTCACAAGTCAGGATCAGCAAACAAGGAGGTAATGCTGTGTCCACAGTATCTCTCCTAAGTCATGCTGGCAGACACAGTCCTCAGCACAAGATCCCTTGGCCTCTGCCCTCTTCAGGCAAATGTCACAAAGCTCCTTTAGCATTGATAAATGTGCAAAGGGAACTCCATTCTACAAGTTGGCTTCCCGCACAACAGCCCTCTCCTTTGCTTGTTCCATGGACTAGGAAGCCTATCCTTTGTTCCTGGTCCCGGTATTGCAGCCTCTGTTGCTTTTGGTATCTCTTCCAGTTCAGACTTCACTGGTGATTCTTCTTTCTGGATACCCATGGAATTCATCCTCCAGCTTCTAACAGAGCTCAGTCTTATACCCAATGAATGGCCAAACTCACGAATCCACATCTTAGAATCCACTCTACCACATTTGCATGCTACCACCCAGTTAGTGGGCAGGCACTACAAAGACTATGGATAGAAAAGCCATAGCTAAAAACTCCACTTCTAACCAGAGAAACAAAAGATTTATACAAAGAAAATGATAAACACTTCTATAAGAAACCAAAAGAAGTGCCAGGTAGTACTGATGAGGAACACATCTTTCCCCCAGATCCTGGATGCTTCCTCCCCCAACTACCATGATCCGAATTCTACCTTGAAGGGCTGGATAGGGCAGAGGTTGTACACTGGTACGTATGAGGGCTGGAGGCACAGGGAATCCAGGGTGGACGACACCTTCAGGACCAAGGGTGTGAGGGGCGATACTGGGAGAGTGGAGAGTGAGTGGGTTGGAAAGGGGGAACTGATTACAAGGATTCACATGTGACCTCCTCCCTGGGAGAGGGACAGCAGAGAAGAAGGGGGAAGGGAGACTCCGGATAGGGCAAGATATGACAAAATAACGGTGTATAAATTACCAAGGGCACATGAGGGAGGGGGGAGCGGGGAGGGAGGGGATAAAAAAGAGGACCTGATGCAAAGGGCTTAAGTGGAGAGCAAATGCTTTGAGAATGATTGGGGCAGGGAATGTATGGATGTGCTTTATACAATTGATGTATGTATATGTATGGATTGTGATAAGAGTTGTATGAGTCACTAATAAAATGTAAAAAAAGAAAAAAAAAGAAACCAAACAAAACTTACATAAATGAAAGAATGCCTCTGTTCATGGATGGAAATACTTAATGTAGTGAAAATGTCAGTATTTCCAAAAGCATTCTATAAATTCAATGGAATGCCCATTTAAATACTAGCACAATTCCTCAAAAATGGAAAAACCTAATCAACAATTTCATCTGAACAGGGAAGAAATCCAGGATAAATAAAACACTATTAAAAAAACAAAAGCAGAGTAGGAGGCCTCTCCCTGATGTCAAACACTGTTATACAGCAGTGGTAATTAAAATAACTTGATATTGGTACAATGGATTACACATTTAAATATAAGCTCCAGAGCTATACCATTGTGGTGGAATAAGGTAGACCAAAATGTTTTAATATGTCGCTTCTACCAAAGTCTCTGTAACCACCACCAAATGATTGAGTGGGACTATGCAAATAGGCCTTCTGTAACACTAATAGAGGAGATTGGTCAGTTTTAATTACCACCTGCCAGGAGCTTAAGGATGAGTCATTTTTTTTCTTTTAATAATTTTATTAGGGGCTCATACAACTCTTATCACAATCACTTTGTATACGAATTGTGCAAAGCACATTTGTACATTCATTGCCCTCATCATTCTCCAAACATTTGCTCTCCACTTAAGCCCCTGACATTAACTCCTATTTTCCCTCCCTCCCAGCACCACACTCCCTCATGAACCCTTGATAATTTATAAATTATTTTGTCATATCTTACACCCTCCGGTGTCTCCCTTTACCCATTTTTCTGTTGTCTAGCCCCAGGGAATAGGTTATATGTAGATCCTTGTAATTGGTTCCCCCTTTCCACCCTACCCTCCCTCCTGGTATCACCACTCTCACCACTGGTGCTGAAGAGATCATCTTCCCTGGATTCCCTGTGTTTCCAGTTCCTATCTTTACCAGTGTACAACCCCTGGTATAGCCAGATTTATAAGGTAGAATTGGGATCATGATAGTGGGCAGGGGTGGGGTAGGGAGGAAGCATTTAGAAACTAGAAGAAAGTTGTCTGTTTCATCATTGGTACACTGCAAACTGACAGGCTCCTCTCCTCCCCAAGACCCTTCCATAAGGGGATGTCCAATTGCCTATAGATTGGCTTTGGGTCTCCACTCCACACCCCCCATTATTCACAATGATATGATTTTTTTGTTCTGATGATGCCTGATACCTGATCCCTTCGATACCTCATGATCACACAGGCTGGTTTGCTTCTTCCATGTGGGCTTTGTTGCTTCTGAGCTAGATGGCCGCTTGTTGACCTTCAAGCCTTTAAAACCCCTGACGCTATAACTTTTGATAGCCAGGCACCATCAGCTTTCTTTACCACATTTGCTTCTGCACCCATTTGTCTTCAGTGATCGTATCTGGGAGGTGAACACACAATTATATGGATTTTTGTCCTTTTATGCCTGATAACTGGTCCTTTCAGCACCTTGTAATCATGCAGAATGGTGTGCTTCTTCCATGTGGACTATGTTGCTTCTGAGCTAGATGACCGTTTGTTTACCTGCAAGCCTTTAAGACCACAGACACTATATCTTTTGATAGCCGGGCACTATCAGCTTTCTTCACCACACCACATTGTCTTCAGCAGTTGTGTGGGGAAGATGATTACCACAGAATGCCATTTTAATAGAACAAAGTATTCTTGCATTTAGGGAGTACTTGAGTGGAGGCCCATTGTCCATCTGCTACCTTAATACTAAACCTATACATAGATGCACATAGATCTATTACCACATACTCATATATAAATATATTTACATATATACATGCCTTTATTTAGACCTCTATAAATACACTTTGCCTCCTACTTCTTTCCTCTATTTCCTTTTACTTTCCTCTTGTCCCACTATGATGTTCAGCCTTCATTTGGGTTTTAGGAATTCCTCTCAGTTACATTACCCTTGATCACACACTACCAGACCCCTTACACCCTCCTCACCACTGATTTGGATCACTTGTTGCTCCCCTGTCCCTGGGTTTGTTAACACTACTTTCTTTCTCCCCACCTCCCCCTCTCCCAGGTCCCCCCGGAACTGTTGGTTCTGTTGTTTTCTCCTCCAGATTGTTCATCCAGACTATCTTATTTAGAGAGACCTGCAGAGATCAGAACATGCACAAAAACAAGACAGAGCAAAACCAAGCAACAAAATAAAACAATAACAGCAACAAGCCAATGACAAACAAAACACAACTACAAGAAAGAAAAGCTTGTAGTTAGTTCAAGGACTGTTTGTTGGCCTTTAGGAGTGTTTTCCGGTCAAGTCTGATGGGGCATCAAGCCCTGGCCCCAAAGTCTATTTTTGGTATTCCCTGGGGACTTCGTTGCTCTGTTCCCCTTGCTGTTCTGTTCCATGACCTTAGTGTTTTGCCTCGGTGTGGTGAGATCAAATGGGGAGGAAATCCTACACTGGGTCTCCAGTGTTGTCCCCTGTAGGACTATGGGTCAGTGAGGGATGTTGTGTCTCATAGTGGGGTCAGCCATATGGTCTTCTCTGTGGATTGGCTGCTCTGAGCGAGAATATCATCCTCAAGGATCGGTGGGCCAGGATGTGCTCCACTCTTCCTCTCCCTTCATTTGCTCCTGTGTGCTCTGATCAAACATGTCCCTCTCCTGGAGCTGCAGATTCAGTGCTGTCTTCTAAAATAACTTCTTCTGGGGGTGGGATGGTGGGGTGGGCAGGTGTCCACAAAATTGTGATTGGTGCCGGCCCCTCAGACTGGATGAGCCATACTTATGAAGAGATAGTGAAACCCTAAGGATCTTGGAAGAGCATGTTAACGATCTCTTTCTGAAGTGGCAGAAGCTGCCTAAACCAGATGCATCTGAGACTTAGGCACAGATAATCAAGAGGATCAGTATTGAGACTATGGAGTATTGTGTTAGTCTGGGTAGACTAGAGAAACAAATTCACAGACACTCATATGTATATAAGAAAGAGCTTTATATACAAGAGCAATTGAATATTGAGAAACCATCCCAGTCCATATCAAGTCCATAAGTCCAATATTAGTCCATTATGTCTAGTACCAGTCTATAAATTCCTCTTCAGACTCACCCAGCACATGCAATGACACCAAATGCAGGATGATCACAGGCCACAGGGTGGGAAGGCTTGTGGACCCAGTGGTGGCAGAGGCATCTGAGTACTGGCACAGGTCTCTACGTGGTTCCTTCAGCTCCAAGGCTCTGACTGCCATCAGCCTGTCTCCATGTGGCTTGTCAACAAAAATGTCTCACAGGGACTGAGCATGTGTCCCACCTTCAACGAGCTATTTATCTCCTTAGGGTCTCCAAACGAGGTCATCAAGCTGTGACTTGACTGACAGGCCAAACTGTACCCCATCCCTCATAAGTCTCAAACTGACAATAGATTACGTAACTACCAAAGGTGCCTTCGCCTTACCTGTCCTGAGACTATGGATTGTGTGACAAGCAGGCTGCCTCCTTGTTCTATAGAGGCAAAGGTGATGAGACCATGTACTGGAGAGACTGAGGACCATAGAGAGAGACTTGGCTGCTGGTAAAAGAGACTAAGGCTTACATCTTCACTGTTTTACTGTTTACTAATCCTGACGTGTGGTGGCCTATTGATTTCCTAACCAACTCCCTTAATTATTCATATTGTTTGCGAGTTCTTTGTAGCCATTGCAACACATTACGGAACCCCAAAAGATAAAAGCGGTGTGAGAAAATGTTTGGTGTCAGAATAGGTAAGGAAAGATGGAGTCTTAAGGTATGTTGGACTCTTGCCTTGTAGCAATAGGGGAACCAGAGGAGGTCAGACTTGTCTATCTCCATGCCATTTTCTGCAATCATAAAACGTGTAAAATAATGGAGTTAGAAAAACAAACGGTAAGAGCTCCCAATTTCACTAACTGAAAAAAAACTGAAGAAAAAATTTAAACCTCTAAGTGTAATATTGGATTCTAAAGACAGAATATTGAATGATACAGGAAGAAACAAAGGAATATGAAAGGAAAACACAGAGGAACTATACCAAAAAAAAAATCGGTCAATGTTCAGTCATTTCAGGAGGTAGCATGTGACCAAGAGCTGATGTCATTACAGTAAGAAGTCCAAGAGGCACCGAAGGCACTGGCAAGCAGCAGGCCTCCAGCAATTGACAGACAACCAACTGCAAATTTTCAATACAATTTTTGCCACTCTGACAGGACTCACACTTCTCTATGCAAAAAAGTTTGGAGGAGAGCGACATGGCCAAGCAACTGGAAGAGACCCGTGTCCTGTCCCTGCCAAGGAAAGGTGGTCTCACAGAATGTGTACATTATAAAACAAAATCATTCATACTGTGTGGAAATAAAAATTTGCTGAAAAGAATTCAGAATCAGTTTCCCCGGGACATATTCAGAAGAGGATGTGCAATGAAAAATGTCAGTGCTGATACCAGATGGATCTCGGCTGGATGTCGACAGTGACACAAAGGTGTTGACCTGTGTTTCTCTGACGATGCAGAGCTTCTTGATTGTGCACATCACAATAAATTACAGATGACAATTGTGCTCATCAAGACTCGTACATAGATTAAGAGGCAGTCATATGAAGAGAATATGGGGACACTGCATGATGTAAACCAGGATAGCTGTGCTTCAGTGTTGCAATCTTTCAACTTATTTATTCCATCTGTGTGCTCAGCAAATAATCTGAGAAGTGAGACTATATGAAGAAGAGTCCAGCATCGGGAGGAAGAGAAGGCTCATGACACCTCCGTACGCAGGGACACACGTGTGTTTTGCTGGAAGTGACGGGAACTCGAAGAAACCACTTGCTGATGAAGATCGAAGACGACAGCCTCCAGTACAGATGGCAATTAGATTGAAAGAGAACACATTATCACAACCAGGCCCATCAACAGCATCGTCAGAAATGAAGAACAGATTTAAGTTGTCAAGCGTTTCGTTTACTTGGCTCCATCATGAGTGCCTTTGGAGGCAACACAGGAAATCCAGGACAGGTGATCCCTTCAGGACCAGTGGTGGAAGTGGCGATACCAGGAGGGTGAAGGGAGGGTGGGTTGGAAAGGAGGAACCAATTACAAGTATCTACATATAACCTCCTCCCTAGTGGATGGACAACAGAAAAGTGGGTGAAGGGATATGACAGACAGTGTAAGATATGACAAAATAATTTATAAATCATCAAGGGTTCATGAGGGAGGGCGAGGGAAGGGGAAATGAGGAGCTGATATCAAGGGCTCAAATAGAAACAAATGTTTTGAGAATGATGATGGCAACAAATGTACAAATGTGCTTGACATAGTGGATGTACGTATGGATTGTGATAAAGCTGTACAAGCCCCCAATAAAATAATTTTTTAAAAGAAATGAAATGATGCATTGCATTCAACAAAACTGCACCCAACGACATCTTTAGAAACTGATTAAAACCATGAATGTCATTTTGAGAATTTAGGTGTGTCTGACCTCAAGCTGTAGTATTTTTTGTTGCTTCATTTGTGTTAGAGAAGAATTGATGTCTTGGAATTGTGGTTTCGGAAAAGAATATTAAATATATCACGAACTGCCAGAAGAACAGACAAATGTATCTTGCATGAAGTACAACCAGAATGCTCTTTCTAATGGAGGAGGGCGACGGTGCATCTGATTTACGTTGGACATGTTGTCAGGAGGAATCAGTCGCTGGAGAAAGACCTCATGCTTGAGGAAGTGGAGAGCCATGGAGAAAGCAAGAAGACTCTCGCCATGATGGAGTGCCACAGGGACTGCTCCACTGGACTCAAACACAGCACGTGGTGCGAGGACAGCACAGAACTGGGCAGGATTTCCTTCTGTGGAACGTGGAGCCCTTATGAGTCCGAACCCACTCTGTCCTCCCCAGCACCACCCACAATTGGACCTTTAATTTCAACACTTTTATTTTTCTGAAAGTTATAGTTGTTGCTAAACATTTTAGTCAGGAGGGCCTGGTGAAAAGGACACTCTTTTGAGAATGGAGGGTGGCTGGGAAATTGAGATTTGCTATATAGGTGTGTGTGTGTGTGTGTGTGTGTGTGTGTATGTAGTATATGATATATTAGAAATATTATATTTTGTGTATCCTCCAAAAGATTGTCTCCCTGAGGGGACAGGGAGAATTGCTTTTCTAGGTTCCTTGGGCTCGGGGTCGGAGGTGGGATTTAGGGGCTTCTGTCTTTGTTCGTTGTCCTTCTGCCATCTCGATGGCCTTGTGCAGCTCTGGTCAGCATGACTGCCTCAGACAGACCGTCTCCAGCATAAACAATTGTTATTTCTTCACTGAACACTGATTCGTTCTTCACTGGTGGTTCACTAGTAAGGAGAATTTATGAGTGTTTATCTAAACTGACCCTGAGTCTTGTCAAGTACAGGGATGAGACCACGTAGTTATTTGATGTATGGATTTGAGTTTGGGATTCAGTGGTTATTATGTGTGCTAAGGGAGAGCAACTCCTAGTCTTAACTTTTAGTTTGACAGGTGCTACTTGATCTTTCCTTTGGGCTGGCTAGTATTCTTTCTTCTTTAAGATTTATCTGGGCCAGTATGTGTTCAGAACTATTCAGCGATGGCTTGCCATGCCACAAAACAAGCTCACTGCCATCGAGTGGATGCAGAGTCAGCGCAACCCCGCAGGACATGGTCGAACTGCCCCCTATGAGTTTCTGAGACTGGCACTCTTCACAGAAGTAGAAATCCTGTCTTTCTTCCAAGGAGGGGCTGATTTTTCACTGCTGGCCTTGCAGTTAACTGCCCAATGCATAACCATCACACCACCTGGATTTCTCTTGGGTTGCCATATGATGGATATGCTTCTAGTGGAGCTAATAGGTATACTCCTTGAATCTTGTTTATAATAGTAACTTGATTATTTAAAATAAACACAGCAATTCCTAATTTACTCAATGACCTTCTTCTTGATAAGAAGGATGGGGTATTCTGCACATGAAAAATGAATGGGATTAAGTTCTGGTGACTATTTCATGACTAAGAGGAAAGTTCTCTGTTTTTCAGTAAATGGAACCCAGGGATGCTGAGCCTCTAGGGAAAGAAATATAACAAGGGTGATGTAGAGGGGTGGGGGAAGTAAGAAAGAAATGATGTCAAGAAGCCCAGGAAGGAAAAATATGTCTGGAGACTGATTATGGAAGAAATTGTATGATTATGTTTGACATGATTGAACTATGGAGTGACATGACATATGTATTAATTTCCAAATTATAGCAAGTTAAAAAAATAACATAGATCCAGGAATGAATACTGGGCTTGCACTAAATCCTAGTTCTAACTTAAGAACACTTAATTCTTATATCATAACTCTGCTGGATACTCAACTTCACTGAAGATAAGGGTGCTACAGGAAAGTGTGGTGAAGAAAGCAGATGGTGCCCGGCTATCAATCACAATAGTATCTGGGGTCTTAACGGATTGTATTCAAACGAGTAACCATCAAAGTGAGGAAACAACTCAGTCCACACTGAAGAAGCACACCAGCTTGTGTGATCCAAAGATGACAATTACAAAATTTGAAAATGGTGAAAAGTATCAGAACTAAAATTTAAAAACACTCAATTTGGAGAAGGCTGTAAAGGACAGTGGGAGACCAATACCCATCTACAAAGTATCTAGTCAGACCAAGCGGCTGGCAAACCCACTCTAACCAAAGGCAAGAGTTCTGAACTTGGTACCAGGCCAGTTGTCCTCCCTATAAACACCACCTGAATTAGTACTGGGTACAAGTATCTCTTAGATGTCCCATGACAGGAATTTTTCCCCTGGCTTTTTGAATGCTGATGGGAGTCTTCTCCCTCTGATGCATCATTTTTATTTTTGTCTTTATACTATTGTGATCTTCTCCTTACCACCTTAGTGTGAGTTGGGTTTCACTGCTTTCTATTGGGTTTCCCAGGTGTGACATACAGGAGGATAGACTAAATGATGATACAAGGTGCTATAGAGAATGCAGGGGTGAGATATGAGTGATAGGAAATTCAGGGGTGGGATATGAGCGATAGGGAATTCAGGGGTGAGATATGGCCGAAAAGGAGGAGAAGTGGATGTATGGGACAAACAATGAAGGCGGGAGGGGCGAGGGAGCACTAGAACTGGTCGTGACTGCACCACTCAGTTTAAAGACAATATAAACGGGGGGTGGGGTGGGAGGGTGGAGGAGGCTCTAAGATAGAGGTGGTGGTGATCGTGCAACTCCCCTTGATGAGATTGAATGATTAAACTGTTCAACTGTATGATAGGTGAATTATGTGCTAATAAAACTGTTGGAATTTTTGTTAATAGAAGAAGGAGGAAGAGGAGAAGAAGAAAAGTCAAAAACTTAGTCCAGGTGGTTCTTCAAATATCATTTGAAGGATAGCTTACCATTATTTAACACAAAGTGAGCAGCTCTTGGATTAAGCCTAAAAAATGTTTTTTTTCTGTCACCTCTTTGGTAACCTAAGTGTGTGCAGGAGTGGTGGAGATGGGCTCACCTTGTCAGTGGGAGTCAGGCAATCCTCTGGATCTCATCCTCAAAGAGTTGTGGCCTTTGCTATTTAGGGCCAGGGATCAGGATTCTACCTTTGCTTTCGGGCGATTCGGGAACTCCCTTTTCCAGGGACTGTTCCTTTGCAAAGCGCACACCGCTGGGACCCCAGCTTTGTGTGTTGCCTCCCGTTTCGCTTCACAGTTTACATGGCTCACTGTGTTCATGGATTTTCTAAGTTGAAGCCCTGGGGGTTCACCCAAAGCGGACCTGAAGTACTGTAGCCAACAAGGCTTCGAAAACACAACAGATTGTTTTGTATCTTCTCTTTGTGTTATCCCATTTAGTTTCTGATCATCAGCAAATCTATGTACACACTTCCTTATGTCTGCTGTTCCACGGTTAGGATAATATCTGCTTTTCACCTTATAAAAATTTCAATGATTTTAGAGAATGTTCAAAACCTCTCTTTATAGTCGCTCAGGTGTAGCTCAACCTATGTGCTCAGGTCACTATAAACATTTGTTAACAAAGACAATATATCTGGTGACTGTTTTAAATACTTTACTTGCAGTTGGGATTCTTCCACAGAGAATCTGCCCCTGGACTTTATTTGGACAAGGGGATGATCTTGCGACTGTTCCGTGTTTCTAAAGAAAAGGGAGCGTTTTACTTCTGTATCAACCAGAGTTAAAACCTTCTGTTTGTGTCTGACCAATGGATTGTACCTTCTACATAGGATTTCTTTTCTCCCTGCAGGGTTCTGACTTGGGAGTGACTTTAGCACTTGCTTCAATGGATTAATAGGGTCTATCTGGAGGCAAGAAGTATTTAGTAAAGGAAGACTTATGAAGGGAGTCAGTAGGAGTCAAAGGCATGACTGATCTGTGACGTTCTCTAACGTGATACAGGCAAACTGCAATAATAGTTTGTTCAATGTTGCTGTGTTGTAATTATATAACCATTTTATTGTTTTTGTTTGATATCAGCATCAGTAGCTGAAGTGCAGGACAAATGGGAGTGGCTGATAGTTTATATACATAAAATATCTGTGATTCTCCTATCTGTTCGTAGGATGCCATATTAAAAATGTAATTAGTCATAATTATTCTAAAACATATAATGTGGTTTTGAGACTGAGATTCGGTAAAAGCTGGTTATTATATTTTAAGTAATAAAAGAGCCTCATAAAAATAACTTAAGCCTTGATCTTTAAATATACATTAAATTTCATCAAACAGAGCAACATCTAATTATTGTAAGTTTATTTTGGTTCAGTTTTTTTTTTGAGGGGGGGGATTGTGTATTGTCCCAAACAACATATTCATAGCTAAGCAAATGAATTTAAAAATGGAACAATTTCTAAATGGTTGAATGTGGTAGAATGAAATGGTGAGGTGTGGCTCTTCTGTGCATAGTTTAAATAACTAAGTGGGATCCTACAAATAAGGCTTAGAGATTTCTAACTCAAGAATTGGTCAGCATTTTTCATTCTGCTGGGTATAAGAGTGAGGCATCTTAGAAGCAAGAAGAGAAACCCAACCATTATGAAGATACAAAAGAACCACTTGTGGAGTGGATTGAGAGATCTTTGTTGGGAGTGGCAGATGTAGCTGAGATACTGGGGCTTGCAGCACCAGGACCATGAGAAAGAGCAGAGGAGTCATGCCAAAACGATGAGACAGAGAAGCGCAGTCGTGCCAAGGTCATGGGGAAGAGCAATGGTTGGGCTGCCTGGTGCATGGAATTAGACACAGGTCTAGAGATTGCGTGGCTGAGAAACTGAGGATCAGAGAGGGGTATGTGTGCCAGAGTGGCTCAAAGAAGTGGCTGGAGACAAAAGAAAAGGCATCCTTGACATAGTGACATCTGGTAGTTTCTCTAATAAGCCATAATCATAAATGTTTTCTGTGAGTTTACATAGCATTTGCAAGTAATTGTTGAACTCACCAAGGACGTGAAACCTGGTGAGAGGGAGAGCAGCAGTGAGAGTAAGGTCAAGATGGATGGAAGTTGGAGGCTGACTGACCTTGGCCTCGTGAGGAGGTCAGACACAGAGGCATAGACCGCCACACAGTTTCCTTCATGATGAAAATAATTGTTCTGTTTATACAGCTATAAACCATAATTTGGAGGTTAACCTTAGTACAATATCTTTCTAGTCTTGTCAGCTTTACTTGGGTCAGCTGTTCTTAGCTGTGTTCATGGGCGTGACTATTCAGACCATCAACAGTGGTCTACATAGGACTGTCACTCATCTCTTTGTACCTGTGGATGATGTAATTTAAAAGGAATTCATTATAAAGTAACTTACAGTAAACTCGGAGTAAAAATGAAAGGAAAGCACTGGGTGCACTTACTCATCTATGCCCAGAAATTTGTAAGATAATGACTTGGCCAACTGATGGGAAAGGATCCATATTTTGGAAATTCCAGAGAAAGGGGACACAAAAGAATGCTCAAATTATAGAACAATATCATTGATATCACATGAAAGACAAATTTTGCTAAAGATCATCCAACAATGGTTGCAGTAGTACATTGACAGGGAGTATACAGTAGTTCAGGCAGGATTCAGGAGAGGATGTGGAACAAGGAATATCATTGCTGAGGTCAGATGGATGTTGGCTGAAAGCACAGAATACCAGAAATATGTTTCCTTGTGTTATATTGACTATTCAAAGACACTTGCATGTATGGGTGTAGTGAAATAAAAAAATTTTAATGTAGCACTTCTATCCATAATCCATTTTTGTGATGTACTGGAAATTCTACCCTCTATTCTTGTATTATAGTTCCATTTCTCTGCTATGCACAAGGTTAATATAGGACATACTAGGAGTCTCTACCTTTCTGAGTCTCTAATGTAAATGTGTTAGTCTGGGTTGACTAGAGAAACAAATCCAGAGATGCTCATATGTGTGTGAGAGAGCTTTATACCAAAGAGTAATTGTATATTAAGAAAATATGTCATCCCAGTCCAGATCAAGTCCATAAGTCCAATATTAGCCCATAAGTCTATTAACAGTCGATAAATTCCTCTTCAGACTCCCGAATCACATGCAATGATGCTGACTACAGGAAGATCACAGGAAAGTCTTGTGCGGGGAACATTTTGTGGATCCAGTGGCTGTGGAAACATCTCAGCACTGGCATTGGTCTCCAGGTGGCTCCTCCAGCTGCAGGGCACTGGCTGGGATCAGTGTGGCTCCATGTGTCTTGTCAGCAGGAAGACAAAGCAGAAAGAGTATGTGTGTTTAGCCTCCAGGGTAGAACAGGCTAGACTCCACCCTGTCACTCATGTGGACAGATTATGTAACTGCCACAGACCACTACTTGTCAACTTAACACATTTTTACAACTCTAGTTCCAAGTCCCCATGAGGCCTGAGCTGCCCAGCATGAACTGGGTATTGTCTGACCCATAGAGTCAAAAAGTTGGACATGTGCAGCAATACTCCTTGTTAAATAGAAGTGGTATATACGAGATCAGGCCTGAGCAGTACCTGAAGGGACAAGTAAGCTGCATGAAGAAGTGGCCCAAATGCCCACAGTTTCCACTCCTGTCATAAAAACTTCCTTTTCCTAGTCTGCACCTATGGCCTCCTGTGGAGTTCCTTATGATACATTGACTGAGCAACAGACAATTCTTGCTTGGTATACTGATGGCTCTGTATGATATGCAGGTGCCACTTGTAAGTGGACAGCAACAGCACTACAGCCCCTTTCTGGGATCTCCCTAAAGGACAGTGGTGAAGGGAAATCCTCCCAATGGGCAGAACTAGGAGCAGTGCACCTGGCCGTTCAGTTTGCCTGGAAGGAGAAATGGCCAGACGAGAGACTGTATACTGGTTCATGGCTGTGGCTAATGGCTTGCCTGGATGGTCAGGGAACTGGAAGGAACATGATTGGAAAATTGGTGATAAGGAAATGTGGGGAAGAGGTATGTGGATAGACCTCTCTGAATGGACTAAGAAAGTAAAGATAACCATGTGTCATGTGAATGCTCACCAAAGAGTTACCTCTGAAGAGGAGGACGTTAATGATCAAGTGGATAAGATGACACACACTGTGGAGACTGGTCCTCCTCTTTCCTCTGCCACTCCTGTTATCGTCCAATGGGCACTGGAACAAAGTGGACATGGTGGCAGGAATGGAGATTAAGCATGGGCACAATAATATGAACTTGCACTCACCAAGGCTGACTTGGCACTGCCACTGCTGAGTGCTCCATTTGCCAGCAACAGAAGCCAACATTGAATCCAAGATATGGGCCCATTACTTGGGAGATCAAACAACAACCTGGTGGCAGGTTGTTGGCATAGGACCACTTCCATCATGGAGGGTACAGCCTTTTGTTCTTACTGGAATAGACACCTACTCTGGATATGGATTTGCCTTCCCAGCATGCAATGCTTCTGCCAAATCTACCATTCTTGGACTTACAGAATGCCTCATACACCGGCATGGCATCTCACATAGCATTGCTTCAGATCAAGGAACTCACTTCACAGCAAATGCAGTGCGGCAATGGCCTCACAACCATGGTATCTACTGGTCGTATCATGTTCCTCATCATCCTGTAGAAGCTGGCTTGAGAGAAAGAATGGAATGGCCTCCTAAAGATGCGATTACAGTGCCTGCTGGGTGGTAACACCTTGTGGGACTAGGGCAATGTTCTCCAAGAGGCTATATATGCTCTAAGCCAGTGATCAATATATGGTGTTGTGTTTCTAATAGCCAGAATTCACCGATCCAGGAACCAAGGGGTGGAAGCTGGAGTGGCACCACTCACTATTAGTCCTAGTGATCCCCTTGCAGCATTGTTGCTTCCTGTCTCACCAACCCTGTGTTCCTCAGTCCTGGAGGTCCTGGTCCCAAAGGGAGGAACCCTCCCACCTGGAAACACTGCACGAACTCCAGTGAACTGGCAGCTGAGAATGCCCCCTGGCCACTTTGGGCTTCTCATGCCTTTGGACCAACAGGTCAGGAAGGCTATCACTGCACTGAGTAGTGTGATTGGTCCTGATTACCAAGGAGGAATTGGACTGGTGCTACATAATGGATATAAAGAAGAATATGTCTGGAAACTAGGGGATTCCATAGACCGACTCTTAGTACTACCATGCCTGTAATAAAACTAAATGGTAAACTACAGCAACCCAATCTTGACAGGATGTCAAATGACCCAGCCCCCTCAGGAATGAAGGTCTGGGTCACCTCACCAGGCAAAGAACCCAGGAAAGCTGAGGTCCTGCCTAAGGGCAACGATAAAACACAATGTGTTGTAGAAGAAGGTAGTTTTACCTATCAGTTACGACCACGTGATCAATTACAAATGCAAGATTTGTGATTGTCAGTATTTCCTTTTAATATGTCTTTATTGAATATCTTTCCTTTTGTCCATGTACAATAGATCAGATACAATTAGACTCAGTGTGTTTTCATTGATATGTGTGATAGATATATGATGTTAGGTGTAAGTGTGACTTCATTAATATCTGGAAATTATATATAGTTAAAGAATTGTGTACAGCTGCCAAGTTGGCATGGGGTGGACTTTGATATTTAGGTTTATTGTGCCAACCTGACCAATAGGAACATATGGGATTAATAAGTCACAGTTTGATTGGAGGGCAAAGAGATAAATGGCTCTTCAAGGTTCTCCATGACCACGACCACCACTCCTCTTGCCCTTTGATGATCAGACCAGCATACTGCTGCTTTAGCTAGCTCCCTGCCTCACCCTGTGACCTGCACTACCTGTGGGCGAAGGCTACCTATGGATTGTGTAGATAAGAGTTTGAGGCTCCTTTGAGACTTGGTTTGCCATGCCGCTGGTGCATACGTGGCTCGAGTTTCAGGCTAGTGGATCCTGTTGTCTTGCATTGCTTGAGTTTGATATCCCAGTCTGGCCTGCTTTGCTAAGCTCCTGAGCTACTGATTGTTGCTCACCTACCCTATTATTTGCTGCTTGTGTGCAGATTCCGTCTGCCTTGCCCAAGCGAGTACTCCACTGTGTGCTTCCTTGACCTTAGGCATATCAGCCCATGTGAGTTGAAGGACTTCCAGTATATTAACTGTTCCACAGAAGTGAGTAGAACTGAGCTCTCTGTACTGCTGTGTGGACTCATTAGCTGTTATATTCCTTCTTGCTGTATAAGCTTATCCTATTATTTATGCATAAATAATATGAAATATATATATACTCATAAGTTTCCTGATTTTGTTTCTCTAGAGAACCTTCCCTAACCCAGATATGGTGAAATAAAATTTCTTAATGTAGCAGAAAAATTCTTCATGTAGAATTCTATCCAGTATCCATTTTAGTGATGCATTGTAAATTCTAGGCTCTGTTCTTTTATTATAGTCCCGTTTCCCTGTTATGCACAAGGCTAAGATAGGACACATTCTGAGTTTCTCCTTTGCCAGAGGATGTCAATCAAGTCACTCCCCTTTGTTTCCTTGGTGGTATAGTCTGCTGAAAGACAACAGCCACACTACCCTCGAAACCATTATTCTGTGTGTAAGAACACCACCTCAGAAACAGAGAGTGAAATGTTAGGACCATCAGGCCAAGGGATCATTAACAGAGCACATTTGAGATCCTGGCCTCAAAGGATAAGACTGGAGGCTCCAGAGACTGCCGCACAGAGACCACAGGCGAAAGCAATGGAGCCACACTGGGACAGAGCAGAGAGGCTGCGAACAGGAGACCAGAGTCTATGAACCAGCAAGGTGCAGTGGCACGTAGGTTTTATGGCCCATGGGAGTAGAAACCAAGGCACCATGTGGCTGAGAAGCTGAGGTCTGCAAGAAACTTGGCTGCAGGCGGAGTAGATGCACTGTTGTGGGAAATGACTGCATCCTTAATCTTTTCTGATCCTGATTTGAGGTAACTGTTAATACCCCTAATAAATTCCCACAATTGGAGTATTGTCTGTGAATTTCATGTGGTTGTTACAATGGGTTATTGAAGTCACCGGAGAGGTATAGTGTGCTCAGAGGAAAGATTGGTTTCATAACAGGGTAAAAAGATGAAGGATGGGGTAGGTCTGACCTCTGCTTTGTGGCAAATTAGCCTTGGGCTGGTGAGGCATTGGATCCTCCTCATTTTTGTAGCCATGGGAGGTCATATATCATTGATGGATCATAATAAGTTGTAGATAACAATGAGAAAAATGGGAACTACAAAAAAGCTCCTTGTGCTCGTGCAAAACCTATGTGTGGACCAAGAGGCAGTTGTTTGGTGAGAACAAGGAAATACTATGGGATTTAAAATCAGGAACAGTGTGCATCAGGGTTGTATCTTTGACCATACTATTTAATCTGTATGCTGAGAAAATAACCTGAGAAAATGAATTATGCGAAGGAGCATAAGACGTCACTGTGGATAGAAGGCTTATTAACAACATGCAGTGTGCAGGTGAACAACCTCGTTTGTTGAAAGTGAGGAGGACTTTAAGCACTGGCTGATAAAGATCAAAGACTTCAGCCATCAGTATATTTTACAACACAATGTAAAGGAAACCCAAATCCTCACAACTATCCAATGGCCGCCATGAAAAATGGAGAAAAGCTTGAAGTTGTCAAGACTTCCATTTTTCTTGGATTCACAATAAATGCTCATGGAAGTGGCCATCAAGAAATCGAATGTCATTTTGCCATAGACACACAAGACTTCTTTCCATCGTTGAACAGGAGAAGATCGCTCGAAGGACTGAGGTGCATCTGACACAGCTGTCGTATTGTCAGTAATTGTACATGCATATGTGATAATTGGACAATGCAAAAGAATTGATACATTTGCACTAGGGTGTTGAGGAAAAATATTGAGAGTACCAATGGTTACTAGAACAACAACAACAAAGTCCCTGTCTTGGAAAAAGTACAACCATCCTCCTTAGGATGGGGAGACTGTGTCTCAAGTATTACGGTCATGTAATCTGGAGTGATCAATCTCTGAAAAGGACATCATGCCTGTTAACATAGAGAGGCAGTGGAAAAGAGGAAGGCCCTCAACGAGATAGATTGACACGTATCTGCAATGGTAGGTCAAACATAATAACAATTATCAGGAGGATGCTGGGCCTGCCAATATTTTCTTTCTAGGCTCACTGGGTGTTGCAACAGAACCTAGCAAAAAAACATGGTCCAGTTCTGGAGCTCTACAGAAAGAAACGTATGGATGCATGCAACTTTCTCCTCTTTCATCCATCATTTCCCTGTCTTGCCAAGTCACCACAGGCTGGCAGATAGGGGTCAATAATGCCGCAGAGGACCAGATTTGGGGCAACCTCCCATGGAGAAATCTTGGAGGAGCTGTTTAATGGAGAGGCAGGGACTCTCCCAGGCTTACTATCAGGATCATCACACTGCAGGCAGCCACGAGTGGCCCACGCCGGGATACCAAGCAAACCTGTGAGCAGAAAGCAGTGGGATGGGATGGCTTGCCGCAAAAGATGCTAGTTATTTTGAAAGTAGGGTGTGGTTGAGTAATATTGATGATATATATGCATGCCCTTTACATATATGTTAGATATATATATTTGTGTGTGTACACACATATTTATACATATTTAAAAGAAAATAGACCAGATTATGCATCTTTCAAAACAATTTCCCAGAGGGTAGAAAGAAAAGAGCTTTAGGTGAGAGGTAGGAGACTAAAGCAAGCTCTGTTCTTTGTTCTGATATCTTTGTCTCCCTTTATGGTCCTACACAGTCTGGTCAAAGCAACTCTCTCAGAGATTTCAATGCAAACATTGACTCTTTTAAAATCGCTTCAATAGAGTATGTGCTTTCATTTTATTTTTTCACTTTCGCATGTGTTACAAGAGGCAAGCCTGTTTTGCTGTTTGTTCCGTTGTTTTATGCTGGCAATGCTCCTTGGGGTGGAGACTGGTTACAATCATTCTCAGGGAAACAGAGATGAGACTTGCTTTGCTATGGGGAGGCCCCCTTGGCTCCTCCAATTCACTGTTCACAGTTGCTTAGTCTGTGATCTCCCCACCCATCTGTCAGTGTGTCCTATGGTAGTGGCTTGGGTGTTGCTGTGGTGCTGGAAGCTATGTCACTAGTATTTCAAAAGTCTGCAGGGTCCTTCAACGTAAACAGGCTTCAGCAGAGCTTCCACACTAAGAACAGATGACAAATAAGGCCTTGCCTCCCTACTTTGGAAGAGAGATCTGCTGAAAATCGTATGCACACTTTCAAACTCTTGTCAGACACTGAAGGTCTAATGAATGAAAGCAGAATATTGTCAGAGATCCTGCCTTCAGACAGGCGGGCACAAGAAATGTGACGGAGGGGGAGCTAATTTCTCAGAGTGGAGCCTACCATGGTGACTCGAGCAGGGTGAAACCTATAGGAGTGAAGTCTTTAGGATCTTCATTTGCTGAAGTTCAAGGTAAGGAGAAACAGCTGCAATAATCTGCTCATGATCAGAATTTGGAATGCAGGAGCTATAAATTAAGAAAAATTTGTAGGGGTCAAAAGTGAGCTAAAATCCATGAAGACTCATATCGTAGGCATTAGTTAGTTGAAATGGACTGGTATTGGCCATTTTGAATCATAAAATCCTATGATTTACTGTGTCAGGAATAACAGTCAAGAAGAATGGCATGACGTTAATTGTCAAAAATGTCATTGCAAAATCTGTCATGAAGTAGAATGCTTTCTGAGTTAGGTTTATATCTATCTTCCTGCCAGGAAATCCAATGCAACTATTATTGAAATTTATATACCAACCATGAAAGATAATGATGAAGAAATTAAATAATTTGGCCAATGACTTCAGTCTGAAATGGATAAAACATGTCATCAAGATGCGTTGGTAATTACTGACAATTGGAATGTGAATATTGAAAACCAAAAGGAAGGAATAGTAGTTGGAAAATACGGACTTGTTAATAGAACCTAAGCTGACGGTCACATGACAGAATTTTTCAAAACCAAAGACTTGTTCATAGCAAATACCTTTTGCCAACAACTGAAAAGATGACTACACACATGGGTTTCTCCGTGTAGAATAAACAGAAATGAAATTCACTACACCTGTGGGAAAAAATGATGAAGAAATTCACTATCAGCAGCTAAAGCCAGACTATGAGCAGACTGTGGCACAGACTATCAATTGCTCCTATGTAATAGGATAAAGCTGAAGAAAATTAAAAGAAGTTCTTGTAGGTCAAAATAAACTTTAAATCTCTCCCACCAGAATTTGAGCATAGCTTAAAAACAGATTTGAGGCATTGAACTCTAATGACAGAAGGCCTAATGACCTGTTGGGGAACACTCAAGAACATGATTCATGAAGAAAGGAAAATGTCACTACAAATACAGGGGGTGAAAAAAAGGGGATAAAATGAAAGTGGATATCCACAGAGTCTCTGAAACTTGCTCTTAAGCATGGAGTAGCTAAAGAAAATAAAAGAAAGGATGACGTCAAACAGCTGAATAGAAAATTTGAGATGGCAACTCAAGAAGGCAAAGTCAAATATTGTGATGAAATGTGCAAAGACCTAGAATTAGAAAATCAGTATATCTGAAACAGAGAGAACTCAAGAAAAAAAAATTCAAGCCTCGAGTTGCAAGTTGCAACATTGAAAGATTCTATGGGGAAAATATTGAATGCGGGAAGCTCAAAGGAAGATAGAAAGAATGCACAGAGCCGCTATTCCAAAAAGAAGTAGTCCACATTCCACCATTTTAGGAGACAGTCCATGACTAAGAAACAACAGTGCTGATGGAAGAAGTTCAAGCTGCGCCGGAGGCATTGGTCAAGGACAAAGCTTCAGGAATGGATGGAACACCAATTGAAATGTTTCAACAAACTGATGAAACACTGGGAAGAACTCACTCATCTATGCCAGGAAATTTGCAAGACAGCTACTTGGTCAACTGACTGGATGAAATTAATATTTTACCCATTCAAAAGAAAGGTGACCCACCAGCAGTGCTCCAACTATCCAACAATACCATTGATATCACATGCAGCCAAAACTTTGTTCACGGTCATCCGACAATGATTGCAGCAGTACATTGACAAGAAACTGCCAGAAGTTCAGACCTGATCCAGAAGAGGACATGGAACAAGGAATATCATTAGTGAGGTCAGATGAACCTTGGCTCAAAGCAAAGAATACAAAAAAGATGGTTACTCATGTTTTACTGACTATACACTAAGTCATTTGGCTGTGTGGATCATAGCAAACTATAGATAACCTTGAGAAGAGCGAGAATTCCAGAACACTTCATTGTGCTCATGTGGAACTTGAACATGGATCAAGAGGTAATTGTGCTAATAGAACAAGGAATGATGCCTAGATTAAAATAAGTAGAAGTTTAAAATAAATAAAGGCTTGAAGATAAACAAGTAACCATCTAGCTGAGAAGCAACAAAGCCCACATGCAAGAAGCACACCGGCCTTTGTGACCATAAGGTGTTGATAGGATCAGGTATCCAGCATCAAAGACCAAGAAAAAAAAACATATCAATGTGAATGAGGGGGAGTGCAAAGAGGAGACCCAAAACCCATCTGTAGACAATTGGACATCCCCTTACAGAAGGGTCACAAGGAAGAGATGAGCTAGTTAGGGAGCAGTATAGCACCGATGAAACATACAGCTTTCCTCTAGTTCTTTAATGCTGCCTTCGCCTCCCACCTCCACTATCATGACCCCAGTTCTACCTTACAAATCTTACTATACCAGAGCACATACACTGGTACAGATAAACGCTGGAAACACAGGGAATTTAGACAGATAAACTCCTCAGACCAATAATGAGGGTAACGATACCAGGAGGGTAAGGGGAAGGTGGAGGGAGAAAGAGGGAACCGATCACAATGATCTACACGATGATGTCCATCCCCAGGGGGACAGACAACAGAAAAGTGGGTGACATTGGTCAGTGTAAGACATGAAAAAAATTATAAATTATCAAAGGTTCATGAGGGAAGAGAGTGCGTGGAATGAGCTGCTATCAAGGGTTCAAGTAGAAAGAAAATGTTTTGAAAAGGATGATGGCAAAGTATGTACAAATGCACTTGACACAATGGCTTGTGATAAGAGCTGTATGAGCCCAAAATAAAATGATTTGAAAAATAAAGAGTAAGTAAAATTGTTCCTCAGGGTTGTATCCTCTCACCATCTGTAGTCAATCTGTATGCTGAGCAAATAATCAGAGAAGGTGGCGGATCTGAAGAAGACTGTGGCATCAGGAGTAGAGGAAGGCTTATTAATAATCTTCAATATGCAGATGACACCACCTTGCTTGCTGAAAGTAAGGAGAACTTGAAACAGTTGCAGATGGAGATCAAGGAATGCACCTTTCACTATAGATTACAACTCAGGGATTTTACAGAGGGCTCTGGGTAAAATAATAAACACTGAGTGGCTGACATATGAAATACCTCAACTTCACACCTCAATGTAAAGAAGACCAAAATCCTCACACCTGGATCAACAGGTAGCGTCATGGTAAAAAGAGAAAAGGTTGAGATTGTTAAAGATTATATCTTGCTTAGATCCATAACCAATGCTACCGGAAGCAGCAGTGGAGAGTTCAAATGATGTGCCGCTACCCAAGATCTCTTCAGAGGATTGAAAAGTAAGGATGTCACGTTGAGGACTAAGGCGCACCTGACCCAGGCCATGGTATTTTCAATTGACTTACATGCCTGTGAAAGTTGGATATTGAATAAAGAAGACGATATGTGTGAATTGTGGTGCTGGGGGAGAATATTGAAAATACCATGGACTGTTAAAAGGACAAACCAAACTGTCATGGAAGAAGTATGACCGGAGTGCTCCTTAGAATGAGGATGGCAAGCTTTTGTCTCACATACTTCAGGCCTATTGTCAGGAGGCATCAGTCAGTGGAGAAGGACATCATGTTTGGTAAAGTAGAAGGGCAGTGACAAAGAGGAAGGGTCTCAAGGAGATGGATCGGCACAGTGGCTGCAGCAGTGGGCTCCAGAGTAATAACCATTGTGAGGATGGCCCAGCCTGGGCGGTGCTTCAGTCTGTTCTGCACAGGGCTGCTATAGATTGGGATCTACTCAATGGCACCAAACAGCAACAGTCTTTACTCATACATACCTTTAATGCCTGTCCCCCACCCCCACCTTAGAATTTTAAACTTTTTTTAAAATGCGTTTGTAATCCCGAGATCTGATATCTTTGAGGATCTGATGAAACTCTGAGGGTTTTATCTTCCTCATTTGCCAACACCACTAGCTCTCCGTTATCATGCCATCCTCTGAAACATGCTCCGGACCATTTACATCACAAGTGTGCTTTGCTCGGAATTCCAGCAATGAAAAGACCATTGCAATGGTCTGCCAACGTTCTTTTAGATATTATCAACGGGGTGCAATGAAAACAAAACACTTAGCTTGATACTTGTTTTGATCATTAAGTTGAATTTAGTTCACTAACACATATGAGCACCAATTTTTAGTTATATAGTCTTGGCGAAGATTTTTTTCCCATTGACACAACATGTCCCAGAGAGACCATGTTTCCTTGAATTTTACTGCACTTAATTGAGCAGACATTCTTGATTCAGAGAATATTCACGAGCACGCTCTCAATGGGAGTAGCTCGGTGATGTCCCAGCATCGTGTGAGCCATCTTCTATGAAACATCTTTCTCCTGTCAAACGGAAGTGTCCTGTCACCAATGACTGACAGTTTCAGCTTCACTCCTACTTCCTCACATATCAAGTCTCCTGATTTTACAGAGGGCTCTGGGTAAAATAATAAATAATGAGTTACTTACATATGAAATACCTCATCTTGACAGATATGTAAGGTACAAAGTGTCTTATTACTTGCTGGGCATGGTATGGAGGTCATTAGTTGATATACTTACCTTAACCAAAAAAAATTAGTGAATTGAGGGCATGTTTAATAAATAAAAAAATAGGGGGTGGGGGTTGCACAGGAGGTCGGGTCAAGGGTCAGAGCCCAGATTTCTGAGAAACCCCTGCACAGTAGTATTTTGAGAAAACTCTTCCTGACTAGTCAAAATTTATGATTACCTGTCATGTGGTAAAATCCTCTCGCATATGGAAAATAAGATTTTGATCATCATAAATATTCCCAGAGTGTTATGCCATGGTGCCTGAGTCCACTCAGTCCCTAAAGACAAATTATATAAGTTACCACAAGAGAAGAGGGTGAAAGCAAAGTCTATTCTTGGAAAGATTATTATTTGGCTTCCTGTCCATAGGAAATTGTGAATGATTGCGGTTTTATAATATTTCTGTCAATGGCAAGGTGAACCAATGCTTGGCACCATATATGAGAAAGAAACCATCATAGTTACATGTTATCAGGGGCAATTTTCCCAGACTTTAAAAGAGATAGCTCCTATTTCTCTTTGATGACTGTAATTGGGGTTAGCTCCCAGAAAGAGGCTCTGGGTTTTCTTTTCTTTTCCTTTTTCCCTTTCTGCCTCTTCTTAGATAGAAGCTGTCTGCTCTGAATCATTATTTAGACAGGACAAACCAGACCAAACCAATCCATCAATGAAAAAGAAAGCTTACCAACAGGGGCAGAAGAAATGCTTGCAATACTTTATTAATATTTTCTTTTGTATAAAAACAAAGATCTTTGTTGGACGAGCCGCCCACCCCTGATATCTGAATTTTTCCATTTGAAATCTTCCTCTCAAAGCATTATTAAAAAAACAAACCAAATGAAGAAATAAATGGCAGGCTGATGAGAGGCATGAAGTGTCCTGTGAACAATGACTGACAATTCTCTAAAAGAACTGGATTCCTGGTGCTGGAACGAAGGAGTTGCTGCATAAATGTTTTTAATAAATGATTGGAGTGGCACATTTAAAATGAAAGGGCACACCATTAGGCATCAAGAGACTTCAGTTTTTATACGAGTTCCTGAACACTTGACCTTAGGCAAGCCATCTACCTTTTGGGGGGTAAACTTCATTTTCTTCATTTGTACATTGGAGGGTGATTGGGTATAGGCCAGGGAGACGTGCTATTTGGATATGCTGGTTGATTTCTCAACAGCAGCTGAAGGATGCTTTAAACAGAAGTACATCAAGGTATAATGTAATAGGGAAAATTAAATGACTTGCATACCAACATGGGTGCACTAAACTCAATGCCATTTTTTATTCAAGCATTCAAACTTTGTTTGGGATACATAAGAATACTTGAAAGAAAAAGTCATAAATTTACACATACCACACTCAAATATGAGAACAAAACTCAACCACTTTCCTTCTCTCCTGACATGTCTGAAACAGATCCCTCTTCTTTACAACTCCCTTTTCACTAGGAAGTGGAAAACATTTCTTTAAATCAATCTACAACATTCCATCTCATGGGAGGTGTAAGCAGTCTTTTGAGTAAATGCTTGATGTTCTTAAAAAGAAACATCTCTAACATAAGGACATCCTCACGTCTCTCTGCAAGATAGACTCAGGACGACTGCAAGGCCATGCTGTAGTCTTATGGCAGCCAAGGAATACAAGTTCCCCATTGGTCACTGTGTTCTGCGGTTTCTCATTGATCTCCTTGCTACTGAAAGACAAACAAATAAACCAACAATGGCTTTATGTTAACTCAACTCAAGAAAAACTCCCCCCCCCCTGTGTGTCAAAGAAGAAATGAGCTTCGATAACAATGTTTCAAATGTGTTTTCAATGGCAGATTTTCTGTTGTTTAAGATTGTTCCTAAATGATGGTTACTGAAGAATACCAGATTTCAGCCCCAGGGATCCTGGCAACATTTTTACAGAAGACTCTTGCTAGTAAAACTAGCCATCCAGTTCCATTTTATACAATCCGTTCTGTTAAATGCTAGCATTGCTCTGCTTGGGTTCTTCCTGGTTCTGTAGATCTCTCTCACCTCTGAATTCTTCCCAGCCTCTGGCAAGAAGATCAGTGTCACAGTACTAATTGCAAAATGAATTTCTTTTTTTCACTTTAGAATCTACAAGACTGCTGTTTACCCAACTGCCTATCTAGTAAAGCAATTCAAATGCTCTAGGATTTGTCTAGAATGAACAAAAATTGTATGTGGCTCAGGAAAGCTAAAAATCTAGCCTGGAAGGAAAAACAAGTCCCTAGTTAATTCAGGTACATCGTATAATCAAGTTTGCACATATTTTTTTCAAGTAAAATCTGTGAAATTTGTGAGGGGGGAGGGGAACAACCGGTACAGAATTCCCTACAAGTTCATTTCGTTTTTTCCCCCTACCGGGAATTCTCTGGAACGTGACTTTGCCTGTGTAAGTTTATCCAGTGCAAGAGCACTCCAGAAGCTCGTCCTTCCTTGAATGGTTACTTTCTTAGTCAGAAATTCCCCTTGTTATGTAGTGCATTATACGCACTCTGGTCTCATTCTTTATAATATGCAGAGACATGTGGGTTTGAGTTCGCTACTGGTGCTCTTCCCTTCTTGTCCTCAGATCTGCCAAATACAAGCGGCCTCGCTGCATAAAGGCTCAGCACTGTGAAAACCCTGCACCCTGCTGGGTTATAGCTTACAATGACAGCGCATGACAGGACTAGTCCTGCATGTCTGTGCCACCGTTGTGCATTACAGGAGGCTGTGCACTTGGTGCTGCAGAAAGCATGCCATCGAAGCAGGCAGCATTTTCCCAAGGACAAGACTCACACACATTAGACAAGACAGAGAAAGAAGAGCAGACAACACAGAGTGGAAGTGGGATAAGGGGGGATCGATAGATGGGATTGACATAAATAAGATGAAGACAATGTATATGGATTGTTGGATATAAAACTGATGATCTGCTCTACAAGCCTTCACCCAATTGATAACAAAAAAGAAGGGCTCTCCTTGAAAAAGAGGGTGATACCTTGAAAGCGTAAAGCTTGAGTTTTTCCGTGAAAGAGAGAGTGTAAGGAGATCTGGTGATATATATGCCCTGTCTCCCTGAAATCCAGGGCAGAACTAGCATGCCAATATTAAATAGGATGTCAGAGCTAGCACTTCCCAGTGAGCAAAAGCAGATGGTCAAAGTTTTTAACTGCAGCCCTGCCATGCTATAAAGTGCATACGCTTACAATTCAATTAATATTATTAAAATGAAAGTAATGCATACTTAAAACTCATTCTTTTCTAATTATGTCACTACTATATATCTATGCTATTAGGAGAAAGATGAGACGCTCTACTCCCATATAGAGCTGCCTTCTCAGAAATCCACCATGACAGTTCTACTCAATCCTATATAGTTCCTATGAGTCAACATCACTCAATGAGTTTTTGTTTGCTTGGTGTTTATTCTGTGCAATTGAGATGCATTATATCCCTAATATTTGTAAAGTAGAAATGTAATGCAATGGTATACTATTGAAATTGGTCTGGATTGGAAGACACTACAAAGTACTTTGTTGTACTGATTGTTTGATTGCTCCTTTTGTTTCTTTTCTCTACCCCGCTCCTCTCCATCACCCACCACCCACCCCTGGCACAGAGGTGAACACTGGAGACTGAATGGAACTCAGCCCCTATTCATGATCAGATGCTGAGGACAGAATACTACCAACGTGACTGCTCAGCTGCCCCCCAAAAAACCCAAACAAACCTGGAGGAAGCCCTTTCTCCTTCATAGAAGAGCTGTTTCAGTACAGAACTGCAACCTAGTCATCCCCCCAAATATGTAATCAAATCTCTGTATTATACCCAAAGACTAAACCTAAGAAGAACAGATGTCATCATTACATTGCGGCTGTCTAGTCCATGATCGCATTTACCTGGCAACATGTTTGCCTTTCTAAATATGTCTAGTTTTACTCAACTGGATATGAACTCTCTGAGTAAACAGCATTTGACAGAAGCATTTTTTAAACATTTTATTATTTTTTAAACAATTTATTAGGGGCTCATACAACTCTTATCACAGTTCATACATATACATACATCATTTGTATAAAGCACATCTGTACATTCTTTGCCCTAATCATTTTTTTTCTCTTCTTTTTTTACATTTTATTAGGGACTCATACAACTCCTATCACAATCCATACATATACATACATCAATTGTATAAAGGACATCCATACATTCCCTGCCCCAATCATTCTCCAAGCATTTACTCTCCACTTAAGCCCTTTGCATCAGGTCCTCTTTTTTTTCCCCTCCCTCCCCTTTCCCCCCTCCCTCATGTGCCCTTGGTAATTTATACATCGTTATTTTGTCATATCTTGCCCTATCTGGAGTCTCCCTTCCCCCCTTCTCTGCTGTCCCTCTCCCAGGGAGGAGGTCACATGTGGATCCTTGTAATCAGTTTCCCCTTTCCAACCCACTCAACCTCCACTCTCCCAGCATCACCCCTCACACCCTTGGTCCTGAAGGTATCATCCACCCTGGATTCCCTGTGTCTCCAGCCCTCATATGCACCAGTGTACAGCCTCTGCCCTATCCAGCCCTGCAAGGTAGAATTCGGATCATGGTAGTTGGGGGGAGGAAGCATCCAGGATCTGGGGGAAAGCTGTGTTCTTCATCGGTACTACCTCGTACCCTAATTAACCCATCTACTCTCCTAAACCCCTCTATGAGGGGATCTCCATTGGCCGACACTTGGGTCTTGGTTCTCCACTCTGCTCTTCCCCCTTCATTCAATATGGTATATATATATACACACACACACATATATATACATATATATCTATTTTTTTTTGCATTTTGCAAGCCTCCTAGGAGAAGGGGCCAGAGCGTCTGGCTCATGTGGTTTGCCACAGTTAAGAGTTAAAAAACAAAACCAAAACTTTGCCATTCCTTTCAAACCAGTATCACTGAAACTGTTGGAATTGCAAAAATCGTTTATTTGGCATTTTATTTGGGTTAATAAAATATTCATTTAGCCCTTATCCAATACACACTTAGAAAGTGCCATGGGCGTTTAATGATGAATAAGACCATTGCTATCAGGAAAATCATAGTCCAATTGGAATTGATAGCCAGGTAAACAGCGAATACTTAGCGCATGCAATGAGACAAGTGAGAACGGTTTATTGAAGCGCGTGTTTTCAAGGGCACGGATATGCCAGGCCTCTCTCCTCCCTTCTCCTTACTTCTCCCCTACTCTGCCCTCTCTCCTTCCCTCCCTCTCTTAAAAAATTTCTCCCCCCACCCCCCCATTTCCTTTTCTCCCTCTCTGGTCCATCCTCCACTCTTCTGCTGGGTGAGTCCATCTGCAATGTATAGTGATACCCCTCGTTCCTCAGTTGCTTTATGTGTTACTGTGAAAACAAAACCAATTTTAGAACCAAGGGATATTTTCAAGTATTTTTCCTCACTAGGCAAGCTGCAAGAATCTTCAGCTGTTTTGTTGCCATGGTGAGTGGAGTTGAAGTGATATTTCTAGTCAGAGAGGAAAATGAATGCTAATATAAAATAAACTAACAGCTACCCTCCTTGCATGCAGTGAAGTTTAAATCTGAGACTCGTCCCCTCTGCTCCGACAGGGAGGGTAACACATAATGATGCGTGGAGACTGTGGGTAAAGATTGCCCATTGTCAGCTCTTTGTAACTTCATTTCTGAATACATCTAAAGGTGTACAGTATGCTTCCTTCCTATAATGGGCTTGCAATTTGATTGTAATGAGAAGACAGTTATTTGTTCTGAGACAGAGGATATAAGTTTAAGTCGGTCCTCTAGAAATCATTACCTCCTGGTAGATCTGGGAAATTAATAAGTTGACCGAAGCTCACTTTATATGTCTAGCAAAAAGGGGATGGAGCAAGCAGCCCTTCCTGTCTTTGCAAATCATTTTAAGCCTAATAATAAAATGGGTCCCAAACAGCTTTGCAAGTTGTATAAAATCAGAAAATCTTTTTTTTATTTTAGTAATATCACATCGCATTTTATTACTAAAAAATGTAGATTATTTATCATATACTGAATTCTAGATGGCCACTGAGACACCCTCCACCTTTCAGAAAGCCCGTTTTGTGACACTCTTTGTGAGATAATGTGGTTGACGTTTGTTTATGGACCTCTAAAGGGTTGCTACGAGCCAGAATCAATTGGATGGCAGTGATTTAATAGAATGCAATCCGTCTACTAGCAAATGGGTTCATACCGATTGGCATTTCAGATTACAGTGCTACTGCTCCTACATAGGATCTAGTAAACAAAATAATGAGCAAATGAAATATGACAAATGGAGCTGAGATGGAATAGCTAGAACTCTTCATGAGGTAAGGAGGTAGGGGAGGCTGCCAAACTGGGCAAGCCATGACGAAAGGGTGAGAGATCGCTGTGGAAGCCAAATGCGACATCGTCCGGCCGCACAAGGAGAGTGGGGAATTCAGCTCCACCTCTGCACCGGAATGATTCCCATGAGGTCGGAGTCAGACGTGCTTCAGCACGCTACACCTTATTTGCATGCTTTCCTCTTGTTATTGATGGGAGTTACAAATTCTATGGTCAGCGCTCTACCATGTACTTACCCTTCACCGGAGAGGGAGTGAGACTTCTCAGAAGAATGATTAGATCAGCAGGCCTTTGTGTTTCCAGAAGCCTCACTCTGCCTCCTGGTTGGCTGCATTCCAGCAAATAGCAACACCTCATAGAAGTCACGGTATAAGCCGAGACCTGGCTTCCATAGGCCTGGGTCGCAAGTGTTAATCATATTCCCATGATCAAAATGGAACGCACCAGGTTTTCATCACACCCCCATTACCAAGGGGGAGTGAAGCTGCCTGTCTAGAATGGACTCCTTGAGCAGGGACGATTTCAGGAACCATGATGAGGAAGAAACAGGAGTGGGGTACCCCCTTTCACAGCTCATATGACACATATTCAAAATCCATAGGTTATAGGATTTCCATGAAATGAATCAGATCGAATCTCCACTTAACCCAATGACATAGGCCTCAAATTGGAATTTAATTAACTGCAGAGAAAGTTCTTTTTAAAATAGAATCATTATTGCTTTAACCATTATGTTTTCAGATTAATTCTCATTATATTTGCAAGGAATTTAGATTTAGAGTTGGGGCTATTCAAAATCAGCTTTCCTTTGATATTTTACTTAGAGGAGAAGAGGGTAGAGGCAATAGTGCCCAAGAGAAAAACAGAGTGAATTTTATAATGAAGATGACTGTCTTTTATTAGGGCTTATTCTATGCATGCTGCTAATAGTTTCACATAATTGTAATAAATTCAAAAAAACATTTCATTTATTTTTCTTCTGTAACCTAACCAATTAAACCAAAAGTCATCAACTGGGAATGTCAACTGATTTTTTAATTGTTTTTTCAGAAGTGGATTTGGAAGCCTTTTTTCCTGAGCAACTGAATTATAATCTTCTTATTGCTGTCATTTCCTCCTGATCCCAGCACTCCAGAATATTTAAGTAACTTCTGAAGCAAGGTCCAATGAAGAATGTATTATAGTGAATGACTTTTTACAGCTCTTCTAGCCTAAGTTTCCTAACTCCTACCAATTGACTATGCAAACGTGAGGTGCTTGTGGCCCAATACTGGGATGGAAGAATGTGCTAACCTTGTAAATAAGGTCTATGGCTCCCTTATGAGGGTGGGACCATGCAAATAAGATGTATGAAGCCTAAGAGGGGATTGGTTAGCTTTGCATCCCTCTAGGCTTAACATGAGGCATCCTAGAGTCAGAAAGGGATATCTCACTATAATCGAGAGAAAGGCCAGTGGGGAAACATGCCCTGGGAACCAGGGAGGATCATCTCTCTCCTCTCTCCAAAACAGAGAGCAGCCTCCCTCCAGCATTCTGAGCTACAACAAGGAAGGTCTAAAGAGATGAGGTGAATGGTGGCAGAAAATGGCAGCAGCAGAGGACACTGAACCAGAGAGAAGCACAAGGCACACTGGCAAGCAGCCTAGGTCGCAGAGTGAGAGAGCTGAGTGCTTTAAGTGGGAAGCTTGGTGATGAAGTGAGGTGCTTCTGGGCTGTTGGGATATCTAGGTTTGCTGACCCATAGGGCTTACCATAAATAGTATGGAAAGCCATATCAGACTTCTCCTGGCTTCCTACTTGCCAAGAGGCATGGGCAAGACATGCCTCCACACCCTGTTCTTCTTTATCTACTCTGACACCAACCATTCCTTCTAGGGCTCTCTGCTTCTCTGCTGGATTCAATAATTTGTTGCAAGGGCCACACAGAACTCACAGACAATACTCAAAATTAGGGAAGTTAACAGGGATCAATAAACAGTGAGCCTTCGTTCCACAGCAGTACTTCTCAACCAGTAACCTAGTCTCCTTCCACTCCTCTGCCTCCCATCCCATAGCCCTTGGCTTTTTCATCTGCAGACCAGGAAGCCAGTCTGCCTCTTGGTCTCCCCGTCTCATTGTTTCAGCGCTGGCACTCTTGTTTATTCCATCATGTCTGTGCCACAGCCTCGGGTGCCTGTGGTCTCAGCCTCTGCTGTATCAGACAGAGATCTGGAACATGCGCTCCTGATGGTCCTGGACTTTTTCTCTCTGATCCTGCTTCAAACATGGCTCATTCTTATAACCAAGGGATTTGTAACAAAAATGAACCAATGTCCTCTATTCGTGTTACACGAGCCCTGTTTACATATCCCAATCCAAGCACTTGGTGGGAGTTCAGAGGCATGGCTGAAATAGTCATATTAAGAAATGTCATTCCACCACAGAGCTCAAGCAGGACTCCTGAGGACTGAGCTTCCTGGTGGAGTGGGATCTCTCTGGGTATTTACTAGCACAGTTAATTTAACTTTGCAACACCACCCGAGCAGAGCCAGGAGTTGACCAAGGGGCCAGTGGCCATAAACAGATCAGCTTGTGGCCCAGTTGAGGCACAATTGTCCAAAGCCAAGAGCTGTATCCTGAGTATTCCTGATCCTGATTTGTAACCTGTTCCTTCTCTACTAAATTAGTATTGTCTGTGAGTGTGCTGTGACCACTGCAATGATTATCAAATGCAGCAAAGAGGAGAAAGCATCATGCAAGAGACAGTCAAGAAAGTTGGACATTGAAGGCTTGTCTCATCCATTTCGTATGGATCAGCATTGCGCTGTTGAGTTTGACTCTCCCCTTGTGAGATTAGAGGAGGTAAGATGCTTCCCCAGGACATTTTTGCACAGAGTTTCTTAGTATATTTGAAAATTGATTCTGGGTTAAAGCAACCAGAATTATTCAATGTCACTGAGATCATAATGCTGTGCAAATCTGAAATAAGAAATTTTAATAGAAAGAGCCTTTAAAATGGCACTTGACCTCATTCTCTAGCTTCAAACAAGGGTTGGAGAATTGAGCATGAACAGCACAAGCCCAATTATCCTGAGGATGTGTCAGACATCCTTCATTCCCGAGCAATTTCACCAGTCCTGATACCTGCCCTCCTCTCCTTTGTCTTCTCTATCAGCTGTGTTCAGTAATCATTGCAATGATAACACAGAACTTATAGGCAATATTCACAGTCGTGGGGCTTAATAAGGAAGAAACAGGTTACCATTTAGATCCATAAATTCTCAGGATATAGTTCTCTAATCAGGACAACCTCTTCTCAGAGATGCATGCAGATAGGTGTCTGTGTAGTCCTCAATACCCAAACCTGGCTTTTGTCCTACTTTGGCAAGTGTTACAAAGCTTTTAACTCTGAAAATAAGTGCCCAGGGACACATATTCCACCACTAAGCCTCAGTCAACAAGTGCTCAGCTCTAATACCAAAGGTCAGGGAACCACTTTTCACTAAATTGCCAGAGACACCCCATTCCATCAGTACGCCTCCCGCGCAAAGGCAACCATCTTTCTTACCCCAGAGACCAGGAGACTCAATCCACTGTCTTGTGCTGTTCTGTTGGTTCGACTGAATCATCTGCCCCCTTTGCTGCCACTCCTCTGCTGTTGTCTGTTTTAGTCTCTCATCATCTCCGGTGCTATCGCTCTCTCTCCCAGATCTGGGAGGCTCCCAGTGCAGGGACACCAGACCCAAAGAATGCACTCTTCTCCCCTCTATTCTTGGTGGTAATGAGGTCCTGATTTCTCTGCTTCCTTCTCTCTTTCTCTCCCCCATGATACTATAAGATGACATGTGGCTCAAGTCAGGTTGAGACCTCAGCTATATAGTTCCATTGCTATGGATATTTCATCATAGTCCTGCCTTATTAACATAATGCAAAACTAACTCCAAAATACAACCCTAACCATGGGCCTTGTTGTCTATTCTGACACATAGAAACCCTGGATTCAACAACAACAGCAAACACTGCTCAGTCCTGTACCCATCGCACAGTCTGAACCCAATAAGGGACTCCCGTGTCAATCTATCTCATTGTGAGTCTTGCTCTTTTCTCTGACCCTCACCTTACCAAATATGATGTTAATCTACAAGGACTGCTCCACCATGATGATATGGGCTGTGTATAAGATTTGCTTAATGCTCTGCATCATTTTATACTCCAACTACGTTGATCATGGATTCAGGTAAATGAAATGCTTGAGAACATCACACAATTCTCCATCGATCATAATATTGCTTATTGGTGGAGTTATGAGGATTGTTGTTTCCTTCATGTTGAGGTGTAATCCATATTGAAGGGTGTAGCCTTTGATCAGCATTAGCGAATGCTTCAAGTTCACTTTCAACAAGCAAGGGTGTGTCACTGTTTATCACGTTGTTAGTGAGCCTTTTAATCTGATTCCATGTTCTTCAGATTCTCCACTTGTTAAGTATGTTGAAAGCATACAACCCCTTTCCAGATTGCAAACCACACAGTATCCCCCTGTTTTATTTGCCTATTGGTCTATGCCAATAGGTCTCTGTGTTTTCTATATAGGTATAATAAATTGTTTTGGAATCCTCATTCTTTATAATGTTATCCATAATTTGCTATAATCCACAGAGTCAAATGTCTTTGCAGAGTTCATGAAACATAGGTGAACATCTTTCTTGTTTTCTCTGCTTTCAGCCAAGATGCATTTGAGATTGGCAATGATGTCCCTCATTTCATGCCCTATGCCAAATCTGGCTTGCATTTCTGGCCACATTCTGTTGATATACTAATGCAACCAATTTTGAGTATTCTTAAGTACAATTTTACTTGTGTAGGATATCAATGATTCCGTAATTTCTGCATTCTGTTGATTCACTTCTCTTTACAATGGTAATAAATCTAAGTATATTTCCGTTCATCGCCAGGTTGCCAGTGTTTTCCAATTTTCTTGGCATCATAAATGAGTCCGTCAGGCACTACATACACTTGTTGAAATACTTTGATTGTTATCTCATAAATTTTTGGAACCTTGTTTTGCCAGTGCCTTCATAGCAGCTTGGACTTCTTCCTCCAACACCATGAGTTCATAATTATATAATAATACTTGAAATATTGAACATCAACCAGTTATTTTAGGTACAGTGACTTTGGATTCCTTCCATTTCATTCCCTCTCTCCTTCCCCCCTTCCCTCTTTCTCTCTTCCAGTCTCCTCCCCTCCCTTCCTGTCTGTATTTTAATCCCAACATTTCAAGACAATGGTTTATGCATATTGTTCAAATAATCTGCTGCTGTGTCAATTTGTTTTTGACACATTATTTCAACTGTTACAAAAATTGTGAAATGTTAACCCCTTAGACCAGATAAGAATACAATCTTTACATTTATTAGTTATATAAAGTAGATTATTAGATCTATAGTTGCAAGATTGAAGGAATACATGGACAAAGGTTGATTTATTTTTTCTTCACTTCTTTTAGTTGAGAAATACCAAGCTTGCTCTTCTCTCTTGGTTTTCTACCACCACACCTTTCAACATTTCATTATAACACTTCATTTTCTCTTCTCTAATTACTCTTTGAAATCTCCTGATCAGTTCTTTTACTCCATCATTTTTTCCTTTCATGTCACTTCTCTATGTTCTAGAGAAAGCTTCAGAGTCTCTTCTGACATACATATTGCTTTTTTATTGTCTCATCTTTTTGATGACCTACTTTTGTCATGTATAATGTCTTTGATACCATTGTAAAACTCATCTGGCTTTTAATCATTAATGTTCAATGTGTGAAGTCTATATTTAGGATGGTCTCTTAATTCAGGTGGGATATAATCAAAGTGGTACTTTGGCTCCCTTAGACTTGTCTTGATTTTATTCAGCTCCAATTGCTAGTCTGTTTCACAGTTGTGACCTACTCTTGTTCTGACTGATGATAGTGTCTCCATTGCCTCTTTCCATAGATATAGTTGATTTCGTAATGTCCATATCATTCAACTAGGTCCTAGTGTATAGCTGCCGTTTGTGTAGCTGGAAATGGGATTTGCAATGAGTAAGTCATTGGTTTTACAAAATTCTGTCATGTGCACTCCTGCATCATTCTTATCTGCAAAGCTATAGTTTTCCAACTCTTGATCCTTCTTTGTTTACAACATTGCCATTAATGAGTAATAATAAATAATGAGTAATAATAAATTCATGTTGGTTGCATATTTGATCAATTTTCGGGTACATAAATTGGTTAAAAAATCTTTCGCTAAAATTTTTGACTATTATATTAAATTGTCTTTCTTGTATCCATTTAGATATAATCCTGTCAGTGACAGTGGTATATTATAGGCTAGATCTTGAAGTGTTCTTTTTAACAAGAATGCTGTTCCATTGCTCTTCCATTATGCCATTTCTGGCAAAGTAGGTCATGCAGGGGTGTTTCACAATGATCATGTAAAAGAAAAGTTTTTCATGAACTTTGTAAAACTTCCTCATAGGATTATCTGATTCAAATTGGCCCTGGATCTCAATGATTCCTAGGATATCAATTATTATACTTTCATTTTTAACAGCTTCCAATTTTCCTGTCTTCATATTTCCAACATTCTACATTCTAATGATGAAGGGCGGTTGCTGTCTGGTACTTCTCATTGCGAGTCATGCCACATCAGCAAGCAATGGTCTCTCAAGCTTTGCTCTACTGAAGTCATTAGACTCGATTCTACTTGGAGGAGGTAGCCCTGGTCTCGTCATATTTTGAGTGCCTTCCAACCTTAGGGCCTAATCTTCCAGCATAATGACAGGCAATGCTATACTACTATCTATAAGAGTTTAGTGGTTAATTTTTAAATAAATGGATCTCACCACCTCCTCCTTCTGCCTGTCTTCATCTGGAAATTACTGAGGCTTGCCCACCATGGGTGAGCCTATTAGGATTTGGAGAGCTTGTGTCATAGCTTCTAGCTCTGGAGAAGCACAAAAGCTGGGTGACAAACTGGCAGAGGCGTAGATGGAACCACAGGCATAGCAGCCAGGACTTACAGCACATGCTGAAATGGAGCACTGTGAATAGAAGGATGCCATCATATAATTGACTGCACTGAAGAGCAATCCCAGCCAGTGGAGAGCTGTTTAGTCACTCCACTGGAGGCACCATGTAGTGCAGGGGACAGCTTGGATAATCTATGTCTGTCAGATGCCACTCAAAGAAACAAAGTCCCAGAAAATGATTCAGCCAGCTACCACATCCATCTCTATCCATGATAATACGGCTGAAAGAATAAAGCAGAGTCCAATGTTTCCTGTGGTAAACAAACCAAACTTCTGAGTCATGGTAGGATGAGCAGAAAATAATTGGTATTTTCTTCCACCAACTGTAAAAATAGCTACCTGAAACCTTAAGATTGGTTTGCTTCAGCCAATCCACTCAATTTATATTGTCAAGATTACCAGCAACTTGTGTAATTTAAAACAACAACAACAAAACTACCCCCCCCACACACACACACTTTGGCTATTGTTTGTGTAAGAATAGAATGGGGACAGCAGCTGATCCCCTGTGACTTCATAAGATGGAAGTAAAATCCAACTCAATACCAGCCCAAGGCTGATTCCTATAAAGTAGAGGTCAGACATGCCTTCACCAACTTTCTTCACCAGTTCTGGGCCCAATCACCCTCCCTCTGGCACTTGTGTTAGGCCAGGTTCCCTAGAGAAACAAATCCAGAGATACTCATATGTGTGTAAGAGAGAGCTTTCTATCAAAGAGTAATTGTATATTAAGAAAACATCCCAGCCCAGTCCAGATCAAGTCCATAAGTTCAATACTAGCCCGTAAGTCCAATACTTATCCATAAACCACTCTTCCGACTCATGCAGTCACATGCAGTGATGCAAAATGTAGACAGATCACAGACCAGTGAGTGCAAGGTCTTGTGGATCCCATGGTGGTGGATGCATTTCCAGGCCTCCAGCTGCCATCAGCTTGGCTCCAGGGCTTGTCAATGGGAATGTGAAAGTGGAGAGAGTGGGGCCCATCTCCAGGTAGAAAGAGAGGAAGTTCCCAGAATCCTAATGAGAAGGCCACACCCACAAGGAAACATCATTAGGCTGTGACCTGATTGACAGTCTAGACTCTGCCCTTCCCTCAAGTTGACAAGAGATTATGTAACTCACAGTACTCTACTGCTTGTTTGGGTAATCAGTTGCAATGGCTATACAGAACTCACAGATGGTACTCACAATTCTAATGTTTATTAGGAAAGTTAATAGATTACAATTCAAGATTAGAAATATTCAGGATACAGTATTTCTCTGATGCTGAGTACGGTTTTTGGTTTGTTTGGGTTTTTAGCCTTATCTGAAGACATGCTTTTCTCTGGCCCCCAATCACTTAATCACAGGCTCCTGGGGCCTCTGCTCGGCTCAGGAAAGTGTTATCCTTTTAGCACAGCTGCTCAATGCCAAAAGGGCATCCAACCCCTGCATAAGCCTCAGCTGAAAGGCACTCATTTCTAGCACCGTGGATCCAAAAACCTAGCTCAAAGCACTGGACTCTGCAAGTGAGCCTCTGGCCTGCAGCGCACTACTTGCTCACTCTGTGGGCTGGGAAGTCTGCCAGTCTCCTTTTATGCTCTGGGGGATAATAAAATGGACTGACTGCCTAGTTAGAGTTTCATACACTCTATTTTCATGTTTCTACTCAGTCATTTAGTAGGGGTTCAAAGACTGTGGCTAGAAGGTCCATATTAAATAACTCACTGGACTTGAGAAGCCTGTGAGCTTGGAACACACTTAATTTAGCTTCTAGGACTCCAGTGTTAGTTTCCAATGATATCTGTATTCCCACTACTGTTCCGGAGGTGTTCATCTGTCCTGAATTCCGTGTGTCCAGAGCTCTTATCTGTATCCATGTGTGTTCTCCAGTCTAGCCAGATTTGTGAGGTAGAACTGGATCATGGTAGTGGAGGGGAGGAAGCATTCAGGAACTAGAGGAATGATGTGTGTTTCATTTCATACTCACCTTCTTGACATAATCGCTGCAGACAAAATGGGTGCATAAGCAAATGTGATGAAGAGATTGGATGGTGTTCGGCTATCAAAAGATACATCATCTGTGATCTTAAAGGCTTGAAGATAAACAAGCAGCCATCCAGAAGGGAAGCAAATAAGTCCACCTGGAGGAAGCACACCAGCCTGTGCGATCATGAGGTGTCCATGGGGTCAGGTATCAGGTATCAAAAGATCAGAAACAAGCAACTATATTGATGTAAATGAGGTGGTTTGGAGTGGAGACTCAAAGCCCCATCTGTAGACATTTGGATATCACACACACAGGCGCGCGCGCACGCACACACACACACACACACACAAGGGTTATAAGGAAAGGAGATGATTCAACCAAGGTGCATTATAGCACTGACTTCTCTTATTTCTAAGTGCTCTCATTAATATTAAGGAGTGTAAATACATTAATAACTCCAAAATGTGTATTTCTAAACATCTCCCTGATGTTTTGACTTTATTTGTACATCTGTCTAAGCACAATCTTCCCATGTTGTCCATTAGTACATTGCTGTAAGAGAAATCATAGAAGCTGTAGAAAACATAGAAGCATGTAGTAAATTTTACCTAAGTGATCTGAGAACATCACATAAGCAAACATAATGGTTTTCATGAAGCAGGGACAAAGCACTGATCCAGAGATAAAGAAAGCTAAGGAATGTGAAAAGCCTCCAATGACCATTAGCCTCTCCCCTTATCCACTCCTGTAACCCACTTGCCTGCTTCTGCTTCTGTAACCTGCTAGTGCGAACCACTGGCCAGCCAATCCCTGTATGCCCCAAATAACTTCTTGTTTCTGGTTCTGTATGTTCACACCTGGTGACTCACTGACTTATCACAGACCTCTCTGTAAACCCATTCCCCTTCCCTTTAAAATGCTCCAGGTTGGGAGGTAGGGGCTCAGTCTCCAGGTAAGAATCGGCTCAGTCTCCAGGTAAGAATCCACTGAGCCACATGTGGGCACAATGAAGTGCTTCCTTTTGTGAAAATCTGCTTGGCATTGGCAAGTCCTTCTGAGCATCCCAGTAACAGTCATAGAGAGGTATCTCTCACTTTTCCAAAGTTTGTTTTATGGCAATTTGCTTTGATCAAAGACCTCTATTAATGCCTGGTTTCGCTTGACAAAAGAAATTCAAGGAGGATTTTAGCCTTTATGGAAAAAGGTGAATCATTTTCAAAGTTGATTTAACGAGTCAATAATGAAGCATGGGAGAGTGACATGCTCAAGAGTCACCTGGACACTCAGCATTTAGCATTGTAGCTGTGAATGGTGTCTATGAACACTGTACGTTAGTGTTACCTTAGGTTTTATTTGTTATCTGTTACAGCTTGGTAGGTTATGTGGGCCGTGGGGTAGGTCTGCGGACACCCACAATTTTCCCAAGTCAATTAATAGCAATTGCTTCTTCACTTTACTTCTTTTGAATGTAGGAAAAGTCTCATAGGAACACTTGACTTTTAGATAGTATGGGAACCTGCATTTTAATTCTAAAATTTCCAATGTGTTGACTTTATTTTTGCTTCAAACTAGTCAGTCAAAATATAATTCCAGGAGTAAGACAAAAATAACACTGAGTGGTCTTCCCCCCTTGGATTAAGCCCTGGTGGCTTGGTTATTCAAGTGCTCAAATGCTGACTATTGGAAACTACCAGCAATTCCTATCAGGAGAGATTTGACCGTCTGTTTCTATAAAGCTTTTTCATCTTGGGACGCCTATGGGACCATTCTTTTCTGTCCTGTAGGATCACTATCAGTGATCGATCCAGTGGCACTGAGTTTGGTTTGGATTTTACGCTTTAGTGATCTGGATTTTAATCTGGTATTTCATTTCAACTTGACATTTCTTTAATATTTGTTGTTGTTTGTTTTGTTTGTTTATTTTGCTTTTGGAAGTGTCCGTGCTGGGGAGCAGTTTCCTTAACTTCTCAGACATTTTATTTGCTCTGTGATTCTTAAATTATATTTGGCTGAAAATAGAATGTTGCCTTGATGATTTTTCAGTTGAATTGCTTAGTTTCATAATTTCGTCGGATTTCGTTTGTTTGTTTGTATTTGTTTGGGAAGAAAAGACATCAATCTCTCTTCCCTATTGTACATTCCATGGTGAGAATGGGTCTTATTTTCCCTTTTATTTTTGGTTTTTAGCATTTTACTATGGGATGCACGCATAAATGCAATTCTTATTGTACTTACACTTCTTGAGATATTCTGAAATTTTAGGTTTGTAGTTGATTTTTCTGATCAGTTTTAGAAGACTTAGGCCAATATCTCTTCAGCTTTTTTTGAGTGTGTGTGATTATTGTCTTTTTCCTCTCCTTCTGGATTTCAAAATACATTTATGCTATTTTATTTGATGTCCCGCATGTGTCTACTGTGATGTTGAATTTTAATTTATATTTCTTTTTGCTTTATGGTTGGACTATTTTCTATTTATTCAAGTGAGCTGTCAGTGTCTTCTATCAGATACTTAATGTACTGTTTTTATGTTTCACTTCTGATATTATTATTCAGTTTAACTATCTTTGTTTCTGCTGAATTCCCCATATAGTCACCAGTTCTAAACATCTTTTCCTCTAAATCCTTATCTCCATTAATCTTTCTCATCTAATTCCTCAATATTTAATGTTCTAATTTTGTCCAGAAAGTTTAATTCATTTTATTCTAATGAGATAGCATAGATAAATTCTATACCCTCTTTCTGAACTGCCCCTTTTCTCCATCGACTGAAGGACTATTCTCTTCCATGTATGATTTGAGGTAATCACTGCCATAAAGTCAATTCTGACTCACAGTGATCTTATAGGACAGCATAATTGCTCCGGTGAGTTTCAGAGACTGTAAATTTTATGAATGTAGAGAGCCTCATCTTTTTTCTGTAGACCAGCTGGTTTCAAAATGCCAACTTAGCTAACGATTACAAATATTTATTCCTATGTATTGTTCACATAAATGTCTTATTTTGTGATGTATCTCTTTTATGCTCTTTTCCTACCCCATCTGTTTTTTTTTTTGGTTGTTTGTTTTGTGTGTGTGTGTGTGTGTGTGTGTCGTTTTCTTGCTGGCTTGCTAAAGTTTTCTACAAATTTTAAAGGTTAGTCTTTTGTCTGATATGCTATTTTTAAAAAAATCCTACATGTAGGATCTCTTTTTACACTTTTGATGCATGTAAGTGTCTTGTTTTTAGGATGTCCAGTCATTAATACTCCCCTGAAAGTATTAACAAAAGCAAAACTCCAGAATTTGATGAAATATCAATAGAAATATTTCAATAAGATGATTAAGCAAAGGAAGCATTCATTCCTCTAGACCAAGACATTAAGTCTTAAAGTGGTCAATTACAAAGAATATTGATCTAACAGAACACAAAATTATCTTACAGTATCATTAACATCACAAGCAAGTAAATTTAAACCAGATCCAGAAAAGGGCGAGAATGCGGGATAAGATTGCTAAAATCAGGTAAATCTTGGCTGAAAGCAGAGAACACTAGAAAGATGTTTACATGTGTTTTGACAATACGAAAGCATTTAATCTTCTGGATCAGAACAAAATATGAATAACACTGAGAAAGAAGGAAACTTCACACAGCATCATTGTGTTCCTGTGGAATCTGTACATGGAGCAAGACATTGTCCTTAAAAAGAGAACACTGCATGATTTAAAACTGGGAAAGGTATGAGGCCTACTTGCTTAGTGTGTATGATGAGTAAATAATATGAGAAGTTGAACTATATGTAGAAGAATGTGTCATCAAGATTAGAGAGAGGCTTATTAACAACCTCTAATATGCAGATGGCACAACCTCATTTACTGAAAGCCAGGATTTACTTGAAGAACTTGCTGATAAAGATCCATGAATACAACCTTCAGTGTTGATTATAACTAAATTTTAAAAAGAAATAACCAACTAAAATCCTCATAACTTGACCAATAAACATTATCATTATAAATGAAAAGATTGAAGTTGTAAAATATGTTATTTTTCTTAGATCTGTGATCAGTACTCTTGGAAACAGCAGTCAAGAAAGCAAATAATGGAGGGACCCCTAGGAAACTTGTGCCAGGATCCACCAAAATGCCATGCAGACAACAAGCCATAACAGCAGCTACTAAAAGAAAGCAAGAGAAGGGCAATACTTTAATAAACTTGGAACAATTTGGAAGACATGGACAAATATCTGGGAAAACAAACCCTCCCCAGATTATCTCATATGGACGCCAAGAACCAGAGCAGACCCATAGCAAAAGAAGACACAGATAAGATTACCAACTAAAGAAAGACCCAGTCCAGATGGCTTCATAGGAGAATTCGACAAAGCATTAAGGAAAGAGCTGACACAAGCTCTTCCAGGGCATAGAAAAGGATAGTAAACTCACAAGCACATTCTATGAAGCTAATATAATACTGATACCAAAACTGGGGAAAGGATCCCACAAGAATAGAGAACTACAGGCCGATATCTCTAATAAACATCGATGAAAAAAATCCTTAGCAAAATTCTGACCATTAAAATACTAGAATACAAAAGTATACAACACGAATAATTCATCATGACCTAATGGGATTCAGACCACGGATGCAGGGATGGTTCAACATCAGAAAATCCATCAACATTATGTACCACATTGACAAGAAAAAGGACAAGAACCACATGGTAATATCAATAGATGCAGAAAAAGCATTTGACAACATTCAACAGTCATTTCTAATTAAGACAGTCAACAAGATAGAACTGGAAGGAAATTGTCTCAATTGAATACAAACTATGTATGCAAATCCCACAGTCAGCCTTACAATCAATGGAGAAAAGATGAAAATATTCCCACTGCAAAAGTGGATCAGAGAAGCGTGCCCCTTGTCCCCACTTTTCTCAACATCCTTCTGGAGGTCCTAGCTAATAACATAAGGCAATGGAAGGAGATCAAAGGTATTTGTCTCAGGAAAGAAGTGAAACTAGCATTTTTGTTTTTTTGCAGATGATATTTTACATATTGAGAACCCCAGAGGCTCCGCATTAGGAGTGCTGGAAGTGACAGAGGAAATGGTAGAGTGGCAAGATACAAAGTCAATAAGCAGAAATCAATTGAATTGCAATTGATTATATATATTGGATGGGATCACAGTACAAGAGATCAAGAAGATAGTACCCTTTACAGTAGCCAAGCATAAATTGAGATATCTAGGGATATACCTAACCTGAAAAACCCAAAGATCTATAGGAAGAAAACTAGAGAATCTTATTATAAGAAACTAAAAGGGACCTTCACAAATTGAAGAATATCCCATGATTGTGGACCAGAAAACTCAAAATTATAAAGATGTTAAGTTTACCTAAGGAACTATATTAGTTCAATGCAATCCTGACTCAAATACCAGCCTATTTTTCAAAGAAATGGCAAAAACTCATTTCATATGGAATGAGAAGAAGCCACATATTAGCAAAGAAATCCTCTTGAAGAAGAATAAAGTGTGAGGACTTTCAATGCCTGACTTAGAAACGTATAGAACTACAGTTGTCAAGACAGCACAGTACTAATATAATGTTAGATACATGGACCAATGGATAGGAGCAGAAAATCCAGAAATAAAAATACAGCAGTGTGCAAACATCTGATGTTCAATAAGGGCCCCAAAATGTCAAACGGAAAGTGGATGCTTGCTTTAACAAAGGGTGATGGAAAAATTGGATGTCAACCTGCTGAAGAATGACCCAACACCCTTACTTCACTCCACTCACAAGAACAAATTCAAGGTGGTTCACAGACCTCAAGGTAAAACCCAAAACTATCAGGATCATCAGTGGGAAAATTGGGACAAAGCTAAGAACCTTAGTGTAGGGAATACATAGGCTATCAGAAAAAAAGTAAGGATACACGCTATGAGGAAGATAAAATAGATATGTGGGGCATAATAAAGATAAAACACTTGTGTCCATCAAAAGACATCTTCAAGAAAATAATAAGAGTGCCCACAGTGTGGGAAAATATATTTAGCAATGACATATCAGACCAAGGGCATATTACTAAAATCTATAATACAATCCTGCAAGCTTACACTAAGAAAAAGCGACATGCCCACTGAGGAGGTGGGCACAAGTCTTGAACAGAAGGTTCACAAGGGAGGAAACCCTAATGGCCAATTAACATTTGAGAAAATGCTCACAATCATTAGCCATCCAGGAAATGCAAATTAAAACAACTATGAGATATCACCCAATATCCACAAAGATAACCCAATAAAAATCATAAAGTAAAAATGTTGGAGGGAGTGTGGTGAGATAGAAACTCATTCATTGCTGGTGGTCTTATAGATATATACAGCCACTGCAGAAAGTGACTTGGAGATACCTAAAACAGATGGGAATCAAGTTACCTTATGACCCAGCAACCCCACTACTGGGTATATACCCAGAAGAAATAAGAAAAAGACCACAACCAGACATCTGTGCTCCAATTCCCCTCTCTACACAGTTCACAATCACAAAGAATTGGAAATAGCCTAAATTGCAATAGATGAATGTATTTAAAAACTCTGGTATATACACTTAATGGAGTACTATGCATCCCTAAAACATAGTGATGAAAAGATGAAGTGCCTCATCTCGAAAGAGTGGAAGATATTATACTGAATGAATTTAGCCAAGCACAAAAGTACAAGTACAATATGAATCCACTGAGGTAAACTCAACCAGCAGAACGAACATAAGTGAAAATGCACTTAAGCCTCAGTTGCCAGAATTCAGATCAGATACTCTGGCATGAGCCAGACTAAACCAAATGACATGAACATCAGAAAGAAAGAAAGAAAGAAAGAAAGAAAGAAAGAAACAAAGAAACAAAGAAAGAAAGAAAGAAAGAAAGAAAGAAAGAAAGAAAGAAAGAAGAAATGATGCAGATAACACCTGTGCTGAAAGACATCTTTCCCCTCTCCTTCTCATATGCCTTTAAGGCCTACAGAGGGCTGGGGCGTGAAAAAAGATGACAATGTGGAACCAGGGCACTAATCCTCCCAAGGGAAGGGCATTTGTATGTCTCCACAGGAAAGGGAGTCCCAGAGTAGACCTCATTCTGGTGCACGAACACTTGAGGGTGACGTTCCTGCTTGGAACAGCTCATTCACAGAGAACTGAAGGGCTGGCCTCAACTGGAGACACAACAAGGCATCCCCTCTCTAGATGATAGTGCTGTAGAGGATTACACTGAAGATACCATTTAGGGAGTGCAGTCAGTCTGACCCACCCACATGGGGCAAACCAAGGAGGGAGTACAACAGATCAGCAATGGGAACAAAGCCAGAAAATCCCTGAGGAATTCCCATTGGAGACTTTTGACTCGGGGGACAGTTCTTGGCAACTCATCTGAACTGGTTGGGGATACTCACAAGGGGACCACACTGAAAGTCTAAATGTGTGCTGGGGTGGGAGGGAGGTGCTAGACCGCTCCTTCCCTGACTGAAGGAAGAGCACTGTGGACTTGTAGGAGGTGCTCCTTTTGGTCATGAATGCTGAGGAATAAAATGATGTAAGTGCTGTTAGGTAAGTGGGTCCCAGGATGAGGAACCCTGAAAGAAGAGAGGATTGGACTGATGGATTATAACAGGTCTGGCTTGCTATTTAACAGAGAGATACCCATCTTCTCTGGGTCAGGATAACACTTAGACTTAGAACTATTTGTATGGACTTTCTTTCTTTTTTTCTTTTGGTGTCTGTCTATATAAGATAGGCAGGATAAGCAATCCCAAGGAGACGGTGAAGGTACCAACAGTTCGGGTAAGGCGGGGAGAGGGGAGGGCAAGGTGGTGGGGTGTGAGTGGTTAGCTAATAACAACAGTGACCGGGGAATAGCAAAGATTCTAAAATTGACAGTGAGAAGGGTGCAGTGTCTCTGGTTTGTTTGATCAATAGAGATGTATCTGGGAGGAATTACTGAGAGGTGAACAATGGGTAAACATGATAGTAGGGCAGGACAAAAGAAAAGAGAAAAAGAAGAAAGAAGAAATAAAAAATATATGCATAGGTATAAATATAGATATGTATATATGTTAATATATAAAGATAGTTATATTTGTCTATGTAAATATATATATATATATATAAATACAACAAGGAAGCAGATGGACTTTGGGCCTCTACTTAAATCTTACCTCAGTACAAGAATGGTTTGTTCTAATAATATGGCACTCTATGATACTCAACTTCCCCTTCCCTACAGGAACGCTGAAGACAAAATGGGCACATAAGCAAATGTAGTGAAGAAAGCTGATGGTGCCCGGCTATTAAAAGATATAGTGTCTGGGGTCTTAAAGTCTTGTAGTTAAACAAGCATCCATCTAGCAGAGAAGCAACAAAGCCCACACTAGCAGTGTGGAAAAAGCACACTAGCCTGTGTGATCAAGAGGTGTTGACTAAAGAGGTATCAGGAGTTCAAAAACAAGTATTCAAATGGACAAGAGGGAGTGTAGATAAAGTGGAGATCCAAAATCCACCTGTAAGATCATTGGACAGTCGCTCACAGAAGTTACACAAGGAAGGGATGATAAATCTAGGGAGCAGTATGGCACTGAGGAAAAACATAACCATCCTCTAGTACTTTAATATTTACTCCCCTTACTGTTATGGTCTTTGTTCTACCTCACTAATCTTGTTAGACCTGGGTAGATTTATTTGTATAATTAAGAGCATTCCATGCATAAAAGTCAAGATAGATAACCCTTCAGAAACTGTAATGGGAATGATTCCCTGAGGGTACAGGAAGAGGTGGGGGCGGGAGAAGGGGAGCTGATAGCAATGATAACTGTATAACCCCACTCGAGGGAAACAAATAGCAGAATTGCAGGTGAACGGATACATTGGATGGTGTAAAATATGGAAAATATACACACATATATTTATATAAACTAAATGTAATATATATGTTTTATATAATAAAAGAATTATATACATTTATATATAAATATTTTTATCATTTTATATATATATAAATAAAGGTTCCTGGGGGTTAGGTGGGTGGGGGCAATAAAAGGAAGCTGTTATCAAAGAGTTCAAGAAGAAAGAAAATGTTTTGAAACTGATGTGGTAGCAATTGTAAAATTATGCTTACCTAACTGAATTATGAATTGATATATCAGTAAGACTTTATCATAAAATGATTAATAATAAAAAGAAATCAATGCATTGTATTAGTCAGACCTGCACAGAATCTCTTCAAACTGTTGAAGAACAAGAGTGCCATTTGAGGACTAACATGCACTTGACATAAGCCATGGCAATTTCAATTCCTTCATAGGCATGTGAAAAAATCGGACAATGAATACAGATGACCAAAGAGACTCAGTGTATTCAAATTGTGCTGCTGACAAAGGACATTGAAAGTACTGTGGACAATCAGAAAGTACTGTGGACAATCAGAAGAACAAACAAATCTGTCTTGGAAAAAGTACAGTCAGAATGCTCTTTAAAAGTAAGTTAGGATGGCTAGACTTTGTCCCATGTGCTTTGGATGTATTCTCAGGAGACATCAGTCCCTAAAAGAGGGCATCTTGTTTGGTAGAGAGTCAACAACAAAATGCAAGACTTTCAAGGAATTGGGTAAACACAGTGGCTGATATAAGAGGCTCAAACAGAACAATTCTGGGGATGACCAAGTGGGAACAGACTTCACAGCATCTAACATGTCATCTAATTTATCTTTTTCTGCTTTTGTATTTTTAATTATATTTAGTAATGCATTTATGCCACATATTATGGCCCCTAAGTGTTCCCTATTTCATGTTGTTGGTTGTTATAGTTCTAGATTTTACATTTAGATCTTTATTTCACTTTGAGCTCTTGTTGAATATGGAATGATGTATGGCTCCTGTTTCATTCAACTGAAAATAGATGTCCAATTTTGCCAACATTATTTTTAAAGGATATTTTTCCTCATTTACCGTGTTTTGATCTTCTGCCAGAGATCAGCTCCCTGTGTGTGCAGAGATTTACTTCTGGTTTTCAATTATGTTTCATTGGTCAGTGTATCTATGATTATACCAGTGCCAGACTGTTCAGACTATTAGAATTGTGCAGTAGGTTTTGAGACCAGGAAGTGAGAGGCTTACTACTTTGTTCTTCTTTAGTAGTTCTTTGTATATCTTAGATCTTTTACCTTTCCGTATACAGTTGGAGATTAATTTTTCAAATATTTGAAGGTCAATGCTTGAATTGATGGGCATTATCTTAGGTAGTCTTGACATTTTCATGTTGTCTTCATACCCATGAACATGGGATAGTTTTTCATTTATGTAGGTCTCTTGATTTCTTAAAGTAATATTATAGTTTTCTTTGTACAGATATCTCGTGCTGCTTGTTAGTTTTATTCCTAAGTATTTCATCTTTGGAGGATCAACTATAAATGCTATTGTTTTCCTAATTTCATTTCAGGATTCTCTTTGTTCGTATAAAAAAATCCAACTAATTTTTATACTCTGTCACTTTGTTGACTCTTTTTATTAACATCACCAATTTTATTGCTGAGTCACTGATTTCCATTAACATGTTATGTTTTCCATTGTTAATGAGGTTAAATATAATTTCATTTTGAAGACCACTTATATTTGTACTAAATAGAAACACACGATATTCAGCTTAATGTTTTTATTCTGCAGGAGCACGGTACTCTCAATGTCAGTCATGCTCTAATTGTGGCATGACCATGGAAATTTACACAATGCCAAGTACTGGGTGGCTGAGTAGATGCCGTTTTGGAAATATAGAGATTTTAGAGAATGTCTGCCTTATTCATTTGGCTATACATTTAGTGTCAGTAATTTTGCCTCCACTTGATGTTATAAGGTTACAGGTCGGGCTACTAACTACAAGGTCAGCAGTTCAGAAATGCCGGACTCTAGGGGAGAAAGACAAGACTCTTAATTCCCTTAAAGAGTTACAATCTCTGGAAGAGAAACACCTCTACCCTGTCCTTGAGGGGTGCAATGAGCTGGGATTGACTGTGGTACTGTTTGGTTTAGATTTTTTTTTTTAAACATAAGGTTCACACCTCTTCCCCTCTTAATGACGTTAACTGTTAAGGATAGAGAACCATTCCTTGTAAGAATGGACACAAAGCAAAAAATAGATAAAGGGAAAAATCAAAAAAGTATCATTGTCACAGATGTGATAAGAAACTTACTGTTAATTACTATGGTTTATTTGCATATATATTTCCAACCTTTTTTTGCTTGTTTGTTAATCAAGGGCACTCCCACTAACTTGAATTTAGAATTGCTTTTGATAGAAGAGAAACAGTGATTTCCACAATACAGGGAAACCTATACTTAACCAAAACAATGAGAAATATGTGTTTAGTTACGTTTTATTAATGCTACCATGCTTTCAAGATTTGTAACAGAGAAATGACAAATTTTCTCACCACCAAATTAGTAATGTATGGAATGTAAACTATAGGTATAACTTTGTTTTACATGCATGTACTTATGTATGTCTGTAGTGGGGAAAAATGACTGAAAATTTACCAAACTATAAATCCAAATTTGATGGCTATCTATCAGTTTTTTAAAAATCATTTTATTAGGGACTCATACAACTCTTTTCACAATCTGTACATACATCATTTGTATCTAGCATATTCGTACATATGTTGCCATCATCATTCTCAAAACATCTGCTTTCTACTTGAGCCCTTGGTATCTGTTCCTCATTTTACCTCTCCCTCCCCACTCCCCTTCCCCCTGAACCCTTGATAATTTATAAATAATTATTATTTTATCATATCTTACACCATCCGACGTCTTTCTCACCCAGTTCTCTGTCTGTCTTCCAGGAAGGAGGTTATATTTAGACTTTGTCATCTGTTCCCCCTTTCTCCCTCACCCTTCCTCCACCCTCCCGGTATCGCCACTCTTACCACTAATCCCGAGGGTTTCATCTGTCCTGATTCCCTGTATTTCCAGTTCCTACCTCTGCCAGTATACATCTTCTGGTCCAGAAAGTTATGTAAGGTAGAATTGGGATCATGGTAGTGTAGGGGAGGAAGCATTTAAGAACTAGAGGAAAATTGTTTCATCATTGCTACACTGCACTATGACTGGCTCGTCACCTTCCCATAGCCCTTCTGCAAGGGGAAGTCCAACTTCCCCCAGATGGGCCCTGGGTCCCCACTCTGAACTCCCCCTCATTCACAATGCTATGATTTTTTTTTTGTCTTTGATGCCTGATACCTGATCCCTTCAACACCTTGTCATCTCATAGGCTGGTGTGCATTTTCCACATGGGCTTTGTTGTTTCTCACTTAGATGGCCCCTTGTTTATCTTCCAGCCTATGGGAACCCAGATTCTATATACTTTGACAACTGGGCACCATCAGCTTTCTTCACTGCATTTGCCTATGCACCCTATTTGTCTTCAGTGTTCCTGTTGGAGTAGGCTGGTGTGCTTCTTCCATGTGGGCTGTATTGTTTCTTAGCTAGATGACCGCCTGATTGTTGTCAAGTCTTTAAGACCCCTGATGCTATATCATTTGATAGCCAGGCACCATCAGCTTTGTTCACAACTTTTGCTTATGCACCCACTTTGTCCTCAGCGATCAAGTCGGGACAGGGCAGTGTGCTTCTTCCATGTGGGTTTTCTTGTCTCTTAGCTGGATGACTGCTTGTTTATATTCAGGTCTTTAAGACTTCAGGTGCTATATCTTTTGCTAGCCGGGCACCATCAGCTTTCTTCACCACAGTTGCTTCTACACCGATTGTCATCAGTAATCGTACCAGGTAGGTGAGCATCACAGACTGCCAAAATGTTAGAACAAAGTGTTCTTGTGTTAAGGAAGTACTTGAACAGGGGTCCACTGTCAATCTGTTTCCTTAATACTAAATCTATAAATATATGTACATAGCTCTATTTCCCCCTCGTTGTATACAAAGATATTTGCATCTTTATATGTCTATATTTAAATCTCTATGACTACCCTTTGCCCTTTGCCTCCTAGTTCTTTCCTGTTTCTTTGTACATTCCTCTTGTCCCACTATCATGTTCTGCCTTCATTTGGGTTTTAGGAATTCCTCTCGGTTACATTGCCCTTGATCCAGCCCTGCCAGACCTCCCAGACCCTCCTTGACACTGATTTTGGATCACTTATTATTCCCTTGTCCCTGGGCTTGTTAATACCTTCTTCCTTTTCCCCGCCTCCGCTACCCCCATGTCCCCCTGGAACTGTCATCCTGTTGTTCTCCTGCTTGTTTATTCCACCTATCCCTTCCAGGTAGACATGCTATGTACTAACACAAGACTGAGTACCACGAAGCAACAACAAAAAGTAAAACAATAGCTACAACACACACATGTATACACTCATAAACATGAATAGTTCAGGATCTGTTTGTTTTTCTTCACAGGTGCTTCCCAGTCAGTCTGATGGGGTGCCATGCCCTGTCACCACCTCTATCCCTGGGGACTACATTGCTCTGCTTCCCTCGCTACTATACTGCTGTCCCAGAGGCTGCTTTCAGTGTGGTGAGCTCATGGTGGGCACAATTCCCGCAGTGTGTCTCTAGTGTTGTTCCCAATGGTGCTGGGGTCAGTGAGGAACGCTGTGTCCCATGGTGGGGCTGGCCCTGTGGTCATCTCTGTCCATTGCTTTTCTGAGCAGGAACATTGTCCTCAGGGCTTGGTGAGCTAGGATGTGCGTCACTCTTTTCTCTTTTTTTTCCCCTAGGCCCCCTCATTGGCTCCTGTGTGCTCTGATCAGACCAATCCCTCTTCCCCTCTTCTTGAGCAGTAGCGTCAGTGCTTTCCTCTGAAGTGAATTCTTCTTGGGGGGAGGGTGGTGCTGTCCACTTAGTTGGTAATGGGACTGGCCCCTCAAGCCTCTCTATCCGTTCCCTGCTTCATGTCAGTGTGTTGCCTTCTTATCTTGGAGCTCCAGGTTGAAATCTGGTCTCTCTTTCCCTGTGGAAACACAATCAACACCCTCCCCCTGTGTGGGTTAGTGCCCTGCTCCCCCGGCTACCCATTCTCCCTTTTAATGGGCTACCATATGTATCCCATATGTATCCCTGAGTTTAGTCTGGCCCCTGCCGTATTACCTGGGCCTCACCCCAGGGACATATGTATACAGCATCTTCTTCCCTGTGCCCCTTTAGAATTTTTTTTTTAGCTTACCTCATCAGACTCATGTGGTACTTGTCTTTTTGTGCATGGTTTACTTCACTTAGCATGATCTCCTCCAGTTCTTCCCATGCGGCAATGTGCTTCCTGCGTTCATCATTGCTTTTTAGGGATGTGTAATACTCCACTGTATGTATGTACCAGAGTTTTTTAATCCATTCTTCTGTTGATGGGAATTTGGGCTGTTTCCAACTCCTTGCAATTGTTAACTGTGCCGTGATGAACATTGGGGCACAGATGTCTGGCCGTGGTTTGTTTTTTGTCTCTTCTGGGTATATGCTCAGTAGGGGGATTGCTGGATCATAAGGTAGCTCAATTTCCAACTGTTTTAGATATTGCCAAATCGATTTCCATAATGTTTGTACACACCTACAAGTCCACCAGCAGTTCCTATCTCTCCGCATCCCCTCCAACATTTGTTACTTTTTGGTTTCTTGAATTGAGCTATCCTTGAGGGTGTTAGGTGGAACCTCATAATTGTTTTAATTTGCATTTCTCTTATGACTCAAGATCTGGAACATTTCTCATATATTTATTGGCCATTTGGATTTCTGCCCTTGAGAAACTCCTGCTCAGGTCCATTGCCCACCTCCTGAATAGACAAATGGTTTTTTTCTTGCAGTTTAGCACTGTATTGTAGATTTTAGTAATAAGGCCTTTGTCTGGTGTGTCATTGCTAAAGATGTTTTCCCATTCTGTAGTCCCTCTTACTACTCTCAGTGAATTCTTTTGATGTACGTAAGTGTTTTATTTTTAGTATGTCCCATTGGTCAATTTGTGCCTCCTCTGTGTTGGTATCCTTCCCGATTTCCGATAGCCTATGAAATCCCTGTGCCAAGGTTCTCAGGTTTGCCCCAATTTCCTCATTGATGGCCCTAATAGTTTGGGGTTTTATCTCAAGGTCTGTGATCCACCTTGAGTGTATTCTTGTGCATGGAGTGAGGTAAATTAGGTTTTGCTTCATTTTTCTGCAGCTACATATCCATTTTTTCCCAGCACCATGAATTGAAGAGGGCATCCACTTCTTCCCATTTGATAATTTTTGGCTCCTTATCAAAGATCAGTTGTCTGTATGCTGATGATTTTATTTCTGGATTTTCAATCATTTTTCATTGATCTGAATATCGATCATTATACCAGTACCACACTGTTTTGACCACTGTGGCTGTCTAGTAGGTGCTAAAGTCGGGTAAAGCAAGCCCCCCTTCTTCTTAAGGAGTCCTCTGCTAATTCTCGGTTTCTTCCCTCTCCATATGAAGCTGGTAATCTGTTTTTCAAACTCTTTGAAGAAAGTTGCAGGTGTTTGGATCTGGATAGCATTGAACTTATATAGTGACTGGGGTAGAATTGATATCTTTACAATATTGAGTCTGCCAATCCACGAGCATGGGATCTCCTTCCATTTGTTGAGGTCATCCTTGGTTTCTTTTAATCGTGTTTTATTGTTTTCCTCATACAGATCTTTTGTTTTTGAGTCAGGTATATCCCTAAATATTTCAATTTGTGTTTGGCTATTGTGAAGGGTACCCCCTTTTTACCTCCTCTTCTGTGTCCTTGTCGGGTGTATATAGTAGTGCAATAGACTTCTGGTTGTTGGTCTTGTAACCTGCTACTCTGCCATATTCCTCTATTGCTTCCAGTACTCCTCTTGTGGAACTTTTAGGATTTTCCATATATTAAATCATATCATCTGCAAATAACGATAGTTTCACTTCCTTCCCCAGACGAATACCTTTGATGTCCTTTCTTTGCCTTATATTGTTAGCCAGGACCTGCAGCACGATGTTAAATAGGAGTGGGGACAGGGGACAGCCTTGTCTAGTCCCCCTTTTCAGAAAATTTGATCTTGTCTTTTCTCCATTGACTACCACATTGGCTGTTGGTTTAGCATATATACCTTGTATTACATTGAGGAATTTTCCTTCCATTCCTATCTTCTTGAGTGTCTTAAACATGAATTGGTGTTGGATGTTGTAGAATGCTTTTTCTGCATCTATTGATATTATCACGTGGTTCTTATATTTCTTCGTTTCAATGTGATGAATAAGACTAATAGTCTTACCTATGTTTAACCATCCCTGCATCCCTGGTATGAATCCCACTTGGTCATGGTGAATTATTTGTTTTATATATTTTTGTATTCTCTTTACTAGTATTTTTTAAAGGATTTTTGCATCGATATGCAATAGGGAAATTGGTCTGTAGTTCTCAATTCTTGTGGGATTTTTGCTCAGTTTAGGTATCAGAGTATGCTAGCTTCACAGAAGGAATTTTGGAGTTTGCCATCTTCTTCTATGGTGTGGAAGAGTTTGGGTAGGATTGGTGTCAGTTCTTCCCTGAATGCTTGATAGAATTCACCAGTGAATCCGTCTGGTCCCGGTGTCTTCTTGGTTGGTAATTCTTTGATAGCCTTGTCTATTTATTCTATTGATATGGGTCTGCTGAGGTTCTTGATGGCCATTGGGAATAATCTAGGGAGGGATTGTTTTTCCAAGAATTCGTCCATGTCTTCCAAGTTTTTGAATTCTTTGGAGTACAGTCCTTCATATTACTGTGTAATTATCCTTTTTTTTTTAACAATTTATTGGGGCTCATACAATTCTTTTCACAGTTCATACATATACATACATCAATTGTATAAAGCACATTTGTACAGTCTTTGCCCTAATCATTTTTTCTCTTTTCTTCTTTTACATTTTATTAGGGACTCATACAACTCTTACCACAATCCATACATATACATACATCAACTGTATAAAGCACATCCATACATTCCCTGCCCCAATCATTCTCAAGGCATTTGCTCTCCACTTAAGCCCCTTGCATCAGGTCCTCTTCCCCCCCCCTCCCTCCCCATTCCCCCCTCCCTCATATGCCCTTGGTAATTTATACATCGTTATTTTGTCATATCTTGCCCTATCCGGAGTCTCCCTTCCCCCCTTCTCTGCTGTCCCTCTCCCAGGGAGGAGGTCACATGTGGATCCTTGTAATCAGTTGCCCCTTTCCAACCCACTCACCCTCCACTCTCCCAGCATCGTCCCTCACACCCTTGGTCCTGAAGGTATCATCCACCCTGGATTCCCTGTACCTCCAACCCTCATATACACCAGTGTACAGCCTCTGTCCTATCCAGCATAATTATCCTTTTGATTTCACTATGGTCCATTGTAATATTCCCTCTTTCATCCCTCATGCTTGCTATTGAAATCTGTTCATTTCTTTCTTTGGTCAAATTCACAAGAGGTTTCTCAATTGGATTTATCAATTCAAAGTACCAAATTTTGGAGCATTGATTTTTCCCATAGTTTTCTTATTTTCTCTCTCCTGAATCTCAGATCTAATTCTTATTATTTATTTTCTTTTTCTGTTAGTTGGATTTTCTTGCTGACTCCACTCTAGTTGCTGTAAATTTTGTGCCAGTGTATCAATCATAAGCCTCTCCTTCTTTATGTGTGCATGTAATGCTATGAGGCTTCCTCTGATGACTGCCTTTGCTGTGTCCCATAAGTTTTGGTATGTCATGTTTTCTTTCTCGTTGGTTTCTAGAAATTTCCTAATTTCATCTCTGATCTGAGCCAGTGTGCTCTCCTTTTGCAATAATTTATATATTGTCCAATGGTTTGTCCTTGATTTCTTTATCTTCCTTTTGTTTATTTCCAATCTTATGGCATAGTGTTCAGAGAGAGAAGTCTGTATGATATTAATGTACTTGAATTTATGTAGATTCAACTGTGCCCTAGCCTGTGGTCTATTTTTGTAAATGTGCCATGTGGACTTGAATAGAATGTGAATTCAATTTTGTTTGGGTGGAGAGTTCTGTAGATATCTATCAGGTCAAGTTGTCTAATTACAGTGTTTAGATCTTTAGTCTCCTTGTTGAGTTTCTTTCCGAGTGATCTATCTTTCTCAGAGAGCCGTGCATTGAAGTCACCTACTATAATTCTTGAGGCTGTGATTTCTTTTTTCATCCTTTGCAGTGTTAGCTTGACATATTCTGCTGGACACTTGTTTGGCGAGTAAATGTTTAAAATGCTTATTGGTTCTTTATGTAATGCTCCCTTGAGCATTATATAGTGTTCATCCTTATCTCTTTTTATGGTTTGCACTTTGAGGTCTATTTTATATGAGATTAGGATTTCAGCCCCGGCTTTTTTTTTTTTAATTAGACTTTGCAACTGGTATTTTCTCCAGCCTTTGATTCTCAACCTGTTTTTATCTGTGATGTTGAGATGTGTCTCCTGTAGGCAGTAGATCAAGGGTTTGTGTTTTCCAAGGCAGTCTATTTAGCCTCTGTCTCTTAAGGCCAGAGTTCAAACCATTAATATTCTGGGTTATTACATCTATCTGTGGACCCTGTGATGTCCTTTTATCTCTCTTGTGTTGGGTGTTTTCCTACCTTCCTTTCTTTTCTGTGGGCTGTGCATATGTGTGTTTGTGGATTATTCTTGCCTTCTTTCCATCGTTGAGCCCGTTCTATCTTGGGGCTGTTTTCCATTGATGGTCTCTGAGTGGAGGTGTTCTGTGTGGCGGTCTCTTGTATGTGCTTGGTGAGTCTTATTCTTCTGCTCATACTGGGTCAGTGAGGATCTTTTGTCGTGCTGGGTTCCTTTTAGCATATTCTTTGAGGCTTTCCTTGCCCGGGAAGACTCTCACTTCTCCCTCAATTTTGATAGATCATTTGCCCTGATAGAGTATTCTTGGGTTTGTGTTATTTTCCTGCAATTTTCAGAATATGCTGCTCCACTGTCTCCTCTTCTTCATAATGTCTGCTGACAGGTCTGCGCATATTCTTATCTGTTTTCCTTTATACGTGGTTGCCTGTTTTTCCCTAACTGCTCTCTTAATTTTCTCCTTTTCCTCAAAGTTGGAAAGTTTAACAACTCTATGTCTTGGTGACTTCTTCTGGGGATTCAGTATAGCCGTTGTTCTTTCAGTCTCCTGGATAGTTGCCTGGTTTTCATTTATTAAGTTAGAGAAGTTTGCCTCCAAGCACTCCATCACTATTTTGGATGCTGGTTTCCTTGATGTGCATTCCTCCAGCAGACCAATAATTCTGATGTTTCTTCTCAGCGTCAGACATGGCTCTGAGGTTTTCTTCACCTTCTCTGATGAACTTGTTAGACTTTTCCTCACGTTTATTAATTTCTGCTTACGAATCCTCTAAGTCACTGGTGCAGTTCTCTGCCTCCTCCATTCTCAAGCAAAGACCATGAGTTTGCTATTAGTTTTTTGTTATCTCACCCTTTGACTCCTGTATTTCCCTTTGGTGCAGAGCCTTTATTTCCTCTATCATTTACATCCTTTTTTTTTTTTTGTAATGTTTCCCTCATGTTCTGTATGGCTCCAAGCAGCATTCTGAATATTTCTTTCTGTGGGAGGTCAACCTCTGCCTTTTCTATGACTGCTGTTAGGTCCAGGTGGTCCTCTGGCATTGGATTTTGTTTCTCTTTTCTTGTTGAAACTGTGGAAGCAGGCTTCTGGTGTTTTTGTTGATTTGTCGGAAATTGGTGCCATTTCCCTGGGTGTCTCAGAACCCTGGGCTCTCTCTTTGAGAGGTTGGTGTTGGTGTTTCAGCTGATTACTTTAGCCAACTGTCCCTTTGAGTTGTGTTTCACCTTTGTCCTGCTGGGGATTCCCTCTAGCCTTGGCCTATGGTTTGTGCAGCAGTCACCTTTAGGTCGCCTGAAGGGCTGTTTGCAGCTTTGCACACTGTGGTCTGATAGAAAGTATTGGCCTCAGTGCATGGGAGCATATTTAGGGGATGGGTTGAGGGTTGGGTGATATGGTTCTTGCTAGGGGCAATTCCCTCAGTAGGCAGGTGTGATGGGGGCCGGTGACTGGTGTGCAGATGCACCACTTGGAGCCCAAAGGGTGGGATAGAGTGAGCAGGGAGAAGGGCGAATGCATTGAGCAAGTCCCAATGGCTTGGGTTCTTATGCCACAGCTGCAGAAAGTTCTGCCAGACTTGGGTCCTCTGCCTGGCAGGCCTGAAGTGGTGTGACAGAATGGGAATCTCTGCGTGCCTGTGTGTGTGTACGGGTGTGTGTATGTATAGGGGCACGGGTGGCAGGGGAGGCCCAGGGAGGAGGCAAGCTGACGGATCTTCAAGGAGCGCTGTGACGGGGTGGACACCTCTGGGCTGAGACCTCGGAGCATGTGGCACGTCTGATTGATGGTTCGTGTGGAGCACTAAGGCAAGACCGCAGCCTCTGCCTTCTGCCTGGCTGTGGCGCTGTGTGCCCGCCTCCCAGGAGAAGGTGGGGGGGAGGTATGGCCCCCTGGACCACGAGGGGTGCCCGGGCGGGGCCCGAGTCTACAGGGGGTGGGGAGTATGGTGGCTGGAGCACACACAGGGACCCCGGACACCCTGAGGTGGGGTGGGGTTGCTGACTGACGGTTTTGCGCAGAGTGCGGAGGCTGGCACAGCTTCAGCAGTGCACCTGGCTGCCCTGTAGCGCCGGTCCCGGCAGAGTCGCCACCCAGAGTGCTGCACCAGAGACCATGGGTGTCCACACGGAGCCCTGGCGATCAGGTGGGGGTCCACCTCTTGGTCTGAGAGATGCTCTGGGTGGTCTTAGGAATCAAATAGACAGATTTGAAAGCTCTACTCCGCCCCCAACTCTCCCCACTCACCGATCTCCTCGGGACTGCGGGTGTGAGCTACCTATCTGGTGGCCATCTTCCTGGAGTCCCTCTCTATCAGTTTTTAATAAAACAAAAGATAACCCGCATACATTGAACTGGACTGATTGAAAAATACAGGAAATAAAATATAAGAATTTGAACAGAGAAGTGTGACTGATTTCCAGTCAAACATGAATATATCAATTAGATCATCTATTCTGTGTATCAGCTCGTTTTCCCCCTCCTTCCCCACTCCCCCCTCACTCGTGAACCCTTGATAATTTATAAATTATCATCAGTTTTTCATATCTTAAACTGCCCGACATCTGCCTTCACGCACTTTTTTGGAAAAGGTTTCTCTGAACAGTAGTAGAGAGTCGAAGTGTGGAAGGTGATCAGGGAGTATTGGGAGCCTGACACTCAGTAAGTCTGAGAGGTGCTTACAAGGCCCTTTAGGAGCGTCGTTGTCCACTGAAGTGTCCCACATGACAATCATTGTCCCCGTGACAACCATTCCTTTCATTTTGAATAAGAAAAAGTGGCAACGGAAGTGACAGAACAACTCAGAGACTGTGTAATGATAAATCACTGCAAGCAGATGGCATCTGATGTATTTATGTTCTGAAAGAAGTTAATATGTTCTAGAAGAAGTTAATACAGAAGTAGATGGTGTTAAAAATAGGTTCTTTGTCACTACAAGCAGTTCTTATTCAAGAATTTGTGAAGTCTCTGCAATAGTAACCATCTTTAGAAACGTGATGAGGGTGATGAAGAACTCAGTCTACTTCAATACAAATAATCTAATTTTTCTTCAATATTTGGATGTTGGGAGGCTGTGAAAAGAGGTGAATACCAGTAAAGTGCATATTTGAAGCATCAACTTCCCAATAATATAATTATTTTATGAGGGTATATTAAGATGGACACAATTACATTAAAAATCATTTTATTGGTGGCTCAAACAATGTATCACAATCCATATATCCATCCATTGTGTCAAGCAAATTTGTACATATGTTGCCATCATTATTTTGAAAACATTTTCTTTCTACTTGAACCCTTGGTTTCAGCTCTCTGCCCTCTCCACGCTCTCTCTCATGATAACTTATTATTATTTTGTCATGTTTTACACTGTCCCACGTCTCCCCTCACCCACTTTTCAGTTGTCTGTCCCCCAGGGACGGGGTTATATGTAGATCCTTGTGATTGGTTGTCCCCTTCTACCCCAGATTCCTCTTTCCCTCCTGGTATCGCCACTCTCATTATTGGTCCTAGGGGCTTTATCTGTCCTGGATTCCCTGTGTTTCCAGTTCTCTCTGTACCAGTGTATATCCTCTGGTCTAGCCGGATTTTTAAGTAGAACTGGCATCTTGATGGTAGGGGTTGGGGGGCAGTGAGGATCGACTAAAGAAATAGAGGAAAGTTGTATGCTTCATCATTACTATACTGTACCCTGACTGGCTTGTCTCCTCTCTGTGACCTTTATGTAAGGGGATATCTAGTTGTCTACAAATGTGCTTTAGGTCTCCATTCCGCACTCCCCCTCATTCACAATGATATGATTTTTTGTTCAGATAATGACTGATACCTGATCTTATTGACACCTCATGATCACATACGCTGGTGTGCTTCTTCCATGTGGGATTTTGGGTTTCTCAGCTGGATGGCCGCTTGTTTATCTTCAAGCCTTTAAGACACCAAATGCTTTATTCCTTGATAGCTGGGCACCATCAGCTTTCTTCACCATGTTTGCTTGTGCACCCACTTTGTCTTCAGTGATCGTGTCGGGAAGGTGAGAATCATGAAATGCCAGTTTAATAAAACAAAGTGTTCTTGCATTGAGGGAGTACTTGAGAAGAAGCCCAGTGCCCATCTGCTACTTTAGTAGTAAACACATAAATATATACACATAGATATATTTCCCCATCATATATAAATATATTTACATATGTACATGCCTTTATTTATACATCTATAAATACCCTTTGCCACTTAGTTATTTCCTGTATTTCCTTTTACTTTGCTCTTGACCCACTATCATGCTCAGCCTTCATTTGGGTTTCAGCAACTCCTCTTGGTTATATTGCCCTTGATCAAGCCCTACCAGGCCTCCTGCACCCTACTTGCATTCAATTTTTGTCACTGTTGTTCCCTGTCCCTGGGTTTGTTAACACCCACTTCTTTTCCCCACCTCCCCCTCCCTGATGTCCCCCCAGAACTGTCGGTTCTGTTGCTTTGTCCTCCAGAGTGTTTGTCCCACCTATCTCATCTAGATAGACCTACAGAGATAATAATATGCACAAAAAACAAGACAAAGCAAGACTAAGCAACAAAACAAAAAACAATGACAAAAAAGAGAAAAGCCTGTAAATAGTTCTAGGTCTGTTTGTTGTCCTTTAGGAATGTTTTCCAGTCAAATCTGATGGGGTGCCATGCCCTGGCCCCAAAGTCTATTCTTGGTATTCCATCAGGACTTCCTTGCTCTTTAACCCTTGCTGTTCTGTTGCACGCCCTTAGTGTTTGGGGGACAAAAAAGAGTTAAATTCACAAGTACAACACATAAAAACACTGCCACATCCAATGACCTTCTCCTAAGCTATGCATAGTCTTATAAATGTTGGATCTCAAAAATATAAGACCTATTTAATTTGCCTCTTCTCTAAACCCAAGTCAACCAGATATGCTTATGTCTGACTTAACTAGCCCCCAAATGTCAAAAGTGTATGGGAAGAAAGAGAAATGACCCTTCTCAAAATACCAATCTTTTTCCCATTCTGAGTAAAGTACTTAATTTAGCACATGTAAAAAAGTTTATTAGATTCAAAATGCTGTTGTTTATGCCCCCAAAACCTAATGCACCAGAAGAAATAAATGAGGGGAAGTAAAATTTAATTTTAGCTTCTGAGGCAGAAGTGGTGTCCCTTTTCTGAGAAATGTTTAGTGGAAGTCTCCAGGGAAGCCATCTGGTGCGGGACGTGTTGGTGCTGTTAGGAATTTTTAAGTCACTGATTCTATCTCTTCCACTTGGTATTAATGTAGTGAGAATTTTGTCTTATTGTTTCTTGACCCATTTTAAGTAGTTTGTGTGTTACTAGGAATGTGTCTGTTTTCTCTAAGTTTACTAATTTGTTGGCATACAATTATTGATAATATTCTCTTAAGATCCTCGGTCTATATTCTGTTCAGTTTCTTGCAATGCCACACTTTCACTTCTAAATTTAGATGTTTTGTTTCCCTCTAGTTTTCTTTGTCAGTCTAGCTACAGACTTGTTCATCTTGTTGACATTCTCAAAGACCCAACTTGTGGTTTGGCTGTTTGTTGCTCTTGTGTTTTATTTCCTATTTCACTTTTTGTAAACCTTTATTATTGTATTGTATTTTTTAATATTTGCATCGGTATATAATTCACATATCATACAATTCAAATTTTAATTAAATCTTTGCATTACTTGAGCTTAATCCTATTACTGATATTGTTGCAATCACTTGGTTATGTTATTGTTTATTTCCTATTTCTCTATCTGTATGTATAGTTTCTTCTCTTTTTTTTAGTTGTGTAATAAAGAATTTTCATCTTTCCATTTTCCTCCTCTGTTAGATTTTTTATTTTTTCCTAAAATTATCACTATCTGGATTACAAAATGCATCTGTCCTATCTTACACTAAATTTAAATTAGGTTTTACCTCCAAAATAAAACAAACTCAATTTCATTTTCACTCTTCTCTTTTTGTTGCTTTTGTCATTTACTTAAATTTACATATTGTAAATAACACAAGACATTTTATTGTTGTGAGGTTTTATAATTTTTAACCAGCCATTTTCCCTTTATGTTTCTTCCCATTTGGAGAGATAGTTCACTCTAGAAAGAATGCATGGATTCCCCCTTCCATATACTTTAGTGTGTGTGTGTGTGTGTGTGTATAAGTTCCATGAATCAAAACGAACTATCTGACACCAAAGCAATTCCAACGTATAACTAACTATATATATAACATTTCCAAGGCTATAAATGTGTATGGGAGCAGATGGTCTGCTAGTTTTTAGTTATCTAGGTTTGAACCACTGACCTTGTGGTTATCAGTCCAACGTTTAATTCACAGCACCCTCAGGGCTCCTATATTGCCACCAAAGTAATGTTGAAAATTCTCCCATTTGATTCCTATTCATACCAAACCTTTGTTTAACATAACACAACATTGTCTGATCCTGCAGCTTCCTCACAATCGTTGCAATGTTTGCATCCATTGTTGCAGCCAGTGTGCCAATCTCTTTTCCTTACACTCAAGTTTGCCCAACATGAGTCTTCTCCAAGGCCTGGATCCTCCTGATTACATGTCCCAGAGATATTAATCAAATTCTTACCAAGCTCAATTCTAAGGAGCACTCTGGCTATGCTTCTAAGAAAGATTTGTTCTTCATTTTGGCAATTGTGCTAAGTTAATGCACATCATATATCAAGAAGAGTTCATAGCCTTTTGTAAGTGTTGTTTTTCATTGTTATACTGTGTACTCTAAATCCCTGTATGGGAAACAAAACACTGAGTATCAGACACCAATGATCACAATGGAGCCCAAGGCACTAGGATGTTCTATTAATACTACAAGGAATGTGCTCTAATGTAACCCGTTGTTATTTACTTAAGTTTTAAAATACTGAATTAAGATGTTCAACTAGCTTATATCTGCCTCTGGAATGTGTCATGAGTATTAAACCTCTTTGGTTTCTATGTTACAGACAACCGCACTATCTAAAAATTAATCAGAGAACTAATGCAAATTGGGAATTTATTACCTATCTATGTGATACAAGGCCACAAAAAATATAAAGCTTGAAAATGCATTAATAATTTTTTTTAATTTTTATTATGAATTAGGGGAAAGTTTACAAACCGATCAGTTTTTCATACACAAGGTGTTTAATTCATTGATTGCAATTCTCACAATAAAATACCAAAACTCTCACTTCCTCTCTATGTTCCTTATTTTTGCTCCTTTTTCTTTCCTAACACGTCTGAACTTTTCCCTTAGGATCTAAACGATGTCCTTTTGACCTCATTGGTTGATTATTCAAAGTGTTCATACCTTATAACTAATGTCATCATTCCCCTGACTGACCTGGCTACTACTTGGGTTAAAAACGGAACCAGAGATGTGAGTTCATTTCAGACCTAAAGATGTGAATTCATTTCAGGATAGATAAGGGCCACAGCCCCAGGATTTTCTTCAATCTTTAGCTGTCTAGTATGTCTGCCCATCTTCATGATGATATATTTATGCCACATTTTTTTCTCATCCTACTCTATCCAGGACTTTTAAACATGACCCTTTTCTAAACAGTTGGTATTGGAAGCCAGTCACCATCAAGTTCTGTTCTTAGAGCGATGGAGACTGATGCTTGTGTGATTCATTACTACACTGGACGAACTACTTCAATTAAATTGGAAACACTTTAGAGATGTAGAAATTTATTTTTATGGACTACATTATGTCAATTTACCTAGATATTTCATGATATAGTGATCTTGAGCCCCTGTCGGAGCCAGCCGAAGAGTCGAACAGTCCTGAAAGGGGAGTGAGGATTAAGAGAAAAAAGAGAGACAGAAAGTATTGGGAGGGCAACAGTCAATACTGAAGCCCCAAGTTTATTCTACATACTCCTTTTATCCGTGCACAAACAACCCGGGGTTAATTATCTCATTGTTATGCAAGCACAAATGATACACATAGCAATTCTATCTTCTGCCAAGCCAGACATCCTTGAGAAAATTAAAACAACCTATTTTCCCAGACCTTGCATACTTTCTTCTTCTTGACAGTCTGTTTAAACGTTAAGATGCAGAAGAAATCAGCAAACACTGGCACATAGGTGATGAGAATTCTCAGCCACTTCAGGGCTGAGTCTCAATAGCATTCAACATCTACCCCTCTTTATTTCCTAAAGACATCTTTACTCAAAACACCGGCAGATGACTGTTCCTGTCTTAGGTTGTCGAGTTCTGAAATCGCCCTTACCCGTCATCAGTCACATTCCTTCAGGCGACTATGACCTGTCTTAGGTTGGGAGACTCAGACTCGATCTTACCTGTCTCTGGATATCCAGCCTCTGCCTTACACCCCTGTTTGGGGAGGGGGCAAAGTGTGCAAGTGCACTTCATGAAGTTTTGTTCCTAAGGCCATTAATTCAACAACCTTGGGCAATATTATAGGGACGATGCATAAAATCAACAATACGCCCACTCCTGCTGTGACCAGGGACACTCGTATGTGAGGCAGGCCTCTGAGACTTCCCAACGAAGGGAAAGCATCTCAAAAATGCTGGTGCCCATCCTCAGCCACCTTAGCGGCGTCAAAATCAAGAGACTTAGCATCTTTCATGGCTAATATTTCTTGAGGGGGTTGTAATAAATCTAAAGAGTCAGCATTGTGCCAAATACCTTGAAGATGCTTCTTCACTTTAATCCAGCGATGCTGACTGCTGTTGTACTGTGTAGGTGTAACACAGATCCATGTACGTACAGCATGGCACTGTAGACTAGAGCTGGCCTTAAGCCCCTGCACCTCGTCTCCTAAATACCTGATAATGTCATAAAGAACATTTATTTTTTGTTCTAACTTCCTGTCAATATCTTCTTGAGTACCCAACACATTAGTCATATTTTTGGATAATTCATTTACAAAGTGGGCAGTTTGTATGTTTTGTGAAAGTACAATTGCTGCAGTAGTAGCAGTATCAACTAAACTGAATAGAGCTAAATACTTGCTATAAGCAAACCTACAAAGCGCTTAGGTCTGGTTAATGATTTTGCAATCTCTTCTAATACTTGTAACCCTCTTTCTGAATACCAAGGCCCAGTAGTATTCACTGGCAGCATAACAAAAGAAGTTTGATACAAAGTGGTGATGACAATACTTTCAGGGGTTCAGGTAATACAATTAGAGAAATTATAATTATTATAAGACATGTTAAACTTAGAATCATCATGATCTATTGTAATATTCCCTGTAAACAGTACATAAGTCAATGGTACGCAGGCAGTAATGTTTCCCTGTGGTCTGGAGGAAGGGCCCATAAGCTTCATGTCCTCCAAAGCAGCCCCTATTTTCTACCATTGAGTTTGTGGAAAACCTGAGTCTGACCACCAAAGTCCTGCAGACAGGCCCTTTTCCCATTCGGCAGTATTTTTTTTAGTATTGTCCTGCTTTCTGGACCAATAGATGATGTATCTCTCTTTTGTGATGCTACACCAGATGGGCTTGTCCATGAGACACAATCTCCACAATATGGTTTTATTATTCTTTTGAGTCTCTAGTCCAGGGGGAAAAAGACTGTGGAGTGGGAAGATTACTTCCTTCATTGTGTACAGGGAAGACATGAGTCATTAACACACACTGTGATTTCCGGACCTTCCCAGATAGCAGGATGTAAGAGGGGTGGAACAGGAACATAAGCCCAGTACTGCTCACTGCGCAATGTCCCCAGAAGCACTCCGAGGCAAATTACCATCTTCGTGGTTTGCAAACCACACCAACCGTTCTGGCAGCCACCGTGCTCCATCAGCATCCTGCGGAAAAACACAAACATGCCCTCGTCCCCATATTAATACTGGGTCTGGACCATACCTGGAGGCAAAACAAGCCAATGATACCTCTTCATAGGTTCTTTAAAGTTGGTGGATGGCAAATCTTTTACAATAATTTGGATCCAAGGGGATTGTATAAAAACAATATTTTAAGTCTATAATGATGTTATATGTATTGGCTGGAATAGCAGAGGGAGAAGGGAGCCCAGGCTGCAGGGCTCCCATAAGTTCCATAGTATCATTAATCCTCCGCAAGTGTTTTTCCTTGCAAAGCAGCTGCTATAGCAAGCCCCCGAGTAAAGGAAGGTCCAATGTCTGAGCATAGTCTGATCTAATCGGACAGGTTGCCCTTTTTTCTAAAAGGTCTCAGTGCTGCCTGGCAGGCAGTATTTGCATTTTCAAAAGCCAATTGTTTCCATTCTGCGGGGAAAAGCACCGGGACGGAAAGTGTATCTAATAAAGATTGAGTGAAAGGAGCGGTTGGGCCATATTGGGCACAAGCAACCTCGAGTTCTTTTAGCTGTTTGAAAGGAATTGGAGTATGATCTCTGAGCAGATTACTATGGGCATCCTGTTGCTCAGTCACAGGGAACATCATACTGAGCTCCCCTACATCCTCTCCTTGTTCTGCTGCAGCAGGTGCGGCAGAACTGAGCATAGATCGTTTCCCTGGAGCCCTAGTCACAACTAGGGCTACAACTGGCAAGTCTTCTAGAAAAGGATTCTTTTCGCTGAGCGCACTCTGAGGCCTCTGAAATACCTTGGCCCCAGTAAGTTTTGGCACCCATTCCTGGGACTCTATCGGAGAGTGCTTTTCTGTTAACTTGAGTCGCATCTCCCTCACTTTTGCTGCTAAGGATGCAAAGCTTCTTCCCAGCCTACCATCTTAGTTTCATCCCGGCAGGACTCCTGAGTCTCTTGCACCTGGTCATGACTCTCAGGTTGAAGCGTCTTGGGGGCGGCAAAAGTTCCTAAGTCCTCATCATGATAATGTGCCACCTCGTCCTCTAACTGTTCCGCATCGCCAGCCGACTAACTAACTGCATCCTCTAACTGCTCCTGCATCTCCAGGGGTTCCTCATACTTGCTTTCAAAGCCCACAAGTTTACTTTTCAGCGGTGTCAGCAGCGGAGAAGGAGGAGGTGGAGGTGCAGAAGGAACTTTACTTTCACTTCTGTTTGAGCATGCAAATGAATTGTTCTCACCCCGGAGTCCCTCATGTCTAGGGTCCAGGCTATCCCTAACTAAATTCCACAGACTAAACGTTTCTATGGGAACCTTAATAGTTCCATTAGCAACATAGTGATCTTTTAACCATTGCCCTACTTTTTCCCAAGTTTCAATATTTACAGTCTTGTCCTCAGGAAACCAAGGACATACCTTAACCACAAAATCTAAAAACTTCTCTAATCTTTGGCAGCTTACTTTTGCTCCTCTAGCTTTTAACATATTTTGAAGTATATTTACAAAAATCTATTTGCTATTTCCTTGCCCCATTTTTCTCCCAATAGCTACTCACTGCACCAACAATCTCTTCATGTACACCTTTGCAATCTGTGGTGTCCTTCACTTTCTCCCCCGTTTCCAGGTCCCTGTTTCGGGCCCCAGTATTGTCGGAGCCAGCCGATGAGTCGAATAGTCCTGAAAGGGGGAGTGAAGATTAAGGTGGAAAAGAGAGACAGAAAGTATTGGGAGGGCAACAGTGAATATTGAAGCCCTAAGTTTATTCTACGTACTCCTTTTATCCATGCAGAAACAACCCGGGGTTTATTATCTCATTCTAAGCAAGCACAATTGATACACATAGCAACTCTATCTTCTGCCAAGCCAGACATCCTTGAGAAAATTAAAACAACCTATTTTCCCAGACCTTGCATACTTTCTTCTTCTTGATAGTCTGTTCAGAATGTTAAGTTGCAGAAGAAATCAGCAAACACTGGCACATAGGTGATGAGAATTCTCAGTCACTTCAAGGCTGAGTCTTAGTGGCCTTCAACAAGCCCCTGCACCCAGTGATTCGCTCTGTCAGGGTATTTGGTTATGCTCAGACGGTTCCATAAGTTTGCTCTCTGAATGCTCCATCACATTTGTGCATGTGTGGTTATATTTTCATCAAAAATAACTATCCATATACAACTATCCTTTGTCAAACATGTATATGTAATTTTTAATTTATTCATAGGTTTATTTCCATTGTTCCCCATACACATTTAGCCTGCATGTCTATCTATCATTGCATGTACTGTTATTGAAGCATTTAGTACACCAATGAAGTAATCTAAATTGATTCAGTGTATATTTATAAATAAAATTTTCTTATCAAGTCCCTTTTTGATCAATCATTAAATAATATTTTACCTTCATATCCTTTTTTTATTATTATAAAACAACATGGTGTTCTTTTATATATATATTTCTTATTATTTGATTATTTCATTATAATAATTATTTAAATCGCAAATACTCATTTTGTACTTTGATATATTTTACCAAACTTATCTGGATAAAGGTTGTCTCAATGTATACAGCCAAGTCCTTCTTTGTTGTCTATTCTTAGCCTGGAAGCTCCACCCAAACCTGTTCACTTTGGATGACTTTACTGGTATTTGACATACCAGTGACATAATTTCCACATGACAGCAAAACACAAGCCGCCACAATATTACAAACTGACAGCCAAGTGGACTTGTCTCCCCAGGAAGAAGGACTTGGTTCCCCACTTCAGGGAAAGAAATGTTTAGAGTTAATTTTTTCCAAGTTTTTAAATACCTGGGACTTTTACTGCTGTTCACTTATTATGTTTTATTTGTATACTAAGATATGTTTTAGATTAAATTATCCCTTAAAATTTAATCAATTGAACTCTCACCACTTAAAAAGAAACAAACCCACTGCCATGGATTCTATTGTGATTCATAGCAAGTCTACAGGACAGAGTAGGCTTGGCCGTGTGAGTTTTCAGGACTGTAAATCATTGTCTGAGTAGAAAGCTTCACCCTCTTCCTTGGAGTGACTTCAGGCTTCACACTATTGACCTTGTGGTTAGCAGCCCGGTGCACAACCTACCATGCCACCAGGGCACTTAACTCTCCCAACACCTGCCAGCAGTTCTTCCATGTGAAGAGATGGGGCACTCACATGGTTAAGTCGTAGTCTGTTATGATCATAACGTATCACCTTGAGGTCACTGAAATTATGAAAACATGTTCAAGGTGTTAGTTGGAAATTCTGTGCATTGCAAGCTCTAAGATGTTATAGTTCAGGCAGAAAATCATATTCATGAAAAACTGTAGGCATTTACTATAAATCTCAAAAACCAGAGTCACTTCTATCAAGTGAATTCTGACTCTTAGAAGCCCTATGGACAGAGTAGAATTGCTCCTGGGGGCTTCAAAGTCTGTAAAGCTATAAAAGAGCAGACTATCTTATCTTATCTTATCTTATCTTTCTCATCAACCATGACTAATCAACTATGCCCCAGGACTCCATTCTATTTAATATCCACATTCCAAATTCATTGCCATTGAGAGGATGCTGACTCTTGTGACCTCCTGTGGGTTTCAGAGACTGTAACTGTTTACAGAAGTGAAAATCCCAGTCTTTCTCCCAAGGATCTGCTGGTGGTTTTGAACCACCAACCACCAGATCTCAGCCCAACAAGTAACCACTACACCACCAGAGCTCCGATAGTAGATTGGCTTAAAAAACAGAAACAAAACAGTTGGTTCTATAAAAAAGTGAAAATTAGAGTTTAATTACATTGTCAGAGTTAATTTTTAATAAAGATGTTGAAGTTGTCAAGTCATATGATAGGCCACTTAGGGCTTACAAGTTTTCATAGAACTTCTAGGCTAAGACAGACAAGGAAAAATGACCTGGTGATCCACTTTTGGTAATGAACCCCCCAAAATCTTAAGGATAGCAAGAGAGTGTTGGGAGAGGAATCCTCTGAGTAAGCAGGTACTAAAACAGTAGCTGCAACAATGGGCTCGAACGTATGGATCAGTGATCATGAACATGTCGCAGAACAATCAATGTCTTGTTCTGTTATCCATAAGTAACCACAAGATGGAGTGGACTTGATAGCAGCTAACAACAAGGAGAGCAAGCCATGTAGAAAGATATGTGTGGCAGTCAAACTTGGTGTGAGAAAAACTTTTTGCTACCCTTCAGGTGATCCCCAAAACACACAGTCTGGATAGCAAGGAAGTTCTGAATTCCTGGTGTTACCAGAAACATTTGTAGAAAACACAGTGCCAGAAACCAGCATGTAGAATTTTGAGTTGGTGTTACAATATGTCACTGAAATGTTAGAGAAATGATGGGTCTCAGGAGAAGTGACAGATATAAATGGAAAGTTTTCAGGGCCTGGCATTAAGAATTACATCTGGTCTCACACCCTGAAATTCCTCCATTTCTGAACTGATGTGCAGTGCACTTGAACTAGTGTGAAGTGATATGGAGAGTTGCCAGAATTTTGATGTCAATTTTCTTCCAGACAGCAAAGAAAGCAGAAAATGTCTCTGCTTTTGCACAAAGTGCTGTAGTGTGGAATTTGGGAAATCAGCTTGGCTAGATAAAAGTGCTGTGAATGCAGGCACTCTATACATTGAATAAAAACTTTATCAAAAAGAAAAAGCAGACTTCCATACAAGATTAAAGAATACCCCTAAATTATTGAAATTATTGAAGTTATTTCCGGAGAAAGAAGGGTGGAAGGCAACCCTGAATAGTAGAAAATAGAATACATGATTCCACAGTGATGTTGGCATCAGAAACTTCAGCTCGGGTTTCCAAATCTAGAGGTGGTGCAGGTGTGACTCAGCCCCTAAGTTGAAGTACTCAATATAAATGGCAGGCTCCAGATTTCTGACTCTCCTGCTCCGGATTCTGATTGGAGGCCCACTAAATTGTTTCTGATATGGGGAGCTTGTCACAAAAGACAGACTTGACCTCACTTGAACTTCACCACTTGACTCTTAGAAGACTTAAGCAATTGTGGGTTAAACCTAAAAATAAAAAAGAACACCCTAGTGGATCTTAGTAAAAATAAAATCTTCTTTTATTTATTTCAGTTGAGGAGAGGAAAAATAATCCCCCCTATACTGTACCGACTCTCCGTTTTGTTTCTTAAATCCTGTGCCATTACCTAAATCTCTGCTCCACTTTTCAGCCTCTCTGCTGCCAGCCATTGTGCTGCAAATTTTTAATCAGCAACATTTTGGTGGGCACATCAAATATCAAGCTAATTCTTTGGACTGTCTGGGTTTTTTGTTTGTTTGTTTGCTTGCTTTAATTGTCTTTTGGGATTTATGCACTGGGAGGATTTTGTAAAACTTTCTACCATATCACTGTATGAAGCTCAATTTCAATGTCATGTTATTTTATGGGTATGGTTTTGCTTCTGCTATCCTTGAGAATTTAAAATTTTATGTAATATTTTCCTATTGAGTTATGTTATGTGGAATTTAAAATTGGCGTGCAGTAAAATCCGTTAGGGACAAGGTCACACTCTGAAGTTCCTGATGAACATGAATTCTAGTGAGACACTGGTAGCCTGGTAGTTTCTGATGGTATTAACACGTTATCCAAACACTGAACAGTTTAAACAACAGAAATTTACGTTTTCACAGTTTTGGAGTCCAACAGTCTTACAGGATGCTATTGACCAGGTCTTGCTCTCAGTGAAGATAGAAGGGAAGCTTCCATCCCCCAATTCCTCCAGTGTCTGGTGACTGCAAGCTGTCGTTGCTTTATAACCACATTTCTCCAACGTCTCCCTCTTTGTTTATATCACTTCCTTCTTTTCTGTGGATCTGCGTCTATGCGCTATGCGTTTGTTGCAAGAGTAATTTTCATTAGATTTAAGGCCCAATCAGACAGAACAAATGTGAAAACTCCTTTAATGAGAGGGTTAGAGACATTGTCTCGCGCACTTTGGACATATTATTAGGAGGAGCCAGTCCCTGGAGCAGAATATCCCGCTCGGTAAAGTAGAGGTCAATGAAAATGAGGAAGACCTCAATGGATTGACACAGTGGCTGCCGCAGTGAGTTCAAGCACAGCAAGTGTTGTCACTGGACACGGTAGTGCTTCCTTCTGTTGTGCATAATCTTACAAAAAGTAAACAACAACAACAAAAAACTATTAAGAGAGGACATGTATTTGGGTGTGGGGGAGGGGCGTATCATTTAATTAGCTACGTATTCTTTGTCAGGCTGCGGAAGCTCCCTTCGAGCCCTAATTGGATGAGAGATTTTATTATGAGTAGGTGATGCATTTGCTTTTGTTTTCTTCTGATTTTTGAATGTTTCTATACATTTCTCTTTTATTCTGCTAATGTCTCCATTTTTGTGTACTGATTTCCCTATCTACATGAACCTTGTATTTCAAGCATAAACTTACTTGATCAAGATGGATTGTCCTTCTGCTATATTGCCTGACTGGCTTTTGTACTTTTTTATATTATGAAGGTTTCTATCTGGAGCACGATTTCTTTTTTCTTGTAATATCATTGTCAAGTTTTATCAGTAGGGATGCTAGCTTCATAAACTCAGTAAGGAAAATTTCCTCTTTATATTCATAAACCATCAACAACATTAATAGTATTATATTAGTACATATTTGATAGAATTTAACAGTAAAACAATCTCAGACCAGAATTTTCACTGTGGAGAAGTTTCTGATTATAAATTATATAGATGGGCTTGAAAATTTTGTAAGAAAATGGAATTCAAAATTATATTTGGAGTTATAAGGATTTTGAAATTTAGTTTTTATTTTCCCATATTTCATATTTCTTCTTGGGCTAGCTTTGATAAGTTGTGTTATCCAAAGGATTTTTCAATTTTATCTTGTCAGATTTACTGTCATAATATTAATCATAATATTTTAATGCTATTCTTTATTTTTTACCCAAACCATTTTATTAATAGCTAATCCAAATACCATATCATTCCATATTTCAATGTACAATTGCTAGCAAAATCAGTTTCAAAATATTTTCTTGCTTCTAGAATGCTTTGATATCACCTTCCCCTTCTCTCACGCCACCCCCCCTGCCACCCCCCAGGAACACTTCTTGTAGCTGTTGTAACTATAGAGTCTCCTATTCTGGGTTTCATCTACCAAAAAAATAGAAAAATTCATAACAGAGAGTCACAGAGGCTACCCACTATGACAAAATAAGAGTGAAAAACCCTAATATGAAACTCCCCCAGAAAATATTGAAAACCAGATGAAACTCAACATGTATCAGAAGGGTGATCAAATGACAAGGTTCTAACCATTCAAGTCAGCTTTATGACTTTAATCTAGATAGTCATCTCTCTAACACGCTCTGATAGTCAGATTATTCCCATCCCTCAGTTATGGAGAGAGGGAAATCACTGAAGGGTTAGTCCCTGTGTAGATGTATTCTAGGCTTCCACTTTCATCTATAGCCTTCTGCACTCCAGTGTCTCACAATTTCAACTCTGAGACTATTCTCTCCTTCAGATTTAGATTAAACCATTTCCAATCCTTGGATCATTTATGTTGGTGTGCTTCTTCCATGTGGGTTTAGTTGACATCTTACTTAAATGGCTGCATTTTTGGAAACAAACTTTTAGGACCCCTGATGCTGTTCTATCTGATAGCCAGGCACCACCTAATTTCTTCACTCCACTTTGCTATGGCACCTATATCTTCTGTGTTTCCTGCGTGTGGGTGAGAATCAAGCAGGGCCATGTCATAACAACTTATTGTTCTTAAATTAGAGCTAGGATTAAGTGTAAACCCCCAATCCATTCCTAAATCTGTTTATCTGCCTTCAATTCACTTTAGAGATATCTTTGTTGATTTATGTTAGAGAAACTTACTGATCATCTCCCTGAATAATAAAGACTTTCTGTTTATAATAACATTGATTAGTTCATGGAACTCCTGAGAGAGGGAGATGTAATATGTGTAGGATTATTAACTTGTACAGAATAAGTCTTTATGGGACTGGACACTTTTGCACAGAAGATAGGAGTTGGTGGGCAGGCAAAATTCATAACGCTATTCACCCACAATACACACACAGGTCTGCCAGAATAATGGATACAAGGAGTAGGTCTTGCAGTAGTAAGTAAATGATAATCTGCCTAGTGACAATTCAATATTCTTGATTTAGTTCTCTCTGCTTCTTTATGTGCCACGTTGTTTCTATCTTAAGGCCTCAGGTGACAGGCATATTTGACATACAATCTAGTTTACTCAGTCGGGTTTCCACATTGCATCTCTCTGGTATGGCCTTTGGAGCATGTTGTGTCCCTCAAAGATCCAGGATTCATGTCCCTGTGTTCTATGGCACATGGCCTGGGTCCCCAGGGGGTGCACAGAAATTCAGACTAATGTGGCTTATTAGAAGCATGTTAGCAGTCACAATAACCTCTTAGGGTCCTTGAAAGTATTGTTAGTATTTTTTTGCCCCACTAGGAAGTTGGTCCTCCCCATAATGCTGTTCTTTAATAATTATAGATTCTGTAGTGATAGCAAATCTCGCATCTTTGTATTAGTAATTTTGCTTCATGTTAACAGTTAACACTTATTGTTTGCTAGGCATTTTCCAAAGGATTCGATTCTAATAGTAAAAGCAAATAAATATTAAAATACACATTAAATATTAAGCACTAGTCTCAGCACTCTTGTTATCTAAATCTCACAGCAATGCTCAAAGTTATTATCTCGATTAGACAGATAAGAATATTTGAAATACAAACCTGCTCAAGTTCTCAGGGATAGTACATTGACAGAGCCAGGGATTGAAACCATGTGGTTTCCCAATAAATACTTTTAAGCACTTCCTGGTGAGCTTCTGCATGTATCATTTTATTTTGTCTTTGCAACAACTTTATGAGTCTACAGTATCTCAACACCAATTTACCAGATAAGAATTGTCTTCCTTATCTAGTGCTGCCATAAAAGAAGTGGGTGGCTTTCTCACTAAAAGTTTAAATCAGCATCTCTGCCACATGGATTCCTCCTATGGGACTCTCCTAGTTTCTGGTGACTAATGGCCCTCAATTTGCTTGTAGACTATTCTTCATTGGCTTCTGATTTCTTCCATATGCGTTCATGTCTGTTCTACTCTTCTTAGAACTCAAAAGTGATTAGTTTTGGACCCTCCACATTCTGAAATGACTCCATTCACATAACCAAGGTAACCCCTCCTTTCCAAATAAGGTCATGATTACAGATACAGGGGCTTAATTTGAATATGTACGCTGGGGGACACAGTCAAGCTATACAATGGATATTGTGGTTCAATTAACTTCAGTTAATTATCATGATTTATTCAGCCTGTGATGTGTCATAAATATAGTGATCTTTAAATGTAGGACTTAAACCTAATTAAAAAATCAATCCCTTTACTATGTATGTGAGGCTTGGATAAATTATGCTGCAAGGTAGTAATACAAGAGAACATTGTAGCAGAATATTGTGTGACAAGGTGGATATGTAAAAATAAATACTGTATATACTCAAATATAGGCCATCCTGAGTATAAGCCGAGGCACCTAATTATTACCTGGGAAACCAGAAAAACTGATTGACTCGAGTATAAACCTACGGTGGAAAATGAAGAAGCTATTGGTGAGTTTCAATAATCAAAACAAATGAAAATAAAATAACTAAAAATTGAGACATCAGTGGGGTAATATATTTAAATATTTATTTTAAATAAAAAACATAAATAAAAGAACAAATCATTTAACATTAGTAAACCAGCACCGTAAGTGGAAAATAGGTTCAACAAAAACAATAAGGTATCAACAATGATACCTTAAGAGCACTATTCCCTGAGCTCGATCAGCAACCAAGCTAAAATGTAAAGAGTTAAAATCTTTCAAAACTGGATTACTCATCATCATCCGTATCCCAATGCAGAGCTTCAGCTGGTGTGAGGTCATCATAGACGCTGTCCTCACTGAGATGGCCGTCATCACCATCACTGCTGTCATTTTCATACCAAGCGCAGTCTTCACTGCCATCCATAGCATTACTAATACTACATTTCTGGAAGGCACATCGCACCGTGTCTTCTGGAATGTCTTCCCATGCATCTCGAACCCACTTTGCTATTCACTCTATGTCAGCTTCATGAGATTTCCTCCTTTTGTTAGTCGGGCTTGACCAGATGACATCCATTCATGCCACATCCTTTGCACACAGTCTTTAAAAGGCTTATTCAAAGATACATCGAGAGGCTGCAGTACAGATGTAAGCCCACCTGGAATAATGGCTAAAATAACTTTACTAGATTTTGCCAATTTTTCTTTTAATGTCATCTGATAGGTGGGCTCTGAACATATCCCAAACAAGTAAATATGGCTTATTCTTTAAGGCTGCTCCTGGTCGTCGGTTCCAAATTTCTTGCAGCCATTTTTTTGTTCAGTCTTCATCCATCCAGCCTTTAACATGTGCACGCACAGAAATTCTTGGTAGGGAATTTATCCTTTTAGGCAAGGTCTTTCTTTTAAAAATAATGACAGGACGCAGCTTAGTTCCATTAGCCAAACATGATAGAAGAAATGTAAAATGTTGTTTTTCATTTCCTGTCGTTTTGAGAAAAATGGTTTTTTCTCCTAAACTTACCACAGTTCTGTTGCTTGGAAGATGAAAAGTCATAGCAGTTTCATCCATATTCCCAAATCTGCTAGGTCATAATTATAAATCCTTCTTTGTTTTCTAATAAATGACTGGAATGACATAATTTTTTCTTCAAGGTCTTGTGGCAATTTCTGAGAAATCTTTGTTCTTTGTTTCAAACATAGTAGGCCAAATCGATTCATGAAGCAGGTACACCATCTTGCTGACGCTTTATATTTGTCAACCTTAGCCATTTGTAGAGCACATATGCGGATTCTCATGCGTGTTATGCAGTAATCATTTTGACGACACTCCATAACCCATTTATGAAATTCACTCTCTAGAGACCCATAAAAAGACGCTAAACCACGATGAGTTTTATTAGCTTTTGGAATCTGTTTCAAGTCAGCCTTCATTTCCACCACTCCCTCACTTGCTTTTCCTCAACACAGAATTCCCTACTTGCAATACTGTTATTGCTCTCTCCTGCTCTTGACACAACCTTCATTTTGAAACCAGCCTCATAAGACTGGCATTTTTGTTTTGGTTCAAGAGTATCCATTTCTAATAAGATAAAAAAAAAAACAAGACTTTGAAAAAGAACTTTCATGGTAATGCGCCCCCTCCCCCCAGTGATGTGTTAGCCATGAGGAGTGGGGGGGGAGGAGTCCTTATGGGTGGGGGATGCAGGATGTGAATTAACACAGAGACCATAGGGGAGAGATGGAACACAGACACAGACACATCCTTACCAGTTCAGCTGCCAGCGTAAGTGAATCACTATGGCTGCTTCTGCAAATTGGAGCCGTCCACGTCATAGGAGGACTTTGATTGGTTAGATGTGAGTAAACAAACACTCAAAGTCCTGTAGTGTCAGTGGGACTTTGAATGAACAGCAGAGAAATGGCAATCACCTGCGAGATAACGGCTCTTGTCCCGTTACCTCAGGGGGTCCCAGCGAGATGTTACACCTCACCTCGATGGGGTACCACTGACCCGTGTATAACCTGAACCTGAGTTTTTCGGTATATATTTTGTGCAGAAAAACTTGGCTTATACACGAGTACGTACGATAGTAACAGATGCCAAAAGGAAAGGGAATCCCTAAAGGAAAACATTTAGGCTCAAGACGCATTGTGTGTCCCTGCATTTCAAATATAAACTATTTGGTTTTTATATGGGTCAGTAATTTTGTAGGCATGTGACTTTGAGAGCCAAGTCAGATGTGTATATTGGAAATTGAAATTGTGATTTGAGACATTTTGATTACTTGTGTTGTATTAGTCAGACCTCTTAGTTGCAAGCAATAGAGAAACCAATCTAAATTGACCTCTTAGTTGCAAGCACTAGAGAAACCAATCTAATTTTTCTTAAGCAGAAAAAGAAGGACAACTCAATATCTCACATAACAGCCCTTTCCAGGGAGAGATTCTATTTTGTCAAGTACTGATTCAAAAATTGAGAGGTGATCTCCATACTCCATCTCTTGACTCAGCTTCATTCTTCTGAGTCTACTATCTGCCAACCTCTCTCCTTCCTATGCCAAGATGGCGACCCATAACTCCAAGCAGAAATGCCTTGTTCTCTCCAGTGATGTTGGTATAAAAAGAGAGGATTTTTATTCTCAAGAATTCTAAACAGAAACCAACAAAACACAAAGCATTTAGTTCTATGAGCTTTGCTTAGCTACAGGTCTACCTATTAATCCATTTTTCTGATCAATCAGATATAATATTGATGAGCAGGTTTGACTTCTCTCTTTACCTCTGCAGCATATGAGCAAGTTTATAGGAGACTGAAAATGAGAAATAGGTGAATGGCTCCCTTCCTATTTTTCTACAAGATATATACTGTCTAGAATAGATTCCTATACTAATCTTCTCGTTACATTGTTTTGCTGTTACTACCTACGTATGTATTCCCAAACAATATACTATGACTTCCTGCTTTGAAAATCCACACATACTAAGCATGTTTTCATTGGCTGTTTTGCTCAATAATGCACTTATGAGGGTCATGTAAAGCATAGAATGCAATTTCAGTTCAATCATTAACAATAATATTCTCTACTATTAATAACTTCACATCATTTATTCATGATAATGTTGATGGATATTTTTTGTTCTTTCCTGTATGATGCTACTACAAAATAAAATGAAATAAAACATGATAATCACATCCAAGTGTTTTGTGTAAACAGCAGACATTTCTCTAAGATGTCTACATAAAAGTGAGTGGGCTGGCTATAAGATATAAACAGGTTATTTTAACAGTTTGTTTATAATGTTAGAAGACAAGTCCAAAATGTTCTTCCATGGATATGAACAATGGACATTCCTTAACAGAATGTACTAGAATTCATTTAGCTTCACAGCTTCGCTCCACTTGATCTTTTCAGATGTTCCCCCAGTATGTTGGTAATCAATGGAACTTGTATCATTCACTTCTCTTAGTATTTCTCTGACATTTAACTAATTATCACAATACCACTTGTTTATTAACCATTTGAATTTTACCATTTATGAGGAACGTGTACTTCCATCCCAGTTTATGGACATTTTAATTGGTTTTCATATTTCTTGGCACACATATTGTTCCTCTATAGGTTTAAAGTTGTTCTTAATATATCATAATTCTATTTTGTTGTTCACTAGACAGTATGAAACATAGGTATTTTTCCTTGGGTCTTTAAAAATAAATTATTGCTTATTTTGAAGTGAGGAAGCAATTTCCCTGTGGCATTAAGGATTAAAAATTTCTCCTTTGAAAAGCTATTTTTAAATGTTTGAGGGTTTAGGTTTTTTTTTCTGGTATAATGGTATCAAGCATCACTTTTTATTTATTTATTTAAAATTCATTTTATTGGGGGTTCATACAATTCTTATCACAATCCATACATACATACATTGTGTCAAGCACATACGTACATTTGTTGCCATCATCATTCTCAAAACATTTGCCTTCTACTTGAGCCCTTAATATTGGCTGCTCATTTTCCCCCTCCTTCCCCACTCCTCCTACCTCATGAACCGTCATAATACATACATTATTATTGTTTTGTCATATGTTACACTGTCTGATGTCTCCCCCTGCCCTCTTCTCTGCTGTCCGTCCCCCAGGGAAGAGGCTATATGTAGATTCTTGTAATCAGTTCCCCCTTTCTACCCCACATTCTCTCCACCCTCCAGGCATCGCCACTCTCACCACTGGTCCTGAAGGAGTCATCTGTCCTGGATTCCCTGTGTTTCCTTTTGCTATCCATATCAATGTACATCCTCTGGTCTAGCCAGATTTGTAAGGTAGAATTGGGATCATGATAGTGGTGGTGGGGAGGAAGCATCACTTTTATGTTAACACAATTATTCTAGCACCATTTATTGAAGCCAATATTATTGAAACAGTCTAAACTCTCTACCCTGTTGATACCTTTAAAAAGTTTTATTACCCAGTCTCACACTCTATTAATCATATAGTAGTCATATTGTTTACTTGCCAAATAGGAGAACATTTGAGGGTGAAAGAAAGCTCTAAAAAATCAATTTAAACAAATTTTAGAAATAGTTATTTTTCCATTTATAGCTTGATTTTATTATATTGATGAACCCATAGAAGTTGAATTTATATCTACTTTGAATTCATTGTCATTGAGTCACTTCTGACTCATAGCAAACGTAGAGGACAGACTAGAACTGCCCGGTCGGTTTCCAAGACTTTAGTCTCTCCAGGAGGTGAAATTCTCATCTCTCTCCTGCAGAACAGCTGGTGGTTTCCAACTGCTGACTCTGTGGTTATCAGCCCAATGTGTAACTCCTATGTGTCCAGGGCTCCTACGCCTATAAACTATTATAATTATAACATGTATGCATTATATGAGTTCTTTGAGCGATGCAAATGGTTAAGACCATGACTCTTTTGACTATTAGCTAAGAGACTGGAGGTTCTAACACACAGAGACACCTAAGTGGACACTCCTGGTGATTTGCTCCTGAAATATCTTCTTTAAGAATGCTAAGCAGCAGTTCTATTTCGCACACCTGCAGTTACCAGGAGTGTAATATTTACATAATCTGGTGTCAATGTGAGACAACTAAGAGTGAAGGGGTGGAATTTAGCTTGTCAATCAGGTGGCAGCATGATGACCTCATTTGGAGGCACTATGGAGGTAAATTGCTCGCTGGAGGCAGGATACACAGTCTCCCTGGGAGACATTCCTGTTGACAAGCCGCATGGAGTCAGGCTGATAGAGCCTGATCCCTGCAGCTGGAGGATCCATGCAGAGACCCACACCAGCACTAAGATGCTTCCACCACCATTGGATCTACACAACTTTCCATCCACTGGCCTGTGATCTTCCTGCATTCAGCTTCAGTACTTGGCTGCGTGAGTTTAAAGAGGGATTTATGGACTAGTATTGACATATGGGGTAATATCAGACTTATGGACTTGAGATAGAGTGGGCCGGGATGTTTTCTTAATGTACAATTGATCTTTGATATAAAGCTCTATCTTCTACACATGAGTGTCTATGAATTTGTTTCTCGAGTCAACCAGTCTAACACAAGGAGTGAGAGCCAACTCAATGGAAACTAGCAACAACATACATTATACAGGTTAAACACATAAAAAATTATGTTATTGATTTTCAGTGTTAAAAGATAAAAAAGCAAAACAATTCATCTTAGTCATATTCACATCATTACTTACATATTAATACTCTAACACTGGTAATTTTCAGAAGTAAATGTCTTTTAGTATAGTCTTATTTGAATGTATTATAAAATTATTGTAATCTTATTCAAAATTTTTCTATGGTTAACAATATTGAAATTATTGTAAAGCTGAATTGAATTTTCTCTGTAGACCTAAAATATTTTTGAGAAAATATTCCTCCCTGCTTGAGTTGACTGGTTACACTGAGAACTGTTAGATGGAGGCTTTTTATCTTCTACTAAAATGAAATGTGCAAATCTTCCACCAAAATATCTCCCATGTAATTTCTTCTACTTTGATCATCCTCTTTGAAAAAAGGATTATAAGAAAATATTTTCAAGCAGTTGATTTTATTTATTGTTATTATTTTGAATATTTTACCAAATTCATAATTTGAAAATCATAAGCATTATTTCATTATTTTCCCATGAGAAGAATTTATCTTATTAAAATAGGACTTTAATTAAAAATTCTTGTCATAATCCAAAGTAATTCAAATTGCACTGCCAGCTTTTCAGAATTGAACTCTGCATAGCATTTGAGCTCTCCGTTTGATTTGTTCAGTGCTTCTCTTGCTTTTCTATGGATCATTTTCACTATTTCCAGCTTGCAATGTTTATTTTCAATAATTGTAGTTCATCCAGTGACTCAAAAGCTGATGTTTCTTAGTACTCTATTTATTGGATGCTTAGAGTGAAGATTTCCCAACATATTTTCACAAAAGAAACAAAATTTTTAAAATATAATTCAACAAGAATGTGAGCTATATGGGAAAAGCTTGTGGCTCAGGATTGGAGGAAGGCTTATAAATAAATTGCAATATACAGATGGTACAATCTTGCTTGCTGCGAAGCAGGAAGACTTGAAGCAATTGCTGAAAATTAGAGAGTTAAGTATGGGCTGCAACTCTGAGAATTTCAATGTAAATGGGGAAATTATTGAAGTTCAAGGATTTCATCTTGCTGATTCCATAGTCAAGGCTCATCAAAAAAGTAGTCAAGAGATCAAAGACACATTACATTGGGTAAATCTACTGAGCAAAACTGTTTTTAAAGTGTTGAAAAGGAAGGGTGACACTTTAAAAACAAAGGTGCTCCTGACTCAATGTGTGGTATTGTCAATTGCCTCACATGCATGAGAAAGTTGGACATTGAATGAAGAAGGCCAAAGAAGAATTGCTGCCTTTGGATTATGGTGTTGCTGAAGAATATGGAAAAATGCCACGGGCTATCAGAAGAAGAAATTAAACTGCCCTGGAAGAAGAACCACCAGAATGCTTCCCAGGAGCAAGAATGGAAGGACTTCTTTTACACACATTGAACATGATATCAGGTGGGACCAAGCCTTGGAGAAGAACATCATGTTTTGTGAAGCAGACTAGCAGAGAAAGAGATGGAGTGGCAACAAATATAGGTTCCAACCCGAGTATGATTGTGAGTGTGGTGCAGTATGAGACAGCATCTCATTCAGTTGTCCATTTGGCCTCTTTTAGTAGGGAAAAACTCAGTAGCACCTAACAGCATGTCCCATTTAGCCATATAATTTCTAAACATTGCTCATTTTAATTGGTTATTTCAAAGCTTTTTATAAAAGAAAATTCTATTAGATCTGCATGAAAAGTCAGTGTATAATTTCATTGGCTTTGTGGCCACATGTTTTTGATATGTTTTCATTATCTGTCAGAATATTAAGAGATCTAATGTCATATTTTTCATGGAAATATTTTCTGTGACATTAAATTATATTGCTCTTTTGTTCCCCTAGTACATGAGATGATGAAAGGTATGAGTTAGGATGCTTCCTTGGGATCAAAGCTCAGGGGTTTTCTCTTCTGCTGTTTTCACGGTGAGCACAAACTATGGTCCCATCACTCTGTGTGTAGCCATTTAAAATAAAATCTTTCTGACTTAAGTCTTTCTCAGGATGGTTACCCTGTATAACCAGCCCTGGAGCTCACATGTATTGAGAGTGGAGCACTAAACCTCGCATGATCCATCTTGTTTTTCTGTACATTTTGGATTGGTTTCTCGTGAAAATTTTCCCCTTGGTCACTTCAACTTTTTCTAACTCTCACTTCTAAGATTCCTTCTCAGTTCAAATTTAATTCCATCACTCTAGTATTTTGTTTTGATTTCTCAGCATTTGGCACTTATGGTCCAAAAGAGAGGATTTGCTGATATTTCTGGGAATTTCAGGGGTTCAAGCTACCATGGCCCCATTTGAAGTTCCCACTTCCTAGATTATTTGTGCTTATCAGCAACTTGGATACTGTAGTGGATTTTTCCAGTCTTTCCTGTAATATTTAATCTTCTCAGTGTCTAAATCTACATGGAATCCTCTAGTTTGGGGTAAGTATCGGTTGGCAAAATATTGGTTTTTGTAGGTCTTTGGGATATATTTTCACCTCCCACCTTGTACCTTCATCTGCATACACTCACTAACCACTGAGGGTTTGACTTTTGGACTCTTTGGAAATTCTATCAGCTCTATTATAGTATATAACATCATTATTTGCCCCATTTCGTTATCACAATGGATTGATTTGCAGTTTCTGAAATAATTTGTGAATTGTCAAAAATTATCAGATCACTAGAATTCTTATGATTTAAAATAAAATTGTCAGAAACATAAATTCAAAGTTTCTACATTGATGGTGAATCTCCCACTTCTCAATAATCAATATTAATATTTTATAGATTTTGTTCTGAATCTTTTAATAAACTTCAAAACCATGGAAAACATGGAATGAAGAGCTCCTAGAAAATTGCCATGACCTTTCTGAAGCCCCTTTGTAGGTACTAGTTGGTATATTTACATTTTATTCAAACACAGATATAATTTTTACAAAAATGAAATCTATTTTAAAATACAAATTCAGGAGTCTATGAAAGTATGTTGGAATGCTTCATTTTAATAAGCATTACATTGCAAAGTACTTTTATTAACTGACATTTTCAATAATTTATTTATTAAGGATCTTTTTACTGAATTTATTACCTCTACTATTGAATTTAAATAGTGATCGAAACAAAAGGTTGCAATTTTTGTATTGCAATGTTAAGCAACTGTAGTGATGTTGTGAGTTGGACACTGGGTTGCAAACCAGGCACAAGTTCAAACCCAGCCACAACCCAACAGGAGAAAGATGAGGTTGTCTGGTCCTTCAAGATTTTTCTCTCAGAAATGAAGCTGTTTTCGACTTTGTACTATGAGTAGAAATCAACTCAATAGAGATGAGAATTGTAGTGTTGGTCTTTTGTTTTAAACTTTTCCTCAACTTGTGTCAGTTAATCAGCGTTTATATATTTCTCACCCTCAATAACTCTTTCTAGTCCACTGAAGTTCTTAATGGTCTCTGTTTCCTTTTTCTTTGTGTTTAATCAAAGTGAGTACTTATGAAAAATAATTGAACTTGGCTTAGTATCTACTCCTTAAAGTAAAGTTTTCTTGAATTGAGGTGCCCCTAGATTTTGATCTCAAGTGTATTTAACAATCTTTATATTCTGTAACTTCAGAAATGTCAACAGTATCAGCTATGTATTTTATATGCCATCACATGATACAAAATATGATCACTGGTGAAGTCCTATATCTTAACTAGTTTACTATCATCCAATTAATAAGGCATGGCAACTCATCAGTTATAAAAAGATTTCTGACGGAGGCATAATTAGCTGCCCACTGAACAAACAAGAAACCGTCTAGCATCTTTAACTGAAGAAATCTCAGGCAGAATGATTTAAACCATCTTATTCTTATCTACATATAGAAATCCAAGGCAATATCTGACGAACATTTAGTTCAGCATGGGCAAAAGGTGGCAGCAAAATCTGACACATCCTACAAAAATTTGAATTAAAGGCATCAAGTAGCCTGAATTCACTGCGTCTCAGCTGTTCTTCATGTAGGTTTTTGCTTTCTGACAACAATGTTTCAGTCACAACAGGGTAATGCGAGAGGGGCCTGGGAATCATGTGTTCTGGTTGTCTGAACTCTAGTCAGGGAGATGTGGGTAGAATTGATTTGATGTTCTCTGTTGTTTCTTGTAGCTTCAAACCGGAAATAGTCTGAATATTTTGCATTCTCTATTTCCTTTGATGATACTAGCCCAAAATAGATGATTACTGAAAGAAAAGTGGTAATGTGAATTACAAATCAGAAATCTCAAAAGTACACAAAAGAAAGAACTCTTAAGATTATCTTTTTCTCAGGGGGATCCACATACAGTATGTTACTGCTTTATTTAAATTTTAAAACAAACAAAAAAAATCTCTTTTAAGTATTTATGAAAATATAATACCCTAAGTAATTAAACACTATGAGATGCCCTAAGTGATTAACCACTGAAGAATGTAGTTATTTCATTACTCTATTACATCTTTTCCTCTACTCCATCTTCCTAGTCTAACTCAGCTGTACAGAGTTAGCTACTGGTCAAAGTGTGGTGTGTTTCCTCTCTGAACCTTCTTGTATACATATGAGATACACATATAGATTGTTAAAATATAATTTAAATCATTGTATGCTTACTGTGATAATTTTGTGTATGTGTGTTTCCATTGCATGTTTTTAAAAACTTCTCATTTGTTTGTATACATATTACTCATTACTTAATAATACTGACTCTTTTATAGAAAAATATAGTTATTAAATCATTCTCTATTGATGAAAAGTTAGAACATTCTAAATTTTTTAGTTTAATCAAATATAATGCTACTTCCTATATTTTTATTTATGCCATTTTAATTACATTTAAAAGTATTTCTAAGGGTTTTCAGTACTAGAAATGAAATTTGGCATCTTTGACAGTTAAGATTCTGTGTCAACTTGACTGGGCCAGAATTCTCCATGGTTTTGCAGGGAAGGCCTACAAATCCCCCTGATGTGCTCTAACACAACGTACTTGCGCCTGGAATGGGATCTGCTGAGTAGCCAATCAGTCTGAAGAAGAACTGGATGGTATGCAAAACCTTTACTTAGATCACAGCTTTGATCCAATCAATTGAAAGGAAGTTTCCATGGGGGTATGATCTGCTTCCAACATAAATAGATGCTGTGGAAAAAACTGCCTTTTTTGCGGTGTCTTGATCACGCATCTGCCTAATACTCCAACCTCCAGGTCTTGGGAGTTGAACTGTATTGCCTGCTTATTGCATTGAGCAGTCTGCTATTTTATCTATGGGCCTTGTATTCATTCATCTTTGCAGTGAGAAGCTTGCCATCTAATGTGCCAGTTGTGGGATCATCAGCCGCTGCAGCTTCTTGAACAAGAAGAAACCTCCAGCCTGACATCTGACTCATGGACTTAGGAAATGCCTGTCGCTACAACTGTGTAAGCATTCTTTGATATAAACCACTTTAAGCTCTACGTGAAGTTTGGAAGAGGAAGTGGAGCATATCCTGGCCCACAAAGCCTTGAAGAAAAGATTCCCACTCAGAACAGTAAATCCACACAGAAGACTATATGGCTGGTCCCACTATGAGACACAACATAACTCACTGACCCGTAGCCCTACAGGAGACACAGTGTGGGAATTCTGTCTGATCTGATCCCACCATACCGAGGCAAAACACTAAGGGTGTGCAAAAGAACAGCAAGGGAAACAGAGTGACAACGTCCCCAGGGAATACCAAAAATAGACTTTGAGGCTAGGGCTTGGTGGCTCATCAGACTCAACCAGAAAATACTCCTAAAGGCCAAAAAACAGTCCTTGAGCTAACTACAAGCTTTTCTTTCTTGTTGTTGTATTTTGTTTTCTGTGTGATAGGTTTGTTGGTGGTGTTGTTGTTTTGTTTTCTTTTGTTGTTTGGTTTTGCTGTGTCTTGTTTTTGTGCATGTTCTTATCTCTGCAGGTCTGTCTAAATAAGATTGGCTGGATCAACAATCTGGAGGAGAAAACAATGGGACAGACAGTTCCAGGTGAACATGGGAGAGGGGGGAAGTGAGGGGAAAGGAAGTGGTGTTAACAAATCCAGGGACAAGGGAACAGCAAGTGATCCAAATCGGTGGTGAGGAGGGTGTGGGAGGCCTGGCAGGGCGTAACCAAGTGTAATGTAACCGAGAGGAATTACTGAAACCCAAATGAAGGCTGAACATGAGAGGGAGACAAGAGGAAGGTAAAAGGAAATAGAGGAAAGAGCTAGGAGGCAAAGGACACACACACATATATGTCTAAATATAAGCATGTAAGTATGTAAATATATTTATATATGAGGATGTGGAAATAGATCTATGTGAATATATGTATAGGTTCAGTATTAAGGTAGCAGATGTACATTGGGCCTCCACTCAAGTACTCCCTGAATGCAGGAATACTTTGTTCTATTAAACTGGCATTCCATGATGCTCACCTTCCTAATACAATCACTGAAGACAAAACAGTGTGGTGAAGAAAGCTGATGGTGCCCAGCTATTAAAGATGTAGCATCTGGGGTCTTAAAGGCTTGACAGTAAACAAGTGGCCATCTAGCTCAGATGCAACAAAGCCCACATGGAAGATGCACACCAGCCTGTGTGATCACGGGGTGCTGAAGGAATCTGTTATCAGGCATCCAAGAACAAAAGAAATCATATTATTGTGTGTTCACCTCCCCGATACGATCTCTGAAGAGAAATGGGTTCATAAGCAAATGTGGTGAAGAAAGATGATGGTGCCCAGCTATCAAAAGATATATCATCTTGGGTCTTAAAGACTTGAAGGTAAACAAGTGGCCATCTTGCTCAGAAGCAACAAAGCCCACATGGAAGAAGCACATCAGTCTGTGCGCTCACCAGGTGTGGAAGGGATCAGGTATCAGGCGTCATCAGAACAACAAATCATATCATTGTGAATGAGGGGGAGTGTGGAGTGGAGACCCAAAGCTCATCTGTAGAAAACACCCCCTTAAAGAAGGGCCACAGGGAAGAGTCAAACCTGTCAGGGTACAGTGTAGCAATGATGAAACATACAACTTTCACCTAGTTCCTGAATGCTTCCTCCCCCACCCCACTATCACGATCCCAATTCTACCTTACAGATCTGGCTAGACCAGGGGGAGGTACACTGGTAAGATAGGAACTGGAAACACAGGGAATCCAGGGTGGATGATCCCTTCAGGACCAGTGGTGAGGGTAGTGATGCCGGGAGGGTAGAGGGAGGGTGGGGTCGAGAGTGGGAACCAATTACAAGGATCTACATATAACCTCCTCTCTTGGGGACAAACAACAGAAAAGTGGGTGAAGGGAGATGTCAGACAGTGTAAGATATGACACAATAATAATTTCTAAATTATCAAGCATTCATGAGGGAGTTAAGAGAGGAGAGGGAAGGGAGAGGGAGGGGGGCAGAATGAGGAGCTGATGCCAGGGGCTTACGTAGAGAGCAAATGTTTTGAGAATGATGAGGGCAATGAATGTACAAATGTGCCTTACACAATTGATGTATGAAGTATAGATTGTGATGAGTCGTATGTACCCCTAATAGTTAGTTAGTTAAAAACTTAACTAACCTCAAGGTCAGTGGTTCAAACTGGCCAGCTGTGTTGTAGGAGAAAGATAAAGCTTGTGTGTTCCCTGACAGAGATAATGTATTGGAAACTCAAAGGGGGCAGTTCTACCTCCCCTATGGGGTTACTATAGAACAGAGTAGAATGAACTCAATGACCATAGTTAATAGATATACATATATAAGCTTCATTGATTTAGATTCTTTAGAGAATGCATCAATACACACCATCAAATCCCTTCTGAAAGTCTATGCTGAAGTATAATATAATTTGCAATACTGGAGAACCTGTGTTTCCCCTTTACCTCTGTTCCTGCTGAGCTCCAAAGTTTTATCTCTGGCTACTGTGTATTTCACTTAAACTCTGTCATTTTGTGAGTCTTTCATCCTTTTTACTACTTGTGAGCCATGTCATGTTACAACATCTCTTGCAAAGGATAGCTACAACTGAGTAACTCTATCTAATACATTCAAAATGGCTTTAGCAAACCGAGTGCTCTATGGGACCACCCGGTAGGGGGTGGTGGTGAAAGTCAGTTGCTGGGTTTCTGTGTCCCATGTACTATACTTGCTCTGGCATCCCCACTTCTTAGGGTCTTTTGATCTTTACTCCATCACTGGCCATGGTGGTGCCTGTATTTCTGCTTTAAAGGGGAAGCACTATTTTTTTTCTAAGCTTAAGAGCCACCTTAGCCAGGTCTTAGCACATTTTCCTAGGGATCTCATTAAGGTGTTATCCTTAGATCCTCAGGGGTGTACTCATAGAGGAACAAACCCTCCTTTGAACATTTTTATCACACCCCACTTGTCTTATGTCTGTTTTATGCACATTCTTCAACACTCACTTATTGGCTTTCTTCTCTCAGGGAGCTCAGAATTTTCCCAGTAAGCTCATGCTGGAATTTTAACCCCCCCCCCCCCAAATCTTGGACTGGTATCCAGGTTGAAAAGTGATGCAAACCCTGAGAAAAATATAGTGTTACAAAGCACAAATTTCTGTACCATCTCTAAGAAAGACAGGAGGACCAGCTCTTTAAAATAACTTCATTGTGATTTGCATGAAAGCTAGCAGAGTAAATTGGTCTTCCATTCAACAATCTAAACATATTTTGTTTTGTAGCATTGCTGGCAATCCCCACCATGTAATAACATTTTTCCCACTTCTTTCTAGTGTCCCCCTTTTTGATTGGTCTCTCTTGCCCACCTTTCTCTGCCTGGTGAGCTTTATCTCTGGCCATGGGCTACTCTTTTGATCTTGCATAGTCATTTGCTTGAAGGCCATCTGTTCTAAGATGTATGTAGCTCTCTAGTATTAGTGTTCGTTGTATAGGCTGAAAGTTGAGCAAGAGGATTGGGTTTAGTTGAAGGCTCAGAGCACAGCCAAGGGCTCCAGTGTTCGAATGTTTGAACAGTCTCGAGTGTTCATCCAGTGTTTATGAGATCTGTATTTATTATTTTACTTTTGTTCCAAGTTTTTCTCACACTTTATCCAGTACCTTTTACTGTGATCTCTTTCTGAGTTTTTGAGTCTGGGAACTCTTCACCATCAAATTCTTCTGCTTTTATGATCCAGAGTCTGAGGTTTACCTAGCCCATTGATTCTTTGGATGGTTTATTTTCATAAATCTTTGATTTCTTTCACTTTTTTATTTGCTTTAGACAGATAGAGACCAATATTTACACCATAGATGAATGGGGAGCATTTGATTTTAACAGATTCATGGGTATATCCTGGATGGCCCTGAAGTGCAGAAGAATATAGTGATTCAAGGTACTCTAGTGTATGAACACCTATGTTTTCATCTCCAGTGTTAGGAGGCCATGCTGCGGAAATGGTGTGGGCTAGGTCTGACCTCCTTCAGCCCCACAAGCAGGATGGTGAATCCACCTCCAACCAGGCTAAGGATGGTTGCTGAGGTTCAAATTAGACATGCTCCCACTATCCAAACTGCCTTCCATTGTTCTGACACCCAAAGTCCCAGCTGAAGTCATCTACTCTTCTGCTGAATTCCATAATCTGTTGTCATGGCCACAAAAAAACTCACAAACAATACTCATGATGATGGGGGAGGGGCATTATTAGAGAAGTTAATATTCGTAGGTCACCACAAGTAAGAATCAATTAGCAACCAAGTGCTTAACTTGTAGGGTGTCTCCATAAAGATTGCAGCCTTGGAAATCCCATGGTTGTACTTTGTTTTATAAGATTGCTATGAGTTGAAATGAACTTGAAAGCAATGGGTCTTGTAATGGGGATTGGGAGACTTGGAAAATGAGTTTAGCAATCTGCTTTGGAAAGGTCACAGACTCGGAATCCCCATGCATTGCAGTTGTAGTCTGCACACAAAGGTCTGCATTCATAGAAATTTATTGGAGTTTGGTTTGGTTTTGGTCTTCAATTGACTGAATACTGGGGAATTTATCCAATGACCATGTTCTGGATAGAAGAACCCATCAGCTACTGTAAGTCACCAAGGGTGGGGTGGGGTTGCAGTTCTTCGGAGTACACTCCAGTTCGGTAGAATTATGTTTCCAGGGTAGAGCTCGATTACTCTCAGAGCTAGATTACAATAGAGGTAACCCAGACAGTGGGGGTTGGGGGTGGGTGGGGTGTGCCAGATTAACTCAAGCAATCTGATCAAGTCAAGACAGATAAGAGACCACAGAGAGACCATGGATACAGTTACTATTTCAGGGAATTCACAGGAGCCGCACGGACCTTCTAGGAACCCTGGTGGTGTAGTCAGAATCAACTTCATGGCAGTGAGATTTTTGAGCTTCAAGAACCTTATGGTACTAGCATATGCTTTTGTGTTTAAAGAGGGTTTCACATAATGAACTTAAAAGTATATGGTTTAATCTTATCTCCTTTATAAGTACACTCGGGCTAACCTTTACTAGCTATTTATGCTGAATTTGTTGTTTTAATGTAGAAATGCTGATTAACAATGTTCACTTGTCTAGAAGCTCTGGTAGGTTATGCATTGGGGCGCTATCTGAAATGTCAGCAGTTTGAAACCACTAGCCAATCTAAAGGAGAAAAATCGGGCTTTCTACTCCCATAAAGTGTTACTGTCTTTAAGAAAAAGAAGCACAGACTTAGAAACCCATAGGGGCAGTTAGTTCTGCCCAGGCCTATAGGCTGCTATGGATTGCTGTCGACTCTATGACAGTGAGTTAAGTTCTTGGTAGAATTAATTCTGAAAGCACATATTAAAAAAAAGGGTAAATACTTATATAGTAATGCAGTATTTTTTATCATACATGGCACATGAATACATTAATGCAGCTATAAGAACAACACAGAGACCTTATCTGTTTGGGTATCTCCAGAACATATCCACACTTTCATAAATCAAAAAACTGATCCTGTTATTTATTTTATTTGTGAGGAGGACATATCCCAATAAGGATTTTCACAGTAATAAATTACCTCTTCTCTCTTTGACTACTTTTAACAGGTAAGAAGTAGTATTTGGCAAATGTATTTAACTCTGAGTGGTAAGTACAAAATTTGGAGAACAAAACAGACATTACTTTATTGTTTTATAATATAAAAACAGACTAAGAAAGTCATCTCCCTTCAGATACTTAGGGCATTTGTCAATTTACACAGGAAAAATACAGCTACCTGTGAAATATATGTATAATAAAGTAAGAAATATGCATTTTAGAGGATATATGCATATATCAAACAATAATCTTAGCAATAAAATAGGGCTATAATATATATATTCATATATATATGAATGGATTTCAAAAAGTTTGTGGAAAATGGAAATGAAAGTTATTGGATTTTTCCCCCAATAAATTGTTTAAAGCCCCTATATATATAAATGTCAATGTAATTATATATACAAACATACATATAAGCCAATGTTTCTCTACATACACATGAAGGGACTTCAAAGAGTTCCTGGAAAAATTCCTTTTTTTTTTTTCATTCAATTTCCTCGAACCTTTGAAGGGCTTTCATACATGTTATATATAAAAAGCGAACAAAAGCAGTTTCCCTGCGGTTATTTCTGAATCACAGTGACTCTATGTATCTGAGTCAAAGCGTGCTCCATAGAGTTTTCTTTGGCTATAATTTGGGAAGTACATTGCCAGCCAGACCTACTTGCTGAGTGCCAATAGGTGGGCTCAACCAACCAACTACTTAACCAGTTGCACGACGCAGAGATTGTATATTGATAGTGTGCGTATCATAGTTGGAGTGCAAACGTCAACACTTGCTATTCTTATTCTTTTCCCTTGTAAAATAATAATATGTCAACAAACTCATTCAAACCCACCATGATCAAGTTAATCTCCACTCTTAGAAACCCTATTATCTGAGGCTGTAAATCTTTACCAAGACAGATAATCTCATCTTTCTTTCACAGAGCAGCTGATGGGTTTGATCCACTGACTGTGTAGCTAGCAGTTGAATACTTAACCAACCGTGCAGCAACAGGGCTCAATCATGTCACCATCTCATACACTGTGATGTGTTTGCTACCGTGGATTGTCCCTAGCTTTGTGAAAGGTACCTGTGCTGTGACACCACTCTATCCCATTAGTCATATTCTCAGGTAAATCCACCGCAGGAGTTTCCAACTTTCCAACCTGATGCTTTTAATAAAAGAAGCTTCAATTCCCGTCAAACTATTTGCTGTTCTTTTCCGATATGCAGACTTTCAGCTGATAGACTAATAAAACACAGCATTTCATAATATGTTTAATACCTTTATTCTTCCCTGAACTAGAGGACTTTTTAAAAAAAATTAATGAAAAGATTGACTAAAATATAATTTTAAAGTTCCATTAACTTTTAAAGGCCCCCTCATATTTTACCTTTCTATTTCTATTACAGAGATGTTAATGGAGATGATATTTCAATAATTGAAAATTTGTTCACTAAACTATAATCACCTTTGAGTGAAAATTTTTATTTCATTATAAATCAGTCCAATCTAAGTCCTTTTCTATAGTTTTATTGCTTGATCCTTCCCCACATAATGGAGTGGAATGTCAGAACATTCCTGTAATAAATTAATTCTCCCAGGATCTGGGTTCAACCTTCTGAGTCTGAACATCCTGGTTCTTTTCCCAGAAATGTTCTCCTGATTCTGTTCAAAATCCCTGAACTATTTTACTCTTCTCAAAATCTGTTTCAGTTTGACTGCTCCTCCTCAGCAAAGGAGGATTCCACATTTCAAATGCTCTCAGTAGTACCTCCCCATTGTATTGTAATTTGGGGCTGACTATTTTCTCAGCTTCTTGAACAGCTTCAAGAAGTCAGATACGATCTTTCATCACAGTCTTATGAAAGCTCACAGCAATACTGGCCTAGAGAAAACACTGCAATTGGTTAACACTTTCATTTCAGTGGAAGTGCACTCTTAAAATTATCTTACAGAAAACCATTAGATTAAGACAAGGTTCAGATATTTTTAAAAATTAAGAAATAACCAGGATTAACTATAGTGTAGTACCTCAAATGCACCACTTGTCTGTCAGTCTGCCATACTGTGGTGGTGGTTTGCATGTTGCTGTAATGCTAAAAGTGAGGTTACCTGTATGCCAAATACCAGGAGGGTTACCCAAGGGCAGATTGCAGTGGAGCTTGCAGACCAAGAACAGACTACAGAGAAGGAATGGATGGCTCACTTCTGAGGGTTCAGAGACTGAATATGAATAGCAGAGGAACATTGTCATCCATATGTGCCAGATGATGAGCCCCTCAGGCTATAAGGCACTCAAAATATGACTCATCCTAAAGTGGAGGCAGTCACAATGATGTGAATGCAGGAAAGCTTTAAGCATCTTCTTTGCTGATGATCACCACTCACAAAGAGAAGAAAAACACACACAGAGCTACAGACATGTATTAATAATAGGAATGTGGAACATATGAAATACAAATCCAGGGAAATTAGAAGTCATCAAATGAAATGGAGCATATGAAAGCAATAACTTTGGCATTAGTGAGCTGAGATGGGCTCGTATTGGTCATTTTGAATCAATCAATCATATGATTCCCTATGCCTGGATGACATTTTCAAAAGGAATGGCATCCAGCCAGTCATTACAGCTATCATACAGCTTCATGCACCAACCAGTAAAGCTAGTAATAAAGAAGCTGAAGAATTCTGCCAAGTTCTTTAGTCTGGACTTGATCAAATATGCGATTAAGATGCATTAATAGTTATTGGGGATTGGAATGCCAATGATGGAGGAAGGAACAGTAGTTGGAAAACATGGACTTGGTGACAAAAATGAAGTTGGAGATTGCATGATAGAATTTTGCAAGACAAATGGCTTGTTAATTGCAAATGCCTTTTGTCAGCAATGTCATTAGTGACTGTACAGGTGGACTTTGCCAGATGGAACAGGGGTAAAATGACTACATCTCCGGGATGAGGCTCTGAAAAAGCTCAACATCAGCAGCTAAAATGAATCCAGGAGCTAATTGTGTAACAGACTTTCAGTTGCTCACATATAAGTTCTGGTTCAAATTAAAGAACATTGAAACAAGCACACAATAGTGAAAACACAACCTTGAGCCTATCCCACCTGGATTTGAGACTATCTTAAGAACAGAATTGACTCATAGAACACTAATGACAGAAGATTTGATGAGCTGTGGAATGACGTCCATCACACCATAAATTAAGAAAGCAAAAGGTCATTAAAGAGAAAAGAAAGGATCAGATGGGATTTCAGAAGAGACTCTGAAACTTGTCTTGACTGTAGAGAAGGTAAAGCAAATGAAATAAATGATGATGTGAAAGAGTTCAATGGAAAAGTTTGAAGGGAAATGGGACAAGATGAAGTATTAGGGAATGTGCAACAATGTGGAGGTTGAAGAAAGGCTTATTAGCAACTTTCTCTTTGTAGATGATTCAACCTTCTTATTGAAATTGAGGAAGACTTGAAACATTTGCCAAGGGAGATCAAGGACTGCAGCCTTCAGTATGAAATTGCAAATCAATGGAAAGAAGACCGAAGTCCTCCCAAGTGATCCAATAGTCGGCATGATAAACGGAGAAAGATCAAAGCTGTGAAGGATTTCATCCTGCTCGACTCAACCATCAATATTCATGGAAGCAGCAGTCTAGAAGGAAACAACAAAGGCACTCATCTTTCCTTGCCCCATGAGTTGGGAAGTCCATCACTCTGTTCCGTGCTTGGCTCTCGGTTCGACTACGGCTCTTCGGATGCTGTAATTGTTATCTGGATCCAGAGGGTCCCTGCACAGAAGTCTTGGGTTCAAGGGCATGCTCTGCTCCACTCTTGCTGGGAATGAGCTCCCTCCTGCTTCTCAGAGGGTTTAAGAGGCTGACATTGGTTTGGCTGAAAGGAAAGTAGCATGCCACAAGAGGGAGAAGAGAAATTAAGGGGGTAGGGCAAGCTATTGGGGGCTTGATAATTATCATAAGTGGTTGAGGTAGTTAGTTTATTGTGCCAACTTTCATAGGTGGGGGAACATATTCACAGGATTTTAGGATTAAGGTGTAGGCGTTACTTAATATCAATCATGAAGCTAAAGAATTATGTACAGGTTCCAGGTTGGCAAGTGGTGGATTGAGGTAGTTAGTTTATTGTGCCAACCTGACCAATAAACACATGTGGGGTTAATTGCAGGGTGGAGGGATAAATGGCTCAGTGAGCCTCGCCTTTCAAGTTCTCGGGTCTCCTGCTTTCTGATGGTTGGAACAGAGTGCAGCTGCAGCTGCCCTAGCCAGTTCCTTGCTTTAGCTGGCAAGGCTCACTTCCTGCAAGACATCCCTGAGGAGAAGCCACATGGACCGACCTTCATGCAGTCCTGGGTGCTGGAGCAACTGTGTGGAGATCCTTTCTGGCGCTGTGATGTTTACACATTCACTGACTCGGCTTTCCTCCTGCAGTTGGCATCACTGTGTCTGTTTTGTGAGATGGAGAAGGGCTTTGTGGCTTGGTGTTGAACATATGGGTTAATATTGGACTTGTGGACTTGTGCAGCACTAGGTTGGGATGTTTTCTTGATGCGCATTTAACCTTTATATAAAACTCTCTCTTACACACGAGTTTCTGTGGATTTGTTTCCCTAAAGTACCCAGACTAACACAGTGATTTAATACAATTGAGAACTATTTTAGCCAAGATATGAAATAATGTCTTATGTTGGGCAAATCTGCTGCAAAAAAAGCCCCTCTGAAATTTTAAAATGTAACGAGGTACCTTTGATGACTAAGGTGTCTCTAACCCCAGTCTTGGTCTTTTCAGTCACCTCATATGTATGCAAAAGGTGAATAGCAAGAGAGACAAGAGAATTGATGCATTCCAATTATGGTGATGGTGAGGAATACTTAAGATATTGTCAATTGCTAAAGAAACAAGCAAATCAGTCTTAGAAGAAATACAACCGGCATTTCATTAGAATCTAGGATGACGAGACAGATTTGCTTCTTTGAACATGTCATCAGTGAGGTTCAATTGCCAGAAAAGGCATCATGCCTGGTAAAATAGTTGGTCAACAGAAACCAGGGAAACCATCAGCGAGATGGATCGACCCAATAGCTATAACTGCCCCACCAAGAACAGTGGCCATCACGAAGCCAGAGCAAGAGCAGTTTCTTCGTTTTACATCAAGTCACCGTGAGTCAGAGTCAAGAACCGAGGTGAGTATGCAAAGCCTTCTTTTCCAGTTTCAAAACTGAGGAAACATACTGCTACGTCAATTGAGTACATCAGACGTGGTCTAATATATTTTGAGGGGAAACATGGAGTCGATTTAAAGATTAATAAGCAAAAAAAAAAACCCAAAAACAAACCACAGTAGAATTTGTTTAGCGACTGTCTCTTGTGGGATTAGTTATGGACGTTTAACTTAAGGTCCCATTTCTTCGTTTGTATTATTATTTTTTCATTCCTAGGACTCTTTCTGATTTAATCACACATGCGCACACGCGTGCTGTCGGAAGGCTATATGGAGATCCCGCATCACTTGTGTGTCTGTGGCTGGAATTAGAAGGGAGATGTGGGGTCTCATCGTTCCCATTGGGATCCTTCAACAAATCGGAATTAGGAACTATCACAAAGCAAGAGATTTGAAATAAGAAATAAATGCTCTATGGTGCAAAATGGAAATAGTGATTATATATGTGTCAGGATCTCTCATGCCCTTTTGAGTTGCTTATTTTTAAAACTTCTACATGGTGAACATACACTTGTGATATTTATATCTATCCAGCAAGCTCACGGCGATCAATGTCTATTCTGACTCACAGTGACCCTATGAGACAGAGTAAAACTACCACATCGAGATTCTCAAGTGGAAAAGCTTTACTGGAGCAGACAACCTTATATTTCTCCCTCAGAGCAGCTGTTGTATTTGAACCACTGGCTTTGTGCTAAGCCAGTGGTTCTCACTCTGTGGGTCATGACCCTTTTAGGGGTCAAACGACACTTTCACAGGGGTCACCCTATTCACAACAGTAGCAAATTTACAGTTGTGAAGTAGCAACCAAAATAATTTTATGGTTGGGAACTGAACAACATGAGGAACTGTATGAAAGAGTCAAGGCATTAGGAAGGTGGAGAAGCACTGCTAGAGTCTACGCAGTCCAATACGTAACACCCTGTTTCAGCAGGGCTCCTGTATGCTGGGCTCCCACCAGGCCGTGAGCACAGTAACAACTGTGCCGACGGCAGAGGAATGCGCAGGGTTCAGCGCGGCTGCACAGAGGGTCGTGACATGCAGAACCAAACCGAAGGCACCTGAAGCAAATAGACGTGATGGAACTTTTAAAAATTCATGAAAATACCATTATATTTTCATTGTACTTCCATGAAGCCCATTTCACGTATAGATCAGACAATTGTCTGATTAATAAACAAGCGAATTAAATCAGATTTTTCTCAAGCTTAGAGTTTTAACAATATCTGATTATTAAGTGTATTTAAATGAAGGGCATCAATTATTCCTTTAGTTTTCTATCATATGGAAAGGTATAGGATGTTTCAATATGTTCCTTTCTTTTAAAAATTTTGTCCTACGATCAAGAACTAATGGAATGAAGGAAGAAGTCCAAGCTTCAAAGAAGGCATTAACCAAAAACAAGGCTCCAGGAATTGACAGAATACTGATTGAAATGAGTCAGTGAGGTGACAAAACACTGAAAGTGTTCACTTGTCCATGCCAGGACACTTGAAAGACAGCTACATGGCCAGCTCACTGGAACAGATCTTTATTGTACTCATTTCAGGTGATGTAATAGATTGCACAAATTATAGAACAATATAGCTGACATTACAATGCAAGTCAAATTTTGCCGAAGATCATTCAACAATAGTTGTAGCAGTACAGAGACAGCGAGCTGAATCTGGCCTGCCTGGAAGCAGATGATACTGGAAAGATGTTTATATGTGTTTTAATAACTCTTCAAAGGAATTTGACAGTGTGGCTCACATTAACCTATGGATCATCTTGAGAAGAACGGGCCTTCCAAACACTGCATTTTGCTCATGCCGAACTGGTACATGGATCACGGAGCAGTGTGAACAGAACAAATGAACACTGAATGGTAAAAATCAGGATAGGTGTGCATCAGGGTTATATCCTATTACCAAACTTATTCAATTAGTACGCTGAGTAGATAATCAGAGAAGATGGGCTGGAACTAGACGAAGAAAAAGGTAGCATAAGCGAGGAGCACTTGAAGCACTTGCAGATGAGGATCAGGGATTGCAGCCTTCAGTGTGCATTACAAGTCAATGTAAAGAAACCCCAAATCCTGACACATAGAACAAAAGGTGACCCCATGATAAATGCTTGAATCCACCATCAAGGCTTAAGGAAGCAGCAGTCAGAAGATCAAACGACTCATGGCATGAGGTGGTGGATATTCTGCTGCACAAGACCTCATTAAGGTGTTGAAAAGCAAGGTGTTACTTTGAGGACTAAGGTGTGCTGACCCAAGCCATGGCATTTTCGGTGGCATTATCTTCACGTGAAAGTGGGATACTGAAGAAGGAAGACCAAAGGAGAATCGGTGCCTTTGAATTCTGGTGCTGGTGAAGAATCTTGAAAAGTACCAAGGACTACCAAAGAACAAACAAACCTGCCTTGTAAGAGGTATGGCCAGAATGTTCCTTAGAAGCAAATATGGTGAGACTTCATTTCGTGTGCTTTGGACATATTGTCAGGAGAGATCAGTGCCTGGAGAAGGCCATCATCATGCTTGGTTGGCACAGGGGTTGTACTTGCAATGATGGGCAGAAGCATAGCAACAGATGTGAGTCTGGCACAAGACCTGGTAGTATTTCTTCTGTTGTGCATTGGGTGACGGAGTTGGAACTGACTAAATGTCACCTAAAAACAATGTCAAAAGATGTATGGAGCAGCTATTTTAGGTGAAGCGCTCATAGCTTAGTTTCATGAATAATAAAAAAATTCACACCATTTTTAATGGCAGACATTTCTCCATGCAGATATGAATTAGGTATCTGTTACTTTGAGAATGTCTACAGAGCAGTGATTCTTGACAGGTGATGGGATTTCTCCAGAAGCTATTTAGCAATGTTGAAGATTTTCTAAGTGGTCAAAACTATAGGGGAAGTTGTGAGCACTGGCTTAGAGTACTTGTAAAGTCTTGTGATTCCAACATAACTGTTTGGTCCTTAGCTTGAAATGCACTATCCAGACAGTTATTATGATTTACCATTACAAAGAAATGTGTCTTCAACAGAGGGTAAAACTGCAGGTGAGCAAAGACAAAGTTTAAGAGGAAGATAAATCAGCACATTAAGAGTGGTGGGATTGGGAAAAAGGAATAGTAAAAAGGATACTATACCTGCCATGAGAGAAGTCACCTAAATATGTATTTCGAACACACATGCAGAACTGTCAGCTTTTTTCTTTGAAAAATAATTTAAGTAAGGGTCTTCTTTATAAATAACCAGGACAATGTTAATCACTGTGGTGAGAGGCTTTGTAAGCCTTTGCAGAGACAGAGAGCCCCGTCATTCTTCAGAAGAGCTCCCAGTGGTTTGCACAGCCAACTTGGGCTGGCAGTGCGACTCTTACAGACAGCGTACTCAAGGCTCCTTTATATATCCAAGGCATGTGAATCACCGGGAACAGAAGTTAGCCTGACCTGAGCTGTCCAGGTATTTCGGATCTGGAGTCATTGCGACAGTTGCTTTGTTCTACTTGGGAATAGCAGAGGGTCCCTGGTATATTTTCACTTTCATGCAAGAAAGCATGATCTCTCAGATCACCCATGTGACCTGGGGCTCTGTCTAAATCTGCCTGTGAGATTCCTGCTTGTGTTTCTCCTGCTCAGGGACCTCCTGTCAGCTTTCTCAGTTGAGGATTTTTTGAGAAAGAAAAATATACATCTCTCTAGACAAGATATTCAAATTAAGAAAAGGAGTGAAAAGCAGTGAAGTTGGGGATGGATAGGAGAAAGAGGAGAGACCGAAAAATAATTATACCATGAAATAATTATAAAATGAAATCCTGTCTTCTAAGTATTAAGCAACCAAATTGAGAGAAGAGAAAATAAACAAGCAAGCAAAACCCCTTAATATAAAAAATGCCCCAAAGTTATATAAAAGATTATTAAATTTAATCTTCACTGCTTCAAAAGGGTTTACAGGTTGACAACTAAAGGAAGAAGGAATCATTTTAGGATTTAGAATGTAATAGATTTATTTTCATGCTCTGCAGAACTACTTTTATTGAGACAGAGAAATGCAGATTTCTGATACTATCTTCAAAAGTATATGCACAATAGAAAAGGCCAGACTCTTCACTCGTAGGGAGCCAGCCCTGGTGGCGTAGTGCGTTATGTGGTAGGGCGCAAAATCAGATGTTCAAACCCACCAACTGCTCTCCAGGAGAAAGAGGAAGTTTTCTATTTCTGTACAAAGTTACAGGGTCAGTTCTACACAGACCCACGGGTTTCTCCGAGTCAGAGTCCACTGGACGGCAATGAGTTTCACTTGAGTATTTTCGTCACTTCTTTTTTTATATTTAAGATTTTATTTAAATTTGACTTTGCTTACGACAATATTACATTTATGCTTAAGTAGAAAACAATCATGGTGAGTGGATGGGAGACAAAATCAACTGCTTTCTAGAACATTATGGGAGTTTCCCATTGCATTATTTCACCTCAATTTATATCTGTCATTGGCTAAAGAAGAAAATTTTAGTCAATGTCAAAGTTATTTAAATTAGCAAAATATGCAAGGATTGAAAGACTACCCCCTCAGTTTAAGCTAGGTTCACATACAAGTAAAAAATATGGTTTTTTTCATGTGACGTTTTCAAAAGAAAACTTTTTTTTTTTTTGGCCACAGAGTCTGTAAAGTAAGTATGAATTTGCCAGAAGAAGTGTAAGTGGTGCCTTTTAGAACTCGATCATTAATCAATTAATTTTGAATCATTCACATCTCAATAATTATAGTACTAAAAATATCAAAACCCTGTCTTAAAATGTCACATAACATATGCTAGTTTAATCAGCATCAAGTTGGATGCAGTGAGGTTGGCCACTCCATATGTTTTCCTGGAGTATAAAATACACCGTGATAAGTTCTACTGTATATCTTACTGATTTGCAGAAGGGATTGGCTGGCTAAATTCCACCAGCATATTTTGCAATTTCTCATTTCAAAAATAAAATGAGGTTGGGGATTCTTCCCCCTACACTCACCACCTCTCCGAATTGATTTTAAGTTTTCGAGTTCGTGGTGTTGACAGAGGACACCCTAACTTTGCACGTTGGAGTATCCGCCCAGGCAGTGGAGTGGGCTCCTTAAGGCCGCAAAGGGAGGGCCACGCAGCATTGGCCAGGTGGAGCAGGCAGCACGTCCGGCTGCCCCCCACAGAGAGCTCGATTGAGTGGAGCTCTGCTAGTGCGCTTTCAGGAAATGCCCCGCAGACGCACAACCCCCAGTGTGGGGTGCGGAAGGAGACGATATAAAGAAAGGGGTTTGTTGTTTGTTTTGTAAACGTAACGCAGTGAGTTTCCGCACAGTAGCACAGTAGCCACCTATAACGGGCAGGACGCAGCGGGGGCGCTCCACATCACACACGCACACCCCCCCCCCCTTGATTGTTCCTTTCCTTTCTCAGACTCCGAGTACCAACGCTAAGGGGCGCCAGAGACTCGGACTGGAGCGCCTGGCTCCGACCGCGGACTGCCTGGGAGCCGAACTCACCGGCTGCTGCGGAAGTCCTGGGTGACCGAAAAGCCCCATTCTCTCTCTGTGTGTGCATGTTTGTGTGGGGCGCAGGGGAGGGGGCAGTAGGGACCGGGGCTGTGGCAGCCTCCATGGGGTGGAGTGGGGGATTCAGGAGTTTAGGATGTTTCTGATCAGAGGAGGAATTGCTTGCAATTAAAGGGTGGAAAGGGCAGGTTATTTTTTTACTGTTATTTTTTCCCTAGGATTATAGGAGGTCACGTCGAATCTCTTCTTTACTTCAGAGTATGGAAACATGACCAAGCGTGCAGCGGTTTGTTACATATGCTCATTTCTGCAGCATATTTAAGATGGACAAAATACCTTAACTCCTTGAGGCTGAGGATCTCTCGTTGTCTAGAGATCCTGAAGTACATTCAACGCTACCAAATGTCACCCTGGCTCCTCTGGACAGTTAGTTAGCGCCCCTGCCTCCCACTAATCCATTTTCAGGAAACTATCCAATAGTTAAGAAAAGTGCACTGAGACCCTGGCCCAGTCAAAATCTCTAGCTGCCCACCTGAAACTTGGACTTTTTCCAGGAACAGAGAGGGAAGGGAGTGCGAAGATGCTGAAGAAATGAAACAGCATCTCCAGTCCTGCGGTCTTCGCGCTCAAAGGAGGAAGAGGAAGGGACCCAAGAAGAAGAAGAAAGAGTGGGGAGGGGGCATGGAACGGAAAGAGCCACCACCTGAGCTCAGAAAGGCCATGTGTGCGGAGGGTGGGGTCCGGTAAGGGGGTGGCCCCCCAAAGTCGGCCCCCACCTCCTCCTCCCGTCTTCAGTCTTCGCCCTCCTCCTAGGGCCGAATGTGGTGCCAATGCGCCAGGATGGAGAGCGCTGGGCGCGGGAGGAGATGACGCAAAAGCCAGCGCTCCCCCCCAAAAAAGTGTTTCTTCTGGACGAAGATGGCGGCAACTTAGCCCAGGGACTGAAGATGACCGTGGCTCTCGGGAGGCCCCACGCAGGCGTTTCGGCCCCTCGGTCCGGGGAGGACGGCGCGCGGCGGGCGCCGCAGGAGCCCAGCAGCAGCTGCAGCGGCGGCGGCGGCGGCGGCGTCAGCAGTGGGAGCCCGGGCGGCGGCGGCGGCGGCGGCGGCGGCAGCGCCCGCGGGCAGACCTGCAGCGGCGGCGGCGGCGGCGGCGGCAGTTAGAGCGCGGGGTGGGGGGTGGGGGGGAGGGACAGCCCTGCCGGCGGCGGCTGCCCAGGCTCTGGACTAGGGGAGAGAGAGAGCGAAGTAGGAGGAGGAGGAGGAGAAGAAAAAGGAGAAGGAAAAGGAGGAGGAAGAGGAGGAGAAGTGGAGGAGAAGAGGAGGGGAGGCGCTCTGGTCGCCGTCAGTGGGCAGCGGAGACGCGGCATGCCCCTGGCAGGGGAGAGCGGGCTGGCCTCAGCAGGGCCATGGGGACCCGCGCGCTGACGATGCCTGGATGAGAGGAGCGGCGCCAAGCCACCCGCCACGTCCACGATCACCTCCTGCACTCAGCCTCCCCGCCGGCCACCAGCACTAGCCTCCTCCGCCACTCTCTCTCTCTCTCTCCCTCTCTTTTCTCTCTCTCTCTGCATTATTGTTTCCCATTCTGCAGAGGATGGGGTCTGCTGGTGATTAGATCTGAAGCAAGTCAGATCTTCCTCCAAAGCCTGGTAATATTGCTGTAGGCACAGGGAGAGAGAGAGGGAGAGAGAAAAGAGAGGGAGAGAGAGGGAAAGAGAGAAGGGGGGGGGGGAGACAGAGAGAGAAAGAAGAAACGGGAGGAGGGGATAAGGAAATTAAACCCTTTAAGTCAATGCATATTGTGGTGACACCGGCACCGGAGCCCTCACGGTGGAGTCGACCAGGGCTGTGCGTTCCCAAAATATGACCAGGGGTGCTTGGATGTGTCGGCAGTATGACGACGGCTTAAAAATCTGGTTGGCAGCACCCAGGGAGCACGAGAAACCGTTCACCGATTCAGAGAGGGCTCAGAAATGGCGACTGTCTCTGGCATCTCTCTTGTTTTTCACAGTCCTGCTCTCTGATCACTTGTGGTTCTGCGCCGAGGCCAAACTGACCCGGGCCCGGGACAAGGAGCAGCAGCAGCAGCATCAGCAGCATCAGCAGCAGCGGCAGCAGCAACAGCGGCAGCGGCAGCAGCAGCAGCAACAACAGCAGCAGCGACCGCGGCCGCAGGAGCCCTCCTGGCCCACGCTCTTGGCAAGCATGGGGGAGTCCTTGCCCGCCGCCCAGACACACAGACTCCTCTCCGCCTCCTCGTCCCCCACCCTGCCCCCCTCTCCTGGAGACGGCGGCGGCGGCGGCAAGGGCAAGCGAGGCAAAACCAACCGGAGCCAGGCTCTTTTTCTAGGAAACTCTGCCAGACCTGTGTGGCGCCTGGAGACTTGTTACCCGCAGGGCACCTCTTCGGGCCAGTGCTTCACCGTAGAGGACGCGGACGCCGTGTGCGCCAGGAACTGGAGTCGGGGGGTGGCGGCGAGGGGGGAGGAGCAGCAGGTGAGAGGGAAGCACCCAACGCCGCTTTGGAACTTGTCGGATTTTTACCTTTCGTTTTGTAATTCCTACACACTTTGGGAGTTGTTCTCGGGGTGGTCCAGCCCCAACACTTTGAACTGCAGTCTGGATGTGGTGCTTCAGGAGGACGGCGAGATGACCACCTGCAGGCAATGTGTGGAGGCTTACCAAGACTACGACCACCACGCTCAGGAGAAGTACGAAGAGTTTGAAAGTGTGCTCCATAAATATTTACAATCAGGGGAGTACTCGGTGAAATCGTGTCCGGAGGACTGCAAGGTAGGAACGGCGGACCCTCTGACCCCCATCCCCCCACCCTCACCCCACCCCCCATCCACTGCCTGCGCCCGCCCCAATCTGCTCTGTCTGCCACTTTGCTTGGTTGTGGTCTTTTCTACTGTGTTTCTGAAATATCCTCCTGTCTCCCTCCCCAGCGCGGTTCCCGTGGATGTAAGAGGTTGACTTGCTGGCCGAGTCAGAGATAGATGCCCAGCGGACTGCTGGCGGACTAACTTCGATGGGATGCGGTGCTTGTGGGGACTGAAAGATCAAGCCAGACGCTGGGCTTCTGAGATGAGGGAATGGTTGTTGTCTTGTACTTCTTAGAACTATGCAGCGGGCTCAAGCCCTGCTACCTTTCGTGAAAACTGGAATTTGATTGTTACTTTTTAGGATGACATTGATAAGACTGCATGCGGATGACCACAGCGAAAGGCAGACTAGTCAGAGAGCAGCGTGCATGGCTTGCTGTGTGGATTAGCACACTGGAATCCTCTTGATACCATCACTAAGGAAGGGCGGACTGTGGCGAGTGTTTTGTCGTTGTTTAAGCAGGGTTAAGAAAAAGCATTCGACCGGTTTTTTGTAGGAGTTGTTCTGGTTGTTTAGAAAGTCTGGTGTCCTGTAATGTTTTTCCTCCCTTGAACTTGTGAATAATCGTGAATCGGAGACTGCGAGCGTCAAGTTGTAATTAGGTATCTAGTGATCGCTTACCATTGTTCATGTATTTATCAGACACCTTACGTAATTAACTTGATTTTCAGACTGCTCCCAGAATTACTGTCACATGTCTACTGCTAAGCTAGAATGTACTGGACACTTTAACATGCACTATGTTCCTGTTGAATATCACCTTCATTGGTGAAAAAGAGCATGCCCGTTTCTAAAGAGCCTTTTCTGAGTGTTGCTATCCTTGGTGCTGAAACTCGAGTTTGCAAACGCATTCAGCTGTGGAGGCTGCTGCAGTGACTTTTGTCAAAACAGTGATGACCAACTAACTCTCAGTGGTTTTGTCTTAATGCTTTGTCCTAAAAGTAACTTTTAAAAAAAATCAGTACAATAGAAATGAATTTGCTTTTCAATCTCACCTCCCGTTCTATGTTTTCTTAGCACTTTTTTGACTCCTAACCCTCACTGAAAACAATAGTCTCTCCGCCTGCCTCACTTGCGTTGTCAGGAAGACATTGATGGGAAGGCGGAGCAGTAGAAATAGAATTTAAAGGATTTTCTGAAATTTTGACAAGCTGATTAGGGTAAGAGATATTTATTTTACATGAATGTAGTTCAAGGATTGTATTTTAGTTTGGGTTGACTAGATGTGCTTTTGATAAATGAGAGAATGCAGATTGACTATGTATTATTGAAATTCTTTTTATTTTTAATTGGGAGTTAATACATATATCATATCATATAATTCCATAGTTCAACCACACCAAGAAGAACTGTACAAATTGCTACCACAATTTGTTCCCAAATATTCTTTTTCTTCCTGGACTCCTTGACATTGTCTCCCTGTTACTCCACCACCACCACTGTACCTTCCCATCCCCCAAAACCCATATTCTACTTGCTGTCCCTATAGGTTCATCATTCCTGAGTTTCATAGTCTGAAAACCAGAAAAACATAAAACACAGCTTCAAGAGGATGATCTCTGATGACATCACACCTCTGAAATACACCCTAATGCGAACGAACAAAAACAAAACAAGACCAAACAAAAATACAGAAAATTTTGAAAACCAGATCAGGTCCAGCATGCATCACAGTGGGGATCAACTGACAAGGTGTTAACTGTTCAAGGCAGATTTATGCCTTTGCTCTTCTATACTCATCTCTCCAATACCCTCTGTTTAGTAACTACTTTCCTCCCACCCCTCCATTGTGATGGAGGGAGTGCACCGGAGCCTTGTTTTCTATGCCTTGTTTCCTATGTCGTTCCCACAAATGAATCTTGGGCTCCCTCTGTATTGATATTCTTAAGAGTAGAAGTAGAGTCCCATTTTGAAAATAGCAATGTTAACTTTACAACATTAATTTAAAATACCACTTCACTTGATCAATGCATCTGAAACTTTGTTTTGAACCACAAAAATATGTGACTTCATCAGAATTAATATTAATGGTAGCAACAATAATTAATGAATGAATAATAATGAAAAGCGAGCATTTGTACAGTGGTTATTTATTGTGGCAAGGTATGTGGCCCTGAAATAGTAAAGACAAGGCACTATTGGGTTTTCTAAAGCCATCACTAATAAAAAGTTCAAGATGTTTCATCATGTTTATATCTTGAAATTTAAGAGTGCTACCTTGTAAGAGTTTAAGTTTGCTACCCTGAGTGTAAACACGCAAGCAATTTTCAATAAGTTCAACTTGCAAACGTTAAATATTTGAAAGATAGTCCACATTGCCACATCAACTATGGCATATTAGAAAATGTCAGCCAGTATATCTTTGGTCAAAAATGCAAATAAATACATAATAAATGGCCTTTCCCAAGACCTGAGTTAATTTTGAAGTTTAAATTGATATCATAGCCATAGGCTGTGTACTAAATTAATTTATATTATGACGGAGTACTTCTGGATTGCATATTGTAAAAAGTGATAGTTATTAACAGTACACAAAACACGTTGTAAAAACGGACTGCTTTTTAAAAATTCCTACAATGAAAACTAAATATAGACACAGTCCTTATCACCTATGATATGTTGTAGATACTTTTCAGTCATGTCCATTTAAAGAAATCCCACTTTACAAAATTATAGTCTCCAAAATTGCAGATATAAGGTGCAGTTGTTCTTGGTTGATGACTCATAGATCAACTGGTTAGGATATAGAAATGTAAAATAAGCATCATTATTTTGTTAAATGTGTAATTTCAGATTCTGAAGAAGAAAAAATCCCTCAAAAACAAACAAACTCACTAATATACCCACATCCGAACTACACCACAGGGATTAAACTGATACTTTACAAAATGAATCCGAGTCGGGAGCTTCTCTCTGAACACTTTTTATTTATTTTAAACATTGTGAAATGATGACTATCAGTAATACGTTAAAGCTAAGCAAACTCACTGCCATCAAGTCACTGCTGACTCACAGTGACTGTGTGTGAGTTTCTGAGACGGTAACTCTTTATGGGAGGAGAAAGCCCAGTCTTTCTCCCACAGAGATGCTCCTGGTTTTGAACTGCCGACTATGTGATCTTAGCCCATGGCTACAAATGAATACTTTCCCCATATTTTAGAATAAATAAAAAGCCCCATGTTGCATTAAAAGGAAATGTATTATGTATCTAGAGTGGATAATATATTGAGAAGATTTAATACTAATACTTCCTTAAAAGCCATACTTATCTAAATTGTAGAACAGGAAAATAAAGAAAATTAAATATATTTTTATTATAGCCATATGTCATCGAATTACTAATGTAGTTTATAATTTTTAAGGGTTACTATGTCTTGGTTTCCATGTATAGAAATTGATTTAATTGTTTTTTAATTTAAATGTTTTAAAGAAATTTCTGACCCATTATGTGGAATAAGCTAAAAATAATTTCAACATCATCATGGTACTGTGAGTGTGAAAACTGGAGACCAGAATCAACTTTGATTTATTTAGGCAAACCTTGGTATTACAGCAAGTAGTAGATATTATAATTTCATAATATTCTGGGAAGTAACTGCTTTCATTTACAAAGTAGAAATACATATCTACTGAGCAAGTAGTAGATGGCCAAATAATGAACAATTTTATACAGCATTTATACTATCAATTTCCAGCTGCTATGTTCTGTACATGGAATATTAGAATGAATGACAATAATTAGCTTTGCCATTTGTGATGTTAAGAAACATAATGTTGATGAAAAAGAATGTGAACCTGCAAAATTTTTAGGTTGAAGGGAAAGAGTAAAAAAGGAAGTAGTCTTTGCTATACAACTATGAATATATATTAATAACATGTTTTGTTTACTTAAGAGTGAATTTCACTTTCATGTGTCATTCCTTACAAATAATTTTTGCAAATAGAAACTCGAAGACTGAAAAATTTACAGAGCGTGCCTTTCTATACTAGAGATAAGCTTCTGTAGCTATTGGTAATTTTATTTACTTACTACACTTTAACAGAAAATGTCGGTGAAAGTGGATTTGAGATTAGATTCTAACACAAATCACTGCATCATATTTACTTCAGTTTTCATAGAATAGATTTAATCCAGGCAGTCTCAGGAATATAGACAATATCATATTCTTATTTTTGTGGACTCATTTATAAGTGGATCATATTACTTATTTTCATTTAATACATATTGATCAATAGGATAACTTACAGCCTCTAGGCATATGTCACAACGTTGTGACTCAGATTGCCCTCTTTACTGTTATCTCTTACAAACGTTAATCAGTGTGAACACATAGCTTGGTTTGCGTAATGTGCAAGTTGACAAATGGCAGATCTTTTGTTCTTCTTTATCTTTGCTGTCACATACTCTAGACTCTCAAATGAATAGGTTTCTGAAAAAGGATAATAAAATATCTCAATATTCTTTTTCCTTATATGTCGGACTTTATGTAATATTTTGCAATTGATTTCCTACTATTGTGCATGCAAGCCACTGTCCAGAGGTGGACATTACGTCTGCAGACATTCCTTTTATTATGCAACCTCATTTATTATTTTCAGACCATATTTTGCTTCCATACAAAATTGAGGTCTGGCCATGCAGATAATAATTTTTAATGATTACTAAGATTATTAGTAAAGTTAAAGCCACCATCATATCCAATTTTTATGACCTGAATTTATGCTTTAATCTCTTTTCACTAAAGAAAAACTGCCGACACATACACCTGTGTTTCATTTCTGTAGGGAAACACCAGACTTATCTTAACTTTAGATGCCATTTGTTGTGTTGACAGAAAAGAAAAAAATGCTTTCACTTTAGGTGGGAAACTAGGTCAAATTGGTGGCAATATAGGGCACAGTCACAATGTCTTTGAATAATTGCTGTTATTAATGGTTTTGATCATTTTTATCAGGTAATGTCAGTATATACAGGGTGAATGAAAGTCTATAAAGGTAAGAAAATCAAGCAATCCTTTCTCTTCCCTCCTCTGCCTATAAATCATAATCCATTAGGCTAATTTGCCATGCTGCAGAGGTGACTTAAGAACAAACACACAGCTAGGGAGTCCTATTGCCTCTATTTTTACTTCCTGCCTTCCTTTTCAGTGCTTCATCCTCTGTATGGTCCACCCAGCGAGGAAGAACCAACTGTTGACTTGTTTACTGTATGTGAAGTTGTATTACAGTTACACTAGGTTGTGAGAATTTGCTTTAGATCAGTGATCATTAGAGTCACATTGGAACCTCTTGGAGAGTTTCCAGAAAGCCAAGGGTATGGGATTACCTAAGACTGACCATCCCTCTACTCCAAGAGATTGTGATTTACATATTTGCGTTTGGTGGTAGCCTAGCAGCCCTGGTGGCTCTGTGGTTACTCTTTGGGCTGCTAACTTCCAGGCCAGAAGTTCAAACCAACCATCCACTCTGGGGGAGACAGACCAGGCTTTCTATTTTTAACATCTTCAAGAGTTGTAGTCTCAGAGACCCACAGGGGCAGTTCCGTCCTCCAAGAGCGCACTGAATCTGAGTGGACTTGATGGCACTGGGTGTGGCTTTCAGTGGGGTTGGTGCAGGGGCCACGTGTATTTTCTCTCCTGTGGCATTTGCACTTCCAGACTGAGAAGCACTATTGTAGTTGGCTACCAATGTAGAAAGTCCTTTGATTACGTATGTTTAGCAGTACATGATAATCCCATTCAGGAAACTGATGAGTGTGGAATTCAGACAAATAAATTTAGAGTCGTCGTAAGGCAACTGGACATAGCTTGAGGGCGTGGAACAAATGTGACATGATCTGACCACAGACAGGGGAAGAGGAGCGCTGGCTAAGAGGGTTCAGAGATGTGCCAGAAGAGGATGCAGAGACAATGAGACAGACAGACGGAGAGAAGACTGGAGATTGCAATGCACAAGAAGAGGTTGGTTGGATGTGGATTTCTTGTCTTTTAGTCAGAATTGAGTGAGTCTACTGGGGAATAAATTATGGGCTGTTCACACCAATTGAATTTGTGAAACACAACTTATCCTTGTGACACTAATCCGTTATTTACTTATAGAGACCCCAACTACATTGCTTTTGTCTTTAATTTTATTCTATAGAATTGGCTTTTCATAATATATCCCATGCTTCCAGGGCCTATTCTTTCTTTTTCTATTCTTTTAAAAAAATCTAGATGATTACTCATCTTCTTTGTGTGTGTGCCCTCTCGGACAGGAACGCTCAGACACAAGGTTGGGAGATTTTTTATTTATTTGTTACTTTCTTTTACAATTCTGGAATAAATTGGTAACATCTACGAAGATACAAACTACAATGTGTCGTCACCGATTAGTATCAAACTTAATTCAGGAATTAATTTCAAGAAGTTTAAAATTGTTATGATTTGAAGTGATTGCAACCTCTGTCTTCTATTTAACAATTTAATTGAAAGGATCGTGTAAACGTTAAAACTAAGTTTTCTCCAATCAATGTGTACTACATCCAATATGTAGCAGTTAAGCCTTGGGCTTTGGTCAGCATGGTCCCCAGTTCCAAACCACCAAGCAGCTCCTTGGGAGAAAGACTGGGCTTTCTACTCCAGTAAACAGTTACAGTCTTGAAAACCCATTGGGACATCATTATGTGTCCCAGTGCATTTTGGGGGGACATGCAATAGTGAAGATTCTTTATTGGAATGTTCAAATCTATTCTCATTATTGAAAGCTGAAATAAGAAAAGTTCAACAAATGTGTGTGATTGCATCTGTGTGCTTTCATTCTTCCCGTGGTTATAACTTAGGTTATTATGCACAAGTGCTATGGTTTGCAGGAATGAATGTAACTATTTAAGTGGGGGATGAGTTGAGGTGATATTTTATTATTTTCTCACTTGGTAGTCTGTTTCTACATTCAGCCATTTATGAACAAAATGTTGTAGAAGCTACCGCAGATGGTTAAAAACAAAAAAGTCCTGTGAAAAATACAAGTTCAGCACTATTTAAATACTGCTATGGACCTTAGTCGTAGTATATCTGCACAGATGTGTATGCTGGGCCAATGCAATACTCTATCCCCTTGTAACCACTTCTATGAAAAACACAGAAGGGCTGTGAATGTCAGCGGCCCTGCTCTGTGCATCAGTCAAAATTAGCAACTTTTCCTTTTTATCTTCCTCCCCGCTCCTCCTCCTCTTGAGGATGTCTGCCTTCTGTTCATGGTTTCATTCATGTTCCAGGAAGCTTCCTGGAAAACTTGTTAAGTTCAAGATTTGTTTTTGTCTCCCTCATGTGCAACCAGGGAGTATTTTGTTCAGTTCTTCAGAGGGTGTCTGTAAGTTGGAACAACAGCAACGTCTTGGATGTCATTCTCTGTAGAACATATCGGGAGGCATGTGAACTACAGCAGTGAGGTGGAGCTTTCTCTCTCTCTCTCTCTCTCTCTCTCTCTCTCTCTCTCTCTCTCTCTCTCTCTCTCTCTCTCTCTCTCTCTCTCTCTCTCTCTCTCCAAAGTGATGCCTGGAGCAATGTGACAGTGGTTGGGAGTAGGGTGAATTGATGTTAGGGAGACCGATTTCAAAGCCGCTCTCTTTATTGTGAGTATATTGCGATCTTCAAAATCATCACTCTCCAACCACAGTTTGGGTTACAATGTCAATGTTTTATAGTCTGTGCTGTGAGTATGGTGGTCATTGGCCACGTGTATCCTCAAAACATGGCTTCTATGAATGGGGATGAGAATTTTAAACTTTATTTAATTTTTATTAGTTTAGATTTAAGTAGCTTTTGATGTAGTGGTTACACATAGGGCTTCTAATAGCAAGGTCAGCAGTTCGAAACCACCAGCTGCTCTTCGGGAGAAAGAGGAGGCTTTTTTAATCTTGTAAAGAGTTACAATGTCAAAAACCCTCAGGGGCAGTTCTACGCTGACCTATAGGGCTGTGAGGGGCCAGCATTGACTCAATTATCAGTGTTTGATTTGGGTTTGGTGTGAATAGTGGTTACTATACTGGATAGTAAATTGCTAAACTATCTCTGTGGCTATAATTTAAGATAAAAGATTCAGTTCTGGAGAAGATTCTGAGTTCAAATTGACGGTATTTAAAAACTGAATGGTATGTAGAGAGAGGCTATAATCCTAGATTTATAAAATGTGAGAATGGGTGGTGTGTTAGACAGGGTTCTTTAGAAAAATAAAACCAGAATACTAATAATTTTATATGTATTTATACAGATAGCTAGATGTATACCATAAGAAATAAACAGTCAATTAAATTATAAAGCAGTACAAATGGCTCAGTGCAACTCACTCCCATGAGACAGCTGTGAGACAATGGTAGTCCTTCGAGTCTTGAGGGCTGCCGGGTAGTCCTCTGTAGAACAATTCAGGATATCTGGGCACAGACAGCAAACAGTAAGGCAGGTCACCAACAGTCAGCCAGATGACAGGGTCTTACAGTCCTCAGCTCAAGAGATGTAAATTCCAATGATGTGGCGAAGCAGGTGTCAAAGGAACCTCAAATTACAGCGACATAGTCCATGGGTTAGGTGTCCCATAGGTAGTGTAGCTTGCAAATTGAGGCAAAGAACAAGCAAGGCAGCTGCATACTGGTCTGATGATCAAAGAGCAAGAGACAAGAAAGGCGAGGCTCACCAAGCCATTTATCTCTCCACCCTTCAATTAATCCCACATGTGTTTTTCAGCCAGGTTGGTACACTAAACTAACTACCTGAGGTGGATATTCATTCTACTTAATGGGATCATAAATACAAGAAGAAGAAGAAATTGGGATTGAGATCAGTCAAAAATGACATATTAATTTCTGGAATCAATGATTTTAGGTGGATATGTTCTGGATATGCCGTGTAAGAAAGGAGCATGGGTATGGATTGTATCCTAGAAGCAGAGAAGTGAGATAGCAGCATAAACAATGTGGAGAATGCTAAGCAATCTGAGACAGAACATTATTTGATATTTGGGGTGGAGAAGAGATCTGCAAAAAAGACTACAAAGGTTAGATCTGTACGTACAAGTCGAGAGTGTTGACTCTGATTCCTGGCGACCTTATGAAACCTCAGAAACATCCCATGGCCTTGTATTATGCTATCTTTGTATCTCCATGGGGGTTATAATGGGGCCCAGTGTGCAGGCTTCAGGGACCAGGAGAAGTATGCTCCACATGAGGAAGAAGAACCCATGGAAAGAGCCATATTCTCCCACAATGGAATGGGCTATAAAGTGAAATCAGGAGTACATTGCTATGGAAGATATAAAAACAGGATGGGATTTGGCTGCTATGAAGTTGCAGGTAGTCCAGGTGCTTCTTAATATTCTGTCCAATATCCTTAGGGAGAAAAAGAGGTGCTCAAAATGATAACTTTTTACCATGAGATTGCACTTATTGCCAAAACCCCAATAAAAAGTACATTACACATAAAATAGAACAATTTTCTTCTTTAAAAAATTATTAGGGGCTCATATAACTCTTATCACAATTCATACGTACATCAATTGTGTAAAGCACATTTATACACTCGTTGCCCTCATCATTCTCAAAATATTTGCTCTTCACTTAAGTCCTTGGCATCAGCTCCTCATTTTTCCCCTCCCTCCCCACTCCCCCTTCCTTATGAACCCTTGATAATTTATAAATTATTATTTTTGTCATATCTTTCACTGTCCAACATCTCCCCTCACCCACTTTTCCATTGTCCATGCCCCAAGGAGGAGGAGGTTATATGTAGATTCTTGTAATCGGTTCCCCCTTTCTCCCTCAACTTCCCTCCACCCTCCCAGTATCACACTCACACCATTGGTCCTGAAGGAATCATCCCCCCTGGATTCCCTGGGTTTCCAGTTCCCCTCTGTACCAGTGAACATCTTCTGGTCTAGCCAGACTTGTAAGGTAGAATTGGGATCATGATAGTGGGTGGGAGGAGGAAGAATTTAGGAATTAGAGGAAAGTTGTATGTTTCATCTTTGATACATCGCACCCTGACTGGTTCATCTCCTCCTGAGCCCCTTCCGTAAGGGATATCCAGTGGCCTACAAATGGGCTTTGGGTCTCCACTCCACACTCCTTCCTCATTCACAATGTTATGATTTTTGTTTTGATGATGCCTGATCCCTGATCCCTTCGACACCTAGTGATCGCACAGGCTGGTGTGCTTCTTCTATGTGGGCTTTGTTGCTTCTGAGTTAGATGGCTGCTTGTTTATCTTCAAGCCTTTAAGACCTCAGATGCTATATCTCTTGACAGCTGGCTTTCTTCACCACATTTGCTTATTTACCCGCTTTGTCTTCAGCAATGTATCAGGGAGGTGAGCACACAATGGTATGACTTTTTTTTCTTTGATGCCTAATAACTGATCCCTTCAGCACCTCCTGTTCTCACATAAACATTTTTCTTATGCAAACACTTTCCCCATCATAACAGTACTTAGAATTTATCGAAGGAAAGCCTTAACACCAAATGACTTGAACTTTGAGCAATTTCTCTTCCTCCTATTATAGTATAATAGTTTAAATTTTACTGGTAAGAAATTAATCAATTGCATTTGCTTATCTTAGAAGTGGCTAGGAACTAAATTAGACTAATCTTTCTCTTGTGTATGTATATATGTTTTACTCTTATGACAAGAACATCAATCACTGATATACACTCTCAAGCAACCAACAACCTTCTAGAGTATAGTAGGCCTCAAAAATAGGATGGCACTTGGAAAGGAAAGATTTGTCTTAAAGTTTTCCCATTGGTTATAGAGTACTTCTTTTCATCCATTAATACATTCCTATCATCTATCTTAGAAAATTTTTCAATAGGATGAGGTCGCTTTGTCAAAATCCCTGGTGTCATGGAATAGCACCAATCAAACAAGGGGTAAAGAAATAACTTTAGCATCCTTCTTTTATTTATTCTCCATAACAATCCAACAATGTGGGCAAAATTCTCTAATAGCGTAACTAAGGAGTAGAGTAGCCAAGAAGAAATAATGTGGAAGTTTGAATAAGCTTGGCATAGGCAAACATTTAACCCAAGTCTGCTCCTCCCCTGGGCGTAGCCTTAATGCTCAAGGATACCATATACATTGGCACACATCTTTTATCCACACCCTACTCTCTCTCTCTCTCTTAGGAGATGGGTAACAGGGGCATATAAAAGAAAATGAATTTATCCAAACATTCATTTATCTTAATGGCTTGACATATGAAATCCCTAGAGGCACCTTATTTCTGACAAAGACTGTCAACCAGAAATCATTCACTAAGAAAGAAGGTTTCAAAGCTTTGTAGCTTTGTATCCGTGTTGACTTTATTTCTTAATTTTTCTTAATGGCTTGGCATATGAAATACATGGAACAAGATGAAGTAGCTGAAATGATGCAGCAAATGCAACAGAGAAAGCACAACATGATATTTCCTGCCCTTGATAGAGTATAACAATTCACTCTTGTCAGTATAATGCTGTCATCAATCTGAGCCATTTGGTATGCCCTGTGTCTATTTTTATTCAATTGGGCTTATTTTTAATAACATGACAATCTACAATGCATCTTGTGTGACAAGCTACTAAAGGGAATTTTCCAAAGGGCCGTTCAGCAGAGTTCCCCTGAGCTTTACACATAATGAAGAGCTACCCTTTGCACTTTGGGGGCTTGCTGTGGAAGGAGACAGGTCGGAAGGATCCACTCACTGTCAGTCCTGGAGAAGGCAGCCTTTTCTCAGAACGGTCATATGCTTCTTTGCAAAGGTAATGACAATTGTTGTCCAGATGTATTAACGTATGCCGCATAAAGAACATTTGAATAATTTAATTTGTGATCATTACCCCGAGATGCGTTCTTGCCTTACAGCTTTGCGTTTACTAAGGGAAAGAAACATATGCTAGTCTTTTAAGAAATAGATCTTTAGTGGAAACTATTCTTGGGTAATGCGAGCACTGTGGCTACCTCGAAAACTGTAATTTAGAAACTGAAGTAGAAGATAGCTAACGGTGCATTTCATCGCGTGTGACTCACGTGAGGACATTAAAAACACACACAAAATCCATAGGTAAACAGTCACTATTAAATCAAGAAAGGTAGGACATCACAGGGACATATTTGGTTTTTTCTTTCTAGAGTCATCCCAATGCTCACAGAGATGACAAGGTATGTAAATTCTTTTAATGTGAAATCTACTACTGAGTACCAATCTGGGCCAGTCTTCCCTTTCCAAAGGGTCTCATTTCAGCTGTGGGAAGAAAGAATTAGTTCGTCTTCGGAGCTTTGGAATTGAAATGGTGTTTCCGCCCTACCCCAGGTTTTCCCTATTTCACTTGCTCATGAGAAATTCATTTTCTCCCTCTGCAAATCAGTAGGCTTCCAAGCCAGATAATTACAAAAGACCAATTTTATAAAATATGATGTTTGATATCTTTATTGCTAAACAGCAGAGCCTTTTATGTGGGAAATATAAACACACTAGTTTATTTGTACATGCTCCTTTATGGGTAATTATGGGTTTGAAAAGTAATAAGCGGCAGTCTAATTACTCCAGAGATAGCAGTTGGGGGCATATATCTTTAATCTGGCCATTTAAAAAAAGAGATAACTATTCATTTGTGAACCTTTTCCCAGAAGCAATTGAGAAAGAAAAACCAACCAACCAAATTGGTGTTTTAATCATTATTTGGTTCTACTGATCACTTGATGAATTGTCAGAATCCTGAAAGATATTATAACCTGTTTTGCATAGTAAAAATTAGGAGAGGATTAAAACAGAGAAGCTTCCACTCAACAGAAAAGGGTAAGAGAGACGTGACAAGGAAATAGCAACTTTATTGATTAATTCAACGATATACTTGATATACAATTACATATCCTGAAAATATACATGCTCACAAAGGATGGAGTCTTCTGCTGCTGCTTGGTCACAATAAGTTGGCTTAAGGTGCCAGTCAATTAGGAGACTGTGAAACTGAGAGAGATGGAAGTAGGGATGTTGGCATAAAAATTTGACATATCCCTTTCCTCACTACAGGATGCTTTTTGGACGATTTAACACAAATGTTGGTAGCCTCAAGATTATTTCACCAACTGAGAAATTACATATACAGGTCAACTATCCCCGCCCCTGCGGGGTATTAGACCAGCTATCCCGCATCAAGCTGGGTTCGAACTGAGGCGTGTGCATGAAAGGAAAAGAAAGAGCTATGTACAAACATGGGATGGGGGTGGGGTGGGACTCCAATCTGATGGACTGGAGTCTTGAGTGTATTTGAAGCTTGGTATATATACTCTTCTTACACAAGGGAATTGGTTACAAAACAAACATCAAAGAACTTAAACATTCCTAAACTCTTATCTATGCAAATGTTACTTAACTAGTCACAGTTTCTTAACTTTAGAATAATAAAAGCACTAGGTTCAAGGACAATCACATGGATATGCAGGATTCAAGAGAGCCTCAAAGAGATTATAAATAACTGAGTTGTACCTCAATGCTTTTAGCAGCAAAGTCACAAACAACAGTCATTTTGCAATGCTTTTGTTTGCAGAGATGCAGAGATGCAGAGATGCAGGGGACTAAATAGTCACCCATTAGTAAACACCTTGATCAGCCAGATGCTTCCTACACGCCCCCCCCCCAATTCAAATAATATGCAAATATTTAAAAATATTACCTTCCAAAATTATTATGTACTTTTTCAAATTACAGACTAGAGTAGCACATCTAAAACGAGAGAGATTATATCCCTAATGGTCACCAGAGCCCTTTGGGAAAAATCTTCCCCTCCAGTGACAAATACAAGCAACTAATGTGGCTGCTTTGATAAAAAGATGTGAAGAAAACTTGGTACCATTAGCAACTCAAATATATTGAGAATAATTATGGTAAATAATATTATTTCTCTTCATAAAATATGTGATTTGACTAAATTTTACATTTTAATTTAATTTGAATTTTAGAAAGAGAGTAAAACTATGTCCAAAACTGGAGGGAAATTTTCACCTCTGCTAAGATAATTAAGGACCTTTGGTAGCATAGTGATTAAGCATTGGGCTGCTAACTGCAAGGTCAACAGTTTGAAATCACCAGCTTCTCCTGGGGAGAAAGACAGGGCTTTCTACTCCTGTAAATGGTTGGTCTCGGAAACTTACAGGGAAGTTCTATCCTGTCCTATAGGGTTGCTATGAGTTGGCATTGACTTAACGGCAGTAAGTTTAGTTTTTGGTTTTAAGATCCTAATAATTAACAGCACTTACCATTGGTGTCAGGTCAATTTAATTCTGTGGCATAAGTTTCACAATTCTCACCACTTTATAACTAGTGAAGGAAAGCTAGGCCACAGGACTTTTTATCAAGGCTCTTAACTATCACCACATGCTTGCTTTTTGTCACTATATCGTCCAGAAGAAAGCCTATCATTTAAAGATTATGGAGGATTGAAAATGGAAGAAAATGAGACATCTATCTAAATATTAGCTTTAAGATAATTTCAGCAGCACATGTGAGCAGCTTATACCATAAATCTATAAAATGCAGCTTGCTTATCCGATTTGTTTTTCTAAAAGAAAAAGATTAAGGAAAGAGGGAGGAAGGGATGGAATGAGAAAACGAGAGAGGGAAGGAAAAAGCGGGAGAGGAGGAGAAACAGAGAGCATGCGTGCACACAAAATTACCTTGTGTTGATTATAAAACCTGGATGTCCAGTCTTTGACTGCACTTCCACTGATTGGCACAAGCACAATGGCCCTTTGAACCTGGGCATGCTGTGCCTGCTTCCAGCAAACAATGAGCCCAAGGGACACCCTGCAATAAAAAGTGCATGCAGTTTTCAACTTGTTCACTGGAACATGTATTGTGGAAGTTCTGAGTTCTCATGTCAAAAGTGCCCCTAACACAAGAATGCCCCCCATGCTGTGAGGAAGGCCAAACCACACCCGTAAGGCAATGGCTATTTCTTCTTCTTCTTCTTTTTTTTTTTTTTTTTTGGCTAAGCTTCTTCTAAACGGTGCTTTCTGAATCCTCTCTGGACTGACGCTGATTCATAAGTAACGAAACCTGCGGGTGATTCCAGCCCTGCTCAGTTAAGCCATGCCAAGTCATCAAACCTTTCCAGCCCAGAGCCGGTTATTTCAGAGGATAGAACAGCTTGCGTTCACTATACACTGTCTGGGCCCCTCATCTCCTGAATCCTCAAACATAAGGGAAATAGCTGCTGTTTTCAACTGATGGGTTTGGGGGTGGTCCTTGACCCAGCGGCAGATGACTAGGATAGGGCTACATCATATTTGACTCATTTCTCAATTATGGGAAAGGTCCCATTGAATACATGTAATGACAATGCAAATAAAATAGACCTATCTTGCTTTGTATAGTGTATTGAACTATTTATCCTTCTGCTTAATAGTGTGGATAAGTAACTCTGTGAAGCTGTTCATATGATACTTTTCCTTCCCAGTTCATTTAATTCATCCAGTAATATTTCTTTGTCAATGAATATGCATCTATCCTGAGGTGTTATGAGATATATGAGGGAGTGTCCAAAAATTTGTGGTAAAATACAATGAAAAGATAATGGAATTTTCTTGGAAAATCTTTGAATCCACTTGTATGATATTAATTAGCTATAATGGAATATAAATGAAAAACTACAGTTTGAAGATGAATATGAATAAGCCATAGAAAGACAGCACCATCCACTGGGGATTTAGGAAACCTATTTCTTGCTTCTTTCATTGGATTATACTAATATGTATTTTTCCATCTATATTATACTAATATGTGTTTGGAACAAAAAAATTGACACTACGGTTCCAAATAACTACAAGTTTCAAAATACATCTGTTGGACTTCTTGAGAGAAAAGCGGTTTTAGGATTGTATAATCTGGAAAATTAGTTGAAATCCTCACATCTTGTTTTTTCAATCAAGAAACCAAAGAGAAATAATCCTCTTGCAATTGAATAATTTCATCTGCCCAGAAACATGTAACAACTTCAAGTGGGCAATTATCATGAACCTCTCTCCTAGACACACAATTTCTATTGCTCTTAAGAGAAAAGATTTGCATTTTCATGCTTATGTTAAAATGATCACTTCTTTGATCATAAACCCTTCAACCATACGCTTTGAATATTGCAAAGAGTGTTTCCAAACCTAAAGGTCCTTTAGTTTATTTGAAATAGCATCTGAGTTAAAGGGGAATGTGGAAAGCACACGGAAAAGACAGGTGTTGTGTAATCGGGGTCAAGCCACATTATCAAACTCCTGGGCGGGTCAAACACTCAGTGTTCATGAAGGAAAGCATTCATCAACTTCCTCAGTGATTGAATCGATTTTTATCAACAGAGTCGTTTGCCAATTTCCACTGGTGATTTCAAAAGTGGAGTAATAATGTGTTTGATTTCTTTTTAAAGTGTAGATCAAGGTGAAACTGCTCTGAGGGGCTCTTTGTTTTCTACTTACAATAAAAGTAAAGAAGACCGCTGTATTGCTTCGTCATGCATTGCTATAATTTTAACAGATTCTTCTACATTGAGCGGTAACGTCATGTGTGCAGACAGGCACCGCTCAAGGAGTGTTTCGAACCTGTGACCTTCCTACGGTAGATCGCCAGGCTTTGCTTCAGAAACCCTCCTCCCCAACACCCACCCCCACATGGGCTTTTCACAGCCAACATCTCCCCTGTTGTCCCATTTTTGTCACCTCTAATAAACCAAACTCATTGCCTGAACCCGGTTCACATTGACCCTATAGGAAAGGGTGGAACTGCTCCTGTGGGGCTCCCAAACTGTGACTAGTTAGAGATCTGAATGCCTCGCTTCTCGAGCTAAATGATTGGTACTTTTGAACTGCTGACTTTGTGGTTAGCAGCCCGATGAGTGTTCTCGGGATCAGGGATCCTCTTGCGTCACCTCCAAAAGTAAAGTCTCTGCCATTGAGTCACTGTTGACTCACAGTGATACCCTGGGGGTTTCCAAGACTGTAATTGTTTACAGGAGTGGAAAGCCCACAGAGCTGCTTCTGATTTTGAACTGCCCACTGTGTGGATCACAGCCCCAAGCATAACCACTAGATCACCAGGGCTTCTCTTGTGTCAGCAAGCAACTCCCAATTCTCACTGCTATCAAGTTGTTCCTGACTCATGTAACCCTATAGAACAGCTTGGAACTGCTTACCCACATGCAAGGTTGCATATATTTATGGGAACAATGCATTCTTCTGTTTTGATGGAGCCACTGGTAGGACTGAGCCCCAAACTTTTCATTAGCAGCCTAGCACTTCACCCACAGTGCCACCAGAGTTTCTTAATTAATGGATGATCAAAACAAACAAACAAACAAAAGCATTGCCATTAAAACAGTTCTGACCCAATGGAACCGTTTAGGACAGGGTAGAATCTTCCCTGTGGGTTTCCAAGACTGTAACTCTTTACCAGAGTAGAAAGCCTCATCTTTCTCCCATGGAGCAGCTGGTGGTTTAGAACTGGTGACCTTGGGGTTAGCAGCCCAACGTGTAACCACTCTGTCACCAGAGCACCATGATTAGCAGGCTGGCGCACATTGTCTCAGTGTCTGCGGACCTGATATCAGGACACAGTTTAACTCCATGCTCAGCAAGCTGCAAACAAGATGTCAGCCCGAGCTGAGGTGTCATCTCAGGCTCTGCTAGGGACACTCAGACTCCAAGCTCTCACAGTTTTTGGCAGAACTTAGTTCCCTGCAGGCTGTTGGACCGAGGGCCTCTGTCTTCCTGACTGTTGGCCGGAGGCTGCCTTCAGTACTTTGCCCTGTGGTCCAATTTAGGCAGCTCACAACCTGGCACTCTAAAGCCATCAAGAGAGAGAGACCGTCTCCTCAAGACAGATGTGACCGTTTTTGGTAATCTCGTAAGTGACACCTTTTCACCTTTGCCATATTGTGTTGTTTAGGAGCGAATCAAAGGTCTTGACCACATTCATGAGCAAGGCGTCCAACCAGGGCTTGCCCATCAGGAGGCAGGGACTGTGGTTGGCATCTCAGTTTGTTCACACATCTATAAGTCTGAAAGTCGCTCAAACATATTATTGTATAGATCATCTGAAATTAGTTTAAAGATTTAAATCCAAGGCATGATTTAAAGCATGATCATCTTGATTTAAGTCATTTAAATCATGATCATCTTAGGTAGGAAACATGTCTATTCTTATTTTATGTTGTCACTAAATCAAGATGTGGCTGATAAATATATAACTGTAAATACAGGAGGCCATTGTTAGGATTAAATGCAAATAACTTCTATTTGTGGGAGGTAGTTAAATACAATTTGTTAGACATGGTTATACATAAATAAAGTGGAACTTCAGTCAATGAATTAAAAAATATTATTTCCAAGCTTTTTTGTGTCCATCAAACTTTATTTTAAGTAAAATAAATTCTAAGGGTTGCCTCAAAATAGATTTTTAAAAAGCTAAGACATTTTCTCTATGTAATAATAAATGCCAAATAATTACTTTAGTGAAATACAATATGTGTCCCAAGAAAGCATGTCAGGGTAAATTAATGAATCTTTAGAACCTGTAGTTTCTCAGCAACTCTGATAATAAGATGGATTTATTTGGACCAATGCAGTAATCCCATCTACCTCGTTAGTCATCCGCATAAATCTCCGTGGCTGGAATGCTGCCCACAGGATGAATTCAGACGAAGGGGCTCAGCAGTCAGGTTTGAAATAGGCCTGTAGACACTATTTGAAGACTAGTCTAGCATCTTCCTCTCACACCTTAGTGGAATTATTACTAGAACTTTTTACCAGTGTCAGAGTGCCAGAGATTCTTGCAGGAGCGGAAACCATTGAGCATCATTTAGCTACAAAGCCGGAGCCTGATGTCTTTCATACATTGACTCTTCAGAGGTGAGGACTTGATAAGTTGTTGATGATGGTTGATTTTGTTAAAGAGAGGAGTGGTGGATGTGGAGTAGGAAAGGAGGGCTGGAGCACAGTTGAGGAGGGTTTTGAGGTGCAAAAGGAGAGTCCCTCTTCAAATGTAATTTTTGAAGAGCATTTATATGTAATGAAAAGAGAAAGATGTTAAGACTAAAAGGCACCACACAAGAATGCATCGCTGGGGAGACAGAGACCAGTAGCATGAGGTCATCATGGTATCCATGGTTTCAGAGATTCAGAGACATGACAAAGGTAAGGGAGGACAAAGGAGACTGTCACAAAAGCATCCTTGGTGTTTTATCAGAACATCTCAGTTATAGGTAGGACTACAGAAGCAGGAGCCAGGACCATGATTGAAATTTAAATAAATAAATAGATAGATAAACAAACAAATAAATAAGCAAATAAATAGACCGCAAAAAACTCACTTACATTGAATCCATTCCAACTCTTAGCAACCCCATAGGAGAGGGTCGAACTACCCCTGTCTTTTTCTGAGATTGCAATTCTTTACTGAAATAGAAAGCACCAGCGCTCTCCAGCTGAGTAGCTGGTGGTTTTGAATTGCTGCCTTTGCAGTAAAACAGCCCAATAACTACTCTACCACCAGGCTCCGGATTGGAACAGAGCATGTAAATCATATTGGATAGAAGAGCCTACACGATTGATTCAGAGACTTCCTACCCAGGCAATCAGGATGTGACTCATGACCATGAGACCCCAGCACTTCAAATTCCATTAAAAACACACTAAGGAAATGCCCTAAATTGGCTAGGAGAGTGACAGAACCATCAATCTCTAATGCACTCTGCTTGAGGGCAAGGCTGTTCACACTGCTGCCTAATGGGCAGAAGGTATTCAATGTGAGCTGAATTTATGTGGAGGCTCATAAGTGGATTTAGGGCTTCCGCTGCAAACTACAGCCTTTTGCAAACTTAGGTCTCAGAAATGAAAGCTGTGTTACAGAAACCAGAAAAGTGCATCGATCGAGAATGGCCCGGTTATACCGAAATAGTTCTCACCCAAACATGCCCAAATCTCAGTGGCTAGCAACATTACCAGCTAGTTTCCTTTCTTGCTTACACCAGATGCCTGGCGTAGATTGCCCATGGAGCCGTTCTGCTTTGTCTCTGTCGGATTCAGGCTCACAGAACAATGTCTGTCTACATTGTCAGTCCCATGGCAGCGGGTAAAGAGAAACGGTGCCATACTCTGGCTCTTAAAAGTACAGCTTGAGTGATTTATGGCACATAAATTGACTGACACAAGTCACAAACCACTTCTCTGCTCAACAGAGCAGGAAGAGAACTAACTAGACTGTCTGGCAAGCTGCAGTACAATCCACCATGGAGGAAAAGGCTACAGTGCAGAGCCGGCGTTCAATGAAGTGCTTGTATATTTCAGTGTTCTGTCTGTGATCCAATTCAACCCTCGTATCCCAGGGGAAAAGGAAAGCTTTCTTAGTGACAGTATCAACAATTATATAGCACAAATCCCAAACTACTGCCATTGAGTCATAGTGACCTGATCTCGAGTTTCAGAGACGGTAGATTTTTATGGGAGCAGACAACCTCATCTTTCTCCACCTGGTGGCTTCGATCAGTTGACCTTGTGGTTAGCCAAATGCCTAGGCTACAGCACCACCAGGGTTCGTTAGAAACTATTATAATATAGATCACATTGGTATATGTGATAAATCAGTCTTTTGCACCCGTGATTTGTAAATGTCAGTGGTTTCAAAGCAAATCATAACTTTCTAGGGCGTGAGAGTTGGAGTGGAGATTTGTGTACAACAAGCACTATTTTGAAATCTTCCAAAAAGCACAGGAGCCAAAGAAATCCAAAATTTAAGATTTGTGTTCAATCATAGTTATCTTCTATGTGTTACAAAGATATTAAGACGTAAAAAAAAACCCCACCTAAATAGGCCAAAGGAGTTAGAATATTTACTAATTGGAGCTTATTTTCTAGTGTCAGGATTCATTCTGTCTAAGAAATGGGTATAGTTTTATTTATTAGAGACTAAAACATATTGAAAGATTTAGCCAAGCAAAGCTGAAACTCACCCAAACCCCGTCCACCACAACTTCCGCCCTTTCCTGTCATTAGGTAGTTCTTGAACACACCACAAACTAGACCTGGTAATTGGTTAACTGGACTTCAAAGCTGCGTCCAACTCATAGTGATCATACGGGACAGGGTAGACCTGCCCTTGTGAGTTTCCTGACTGTCCTGTTTACGGGAGGAGAAAGCCTCGGCTTTCTCCCGCAGAGAAGCTGCTGGTCTCTGAACTGCTGATCTTGTGTTTAGCAGCCTAATGTGTAACCACTGCTAATATGTGATTTCTACTTGCAAAATAATTCCATGCATAACCAATTAATACATCCCCTTAGTATTCAAAGGGAACACACCCTGACTGGTTTCTCATTTGGATAGGTCACACCAAAGTGATGAAAGAAACTCATGCATTTAGCCAAAATTAAGAATAAGGAAAAGAGCAGAAGCAGCAACAACAAGAAACCTTCTGAATTTTTTATTTGTCTTCCAGGGATCTCATTGTCTTGCTGGACATTCTCAACTGGCTATTAATCTGTGTGAATGCTGTTTTCAATACATAATTACTGATTTGGAATTGAGGTGCTCTAAAAAATGAACATCAGGAGTCAAAGTAATTGTCATCATTGCTCTACACTTGAAACAATGTTTTTCATTGGACACATTTAATTTGGAAAAAATCTATTTTATGTTCATTAAACATTAAAAAAATAATAAGGTCAGGTACCCATAAATGCTAGAGTCTTCCCTTGTTAAGTCTACTCTCCAGGAGCTCAAGCACAACTCAGCTGCAGTCTTTTCTGTGTGGCTTTTTAGATAAAGCTGTGCCGGATCACAATGTTGTAATCTTGTTTTAATTAAGAAAAGAGAAATTAAACAAATCTATCTCTTCATTTGAAATTATTTCATTCCATTGTCAAACTATCAGGGGTGGCTGGATTTCTTCAAATCAAAGCATGATTCATATAATTACTGTATTATGATTAGCTTTATTAAGGACTGAAGGTATTTTAACGTTTTGTGATGAATGAAAGGAAGATGAAGTGTGAAGAACTAGTGTGCAGTGAGAATTGTTGAATATTGAATTCAGTTATAGTTATTGTTGAATATGCTTTTCATAAGATTAAATCCAAAGGAAAGACATTTTGTTCCTTAAAACTCTATTGAAGTATATTTTAAGAATGACCTACATAATAATTAATTTTTGAATTCTTATTAGCATATTACAAAAAAATTCTTGCATAATGACTTGGATGTTCAGTGTAACTTCAATGAGGGTAAGAATTGTTATTGAGAAATATGGACACTAATAGTCATTCATAGCCAATTTCTAAAGGAATTGTATTTTGAAGTGTTTTAAAATAGTGTTCGAACTGGATTATTAGAATAGTATTTGAATATATGATGATTTTTAACATTTATGAATAGAAATTTAAGTTTGTACTTCTTAGCAGCTTTTTTTCTACTTGGTTCATTGATTCTCATGTTTAGTTGTTTTCCTACCATTTCTTCAAGTTTATATTTTATTTATGGTTACTAACAATTTGCTACACAATTGACATTTATTTTCACATACAAGTGTTAATGGAGAGAATTTTAAGTTTAAAATCTTATTGTGAGCTATATCAAGAGCCCTTTAAACAATAAGTTTCTCTATAAGCTGGGTGAGAATGGTGTGTCATACTATACATTACTTTACACAACCATTTTGCATCAGGAAGAGATCAGGAATAGAGAACAAGTATGTTTTGAAGTTTCAGTAGTTAAGTGGGACATGTCGATGAAACATGCTTTTGCAATGACTCTTGAAAAGCAATACCAATATCTTTTTTACAAAACATGATTTCTGAGCCTTGGTTAACATGTTTGCTTCCTTTCCAAACATCTTTAAAATATTTAGTTTATTCTGTTAGTTTTGAGTCTTGATTGCATTTGCAAATGGAATATTTTCCTACTCACTCCTATTTCCATGACTGATATATGATATATATATATATGATATATATATGACCTATATCCCAGGGAAGGCAGCAAAGAGACCCTCACATGTGAATTAGAAGCTTTTGGCTGGATCCGCTATTAAATAAATTTGGAATAAGGAGTCAAAATCCTTTGGTTAGTTTACCAGTGGATTCATCTACTTTTACTAACAGACTATCGGGATCTTGATAAAATGTCAAGATTGAGCCTACAGATATGGGTAGATGCATAATTCCCAGCACGTTTTCAAATGATGGCCAGTGCTGGCACAAGAATAAGAAATAGTTTGACTTGTGTTAGATTGCGTCAGAGGGTTGTGTCAAGCAGTGTGTGGCACTTGACCTAGTAGTCAATGACACTTGCTTAAACCCATCTGGCCTTTAGTTTAACAGAGTCCCGAACTTTCATGATATGACATTCAGAATTTGATGTCCATTACATGTAAATTTAATTTTTGGTAACGTTGTGACTCAATTATGGATTGTATACAATGAGAAAAAGTCTTGTATCAGTTAAACAATTATATAATGATACCTAACTATGCGTTAGGCATATATCAGGGGGCTGGATGATAAAAAATAACAGATTCAAATAAGGAATTATTGCTACCGTGTTAGGCCAGGTTGACCAGAGAAACAAATACAGGGCACTCATACGCACGTATGTAGGAGAGAGAGCTTGGTATCAAAGGGTCATTGCATATGAAGAAAACAACTCAGCCGAGTCCACACCAAGTCCTTAAGTCTGATATTAGCCCATAAATCCGACTCTAGTCCAAAATCCCTCTTCAGATTCATGCAGCACATGCAACGATGCAAACTACAGGAAGATCAGAGGCCAGTGGGTGGAAAGTCTTGTGGATCCAGTGGCAGTGGAAGCATCTCCAGGGCTCTCGCAGGACTCAGCATGGCATCATGTGACTTGTCCACAAGAAGGTGAAGGCAGAGAGTGTGTGGCCGGCCTCCTGGGAGCAAGAGGGAGGGAGGCCAGCCTGGGAAAGTCATTTATCTTGGTTGCCCTGTAATCAAACTGCGACCTGATCTACAGGCTAAACTCCACCCACGTGTCCTTTTGGGAACCATGTTGGCCAAGAAAACCCATCACAGTGGACATGCAGGTAATATGTGGGAAAAGGCTGAAACCCAAAGGCAGCCAGCATATTTGGTGAATAAAGGAGAGCGAACGAAAGACCAAAGACAAAGAGGGTCTTAGATACTTTGATGCTCTAAGTGAAGAAGTTTCAGGAATCATTTTTTGTTTCATCCCAGCACTGGAAAGTGCCTTGTAATTAGATTTCAGGTAAGTCCATGAACAAAGTACTTGCTGTAGGTGAAAGAGAGAAAGAACCTTCAAAATACTTCAGGAAATGCACGTCATTGGAGGAAACCGCTGTGCAAACATCCAAGTGTTGGCACCTCACAGTCAGTGAACACACCAGGGGGACGCTTACATTTCTTTGAGAGCTTAGCAAAGAGTTTACATTCCTTTTTGTTAGTTTTTGATTAATTGATAAAAATGTCTGCGGTTTAGGAATGCTGGTTCTGAGCCCATATTTGCTGACAACACAGCCAATTTCAGAGAGGAGGTTTTTAATTATTGGACTTGTTCCGTTCTGGTCTCGTGCGCTTGACTAAAATTCCTGAGCCAAATCATTCAAGTGATGATGTCTGAAAACCTTAAATCCTTACTCCAGTTCTAGGAAGGCTACCACTATGCCAATCTTCTCGAAGAAAATTGTTTTCCCTCAGACATCTGCTCATAAAAACCATGCTGTGCTTGGGGATCGAGACGTATTGCCAGTGACCTCTCTCTCACAGAGAGTCCCATATTTAATTTCACCTGTTCAAAGAAATAGACCGAGAGTTTTGAGGAAGACAGTTAGTCAGCATAAAACAACACAAAACATTCATAATGATCCTCAGTTTAGCTGTACTTACTGGTTTTCTACTGCAAAGATATTTACTTACTTAAAATTATCCATAATCCTCTATTTAGTAATCCATCCAGTTCCCCCCACCCCTATTTCTTTGAACCATCTTGAGATTTCCACAGATATTTTTCACTTAAGCAAAATGACTTTTTTTAAAAAATGACTTCTTAGACAGTTTATCATGAATATTTGATCTATCAAGAGGAGGCGGCAAAATGAGGGTAGAGACTTGCACACATGGATAAAGTTAGCATATGAGTTGTGGATTGATAATTAGGGATTTAAAAAAATTCTTAATGTTTAGTTGTCATTTAGCCTCTTGGCACTCTGGCTTTTCGATTGATTAATTGATTAGTAATTTTGTTCTTTACTAGATACTATTTAAGGAATATACCTTATTTTTCCTCGGATGTTTGTGTTGACCTCTTTGCAAGCTGATAATTAATTATTATCATATTTTTAAAATGCCTGACTATGACAAATCTTATAGGTTTAAGAGAATCATCCATCATTTATAAAAATGTGCAAGTTCTGAGTAGTTTGGGTACATGTCCACATTTTAGATATAAGATATAAATCATTTATAATAAAAATATGTGGAAGACATAAGTGCATCAGATATTTTTCAATTTCAATTAGAGGCTTCACATGATGATCTGGGATATTTTTGGCTCATAGAACATAATGTACTCAATTTCCAGTGAAGCAATCCGACAGCTGATGAGTCATTGGTTCCAGCATTGTACTGGACACACCCATGATAACTACTGACCACTGTTGTTGGCTCGGTACCACGTTGCCTTGTTGTCATTGGTGCTGTCCAGGCAGTTTCCGCTCACAACCACCCTGTGCACAATGGGACAAAACCCTACCCGGATCCTCGCCATCTTCTCAGTTGTTCTGATAGAGCCCATTGGCTTCAGCCACTGGGCTAATCCTCCTCTTTTTTGCTACCCCTCCCTCCCCCTCCAATTTTACTAAGCATGATGTCCTTCTCCAGGGACTGGTCCTCTCCTTTTGTATCTGAAAACAAGCAATGCAAAGACATGAACAAAATACAAGCTCAGAGAAATCATGAAGGCATTTGCCTTCTTATATGCCCCTTGCAAGAAAGGCATCGGAGACAAATGTATGCACCCTGGGGCTTGCTACCTTCTCCAGGTCTAGCCACATTAGCACCCAGTATTATGCATGAGCGACTTCAAAATTATTTTGGAAAGGTGGAATTAAATGATCATGTTTTTCACCTTTTAGAGGAATATTCAAGCGGGCTTCAACCTCCTTGGATTATTCCCAGAGAAAGTCATCATTTTGTTGCTCAGGGTCCACAATCATCCCATGAAAGATGGGGGTTCTGGACCTTGAAGTTTGACTCATACAATCATTTTGGAACCTTTCTTCATCTGCATCATTATTTGACCTGGGTGTTTTTTTATTTTACTTTCTGAGTAGGCCTGGCCGCAGCTTATTGGCAGTTTGATGTAAATTTCATGTTATCAAGGAGATTACTAGTGAACTTTTGAGTAATTTTACAGGGAAAAAGTTGAGAGTGAAACCAGTCAAATGAGGTTCAGTATAACAGTTGCAAGATTAGAAAATTGCATGCATATGAGCAATTACCTAGGCATCTCAGAAAATATCAAGGAGAATTTAAAAGAATACCAAAGCTTTCAGCACTAAAGCCCAAGTTCCAGAATGAAAATAATTTCATTAAATTGCCACTTTAGAGTATTATAATGTTATTATATTTTTATCTGAAAAGTTAGATAATCCTTTCATAGGCACAGGAGAAAAACTAAGTGTTTTTTTTTCTCTTTACAGTGAGGTTAGCTATTCTTTATTTTAGGCAGTAGGTTACACATTTTTTGCCTAAGGTTATTTAAAATCACATTTATTCAATTGAACTTTCTATAAAAAATATGTGTGCTGCTTAATATAGCAGCCAATGGCCAAATACGGCTATGAAGCATCTGAAATGCAGATAGTAAGACTGAAGAACTGAACTTTTTAATTTAATTTTAATTGTTTTAAAATATAAATATCTACATGTGCCCAAGGGTTCTACTACTGGGCACCACCATTCTAGGGAATAGTGTTTCATAAGTATTTGTTGCCTGTGTACCTTTTTATATTTCTGTGACATCATTCCATGTGCCCTGTTCCTCCTTAATGCTTAGGAAGGTAGGTGAAATGAACCTGTGGAGCAACCTTTGCTGCACAGTCAACGTTGTCCATATGAAATGAAGCGTCTAGAGCCTCCAACAGAAAACTCTGAGGAGATTGCTATTTGTTTGACAAGGGCAAATGAGCCTGTTCCCTTATTTATAGGATCACAGTTTTGTGACATATGAGAAGACGTGACCATCAGTAAGGTCAACTGCGAGGAACTCTTGTCATGCAGCGCATCCTTCAGCAGAGCAGCTATTTGCATGGATGCTTCCATCAGTAATGCGTGAGCTCCGTAGACAGAATGTCGAAACTCAGACTCTGATGGCGCAGTGTAGAAGCAGACTTAAGCCCTTTGCTTACCTTTTCTCAAGTGGCTTCTTGATGTGCAACAGAAGGGTAACAATACCCTACCTACCACCACCACCACCCTCCCTCCCGCCCCCTGACAGTTGTTGAAGATGGCATGCACTCAAAGTGGTAAAGCAAAAGGACTAACGGCTGGCACATTGCAAGAACCATAAACGTGTGTGCTGGATACATCTAACCAGTTTTCCAGGTAAAACAGTGGTGTAAGGAAGCACTCACCATTGAGGGGCCCATGAAGGCCCTTTGTGAGATGTATTTCAATGCTCTGGCCGTGGAAATGGACACACTGAGAGCTAACACCAGTAACGTTGTAGGTTATAAGGGGTCTTGCTGATTTGAACGTTAATTCATGGAGCCTGGGTGGTTCCTTGGCTTGGGAGAGCTCCGAGTGAGATCTTTTCTAAAAGACAACATGCAAAAAGCTGGTGAATGAAGTGTCTCTTTGCTGTCGCTCTTGTTGTTGGGTTTCCGTCAGTCACCTAACAGCAGTTCCTAGGCCAGCCACCTAGGGTTCATTGCCAAATCACTAGCCATGGCTCCATTACCTCACCAGGGGTTCCAGGGAGCTATCCCAGGATTACCTAAACCAAAAGCTGGGACATAATAGCACAGTGGCAGATGTCTTTTTCCCAGTGATTTGCCAAGATGAATTGAATCACTGTCAAGTTTTCCCAAGGATTGTGTTGGGGAATGACTACTTACCTAGGGGTTTAGCAGATGTTGAAAGGGTGTGTGGTTAAAATACAAGAAGATTTCAAAAAGTTTATGGGGAAACCACCCCCCCCTTTTTTTACAAACTATCTGAAGCTCCCTCATGTATCTGAAAACTGAAATATTTCCTTTTTAAAAAGTTGCATATCTTTAAAAGTTGTGTTTCTTCATGACAAGTCTACTCAGAGCCTGTGTGCATGGATGTGCTTTGTGAATATCCAAGCCTATTTAGACATGAAACCCTTTGGTAAGAACCATGGTAAAATATTTATGTCCAGCACAATTTGAGATTCCATAAAACCATACACCACCACCACAGAACCTTTAAACAATGGATTTGACTTGTCGATCAACACATATAAGTGTTCCTTTAACTTCTGTGTGTCATTTATTTTTTGTCTACACATGTAATTTTGAAAGCAACATGAGCTTTACATCACAAAAATCAGTGCTACTTCAATTGTTCTTAAAATGTCAACATACCCTATTTTTTGTAGTAGGTAAACTATTTCTTTGTGACTTTACACAAAGTAATGAGATCTTTATCAGCTATTTTTTTGTCCATAAAATGGAATTACTGTACTTGATGTCTAAATATATTTTCAGGCATGTTTTTAATTCTGATTTGTGAGTATAGGATTTTTCCACCATGCGTACATCAAGCATGCATTGTGTATTTTAAGGAAAAACAGGTATCTATTGCTTTGTATGCCTTAATATGCTCTTTTCTTAGAGTTGCTAGGGGCTGTTGAATCTCATTCCCTTTCCCTGTGTACAGCAGAGTGAAACACAGTCTGGCCCAGTGCCCCTTCACAAGTCTTCTTCCATCTGGGCCCGTTGTTGCAGCCTCTGGGTCAATCCACTATACTTTTAGGAGCGGTCAATTTTGCTAAAACATTAAAAATGTCAACATATGAACACATGTGGAATGCATAACATACTTTATCCAAATTATAAATAGGAATGTTTTCCGAAGATGAGCAGCATAATGAAATACATTATTTTCTTAATAAAATAGTATTGATACATATTTTACCTACATGTTATCCAGGGTCAAAATGATATAAAATTATATATACATGCATGTTTCTCCACATGGTTTGTGACGAGCGCTTACTGCCATGGTTAAATTCCAGTGATGAAGAGGGTGCTCACGGCGCTCTTTCCTCCACTCGCCTGCCAGGCTGCTATGAATATGGAATGACTTCAAAGCACCTAGCAACAAATGAATATTTTTAACTGGTGTCATAAATTTGAGATATTGAATTATGGGACAGTTGATAATTGAGGAGTAGGGGCACTTTGCCAGAATATTTGCTATTTAAATGATACCATAAGCATGCCGGGAATATTGCAAAAATTTAAGCAGAGGTGTAAGCTACTTCTTTCCTAGAATTTATTCAAAGAACATGGATCCCCCTGGCAATGTAAAACAGTTTTTGTAAAATGTGATGCGTAAAACCAAAACAAAGCAAAACACAGTTTAAAAAATTTTAAAATATTTTTATTTCAGGATTCTCTTTTTAAACAGAAATTACAGTTTTCCTTTTAAATTTTATTTGAAATGGCAAATAAAAGTTGCTCAGATGGCATAGAGGGTTACATGTTGTTCTGGTAACCCAAAGATCAGAAGTTCAAATCTACCAGCCTCTTCATAGGAGACAGGTGAGGCTATTTCTTGACAGGCCCACCTAGTCTGTGGGGCTTCTATGAGTCAGTATCAGCTCAATGGCAGGGAATTTTTTTATTGTTTTTGCTCCACTATCAGTGCTGAAGATTTGTTTTTGTGGCTCCGAAACATTTTTATTTGTTTACTTATTTATTTTTTTGAAGGGAAACTAACTCTGAACAGAAAGCAAACAAGCAAGAAAGAGAAAGAAATCAAACTCCCTGATAGCAAGTCAATCCCAACTGCTATTGACTGGGTTTCTCAGGTGGTAAATCTTGACAGCAGTAGAAATCCGCATCTTTCTCTTGTGTAGCAGCTAGTGGTTTCAAACTGCTGACCCTGGAATTAGCAGCCCAATCACATAACCCATTATGCCACCAGTACTCATGATATCCATTATACTAAATGACAGTGAGGTCAGCAGTTCAAAACCACCAGATGCTCAGTGAGAGAAAAGATGAGGATTTCTACTCTAGTTACCTCGACTCCACCAGGACTCCACTTTGGTTAGTGGTTGGATCATTTTAACATCTATGCACAGCACAGTGTGACATCCTAGCAGCCAATTCCCCTTTCTTAGCTAGTAAATCTGCCAATGTCAGATGGAGGCACAGACAATTCCCTAAATTCTTTGTCTTCTCCTTTGAATCTGTAATCTAAAGCACAATTAAAGCTCACTATGTGGAATATATGAAGTTCAAACAACAACATCCCTAAAGACTGCGCAGGGCTAGGCAGTGGTTCATTCAGTTGTACAAAGTGTTCCTCTGGGTTGGATCCAACTTAGATGCACCTAACAATAAGTGGAATGCAGTGATTTAACAAATATTTATCAAGTGCGTTCTCTATTCTAAATATTTGTCCAAAATAATCACTTCATTCATACGTGTTGACTCCAAGGATACATCTCCTTATGACCCATTTCCTCATAGAGCATATACTCAGAAGGGAGACACAGAGTGGCTTAAAACTATTTATAACCCAAGCTAGACTGCTGTGCGACCGCAAGGCGGGGGTCCAATTCAAGAGAAGGCCTAGGAAATATGTCACTAAAGAAGTGGCTTGGAAATTGAACTATTAGGGTGAGCAGCATCTTAACAAACAGGAAAAGGAAAGAGCATCCTAGATCAGAATTCCAATAACCAAGATCCAGGGATGGAAAAGGGCATCAGGTATTGAGGAATGAGAGGAGTCCTGGTGTCTCTCATATTTGGAAAACGTCCTTTATTTATTTTTAATCTGTTTGTTTCATCTTTATGTCTTGTTTTTGTTAAGTGCTGCTCGTCTTGGTGACCCTGTTCACAACAGTCACACTTCTGTGACCCACAAAGCTCTTCAATGACTGATTTTAGAAACAGATTGCCAGATCATTCTTGTAATCTGTTTTAAAGTGAAGTCTCTCCCAGGGATCTGTATCATAGCAACTCGTACACCTCCCGTGACATGTGGGTGGTGGTTGTGTATCAGCCAGGAATCAAACCGATCCTCCCTCACATTAGGGGAGCATTCTAACCCTGAACCCCACTACCCTCTGTGCTCCAAGTAGCCAGTCTCTGTTGACTATTCACTAACAGACCCCAGCATTCTGAATTAACTTGCAGCTATATTTGTGACAAAAATACTAGCCAATGGAATGTGCACCGAACTTTAGTGTAGTCATTGAATTAAGTCATCTTGAAGGGGAAGAAGCATTGCTTTTCTTTGATCTCTTTGTCTTCCTACCTGGAACACAAGTGCATCAGTAGCCATCTTTAACCTTGAAGATAAAGGTCCTGTCATGTGAGAAGGATGAAGTTCTGCTTGGGAACCTGATGATAGCGGCACCCCTGAACCCTCGTAGACCACATCACCTCTGATTTTATGTCCTCTTTCCACGAGAGTAGAAACACAGCTACCGTCTCAAAAGCCCTGCCTGGAGGTTACTATTAGTTGAGATTTCCTTATTACGTGTAGCTAAAGTTCACTCTGATTTGCATGCACTTTAATAGAGCACCATTCTTCTGAAGTTGCCAATCCAGAAGACTAAATTCTCTCTTCTTTTCTTTTTGCAGATTTGCATGTACATGATTTGCTATATAGCAGGCTGTTCATAAGTGACTGAGCGATTAATGAGTCAATGGGTGATTAATGACTACCAGTTTATATGGCAGGAACATTGCTGAAGAGCCCTGTCCCTCCACTGAGCATACTTCGTACTTCTTTTAGTCCAGTCCTTGAGCGTCCACACCAGTGAAATGAGTTGCCATGGGGTCAACTGGGAGAGGGAATGATGTGTGCCAGGGTAGAACTGTCGTGCTCCGCAGGGTTTCCCACGGTGGGGTTTTGCAGGTTGACGGCCAAAGCTCGTCTCCAAGGCACCTCTTGGACTTGCAGCCATGTGGGGAGAGGTCCATTGTGTTAACAGATCGCACCGGGCAGGGTTCCATCTTGAATGTGGGATATTGGTGCTATCAGTTTGTACATCTTTTGAGAACTAAGGTGCGCCGGACCCAAGCCACGGCGCTGCCAATTTCCTCATTCGCATGTGAAAATTGCACATTGAATCAGGAACACTGAAGACAAATCTATGCATTAGAACCGTGCTTCTGTTGAAGAAGATTGAAAGTACCTTGGACTGCCAAAAGAACAAACAAATATGTCTTGGAAAAGAATATATTCAGAATGCTCCTTAGAATCGAGAATGGAAAGACTTGATATCTCATCCTTTGGACATGTCAGAGAGAACAGGTCCCTGGAAAAGGACATCATACTTGGGAAAGTGACCCCGCAAGCGTTAGACTGACCCAGTGGCTCACACATAACAGTTGTGAGGATGGTGCAGCAGTGGCAGGGTTAGTTCTCTTGTCACTGTGAGTCAGAACTGACTGGAAGGCACTTAACAACAGAAACAACAAACACTCCACCTGTAGTCTAAAATCCTCTCAGATTGAAATGACATAGGAAATGAATAGTTTACATGGATTAGCACAGTAATTGTGTATGTTACTTTGTAATAAAGTAGCAGTTTGCAACCTGTGGGTTGCTATCCCCTTGGGGGTGGGGGTGGCGTCGAATGACCAGTTCACAGGGGTTGCCTGATTCATAACTGTAGTAAAATTGCAGTTATGAAGTAGCAACAAATAGAATTTTATGGGCACCACAACATGAGGAACTGTATTAAATGGGCACGGCATTAAGAAGGTTGAGAACCACTGTAATTAAGGGAAAGGGATACACATTTAAATGAAAGTGAAATCTAACGTCCTGTATCACTTCACCACTTCAAGTTATCCATAAACTCTCCAAACCAAACTCATTGTCTGTGAGTCAATTCCAACTTAGAATGATACATAGTACAACCAAAATAATGACGTTCACCACCTTCTACTTTGTTCTTTATCTTCAAATTTTCTTATGAGTCATGAAGATTCTAAAATTGAAATAAAATTTAGAAGTATATGCACATTTTGTTTCAAACACCAAAGACCTTGTTGACTAGGTTGGGACTACCAGTCTGAGCTTTCTGTGTGACCTCAATCAGGGCATTTCACCCATCTCTGCCGTAGTCTCTCTGCTGGGAAAAGGGGCCAGCAACCGAGGTGGCTTCAGAAGGTGTCCGAGTTCATGCCCAGAAATGCCTGCATGGTGCCAGGTACCAGACACACACTCTTAGCTAGTCAGTGATGATTTAGTTTCCATTCGGTCATGATAAGTGAAAGAATTTGGATACAAGCCATGTAAAAATGATAAACAAATTAAAATGGAAGAGGGAAAGTACTCGATGAAGAACAAGATTTTTTGTTGGTTATAGAGATGGGAACCTGGGAGGAGGGAAAATTAGAGTTGGGAAGACACCATTTAGGTCACAGCTGAGCTTTCACAGGAAGCGGCTAGTCGGTTGGGTTGCTTTGGTCAGAGAATGCACTAAGCACCAGACTCGCTTTACCAAAATGCACTGCCATGGAGTCATGTAAACATCACCCCCTTTCCCATGGTCTCCCTACAAAGCCATTCTTCTTTTTGCTCCCTAGAGATGGGGAATTACTAGTTCTGTTAGCTTTCTCAGGTGGGAAATACCTTGGTTCTTGGCTGGGTTTGCATGAGAAAGAATTCATGCTGAAGCCCGGTTTATGATCCAAGTGGGGTTTTAAAAGGATTGCCTACTTTCAGGTTTCACAGTTAACTGAAGCCAGCACCCGCATGGTGGCCTGGGGGAATGGTGGTGGGGAGGGAGGGAAGGAGGCGGGGAGGGAAAGGGAGAGAGAGAGAGAGAGAGAGAGAGAGAGAGAGAGAGAGAGAGAGAGAGAGAGAGAGAGACCGACCACAGCATGACCAAGCAGAAGGCCTAGGAACAGCTGGAAAAAGAGAGCAGTCGTTTCCTGGTTCTGAACTTTTGGGGCCTTATTCTGGGAGGCATGGTGGATGGTACTGGTTGACCCCATTGGCTGAATTAAGCCCACCTGGCTTAGGTTGGGCCCACCCACTTGTACCACCTTCTTGGCTCAAGGGCCATAATTTGGCTCAGTAGACACACCTGGTCCCGCTCTAGCTACCTAACAGCTTGTACTAGCTATTTCAGGAAAGGAGAGGTCATCAAGACTGCTTTGTGGCAGAGAGGACAAGGCTCAGACTCACAGGATCAGAATCAAGGTTGGCGGCAAGGCACCTGCAGACTTTGGGGGTGGAAACAGCTGCCTGCATTCTGCCGGCGCAGTAGCACTCCTTATCCTCCCATACAATGATTACTCACCAGTAAAATGTGATGGAAGAGGATTTGTTTTCAGGTAATGCCTTTCCTACTCAAAACAGCTCTGAACTCCTTGAAAGTCAATGACTGAAGAGCCCCCCCCCCCTCACCCTCCCACCTGCTCTGCATAAACTGGGACCTCTCACAGCATTTCCTTTTCAAGCCAAGTGACATCACAGGGGCGGGGAGATGATTACAGTGGTGGTTTATTTGGCATGAATTTAAATGCTAGCTTGAATAAAAGAGACGGGGGAAGCACCTTTCTGTTAGGTTACTGTCTCCATTGTTTCTGGTAAACACACTTTAGTCAGCATGATAACCTGGTGCAGACTCCTGGTATATGCAATACCGTTTTAAATGCCGTTAACAGACTGGTTCACGAAGTCCCCTCTGAATAGGAAAAGCCACTGATGTCCAAAGGGAGGATGCTCTGCATAGGATCCACAAAGAAAGGACCAAAGGAAGGAAGAAAAAATTTCAAGTTGCTAGAAGAACACATATCTATAGCATTGCTTCTCAAACTGTTAATGTGCATGTGAGTCCCCCTGGGAGCTTGTTACAGTGCTGTCTCCTTCCGTGGGCTTGTCGTAGGGTGGGAAGTGCAGCTTGCACCCGCTCCCAGGTGATGCTGATGAAGTTGTGTTCCCGCTGCACTGAGAGTAGCAAGGGTGGGGCAGGGCCACAGAACTCATGAGTGAGTACAGGTGGAGAAAGGATCCCACACAGAGGCTTCAGAAACCCCCTCCTTCACAAACGTGAAGCTTCCATGCTTCCGTGCATGGAAATTTAATCTAAAAAGGAAGTCACAGTCACCTCTATTCATATTCTGAGCACACATATAAATAATATTTTAAGGCCTTCGCGGTGGCTCGTCAGTTTGGGGACCTATGTGGACAAACCAGTAAAATGGAATGATGGAGACCCCCTTGCAGAGCAGCTGCCCTGAGATTACCTTAGAGGTTTTCAGGCCATCTTTTATGCAGGGAGAACTGGCCAAGAAGCAGTTCCCATTCATCATCCTCATCAAAGGACCTTTCTAAACCACGGCAGGCCCTGTGAAGTGCTGGGGAGAATAAATGAAAGCAGATGTCCGCTGACTCCTGGGAGAGACCCTGCAGTCAGTGGGGCTTTCAGGGTTCCGAAACGCTCCCCAGATTATTTTAGGTCATTTCTGTCCATCGAGCTTACATATATTTCTGGGTTCTCAGCAGCCACTCCCTATTTCAGGCCCTGTTGTCTGTACACAGACAGCTCACCTCAATTCTCTGTGAAAGGAGGTTGCCTAAGGGCATTGTAGAGGTGCATTTGAAGCTGAGACAAATCCCACTGAGGAGGGTCACCAATGCTAAGAGACAGAAAAGGCAGGGGGGCAGCCATTCATCGCTATAACGATTATCATTGTACTGATTTTTGGTTTGTTTTGTTTTCATTGAGCAAATCAAAACTTGAGTCTTTGAGATCGTATCTGCCCCCTTGGGCTCATGTTTGGCCCACATCTTCTCCCCGTGGTTTCATCTGTTATCTACTTGTTTGAAATGATGGATTTGTAACTGAGGTTCTGGCTAACAGCTCGAGATGTTAGGAACATGCATAAGATGCTTTACAGTTTACAGGACTTTTTACACGACTTGGCCTCAGTAATGCATGTGGGACAACTTGCCCAGAGTCACCAGGCTAGTGACTCCTGAACGAGCACATGATGTCAGGTCATAACTTTCACTGCTAAGAAAACCCAAGTCACAGCCTATTTGATGCCCATTAGTTTGGTTTCATCGACCTTTCAAATGAAGAGTCACATTTCAACCCAGAATTATCCAATACTTCTTTTCTACCATCTTCCTAATTAAAATAATAAGTTTATACAATGAAATAAAATCCCATCTCCTGAGCACCCAGGGGCTCTGTATCCATTTTCGCAAAGAAGACAGTATCCTTCTTGTTAGCTGCTAGGCATAATCAACAATGAGACATCATTATGTAAATTCCTCCCTTAACTACCTTCATTGCAATGCAGGACAAACTCTTATAAGGTCTTTTATTCTTTTTGTATTGGCACAGATTGCATTTAAGACTGTCTTGCAAGGAGGATGTGTACGAACATGTCCACAAAAATGGCTTCTGTATTCCGCTGACTGCAGACTGGCCTGCACCACTGTCTGTGTGCAAATCCTGTCTTCCAGTTCCTCGGGCTTCATGGCTCTTCTAGCCCAGTGGCTCTCAACCCTCCTCATGTCACAGCCCTTTCATACAGTGCCTCATGTTGCGGTGACCCCCAACCATAAATTTATCTTCGTTGCAACTTCATCACTGTAATTTTGCTACTGTGACGAATCGGGCGAAACCTGTGTATGACCCCCAAAGGGGTCACGGCCCACAAGTTGAGAGCCGCTGCTCTAGCTGGTGAGGAAGATCCTTCGCTTCATTAAGCCCCTATCTCTGCATATTAAATGGGAATCGTAGCTCCATGTATTCTAGTAGGATTGTTCTAATCATCAAAATAAGGATACATTCACCCGCTACATGCTAAAGTGCAAGACTAAGCCACACTCCCTGCCATCGAGTTTATTTCCGACTCTTAGCAACTCTATAGAGGACAGAACCCGGTCTGGTCTCGGGACTGTGAATCACCACAGGGTGGAAAACCTCCTGTTTCTCAGGCCCAGGTGCAGGTGGTTTCCAGTTTCGTAACCCGCCGTGCCGCCCACCCTGGCGCCTTGCTCTGTGCTACCAATCAGTGGATGCAAGCGTTCCGCCTCTGAAGGAATGTTGGCATTTCTCCTATTTCCCGCCAGTATTCTTCGACCCATGTTATTTATACACTTCACACATATTGTTAATAATTCGTTGAGACCGGGGGCATCGTCTTGCCTATGGATCTTGGGCTGTTTTCTTATTTCCACCAACTCAGCCTAGTCTTCAAAGACTCAAGGCTCGGACGCCGTCCTTCGCAGGCTGGAATCAACCCAGAGGAAGAGGACGTTCTAAAGCCAGGTTGGGACCTCTGATTTGAGGGGAAGTGGTCCAGGTGACAAAACGGTCCCATCGAGTCACAGAAGTCAACATCGGTGTAGCGGTATGTTTTCACCATATAAAAAACTATGTGTGGGTTTGTGGGGGAAGTGAGGTGACTACGTGATGCCACCCCATGGGGGAGAGATATCGATAAATTGTATAAAGAATTTTGCCATTGCGGATATTTTATGAATCTAAAATATTTCAAGGTGTCGTCTTAAACAGTGTGGACTCTTGCTCTTAGGTGCTTATGTGGTTTCCTTTTTAACTCTGCAATGTATCATGGCTGAAAGGCAAGCAAAGGTACAGCAAACTTTTTTTATTGTAAAGGTCATTGACCTTTATCAGACGCCATGGGTGAGCTCTTTCGATGAGAAAAAATGAATGGCAAAGGGAGGGACTAATGTTTTCTGATTAGTGCTTTCTTTAAACAATCAGTCTTTCAAGGCACTCATTTATAGTAAGTCTCCTATCAATTATCTTCCCTTTCTTCCTCTGTGCCACTTGCTGTCACATTCAACGGGGGATTAGCTTGGTGTTCATCCCTTGTTTCCTTAGGAACCTCTGTGAGTGACTTGTTTCGTTGTACGGGAAATTATCACCCACAGCTAGGAATGTAATGCTACACATGAACAATGTTTTGACAGAATTTTCAAAATTAAATTGCATCTTATACCTTAGCAGAATTGACATGTCTTAATGTATATGTTCCTCAGAAAGTTATCTTTATCTACCAAATAGAAGATAAGAGAATGTAAGATGTTCCAGTTGTCTTATTAGAAAAAATATCTTAGAGAGTAGATCTTCTCTCCAGGCAAAAAATCTAGCTGTCTGGAGTAACATTTAGAAATGAGATTCAAAATCTTTTTAATTACCCTGGTTAATCATTTACTCAGTTATTGCATCATTAATTGCCAACCTCATTGGGCCATCCCCTGCAGACCACCTCTCACAGCATGGTGGAAACTCTGGAAGAGGATTCATTTCATTCATTCATCCCTCTGCTTTTTCTCTTTCCTCCTGAGTGCTGCCATCAATGATCAATGCTAGGCTTCTGTTTGAAAACATAGTCTCCCACTTTCAGGCTCCAAGGAAAGACAAAAACTGTCTAGTACATTATCAGGCTGGCTGATTCTTCCTCAGAGTTGTCATTATTAAAGAGAGAGAGAGATTTGCGTACACAATATTGAAAAAGAACATTTTATTCTGAGAAGATACAATGATGTCACACATCTGTACCTTGTTGTGAAAAGCACTGTAGTAGCATTAGATACTATGGGAGCAGAAATATCCAGTTTTATCCCAACACTTTGACTACTTGATTGAGAAACTTTAAACTTATTATTTACTTTTCTTTGTTGTTGCTTGTTTACATAAAATATTATATTTTTACCACTTTTTCTGAGAAGATATAGAAGTTTGGCCCTGACCATTGATCATAAACCCTAAAGTCAAACATGGCACACACACAAAAAAGTTAAATGTCTATGCTACTATATAAAGATGGAAACATTCAAATATGTAAGACTAGTGTCAATAATTAAATGTAATGTTATAAGAACGGTAGTGAAAATAGTTTTATTGAAAACAGCAAATTAAGTTCTATCAGTTAAATCTATAGAGTCCTGGTGATGGAGTGCTTACCTGTTGGCTGCTCCTTGGAAGCAACCTTTCAACACTACTGGCCACACTCAGGAGTCCAAAACTCTCGTGTCAGTAGAGGGGAAAAAAAGTAACGTTTCAGCCAATAATCCACAGAGTAGACAAGGTGGCTTATTTTGAATCTAATACAAAATTTTCCCAACAATATTTGTGATACAAAATGTTTTCACTTAATTATAATAAGTATTATAACAATATATTTAAAATAGAATGCTAAATAAGTTTTAAAGAAGTGAAAATGTTGTCTTTAGTTCTTAATGCATGGAGACTCTTTGCCACCCTCATGAAATTGACATGGAGGTGAAAATCATAAGATTGAATTTCATCATTATTTTGAAATGCTTTAGTTTAATAGTTTATTAGCAAGCCCCTGTAAAAAACTCTAGGTCTCAGTTCATTATAGTCAGATTTTTCTGGATTTCATATTGGGAACGGCAGTGGAAAATGTTACCACAAAAGTACATAGCTCCAAATGGGAGAAAATCATTTGGGGATGTGTTGATTAAAGCATTAGATTCATTTTCAACTTCATTCTATGAGCCTACACATTTTCTACTTCCAACTATTGACTGTGGCTGTTGAATTTCTATGTTTTCAAAAAAAAATCCATTGTTCCTTCAAAGGAAAAGAGATAAGTTGAATGCTTACATCATTATAGTGAGTTGACACGTTGGAAGATTTTGAAACATATTGAACATTCTGCGTTTGGTTAGAGTTCAGATGTGGCATACCCTGTTTTCAGGAGCATAATCCCAAATGATGCAGCTACTTACACTTTAAAACATTTCTCATCCAAAGTGGGAGTTCACATATATATATATTCCATAAAATCAGGGCTATCTTTCTTACTCCCCATTAAATAAACCCTCTCCTTGAAACTAAACGTAAGCATGTTTTTTAAAAAAAATCATTCGAGTTTTAAAAACTCCTTCCTCTGTTGAAACACATCAGACCATTTGAAATTGCTCAGAAAAGTTAAAACATATCTTTATTCAAAAGAAGCATGTTTTAATTCCTTTTGAGCATGATAACTATTTTAAGTACTTCGACCCCAAATCAACCAATGCATCTCTGCAGGTTATTATATTTTGTTGTGGTCGCTTTCCACTTTTTCAAGTTATTAGAAAGTTCTGTTATAGTGTTCCACGTGAAACTGCTTTAAGTGGGGATGACTGCCGGTAGTTGTTAAACACTATAGCTAAGTTTTTTAATGGCTTCATTTTTACTTATATAATATTTCAAGGTCATTTAAAGCCGGGATTATTTTTGTCAACAGCTATTTCAGATTCAGAGCCCAAACAGTATCTTTTATAATGTGAATTATTTGAGCTGGTTCTGGTTATGATTTGAATGGACTGTCCGTGTTTTTATTTTGAAATGGAGATCATGGAAAAATGTATTTTTTGAGGACAAGCTTCAACACTGCTCTTGTCAAGTCAATCCCTTGTGCTTGCACTTTACGTATTATCTTAGATCCCACTTTTATTGCAGACACTGTTACCGTCTCTTGTTGTAATGTTGTGCTTTAGCCCGAATGAGGTCACCCGTCAGTCCTCTTACTGCACCTCTCCCTGCTTCTTCAGTGACCTCACATGCTGTATGTAACATGTGCTCTCTTGACATCATAATGGAGGGAAAGCATCCATTTCAATCTTAATCTCAATATTCAGCATTCTCAATTTGTTCATATTTTAACATACATTTTTTTTAAGTTCTGTTATTTTCTTCCAATGCCCCAGTGAGGTGAGATGGAGTCTTGGTTTCTTAGTGCTTTGCACAATCAGCTGCTGATCATAGTGTAGCAGTTTGAACCCACCCACCAGCCTGTCCTTGAAAGATGAGACTGTCTACTCCTCAGAAACCCAAAGGGCAGTTTGGCCCTGTCCTCTAGGGTCTATAGGAGTCAGAATCAAATCCATGGCAGTGAATTTAGTTTTCATTCTATTTAATGTCCCAGTGAATCATCTGGCCCCAACACTGAGTTGCATGTCCCTCACTTCAGTGACTTGCAGTCCAGAAGAGTCTTAAATCTGTGGAGACTGATGAAATCATAGAGAGGAAGGGTTTGGGGGGAAGAAAGAACAAAATCGGAGGAATAAAGGCCACCCATTCCCTGCGCCGCCTGTGGAGGGAAGCACTGGGGACATGTGCGTATCTTTCATTGGCTAGTTTTTAGAGGCAGCGTGCCTATCGCTTCATTTGATATACCTTTTGTTGCTTTTCTTCCAGTGCCTCCCTACCCACACACGTTGTGCCTGGGAGAATTTTCATCACCTGGAAGGTTTGATTTTCAAGGTTTGCTCTTTCCTTGCATTCCCCTTAGGCTCTTTTTTGTCTGTTCACTTTGAAATGCCACATCTTTCAAGGCCAGGGGTAAGGGTCCGGGAGGTGGGGAACTGAATAGCACACCAGGAAACAGCAGGTGCCCCTTTGGGGCCTTGACACACAGTTCCCCTTCTTCTTTTAACTTCTTGTTGTAAATTAGGTGAAGGTTTCAGGAACAGATCCATCCATTTTCCATGCAGCAATTAGTACACATTTTGTTCGTCTCATTGATTCCACATCCCCTGGTTCCTCCTTTCCCCTAGCTCTTCTGAACTTTATCCTTGACTAAATGCTAACCTTGGGATCTCAAATGGTTGCTTATTCTAAGACGTGCATACCTCTCTCGTACTGCAATTCCCTGCATAGATCTGCGTATTTATTCTTTGGCTGGAAAAGGGAGCCATGGGGTGAGTTCCTGTCCAAACCTACTGGTGATTAAGGGCCGTCATCCCGTGGCTTCCACCAGTCTCTAGCCAACCAGCGAGCTGGGCTTGCATTTTAGGATTTTAAGTTTTGTGCCACATTTTCCACCCACTTTATCCATGACCTCTCAGGGACATTGATAATGGTCGTCAGGCACCCTCTGTATAATCCTGTTAGCCCCCCTCCCTCCAATATTTTTTCCCTCTGTTTTAGATAAACAATGATGGAAAACCTCTTTAATACTTTATCTCTTTTTAAGACTTGTACAAAGATTACCTAACTCACCTGATACTCTGGGTACATATTGTTAGTTTTAGATACTTCAGTATTCCTAGCCACTCAAGCAATTAGGGGTGGGGATCCATTTTGCCTACATCAGTCTGTTCCTTTAAGATTGTCGCATTTATGTCAATGGTTCTCCAACATATATAGCTTACCGTCTCAGATCCTCCTCTATATTTGGTTTAACTAACCAGCTACAATCTTATCTCCAAAGAATGAGCGGGCATTTTGATGATCCAGCCATCTCTGAAAGCAGAGTAGTGACAATGGAGAAGGGCTGTGTTAAAACTTTGGTCAGGGAGGAAGCACGCACATCCTGGAACTGCTTCAGGAAACGTCCTTGTTCCCACTACCTTATACTCACAGCCAAGATGGGACATCAGGCCTGGTTCTCCACACTAACCTGAATCCACATCCCTGTCCATGTCCGTTGAAAATATGAATCCATGTCTGCCTTGTACAGTTCTTTAACAGGTGACCCAGGGCTAAGCCATTTCTCTTTCATTTGCTTCTCCGGTCAGAAGTTCATCTTCTCTGAAAAGAGGTACCACATAGCTGGATAATGCACCAGAAAGAGAACAGCTGTTTGCTGTTAAGAAATGTGGATAGATGGAGAAATACAGAGAGAGAGAGAGAGAGAGAGAGAGAGAGAGAGATTCAATGTATATTATATTCTAACTTTTCTTAAAATGATTTTCTTCTATAGGAAGAAAAACCAATACTACCACTGTTACTGAATGTCAGAAAGCAATATATTTTTGTAGTGGTTTGATTTAATCAAATTAAATGAAATGAGTTATGGATAAATGTTTAGCTCAAACCTAATTTATGCAGATGTGATTACTATACAGTTCATGAACCTGATTTCTTTTGAATTTGTGGGCTCACTGCAGTGACTACAGATTAGAGCCACATCCTATGAGATGAATATTGGCCATGTAATAATAGAAAAATTTGGAATGCAAACCATACTAAGGGGAGCCTTAATTCTAATTACTCATAAAAACCTTTTCAAAAAGAATGATAAGATTGTGTAGTGTAATAAAAGAGCTATCATCATTTTAAGACTGAACTGAAAATTGCCCAAATGAGGAATAATATGAAATCTAATTCAAGATCCCTTTGGTTTGTTGGGACTCTGTATGATCTCTGTCACTGGCAGAGTGGCCAGTGATATGAATACACAATGGCATGGCAGGCTAAATGGCTTTAAGCAGATTCTGACTGAGGGACAAAACATTTTCTATTGTCATCTGCTGCCTTTTTTGCTCAAATTAAAAAAAATAAAGATGTGGGTATTTCTGTACAAATTTCTTTTCTCTGTTAAAAACACATTTTTGGTGTCTTTTCTGAAATAGATTCTCTTTTAATTTTCTTAAAATTATAACCACTATATATATATTTCCCCCCACCCCCCAATTTAGCACTGTCTTGAAAAGGAAAGAAAGAAGCATTTTATCTTTTCATTTTCATGTGTCTGTGGGAAATAAGGTTGAGTGTTTACAACCATAATATTTTTAAACAAGTTTAGTGAAAGCAATTAAGAGTATTGGTTTGCAGGGCAAAGATTAAATTATTTACTAAATATACAATAAACACAAATATGGGCAGTAGTTAATTAAATGCAGGTCACACGAACAACAGCAAAACTCCCCAAAAGAAACAAAAAAAGCGAATGGAATGAATTGGCCGGCGGTGCAGCATGGCCCTGGCTGGCCTGCGACAGTTGGGTTTCATGTTGGATGGCATTTCCTTATGGCCAGGTGGCTGTTGAGTTCCTGGCAATGCTTCTTTTCTTGACAGTTTTGCACCCAACTGCCTTGCTCTGAAAAACATTATTCCTGGAAGGCCAGAGATGGAAGACAAAGCGACTTCTCAAGAAATCCATATGATCTTCAGTCCAGAGACACTTGAATCTCCACGAGAGCCGCAGAGAGACCAGGAGGAAAGAAGGCAATGCCGACCTGCAAATAAAGTCAGGACATCTTCTGCACGTAGCTTTGTAATCATTGGGAAAAGGAGGCATCCTTAAATGAAATATAGCTCATTCTAATGTTTATGTCTATTTTTAAGGGGACTCACGTGGTATTAGATTCTATTGGTCAAAAGAGATTCAGTGCAATATTTGTCCTTTTATTTTTTAAAAACATTTTATTAGGGCCTCATACAACTCTTATCACAATCCATACATACATCGATTGTGTAAAGCACATCTGTACATTTTTGTCCTCATCATTTTTCAAAGCATTTGCTCTCCACTTAAGCCCATTGCATCAAGTTCTCTTTTTTCCCCTCCCTTCCCGCTCCCCCCTCCCTCATGAGCCCTCGATAATTTTTAAATTATTATTTTGTCATATCTTGCCCTGTCCGATGTCTTCCTTCACCCCTTTTCTGTTTTCTTTCCCCCAGGGAAGAGGTCACATGTAGGTCCTTGTAATCAGTTCCCTCTTTCCAACCCACTCACCCTCTAACTTCCGAGTATTGCCCCTCACACTCCTGGTCCTGAAGGTATCATCTGCCCTGGATTCCCTGTGCCTCCAGCTCCTATCTGCACCAGTGTACATCCTCTGCTTTATCCAGACTTTCAAGGTAGAATTCGGATCATGATAGTTGGGGGGGAGGAAGCATTTAGGAACTGGAGGAAAGCTGTATTCTTCATCCGTGCTATATCACACCCTGACTGACTCATTTCCTCCCCTAGACCCCTCTGTGAGGGGATTTCCAGTAGCCAACACATGGGCTTTGGGTCTCCACTCTGCACTTCCCCCTTCATTCATAATGGTAAGATTTTTTTTTCCCCTGATGATGCCTTATACCTGATCCCTTCAACACCTCATGATCACACAGACTGGTGTGCTTCTTCCATGTGGGCTTTGTTGCTTCTGAGCTAGATGGCCACTTGTTTACCTTCAAGCCTTTAAGACCCCAGGCACTATCTCTTTTGATAGCCTGGCACCATCAGCTTTCTTCACCACATTTGCTTATGCACCTGTTTGTCCTCAGCGATCATATCATGGAGGTGTGCACCTAATGATATGATTTTTTGTTCTTTGATGCCTGATAACTGATCCCTTTGGAACCACGTGATCACACAGGTTGGTGTGTTCTTCCATGTGGGCTTTGATGCTTCTGAGCTAGATGGCAGCTTGTTTATCTACAAGCCTTTAAGAACCCAGATGCTATATCTTTTGATAGCCGGGCACCATCGGCTTTGTTCACCTGCTTTGGCTTCAGCGGTTGTGTCGGGAGGGTGAGCATCGTAGAGTGGCAATTTAATATAATAAACTATTCATGCATTGAGGGAGTGCTTGAGTAGAGGTCCAAGGTCCTTCCGCCACCTTAATACTAAAGCTATAAATATAGGCACATAGATCTATTTCCCCATCCTCATATATATATTTGCATGTGTACATGTCTTTGTATAGACCTCTATAAATGCCCTTTGCCTTCTAGCTCTTTCCTCTATTTTACCCCTTCACTTTCCTCCTGTCCCACTATCATGCTCCCTCCCCACCTGGGTTTCAGCTATACCTCTTAGTTACCTTACCCTTGAACATTCCCTAAGAGGCCTGCCACACCCACCTCACCACTGATTTGGAGCCCTTGTTTTTCCCTTGTCCCTGGGTTTGCTAACACCACTTCCTTATCCCCACCTCCCCCTATCCATGCCCTCCTGGAACTGTCAGTCCTGTTGTTTTTCCTCCAGATAATTCATCCAGCCTATCTTATTTAGACAGACCTGTGGAGATAATAACATGTACAAAAACAAGACAGAGAAAAACAAAAAGCAACAATATACAACAAAACAACAACAAACAACTGACAAAGAACAAAACAAAACACATCAAGAAAGAAAACTTGTAGTTAGTTCAAGCATCGTTTGTTGGCCTTTAGGAGTGTTTTCCAGTCCAGTCTGTTAGATGCTTGTCTTAACCTCCCTGCTGGCGGTAATTGTGAGTGTGGTTGGGGGTAACATTAACTGTCAGAAGTGGTAACCCCGAGCTACACTCGGGATTACACTGCAGAGAAGTCCCTTAACTGCTCGCCAGTCCAGCTGTGTCCTCCGCTGTGATCGCAGAGCCATCTGACTTCCTCTTTCCCTTCTATTCCATTCTCTGCATGCAGTGTCACTGCATGGGGGTGGAACTGGGCAGGAAATTCAAAACTGCAAGTCTAAAAGACACACACAGACACAGAGTGATAAAGTGTAACCTGTAACAATGTACAGCTTTGGGTACAAAATTACTGCCATAATTAGACCGCCAGGGACTCCGGGAATGTCAAGCAACCCTTGTGGCACAATTGTTAAATGCTCCATGACTAACCCCAAAGCCATATGGCTTTGGTCCAAATGCATCTAGTTGCTCCAGGGGGTTGGGGGGGGAGGGGAGCCCCAGAGATCTGCTTCTGTAGCGATTACAACCTGGGAAGCCGCCTGGGGCGGTTCTCCTCTGTCATACAGCGTTGCCATCCTTTGGTTTCAACTACACAGCACACAATAGCAGCAAAAAAGGATCGTCTGAAGATGATTCTGAATCTCACCTGTGGATCCCAAAACAAAACGTTGCCTGCCACCGGATCATGACTTGTAGCGATCCTGAAAGGACAGAGGGGAGTACTGTGCGAGGTTTCCAGACTCTCCGACTGGACGAGCGCAGACTGCCATATCGTTCTTCCTTATTTAATAGGTCCGCCCTCGGATTTTCACTACAGCCATACAGCTCTTAAGTACGGTGCCTTCTGAGTCCTCACTTGGAGCACAGCAATACTTAGGTGCATGTCTTCAATCCGTCTGCTTAGCTGGGTGAGTTGCCGGAGATAATCTAACTGCATTGCCATGTTCATTTGCTACGTTTCTTCTTGTTTTCCTTCTCACAGATGTCAACAAGTTCTTGCTTTTCTCCTAAATTGAAGATTGAGTACCTCCCATGTGTCCTACTATCTCTGAAGGACATGTTGCTTTATTGACAGTTCTCTGAGGGCCATAATGAGTCTTTTATTAATGAGAAAACCAAAATGTAAAAAGTTAGGTGTCTTTCCCCAAAGTCATATTAGTAAGAGAGTTAGTTCTGACGCATAGAGACACTACTTAGGGTTCCCCAGACTGTACTTTTTTACAGGAGTAGACGGCCTCACCGTTCTCCTACAGAGCTGCTGTGGGTGTGAGTACAGGCCCTGTGGGTCCCAGTCCAATGACGACCTGGCAGCACCTCTAGGAATTGTCACAAGGGAGAGTAGAATTCACATATAAGTGTGTTGGGCTCCAAAGCTCACCTCTTCTTCTCTGGGAGTTGATGGCGATCTTCTCCACTATTCTTCATGCAGCCAAAATGCTCTAGGAAAATTACCAATTGTACTTGCTGAAAATATTTTACAACTTGCCTTCTCTTCCTGTGGAAAATACCTCTTCCTGCTTCACCCTGCCAGCCTGTCCGGTCATGATCTTCTTTTCGAAGCATGCGCGCATTCCTGCCTTCTTGACAGCGCCCCCTCTTGCAGTTTCCACTGCTCAGTTTCCCATAGACTTGCTGAGACTGGGGTTGGTGAAGGAGTTTGCACTGTGGTTTGGGCTATCCACCTGTGGCACTCACACAGACACATAAGGAATGTGGCACTTACCTGGGGTCGCTGCAGAAGACCACTGTCATCAGGCCCATCCCAACTCACATGAACCCTATAGGAGCAAGCAGGGTTTCTGAGGTTCTAAATCTCAGAATCTGACAGCTGCAGCTGCCGCAGGGCAGCAGCTGAGGGCAGGGGGTCTAAAACCCATGATCTTTGGTAAGCTGCCCTGTGCATAAATCTCTGTGGCCTCAGGCCCCTTAGCTCCAGGATAGAAAGAGACCCCTTTCAAGTACTTCAAATGAGTTTTTTCTCAGATTTCTTTACACATTTTGTTTTGTTTCCTCGGCCTGAAGTATTCTCCGGGAAAATTGGTGCATTTAGAGAATTGCCAGCTGGATCCTAGCTTTACTCAGTGGTGGATTGCCCTAGTTTTTAATCAAAATGCAGTTACCTTGTTGGATTTTGTTAGTTTGGTCATCACCCATTGGAACATTTTGAGTGAACAGAATTTATATGAGTGACAAGTGGAGGTGACTATTTTGGACAAATGTGTGGTCTTAGAACTTCTTAATGATCTTAGTGGTTTTGATGATTAAATAATTATTTTCACTGATTATTGAGGGAATGCTCTCTGAAAATTGCTTATTTGACTTGGTGCATAAAGATTGAGACCTGGTTCTGGCTGGAGGCAAGAGTTAGATGAGGAAGGAAAAAAGAAGATTCTGACAAAAGATGAAATGATTAAAAAGTTTAAAAAGTATCTTCAGCTTTGAGATCCTATGGCATTTGACCCTAAAATGGGATTGTCCCGATTGAATAGCACATTAGGGCGAGGAATAAGGCTTGGAATTAAAATGTCTTCTAACACCGGAGACTTCGCAGAGTAGACCAATAGTCTTCTTTCACACCTGAGAGAGTTTCTGGAAGATAGGTTACAGTTCATGTCTCCCATCACACCACAGTCTATTAGTTACAAAGGCCAGCACTTGGGCCTGTGTTTTCTTGTTCTTGGTTGTTCTGAATGGAATGTTGGAGCAATTTACTTTCTAAACATCTCCTGGGACACAGGAGTCTAAATAAACAAGTAAAATCCTTAACCACAGTTATGGCATTGAAACCAGCAGAGTTAGGGGCACATTGGATGGTGCCCTGGGCTTTACGAGAGGCAGAAAGCAATGTCTTACTTTATCTTCTACTCTTACACTTCTGACATTGGCCAGTGAAATGACAAAGTGCCATTCGGAAGGGTGCTGGTGCGGGGGAACTCTGGGGACTGTGTAACGATGGACAGGCCTGATATACACATACCAGCGTCCAAGCACCTTGACCCAGACACTCATGCACAGCAGGCTGGGATTGCTTGAGCCCAATTGTTTGTTGTGGCCACCGGCAAACACGCTAAGTAGACACAATGGAAAGAGACTGCCAGTGTCCTCAGAAAGATAAATTACTATTCACACTCCATAAATTTTGGTTTAACCATTGCAGTTTAACTGACCATTTCCGTCTCTGGATTCACCCTTTCCAGCCAGACGTTGCCCTTGTTCTTCTTCGATTGAACAAATCTCCTAAGTATCTTTCCATAATTTTACTGCAGTTTCTCCATCAACTCTAGTGCTCACGTTGGGACGTGTTCCATCCTGTGGGTGCTGAAGCAGAGAGGAAGGGAAGCAGGTGGCGCGTGGGAGCTCAGCACTTGGACAATATCCGCGTGCCGTCATCCATGTGGAGAAGATGTGCATGACGTGGTAGGGGCGCTGTCTGCTTTACATTGCTCTGATGGCAACCAGTGCTTCTCACAGGAGGATGTGTATTTGAATCACCTGGCAGGGCGGCTAGAGCATTGAGAAGGAGGCCACAGGTGATGCTCATGAAGCTGGGATAAAGCCCCTGTTTTGAGACCCAAGGGTTGAAAAGAAATGGGCTCTTCTACATCCTTTGGAATGGCCCGTATTAACCTGTGTGGAGGGAAAGGAGTGCTCTAGCCACAGGGGCACTGCCATGAAAATGAATGGAGGGCAACCTGCGCTGCATGTCCCCGTGGAATAGAAACATGATGCCCCCTTCTCCCAGCAGCATTAGCGCTTTCCTGACAAGAGACTCTGCGAATAGCCAGCCTCCCAGGATGCAGAATTTGCAGACTGATACTCTTACCTTTTTTCAGAAAGAGGGACATGCATGTTCATATGTGGTTGTTTTTTATGTACACCAAAGTGCATAACAGGTAAGAAAAGAGAAAACATGTTTGAGCCCAGTTGCTGTACATCTTTTTTTATGATTTCTTAGAATTTTTTTGAGTGCTGTATTGTAGCATGGCCACTTGAAGCAAATTAAAAAAAGAAACAGAAGAAACTAGTTGTCCTTGAGTGGATTCCCATTCATGGCACAGTGACCCCCTGTGTGACCGAGGAGGACTGTGCTCCCTGCTGTTTCTAGTTGCTTGTCCTTTGAAACTAGACTTTTCTTCTGATGAGGCTGATAGTGGTTTTAAAAAATATGCTTATATTTAAATACCAGGTATGTCATTGTAGAAAATAAGTTGTTTAAGGATGAAAGGATGAGAAAGTGCAATGATATGTTAAAAAATAGCAAATTAGATTCAAACATTGGTTTTAACTCTTCTTGTTCTCCCTGCTTTGTTTGTATGACTCGTGTTATTTTGTCTCAATTGACATCTTCATTTGCATTATAATACAGACTACCAGTGAAGGTGGAGTCAACATTCCATTTTGGTTCATTGATTTTTGCTCAGAAGAGATGTGATTCTATTAATTCCTTTTTTTTTTTTTTTGTAAATGCACATACTCCCAAACCAAACTCTTAGCCATTGAGTCAGTTCTGACTCACAGGGACCTGAAAAGGCAGCATGGCATACCCTCTGTGGGAGTAGATCTGCTTATCTAGTTTGCCATCTCTTTAGGTTTTTGGTTTTTACTTTATGCAATTTTATTGGCATATCATTCATATATCATACAATTCAATAGTTGAGTTGTATGAAAGAGAGTTGTACAATCAACTGCACAACCCACTGGAACGTGTCTTCTTTCCTGTACTCTTTGTAATCAGCTCTCCATTTCTCCTGAGCCTCCCGTGCCAACAAGGCAGTCTTGGTCTCTATACTTCTGCCTGTCTTGAGTTCCATACACAGAAAAACACCCCCCCAAATAGAAAGCAACTCAAAATCCACTGCACTCTGCATGATAGAAAGTATTTAGGTTTACAAAAAGAAAACAAACAGACATTATGCTGAAGATGATATAGTTTCTGCATGCTTCTCATAGAGTTTCCCACACTGATAACTCAGTAAATGCTGAGAAAGCCATGTCTGATCATCCCTCAGTACACAAAGGAGACATGAGAGCTAGAGATCAGACATATCTCCGTCCTTCCTTCCTTCCTTCCTTCCTTTTTTATCCCTATTCTGACAACTGATCTTCCCAATGCCATTGCATTTCTCTGCTACTTTGGCCACACATTGCAATGGCCACACATCCCTCGCACACAATACTGAGGATGATGGCAGTATATGAGAGAAGTGAACAGGTTTCCATAAACCGGGATCATAAAATACTGTCACTGGCTCATGGCAATGCCTTTTCAGATAGTGTCCAAGTCTTCCTCTTTCAAGTCCTCCACCTTTCAGGTAAGTGGTCCCCTGACTTCTGCTTCCACAGGCTTGGAAGCCCACAGACCTCTCCACCTCACTGTTTGAGGCTCTTGTCTCTCCAGGGCACAGACTTTCTACTCTGTTTCCATGGTGACTTCTTTGCTCTGTCCCATGGTTTCTGTGCCGAGGCCTCTGGTGCCTCTGATCTTGGCCTTCACCACTTCAGTTAGGAATTTTAGAATATGGTTCCCTAGTGGTTCATCTTGCTTGATCATCTTGAGAATTCTGCATCTGAGAGCTCTTCTTGTAATAATTCAGGAGAATGGCAAAAAATAGACCAATCCCCTCTCCTGGTGTTCCCTACACCCTATTTGCATACTCCCTCCCATCCAGGCATCTGGTGGGTGTCACAGAGACATGGATAGAAGAGCCCTAGTAAGACATTTCACTTCACCACAGTAACATTTGACCTAACCATGGTTACCTGTCTGAAAACTGAGAAGAAAACATTGGTCAGTTCTTCCTAATGATCTCCAGATTGTATTTGACTTTCACAAGGTGTTCTCTTCTTTTCCTCTTTAATGCTCAATTCAACCCAAGCTAGCAGATTGCCTTGATTTGTCAAGGCCCCTCTGTCTCCTCTGATCTGTGAAATGTCTCAGCCTTGCCTTGTTTTTGTGATTCTGATAGTTTTGAAGCGCAAGGGCCTGATCAGGGACGTGGAGCAGATGCGACGTTGCCTTGCATAACTACCGATGAGAAATCATATGAATTCATGTTTATGTAACGCCAGTGTTGCTGTGGTCTAGGCACTGGGCTCCTAACTGCATGGTTGATGTGAGGGAGAAAGGACTGAGGTGTCTGCTCAGAGAGGGGTTATGAGGCAGACACCCCTCAGTGGCAGTGGTTTGTGTTGAAGTTGTAATAGATTCGAGACGGCTATACATAAGCTAAAATTTCATAAGCTCTGTCCAGAAAAGTACAATTAAATAAAGTAGAAAAAATTATATTGAAGTACAGAAACATGATTGGTCTTGAAAGAAGCATGTATTTTAAGCTCTAGAGGCATTTTTAATGTGAGTTAATATCAACAGTGGCACACATTTAGGTGGTGAGTGTAATATGTGCTTACATTCCTATAGTTGATGACATGCTACCTGGAGGGCATTTTCAACGTGGACGTTTGTTTTTCCCACATGTACTTCACCTATGTGAAAGTAAGAGTTGAGTAGGCTGAATTTTATTTTTCTAAAATGTGGGAAAAAAGAGCAGGCACATTTTTGTAGCCACACTTCCAATTTTCATTATGTAATAGATCATGAAGCAATATCACATTTTGCCAAATCAGTGTCTCCTGTGGTTATTAAGCTACAGACTAGAACGGGGAAATCACTGTAAAGCAGCAGGCACTGTGACAGAAATATCAATGCAGTGAGTTCTGGAAAACATATACCGGTGTTTTCTATTAAAATGTGAAGCCCTGAAGCACAACGGGTTAGATCCATGGAGTAGATAAAGAGACATAGATTAACCCTCCCAAAATTCATTTGGAAATTGTCATTTAGGCTTCTGGATTCTCTAAGCACTATACACTTTTGTCTGGCAGGTTTGGAAAACATAAGTTTGCATGTCAGCACCTTGACAAGGCCGAGAGCGAGCTTTAAGTAACTAGACTGAGAGCCATTTCAGTCTGCCTGTGTGGTGTACTAGAAAGAACTTTGGAATAATCCATCCAAAGTAAATGTCAGGTCTGTATGTGCAGTCAATTTTTAAACTATAACTGTGATTCAGGTAATTGGAGACAGAGTCATGAAAATATATGGTTTAGCAATGAGTCCAGTTGACTCTGAAAATTATGTGGGAAGAATAGGAAAAACAGCAGAGCACATCCCTCCCTAATGGAAGTATTTGCTGCATTCTTACCTGGTGCTAAGGCTGTGTAGAGTGTGCATGTTGTTTTTAGGGGCCATCCTCTTGGCACCAATTCCTGACCACCCTATTCACAAGAAAACAAAACACTGAGTTGATACCCAGGGCTCAAATAGAAAGTAAATCTTTAGAAAATGATGATGGCAACACATGTACCAGTATGCTTCATACAATGGATTGGTTGGGATGATATAAGAGCTGTAAGAGCCCCCAATAAAATTATTTTTAAAAATGACAAAACACTGAGTGTCCAATCCTCCTGCACCATGCTCACAACCAGTGTCATGTTAGCTGACCCTATACTTTACCAAGCAGAACGTCTTTTCCAGGGACTGATCCTTCTCTTAGCATGTCCATAGTATGGCGGAGGAAGTCACACCATTTTCCTTTCTAAGGAGCATTCTAATTTTACTTGTAGAGTTCTGTGTGGGTTGTAAAGCATATATGTTTAAAAAGAAAACCCTCTACCCCCAAAGACCTTCAAAATAAGACGAGTGTCTTGGTTTCTTAATGATGCTCTAGTAGAAACACCACAAGTTAGTGACATTTAGGAGCATATGCTTGTTTTGTCATAGTGCTTTTGGAGGAGGAATTCTGAGATTGAGGGCACCAACACTCTCTCTATCTTTCCTGTTCTCTTAGCTGTGAGGAAAGAGCCTTCTCTCTTGTCAGCCTCTGTTCCCGATTCCCTGGCAACACTCATGTGACTTAGAGTCTGTCTTCTCACATACACTTACTTGCGACTCTTTACAGGCGTATAATCTCCATCTTTCTCTCCACAAGCAGCTGGTGGTTTCAAACTGTGGACCTTGCATTGAAGAGGCCCACCTGGAACCCACTCTGCAATCTGTGCGTGCTGCTGTTCTCAGTGTGCCTGGAATACTTGCCTCCAACACCACATTTCTGGGCCTTTAGAGTGTTGCTTTCTCTGCCCCTTCTTCTCATGCTCTCCTGTCCCGTAAGAAGTAAGAGCCACAGGTGGGTAGGGTCCTTTGACTGTGTCAGGGAATACCGGACCCAGCCTGGTCTCAGTTTACATCACTGTAAAATGTCCAACAGTATTAATCTGCTCTCTAAGCCCAGTCAGAAAATGCTTGCTGCTTAACATTCCTTGCATACCAGAGAGAGCACTGCTTAGTAGATGGCATAAAGGGGGATTTCAAGAAGGCTAGGAATTCATGGTTTATTTCATTTCTTACTTCCCAACAGTTTCTAGTGAGTGTTAGCTGTGCTTTTGTTTGTGTTGCCAACACTTAAAGGAGCAACTGGAATTCAACAAATATGTGTCAAATTAACAAGTGAATATAAAGGAAGGTTCTTTAGATTGTTATTCACTCACTCATGCCATCAAGTTCATGTAATATCATAGTGATACTATGATACTGTAGGACAGGGTAGAACTGCCCTGGTAGGTTTCTGAGACTTCAACTCTTTACAGGAGTAGAAAGCCAGGTCTTTCTCCCAGGGAGTGGGTGCTGTTTCTGAAGTGCTGAGCTTCCAATTATCAGCCCAACGTGCACGCACTGTGCCCCCAGGGCTCCATCAACTCTACTATTGTAGTATAAAAAATAAATCAAGCAAAGGAAATCCAATTGACAAGGGACAGTGTGTTCAGCAATTATTGGGGACTCGACTCTTGACAACCAGGAGCCTTGGTGATGTAGTGGCTCCACACTGGACTGTATCCACATGGTCGGCAGTTCAAAACCACTAGCAGCTCCTCTGGAGAGAGATGGCTTTCTACTCCAGTAAGCAGTTACAGCCTTGGAAACCTACAGGGGGCTGATATGAGTCTGTCAGCATTCACTGAATGGCAGCGAGGTTGGCTTATTTTAGTTCACAATCTTTACAAGAGTAGATAGATGCCCAGGCTTTTCCTGTGGTGGCTGGTGGGTTGACCTTGAATGTAGCAGTCTAGTGCTTAGCTGTTGTACCATCCAGGGCTCTTTGGAAGACGTGCAGGACTCAAAAAGGAAATAAACTTTCAAGGAGTTTGACAAGGTGGTCGAGGACAAGCGTGGTGGACCTGGTAAAGCCAGTGAATGCTGCGGTCTAGAGTCCCTTCAACTTGAGCATGACTGCGGAACAATGGGAAGTCTTCTATGATTGGTGAGTGATTCCAAATGCCTTCACATGTCAGGGGAGGCAGAGAGATATGAGCACATGTAATGTCAGAAATGTGGAAGAGAGCTGTCTTTAAGAAGGAAGTGGGAGAGGAGATAGAAGATACTTAGTCTACTTAGATAAAATTCCCCAAACATCCTGTGATGAATGTTTTAAAGATTAAAGTAAAAATATGTTGAAATACCATAGCATGTTTATTTTTATATCGTTGTGGCTATCACCCTCGTTGTAGTCAGCCTCAAACGAATCCCACTGCCACTGACTTACACAGGGATTCCGAGGCTGTAAATCTTAAAGGAGCAAACGACCGCCTCACCTTTCTCGTTTGGGGCACCTGGCGGTTTTCACAACGCCCGGTGGTTAGTACTCCATCACTTACAAAAGCACCACCGGATCTTTCTCCCCGGACGAAAATGAAGCACAGCTGTCCTTTTAAAGAAATGTCTGCATTCTAACTCGCATTGTGTTACAATGCTGGTCTTTCTTTAAAATGGCCATTAGTTTTAGACACATCAATCTGACTAATTTACAGGGATATGACAAGTGCTAATGGTTGTTTTTATAGCTACTTGTTATTGTGTACATTAAACCACAACTTCGAAGCGCATTGCTGTCCAATCGCTATATTAAATCATACTGCTTTCCAGTTTCAGCTGTGCTGTATGTTTTATATGACCTTTGATAAAGACCTTGATATTTATTCATTCATTTATATTTTCATCACACATTGTTCTTATTTATATTGGCAATTCATGTAAAGGTTCTCTTTCTTTTGATTTCCATTTTAACAGTTAATTCCTGAAGAGCCTTAGAAAATACAATAACATTTTACAAAATTCCTATAATTCCTTGTGTATGAAATAAAATGGGCAATATGCCACAATAAAATAAAATAGAAAATGCTACTCATGAATGTATTAGCTTGATTTGTGGACCAACATTGTTTACTTTTAACTATCCCTGGATATTTCTTCAGTGGCTAGACAGAATTTATTAGTATATATCAGTCAGGAGGACATATCCTGCATAAAAATACAATTTAGCAGAACTTTATTGTATATTAACTTAAGACAAGTGCCTTCTTGCATGATGTTAGGTGGACCAGTAGCCCTGTCTCATAAAGGCAAGCATGCCCCAATACTGTGCTGTACATAAACAACAAATCCAAACAAAAACCAACTTTTAAAAATGTTTAATGTGTACCAGCTGAATTTCAACATAATTCTCATACTACCCAGTTCTGCCAGTCAGTGTAAAACTTAATCGAATTAGTATATTGATAGTTAAAAAGTTGTGATCATAATCAATGTAATAGTTTTATTACTTCAAAAAGAAATTATGTATCCACTGAAAGGTATGCCTCATTGCCTAATCACAATCAGCCCTAGACAGTCCCTAATATACCTCTGTCTCTATTGGCCTACTTTGAAAATACTATAAACACGACATAATATAATAAGTGGTATTTTCTGAATGGGTTTTCACACAGCATGATGTTTTCAATGCTGTCTTGATAGTTTCTTTCTTTACGAAGTAATATTCCATTGTATGAGATCTCACATAGTTTTATTTTACATTAGTAGATGACATTTAGCTTGTTTTCACTTTGGCTTATATTGAATAGTGTTTCTATGAATATTCTTAGACAAATTTGGTATGCACATATATTTTCATTTCCCTTGGTTATATAGGTAGAGGAAAGGGATTGCCTTAGATTTCACTTTAAACTTTAAATTTACACTGCAGCGATCTGACTGGCTACCAAAATGACTGAACTATTTTTCATTCCCATGGTGCACGCTACAGACATTCCAAGTTCTTGACATCTTTGCTAAGATTTGCAATTATTTATATATTATTCTAACCATATTATAGTAGGTGTGACATGGTAGCTCATTATGATTTTGATTTCCACTTCCATGTACAAAGTTTGTAGAAAATATCTACTGCTATTCTTTACCTAGTTTAATTTAAATATTTATCTTTTTATTAGTTGGGAAATAGTCTATATATTGTAGATACAAGTCTCTTGTCAATTGTAAGGTTTTCAGATATTTTTGCCATATTTTATGGATTCTTTTCCTTTTACTTTTGTATCCTCTGGAGCATTTTTGTGTTTAATTTTGATGAAATCCCATGTGTCCCTTTGTTGTTTGATTTCCTATGCTTTGGTGTCAAATTTGAGCTGCAAAGATTGACCATGTATTTCCTCAGAGAGCATTGCATTTTATTTGTGTAATGTCTCGTTTCGTTTAAAGTCTATTTTATCTAATATTTGTATTATCATTCCATCAATATGTTTAGATGTTGGTGTGTCTTTTCTGGTCTTTAACATTGAGCCACTATTTATCTCTGTTTCTAAAATATGCCTGTGCACAATCCATAAACAGTTTTATTTAGTCGGACACTTCCCCTCCCAAGACTGGAACGTTGCAGAGTGAGCAAGGGGCCTGGACTGTGGCTTCCTTGTTTGTGTGTTTCTGGTGGTGGCCGGCTGTGCCTGAAGGGTGGACAAGTGGTTCTAAACACCTTTCCCCATCACTTGAGTGTTAGCATGATCATGCGAATAATTAAGTCAACTTCTTTAAGGAAAGCATGTCTCCTGGTGACTTTTATGAGAAAAATTAACAAATCCCTCTCATTTGTTTACAAAACAAAACAAAATAAAACCACTCCCCTTCCTCCAGTCATCATAGACACCCTAGGGGACCAAGGAGAAATGTCCCTCTGAGTTTCCCGGGCTATAAACCTTTACTGGAGCTGGAGGCGTCATTGGGCAGATATGACTATCCAGACACAAGAATATTCTTCTTGCACACACATCCGGAGCTATTGCGTTGACTTTTTTAATGGTTCTTTGCCCAAGTTAACATATAAAGCTCTAGTTTCTTTGCTTTTCCATATATATGTTTCTTCTCATGTTCTCATGAGGTATAATTACATGTCATAAGATAACATGGATGCTTAAATTGATTATATCATTTCTGATTTCCAACAGATGTGAGGAAATAAAACACTAGCTGGTTAGCTAGTGTTAGCTGGCAACACTAATATAATTCATAGACTGGTTTCCAAGCAGATCAGGACCATCATTCCACCACTTCTTTCTCACTCTGATCTAATGTCTAGACTTATTCTGGGATAGGGGAGACCACGTGGATTTATATTCAATTTGAATTTTCCTATTTTATTGATTGAAACCACAGCCCCTGTCCTTATAAGATGAACAAAAAGAATTCTTTGATGGTTTCATTGTTTACTTTTCTAGACTGCCCAACAATATGTATTCATACAGCCAATTGAACCTAATAAGTGACTTCTATGAGAAAGTAATACAACACAGAAAGAGACATTAAAACAAGATTGAGGTTTTAAAAACTTATTTTGTGACCTTTCAGGATTTAATTTTTACTGAACTATTGTTTATTTGATCATCCCCTATGGTCATTTCTTTGGTAGATTCATACTGTTTTATGTTTCATTTATTTACTTAAGAGTTTATTTTTAAGTAAACTATCTTCAGTACCTATAATGCCTTTGTGGAATATAAAAGTCATTTTGTATCAACTTAACTATAGTTTTGGTTTCCTTGCCACCGTGGTAATCTGCTGTGGACAAATAACACATAAAAAACCCTTTTTATTCAAACCTGTTGAGTTCATGATTTATAAAAATTTGACCAAGTCTGTGCTACTGTATTTATTTATAAGGAAAGTTGCTAATATTATCTCGATAAAGCTGAGATAGAACAAGATTTTTAAAACCCTGTAACACCAGGAATGGAAAGAATGCTACTATTTTTTACAAATTTCTATAATTCTGTATTCCTTGTAAAAAGAAGCTTTGGCCAACTGCTTTGAAAATGATTAGGGCAAAGAATGTACAGATGTGCTTTATACAATTGATGTATGTATATGTATGGATTGTGATAAGAGTTGTATGAGCCCCATGTTTAAAAAAAAAAGAAGCTTTGGCTTAGGAAAAAAAAATTAAGTTCTTGTAATCATGAGAAGTTAGGTATGTACAAACCTACAATAATTGTTAGAAACATGAGGTAGCTTCCTGGGCAATAAACAACCAGCCATAAGAAGACATTTGAATAGTAATATTAGAATATGATCTGTGTAGCCATTATCAGGAGAACATTTTTATTTGCACAAGTTAAAAGATCACAGTGCTAGAGATGCATTATGGGGATGGGTGATAATATTAATGAGCAGCTTGGAAAGCCCACCTTACTGTGGATTTTGAAGTCTACTCTATAGATGGAATTTTTGAAAAAGATGTAATAATACCCATGTATCACTATATATATATATTAATATTAGATCATATGTATATTATGTATAAGAATGTTACATATAAACACAGATTTTAACTGCTAACAGGATTTCAGAAAACAAGGTTTCTGGCACAAATTTGATGTTAATTAATACAATCACGATGACATATTCATACAGACCTAATGAACCCATTGCTGTTGAGTGGATCCTCACTCTTAGCCACTCTTTATTTAGTCACCTTCATTTGCTCTGGAGGGTGGGTCTTGAATAGGATACTCTTAATGAAAAGCACTTCCATTTGGTCTTGCCTTATTAGATTTCTTGACCTTATGCCCAGTTAAAATCTAATATTACCAGTGGAAGCTGGGAAATAAATTTTGATCAATTTCTGAAAACAACTTCAGACAGGCCTTCATTTTATGCTCCTACTTCCTGACAGCATTCTCTTCCTCTCTCCAGGAAGCTCTTGTTATGTGTGTGAGGCAATTCTATCACAATTAGAAGTCAAACTGAAATGGGGCAGACTGTTCCTATTAGCTGAGTTTCTTTTCCCACTATTTATTTGTGTTTTTTTGAAAGCCTTCTGATCGTGGCTGATGATCCTGGTGAGGGTAAATAGGTTTTGAAACTAAAGCGGTAATTGTATGGGCAATCAGGGAGTGAGACAAATGTAGATTTTTTTAACTCCCTCAACAGTTGTATTGGCTTATAATCCATTGTCAAAATTCAAAGCTTCAATCACGTCAAGAAGAGGTATGCAGCCATTACCACAGTCAGATTTAGGACGTTTTCTTCATCCATCTACTGAGTTATTGGCTCCCCATTGCCTCTCAGCCTCCCCTGCCACACCCACAAGGGACCATTAAACCACTTACTGTCTCTACAGATCTCCCTCTCCTAAAGTTCATTTACAGACAGACATAAAAAACAAATACAAACAGATAAAAAATAATGGAAAAGGAAGCAGAAAATATTAAAAACTAAAACAAATTTAAATGGTTCATAAGGGAGAAAAATGGCAGAGGGCTACAGTTTAAAGTAGCTGGCTCTGCAATGGAAGACAACCATTTGGAAGCAAAATTTAAAAACAAGTTGAAATGTATGTTTTTAAGGGGAAAAAAAGACAAAACCCTTTAGTGTGGAAAAGCTGAAATAAATATCGTAGATATTTCATCATGGACATTAGTTGGTGGTCATTTATTAGGCAATCCTTAGAAGATATTCCCAGGAGCATTTGGGTCCCACAATTACCTTGCAAATTCGGTGGACACTTTGGTTCTCTTTGATAAATGAACTACATAAAGCCTGAAGAAAAATAAGCAGGTAATTTTCCTAAATTAGACTGCCTATCATTGAGGGTTGTCTTGAACTCCCGAGATGAGATGTTTGCTTCTTGCATATATTATCATTTGTAGAAAGAGCAACTCATTGTGATCATCTGAGTTGAGTGATTGCTAATGAATCTTTATTTTAGTATATGTGAATAATGTAGTGTGGTAAGAGTACGATAAAATTTACAAGTCGTTCTTTGAGGAGAAGCATCTACTGGCAGTGGTGTGTGTGTGTTTGTGTGTGCGCGCATGTGTGCGTGTGTAACTTGGAAAGAGGGATAGAGAACTAGTCTTTATCCATATTGAACATTTTTATATTTTTTGTATAGCATTTCAGAATTTTCCTGTTACTGATTTCATTCTGTCAGCCTTTGCAGAAATATCTGAGTGTAGAGATAACTTATCACAGTGTGTATTTGTCCATGATGACTTTTGTATTTCAGAGCCATATATTATATATGGAGAATAATTTTTTGCTACATTACAAAATGTTTTATGAAGTTGAATAAGCCAGATTTCATATCAATAAAATCATACTTGCAATATTGAATATTTTATATTTTAATTTTCAAGCAATAAATCATGAGGGGGATTAATAATGATGGTGTCAAAATATACCATCTTGTTCTTTTAGAAGCATAATTCGGTAGCAAACATTTTAATAAGCTTGATATTTAGATTTTAAGTAGGTTGTAGCAAAACTCACCCAAATAGAAAACAAGATCAATCTGCCAAAACCTTATTCCAACTTTGCAAAATAATGATAGATCTTCTACTAGCAAAGGCATTGTGTGTGTGTGTGTGTGTGTGTGTGTATTATTTTGAGAGCTAAGAAATGAAGCATAGTTTCCTATGACTCAGAAGTTTTAAATACATCTTGTTGATTTGTTACATTTAAATTTGGGGGTTAAAAAGGACTATTGAAGCCAACAAACAAAATGTGATTTTCTACTTCTTGTGCTTGGTTGAAACCCTAGAAGAGAAATTAAATGTAGACATTCCTGTTTCATTGGAAACTTCATACTGTTAGAAATGACGTTGATGACACATAGTCTGAAACTTCTTTTCAAATTTTCTCATCTACTTGATGAACCAAATCAAACCCACATAAAAACAGTTTTGCTCTTCTGACCCTATGTCACATTTAACTCGATATTTAATGATAAATGAATGATCCATTGGTTTGTAAAACTCATGAAATTGTCTGCTCTTAACATTTCCAAGCATTATGACATCACATTAAGAAAAGAACACAAGCGTAATAGACTATTTGAAACACAATGTGTCTCCAGTCATTTCCTATTTATGATTCTCATCTGGGATAATGTCTTTAATTTGACTTAGAGAGATTTAACATTTCTACATTTTTTAGAAGTGCTAAAACAGGACATATTATAGTTCATGCTTTCTCAAATTGAAAATACCAATATTTGAGCTCATCATCAGTGACTACATTAATGAAACACCTAGAGGCATAGAGTATTTTAAAGCTGTTGATAATGGAACCTGGCAGCACGTAGAACATTTCGCACTGAAAACTAGGTCATCTCTCAGCAAATGCATGTACCTTCTCATCCATTCCTTGCTCTCTAGGTCATTTTAAAGTGTGTTAGGCATGTAAATATGTTGTTAAAAATATCTACAATCTGAAATTGCTATAAAAGGGACGGGCTTCTTAATTCACATGTTTCTCCATGCTTCTTTCTAATAATTCAACAAGATCTTATTTATAAAATGGAGCATTCATCAAATAATATTTAAAGGAAATCATTCTCTTTTCTTTCTAAACTCGCGATATTTGGGCTAAATCTTTCACTCTGATGCATTACATTTTTTTTTCTTTTGCATTTTGATCTGCAGCACTATACATTTCATAGATCAGGCCTGAGGCATCCACAGAAGATAATCCGAAAGCCCATCATGGCTCAGGACTCTAGTCACAACATGGAGTTATTCCATTCTAAAGGTACTTGTCAAATGACTCTGAAGACTTTCAGAACTATAGAAAATGTGCCATTGCTATATAAATTTATTCCTGTGGTTATCCATTTTGAGGGTTATTTACACATGGTATTCACAAGAGTATATCCATTTCTCAATCTGATATTTATTTACTCAAAATATAATTTAGAAAGGCTGAAGCTTGCAAACATTGTTTTTCATGGATACAAAAATAGGGTCAGAAGGCAGACCGATCTTGCAGTCGATGATCACTCCTTCCTTATTTCCCCCTCTCTGAGGAATATTAGTTAGAGAATAAAAACATTTATCTGATAATTATCTGGGGGAAAGTTATCTTAAATGCCTTAAGATACCATTTACGTATTTCCCATGACATATAAAACAATGTGTGAAACAATGCAAGGTTTAAAAAAAAGTTTGAAATGGCAAGCTAATTTCATGGAAAGGTTTTGAATCACCTGAGGGGAAAGTAAATGGTTATATTTACACTTCTGTGCAAATCACATATAATATAGAAAAATAAACTCTTAGAAATCTACAAAATGGCAGTGTTCTATAGAATTTGCTTTTGGTCTAGTAAATAGTAATCCCTTTGCTTTCAATTAAATTTAAAGGAATTTGGGGATTTAAATATATTAAAATACCATGGCAGAAGATATGATTTGTAATTTAACACAATGAAATACATCACTGACATTGGTGGATCAGCCTAAACAATTACCTTTTAAAATAATCTCCCTGGATTCAGGCAACTAAAAAGAGCAACTCCAATATTTCAAAGAACTGTAATTACCCTGGTATTTTTACTGTTCCAAGTATATAACATTTTTATGTCATTAAATTGGTAAAGTCCAAGTTTTTTATGGAAAGTTAATTTGAACAGTTTAAAATTAATGAAAGGTAAGGAAAATTTGAATTTTGTCTTACATCAGTGAATCAGTAAATTCAAGTTGATGGAGATACACCATGGGGAGATATATATATATATATATACACACACACACACACACACACACACACACATATATAGTGTTAAAAATGTTTTTGTTTGTTAAAAAAAGAATTGTGGGAAGGGTAAAGTAGATTCTGTTTCGTTGTCTAAACAACTTGGCCATTTTTTAGGAGCCCAATGGCCCAATGACTCCTAAAAATCTTAACCAGTGCTTCTCACCCTGTGGGTCGCTATCCCTTTGGGGTCAAACAACCCTTTCACAGGGGTCGCCCAATTCATAACAGTAGAGAAATTCCAGTTGATGAAGTAGCAATGCAAATAATTTTATGGTTGGGGGGTCACCACCACATGAGGCATTGTATTAAAGGGTCATGGCATGAGGAAGGTTGAGAACCACTGATTAAACCATTTCAAAAGTGAGCTCCCAAGCAAAGAGAGAAGGTGACTTATCTGTCAGTTCTGTCCCATAGTGTCCCATAGCAGAGCTGTGATAGATCAGTGGTGAATGGATGCCTGGTTAGTATAAAGCAATGGGTTTCTTTCCAAAATTGTCCACCTACATAGTGTCTGTATGAACTCATTGCCACTCAGAAAATAGAAACACGTTCCTCGGTCTTTCGAGCTCTTCATTCTTGCGCTGCAGTCCTGCATTCTTGCGATGTACCTGGGAAGAAGCCAGAGTAGACGCTCTGATGTGGAACTTAGAGAATGTATGAAGGAGACGAAAAACAAGATAGAAAATTCTATTTATAATTTTTGGGAAACAAACACACAACTAAACATATGTAAGCCACACCTGACAAAAAGAACCCTTTTCCTTGTATTTTGTTTGCACAGATGATTGGATTCAATGGAGTGGTAAGTTCCTTTGCTTCACTCACCTTTCTTGCGAGAAGTGAAGATAGCATATTTTGGGACACATTGAGTGATGGCAACGTTCTACTTCAAATATTTTTCTCTGGTGAGATTTCACATTTCAGTTGAAACAATTTCATCCTTCAACACTGTTGGCTCAGTCAGTTAAGTTTGACATCTGATGCTCTTTGAGTCCTTATGTGTTAACAAATCCTCTTCCATGGGGCTCCTTATATTCCAAACTGCCTCAACCTTAGCTGTTCTGTGAAGTCTTGTTAGTTGGCTCTGACTCAGCGATCTTGTGTGTCACAGAACACACGTTGCCTTGTCCTGTGCAGGTCTCACAATTAGTGCTACCTTTGAGCCCATTGTTGCATCCAGTGTGATTTTCTGGGACCCACGACTTTAGCAAGCAACTGGGACATCATTATTCTTCAACTCCTTGAAGAACTCCCAGAAAACTAAACTTACTGCCAATACTGACTTGCAGAGACCTTACAGGGCCAGGCAGGACTCCCCCTGTGGGTTTCCAAGACCGTAACTCTTCATCGGAGTAGAAGCCCTGTTTTTCTTCTGTGGAGTGGACAATACCTTGGAACTGCTGGCTTCGAATTGCAGCCCAACATGTAAACACTACACCACCAGGGCTCCTTTGGATGAGCTTTGTATGAACCATTCTGAAAGAGGTTCTTGCCATACCTTATGCCATCACATCCTATGCGCATCGAAAGTGATCAGCCTCATGCCTAAATCATTCTCTTTTATGCTTGGAAGATTGTCAAAGCAACACCGAACCATCTTCCACTCATCCAGAGATCAGGAAACCTCTGCTGGTACTAGCAGAGTCAGAACCTATCAAGGCCCCTGAAGTCACAAATACTGAATGGAATGCTAGTTCCCAAGCCTTAGGTCAGACCACCCTGATTTTGAGAACAACTATGGATGCAGTAGACTTAAGACACTTGATTGTGTAGCAGAAAACAATAGCAGAGCCAAACTATTGGTGGGGAGGTGGGGGGGAGGTGGTTCTGTTGGAGAAAAGATTGGATGAAAATGATTAGGATCCAGATGAAACCTGACAGTGCCATCCTCATCTGGAACAAGGGGCTTCCATGCTGAGTTTATCACAAGAGTTCCACCAAGCATCCTCTGCTCATTTCGTTGACATAGAAGGGCGTTCCTTAAACCTTGTGACCTTTGTTATTCTGGAACCACTTTTTTCCCCCTACTTAGCTTAACAAATAAAGCCATAGACACAAATAAATCCAAACATTAAAAAAATAATTTTATTGGGGGCTCATATAATTCTTATCACAATGCATACATACATCCATTGTGTCAAGAACATATGTTGCCATCATCCTTCTCAAAACACTTGCCTTCTACTTGAGCCCTTAATAGCTGCTGCTCATTTTCCCCCTCCCTCCCCTTCCCCCCTAACTCATGAACCCATCATCATTCATGAATTATTATTTTGTCATATATTACACTGTCTGACATCTCCCCCTGCCTTCTTCTCTGCTGTCCCTCCCCTAGATTCTTGTAATCAGTTCTCCCTTTCTACCCCACATTCTCTCCACCCTCCAGGCATTGCCACTCTCACTACTGGTCCTGAAGGAGTCATCTGTCCTGGATTCCCTGTGTTTCCAGTTGCTATCTGTACCTATGTACACCCTCTGGTCTAGCCAGATATTTACGGTAGAATTGGGATCATGATAGTGTGTGTGTGGGGGGGGGGAAGAATTTAAGAACTCAAGGAAAGTTACATGTTTCATCATTGCTACCCTGCACCCTGACTGGCTCATCTCCTCCCCACAACCCTTCAGTAAGGGGTGTCTGTTTGGCTACCAATGGGCTTTGAGTCTCCACTCTGCACTCACTCACGTTTTCAATGATATGATTTTTTGTTCCTTGATGCTTGAGACCTGATCCCTTTGACAGTTCGTGATCACACAGGCTGGTGTGTTTCTTCCATGTGGGCTTTGTTCCTTCTGAGCTAGATGGCCACTTGTTTATCTTTGAGCCTTTAGGACCCCAGATGCTATATCTTTTGATAGCTGGGCACTATCAGCTTTCTTCACCACATTTGCTTATGCACATGTTTGTCTTCATTGATTGTATCAGGGAGGTTGGAATCCATTGATATGATTTTTAGTTCTTTGATGTCTGATAACTGGTCCCTTCTATACCTCGCGGTCAGCCAAGCTGGTGTGCTTCTTCCATGTGGGCTTTGATGCTTCTGAGCTAGATGGCCACTTGTTTATCTTCAAGCCTTTAAGACCTCAGATGCTATATCTTTTGATAGCCAGGCACCATCAGCTTTCTTCACTACATTTGCTTATGCACACATTTGTCTTCAGCAATCGTGTCAGGAAGGTGTGCATCCTGGAATGCCAATTTAATAGAACAAAGTGTTCTTGCATTGAGTAAGTGCTTGAGTGGAGGCCCAATGTCCATCTGCTGCCTTAGTACCACACCTATAAATATATGCTCATATATCTGTATCCCTACACTCATATAAATATGTTTACATATGTGCATTCCAGTCTTTGGACCTCTATAAATACCCCCTTTTCACCTAGTTCTTTGCTCTATTTCCTTTTACTTTCCACTTCTCCCACAATCATAAAGCCCAACATTTTCACCACTTTTAACAGAGTCTGACATTGGTCTAGAGGGGAAAACCACTGCAGTACTGGAAGTGATGATGAAAGTATGGATTGCAAAGTGCAGTCAAATGCAAACAAGGTGGCATTTTGAAAAGAAATATACAGATGATGAAATTGTTCTATCAAATATTTCTTAATAGGATTTCCCCTGAAGATTGTTTGAGATGTTTAAATTATTGTATCTGCGATTAGGTCTGACAAAACAAAAATGGACTCTCGTGAAGTTGCTGCCTACTTAAAGCCTCATTCGTACATCCTGGAAACTGCTCTAGCATAGTACCGCCAGAGAGAAAAACAAAGCAAAAGAACGCACCTGACCCACTTGTGTTACATTTAGAAGTTTTGTACCATCAGATTGTGGTTATTACCTGTTAATTCATATCAGCAAGTCTCCCAACTCAGACCCAGCCCCTCCTTGGAATTCTAAGCTGTTTCTTGCTTATTTCCTTTAGTAGCTCAACCACCTTCTTTTCTGAGAGAACGAGCCATTTCCCTCCTACCTGCAATCATCAGTCCCCAGAAGTGCACACTGTGGGAAAATCGATGATAGTTAGTAAATATTTGAGAAGAAATGTCTGTCGGAATAAAGAAGCCCTGGCGGTGCAATGGTCAAGTGCCCAGCTGCCATTGGAAAGGTCAACTGTTGGCAGCTCCTCTTCGCTGCATGGGACCCCGGCACGGCAGCATGGCAGATCCTGCCTTCTGCAGCTCTGCGGTTGTTTACAACCTGTGTGATATGCATCTCTTTTCCATTCTGGGAAATGTTCTGCTCCATAACACAGAGTCACTATGTGTCTGAATCAACCAGAAAACCACAGGCACAGATACGATGAATGAAATCCAAGTTGAGATTTTCCAGGCTGCTTATTTGACTCCCTCTAGGGAGCTTCACATTGTTACATGCAATTGAGTTTGATTGGACATAAATCAACTGTTCATTTGAACCTATTCTCACTGAATGCTTTTGGTCTTATGAGTAATTAAACATACATATTTTATAAGAATGGGAACAGTAGATGAACTAGCCAAACTTTTTATTGTGTCCAGCAAATTTATCAACTTTCCCCTTCTTTTTTATTCCTCCATCCATCCATCCATGCTAGACATATATTTGCCCCACCGCCCACTCCTTAAATTATTACACCAGGGTTTTATACACCTCTTTTCCATTCTTGGAAATGTGTATCCACTGATTAATATGTAATCAAGTGAATTTTAAAAAATGAAATTGGGAAACAGGTGAGACAAACAAATGATAAAATATTTTAAGTGATGAGACATTACGTTTCAGGCTGTGACCCGCATGGTCTGGAGTTGGAAGCCAGCAGCTGCTCTGCAGGAGAAAGACTGGGCTTTTTCTCCTGTAAACAGTTACAGTTTCAGAAACCTGTAGAGGGTTGGTCTCTCTGAGTCAGCTTTGACTCCATGGTAGTGAGTTTGGTTTTTGGCTGAGTCACCATTCTTGGTTCTAAGTAGCATTCTCATTCTACTTCTTCCATGATACACCCGCCTATTCTATTGGAAGTCCATTGTACATCCAATAAATATGCCGCCAGCACCACAATTCAAATGCATGAATACTATTTTGATCTTCCTTATTCATTGTCTGTGCATTTGAAGTGGTTGGCAATATTGTGGTTCCTCTCAGGGGCACCAGAGTTCTCACATTGTCATCTTAGCTCTGTAACACTTTAAAGAAACTTGTGCAGCTAAGTTGCACAATGCTCTTTGCCATTTGATTTATTTATTGGTGTCTCCAGGACCTTGGTTGTGGATCTAAGGAAAAGAAATTTTGGAAGAACTTCAATATTTCCTCTGTGGTTATGTTATTTATTGGTCCACTTGTGATGATTCGTGTTCTCTTTATGTTGAAGGCTATATCCTTAGATCTTCAAAACTAAGTATGTTCAGTTAGCAATATTGTGTCATCTGCCTTAACATCCGTCATATGATGTTAAGGAGCCTTTTCCCAAATGTGATGCAGTGGTTTTTATACCTGCATACAAGATGAAATATGGACGCAACCCTGATGCACACCTTTCATGATTTTAAAGCATACAAAAATTCCCCTTTTAAACAGGGCAAAAACATCCCTTAGTTCTGTTTGAATAACTGCTTGGGGGATGATATCATGGCTCTGCATGAGCACAAGTCAGTGTTCTGAATGCCCATTCTTCACAGGGCTTTCCATATATTTTAAATCATTCACACGTGCATCATAAAAAAACATCTCAGCATAGCCAATAAAACACAAATAAACATCTTCCTGGTATTCTCTGCTTTCATTCATGGTCTGTTTGTTATCAGCAAAGATGTCTCTCACTCCCTGTCCCCTTCTAAATTTACCTTGAAGTTCTATGTATTCTGGTAACCATTTTTAAAATTATCTTCAGCAACATTTTACTTGCATGAAATAATAATGATAATGTTCCATTATTTCCACATTCTGGTTTTTTTTTTACATTTTTTTTGATGGGGCACAACTGTGAATCTCTTCCAGTAGATCTACCAGTTGGCTGTCCTCTCAATTTCTTGGCATAGTTGACCGAATATTTCAGTGATTGTATCTATTTGTTGAACCATCTTATTTGGTATTCAATTCGTTTTTAGACGCATTTTTTAAAATAGTTCCTTCAGTGCAGCTTGAACTTCTTCCTTCAGTGATCCTTTCTTCCTTCAATAGCCTTATGACCATTGGATCTTGGTCATAGGTTACCTACTGAAATGGTTGAATGTCACCAGTTATGTTTGGTACAATGACTCTGTGTCTTTACATCTTTTGTTGTGCCTTCCCCAGTCAACGTCTTACCCATGTGTTCTTGTTTGCTGTTGTGCAGGCTGTTCCAACTCATGGCATTCCTATTTTATCCATAGAATCCCCATGGAATCCTTTGCTATTTCATGTTGATTCTTGAATTTGTTCATCAGTGCTTCTAGCTGGAGCAATGGCAAGTGTGTTATTCCCTTTTTATCATTTACCTCCAGGTATTTGCCTACTCCATTATGCTACTTTAGATTGTCTTCTCCAACCACCCCGTGAAACATTCTGTTCACCTGTTAAAGCTCACTAATTCTTGTCACTTTATCTACTCTACATTCAACAATAAGTTTTAAAGTCTCCTGACATCCATTTTATTCCTTCCTTCCTTTCTTGTCTTTAAAACAACTTTTTGGTTTCTTCATGTGTGATATTCCCGATATCATCCTCCAATCTCTCTGGTCTTTGCATCAAACGATTCTGGAGACGATCTCTAAATTCAACAGGGACATAATCATGGCTTAACTTTAGCCCTCGGGCATTTGTTTTCATTTTCTTCAGCTTCAACGTTAGCTTTCATAGGAGCAATTGATGCTATCTAGTTGCTCCCTGGTGTTGCTCTAAATCAGTGGTTCTCAATCTTCCTAATGGCACAACTCTTTAATACAGTTCCTCATGCCGTGGTGGCCCCCAACCATCAGAAATATGTGTTTTAGGATGGTCTTAGGTGACCCCGTGAAAGAACTCATGACCCACAGCTTGTCATTTGGCCCCAAAAGGGGGTTGTGACCCACAAGTTGAGAGCCGTTGCTCTAAATAATGATATTGAGCTCCACCAAAATATCTTTCCACAGATGTGGTTGATTTTATTCTTGTGTATGCTTTTTGGAAAGGTCTGTGTGTACAGTCACTCTTTAAATAATTTTAAATAACAGTTAACACGTTAAAAATAATATTTCAAGATTGACTCTGAAGTAGAGCACTGTATCTAGAAAGAAGACCAGGTAAAGTGGTGATTACATAAAGTTATCCACCAAGCGCTAATGCCAGAGTCGAAGAAACTGAAGATTTGAAATTGGTCAGACACGCAATCAAAGTGCAGTGATAATGACGTGTCACTGGCATGCAAGATTGGAAATGCTATGGGGTTAGTAGTTGGACAAAACGGCCTTCAGACCAGAAATGACCCCGGAGATCGAATGATAAAATTTTGTAAGATCAACATGTTGAGCAACATAAATGGCAACATGTAGTTATAAATTTCTGCTAATGAGATATATAAAAGGCCATGAGTAATCCATGTAATTATAATTCATTCAGTACACTCAAGGGTGTATGATGAGGAAGTCAACAGAAAAACGGAAACTATGCATAGATTCACGACCAATTTTAGAGAGCAGGCTGAGTAGGCTTAGTTCATCGTTGTGAAACATTTTTGAAATTGCCTTCTATCAATGTTAATTAGGATATGAAATTAAAGTCTGTTCACATCCAACTGAATATTATGTCAGCAATATAGGGCACATATTTAGTTGGCCCCTGGCAGAATTTTAATTTTCCAGTCAGTTTCTAGTAAAACCCTTTAAGGGGTGCAATATTATGATCTATATTTTCTACTGATAGAGTGGCCAAGGTCTTGTAAAAGCCATCTGTCTTGCAATTTGAGTCTTTTACTGGATTTTCTTGAAATTTATTTTACATAAACCGAAGAGTGTCAGAACATTACCTATGATTGTATAAAATGTCACCCCCTCTTAGTCAACCCTTTTCTTGCAAATATTTTAAAACAGGTTGACATCATCCTAATACTCTAGTTAATCAACTATTCAGAAATATCTGGGAAACGTCTCATTACTATGCTTTGTATGCTTGCGTACTTCAGAAAGAAAATTAGCTATGGAGGCAGTGTAGAATATTTTAATGAATTAATTATATTCAATCAACTACAATCTCTAGATTTCCCTGACAGTAAATGACACTGTATTACAGTTCTCAGTGCTTCTTAGCAAATATCTTAGTATTTTGTTAAGTAGTGTACCTATATTTTTGTATAATTTGTAGAAATGTCCACAGTACTAAATTAAGCAAATGAGAGCAAATGTTATTTAAGGAAATTGAAGTAGGTTAATTGCAATTGTATAAAACCTGTAGCAAAATAAATTATGCAAATGAACTTCCTTGAAATATGACTGAGAAAGTAGAGTTAATATGAGAGTAACTGTCTGCTTTAAGTAAATAACAATTATTGAGTCTTTGCTCAAAATAGCTATCATTTATAACTTTAGGGAAAAGAAGATATTACCTAAATACATCCCAAGTGATAATAAAAGGAATATTTGATAGTTATTTTAGTTGCTAGTGGGAAATTATTTGTTAGTCAATTGACACTTTAATTGTTTGAATACAGAAGAGTATGAATAATAATTAAAATAGTTTAAGTGGATTTTATATAGCATCTTACATTGTATGCAGCATTGAACATTTTGCTTGACTTACTTTGCTTGCCCACGAAAATGATTTCTGAGCTGCTATCTTGGAATGCAGTGTACTCCATCGTTTTCCTCCCTATTATACTTCTACAGCTCTGACAGCCAACAGATATTAATGCTCCTGTAACTGTGAGGATTGTAAGAGAATTGGTAGACACTGTCCTTTAAAACAAAATCAAACCAACCTGTTGCTGTTCAGTGGACTCTGAGTATGGCAGCCCTCTTGCGCTCGCTGTTTCACAGAGAAAGCACCCCTAATGTTGATTTGTCCATTTGTTTAGGACGCACATACTTTATGCGCACTCAGCACCAGGCTGTCCTCTGCAATTCCGCAGGGTGGATTTTAATCAGCAACTCTTCCGTTAGTAGTGAAGGGCAAACTGTTGTTATTTTAAGGGAACCTTTAAAACTTAGTTTTGATCAAAACTCCTTTGTTCCTTCCTTTTGGGGGGGAGTGTGGGGAGGGCTTGGAATTCCTTTATTGACCTCAGAGCACCTTGTAGATACAGTTAAACAAACAAAACAAGTATACACAATGGGGGTCCGACCAGGTTGGTGCCACCTGATGCTAGAACTCTAACCAACTTGGCTTTATACACAATGCCAGAAGGGGGGGCATCAGGTAATTTGGTGCTGAGTCCTGTGTTCACAGCCCATTGGCAGAGCAGTCCGTGGGGGCGTCCGCAGTAAGCAGGCTCAGGGCTCCTTTCTGTAGGTGCGGGTGCTAGCTGCACTGCTGTGGGTGAGTGTCAGGGTGAAGTTCCCAGAACCTGGCTCTTGCATGGTAGTCTCTTGCCTACTTCTGCAGGTGGACAAGTTTGCCGCTGTCCAGCCTGGACCTTCCTGTCCTCTGCTATTGTCTCATCGAACTCCCCCACTCCCAGCTTGAAGCTGATATCTGTGTTCTTGCAGGTGCTGTTTCTTTATGGTGATGGTGCTCCACCCCCCTGCCCGCCCCATTCACTTCAGGAACTGTGGTAGGCTTGGTCATATGAGCCACACCAATCGACTTCATGTAGCCATCGAAATTGTTGCTGTCCAGGTGCTTGCAAAAGCGTCCTCCAGGATGAGGCTAGGCTAGGTTGGAAGAGAAGCAGCAGATAGCGGGAGAGCTAGGGCTCTGTAATGGGCCGGTCCTTCCTTTTACAACTTTATTATTCTCCCTGCCTTCCCTTTCTTGCTTCCTTTCTCCCTCCCTTAATCGCCCCCTTCCCAAGCTTCAATTTTACTGACTTTCCTCAACCTATAGAATTTTTGCGTTCATTTTTGGCAATGGTTCTTCTACCCCTTTTGTAAAAAAAGGGGAAACTAAGAGTATTGCAAGTGCCAAGTTCGCCATTTGTCTTTCGTCCACTCACATACATACCATTTCCAAAATCTCACCACTTCCTCATTGCCCTTTTGCATAGAATGATTTAGTATGCATTGATTCTGCTATTTAAAGCTCCTGAGAATCAGTTTATAGACGACACCCCCCCTTGCCCTGTGATTTATTGCTATGAGTGAAACAAGCACTTCGAAAAGTATAAGTTTTCTTGTAAAAATATAAAGAGCACCTTTAGCTATTCAATATTTTTCACATGCCTAGTTTTAAAGCAACCAATGGCAGGATCACATGCCATGATCACTAATCAACTGCCACATTTTCCATCCCCTTAAATAAAGAATTCCTTGTAGAATAAATGAATCTGAATGCTTAGTGATGCGATGGTGATGGTGGTGGTGATGGGATAAGTGTGGAAGGCACGTGTTTGCTGCTTTAGTTATTGCTGCCCTTGAATTTGTGAAGAAAATGAAGAAGAGGAAGAAAAACACTGTTTTCTGTTTGTTTGCATTTGAGGGTATATCCTGTCTTCGACACTGTTGCCCATTTTGAACGAGGTCACCGTGCAATGTGTCTTACCTACTCAGATCTCTGCTGAGCAAACCCCATAGAAGAAGCTGTTAATAAGGCCTAGTGAAAGGAAACTGGTGGCCGGAACTAAATAATGTGTTCATTACTGTGCAGTGTGTCCCATGCAAGGTGTTTCAATCGCCGCAGTAACTGTCAGAGGCCGCATTCACTTGGAAGCGTTTCCCCGGGTCCAGTAAGAGAAGACTGATTACTGAAAGGAATGCAGGGGATATGATGGTTAGAAGCACAGGCATCAGAGGTGCCGAAGTCAAGGTGGTAGACTACTAACTCTGCAGCTGTCTATTGTGTGAGTGAGCGCATCAGCCTCCACAATGGTGTGTGCTCGTTTCCCAAGGAAATAAGGCTCATTATGCCTATCTCTTGAGTTGTGGGTTTACAAGAGAAACCACAAACATTCCTGTCATATTTAAGCGCTCAGAGTTCATAATTGATATTTTCTTATTTGTAATTGACATCACTTGCATTTTGCTCCACAGTATATTTTCGCAGATTGCTTTCCGCGATTGCCAGGATCTTACAGGCAATTGACTGGGTTCCAAATAGCACGAGACAAAAAGGTTTGGCCTGGAAAACTACATGCTATGTTGTTTGTTTGTTTGTTTGTATCTCAAATGCTGCTCACAATCATTTAAAGGAAGGTCGCTGCCATGGCACTCCCATCTCACAGGATTGCCACCCTGGATTCACTATTTTAATAAACTAATAATAGGATGCCTAATACGATTCTTGTATATATTTCAATTTTTTTTTAAAAGAGAGGAAGGACAGAAGTTGTAAAAGAACAGAAAGACATATGTAACATGATACAAGAAGGTAAGCAGAAATGGATAAGAATAATGTTACTATGATAATACAGATTTTTGTAAGGATAGTTTTAGTAATTTCCATGAATAAGTTTGAGACAGTGAAATATATCTTTCAAAATAAATATTAGAGTCTCCATTCTGAAAGAAAACAAAAAGAAGAAGTGTAACCTCTGGAGACAAAGGAATTAGAACATTCACTGGGAATATATTCAATATGCAATTTTTAATTATGGTCTCTGAGAAGCAATTTTTGTAGCAAGAACAAATACACGATGCTAAAATGGACTTTACTATACAATGGAAGGGCCCCAATACTTATTAGTGAATGGAAAGGTGTCATAGGCGTGGGGGCAGGATATAAAAACCAGGGGAAATGCACTGTTCAGATCAATAATAAGCAGCACGGTGATTATGTGGCTGGCATTACACTGAAAGGAGGGCACAAACTAGAAGAAATGAACAGAAAGCCCTGCCTGCTGCACTTGAGTTTGTTTGAGGAGAGTGGCTTCACACAGAGAACAGGAAGGTCCCTTCCTCCCTCATTTATTGCTGATTCTTTTTAAAAAATGTAGAAAAATCTAGCTCCCTGTACAAATGGTAAGACGGAAGGCTGGACTACTCTATTTAATGACGATTTTCATTCTTCTAAAGTGGTGCCTCGCTTGATAACTTGCCTGTGAAGGCTGAGCTTTTGCAAAGATTTTCTTTTTCTCCAGATGAGCAGCGTCTGCCCCTCCTCCTCCTCTTTGTCAAGTGTGTCCTGGGTTTTTGTCTTCAATTTTTGCCCGAAAATAAGCAAATTAGATTGACCTAGATGTTGATTGGCTGTGGTTTATTTTCCCCAGAAACACAGGCATACCTGGCAATTCTCCTTTCATTCTGAACAAAACTGAATACACTTGACTTTAAAATGACTTTACCTTATTTGGGGTCCATTTTCTTATGTGTACTTTTATTGGATTTGTATTTGCAAGCAAACCCCTTTGGGGATGAGTGCGTATGCTTTGGTACTTCTGTTTTTATTTTGTTTTATCTTTCGGTTTTCCTGTTGCACTCTCAATTATTGAAATGACCGGGACCAAGTGAAACAAAATGTTTTTTTTGTCTCTTTACTGCTTCTTTCATTCTTGCTTAGAAATATAGTTTTCCCGATTGTTTACAAACTTAAAACCAATGACTTGCTGCAGTTTAAACTCTGCCTTAGGCATGACTATTTTGTACCAATATTCAAAAGATAGCAAGCTAAAGAGCATTATTAACAAAAAACAAACAAACAAACAAACAAAAAACTCCCTGCTAACTATGTGACATTTGTTTGACTTAAAACCCAATGTCATTGACTTCATTCCAACTCAGAGCCACCGTGTGCAACAGATTGGAGCTCTGTCCACTTCTGCCCTAGGCTGACAATGGTGGCCACCTTTTATCCATTGTTATAACCCTGCGTCAATTCATCCATCACATGTAGGAGCCTCTTTTACAAAAGTAAATATTTTTTGTTCGTTTTATTCACATTTGATTCCCATTCCATGCATTCCAATGGACTAAACATGTGAAAGGGGTTGTGTGATCATCGCCACAATCAATTCTAGACCCTTCTTTGTGAGTGAATTCGTAATGATTATTAGCTCCCCCCACCCCCCCACTCCAGTCTCCCCTGCCACAATCCTAAGAAACTATTCAACTGGTTTTTGTATCTGTACCTAGTCTGGATGTCATATAAAGTAAAAACATAAACCCTTCCCTCAACAATTACAGAATAAACCACAGAAAAACTTCACTCCTAAAGAGAGCAGAAATTAATCAAACTAGAACAAAATTAAGATCGGTCAAAAGAGAGAACAGATCATCAATTGTTAAATTTTAACTTAACGCAGGTTTTAATTCACTTTCTTAGGCACTGTGTCTGATAGCCAGGCTGTTCACATCCTTGGTCAATGGTCAGAGGAGAGTTGCTGAGATGAAGGTTTAATCAATGTGGGGATGCTGCCAAAGGATTTGGGGCTTTTACTGCTCTTGATCATGGTACTTCAGCCTGTGTCCTTTCCAGGTGCACAGCATCCTTCAATGGTCACACCAGAAGGATTCGCCAAAGTCCACCAAGAGAGCCAGACTTGTACCTTAAACACACCTGTAGCACATTAACGGCACGGAACTACTCCCTTGGATTGTAGAAGAAGTAGGGGACCATACTGAGGATATGGGGCTGGATGTCACCTCTTGCTTTTAGGGTTACCGATAATTGGCAACCAGTAAACAACCACATATTTGTTTTTATCATACCCTCTTTGCTTGATTATGATATGTACGAGTCCAACAGGGGCAGTCCCTACCTCAGAAAATGAGTGTGACTGAGCGTTTTGCTCTAGCCTCCAGCCCTCATTATTTTTAGTGTCCAGTCAGTCAAATTTTAATCCCTATAAGCTGATCATCCATGTATTTTAGCTGAGAGAAGTGTTCTATACATGTCTACTAATGTTTTCTACCACTTATTTTGTGAACCCTCTACCAAAGATGCCCCCTTCTGCAATGATGGGCCCTCCTGATCCCATGTTTAACATACGTGAAATCCTACAATGGCAGGGTTAGTATCCCTAATGCTCACGAATCAGGAATTCAGTAATTGAGTGTATATTACTGTGGTGGCTGCTTTAGCACCATAATATCTGATTTTATAATTATTTGTTCAAGTTATTTCCCATGCCACAATTTTAGTAGTTCTTTTATTTTCTGGCGGGTGAATTGGGGGAGTTGATTGAAAAGCTGGTCTTCCAATGCATTTGCAATTTTCTGGTAAGCCTTGCCATATTTGAAATGAAAAGCAAAACAAAATGAAACAGATTACTAAAATAGATGTTATTCTGAATAAAGAACCACGTCTTTTGACATTATAATCCACACTGTCAAAGTCTAGTGACTTTATCCAGTTGAGGAGCCTAGCGCTTAGAAGAGGCATATCCTCAGAATCCCAAAGCCAAGGCACAAACGTTATTCAACAGTGGAGCTATTCAAAGGTTCCAGGAAAACAGCCCTCGTGTAAAGTAGAAACGGAGAGATGGCACCAAGGGCTTAAAGATTGAGTTGCAAGATTGGCATCAGTTGTGAGTCTTCCAAGGGTATAAATTAAGTGAAAACAAAACAAAATTCATTGCCATTAGGTCAACTCTGGGTCACAGTGACCCTATAGGACAGGATAGAGCTGGCCCTGTAGATTTCTGACATTGAAACTCTTTATAGGATTTGAAAGCCTCCCCTGTCTTCAGCAGGGCAGCTGATGGTTTTGAACTGCTGATATTGTCCAGCTCATCAACACTAAAGCATGTGCTGCGAGATGGCAGGTTTGGGTTGGGTATAAACGAGTTGCAGAATAATTTATTAAAGAAGACATTTAACTCTTTTACCTAAGCATATTTCAAACAAGGAAGATTTCTCTCGCCTATTTAGGTTTGTCTAGATAATAAAATCTTTCTTAAAATGAAGAGTTAATAGGATGTATTATGAAGTGATAGTCAATTTCAATTTTTTACTCAGACAATGTCAAGCAATTTTCCAAGACTGAATTTTTTTAAAAAAGAAAGGAACTTTGCAGTGATTCATTGTCAATTTATAGACTAAAGAAGCAGCTCAGTTGAAGTGGGTTTATTTGTGTCTAGATACCGGAATTTATAATATGCTATGTAGGTGGGAGAGACTTTATAACCTAAAATCCCAGTAGAAATATATTCAGAATAACTTAGTCTGATGGAAATTTATGACTTTATAATAGCAGAAACTTTGAAGCTAAGATTACCCATCTAATGGATGCAGATTTAGGTAATAATTTCTCTTTGCTTGGCATCAACTAATGTAGCTTGGGGAAATCATGTAAGTATGTGAAATAAAGCATTCAGCATAACATTTTGTATGACATTTGGTAGAATCTTTATATTTGATCAATTCTTTGAGGTGGCATTAACTGTCTGTAATTTCAGACTCTAGCTCATGTGTTATCTTTTTCTTACATCATGATCAATTCTGTTGGTTGACAATGTCAGTAGAGGGTACCTATCTAACACACGGAATTTATAGATATGAATTTATTCTAATGCTATTATCACATATTTTGCTTGGTATGGAAAAACAACAGCACTGAATATTTATTGAATAAACTGGTCCACAACTTTCCACACCAGTACCCAAAGGCTACTAGAACTTTATAGAAAACAAAGCAAACTTACATTTAGAAAAATGTTTCTTTAAATTTCTGTTAAATTATATAAATTATTGATCAGACTGTGATGCTTACAATTTTTTAAAAAGAACTCTTTCTTGTAATTGTAAGTATGCATAGCTCTCACTGATGTCTACAAATATGAAATTGACAAATATTTCATGAGACAGCCCTGTGTCTTCAATACACCTGAACATAAATGCCTTCATCATCACCAACATTGCATTCTATAGGAAGTGATTTGTGCATGATTATTCATTGAACAGATGCATATAATTCATTCTTAATATAAGTTGATTGCTATAAATACTTGCATCTAGGTTTCTAAATTAGTCTATTTTAATATTAATCTTCAATTCTTTCTGTGACTTGCTGCCTATTTGCACCCATGTCACTTATGATTCCTGGTTTTCTTGGGAACAGTTTTTGCCATGTGTTATCTCTGGTCCTTTCCACTTTATTTTAGCGAATATGTGTACATCAGTGCATAGAAGAGACTTTAAACAGTGTCTACAGTATGATTGTGGTTCTGATCATCCCAGGTATATAGTGCAAGCATTCTAGGAAGTTGTGTCAGGATCATTCTCACATCTTAAGTTGACATGATTTTTGAGTCGTGGGGTTTTTCTTTTAAATTCAGCAATTATTTATTGACAATTCACCATAAATATATAATATTACACATTTCAAAGTGTGCACAAAGTACAAACAGAAGCAAATCACAGAGAACACACACATGGGTGGTTTTATTTTTTGGTGTGTGTGGGAAAGTTCAGTATCTTTTATCATGATTTGTTTGCCTATATATTCCACTGAATAAATAAATGATTAACAAGTTGATGCGCCAAATATTATAAATGAACAAGAATTTAAATACTTATAATCAACTCCCACTAGCAGCTGGGTGAAAGTACCATAGACTGACAACAATAGAGACAGATCTCTCTTGGGAGAACAGCCAGAACGCTCCTTAGAAGCATGATTGTGAGACTTTATCTTATGCATTTGGATATGTTATCAGGAGAGATTATCACTAGAAAAGGACATCATAGTTATTAAAGTGGAAGGGCAGCCAAAAAGAGTAAGACCCTTGAGACGGATTTACCCAGTGGCTGCAACAATAGGCTCAAATACCGCAGTCACTGTCAGGATGGCACGGGACCAAGCCCAGGACGGGATGAGATCATTGTGTTGCACATCGGGTTCTTGTGAGTCAGAACCAGCGCAATGGCACTGACCAACATCTACCACCACCACCATAACTCTGGCCTCAGCCTGGGGGAGAAGAGAGGTGATGGGAAAGCCGGAGTCTGCCGGAGTCTAGCTGTCTGACTGTGGGAAGTATCCCTCTGTATCTCCATTTTATTCATTACAAGATGAAAATTGCATCGCTCCTACGGAAGGATAGCGATGGAGTTAAAAACAAAGTAAACTGGAAGGGCCTAACATCTATTCAATGCCCATTACACGTTAGTTCTTTATTATTGTTATTTCTGGTTTTATTTTCATCATCTATACTTCTCAAAATGGATAGAAAAATCAAGAATTAAACATCAAATTAGCATTTTCTTAATTTCCTTTAGATACCAGTATACAAAGCCTATGATCTGTAGTTTGTACTTTAATAAAATTATAATTCCCACAAAATATATTTTCCACAAATGTAAGATAAGCCATTAAGACATTTGGTTTAATGTCACCATTTATTTCTATTGCTCTGTATTTTTGCATTTGTCTATACATGTGCATGTTTATCGACTATATACTTCTGCTATCTCCCTATGTTTCTTTATTATTATTTCTACCCCTGGTCCAATCCAGATGAGGCTGGATTTCATCCCCTGACACCCCTAGGGAGCAATTAAGGCAGTCCATGAACTTCCTTTGTCACCCCTGACACGGTTCTTACCGCAGTCAAAATGCCATTTGTGTCAGACACTCGTTTTCTCTCCAATCTAATTAAGGTTCCATTAACTTAACTAGGCTAACCATATTTGCTTCCTGTTAAAATCAATCTTCAGTTCTGAATTTTAATATTTCTAACACCTTTTCCTTCAGAAACTCCATTTAGCTCTTTTACTCCTTAGCAACTTGACAAAAATGTCCTTTTTACATGATTAAAAACAAACAAACAAACAGCAGTGTAGGTAATTAAAGTGCATTCATTGAGTTGTCAAGTGTTCTAGTCACCCAGACAAGCTCTTACTTTCTGTGGCGCACCTTGTACTGGGTGCTATTGTCAAGGCAAACGACACTGCTTCTGACTACAGTTTGGAGTTGTACTCCAGGCACTGGGGGAGCACATGAATGGGACAACAAAATAGCCTGAGTCAGCCCGGCTTGACAGGAGAGGACTGCACTGACCCGGAAGTTTAAGTGGAGATTGATCATATGAAGAAAGAGTGGAATGGAGATAGTATTTGAAGAAGGAAGTCGTAATTATACAACAATTAGAGAAGTGAATTTAGTCAACAAGCTCCACCCTTTGAGCACCAAGGTAGAAAGAGTAGGGAGAGTTGAAAGATTGTAGAGTACTTACATCCATGTGTGGAGAATACTTCGGAAAGGTGGATTGATTATTAGCTGAGACAGTGGTGAGAAGGTGGATAAAAACAGATAAGTAAGGAGGTAGTTTTGATAGAATTCAAATGTGGAAAGCATTACCAAAGTTTAGCAACTGTCTGGCAAACACAGCACCTATTTTTCAAATTTAGAACTCCACTACCATCCGTATATGATAGTTCCACTACCATCTATAGGTTATACTTTAAGTACCATTCATATATTATAGTTCTACTACCATCTTATCATTGAGCTAAATTGACCAAGAAACATACTATCTTTTCTACAGTCATGAGATAATTACTACTAACAATAGCTGGTATGCCCTTGCACACAATAAGTAGGGGCTAAAACTTCATGAATCATAATAATGGGTAAACATATGAATTTTTAATATATAGATATAATATATATTACATATTTATAGCCACTATTTTATTTGTACATACACTAATTTATAATTCAAGTACATACACTTTAGAATGCAGAAGAGAGTGATTTTTTGTTTTGTTTAACTTTTGAATTGCATAAGAACTTTTAAACTTGTGATAAAAGATGGGTCAACTGGATGTACTTTTCCCCTTTAAATGATAATTTCAGAAATCCCTTATTTTACTTACAAAACCCCACTGCTGTCAACTCCATTTTTCCTCATCGTGACAATGGAGCTCTGGATAGAGCTGCCCATGGGGTTTCCAAGGCTGTAAGTCTGTGTGGAAACAGATTGCCCTATAGCTCCGGCCAAGCAACTAAAGATGACTTTGAACTGCCAACCTTTGAAGTGTACATCTCAAAATCAAACCCACTGCCACCATGTCAGTTCTAATTTACAGTGACCCGATGGGACAGGATAGTGCCCCTTAAAATTTTTGAGACTTTGAATCATTACATGAGTAAACAGCCTCATATTGCTCCCACAGAGTAGCTGGTGGTTTTGAACTGCTGGCCTTGGGGAAAACAGCTCAATGTATACCGTCCTACAACATCAGCACTCCTTCAAGTCGCCTCATTCACCAATGCAATTACTAGAATGAATGATGCATTAGTTATAGGAAGGTGCCAGAGTCTCACTGCCATTGAGTTACTGCTGACACATACTGACTTTATGGGACTGGATAGAACTAACCTATGAATTCCCAAGACTATAACTCTTTACAGGTGTAGAAAGCCCCAGTTTTCTCTCTGGGAACAGCTGGGGGTTTCAAACTGCTGACTTTGTGGTTATCAGTCCAATACGAACCACTGCACTTAACAGGGCTTCTCTGCCACTGTCCAGTTGCCTCAGATTCCATTCTGTTACCCTCATAACTAGGCATGCAAAAAATTGCAATATATACCTAATTGTTTTTATATTAGCCACAAAATAGTAAGTCTGTTACCATTGGGTGTAGCATTAAAGAAATATAAAATAGAGGAAAAAGAGAAAGAGGGCCATAATCAGGACTCAAGCTGTGTGAGCTTCCAATATCTCTGCCTCTCTAATGAAGGTGATACCTTTGACCGAGGCATTCCCCATGGTCATTCTCACTCGCATAACTGTGATGGGAATGTTTTCTGCCACATACAGCTATTATCAGAAATGTGTAAGGCTAGCATGTCAAATTATTGTAGTAATTGGTGTTTATACATATGTATGGGTTTCTTGTCAGCATCCACATATTTTTGTTATGACTACAAAATAGAGTTCACCAAAATAAATATACTAGTTCTCCACAATTAACTTTCATGGCAATTCAAAGTAATAATTAAGGAATCATAGTGGATGTACACATTGTTTAAGACCCTGTCGATTTTCTGTGTAGGACAGTCATAAGCACAAACAAAAAGTTTTTTTTTAAATATCTGAAGTTTTTTAGAATAACTTTGCCATTAAGTAGGTACACTAACATTTTTTGGACTTCAGTGTGCTCATCTCTAAAGAGAGGATGGCTGAAGTGCTAGTTGTAAGTGTGTATGCTTGAAAGAATAGATGGAAAGTATACAGAAAATTTGTACTAGGTGTAAGATATGAAAATAGTAATAATTTATAAATTGTCAAGGGTAAATGAGGGAGGGAGGGGGCAGAGAGGAACTGATACCAAGGGTTCAAGTAGAAAGAAAATGTTTTGAAAAGGATGATGGCAACAAATGTGCTTGACCTAATGGATCTGTGGATTGTTATAATTGCTGAAAGAGCCCCCAATAAGGTGAGTTTTTATTAAAAAAATACCCCATTCCTCTTCCAGCACAGGCCTGGAATCTACCTTAATCAAACCCTGCTTATCTCTGAGAGTCTGACCGCTTGTGCTGCCGGTCTACCTCATGTCATAATCCAGCTGTCATGATCCTTCTGAAAGTCCACTTCTTCGAAGCAAATACTCCCTCTTCCTTTGACCTCGCATCCATCACACAGTCTCACTTTAGACATTTCTCTCTCTTGATTTTCCTCCTCGGACCATATTCTAATGAAATTAAATTCCTTCTTAAGGGGTGGTGTCCAGGTTTAAGCATGGTGTTCCACATATACAGGAATAAGACATAACACAACGTTTGTTGCCATCAAGTGAGACTTGGACTCCGGTCAGCCTCATGTGTGTGAGAGTAGAATTATATTGCACAGGAAAAGAGGGAGACAACCGTTCCCTTTGCTTTTAATATTGTGTTTCTGGCCATGTAGCCCGTTTGCAAAAGAGTTTTGGCAACAATGTCTTGCTGTTAATGCCCAAGAAGTATGTAATCACCGCACAATCCTGTGGTTCCCCTCCCCCCAATATCTTTTATTAATTTCGATGGGCTCATGCTGATGGCAGTGGCTCTTCCATTCTGGGATTCCCAATCAATTAAAAATAATAGTAAATGCACAATGGAAATCTGTCTTATTAAACGACCATTTCAGTGCAACAGCAAACCAATCAGCACAGAACTTCAACAAAATAAAGTGCAAATGAGAGCATCAATGGAAGAAAGTTCTGGAGACCATTGGAAACATGTTTATTAATTATTTTTAGCATATAACAGGTATCCACTCTTCACGCAATCTTTTAAGAGCACTTTCACGGTTATCTTTAGCAAATTCTTTTAAATATGTCTTTCAGAAAAAAAAAATGTCTTTCAGTTTCTTTTCTGTCTCTTACGTAAACTAGATTTTCTTAATCTACCAGGATGTTACAGCTCTTCCACTAAAATAGTAGAGACACATTGCTGGAGGGGCCTCCAAACAGCTGCGTGAATATGGAATATTTACAGTGTTTCTAACCTCCGTTTCTCTTACATGAACTATAAGGCACTAATAGCGACTTCCTCCTAATGGTTCTGTGACAGCTGTACCAGGGCCCCTGTGTGAAGTGTCAAATTGCCAAGCTCCAGAAAGACATCGTCAGTGTGAGCTAGTTTACTGGGCCACCACAGAATCTAGGAGGTTTAGACTTCAGCATGCAGGTGTCCAGTGTGCGTTTACATTTGTATCTGTCCTCAACCCTGCAGTGTCCTTAAAGGAGCCGTTTGCTATTTAACTTTGTATCTTGAGACCTCTCCTAGTTCCTGGTCCAAAGCGGGTCCTCAAGAACTAGGCTTTGAAATTACTTTAATCAATAGGCAAGCATCTCATCTCATTGTGCTGTCTAAACGCTGTCACTAAAACTGTGACATGGAATTGTTTACTGTGCTGCAATACCGGTAGAAATCCTTGACCCGTTTCTTCTGTGTTACCTATTACGCCTATTATTATCAAACGCTCACTACGTGCCAGAAATGCTTGTGCACCATTTCTTATATTATTTTCCCTAAAACGATATGAGATGAGATCCATTATGCACTACCGTCTACCGATGAGGCAGCTGAGAAAAGAATGACCTTGCCCAGGATGTTTCAGTTGGTAAATGATGGACTCAGGATGTGAACTCAAGGCATCTGACATCACTGCCTTTGGTTTTCCTGCCTTGCTGAATTTCTCAATTGGAATGTGATTTAAAGCAATGTGAACTTTGCCTAAATTTTTGTTGATTTCATTTTCTGAACCATTATGGATCGGGTCAGCACAAGAACCAGCCTGCTGGGTTGGTTTTAGTTTGATAATTTTCTAAGTAAAACTAACGTCTCAGAGACGTGATTTACCCTCCCCAAACCTCAGTTCCATTATTCTTTGAAACGATGAAAAGAGAACTTGGCCCTATTGTTTTGGAATACTTGAAATATCACATGAAAGCGGAGAAGTACAGTATTCTGTGGCACGCAGGAATTTACGCCAATAAATCAAGTCCTCTGGAGCATCTAAGGATATACGCAGAATAATAGACAGCAGAGCAAAAAGAGTCCCCTTGGTGCTGAGAAAGAGAAATTTCTGTAAGAATTAGAGTTCTTTGCTGGCTGTTTGTTAGTAACATTTTCAACACCTTCAGAGTATAGGCCATGCATCGCAACAGGGTCTCAGAAATTCTCGGAGGGCACATACTGAGGCTGGTATCTCAACTTCCCATTCTCACTTCCTGGAACCAACGCTGGCATGTAGTAGGAGCTGAAGCACTAGCCCTTAGATGACCAAGTAAGCCATTCCAACTGAGAGCGGCACTCGAGGATGGAGGGGAACTCCACGCAGCATCTCAGAGGCTGTACCGCTTTTCAAGTGCTGTGTGCTGTCTCTTTCTCCTGTGGAGGGACGAGTGGCCTTGAACCACTTACCTTGCTGTTAGCAACCCGATGCTTAATCCCCTGCTCCACCTGGGATCCCATTAAACAATGGAGACTAATCACCAAAGGAACAGCTAGATAGTTTACCTCATTTTTTGCCGATAAAAAATTAGGATCACAACAGTTGTCATGATGCCAAAATATCTCATCTCTTCAGGAAAAAGAGACAGTGACGTATCTGACTTAAAAATCCATGGCTACTTTTTTCCAGGTTTTTATTTAGGGGTTCTCTTAATTTTGAAAGAAATGCCAGGATGAAATCAGTTGCTCGTTATTATTTTTGCAAACCAGTAGTTATTGCCTATGGATTGATTCCTTTATGTTCCTAGATGATTTAAAATTTCATTGACGCCATTGACAATTCCTTTGATATGAACTGCGAATAATAAGAGCCTTTTAAGCATGCACGGTGTGATCTAAGAAAGTGGAGGTTGGTCTCACAAATACACATACAACTACAAGGGTGGTGGTCGGTGCCGTCAATTTGGCTCTGACGCATAGCACCCCGATGTACAAGGCCCCACAACACTGGCTCGTTCTGTACCAGCCCCACAGTGATCACTATATTTGAGCCTCTTGCTGCCAACACGACCAATCTATCTCTTTGAAGACAGCCCTCTCTTTCACTCTCCTCCTACTTTACCAGACATGATGTCTTCCTCCTGTGGATGAGCTACCTCCTGACCACTTGTCCAATGTGCTTCAGAAATGTCACGTGCCTGGCTTCTAAGGAGCATTCTGCTGTATTTCTTCCCAGAGGGGTTTGTTTGTTCTTCAGGCAGCCTGCGGTTTATGTCAGAGTTTTTGCAAGCAGCATGATTCTACGACATCAGTTCTTCTCTTGTCTCCCTTCTTCTTTGAACAACTAAATGCATTAACTGAGCAAAGAACTCTTTAAAATACCAGAAATAGAGTATGAGAGAACAAATATCTTAAGAGCAACTTAGCTGACCTCAACACCTACAAAGTGGTGACACTGATTTCTAAATCATACGGGAGAGAATGAGAAATTAGAAATACACACATGCTCTGACTAGATATGAAAATGTTCTCCTAGAAAAAGAATTTTGTTTAAAATATATATTGGTAAATGGAGGAGAGAGATATGACAAGGATAAGAAACCATGTATCGACATTCTTTTTCAAAGGCCTTAGTTTGCTTATCTCATCTCAAAGAAGTCACAAGATTTTCTTCATTAAATACATCAAGCTCCCTATCAATGCCATCAAGTCGATCTTCACTCATAGTGGATAGGGTGGATCTGCCCCTGAGAGTTTTGGAGACTGTAACTCTTTAGAAGCCAATTTTTGTTTTTCTTTTCCCCCAAGGAGATTTCAAATGGCTGACCTTCCAACTAGCAGCTTAAAACATTACCCACTATTCCACCAGTGCTCCTCAAATACATCAAAGTATAACCATATAGAGGCTTTAAACAAAGATATCTGTCTTGATTCAACCTTTTTTATAGCAACATGATTTATAACCCTGGCGTATGATTTATCATGTGAATCCAGATATTTTCAAGTTCTCTAGTGCTATCTTTGTTTCAGTTCATGTTTCTGATTTGAAAATTGAAAACAATCCATCATGTACTGACCAAAACTGGTATAATATGTCAAAAACCAAGGATATAAAAATATATTACGATCCCCCCTCAAAATCTGAAAATCCACAAACAATATGTTGTTTACCATAATTAAGACCCACATTAATTAGGTTACCTTAATTAAGTACTTGTGTACTATCCACTAATGACATCTAGTTCTTTAAGAACTAAGCACAATTTTCCCTGTGTGTCTTATGCTTAATAAGGCATATTCCAGATGCTAATTTAATGTTCAATCAGTTTAAAAATATTTCTAATATAGATCTTTCTGGAACCTTACATTACATGTAATTTGAACATTAATTTTTAACTGGAAACATATGGTAGAAGTTTTTTTAATAAGCCTTTATATTTCAACATTTTTCAAAGTGTGTCCCTTAGAAGACTGCTTTCACACATTTGTTAAGGTGTTTCTCCAAGATCCCACGTTTCCCCATGGTTTTAATAGTCTAATATGCAAAGCCAACATTTAAGAAGAGATCTGCTTCACTGTGTTCCCCACAGTTTTATTTATTTTTTTCACTTTAGAAAATACTGCTCTAAACGATGCTGCAAATCTCAAAATAGTCAGGTCATCATTTGCTACGTTGTTTATAAAGCTGTTTTGCCATTTTGTTTGTTTGATTTTCATCTGATCTCATATTTTACACAACGTCAAGGATCTCACACAATATATGTTTTTAGTGGAATCAATCTCAGGAAATGGAAATATACGCTATTGTTAATACCAAGCTAGGCTTTGACCACACTAAGTCTAGATACTCCACAGAGGACATATGCTCAGTCAAAGATCCATCTCTTTATTCTGCTCATTGCAATGCTTCCACATCCGAGGAGAGCTATTTTCTTTGCCCACTCCAGTGAACAAAGCTATTGTGAGGTTCCCTCCCATCCATCCCCATTATGAAGGACCCTACCCGCAACCACACAAACCGCTGCCTCTAGGCTGTTCCATCTTCACAATTGTCCCTATGCTTGAGCCCATTGCTGCTGCTCCTGGGTCACTCCATCTTTCTACGGGCCTTCCTCTTTATCACTGCCCCCCCACTTTAGCAGGCATGATGTCTACTCTGAGACTGGTGTCTCCTGCTAACATGCCCACAGGAAGCCTGTGCTTGCCAAGGGGCTTTCTGGCTCTACTTCTTCTGAGACAGACTTGGTTGCTATTTTGGCAGTCCATAGTACTTTTAATATTCTGAGCCAGTACTATTATTTAAATGCATCAATTCTTCATGTTTTTCCGTATTCGATATCCAACTTTCACATGCACATGAAGAGATTGAAAGTAACATCGATGGATATAACACTGAGTCCTCAAAGTAACAGTAAGCTTTTCTATAATTCAGAGAGGACTTGTGCAGCAGATTCAATGCAATGCTCCATGTTTCTCTTGACTGTTTCCAAGAGCATTGATTGTGGAGCTAAGCAAGACAGAATCAGTGACAACGTTGATCTTTGCTCCACTTACCACATTACCTCTTGGTCCTTGGTGAGGGTTTTGGTCTTCTTTACGTTGACTTGTAACCCATCCCAAAGGCTGCGATCCTGGTTTGTCATCAGCAAATGCTTCACATGCCTCTCACTCTCAGGAAGCAAGGTCGTGCCATTTGCACATCACAGTTTGTTCATAAATCTGCCTCCAATCCCAGACTGTATTATTCTTCATTTAATCCAGCTTCTCTGAGTGCTTGCTCAGCAGACCCACTGAAGAGGGATGCTGATAGGGTGCAACCCTGATGCACACCTTTCCTGACTTTGAACTATGTCTTCGTTTCTGTCTTCTTTAATGACCTCCAACATGCTCGATAACCATGGAATGTATTAGATCTTATTTATATTCATAATTATATAACCTTTACCATCTATTTGTATTTCTAATGAAAAAATATTCTTAAAAGTAAAATTCCAGTTATTTATAATATAGCAACAACAATCTTATGCTAAAATACAACATAACCTCATAGAAATTTTGGGTTTAGGAACACCCAGGGAGTAAATTTTAAAAGTTTGTGTTAATTTTACATTTAAACCTTCATTTTTTGAACTATTATCTCATTAGATGAATCTGTTTACCACAGGATAAAACACAAAATATAGGATATATACATCCTCAGATGGAAATTGTTTTATGACCTTTAGCAAAAGCATATTTCTGGTGATATTATTTAAGGTACTAAAGTCAAGTTTCTTTATTCCTGGGAACTGGGAAGATAAGTGACTCACAAAGACTGCTAAAGGTCAAAGACAATTTAGGCCAAAGCTAGCAAAGCCACAAAAGAATTGCCAGAAGCAAAGAAACCCAGTAAAGAGGAAGTTGGCAAGCTCTCTACAAAGGGAGGAGGAAAGTGAAAGTTCAGGTCATTACAGATTTAAATGAACAGTCAATGTCCCCAAGAAGAAAGAGATCAAATGAATTCTTCACAAGAGTACCATTGAGATGGCACTCTGGCCATTCTTGAGTCTTTCTAAGGACCAAGGCAAAGCAGGAAAGGCTGTTGGTCAGCCCCGAACTTTGGAGAAACAATTGGATAAAGACTTGAGAGTGTTTCGAAGGGTCACGGGACAAGAGGGTCCATATTATTTACTTGTAAAATGATTGTACCTGCAGCATCTTTTAGACTTTACAGCTCAGGTGTGGATCCTTAGGGAAAATGTTTTTCCTGTAGATGCTGATCCCTCCTTACAGAGCAAATTACAAGATCTGTTCTACATGCACCTGAATAATTCACTGTGCTTCGATACTAGAGAACAGTACTCTGGCGTTTTAGCATTTTAGGTACACAAAGTAAGAGCCACACCACACGAGAACACGGCCAGTCAGCCCTCCTTTCCATGGACAGTCTAAGACTGCATGGGCGATGAGGACTGAGAAATCACCTCCGAACTTTAGGAACCCCCCCGCCCAAAAAATAGAAGGAAGCAAAAAACAAAAACAGAACAAAACCAAAAAACATATTAAATAACTCACTATTACTGTAGACCAGTGGTTTTCAACCTTCCTAATGCCGAGACCCTTTCATACAGTTCCTCATGTCGTAGTGACCCCAACTATAAAATTATTTTCATTGCTGCCTCATCATTGTAACTTTGCTACAGTTATGCATTGGGTAACACCTGTGAAAGGGTCGTTCAACGACCAAAGGGGTCTCAACCCACGGGCGGAGAACGGCTGCTGTAGATGATCACAATGATACAAAACTAAAGTGAACTTGGAAGCGTCAGGATTTGAGAGGCTCTTTTTGTGGTGCAGTTTGTGCTCCAATGATAACCCACAAGGTTAGTGATTCAAAGGTCTGTGAATTAGTTTCTGTAGAGAGTCAAAAACAAATCATAATTAAAAAAATCAAAACAACCCATTATCCTTCTGTCAAGTCTAATAATCAAACGTGCTGCCACTGAATAGTTTCCAACCCACATAAATCTTCTATGTCAGGGCAGAATTGCTCCATAGACTTTCCAAGGCGGTTAATGTTTATAGAAGTAGACAGCCCAGCTTTTCTCCTTCTGGCTGGTGGTGTGTCCTGCCAGCCTTTCTTATCATCGGCAGCTGTTTTAGTCTGGGTACTAAATCCACAGAAATGCCTGTATAAGAGAGAGTTTTATATAAAGGTTAAGTGCACATCAAGAAAACATCCCAGCCCAGTCTGCCCAAGCCCACAAGTCCAACATTAACCCATATGTCCAATACCAATCCACAAAACCCTCCTCCATCTCAAAACACAGATGCAAGGAGGCCTACTGCAGGAAAGCCGTGTCAGTGAATGTGTAAACAAACCAGCGCTGGCAGGGATCTCCACGCAGCTGCTCCAGCACCCAGGGCTGCATCGGGGTAGGTCCATGCGGTTTCTCCTCGGGCATGTGTGACAGGAAGTGGGCCTTGCCAGCTGAAGCAGGGAACTGGCACAGGTAGCTGCACCCTGGTCCGACCATCACAAAGCAAGAGACCCGAGAACTAGAAAGGCAAGGCTCACCGAGCCATTTATCCTTCTTCCCATCAATTAACCCCACATGTGTTTATTGGCCAGGTTGGCACAATAAACTAACTACCTTAGCAGCCAAGCACAACCATCCCACCACCAAGAGACAAAAAGTCAGCAGTTTGAAACCACCAGCCACGCTGGAGCAGAAAGGCATGACTTTCTACTCCAATAAAGGTTTAATAGTCTCAGAAACCGACGAGCAGGGTTGTGGTAAATAGTTACTCACCTGGTGGCAAAGGGTTTGTCCTGTGTTTAGGACATTTCCCAAGGGATTCCGGTGGCAGTCGACTGCTCATCAAAAGAAAGAGGTTTGGGCCCACCAGTGGCTCTGGAGAAGAATGACCTGGGAATCTGTTTCAGTAAGCGAGGAAACGGTCTGAGGCTGTTCCCGTCTATCCTTGGGGTCACTACAGGTCAAAGTCAACTCCAGTGCACCCAACACCATCAACACATCACATAAAGAATATAATGAGCCTGCAATTCACATATAATATCCTGACTACTCAATTACATCCTTGCAGATCTTGCAGGGCATCTTAGGGCACTGGAATAGCAACTGGCTAGAATCCTTCTCTGCTGCCCAATTACCATTCGATGGGTAGCAGGGAGAGGGAGTCCCAAGCCCTTGATTTAATTTTATCCAGCTCTGGAGTCAAGTAACAAGGAGTAATAAGCCAATCTGCACCCAGTCACAAATCACGATGTAACTCTAGCTGTAGAAACTACCCCAGCACGTCACGGTATGGGGATGACATGCAGAGGAGGGTTTTTCTCTGTTTCTGTGCATTTATTTCTTTCATTTTATTTCTGTGGGTAAAAAACACAGGAGGGAAATTTCTGTGTCATTTTCTGCACGCAGATCATTATTTCTTCATCTCTATCTCCATACCCCCCACCCCTTCTTTTAACATATCTCCCTACTGTCTCTGTCTAAATCCTTCTCTTCTCATATTCCTGATTCTTTTCTCTAACTGTTGTTGCCTGCTTTCTTGACCACGATGTGAAGTAAAATGATAAACATCATACCTCTGAGTACTTTGTGGAGTTTTCTTTTTAATTTGAAAACTATAATTTTTTTTTCTGTGAGTCAAAGCCTTTTAACAACATCAACCACAACGACTGTTTCATCTAATGTCTTTGTCTTTGCAGTAGCTGGTTTAAAGATAATATAACTAAGATAAATAAAATAAATATTCCATAATCTGGATGTTTGGGTACACTTGATTTGTTTTTTTGTGTGTAATTTTGTCGTCTATTTTAAATTGTACCCCCACTATTTGCCTATTGCTTTATCTATAATGTATCAGTATGACACCTTTAATACAAGAGGGGATTTTTCTTATAGTTTACATGTGTGGATCTAAGTGCACACCTAGATTAATAACAATTTAAAAAATATCCTACCTGACACTTATGCCACCTGTGTCCGTTTATATTGGTTCAACCTCATCGCTCACCTAGCGGAGACAGAGAGGACGCCGTCACTAGGCACGCACAGTGTGCACGTCTCGTCCTTAGTTCTCTGCTAATGGGTCTCCAGCACACTCTGTCGTAAAGTTTCACTTGGAAGAAAATAACATGAAGTACCTTCCTCACTTTTTTTTTAACTGTCCGATTTTCAAACTAAAATATTTTTCAGTCGGAAGATTCACCAAGGGAGCCGGCGGCAGCAGGTCTGTCCTGACACCGAAGAAAAGCACTGAGCCTGTCTCCACCCTGACCGTGCTGGCTGGAGGTAGAACAGCAGGTCCCAGACAGAATGAGAGGAAATGACAGAGTGGATCTCAAAGTCTTGTTTAAAGAAAAAAATCCAGATGAACTGGAAGAGTAGAAAAGAGAAAACCCCCTGAAGCCATTGCCTTGCGGTACTTTTCAAACCTAGAACCATGTCTCTCCCTTGCGATCCACTTTTAGTGAAATCGTCGAATAAAGGCGCGTCCAAGAAAGGCACAGTGGGTTAGACACTGGGCTGCTAACTGCATGGTCAGCAGTTCAAACCCTCAGGGCCATTTCTGCTCTGCCCTAGAAGGTCACTATGGACTGTGGAATAAGCTGTGTTATCTTGTTTTTTAATTACACATAAGGTCAACAGTTACTCAAAGCAAAGATGAGCAGATAAGGGAGGCAAACTAGAGGACTTGAAAGGGAACACCGAGAATTCACCTAAAGGAGATAAATATGGACACCGAGTAATCATGGTGACTAAAGGTACCAAACGATTTGTGTGGAATTTCTCAACTGGTAACCTCACTTACTGTGTAGACTTTCACCAAAGCTTAATGAAGTGTTATGCACATAGAAATGACGATGCTGATGGAAACAGAAAGCAGCTTATGTACCACCACCATCACTCCCTAATAGAAAAAGAAAGAAAACGAGAGGCAGTACCAATACAAGGGAAAGGAAGGAAAGACAGACAGAGAGCAAACATCTGGGTGAGAATGTTGTGCTCTTCCATTTGGTCTTTTACCCAGCAGCTGTGTTTGCTTCCGTTCACTGTCCAAGGTGAGTGGTACCGAGTTCATGTACTTGGTCGCTAGGAATGATAGATACTCATCCTAGAAAAATTGTCCTAGTGAGGTTCACAAAGCCCCCCGGTCTTCCTGGCATCAATGGAACAGGAGTACAGGCCTCATTAGAGCCATGCCTGCATCTGTAATTATACTCACCCCTGAACTTCATAGGGAGGATGGGCATCCAATGGAACTGTGGTTGTCTCTGGTGGAGGGGTGATGGACCATCTTTCTGTTCTCTCTGCCATTTACTTTTGCAGCGAGCAAAAGGGGTGGGGGTGGGGGAGCAAAAAATATAACTAGAGCAATGTGACCAAGATCAAGAGGAATTTAAAGCAGTTGGTTGATTAGACCCGAAAGGATGTTATTTGTCATAGACATAATGTGCAGCGAGCAAAAGGGGTGGGGGTGGGGGAGCAAAAAATATAACTAGAGCAATGTGACCAAGATCAAGAGGAATTTAAAGCAGTTGGTTGATTAAACCCGAAAGGATGTTGTTATTTGTCATAGACATAATGTGCTCCTCAAATATTTATAGAGATTTAATAATATGTACCTTTAAATATTTCATTTAACAACAACAACAACAACAAAAAACCCCTTTCCAATCTAGGTAGGATGTATTAGGTTGGTAGGTTAAATAAATTAAAAGAAGAGTTCGGGACGATGCCAAGCGACAGGATTAAAAATGATGCCACACAGTTTAGGGTATCTCCTTACTGAATGGCCCTATAGAAGATGAGCACTCAATTGCATTTTCAAATCTATCTTTAAGTGTTATATGTAGGTGCACATAAGAAAATGCCTCAGAGAAACCCACTGCCGTAGAGCTGATTCCAACTCATACTGACCAGATTTAAGGTACCTGAAACTGTAAATCTTAATGGGAGTAGACAAGCTCAGGTTTCTCTTAGAGGAGGAGCTGTTGGTTTTGAACCAATGATCTTACGTTTAGCATGCCGGGATTCTTATGCATATACAAGGAAGTTCTCAAAAAGCTCATGGAAAATGGTAACTGAAAATCATGAATTTTTCCCACAGTGTCTTTGAAACTTCATGATGGTATTTAAAGGAGTTCTGACAACACCTGTGCTAATGGAAATGTTGGCAGCTTGAGTCGGTCTGTTCGTTGTTCCAAAGAGAAAAGATGTGGCAGTCTGCTTCCTTAAAAATGATAGTCATAGGGCTGCTACGAGTCAGAATTAAATCACGACACAAGATGTATACAGATTTATATTAAATGTACACATATTTGGTAATAAATTAGTAAATATTTTATTAGTGTGTGTCACATTTCTGTGATAGGCCAAAGATGCACTTCAGTATATTATCATCCATGGAACAAAACCATTTATGCCCCATACACATTAACTTAAACCTCAGCCTTCGATTTTTCTTGGTAGGTAAATATTTTCAAGAGGCAATTAGAAAAAACTTTAAAATAAGGCCAATTTCATTGGTCTTTGTCACTGGAGATTCTTAAGATATCCAGGTCTTTGGAAATGGATATTGATGGTTTGTTGAATATTTGTGGTGTGAGGGGAATCTGTCCATTGCCATTGGTACAACAAGGCAGAAAAATGAAAAGTTGTGAGCTTTCGGCAGCTCTCCTAGAGTCGTGCATGCGCACATGTGTGGTGGGGGCGATCTCTGGGCTATTCTAATCCCAGCAGCATCTTTCCTCGCATTCAGTGGAAACTCTGCGCTAGCGAAGTGACGACTAGATCCAGTCGACACCCCTCTCAGTGGGAGAGGAACAGCTCTTGTTGTGAGAGTGCTCATCAAGCAGGAGTAATTTGCACTGATTGAAACGGATGCAACCGCATCTCCTTTCATGAATGACGCCCAAGTTATAAGTTACATCAGGTCAGTGTCGGCACGGGTTCTGCTAGGCCAATGGCTGCAAAGTAACGAGTCCCATGCAGCTCCCCAGAGGGCTTGACTTTAAAACATACTGGGACCTCAAATACCCAAGCTTCCTGCTCTTGAGCCAATTCTGACTCGTAGTGACCCTGTAGGACAGCGCCAAACTATCCTGTAGGTTTCTGAGACTGGAGCTTTTTATGGGAATAGAAAGCCTCGTGTTTCCCTGTGGAGGGGCTGATAGCTTTGAACTGCTGACCTTCTGGTTAGCTGCCCAACTTGTAACCGCTATGCCACCAGAACTCCCGATACAAGGACCCAATACCGAGAAAATCTTTCTAGAAAAATTGTAAAATGAAAATAGTCATTAGTAATTATTGACCCTAATGTTTACATGCTTGACAACCCAGAATGGACATCTTGGCGTAGGGTCAGTTTTAGGAGGAGCTCGTGGCATAGTGGGTAAGCCCTTGACTGCCAACCAAAGAACCAGTGATTCCAATCCACCCTGGGGCTCTACTGGAGAAAGACTGGTGGTTCCGCCTGTAAAGATTACAGCACAGAACATTCTTAGAGGTAGTTCTATTCTGTCGTGATGAGTCAAAATCAGCCCCACAGTGTCTCACAACAACAATAGTTTTATGAAGTCAGATGAACTTGCTTTTCCAGTTTGTTGATTGTTTTTACAGTACCATTACCTAAACTGCACTGGGAGTCCCTTCATCAGGAGGCTTTACCAGATAGCCATAGCAAGTCAATATTTTTCCAGATAGTGGCATCAAGCCACTATTTGGCCAGATATTGAAACAAGTACAGTGAGGCTACATGTGCATAGTAAGAGAGACCCCTCTGCCAGTGATTGGAAATTGTGCCTAATAATATTGATATATTCATTCAATGATACCAAATGTTAAATATGTCACTAGTAGAAAGTGTGTATTATGTGTCTGCCTATACCATTAGAACTTCAAGTATGTAAGCCAGTGATATAAATCATCAGCTCTTTGTGTTTCCCACTGTTGTTTATTTATTCATTCATGAATGTTGCTTGTTTTAGACATCTAGAAACAGGTCCTGAAGCTTTGTGGGATATGTTTAAAATCAAGCCAATCCTATGTACTTACTATTTATCTCCCCAGAGAACTGGGAAAATCTGACTTTTTTTTTTTTTTAATTTTAGCACTGAAACATTTCAAGTGTAGATCCCAGATGTTCTGAAAGGCCATAATTTAAGAACTGGTTATTTAGCCAGATGAAAATGATAATGGAACAACTAAATAACCGTTTTAAAGTGATAAGTGGACATTTGAAGTGGACCTTACATGTAGGAAGACAGCTGAGGATTTTTAAATTTACTAGAGTCACTATTTTTGTCCACTGAGGTCTGATTGGTGACTAATTCCATTGGAGGACAGAGGAAGAAGAATAAGGGTACTTGAAATGGATAGTCTTATTTGTGGACATGCTGATTTTCTAATTACTTTGGAAGATTTTATAAGATAGGTGGAATCCTTTCTAAGGATTTGCTAAATGCCAAGGAAAATGGTAAATTTGTTTTACTCACTTTACGCAAAACTATGAGGCCTATCAGGGGGAGATTCCTATCAAAAGAGATGTGTTACTTGATATTACTTTGCAGCATTCTCAAGGACTGAGGTCCAGAGGTACAGTTTTGGTTTCCCCAATTTCCTTTCTCATAAAGCTTATAATAATTCCCCATCAATTCTCAGATAAAATAAAAACTCCATAACATGATTTTTGAGACTTTCTCGATCTGGTTCCTGCCTATATTGCTTGCTTTTCAAGCCTATTTAAACCTCCTCTGCTTGAGGCCGCTCTGCAGTCCTACACGAAGTCCTTCCACCTTTTACTTAAGCTCTCATTGAAGGAGAAGGGTGTCTGTACCTTTATCTGCACGATCCCCCCTCACCCCCCCACCCCCCCACCCCCGCTAACATTGGAATCACCTGCCTCACTCTTCAGATAAAGACCTACAGACTCTTCTTGAATGTAAGACACATACCTACTCTGTGCTTTGCATCCATCCCATTATCATAAACATGTCCTTTTGGGGCTTTTGGATGGTTTGTTTCTTTTTTTTTTTTAAGATAGAATGTCCATATTTTGAAATAGAAGCACAATAGTTGTACAAATAAGAATATTCTACCTATTCATCATATTTCCTTGGCACCAGAGCTGTGCTCGTCTGGGTAGACGAAAGAAACAAATTCATAGACACTGATATGTGTATAAGCAAGAGCTTTATATACAAGAGCAATAGAATATTGAGAAAACATCCCAGTACCAGTCTATAAATTCCTCTTCATGCTCATGCAACACATACAGTGATGCTGCATTCAGGAATATCACAGGCCAGTGGGCAGAAAGTCTTGTGGATCCAGTGGCCATGTGAGCATCTCAGTGTTGGCAGGTGGCCCTACATGGCTCCTCCAGCTCAGGGTACTAGTGTAGCTCCATGTGTCTTGTCAGCTAGAATGTCTCCCACTGAGCATGTGTCCCGCCTCCAGCTTTTTAACTCCTTAGCACCACCAAATGAGGTCATCAAGCTGCCACCAGATTGACAGGCTAAACTCCACCCTTTCATTCTTGAGCCGCAAATTGACAACAGATTATGTAACTACTACAATAGCGCATTGTAATGAAATACTTGATGAGTGGATAAATGAATCAGTTCTTAAAACACCTAGGTTTGGATCATATTTGTATACCTACTAGTTGTGTGCCTTTGGGCATTTACAGTTAATGATCATGATGTTGACAATAATGTCAATACAAATTGTAACCTAATGTATCCTAATTTCTTCCAGTTCGGTAGATTTTGACTTAGACCTTCCCTATAGGAGAGAGTAGAACTGGCCCGTGGGGTTTTTCTTGGCTGTAAATCTTTATAGAGCAGAAAACATCATCTGTTTCCTGAAAAGCCGCTGGAGGGTTTGAAGTGGTAATCCACTTATCCACACATTGAGTCCTTCTCGCTCCTGTGGGGAGGAGTCAGGTAGATAAGTAGGTATATTGAAGATTTTTAAAAGTACCATCAGAGCTACTTTGATCTTTTTAACTCGTTTCCCAGTTCGAAGTTTTGCTTGCATTGCCTAAATAACATGGGCGGGGTGTATGTTGCATTTTAATTTTAACCTCCTCTTGCTATTTCTGATGTGGACGCGTTGCAAGTAGCTGGACATATAGTCACGATAGTCAAAGAATAAGAAAATCAAGTTATCTACATAATTAGATTAGTCCCTGAAAATTTATAGTATTACATAATGGAAGACTATTTATAATGTTGAAATGAGAGGCTATTAATGAGCTATTACCATTAAGGATGGCACAGTCACAGACACCAAGATGTTTTGACAGGATTTTTCAAATTGTTTAAATCAAGTGAACAGTTTGTTTCAGTAAATTCCAGTTAGTCTAGTAATTCAGTTGATGAATGTTTTATCTTATAGAGCAGCCAAAAAATGTCCTAAGGTCTTAGAACAGGTCTACTATCTCAGCTACAAAAGCTGTAATTTAATCAATTATAATAAAGGGAAAATATTTGTGTGTGTGTGTGTGTGGGGGGGGGGGTGTTCTCCTGTGTATGGACTCACATTGGCAACTAGAATGGAAAGCTCCCCTTAATGTTAGTCCTGTTTTTTGCTTGCTGTTTTCCCTCCACATGATGCCTCCACTAGGTTTTTGTTTCGTTTTGTTCCATCTTCTCCACAAATTTCCAGTGGTCCCCGATCTACCCCAATGACAGTCATAGATCGTCCTCCTTCCTGCCTCCCTATCAACTATGCCCCAATGGGTTTTCAACTTCCTCTGGTGAGCTCCTCGAACCCTGGTGGGTTGGTGGTTAAGCATTGAGTTGCTAACCACAAGTTTGGTGGTTTGAATCCACCAGCAGCTTCCCAGGAGAAAGACATGGCAGTCTATTTCCATGAAGATGTACTACTTAATAAACCCTATGGAGTCAATTCTGCTCTGCCTTATAGGTTGCTGTTAGTTAGAATCAACTCATGAGCAGTGATTTTTGATGTCTACTGACCCCACTCTGTTCCTTTTTCATTTCTTTTTTCCCCTCTGTTCATTTTTCAAAGCTTTAATTTCTGGAAGAGTTTGTATAGAGTGAGCCAGGTGTTAAAATAATGTGCTCATGTCTGGAGTCTTCTTCCTCCTCCATAGCAATGTGCCTGTGCGCAGGACTCCCAGAGTGAGGCCTTACCAGGGGAAACAAAGGGACAGTAGGGCACGCATGCCAAGGTTAGCTTATCATATGCATTCCTTACAGGAAACGTCTCAGGATAATGCACTACATACTTCATAAGATTAATTATGAAGATTTGTGTGATAAGTTTATCTAGTGTTGTTACCAGAAAATCAGACCCTTAAGCCTTTGTGTACAACCGAACAATGACTTGTGCAACACATTATGGCCTCTGTACTAATTCCTTATATGAAGTAGGAAGCGGGGCTCTTTGTTCTGAGGGTCAGCTATTATCTTCAGTGATGAAACTTTTTCTTCCCTTGTACTCCTTTAGGACTGCCTATGACCCATTACTACTTTGAAAAATTGATATTCATGGTTATGGGCCATGAGTAATAATTTGAATGCTAACAAATCCCTAGAGGTGTTAAATAGAGTTAAGCATGCAAGTTTAATATTGGATAAATTGTATATTGTTGTAAGGATGCACAAATTGTTCCTGTCTTTCTAGGACTATTTATTTTACTTTATGATAAAAGGCCTTTTAAAGACCTTAGTTGTTTGTATGTCTTGATATAAAGCGAGTTTAATGTATGACTCACATGGATTCTAGTACGTGTTTGTAGCCTGCAGGCACACACTGCGAAATGTAGCCCATGGGTTGGCAGTATTGTATCATCGGGGAACTTCTTAGAAATACAGAATTCCAGTGCCACTATAAACACCTGAATCAAAATGGGAACTTTAAAATGAAATCACAGTCATTGACAATTCTGACTCAATAGTGACCCTATCGGACAGATGGAATTGCCCTTGTGGGGTTTTGAGACTATAAATCTTGTTAGAAGGTTTAGTCTTCCTCCTGAGGCATGGCTGCTGGTTTCAAACTGCTGACCTTGTAGTTAGCAGCTCAAAGTATAACCACTAAACCACTAGGACTCCATATTTTTTGGATAAGGTGGTCTTCAGTTAAACTTTGGCAGATCTTTGGCATTTCCGCTGGTGGGAATAAAAAAGAAGCATTTTAATGAAGCAACAATGTGAACAAAAACAAAACAAAATATATGAGGCATGGTTAGGGAATCGCTCGTCTGAGAAAAAGTGTGACAGTAATATGGTAATGGTAGAGAAGAAGCAAAGCAAACTTCTTGGCGCTGAGTCAATTCTGACTCGTTGCTACACTACAGGAAATCGTAAAACTGTTCCTGGGGTCAGTTTTCCCAAACGCTCACTCTGCATGGAACTGGAAAGCCTCCTCCTTCTCCCAATGACAGAGAGAAGCTAGAAAGATAGGGTGTTAGTCTGGGCTGACTAAAGAAACAAATCCAGGGAAACTCATGAATGTGTAAGACCGAGTTTTATATCAGAGGAATTGTATATTAAGAAAACATCCCAGTCCAGTCCAGATCAAGTCCACGAGTCTGATATTAGCCCATGTGTCTGATGCTAGTCCGTAAATACCTCTTCAGAAATTTACACAGCACATGCAATGATGCTGAATGCAGGGAGATCACAGGCTGGTCCATAGAAAGTCTTGTGGATCCGATGCTGGTGGAAGTATCTCAGCACTGGCTCCTCCTGCTCTCTGAGTGTGGCTCCTCAACAGGAAGATGAAGAGAGAGAGGAAATTCCCAGAATCCTCAGGGGAAGGCCATCCCCACCAGGAGGCATCACCAGGTTGTGACCTGATTGACAGGCTAGACTCCACCCCTTCACTCCTCATAGCTTCAAGTTGATATGAGATTATATAACTACCACACATAGTTTGACGCTAGATTATACAGTGTTAAACTAAGTATTTTACATTTTATTTACAAGACAAAAGGGCTCATAGGTGAGATTTTCTGGAAGGTCTGAAGATATAAAATGGATCTAAATCAAATCCTCCGGCAATAAGGAAAATCAAGGTGGTTTCGGGGGCATAGGTGTTTGTTTTCAAAGGGTTTCCTTTTTGGTCTGCGAAGTTTATTTTCTCTAGAGATTACTTGAAAACTTCTGTCGTTTGAATGTTAGCTACCATATTGTAATTCCTATTGTGACATGTCTGTGACCCCAGTAGTCTCTTATGCAGCTAAATAGCAGACTTGTAAGATGAGGTGAAAATATATCCTGCATGCAGTTTTTTAGACTTTATCTTAGACCTCTAGTTTAAGCTATATTAGAGCTGAGACTTGAAATTATGTTACAGAATAACGGAAGGAGAGTCTCAGGATCGCGTTTATTGTGGTGGTGTGCCATTTAGGTGATTTTGACTCAGCGGAGATCCAGGTGACAGAGAGTAACTGCCCCGCAGGGCAGTGACTACGTTGTCTCGGCTGTAAGCTTTGAGAGAGAGAGGTCTTCTCTCCTTTGAAGCTTCTGGGAGGGTTCCACAGAGCACTTTTAACCGTCAACCATTTAACCACCAGTCCTTCACGAATCATTACGAAACATTAATTTGCCAGAAGACCTCGAATCCAGAATCACAATCCAGTTTCTCACAAATTAACTTCTTCAAGGAAGAATCTCCAGAAAAGATATTTTCTATAGAATCCATTTAATGTTCTCTACATTTGCCCTCACTTTGAAGTGCGTGCACTGTCTCCTTTTCTCAGCACATTCTGTCTTCATTACAATCACCTTCACTTGCTGGACACGCAGGTCTGAAATCATTAAAAAAGCTTCGAAGTTTTCTTGAACTACAGGAAGGTTAAATAAAAGATGTAGGCACGTGTTCTAACTTACCTACAAAATTAATGTAAAGATACACTTAGGAATGGGTCTGGCTCATAACCCAGGTCTACCTGTACTCTTTAATAGAATCTTTTGCTTTGGACAGTTTCCCTGCGTCAGTGCAGCTGAATCATGCCTTAACTATTTCTGTCAGCTTTCTGATTCAGTTTGCTCATCGCGTAGTCGATTCAAGCCCTCAGCCCAGCCAAACCACATCTTTATTTGAGCAATTAACTTCTTGAAACTGCAGGCAGCACTTTATATTTATCATTGTTCAAGTGATCTTATTGGACCTGGTCCCAAACCAAAGAACAAACTCACTGCTATTGAGTGGATTCTGACTCACAGTGACCCTGCAGGGCAGGGTGGAACTGCCCCCGTGGGTTTCTGAGACTGACTGGAGGAGAGAGCCGCATCTTTCTCTTGAGGTTTCCAGCTGATGACCTTGTGGTTCACAGCCCACCGCAGGAGCCACGGTGGCACCAGGTGTCTCTTGCATTGTGTCCAGCCTTATATCATTTGGAGAATTTTAAAACAAGTGATTATGTGTGGGAAGCTTCAAAATTTTTGTGGAAAAAGTCTTTATCTTTCCAGGAACTGTTTGGAGCCCCTGCCCCCACTTAAAACCAGATATAGATAGATAGATAGAGATAGAGAAAGATGTATTCTGTAAAGTTTGCTTTTCAACACCTTCAAGAAGTTGAAATTTTGTGTATGCAAATTATACGGAACACATCTCTAAATTGAACATGTACATCAATAGTATGTCAGGTTTTCTTTTACCTTGATCTAATATAAAAAATTGAATCAGTCTTATGTATTCATGAAAAATCCCCCCAGCATCAGACAGTTTAAGACATGACAAAATAATAGTAATTTATAAATTATCAGGGGCTTGTGAGGGAGCAGAATGGGGAAGGGTGGTGGTGGGGGGATGAGGAGCTGATACCAAGGGCTCAAGTGGAATGGAAATGTTTTGAGAATGATGATGGCAGCAAATGTACAAATGTGCTTGACACGATGGATGGATGGATGGATTGTGGTAAGCGTTCTACGAGACCCCAATAAAATGATTTTAAAAAGAAAAGAAAAATTCTCCCAGAACTTAAGGTATTTCAAAACAGCTTTTAGATTCCTTCATGAGCTGTTCATTAAAAAAAAAATGGTTTCGCTAGTTTTTATAATATTCCAGAAGATTTATGACTTTGCTGCCAAGAAATTCAGCCTAAATTTGGGGTGTGGCCCACAGGCTAGAGTTTGTTGTTGATCTCAGAAAATCTAAATGCATTGAAGCCCTCTTATAACTCGATGAGAATTAACTCGTTAAAGGGAAACACTTAGATGACGACTTCAAGAAGCTAAAAGAATGCCAGAATACTAGGAACATTTCTAAGTGTGAAAGGATAAATCTCGCATACAAAGGGACAATCACCAGAAAGAGAGATCGAGGCCCAGATGGAGAAGATACAATGAACAGTTCTTTTCTTCCCCCTTATCCAGCCTAATTCAGTGTAAGGCAATCTAGTGAGGCTCATTCTTCATGTTACTCTTGTTCTTAAAGACATAGGGCATATGCTTATGTGGGTGAAAGAATAATAAAATTTATAACATGATTCCACTTGATTTTTTATTATGTTAAAAGAGGAGGTGAGATGATCAAAACAGAGTAACTTTTTTATTCCATTACACATATAAATCTAAAGTTAGATATTAACCACAGACATTTAAATCTGCAATGACATTGCCAATTGCTTAATATTTAGAAATACGATAACTTAGGTTGTTTTCTGTTCTTTTGCCGACCCTTTATTTAAAACGCAGCATTAAATGTTGAAAGCTCATTAGGCATTCTTAATCTTCTTGAAAGGAATTAGGACATAAACAGATTGATATTGAAAAGCAGATATGAATCTCAGAAAAGAATGCCTTTATTTTATTAAGCTGTAATATTTATATTAGCACAAAAGCCAAAATGTTAGACAATACTTACCAGGATGAAAACAGTGAGGAAAATCAATGTATTGCGAGCCTGTGTTAGAAGCTGGGGGCGGGGGGGAGGAGCATTTGTGTAATTGCGATTGCTTTGCCACTGGTGCTTTTACTTAAGATGTCTCATTTGTGATTACATCCTAAGAGCTTTCATGTAATATTTTTGGATGTTTGTGTATCACGTAGGCATGATAAACTCATTTCGACACATACATTTTATCCTTAGCTGCCTTTGCATTGGTCCCCAGCCCTTTGGCACTCCATGTGCAATGAGATCAGGCAGTGGAGGTGTCACCGGTTGCTTTACCAGAAGTGGATCTCCAGGTTGTTCGTCCTGGGGAGTCTTCGCCTGGCAGCTGTGGTATCACAGTGGCCCACAGGCCTCTACTGACAGGGGCATGGTGGCCTTCTGCAGGCGCCATGATCCGACATTGAGCCTTGACCGCCCACATGGAAGGAAGGCATCCTACCACTGCAGTACTAACGTTCCCCGATTGTATCCCCACTGCCTTTTTACTTACTCATGGTAATGGCGCTTGCTTTTTAATTTGACATCTAATAAGCTATGAAAAGTATCTTTTTGGTATGAGTATGATATTTTGGTTACGTAGTAAAGTAAAATTCTAAACCCAGATTGCATCAATTCTTTATATTATTCTAAATTAGATTCACTGTATTAAACATATACATTTAGAAACCCAGGTGGTGCTGTAGATTTGAAATTTGACTGTGAACTGTTCAGTGTGGTTAATGGTTGAGGGCAAACCCATCAGCCACTCCTCTGGAGAAAGATGAGGTGTTTGCTTTTGTGAAGTTTTATGGTCTCAGAAACCCTACCTTAGGTTGCTGTGAGTTGGAATGAACTCAGTGGTAATGGATAGGCTTATAAAATATGTAATACTTTAATTTATACATATCATTTCAGATGCCCATGTTTGTGTGTGTGTGCATTATGTGTGCATGTGTGTGTGTAAATTGCTAGTATTCAGCAGTAAAATACAACTTTGGATCGTTTCTAAATCTCTTTTGACGCGGGGTGATCCTTCATAGAGTGTATAATCTATATGGATTTCTGCATTACGTCCTTTATCGTAAAATAGCATTTGAGACATGAAGTAATTTATGGGTGAGTGTCGTAATGCACCTCGATTTTTACATATTCAATACCATCTGGTTTAGATATTTGTAGTGAAAAGTTCATTAAGGTTAATTATGTCTGCAGTATTATGACAGCTCAGTAAACCATACATGTATGATACAGTTCCAAAGTCGTAATCTATACTTAATATTTGGGGGCAAAATTTTGAGGTCTGTTAACGTTGTGTGTTTGATTCCAAGTCTGTCATTCTGACATCACTTATCTGTAACTATTGCACCTCAACAATTGTCTTGGACTCTGAAGAGTTGCAGTGATACGTTTCAAGGCCAGTTTCTTATTATCTTGAGTTCTGAGTGGTTCCCATGTGCATACAAATGAAGTTTCTGTTTAGCTCTGTCTTGGACAAAGCAATGTGAACATTACTGGATCCTACTCTGCTCTTTCTATGAACTTTAGCATAATTTACCCACTTTGAAAAGGTTAAGGCTAGTCATGTTATCTTCACCCTCTAAAGCTTGTGAAATGGCTTATTTCATGGTAAAGTCTCTTCCGTTTGTATGTTATTTTCTACAATTGTTTATAGTTCAAAGAGAATAATCAATTTCTAGTCTGTTTTACAACTCAGTCAAGAGACTTCCAAGTTAAGTTTCCTGCGTGCTAGACTCTCGCCTATGTTTTCCAGGATTACAAGCTTTGTAGTGGGCTTTCTAGATTACATTCAATTATTTTATTGTTGATGTTCTTTGTAGAGCAGATGTTTAAAAATAACTTATTTCAGATTCAATACCGCGTAACTTTGTGAAACAAACAAAAAACCAATACCTTCTTTCCTGGAGGAGTATATTTCTTAACCTTTTAAAGATTTTATTTTATATTTTAAAGATTAACATTTACAGCTATATAGATGTAAACTATGGCGCCCATACCATGTACTAAAGAAAGCAGTTCTGGATCCGCTATTCTGTACTAGCACCACCGTAAAATGACCACTTTGTTGGCGAAAAGCTTCTGTCTACTTAAAGGCTTTCCTATCAGTTACAGTGATGTCCCTTTTTTATTTTTTTGCTCATCTTCTTTTTAAATTAAAGAAGCTTGATAATATTTTGCTGGTTAGGGATTTACCACAAAGAATAATTTTATTCATTTTTTCTTTTACTTGCTCCATCTCTTCCCTTTTTTCATTAAAAAGTTCATAATAGGTGGCTTCATTCTAAAATAGAACAACATAAAATATTGAAAGGATTATAATTTATAATGAGCCTTTTAAAAATATAATGGAAATCAATTCACTCTTGGGTAAATGGTTACAGTGCTTTCTGTTTCTACTGAAATTCACTCTCCATGGTTATTTTATGTGAAACTTAGGACTACTTGTTTTAAGATTTGAAGATCATGCTATACTTATTTTTAGTCTCAGTAAGAGATGCTACTTTATGAGCTGAAAGTGCTGTTTGATGGTGTGTCAGCTGCTGAATCTGTGCTGCCCAATATGGTGGCCATGGGCCACATGTGGCTATTGAATAGTTGCAAAGGAACTCGTGAGGCTTAGAAAGAACTTTTAAACTGGATTACATTTTAAGTAGTTTAAGTTTAAAAAGTGAAGTAGTGTAAAATATTTTTATGTTATATATTTTTGTGTCTGAACTAGGCCTATATTTTACTGTAAGGAGCCTTGGTGGCTTAGTAGATGACAAGCTGTGCTACTCACCACAAGGTCAGCAATTCAAAACCACCAACCGTGCCAAAAGAGAAAGATGAGGCATTCTTCTCCCATAAATGTTTACAGTTGTGGAAACCTATAATGTCTGTTCCACTCCATTTCATAGGGTCACTATAAGTTTGAATCAATTCTATACCAGTGAAGTAATACTGTACTCGATTGAGATATACTACAAAAGTAAAATACCAGATTTTGGAGATATACCACAAAAAAGGGAAGTAAAACATTTTAGAAATAATGTTTATATTGACCAAATGTTGAAATATGGTATCTATCTAATCAGCTGAGGTGAATAAAATACAAGATTTTATTCAAGATTGAGTTCATAGTATCATTTACTTTTTAATGTGTTCATTAGAATATTTTTTCATGTTTTTTTATGAGGCAGAATTAATATTGCTAGGGAGTGATTAGAATACATTATATTTATATTACTCCATGAAGCACTGGTAGTTCAGTGGCAGGGAGATAGTGAACATTCACAATATAGATGTAAATTTGCGTGAGCAATCCTTCTGAAACTTTCTCTCATAGTAAATTCTGACACAGATGAAAATGTTCTCCAGATAACAGATGCTTTCTTTTTAATTTACTGAGATGAAATAAAATTGAAACTCAGAATTGCCAAAATAAGAAAACATGTTTAGTAAAAGGGTAAAGGTTTCTGATGGTCTCAGTAGTATTTATTAACGTCCTAGCATCATGTTAATTTCACATATAATATATTAAACATCTCGTGTTGTTATTTGGTGCCTTTGACGCAGCTCAAAGTCACAGTGACCATATGCATAATAGAACCAACTATTGCCTGGTACTGTGTCATCTTAATGATGCTTGCTGTGTTTGAGCCCTTTCTTGTGTGACTCCCCCACACTGAGAGTCATCTCTGTGTTTACCGAATCTTCACGTCACCAGGTCCTTGAGGGACACATAGTGTTTGTGATCAGCTGCAAACCTAGAGATTGGCGGTTGGAACCTGCCTCGTGTCCTTATGAAAAGCAGGTCTGATGATGCGCCTCTATCAAGACTGTAGTCCACAGAGCTTTACAGAGAGAGCTATCGTACTCTGTCACACTTGGGGCTGCCATGAGAGGGAGCCCACTCCAGGCCCACGACTCTCCTTCCTTGACACTCTGTCCAAGGAAATAAGCGGAAGTCTTCTCATCCTTGCTCTGTCACTCCAGCACTTCCCTGAACATGCTGGCTGGCAGTCATCTAAGAGTGATTTGTGTCTCCCGTTGGCCACCCATGAACTAGTTCATGTTCGCCACCACCCCCACCGTTCAAATGCACCAGTTCTTAGGGTTCCCTTTCTTGATATCTGCCTTCCACTTTTATTATACTGCACTTTAATTATCTGAGGGAGTGGAGAGGACCCTGGCTTAGGTCAGGCATCAAGGTGGGTTTTTAATATTTTGAAGAGATTATTTGCAATTGATTTACCAGATGAGGCGACTGTTTTTTTTGAATGCTGCTTTCATAGTTGATGGTTGTTGATCAGCATGACATGAAATTATCATCATGCTGTGCATTCATACAGGTGGGAGTATTTTTTCAAGAAGTATCTCTCAGGAATAGGATTTTATAGACATGATCATGGGAATAATAATGATTATTATGTGAATTTTTCATTTTGATTATCATATTGCAGCTGGGAAGAGCTTATATAATATTTCATATATATATCTATCTACAAAATAGTAGAAAACACTGTTTTAAAAATATAAAAATGTGAAGGTATTGTTTGTGAATATGTCCTCTACCCAAGGCTTCACATAGCTGAAGGTCACGCTCTGTCACTCCAGCGCTTCCTGGAAGGCTTTTGCGCTCTTTCATTTACACCATATCAAAACAGCAGTTTTGGTATACTTCAGGGCCATCACTCATGTGTCTTTTAAATGTTCTTTGAGTTTTGTGAACAAAAAGAAATCTGAAGTGTCAAAACCAGCTACAGAAGGTGAACGGGATAAGTTTCCCATACAAACTGAAAAGAGGACAGCTCTTTCTAGCCTTCAAGAATGAGCAGCTACCTTGATTGTCATGACGGGGTGGGAAGTTCTCAGCATAACTTACCTGTGTCCTTTCTCTCATCCATGCAATATCCATTTCCATAAAACGTCTTTGTAATAAGTTCCTGTAATAAAGCTGGATAAAATCTGTCAAGATAACCCCTTTGGGATCCTAAAGAGCGGTCATCAATACCTTCTGAACTCACTTCTCTCCAGTTTTTCTGGACCAGAGGAGCCCCTGTAGAACACTGTTTTGATTGGACAATTTTTTGGAGGGTCCATTATCCGTTTGATAAGTGTATTCCTGAGAGAACTTTCCCTCGGCCACCCACTGACTGCAGAGATGTATTTAAACCCATTTTGTTTGGAAACACCCTGCGCATCCATGGACGGACATTCTGGTAGCAAACTTTTTGACTCACTCTTGTATGCTTGCATGCTCCTGAATACATCTTTTCCCCTGATCAAAAGTTATGTTACCAGATGGATGACATCACACTGGAAATGTCCCTTTTCTTATTCTTTGCCTCATTCTCAGATGCATCCTAGTATTTCTTTCTGTAAATTGAAAAGTGTTCTAATTAAATCAAACAATGAGTGTAAAATCTTTACCCCAGTGCTTCCCACCTATATTTTTATATGATAAACACTTGTAACTTTTCTCACCAGCTTAATTGAAATATTCAAGACATCAAGTTAAGCACCAGAGGGCTGTGAGTGCAACTGATTTAAAAATCATTCTTGATTAATAAATATTAATAAATTCTCAAGTCATTTAACAGGTATTTACTGAGTGTTTAAATTGTGCTAGGGACTATTCTAAAGGTAATGTACTGGGCATTTAGTACTAATAGAGAGACATGGGGTTTATAATCTCACCTCAAAGAACAGAACAGTGTCAGTAACGAAATGCCAAGTAATTTGCAAAATTAGGTACAGTATTAGGTAAAATATTCCTCTTTTTTTAGACATTTCTCTTTGCTCCCTATTGGTAACTTAAGCTTGCAGGAAGCCTACTCAACAAGGTAACTTAGGTAGACCTGCAAAGTAACCTGCATCCCACAGTAGCACTAAAGAAATGTGATGCACCTGTTTTATACACCACCTACTGCAGGTGTGTGGAAACCCATAAAGCCAATTCTAACTGTCCTATGGCTTCACTATGAGTCAGAGACAATAGGATAATATTGAGTTTGGGGCTTTAATAGAATTAATTGATGTATGTATATGTATGGATTGTGATAAGAGTTGTATGAGCCCCTAATAAAATGTTAAAAAAAAGAATGTTACATTTACCTGAATAAAAATGTATCAACCCTTAAGAATGGGGGAAGGAGAAAGGCAGTAGTTTTAACATTATATATCAGCAGGGTTCTCCAAGTGGCTGCTCCAGTTCCCAGGGCTGCATCAGGGTAGGTCCGTGTGAAGTCTTCTCAGGGATGTCTCATAAGGAGTCAGTCTTGTCAGTAGAGAGCTTCCAATGGAGTGAGTAGAGTGCGAAGAAGTCTTCCACCTCCAAGGAGGACAAAGAGGAGTTCCCAGAATTCTCAGGAGAAGACCAGGCCCACACAGAGGCTTCATTGTTTATATCTTGATTGACAGGCCAGACTCCACCCCTTCCCTCATAATCCTGTCAAATTGACACCAGATTATGCAACAACCACAATAATCTACAAAAGGGACAAGAGGAAAACAATGAGGACAAGGGGAAGTACTGCCTAAATCATCGAATACAAAAATGATGATCTGAAATGTTAACCCCAACCGAACTCCCTGTAAAACGTCAAAACAAAAACAAACAAATCCCAGCCAATGTTGGGGAGAAAAGATATGACAGAACAGGTTCCACGGAACCTAGCTTCTTCAAGCCGTTTGCTTTTTCTAGAATGAAAATGTTCCCCAATTTATGCATATAGAAGAATTGCTCAAAATAAACCTGGTGTTAAAAAGTCCGTTTCATCACACGATATAGTTAATGTAAGAGGTAAGACTAAAGATGGAAATCAAAATGAAGCTATAAAAGGCTTTGAATATCACACCTATTTTTTTCAATGGACAAAGTTAAAATTAATACTGACTGTTTAAGATATTGATCTTTTAGTAAAATAGATGAGAGTAGATAGAATTTGGAGGTACTTTGAGTTGGATGGAAGTATATTTTATAGGTACGATGGAAACATTTGGTCTAAGAGCCTAATGGAGCATGGGCACTTTAGCCTTCCCAGATCTGTGACCAGATGAACTGGATGCACCTGCCTACCAGTATTAGCTGCTCGGAAAGGCTCACGTTAGAAAGTCCTGGATTCCCGGAGAGGAAAGTGTGGAACGACACGCAAGTCATGAAAATAAGAAGCAGGCTTGCTACTCAGATGGAGACAGGCGGGACCTGTCAATATCCACATCAATCAGCAGGGCCATTGGTGATTCCACAGGAGATGTGTGTCCTGGGCAGGATCATGTGGGTTTCCTCATTGAAGGGCAGAAAATCATGAAAGCGTTTAAGGTACGAGGACAAAGTTAAAAAGGTAAATAAGCATAAATGAAGCTTTTTTTTGAATAATAAATAAATCAAATGACTCGTTCTGGTTTAAAAAGATGCGGAGGATGGGAGAGTGGGGCTTCCTGATACTTAAAAATCTGACATCAAAACATATCTTGAAAACAAGTACTTTGCTAACACCTAGCTGTAGGTATTGAAGAACAGCTGCTCATATATAGGAATCCAACGCTAAAAGAAAACATTTACGAGTAAAAATGGAGTTCAGAAATGGCATGCTTCCTATGGTGTCTTGAACACAAGCCTGATTTTTCCATCTAACAGTGCATATATTCCATTTAGACATCGAGTCAATCTTTGTTAAATATTTATTTTCATCCGTCTTTATTTGGCACTCAGTGGGGTCAATCCTGGACCTCTGTTATTGCTCTGACTCACTGACTATATTAAATAATAAATATTGGTACTATATTTGGGATTTTTAAATTGGAAAAATATACATGGGTGACTATGGATAGTTTTTTAATTTATTATTTTCTAAGTAGCCCAATTATGATGAAGTAAAATAATGGCCAGGGGTAGCATGAAGTTTGTGTTGGGGAAGAAGAAACTGGTGTTGGTGAATAATATTGGAAAAGGCATCAAACTTCCAGATGAGCAAACAAAACTCTTCGGCAGAAGTACACCGAGAATGCTCAGCCACGTGAGGATCGTGAGACTTCTTTCCACAGACTTTGGACAAGTACTGAGGAGAGGCCAGTGCCTGGGAACAGAAATCAAGTTGCTAAGGGAGAGATTCAGAGAAAGTTAAGATATTCCATGAAATAGATTGACACAGTGGTTACAACACTGGATTCAACCACCCCAAGAAACCCCACTTGTGAGGATGGCCCGGGACTAGAAAGTGTTTTGTTTTGGCGCATACAGGCTTACTAAGATTTTGAGCCGGCTTGATGGCAGACAAGATAACAACCGGAAGCAGTAGCAGCTTTATGTAGGATGTTAAAATTTCAAGAGATTTCACACTCATCTAATATTGCACTATTGTGAATATTTATTCAAAAAGGATGAGGGAGCTTCTGTAATTAACTTAATACTACCTAGCGAGTTTATGGTAGAAATGCGATCTTCTCCTTCCGGGGTCTTCGCTCCCAGTCGAATTCTCTCTCACGTTCAGCACAGTGCACAAGCCCTACCTTCCACCATCTTCTGTGTATCTTTCTGTAAGGGTGGAGACCAGTCAAAGTAGAGTGAACAGAAGTGGGATGTTGTTCTGCTTTTGAAATAACATTGACTAATTATTGGTCATGGGGATTAAAAAGAAATAACAACAACTATCATCAATGATTGTACTTTTGATCTTCAGGCAATCAGCTGGGTTTTAGATTCAGGTTAGTTTTCGCCCTAACAAATTTATGGAATATGGTTTCTTCCCTTCTTGTATAGGTAGACATTCTTAAATCTCTCCTGTAAATTGCTTGTAAGAGCATGCACTGTGTTGAAGCAAAGACTATCTGACTGGAGATGGCTTCTTTGCTGTGCTTTCTATGTTTGTTTGTTTTCTGTAATCTCTCCTTTGCTTCATAAACAACCAGCTTATGTCTATCCAATACCTTCTCTCTTGTCTTTCTATTGCTATAGATTTGTCCTAATTTCTAAATCTCACTAACCAGAGTTTGCACTAGCCTTCTGGTAGGCCTTCACAATTCTAACTTCTTTTCACACAATTAGAAAACCAATTTTCCTTAGACGCATTCTGATCATGTTACTTATCTTTAAAAAGAAACAAAACAAAACACTGAGATTCTCAAGTACTTGTAGAAAATAATCACAACTCCTTGGTTGCACGTAGCAGACACCCTGTGATCTAATCGCTCTTTGATTAATCCTCTTCACACAATCAAAGTTCCAGCCAAACAAATCCTTCAGAGTTGTCTGTATATAATCTTAATAAACATCCTCCATGATTTTCTCATTGTCTTTACTTTAGGAATACCATATGTACTCGAGTATAAGTCGACCCAAATATCAGCTGAGCTTGGTACCTGATTTTAATACCCAAACTGCATAAAAATCTTCTGAAAAAGTTGGCTTAGACATGAGTAAATATGGTAACTCTTAATTTTTCATGCCTACTCTTAGCCCTAAGGGCCCGGGTGGCATCGTGATTATCCATTGGGCTACAATCCACAACGTCAGCAGTGTGAAACCACTCACCGTGTGAGATAGATGAGACTTTCTACTCCTATGAAGAACTGCAGTCTCAGAAACCCTCAAGGACTGTTGTACCCGGTCCTATGGGTCACCATGAGTTGGAATCAACTTAATGATAGCAATTATTGTTTTGTATCCTTAAATATCTCTTTGGCCAATCCAAACAAAGTTTATTTATCCTATAGCACAGGAGTTGGCACGATACCTGGCATATAAATAATACGTATTACTTTCTTTTTAAAAACAAAACAGAAAAACAAACTTTTAAAAATTGTGTATTAGATGGGGTTTACATATAAGATCATCATTTTTGCACTTAAAATTGAAAACAGCTTATTAACCTACCCCGTGGCTTGCCCTGTTTCCCACACAACTTCCACTATACCTGCTCCCACTTTCCCCCTCCTCCCGCCTTCTGCTTTACAAATGGCATCTCTGTCTTTTTCTTTAAATGCCATCTTCACATAGAAATCCATCCCCAGAGCTTTTGTGGCACTTGCTCTGTAGTTTCACTGTGACCCTTGTTCCTTTAATGTTAGACTGCCGTGATTTAAGAGTGTCATTTCCTACCAGAGTGTTGTGAGTTTTCTGTCACATGCTGATTTCCCAGAAGTAGACTCTGTAACAAGGATTGGAGTGCAAGCAATTTATTTTGGAATTGATCTTAGCAAACACTTATAGGAGAGTGGTGAGCGAAGCAGAAACTGGAAGGATGTGTGTTAATTAGCAAATTAATAGGCTGGCAAACTGAGACACAGTTGGTCTGGAAATGTTTGGAAGACCTTGTCATAGATCCTTCCAAGTGTTCTCACCTAATGAGGAGGAAGAGGGGCTGAGGGCCACTCCCAGGTACATTAGCTCTCAGTTCTCCCACTCTGGCCAGAGCTGCCAGGCATGTCAAGCAGCCAAAAAAGCACTCAGGCAGAAAGCTCCTTGTATACATGAAAACTGTGTGTGTGGAGGGGATAAGGGTATGAGATAGGACTGACAGTGTTTACCAGACGTCTTTAGGGAAAAAAAAAAACCTTCTTAGGAGAATACCATGCAAGTTTATTCATTTAGTTAAAGTGATTGCATTTTTACAAAGACACACAAGGTTGCATAGTTTTTGGAAACCACACAACCCCTTGTGAATTAGTTTCCTGTGCCTGCCATATAGTTTGTATACCTATACAAGTTATTTAGGTGGACATTTAATTAATGCCTATTAGCTGCCAGGCCCTGGTTATATCGGTGATCAAGATGGACGTGACACCTCCGTACAAGAACTTGTACTCCATGGTGAGTGAGGAAGCAGGAAGCACATAAAGGGGAATAACCTGAAAGGAGAGAAGGTCACTCCTGGAAGGGTGGTGCGTGTATACGAAATGAGAATTGAATTCAAGCTTGTAGGGTAAGAAGTCGCCATGTGACTAATCAGGTCATTAAAAAGGGAACAACAGGTCCAAGGTCTGGTGGGGAAAGAGCTGAAAGTGACCTGTCTGCTGTCAGAAAGCTGCTATGCTGGATGATACTGAGCGAGGAAAAGACTGGCTTCCAGTGCAATTCCATGTTTTTCCTGGGGACATGGTTGCAACATTTCTCTCTCATAATTAACATTGAAGACCTAAAATGTTTAGGAAATATAACGATTGGGGTTCATTTTGGCAATTATGTCTCTCTAAGCTTTTTTGTAGTAGCCTAAAAATTGTACATGTCAAGAATTGGAGAACTGGTACTTGGGCATTTGCCCTAGTGCACGGTTGCTGAAAGGCCAATTGTAACAAAAAAAAAGAAAAGAAAAAAAACTTTCCTGCAGCTAAGTTAGAGAAATAAAGCTTCTACAAACCATTTTTATTTCATATATATATATATATATGCTTAAGAGAGTATTAAATTTATGATATAGCATTTTAAACATAAATCTCTTTATTAATCTACAAAAGAGGAAACCACTTAAAATAGGTGCTTCTTATTTGTAATGGGTCCATTTTCCCCCTATCTTCACTTTATCCAAAGAAATGTATACAATAATTTTATCGATCAATTTATGCTTTTGGAAATATCTCCACTAAATGTTAAATGAGCTCTCCAAGTATGATTACTACTTAGTAACGTTTTTCTGTGTATTGTATAGAAAATGTACTTTTTAGCTTTTCTTATTTGGAAATCAACTCTGAGAGAAAGTTGAAATTGAGAGTGGAATTCGAGAATTCAATTCAACTCTCCGCCATCCAGTCCATTAGGACTCACCGCGAGTGGCCCCAGAGAGCAGAGTGCAAATGATGCACTGGGCTCCCACCGCTGACCTTGAGATTAGCAGTCCAGTGCTTAACCTGCCGAGTCACCAAGGATCCTTCAGAATCCATTTAGCTCCAGAGAAATACTTAACATATAAACATTTGATACAAATGATTGATATTTGAATATATGCATAGAAATTTGTATGTTAATTGCACTATTGATGAGGTTCATGAGACCATGTCATAAATCTATTATCTTAATCATTTGGCTTCATTTTATTTTAACTAACAAAATGCTATTCAGTGAGAGTAGCCTGGCATAAAATAAAACCATATTAAATGTGCGTTGATTGCATGAATGAAGCGATGAATGAGTTCTAAGGTTAAAGAGACATGAAGGTATTTTTCAGTGAACGAAGGAGTGAATGAGTTCTAAATTTAATGATACATAAAAGTGTTTCTGGCTGCATTTGTTTCTCTCTTGTTACTTACTGAAGTATTAACTTGTTCTAGGTATCATACCAAAACACCTTTGTATTCTTTGTGATGGCTTTAAGGGGGATTTGTTTTCAGATTTTCAAGAAAGCTGGCAGAACTTGGAACCATTTGAAACTGTTCTTGGCTCAGTGGTGGGCGCAACATGTTATCTGTTTATAAATAATCATGTTCCAAAGTGACAAGTTTACTATGGCCTAGTTTACTGGTCATTAAAATCATGAGAAAATAAATGAAAATATTATGGAACACTTTCAGTGTTGTAATCATATGTGTAGAATTTATTGTATTCGGTATGCATGAGTCTGAAAGATCAGTTGTGATCAATAATCCAATGATTTGCTATGTATTTAAGAAATTCATTTACCTTAAATTTAATTCATTTGTAGTTATTTGCATGCCAAGTCTCCTCGACAACAACAAAAATCAGTTTGAAGTCTCTAATTCTTAATCTTTAAAGACAGCAGTTGTAATATTGTTGTTGGTTGTATCTCTCTTGTTCTGTTACATGGTTTTGTTTGTATTGTTCACAGGGTATCCCTACCTATCATTTTCAATGAGAAAGTACATGGTTCCCCACAGTAGCAGATATTTTGATAAGTCCTAGATCTCAGTTGTAACTGGGGTTTACAGAAATCTAATTTCTGGCAAAAAGATTGTATATAGCATATCTCTAGTAAGAGTAATGGGAATGTTCTGCAGGGATGACCTCGAGGTCCCAATTGAAGAACATTCTGTGTTGTGACCCGGCATTAGCCCATCATGTACTAGCTACATGTTTGTCACCATATGCTCCTGATTGCTCAGCAGATACTGACCTCGTTATCAGCAGGTGAGACAGTTTGCCCAACATGTGACCAAGTAATGTGACCCTGTAATGAATTTTTGAGTAAATATGCTCTTTCATGTTAAAATTTACCTTCTAATTCCTCTCTGCAAACGAGAGACCACTTCTTTTGAAATTGTATTGAAGTCATTTCTAACAACCTTGCATTATGTATTGTACAGTTTTAGGGTCAAATTTGTACTAGTCTACTGTCGTTGAGGAAAGTTTGTTATTGTTTCATGTATATTCGCAAGATGCTCGTTATTTGAAACAACACGATTGTTTAAAGGGATAAGAAAAAGCTGAGAAACTCGGGAATGGGGATTTTAAAAAGTGTGAATGGGCAAAGTCCATAGTTCCTCTCATACAGGACAAACGCTCTTTTATGTGGGGATAGAAAAAAATCTATTAATGAATTGGAAAACATTTAGAGAAGTATTTCCTGTTACTCTTTTCCATGTGTGGTAGAACACTAAAGCAATGCACATGCTATAAACCATTGCAATTACTAAATGTTCCATTTGCTACGTTTTTTTTTCAGTTGATGGTCATTCAGAGTTCCTGATAGACCAGAATTCTCAAAAACATTACCAAGTGCCTTTTAGAGGCTAACACTTAAGCCAACAATCCATTTCTGGCGGTCACTTGTGTTTTCATTGCATTGCTTTTCCATAATAAAAAAATTGATTCTAAAAAGGTATATTTCTACATGATTTCATGTTTGCCTTAATAGTAAACTGAGTCAGAGATTTCCGTGCATCTGTAATGCTGATTGCATTTATTTAACTGCATATCATTTATGCTTTAAAAATGATTTCACGTTTTTCTTCTCTACTGTAGTCAAAAATGAATAGATTTTCTACTCTTCAGAAAAAATATTTTGCCCTGCACATTTGGAGAGGGATAAAAAGAATTCTTTCTGTAGTTGTACATACACCCAGATCTCTAAAAACCAAAAAACAAACTCATTGACCTAGAGTCAATTTCAACTCATGGCAACTCTGTGGGACAGGGTGGGACTGAACCTGGTGGGTTTCTGAGACTGTTACTCTTTTCAAAATAGAAACCCTCATCTTTCCCAGAGGAGCTGCTGTTGGTTTAGAACTGGTGACCTCTTCATTAGCAGCCCAACACCTAACCGACTGTGCCACCACGTTAGTGTTTTAGATAACTGCTATCCTACAATATGTAAAAGAACAGTCAACTATTTCAGATTAAAAGAGCAGCATTTGCCTAAGGCAGCTGCTGAAGAAGCCAGAGGGGACAGGAAAGAAGGATGACAGATGTAGAGTGGAGGACATGAGGCAAGTGGTGATGTCACTGTACAGAGATTGCAGTCACTGACATCGGACATCATGAGGATGAACTGTTGAAAGGAAAACTGATTGGTTCAGTAACCCCCCATCCAAGTCACCATGGAAAGGTGCTTTTGTTTTTAAAGATGCAAAAATAATCTACAAATTGAGACATTTGTTTCCACTCTGGTTCCCTTAGGCTCTAGAGAGTTCTTTATACAAGGATATAAAAATTAAAGAGGGATTTATATTTTGATTCTTTTGCTAGAAACCAGAAAACTTTTTATACTGGGTAAAAATTAATGGTTATAATTTGATAAGAGCGTGGCTAATAAGTATGGACAATGATTACCTGTCATAATGAAAATTTTAATAATAGTGATCTATCAATTTTACCCAGAAGCAAGATTAAAACCCAACAAGTTTTAAAGGGAGAATATCTAATGCTTTGTATCTATGTTTTAGTAAATAGGAATTCTCTGTCTCAGTGGACTATTATTGTTTTCAAAAATAACTTCAAGATGCCCAAATAATCTTAGAAATCACACTTTTGATTTAGGAAATTGATTTACAGTGAAATCTACTCTAGAAGCAACAGCAACATACTAAGAAAAGAAGGATTTCAAAAAAATCATTCATAGTAAAAAATGCACATTATTCAATATCTCATAAGGAATGAATGATTGTTTTATGATATATGCAAGTAGAGATATTAATAATGTGATAAACTCATAATAATATTTTCCTGCTCACAATAAATGAAGGATATGCAATAGTTGACAAGGTTTTCAACTGGGTTTTAAAGTAGTTGAATGGACAAACCGTATCCGTATGATTCAGGAAAGCATGTTACTGGAAACACAGACCTTGAATCATTGGCAGGTGTCATTCGAAGTTAGTCTAGAGGCAGTGATGGGAATAGCAGTGTGTTGCTTTTCGTTTGCTTTGTATTAAACGATGCTCTCTCCCCTGCCACTTTTTGTAAGCATTCATGTTGTCCGTCTGTCTATCCTTGTCCCTTCATGCCTCCCCTTAGCTACTTGTCTTCCATTCACTTTTGACCTCCCTCATAACTTCTGTTGACTAAAAGCAATAAATTAATTAACTAGGTTTTCTAGGCAACAGAACTGAGATGGAAAGAAGAGACTATTTAAGACCTCGAACGTTTGCATACTAATGTAACACCCAAATTGAACAGTGGGAGTTTAAAATCTAGCTTGGGACTTGACTCTATACTTGGGCGTTCTTTAGAGAACTAACAGTATGTACATTTTAAAGAGATTCATAACTAAGTATTTTGAAACACAAAGGAGTGAGTAGGTTTGTGCCTTATTTGTGCTGATTTATTCCCGCCTGCTGAATTGCAGCATCTCATTTTCAGAGAAACCTACCGACAGCAGCAGCAACAGGGGTGTAATCAACCTGCATGAACAATTCAACAAGCAAACGCCAACAAAGAAACATTACTCAGCCTAATGTTGCTAGTGCATTGAGTGACTGAGGTGGCCACATGTCTTGCAAACACAGTGTTGTGTTTCGATGTAGCTGATTAGCTCTGTGTGTTTGTGTGTGTGTGTGTGTTGGCACAATTGCCAGAGAAATCATTAAAAATATGATTGATATTCAGTTACATTCCATTCTGTGGTTAAGTCCCACATTGATGATTTTGATAAGTCAGCAGTATTTATTATCAATCTGTTGGGATTTTTCCTCTCCCTGGAGTTTTTATAGGCTTTCATGGATTTAAGAAAGAAAATAAAATGAACATAAAGATAGCAGGCCATGAGAGGTGTATAGAAAACAGAAAAAAATTACTTAAATATAAAATGGGATAAAGTAGGACCAGGAGAGATTAACAGTGATTTATTTCAAGGAATGTGGGGGTGGCAAATCCAGAATCAATAGGTCAATCCTGCCGGCTTGTATCCCCAAATCCATAGGCCAAATGGAAGGGAATGTTTGAATGGGGTTCTCCCGAAACCCTAATTCCTAGTCTTGAAGCAGAAAACACTGGAGGCAGACTCCCTTATGCTCTGCAGGCCGCTCCCTGTTGAGTGAAACCCATGCACTGAGGACTGTGATCTGCTGTGTGTGAGGGCAGCTGATTTACCCACACACAGCTCCTCCTGACAGCAGCTGGACTCGCGTCTGTCCAAACAGCTTGGTATAGCCTAGCCAAGTTGACGCATAAGGTTAATCATTGGGGAGCTTAAAAATGCACGGTTCTCACTCTTAGGTAGGCCTATTTTAAACACATTGCTAACTGGAATGATGTAATTGATGGGAATTTGAGGCTTGTTGCATTTTTATAGACCTGCCTTTGTAAGCAAGAGGACTGGGAAGAGAAGTTTGTCTTCTTTTACCAACAATCCGTTCATAAGATGAATTCACATCTAGAAGACCGCAGCTGTCATGATATCTCCTATTTTCATTAAAGCATGATTAGTTAATTCTGTTTATAAATTTGGCTCTCTGGTCCTGGGCTCTGAGGGGATCTGTTTTGAAGCAAAACAAGTATTACATTTTTCTTTCCTCTTTGCACCTTACCCATCTACCTATTTACTAAGCGTAAAGACCAATAGACATATCGGTATTGTGATGGAGAATTTGGAGACGATTATTCTGATAGTACAGTATCTTTTTGGGTAAAGAGGGCCAGAACACTGTACAGTCAGCAGCAAGAGACAAATTGTCAAAACTCACATAGGGGCTAAAAACATTTGGCCATTCTCTGCACATTAATTATTTTATTCATCCAACCTTATGTTATATTCCTGATCGCTTGGAAGTCAGAAATGCTCTATATTTGGTTTGTCACAAAGACACATTTACTTCAGTATTCCTTAATTCCATAGGCCCAGTTGTCATATTGGGAACCAACAATTAATATAACTACTGGAAATTTGTTTCCTGGGACTCTGCAAAGAAGACGTGGTCTGGGTGACTAGTTTCCGCCAGAGCTCTTTCCAATGGGTTCAAGGGACCCAGGCCTTCTGGGCTTCCGGCTCATCAGGTGTCCTGGAGGAAACTTGCTTTCACGATGGGATGGCAGGCTCACCAGTCAACTGTTAGTGACTTTTCTTCCCAGGCATGTTAGTGTCTTGCTTCCTTAGACAACCTGGATGGAGTTTAGTTCACGCTTTTGCCTTACTACGTCTTATAGCATGGCATTCAAAGCACCGTGTTCAGTTAGCCCTGTAATGATGATGGAATATCACGGATGGGAAGCACTTGGAAATAATCATTTTGGGGATCAGTGGTAGAATTATTTATACGAATTTCAGCAATAAAGAGTGTGTATGCTACTAATGTTGATTCTCATAATAATTATTAATGTGAACACATTTTCTAACTTATTCCATCCTCATACAGTTCCTAGGGGATAAATATTATCATTGGTATTTTATGAGTGAGAAAATTTAAATTCAAAACAATGGGCTTCTTGTCCAAGCCATCCACTTGAAAGAGGAACTGGAATTTACAAATGCATCTTCTAGATTCAAAGTTTGTTTTCATTATGCTGTGGGTTTTATTATGTACCATAGCTTTAAAACAAAATTTGTGACACTTAATATGTTTTGTTTTGTTTCAAAACTAATTTTACAATAATTATACTGCATCTAGCATCCAGCTCTTTTCTTAATTCTATTGTGACAAAATTAAGTGAGGGGGGTGGGGATTCAGTGGATTTGCTCTTGCTTGGCACCTTAGGTGTGTTTTAGAGATTTTTGTCTTCCCAAGTTCAATGGTCAGGTTCATCATTGCCTGGGACTCCCATAAATGCTCACGTAACTCAATGATCTGATGACAAGGCCATATTTCCCTGTGTATGGCTGCCATGCTTCTATCTTTGGAGCCTGTCTCCGAAGGAAAACTTGCAGTAGCATGTAGCATCTAGTATTATGTCATTGATTTTTTTAATTGTAGATTAGAAATTCAGTTTTTTAAACTCTTTAAAAAAATCTAGTCTTCATTTCCAAAAAGTCAGGAGCTATGGTGACATAATGGGTTTACATGTTGGGCTGCAAACCACAGCTTCAGCAGTTCGAAACCTCCAGCAAGTCTTCATGAGGATTTCAGTCCCAGAAGGCTACTTAAGGCAACTCTATTCTGATATGAATCAGAATCAACTTGATGGTAGTGAAAGAGAGAGTGTCTTGATTTTAGGGAAAAAAAGCCAGTGACACTAATATAGGTATAAGGAAGAACTTTAAATCAAGAAATCATTTTATACCAAAAAAAAAAAAAAAGAGCCCAGCCCCATCCAATTAGAATCCGTGGGTCAGAGGTTGCCTGCAGGCCCTGAAACTCCTGCAGACTGAAGATTCATGAAGACTCAAGCAGGAGAATGTAGCAAGAAGGTCAAGTGGGCAGTGAGGAGCTCACAGGCAGGTGTGCGCAGGCTTATGTGGCTCCAAGGTCAACAGGAACGTGGCACAGGGTGCCACAGTCCCAAGGGTCAGCAGACCACAGGGACCAACACTACAGAAGCAGACCTGGGATCTGGGCAAGCAGGAAGGTGAATTGGGGCAAGTGAGATAGTTCTCCCTACTGGGACTCACAAAAAGACCACATCCCCAGGGAAGTGTCGGCAGACTGTCACCTGATTGATAGATGAAGTTCCAGCCCTGCCTTCACAGAGCTACATCAATATGACATAAAGTTGGATCATCACAATGGCTTTGCTGTTTGTTTTCTTTAATTTTCAGTAGGTGCTATAGATGTGCCAGTGGCTTTGGCAATGTGCGTACTGTTCTGTTTTCCTTTCTAAAGACGCATCTTGCTGAGCTAAAAGTCATTGTTGTGAGCGGTTTAAACCTTCCACGTGACTATAATTCTGTCACTTCCTGCAGAGACGCCACACGGACACATAAAGAACTGAGACTTCAGCCATGCTGAATGAAGTTCTAGAAGCCTTCAGAGATGTCGTTAGCATGACTTTTCTGTGGGATATGAAGATGCAGGAGTTTCCAAAGTAAAACATAGATGCATTTTGGGAATCAAAGAGCAAGAAAAAGGAAAACATCTAAACAGAGCATTATTTTGGCATCTGGCACCTTCTCACGTCGATAACATAGTGACCCCTTATGACAAAATACAACTGTAATCCTGATGGGAGGAAATCGCTGGGCCTTTTGCCCACATGGTCGCTTGGTCATGTTGGAACTGACAGCCTTTCATCAATGCCAAAGATTTAATCATGCCACAAGTATTCCTTTGGCTGAGACTAGACATCTTCCTAAGTTTGGTGTCATAGACATGCATGATTTTATTATTAATTTTAATGCCCCCAGGAAGTTTCTATCTTACTTGAGGAATTTACTAACTCTGCCCCCCCCCCCCAATAGTCAGTATTTCTGGGGGATTCAATAAAAGATACTTTTGATCCGGAGTTCCATTTTTCTTCCAAGGTCCTGCCCTACTTTGAAAGTTTCTATTTTAATTCATGAAATGTTTTAGGATTGGGCTGTAAACAACGGTGCCCTTTTCTCCAGCCTTGACTTTTGTGAACTTGAATGATAATGTGTAAAACCTTACTCTTCTATGAAATGGATGAACTTCCCTAAAGTCTTCACACATCTTAGCTGAGGAAGGATTAGAGATAAACCAAAAATTCGATGGCTGGTATTAGGTACGTATGTTATTCTATGTGAGATACTGTGTTAGGCCAGGATGACCAGAGAAACAAATCCAGTCACATTCACATATGTATAAGAAAGCTTTGTATTTCGAGAAAACATCCAGTCCAGTCCAGCTTAAGTCTGTAAGTCTGATACTGGTGCACAAGTCCCTCTTCAGACTCAGAAGAATGCAGGAATATCACATGTTGGTGGGTGCAGAGTCATGTGGATCCACTGGCAGTGGCAGAGCTCTGGCTGTAATCAGCGTCAGCCACCAGAAGGTGGAAGCAGAGAGAAGGGGAGGTTCCCAGGGTCCCCTTATGGGAAGAGCATGCCCACAAGGAGGCACCATCAGGCCATGACCTGATAGACAGGTTGACTAGGGCAGCCCATGGGAGTCGAAGGACTTCAGTATATTAACTGTTTCATGAAAGTGAGTTGAACTGAGCCCTCTGTGCTGCTGTGTGGACTGATTAGCTGTTATACTCCTTCTCGCTGTATAGACCTCTCCTCATGTAGGTATATGTAATCATTAGTGTCCTGTTTTTGTTTCTCTAGAGAACTCTGCGAAACACAATATATATGCATATGCACATACAGCCTAGTGTACATTCTACATACGAGTATATGTTTATACTAACTGACTCCCAGTCATCAACTCAGTTCCAACTCATAGCCACCCTACAGGGCCGAGTGGAGCTGCCCTTGTGAGTGTCCAAGAACATATTGTTGTGGGAGTGGAATGCCTTACCTTTCTCCCACAGATGTTTAAACTAATTTATCCATCCACCCATCCATCCATCCATCCATCCATCCATCCATCCATCCATCCATCCATCCATCTATCCATCCAGAACTATATGCAAAGACAAGTGAGAGGAAATCAGAAACACTTTCTGAAAGAGGATGGAGAAGCTCCTGTCTACAAGCTGCAAAAGTGTCAAGGTTGGTTAGAAATGAGGAGTACTACTTAAGAAGAGTCAAAATTTGTGCGCCATTAGTTGATTTACAGAAGTGGAGCCTCTGTGACAGTCTCTTATTCCTACTCCCTCCCTTCCCCCTCTTGTGGCCTTAGAGATGCCTTCTGGTCCAAACCTAGACGGCTCTATCCAATGCTTGTCAGATACATGAGGCTTATGAATAGAGAAAGGTACTTAGGTTAAAAAAAGTAAATTATACATTAAATTAGTAGGTGAATCTTTGTATGCCCCTTTCTAAGCTCTCTAATTTCACGAGAACCTCACAGAGTAGGGATACTGCTCTGGAGACTAGCATGTGATATTGCTGCTTTAGTAACTTGAGGGGACTCATTATCTTGTATTGCACACGGAGGCAATTCACACCATCTCCATGAGAATAAGCCTCCCACACATTTGTGAGAAGATTCTGCTTGGGGTTTGTTTTCTGGAAAACTGCTCAGCACACTACCTCCCTAAAAAGGGGACCACAGCAAACATATTGCCACATAATAATTCTGGTTCTTATAGTTTAAGATGTAGGAATGGTTCCTGTATTCTCCCAGTATTTTCTGTACTTTCGCTCTGTGCTAGAGTATTCCTACCTATGCAGACACTTTAGTGCATACCCGCCTATTGAGATGTATGTTAGCTGGGTACCTATTGTTTCATTAGCATCTTTTGACTATATTATGAATTTATTTATTTACTTATAAGCAAAAGATAAAACAGTGGCAAACACATTCAGGAATAGTTACTAGTGTCTAGATGCTGCTCTCAGGTACCTCAATATATTAAATAAATATAATACTTTTATTGAAAAGCATTGAAAGGTATCTGTAGAATGTTTAAAAATTGTTTCTGAGATACAATAGATTTATTAAATGTCATCTTAATGTCTTCAAGACATTATATCAACATTTAATTGATGTTATGGCTAAAATGAGAATTTTTTTAATTAAAAATTTTGGAACTGAAATCTCATTAATGTTCATTTTTTGGAGAATATGAGTTGAAAATGAAGATATAATGGGACAGCTTTGAGTGACTGGAATCTTGGCCAATATGTGCTTCACCAACATTTTAAAGAGCTCATTTGTGCTGAGAAGTCACTTTATTAAAGTAAAATATTAATATTAAGGATATGAAGACTGGGGATAGTAATCTGTATGTGGGAACCTACTTTTGGGATGTACTCACTGAGACAAGAATTTGATTTTTCAAGTAGCAAACTTACTAGCAAACTTAGAAAATTTATTTTGTAGATATTGTTACTAATAATAAACACAAATTGCTTTTCTTTGTATTTGTGAAGCGCTTTGTAGATCTGGAAGACTTAGGATGTTTAGACTGTCGTTGTTAGGTGCTCTTGGGTCTATTTCAACTTAGAGCATTCCATGTAACAGAGTAAGTCTGCCCTGTGGGCTTCCTAGGCTGTCCTTAGAGGCCTGATGATTTGGAATTGGGCTGATCATTTTAAGTTCTCTTGTTCAAACCCACCAGCTCCTATGCATTGAAAAATGGGGCTGACTGCTCCCTGTAATATTTGCAGTCTTTAAAACCCTTTGTAAGGTCACCATAAGTAGGAATCAATTCAAGGACAGGGGTTTGGCTTTCTCTGGAACCTTCACAGGACTACATTTCCAGGTCTCTCTTCAACTGAGCCACTAAATGGATTTGAATCACCAACCTTTGGGTGAGAAGTCAAGAGTTTAACCATTGTGCTACCTGGGCATCTTTTCTTGTAAGATGTAGGAACCCAATAAATGTTACAATTAGAATGAGTCAGTTAGACTAGGCTTATGTCCAATGAAATTCTGACCACATTGTAGAACTCATTCATTATTCAGGGTCAAATGGAGCTGGGAGGCGCAAGTTAATTTGAGTTGGTTAAAACTAATTTTTAAGATTGAAAAATACATCTATGCCATATTCCTTCCCTTTCATCAGTTTCTGCTTACCTCCCTCTGATAAGATATTATCTTTTATGTTAGTGTAATCACAGCTCCAATTCCTCCACAAATATATCCCCAATTCTACCTTGAGGACCTGGTTATACCAGAGGATGTACAGTGGTGCAGCAGGGATCTGGAAACACAGGGAATCTAGGGCGGATGAACCCCTCAACCCCAGCGGTGCGAGTGGTGACACCAGGAGGGAAGGGGGTGTAGAAAGGGAGAACCGATCTCAGGGATCTACATGTAACCTCCTCTCTGGGGGATGGGCAATGGGGAGGTGGGTGACGGGAGACGCTGGGGAGTGTAAGATAAGATATAATAATTATTTATAAACTATCAAGGGACCAGGGGGAAGGGGAGAGCGGGGAGGGAGGGGGAGAGGGAAAAAAAGGGAAACCGAGCTGATTCCAGGAACCCAAGTGGAAGGTGAATTATGAGAATGATGAGTGCAATGAATGTATAAGGGTGCTTTGCTCAATTGATGTATGTACAGATTGTGATAAGAGCCTTATGAGCCCCAATAAAAAGATTTATTAATTAAACAAAAAGAATCACAACACACAAAAAATATCCCTAATATCTTTATATCAGGCCTCTCTATATTTTTTGTCTCTAGCAATATAAACTATTGTGACAGCAGCATCCCGCTACTTACCTCAGAGTTTAAGTGTAAGTGCAATGCGGTGAAGGGCTTTGAGATTTCTACAAGGGCTCCGGTCGGCAAGGCCTCTGCAAGATGTTCTGCAGAGGAGTCAGTCTCTCAGGCTGAGCCCTTCCGGCAATGGATGACTTCTATCTCCTGTCATCCCACATTCTCCTCTTCCTTATCCTCTTCCTTCCCTGCCTTTCACCTCCTTTCCTTCCTCCATCCTTTTCAATCATCCTTTCAAAAGGTTAATGTCCAATCTTAGGTCATTCCAGCACTGAAGCATCCAATGGGCTGGATTCAGCCTTTGGGTCAAATGAGATGCCGTTTGGATCAATCTCATGTGTAGTTGGTGGCCTGCAGAACAAATGCCGTCTTTTCTAAGTATAGACGGTGTATCATCTGAAGAGGAGATACTTGACCTGGGATTTCCTGGCATGATTAACCATTATATAATATGCAAATTTTTCATAACCTTGAAAAATTACCATCAGACTGTCTTCAAACTACGTCACACCCTATGTTTTTCCCTTGTTGTAGTCCGTTCATTGGATGACTCTTTTTGCCTGTTGGCCATAGACCCTTCCCTTGTTCTTGGACCTGACATCTCTGCTGTGAGAGCTCCTGAAGAAGAGACCACTTCTCACGTTTAAGTCAAGTTTTGCAGTTCAAAGAGGAAACTCTTTCTGCTCTTTCCTCGCAGCTGGGTTCTTCTTCCTCTCCAGGTTCAGAAGCTGATGAAAGTGCAGGAACTGGTGCTGGAACCAAGGACTCTAATAGCTGCCTACTGCTGGACTCCTGGAGCCCTTTTGTCTTTCCCTCTTGTCCTCAGGGATGCTCCCAGGACCGCAGGATCCCGGGGTATGGTGCACTGCAGGGTGTAAAAGGATGCACAGCAATACTGAGTCTTGACATCTCTCAGCCTTTGGAAAGCACAGAGCGCTACCACAGGACTGAGACTTTCTTTTTCATGATGAGGTGTTGGACAAACTCAGAAAAGTCAAACAAGCTGAAGAAGTGAAATAATGCAATTGGACATTCAATCTTGGGGGATGTAATTTTTTAAAGATCATTTGCAGTTCTAAAAAGGTCCATTTGTTTCTTTAAGCACAGACTGACGATTTCCTTTTCTTTCCAAGGCCAACTGGGCCTACATTCATCTTCATGACCCAAAGACACGCTTGGCCTTCAACGCTTTCCTCGCAAAGAGCCATCAGCGGTACCCTTCTGGTCAGTTCCCGCTCTATTTCTTGCCTCTTGTAGACTTTTAACTTTTTCATCCATTTTCTACTGTGGCATGTTTGAGAGTTCTAGAGAAACTGAGGCAGGAGTAGGGATAGACTTCCTATGCCTGGGCCTCTGTATAAGTCCTCAATTTTCTTTTCCCATTCGATCTATGTTCTTTGAAACAGAGAACTTCATGCAAAAGACGTCTCCTGTACGTAACATAGCATCCGGATACACACAAGTCCAAGGACAGTCTGCTGGGTTTTTTTTTTTAATGTTTAAAGTTTTTAAGCAGTACATTCTGCCTAACTCTTCAACTGTTCAGTTGGAAGCCGCCACGAGCAGCTCCCCTGGAGTAGGACTGGCTTCTCGTGCTGATCAGTTCCCGTCTGCGAAAACCCTAGGGAGGTCACCTCAAGTCCTCATCGACTGGATGGTAAGGAGGTTTTGTGTTGTTTGTTTTGTGTGTGTGTGTGTCAGTTCTTGATAGCAGCAGCCTTCCTTTCCAAAATATGATTTCATCTCTAATTTGCATAATACAATATCAGGACTCTCATATGCCCGTGTACCTTGGCCTTGAGGGTGTAACTATTCAATCTTTCATTAAGAAGGTAGAAGAAAAGAGAGATGGAGAAGCAAGTTTGGTGTGCCTCCCTGTTTCGCCTGGCATATTGGAAGAATGTTAATTAATCTACTTCTGTAGCCACACACAGTGATTACAGAAGTCATGAGTGCTTTGTATATTTTTACATCAAACACAAAGAGAAAGGAAAAAGTAAAAAGACTGAAATGAAAACATGTCCATCTTTGTGTCGCTATTTCCCTACAGTTGCTACTACTAATGGTGAATCAGGGGCCAGGGATCCTCTCTGCCTGCACAGGGTGTTGTTGCGTGGGGGCCTGTGTCCTGAGGAGCCCTGGTGGTGAAGTGCTTCTGCTTTGGGCAGCAAAGCCAGGTCAGCAGGTTGAGACCATTGGCTACTCAGAGGAAAACATGGCTTTCCACCTCTGTAGAGTTAGTCTTGGAATCCCACTAATGGCAGTTCGATCCTGACCTAAAGGGTCCATATGTGTTGGAATAGACTCCTTGGCTGTGAGTTTGGGTTTGGTTACCTGCATTCTATGTAATGAGTTTTGCCATTGATACCCAATGATGCTAAATGAATTCAAAATTGCTGAATAGATTGCCAACCCTTAACTTTTAAACCACTTGTGTCAGGTTTAGAGAAGAAAGATAAGAAGTATATCTGATACTTTATTTCTCATCTCTTGTGTAAGTCATGATGTACTCAGCTGATAACCAAATAGAGAGTGATTAAAAAAAACACCTTGTAGAGCCATGGAAGAAAGGCCTGGTGATCTACTTTTGAAAAATGAACCCTTAAAAATCTTGCAAAGCACAGTTCTACTCTGATGTATGTAGAACTGACAGGACTTGGAATTAACTCAAGGGCAACTGGCTTGGGGGTTTTAGATCATGGTCCCATGGCCTCTGCGGACAGCCTCATGTGGAGTTCAAGTTGTGTAATTCTTATACTCCTAGTAGTTGTTTCCTAGGCAAGAGCAAAAATATTGATTTTTTATCATAATTCAGAGCACATCCTTGAAGGGTCTTACAAAGACCCTGCTATTAAATATGTTTTGTGGGTTAAAATATATGCATTACAGAGTTGACACCACACACACATATCATACACCCCAGGGACAAACCTCCTCAGGTGTGTCTATGCGTGCGTTTGTGTGTGTGGTGGTGGGGGGGTTCCCACCACCATTGATTCGATTCTGACCCAGGGACAGAGGACAATTGCTAGAGGACACAGATGAACTCCTTGGGGTCTTTGAGACTGTAAATCCTTATGAAAGAATACAAGCTCATCTGTCTACCACCGATCGGCAGCCTTCTGGGTATCAGTCCAATACTTAACCGACTAGGCTGCCATATAGCCCATGTAAATAATTTACTCCTAAAAATCATCCAGAAGTAGAAGATAATAGACAACTTTTTGAAAAAAAATCTTTGTAATTTTCTGAATCTGGGTGGAAATAAATATAAACAAAATGGAAAATTGCTTACATTTGTATTGATTTAAGAGAAATTGTCCCCATGAGAAGCATTTGATTTTATATAAATATAACTCTTATGAGGATATGAGTTCTTCAAACAGCCTCTTGTACATATATTTCTCTACCTGTATATACACATATATTCTTATAAGCATATATATGACTCATGTTCTTCAGTGAGTTACACTTTATATAAAACAGTCATTTGTTATGGGACTGAAAGCATTGATTTTAAAAGTTAAAACAAAGGTAAATAATTATCCACTTTATTTATACTCATTGTTAATTCAATGAGGAAAATCACCCTCTCAAAAAATTATCTAACAGTTATCTATCACCTCCTGTTTCTGGACAATTTCTTTCTTTCTTTTAAAAAAGAATCATTTTATTGGGGGCTCATTCAACTCTTATCACAATCCATACATACATCAATTATGTAAAGCACATTTGTACATTTGTTGCCCTCATCATTCTCAAAACATTTGCTTCCCACTTGGGCTCTTGGAATCAGCTCCTCATTTTTCACTTTTTCCCCCTCTCTCCTCACTCCCTCCTCCCTCATGAACCCTTGATAATTTATAAATTATTATGTTGTTTTATCTTACACTGCCCGACATCTCCCTTCACCCACTTTTCTGTTGCCCATCTCCCAGGGGGGGGGTTATGTGTAGATCCTTGTCATCAGTCCCCCCTTTCTACCCCACCTTCCCTCTACCCTCCCAGTATTGCCACTCTCACCACTTGTCCTGAGGGGTTCATCTGTCCTGGATTCCCTGTGTTTCCAGTTCCTATCTGTACCAGTGTACATTCTCTGGTCTAACCAGGTTTGTAAGGTAGAATTGAGATCATGATAGTGGGGTTTGGGGAGGAAGCATTTAAGAACTAGATGAAAGTTGTTTGTTTCATTGATACTACACTGCACCCTGACTGGATCATCTCCTCCCTGCTACCCCTCTGCCAAGGGATGTCTAGTTGCCTACAGATGGGCATTGGGTCCCCACTCTGCACTCCCCCCCATTCACAATTATATGTTTTTTTGTTCTTTGGTGCTTGAAACCTGATCCCTTCGACCCCTCATGATCATACAGTCTGCTGTGCTTCTTCCTTGTGTAAGGTGACCAGATTTTAAAATTGGTAAAGTGGGACAACATTGGCCGGGGTGAGGTGGGGGGGTGTTCTTGATTAAACATTAGGTCTGTATGGAGCAACAAAAATTTTCAGGGAATGCAAAAATAGCATTGTAATATATATTTTTAATTTCAACATAAGTACAATTTACAAATATAATACATTAAAATATGTATAGTATTTTTTATTCTTTGGCATATTTCTTATTTGAGTGAATTTTTTAGTAGATTGCTGTCATTTAAAAGGTAATGAAAATTTTCACAAGAATTTGTTAAATTATATTTCACACATAAAAAGGCTTTCAAAGTCTCAACACTTAATTGTGATTTTTCTGATATCCACACTTTATTTACTACAGAAAAAAACGCATTCATTCACAGCATTAGGTCCTGGTAAGGACAGCACGTATTCCACAATTTTTAGTGCATTATTGTATGGAACATGGTTTGCTTCAAAATGATGAGATATTTCTAACTATTTGCTCTCTATTGTGATTTTTGCTGATGCCCAAGATTTAACCTTTTCCTTATCAATATATTTTTAAATAATGATACCTCATTAAAAAGATCATTTTTGGAAATATTACTGTATGGGAAGTTTTGAGTAATATGATCGAATGGTTTTTGCACATCATTCCACTTAAGTTCTTGTTTTAATGTAACCCATTGAAAATGTTCAAAACTTTGTAGTGTACCATTCACTCTTCTAAATAATCTATGCAGTTACTATAGAACTTTTTAACATGATTCATATCTGCATGATTTATTGCACCTTGTTCTTTTAGCTGGCTTATACTATTATGGATAGTTAACGGAAGAAAATTATTTTCAAACCACTCTTGACAATGAAATTTTAAATTATTAACTTCATCTGCTACTTCGATTACTGAAATTTTGTCACTTTCAGTAAGTTTTATAGCATTTTGAAAAAGAGCTGCTTGATTGTGTACAAACTCCATCCAAATTTTTGAAGATTCCTTTTCAAAAAAAGTCTTCTAAAATTCTAGGACATTTATCCAGTGATAGAAAGTAAGATTTCAAAGGATCGTATATTTTCAAAATTCTTTAGACAGCTGACAAAAGAGCTAACCATCACGTCTTACTGTGTCCAAGTATTTCCTGATATTTGACTTCCACAGTTTCACAAATTTTTTAAGCATTTCAACATGAACAGTGTATATATAGAAATAAGAATATATTTTAATAACAATATTTTCCACATCTATGGGAAACAAATCAGCAGCTGTTTGAATGGTATTATGTATTATGTGCTCTGCACAACCAACACCAATAATGTTTTGATTAAGGTTTTTGTTTAATTTATAAAAAATATTATTTGTACCTCTTCTCGCTTTTCCTCCAAAATTTGCATTTGTGTTGTCTGCATAATATGCAATCATTTAATATTTCCCAAAATAGTAATAATGGAACTGAAAATTATTTCAGAAGTTTCACCAGGCACAGAAACAAAATCTAAAATTCTAATTTTTATTCCAGTTTCCGAATCAAAAAATCTAATAATGTTTGGAAATAACTTTATATCCTTATGATTGGATGCATCAGAATATATGGATATAAAATTAATATTTCTAGATTTTTGTTTAATTCTGAAAATGCATATGGGGAAATCACATTACACACAATTGCCTTGCATTTTGTTCTAGCACAGGCAAAATTTTTGTTGATTAACTTTTTGATAACTTGTGATGTACAGTCCATAGATCTGAAGGAATGATTGTGATTAATAGCATAAAAAGACATAAGTCCTTCTGCTAATGCTAATTTCTTTTCTTCGTCTCCATAAGTTGTTTTCCAAAAAAAAATGCTGTATTTTGGAGGAAGATGCAGCAGTATTAAAATATCTTTTATGTTTCTGTGTCTCCAAGTGCTTTGAAATCTCATTCTTCCTGCCGTGCGAAATAGAAAATTCACCATTACATTTCTCACATTTTACCATGTAATTGCTTTTGGCTTTTTTAATAAAAGGAAATTCACTTCTTAGATCATCGTTGAATTTGCATCCTCTTTCTTACTCATTCTGTTAAAAATTAAAAAAAAATTTAAATTATATTATAAAGTATTATATACATATTGCTTAAAAACAGCAAGTAGGTACATAATTACATAACATATTGTTAGCTTATAAATTAAATTAATTTGATTGTTATAAAGTGACTATATTTTAATTAATTATTTTAATTTTAATCCTATATTTTTTTCTAAATAATAACAAATTTAACTTGTATTATTTTTTCTCTGAATTTGCCATAATGTAAGTCGCAAGTGTCACTTTCAAGGCCAGCGCTAGACATTTTTGCCGCCACTATCAAATATAAATAATATGAGTACTGTCTGCTAAATTCAAGAAAATTTATGTAAGTATGAAATAAATAACTTACCTAAATTATCTGAATATCTGATTTGTTGACATCACGTAACTAGCACTAGCAAACAGTATGATGTGTATCGTCTGAGAGACAGTTACAAAATGTTTTCGTCATAGTCAATGTCAAAAAATGCCATTGTTCATTAAGTCCAAACAATGGTGGTTGAATTCTAACAACTGATCAGCAATGCAAACTTTGATAAGCAGTTCTCAATAATCAGTTCTCAACAATTATTTTTTATTATTAAAGTTTAACATTATAAAATTAACAAAAATAATATAAAATTCATATCCTAGCAAAATAGCCACATGGCAGCTGAAAACCGTATATTCCCTTCTCTTTCTCCCATTGTTCCCTAGCTTGTTGTGCATTCTTTCAAAATATCGGGACTTTTTAAAAATGCCACAGGACGCAGGACAAATTGTTAAAAATCGAGACTGTCCTGCCAAAAGCGGGATGTCTGGTCACCTTATCCCTGTGGGCTTTGTTGCTTCTGGGTTAGATGGCCACTTGTTTACCTTCAAGCCTTTAATACCCCAGACGCTATATCTCTTGATAGCTGGGCACCTTCAGCCTTCTTCACCACACTTATGCACACATTTGTCTTCAGAGTTTGTATGGGGAAGGTGTGCACACAATGATAATTTTTGTTCTTTGGTGTCTGCTACCAGATCCCTTCAACATCTTGGTTTGTTTCTTCCATGTGGGCTTTGTTGCTTCTGAGCTAGATGGCTGCTTGCTTACCTACAAGCCTTTAAAACCCCAGGCACTATATCTTTTGATACCTGGGCACCATCAGCTTTCTTCACCACATTTGCTTACGCACCCATTTGTCTTCAGTGGTAGTGTCGGGAAGGTAGATATTATGGAATGACCGCTTAGTAGAGCAATGTGCTCTTGTATTGAGGGAGTATGTGAGTGGAGGTCCAATGTCCATCTGCTACCTTACTACTAAACCTGTAAATATATACACATAAATCTATACCCCCATCATCATATATAAATATATTTACATGTGTACATGCTTATATTTAGACCTCTATGTATGCCTTTTGCCTCCTATTTCTTTCCTCTATTTCCTTTTGCTTTCCTCATGTCTCACTATCATGCTCAGTCTTCATTTGGGTTTCAATAATTCCTCTCAGTTACATTGCCCTAGATCACTCCCTACCAGTCCTCTCACCCCCTCCTTGCCACTGGTTATCAATCGCTCCTTGTTACCTTGTCCCTGGGTTGATTAACACTACTGCACTTCCCCCACCTCCCACTCTCCCATGTCCCCCTGGAACCATTGTTTTCTTCTCCACATTGTTTATCCAGCCTATCTTATCTAGATAGACCTGCAGAGAAAATAATAATATACACATAAAATATCCCCAGCACCAAGCAAAGTGACACAGAAAAGTAAAGCTACCATGGCAGCAACAACTGAAAAAATCCACTGACATACAAAATCTAAAAGAAGAAAAAAATGGAATAAATAAAGAAAAGCCTGTAAATATTTCAAGGTCTGTTTGTTGACCTTTAGCAGTGTTTTCTTGTTAAGTCTGATGGGGTGTCACGCCCTGGCCTCAAAGTCTATTTTTGATACTCCCTTGGGACTTCCTAGTTCTGCTCCCCTTGCTGTTCTATTGCACATCGTTAGTATTCTGCCTCAGTGTGGTGGGGTCAGCTCAGTCACACAACCCACACTGTGTCTCCAGTGTTGTCCCATGTAAGGCTATGGGTCCGTGCAGGATGTCCCATCTCATAATGGGACCGGTCATATGGTCCTCTCTGTGCATTGGCTGCTCTGAGTGGGGCTGTTGTCCTCTGAGCTTGGTGGGCCAGGGTGTGCTCCACTCCAGTCCTCCCCCGTCATTTGCTTCCGCCTCCTGACTGGGTATGGTAGGTCAGTTCCTTCCCCCCACCCCCCCCCCCGAGGGTCTATTGTCATTCTCTGTGGCACACCCTTCCATGGTGGGGGGCAGGCTGGTTCTGGTTGGGGCTGGTATGTTTCCCTCCTGGTTTGGCATGTCATGGTGGGGTCTGTATGCACATTCCAGTTCTGTGGGGACACAACCAATACTCTCCCCCTGGGTGGATTAGTGCCCTGCTCCCCACATGTCATCATCTACGTTTCTCCCCACCCCAATTCTCCCTCCTCTTTCCTCCTTTCCCCTTTATGTTGGACTCACATGTACCTCCCTGAGTGTGGTTTGCCCTCTCCCCAACTACCTATGTTTCCATCCATTTATTGCAAGGTAAGTGTCTGTTCTTCTCTTCCTGCCATGCTGATTGTACTTACCTCAGGGAACTCATGTTATACCTGTCCTTTTGAGATTGGCTTACCTCGCTTAACATGATTCCTTCCAGCTCTTCCCATGAAACAACGTGTATCATGCGTTTGTCCGTGCTTTTCAGTGCTGCATAGTACTCCATTGTGTGAATGTGACAAAGTTTACTAATCCACTCGTCTATCGATGGAAACTTAGGTTGTTTCTAAGCCTTTGTGATTGTGAATTGTGCCACAATAAACATTGTGGTTTGCAGATGACTGGTTATGTTTTATTTGGTACCTCCTCTAGGTATATGCCCAGTAGAGGGATGACTGGGTCATAGGGTAGATCAATTTCCATTTTCTTTAAGTATTTCCAGATTGCTTTCCACAGTGGTTGTACAAATCTATACAACCACCAGCAGTGGAGGAGGGTTCTTACTTCACCGCAGCCCCTCCAACACTTGTTGCTCTCTGATTTGATGATTTGGGCTGGCCTCAGGGGTGTTAGGTGGTATCTCATGGTTGTTTTCATTTGGATTTCTCTATGGCTAATGACCTGGAACACTTACTCATATGCTTTTTGGACATATAGGTCTCCCCCCTAGTGAAAGTTCTTTTCAGTTCTTTTGCCCACTTCCTAGGGGGTTAACTGTTTTCCTCTTTTGGCAGGCCATGAAGGTGTTATAGATTTTAGTAATGAGCCCTTTATCCGATGTGTCTGGACAATTTCTTAAGAGCATACAATTTATATCTAGAATGATAGTAGATAATAGGATGAATCTCTGAAGCAAATCATTAATACAGCTCGAAAAGACCTTTGTAATATTTCAGATATCTGTGCATTGTTTATATTTTAATCAAAACTATGAGGCTGGCAAACTGAAGAACTGATCTCACCTCATAAATAAAGGATTATTTTATCCTTATTCAAATATTTCACTACATTTATAAGATAAAATTTATTATCACGTATTTTCCATATGCTAGGTAATTTCTTTAGTATTTTAAGATAAAAATAGCATTTTGTAAGTGTACAAGATGAGGTTGGCTTGTATTCCAAATTTAGCAAGATAAAAATGAAGAACTAATGAAAAAGCAAAATATAAATCATAGAAAATAACTGGTCTCAGAAAAGGTATACCACTGAATTAAAACCTCCTATTTATAAATTGAATGTATATGTCAAAAAACAAACAAAACTCTTAAGTCTCTCTCTCTCTCACACACACACACACGCGCATGCGTACATGAAACTAGCCTCACATTTTCTGTATATTCTTTGGAAACATCAATATGCTTTGCAAATTAATCTGCTGCAACGTGCTCTGCTACGGCAGAATCTGGGTAATTAGGATGGCCCGTGGGTCCGTGGGTGAGGTAAATGGTGAAGCACTACTAACCCAAAGGTTAGCAGTTGCAACCCGCCACAAGTTGCAAAAGAGGTCTGGCAAGCCACTTCTGAAAGGTCCTGGTCCTGGAAACCCTGGGAAGCCATTCTGCTTTGCACACATGGGCTCCCCGGGAGTTGGAAGGGCATCAAAAGCGACTAGCAGTGACAGCAATCAGGGTGCTGGCGTGGAGTGTAGAGGAACGGTAGGTGGTGGTGGGTGTCAGGTGTCCTCAAGTCTGTTCTGACCCATCAGGCCCTGTGGACAACAGAAGAAAGCCCTGCCTTGTCCTGTGTCATCCACACAAGTTTCCTCTTGGTGGAACCCCTGGTTGTGGCCTCTATGTCATCCCATCTTGTCAGGGCTTCTAATCCTAGGTAGGAGCTTTATTTCTAAGGGCTTCTTTTATGGTTCTTCAAGTATATCCAGCTGACTTGCTATCATGAAACTACATGTGCCACCTAAAAGGGACCAAGACAAAAGTGCTCACTTCACAATTCTAAGTGTTGGTGTTTTTTGTTTGTTTTGTAGGTCTCAGTTTATCTTAAGGAGCCCTGGTGGCATAATGGTTAAGAGGTGGGTTGCTAAGCAGATGGTCAGTAGTTCGAATTCACTGGTGACCCTATGGGAAGTAAGACATGTCAGTCTGCTCTGGTCAAACTTACAGCTTTGGAAACCCTATGCGGGCAGAACATGCGATCCAACACAGTTACTGTGAGCAGGAATTAACTTTGAAGACACAGGGCAGTAATATCAAGGTTTGCTTTGCAATTTATTTGGCCATCCATTTTTTTTGTTTTGTTTATTGGTTACATGATTAGATAGCTAGCTAGCTAGCTAGATAGATAGATAAACAAAAAGAGATATTTCCTATTTAAAAATATCTTAAAACAGGCTTCTGGGGGGCAGTTGCTCACAAGCAGGAAGAAAGCTCTTCTTGACTGGATTCCCTCTGAGTTCAGTGTTTCTTTCTTTCCAGGTCTATCTAAGGAATGTAGCATATTTTACAGCACTTCTTACAAAATAATACATTTTGTTAGCAAGTTTCGATAGACTGCTAATTTCCAGATTCCAGAGGATGCCCACACTCAATAAGGACTGCAGGACACTGCTGCCAGGAATAGTCAGGAGCCACCTTTAGAGGTGGGTAGCTCAGGCAACACACCCCTGATTTCTTATTTATCACATCTCATATACCCAGTATGAGTGAAGGCAATAATTAATTAATCAGGGTTATTGCAAAGGGATTCCAACTTTGGGTATGAATTCAAACTAGATTATTTTAAAGATTTTTTTTTCATGTTGAAAATCTATGATGAAAACATACAAAAGCCAATGGTAAATTATGTAATCATTGGAACTGCTACATAATAGAGCCTATACCAGGCACTGTTTCCCAGAGCTACTCTACAGAGTGATGCAGTTTTTGGCTTGCATAAGGGATCCTTTGAAAAACGCAGCCTGAGATCCATTCTCTTTTTATAACAATATGAACTTCCTGGGATGAAAAAATGATCGATATATAGTGTTTAAGATTGATACCTAACCCGATAACGACATGTTATTTCCATGTTGCAGATGCAGATGAAGGCTGGAGGGGTTTGGTGAATTGGCCAGGTAGATTCAGCTAGCTATAGTCAGGTTTGAACCCAGGCCTGTTTGGATTCAAAGCCTTTTCCATATACTCTCATACCATAAAGTCTCATAGGCAAAGAGATGTGTGAGAAAAGGAGTGGTGTCGCATGGAATACTCATGAAGGTTCTGGAAGGAAACTCCCTTAAGGAATGGACATGCAGCTGCCCTCCTGCATCTGGCTGGTCTTGTTTCTGTCCCTGCTTATTGCTAGGCTGGAGTGTTAAACACAGAACAGGCTTCCTCCGACTTCTCCGACGGCATGAACAATCACATCATTCTGTCCTAGAGGCGTCGTTTCTCTGTCTCTTCTTTTGATTGGACTCAATATGGGCAGGACAGCCACACACCTTGGTTGCTTGATAACAGGCCATACTCCATGAGATTGAATATGCCCTTTCTCTTTGTCTCTTGTCTCTCTCCCTCTCTGCCAGTTTATATCAGTCGTTCTCAACCTGTAGGTCGGGTCCCCTTTGAGGGCCCAATGACCCTTTCACAGGGGTCTCCAGATTCCTAACATTCTCAAAATTACACTGATGAAGTAGCAATGAAAATAATTGTATGGTTGGGGGTTCACCACGACATGGGGCACTATAGGAAAGGGTGGCGGCATGAGGAAGGTTGAGAACCACTGGTTTAAATCACTGCCTCTGTAGAACGCCAGCAGACCATCTTTCCTTCTGATCCTGATGAACGCTCTCTTTTGAGTTTGCAATGATCTTAGAGCTCAAAAGTGTGTGTGTGTGTGTGTGTGTGTGTGTGTTTGCGGTGGGGGTGGGCCCCCTCAGCGATGACTTCTTCAATGTATCAAATACTGGGGTAAACAGAGCATATACCCAGAACCTTCTGAGTGGATATGCAGCTCCGTGAGATTAAGGCATATTCATGAAATGGGGGGACGCGTGCATGTATGCATCTCTGCGCCGCTGCGATTACTTAGAAATTAGCTATCGCCAACATGCTCCTCTGTGTTGCAGCTCTCTTCTTTGCCTGGAGAAAGTACGCTGCTTGGCATCCCTCGGCAGGGAGACCGCTCAGATGAGAAGTGAAAGGCAGCCTGGAGAAAGCCCTAGGGCGCCGCCATCACTCCCTGGGAGACTGATGTTTCGATGCTGTTCCCAGGCAGGGCTGATGCTCTGGCCAGAATCCAGGGTAGGAAAGGGGCCTGATGTGCCACCTTCTGCCGCCGAGGCCACAAGGGGAGGGGGACGGCGGTTCCCAGCACGTGCAGTGGGGGACAGCAGAGTTTGCACCCCACTGTGCAGAGAGCTTCTCTCCGCACGTTTCAAGGAATCTATGAAACTTGAAATGTGCAGACCTGCGCCAGTCACAAGGTAGTCTAGCGTGAAGACCGAGGATGTCTGTAGGAACTGATCGCTCTGGCTTATGTAAACAGGCAGTGGTTTCCGAAGGATTGTCACGGAGTCTGTGTTAGGACCACTGGGTGTCATCGAACAGAGTCCCAGTCACAGCAGCGCCATAGAGGAGCAGCCAGCCTCCTCCTCCTCCTTGGAGCAGCGGGGACGTCTCACCTGCCACGTGGAGGCTGGCCGGAGCCCCGGGTTCCTTCTGGAGCAGGGAGGAGACTGGTGAGGACACGGGGCTGAAATGGCTGGCAGACATAGCCAATATGGCAGAAGCCCTTTGGGGGTTCGGGTCTCCCCTCATAACCGGTATGACCTTCTCCTGCGTTGGTTTATTGTGTACATCTGATGATTCACCATATCGCCATTGAAGTGCAGGCCCTAAAGGAAACCATCACCCAGGGGATAGTTCTTTGACTGTTTGCTCACATCCAGTGCCAATCCAGTCTGAAACGAATGCCCGCGCCAGAGCTACTGATACAGTGGTAGGACTTCAGTGTACTCTTCACATTTTGCACGTGGAAAATGCACTTTGAATAGGACACTAACACTAAGAGAGAAGAAATACATTTTGAAATCAACGTCTCCTGTTACCCCAGTCTTCGGTTTCGAAGATTGGAATAGATTGGATTCTTTCACCCAGTATGATTAAAAACAAACAACCAAATAAGGGTTTATAAATATATATAAATTTGGTGTAAACAGATGCATTTCAAACGGCGTTTACTCAGAAGGTGTGGGGAACCACCAAGGTCTCCCAGCATGATGTGCTTCAGAGTGCTCTGTCATTTGAAGGACATGGACGAAACCGCAGTGGCAGGCAGATGGGCGATGCTTGTGAACATAAACTGGCGCTGGTTTCCCCACGGTGTTCTTCCCATCAATTGATTGGACCAATTTGTTGCCCAGTTCTTGAGGTGGTTGAAGGCAAAACTTAAACACTCAGTGAGCAGGTATTCCTGCACTCTTGATATCCACCAGGTAGTCTGCCGGATCTGGGGCTGGGACAGACGGAGCAGAGCCTGTTTTTGTCTTTCAGGAATTGTAATGGCAGAGAAGTCGCCTGCAGCTCTCACAGCGAATAATCAACAGTTCATAATAGGGATACCACCATATTGGTGTATGTTTGAAGGCAGCAGTGACAAATGACTCATGACAGTGGGATTCGATTGGACACGGGGGAGGGTATTCCAAACAGAGAATCATGCGAAAAAGGAATGGGTACAGTGACCACTGGGTTGGAGCAGAGAAACACAATTTACTCTGTGATTCCCGAAAATAAGCCTTGCAGCTTTATTTGCAAGGGACTTGGTTAGGCATTGGGCCAGCTCTTTAAACCCCACAGCGACTTTGTGGGGGAGAGATGAAGCTATCTGGTCCTATAAGGTTTCTGAGAATCCCTGTATATCATTTGGGATGGACACAGTTATAGTGATATTTATTTTGTTTTTGTTTGCTCGTTGTTTGTCTTTTAATAAGCAGTTAGAGAAGGATTGGCAAAGTCTTGTTGAAAAAGGCTGAGAAATTATTTCATGGAGTAAGTCTGAAAAATAGGATTAAATATAAAAAGCATTTATGTACCTGATCAAGTGATCATTTGAAAACTCGGGGCGAATGGAAACTTCTCTATTCATTGGTTTCAAGAAGTTATAAAGAATAGACAGATGGTTAAAAAAAGATAGCAAGATGTCTTTCTTGCTATTTTTTTGATGAATGAAAAATCAATAACCTGAAAAGTGTTTATGAAAATCACCATTTTCTGACTGTTTGGTAAGTAAGAGCCAGAGCTTTATGCACATTAGCTCATGCTTTCAAAGGTTTTATTATTATTATTATTTATTATTATGAACCAGGTGAACACTCACAGCGCAGACCATCTGATTCACAATCCACAATGCGTGTACAGTTTGTTTCACGCCAACCATCACCACCCCCTCAAGGTCCCATCACTTACCTCACTTTCTTCCAATGTTTCCTGTTCCCACTCCTCCTTTGTTCCTAACCCTCTGAACAATGTTGTTGAGGAAATGCTTGAATGCTTGATTTTTTGTCTTGAATGCTTGATTTTTCCACCACAGACGTGAGATCAGGTCTGAAGGGTGAAGAAGGGCCCTGGTCTGCGGGGTCTCACCAGTCTCTATCCAAGCAGGAAGCCCGATCTCTGCTATGATTTGGGGTTCTCTTGTCCATTTCCCACCTGTCTACCCGGAAACGTCTAATGAGATCTTAGAGCACCTGGTATAGCAGACAGGCACGATCTCCTTTAATTCCGACACTGTTAGAATTATAATCCTGTAGTACAGTTGAAGAATTTAAGGTCACGTGTTTAGGCAAAGTCACACAACCAGTAAATGACTGTGGATCTAGCAGTGTCCCACAAAGTGTCTGAGAAGAAGGGAATGTTCTAGAACTGTGCAGCCCGAGACAGTACTCACTAGCCACAGGTGAGCATGCCTAAAATTTCAATAGGTGACACCAGAGCTGAACTTTTAAATCCATTTTCATTTTAATTAGTTAAAATGTAAATAACTCCTCCATCAGGACTAGTGATTACTATATTCGACAACACCGAGCCTCGTCTGCAGTAGACCTAAAATAGGAACTTGCTGACTAAGTGGAATGCTGTCCATGCATTGAACCTGCGTTACTAAACTTGAGATGATCATCTCCCTTCTGTGAGCTCAGAGACTTTGGGAATTGATTTAGAGCAAGTGGTAGACTGTGGCAAATTGACTAAGAGTTTAAATTGTGGGGGCCACAGCCTATAGCAAAATCATCTCAGAATTCAGCCAAGCATTGCAACCCCGCTTTTGAGGCAACAGTTAGTGAGGTCTAAAACCCCAGCAAGCCCTGATCCAGGGAAGATGGATAAGAATATGCCATGACCCAGTAGAGTTTCCAAGGTGATTCAGTTGCCATATTTTAGAGACCTAAGAGAAAGTTTCCAGACCAGGGAAACATCCAAATTCAAAGAGTGAAAACGGTTGCTCTCCCTGAAACACAGAAGCCAATGTTCTTACATGTGGAAGTAGCAACTGAAGCCACTACCTTGCCATTAGCTGAAAGACAGGCATGGGAGCCATAGGCAGGATACCTGTGAGCAGATACTAAGCAGAGACTGGAGAATAACATATATGTGAGATGATATGATTGGTGAAGAATACTTCATTGCAAGCATGTGTGCTCTACAGTTAATTAGAGGATGGTCAGAGGACAATGATGAGAACGGCTTTTCTGAGAACCCGCTACTCAAATTGCTTTCTGAAGCATGTTCGTTGCTGGGGGCCCTTGCAAAGAAGATTTATTGATAAGGCTGTGCATCAAGATTCTTGGGTATAAGATAGATCGTCCTGCAAATGTTAAACTAGAGACCTTGGGAATAGATTGTGAAATCTTGCATTTGCCAACCACAAAGAGGATACATATATTTATATAGATAGATAGATAGATATTTGGTTGGATTGGTACAAGGATTAGAGAAACTACTGTTAATTAAAAACCCAACCAAACTCACTGCCACCAAGTCCATGCTGACTTACAGTGAGCCTCCTGTGGGTTTCAAAACCCTAAAGCCCGGAGTTTCAAACTGCTGACCATGTGGATTGCATCCCAATGCATAGCCACACCACCACCAGGTCTTCTCACAGCTAGATCGGAAAACTACAGTTCAACAGTGGTTCTAGACTCATGTCTTATGGAGTGGCTGCTCTGCTTTCAGATTGCTGTGCTACATATCCCGAGTGACTCAGCTGCCAGACTCTCTCACACCCCTCGTCAGCCTCAGGGCCTCTTCATGCCTGGGGCAGCCACTGAAAGCAAGACTGAGGCTGTGTGTGTGTTTGGGGAATGGGTGGTGGTGGAGTAAAGAGAAAAGAGGAGTCTGTTTTCTTCCTCCTCTGCTTTTAGGGAATTGAAACAGGATAAAGGAACATTAAGGGGAATTGGGTCGAAGTTGACATCTATACTTTATACTGGAGAATCAGTCATCCCCTGTCTGGATTCAGGTCCGTTTATCCTTTCCCTTCCTGGTTAAAACTGCAGCGTCCACAGCCCGGAGATAGCTTCTTACTCGATATTCCCGAGTTAGCCGCATGAACACCTTCTGCTCCTTCTTCTTCAACAGCCCACAAGCTTCCCAGCTTCTCCTATACTTTCCCTTTCATGCTCTTCCAGCTCAGTGGCTCCCAAACTGAAGAGTGCACCCATCTCACCTGGAGAGTTTGTAACAGCCCAGCTGGCTGGGCCCACCCCTGGAGGAGCTTCTGATTCCCTAGTTCTGGAGTGGGATTTGAGCTTTTGCATTTCTAAGCAGATCTCTGATGATGCTTAGCTGGTCTAGGCCCTGTGCTTGGAGAGCCCAGTACATTAAGAAGGTATATGATTGATCTGGACCAAAAGGCACACACCTCGCAACAACTGAGTGGCTAGGCTTTTTCTGATGTCTGCTCCTACCAGGCACAGCTCGAAGTAACGAGGGAAGGACCCTAAAGAACCACACAGGCACAGCGTAAAGCACTTAGTTCAAAGAGAGCATGTGCGGCCTTGGGAGACTGTGGCATTTAAGGACTGTTTTCATATTCAACTGCTGAGGATGTTGTAGCAGGGGTCAGCGTGGAATTTACAGTTGCTATAGATCTTCTTTCCACGTTCTTCCAACTAGGAGATTCAGTAATTTACGCTTTCTCAAATTCACCATTCTCATTTCAGAGAACCCGGGCCATGCCCATCTCACTAATCATTCAGCAAAACGTCTAAAGATGCCTTTCTGTTCTTCATTCTACTCTGGGAGTGCTGTGCTGGAGAAACACATCATAAGATGGAGAGTAGATGTTCCTTTGACCTCTCCCTCCTGGGAGTTTTTCTTCTTTTTCTAGCCAGAGGTCAGATAAAACCACACTTCACTCGGTTGTTTTCTGGGGAAAATATGGGAAGTAGGCAAATAGAAAGCTTATAAGCTCACTTGCTTTCAGTCAGTAAAATTTGAGCTTTTTATGGGTGTAGTCCATGCCTGTAAAGAAAGCTTTGAAAATATATGCCCCACCCAATGATTTGCAGTACGCAGGAACCGGTAGTCTTTGTCAGTAGCTGGAAAAAATCTGGAGCCATGCAGAAAACTCCTCTCTGGGACTGAATGTTAAAGGGAGCCTGTGAGCAGGCTGAAATGCTTGCTAGGTGACCACCTGGAGCTACTTGTTGAGTGGAAGTTGGAGTAATGCAGCAATAAAGAGATGGGTTGAGTTTGGCCACTGACACCTGTGGACTTAATTTACAGGGGGAAAAAGGAGAAGATGAGAGTGAGTTGACTGGTCTAAAGTTCATGAGCTAGCACGAGGGGGTAGGCTTGTTGAGTATTGGTGAGAGCCCTTGGTCTAAAGGCAAGGCAAACAATGGGCATCCTATGGAGGCTGAGTGAGGCAGCCCACATTGAGTTGACCAGAACCCGACCCGATGGAGATTTTTGAGTCTGTGAACTGGTACACATTGTTACTGACTTCACGGATGTCCTGTCTGGATTTGACTTTGCTTACGGATGTGGAATTCACAAGGTTCCAACTGGAATGAAGAATCTTCATGCAAAAACAAAACAAAATATGATTCTCTTCTCAGAGAACAGGGTTGATTTAAGTGGGCAGTATATGAATTGGATACTCAAATTGGGGGATAAAGGCATGAAGTGGTTGGCTTACAAACTTTCATCGGTGAGGGAACATATTGACAGGATTATAGGATTAAGGTGTAGGTGTTACTTAGTTGCAATGGTTAAGCTAAAGAATTATGTACAGGTGCCAGGTTGGCAAGAGGTGAATTGAGCTAGTTAGTTTATTGTGCCAACCTGGCCAATATATACATGTGGGGTTAATTGAAAGGTGTAGGGATAAATGGCTCAGTAAGCCTTGCCTTTTTAGTTGTCAGGTCTCTTGCTTTCTGATGGTCGGACCAGTGTGCAGCTGCCTTAGCCAATTCCCTGCTTCAGCTGTCAAGGCTCACTTCCTGTAAGACCTCCCTGAAGAGAAGCCACATAGACCTACCTTGATGCAGCCCTGGGTGCTGGAGCACCCATGTGGAGACCCTTGCCAGTGCTGAGATGCTTATACATTCACTGACTCGGCTTTCCTCCTGCAGTTGGTGTCATTGCGTGTGCTTTGTGAGATGGAGGAGGACTTTGTGGATTGGTGTTGGGCATATGGGTTGATGGGTTAATGTTGGACTTGTGGGCTTGGGCAGTGTTGGGTTGGGATGCTTTCTTGATGCGCACCTGTCAGTAACAGCACTTGATATCTGGACTCTGGGCCCAGCAAACTCAGCATCTGTGGCATTCTTCTTTTGGGAAAGCTCGAGACTCCTGTCTAATGTCTTGTTAGACTTTAAAGAAATTTCATGTAAAAAGACAGTATTGAAAGAGAACCAGCCCTCTAATTGAAGCTCAGGTGTTCAGGACATACTCCCGTTTGGGGGATGGTGTTTAGACAGCAGTGTATCTTCTAACGTTTTCAAAAAGTGCCTGCAGAGAGAAGTGGAAAAGAAGGCAGTTTCCAGAACAGCTCCTGTATAAACTTAAATGTGGAGACCCTGTCCTATAGCAGGCCTTTCTCCTAGCAGGACCAGGAATGGGATGAGGGAAGAAAATGGACTAACTGTCCACACTCTCTTCCTAACTCAGTATTGAGAATATTTGAAGGCTTTGTCATGAGGATACATGAGGCGAATGCAGTTGAGGGCCATATGATTTCCTGGGACTCTTTCTCCCTCATAGAATTGGATACCTGGCTGAACTCAGAGCCCACTACCCTCCAGTGATTAGAAGTTCTCTTTTCAAAATGCAAAGATTCTGGTGGATTTTGCACCTTTCAAGATGCTATTATTCTTGATAATGACTCTGGCGAAGAAGTGCAAAGGAATCTGATGCCTTTCCCAGCATCTCAGTGGTCTTGATGGAAGCATTGAGAGTGATCGGGTATTAAGGCTGTCTTCAAGACTCACATAAATGGGTTTGAATTTCCACCTGAGATGGACTCCCTGATTTTCACAGATCACATCGATCCGTCTTTGAACTTTCTAAAGTCAACTGTGCTTTATGCATGGAATCGAGCAAACTTTGACAGATTAAAACCATAGAAACTACAACAAAAACCCACTGTCATCGTGTTGATTCTGACAGCTGGCCACCCCGTGTAGGGTATTCAGGGCTGCACGTCTTTCCTGAGCACACAGCCTCATGGTTCTCCTGCTTTCGAGCGCAAATTCAGAGAAAATGTGTTGCGTGCCAGGCCCTTCACTTGGCTCTCACTTCCTTTTTCCGGGGGTAGTAATCTTATCAAAATAGGGGGAAATACTCCCGTGCCATAAGCCCTCTATTCATATCTCCTGAGCTTGTGTTTCCTTTAAGACATTGAACGAAGGCTACTCGCAGGTAACTCAGAATAAGCATTGCTGTTTTTGTGTGGGGAATTGTAATGATAAACATAGAGCCATCTTGGCCAGTAATGCATCCCATAGAGCACTGCTTCTCAAAGGATCTCGACTCATGGACTTTCTCTACTTGCATCCGAACCAATCATGGCCTGTTACAAAGTTCACGCCACGTGCAACCCACCGCATACATTCAAGAATAATCTAATTAGCATATGGCCTGATCTACCCAGTGACTACATTATATGCTGGGAGGCCACAGCACTATCCTTGTTATCCCATAGGTTCTGCACACTCTCAACAGTGCTGTATTTTTCTGTGCTGTGTCCTGTCACGGCTAGGCAGGGCCACACCCTAGGTAGCTCTGCAGGTGATAGAACAACTGTGCTCACTTTTTGAGCCGTTGCACAATGTGCAACATAATACCTTGACACAGTGCCTACTTTCCGAATTTATAATTAAACAAGAAGGAAACAGCATTCGTGTAGACACATGGATAATGAAATTAGAGAAATATTAAAGCAGATCACAAATAAACAACAGAGAATGGCCCTGCTCAAGTTAAGGGACTGATGCTTTTTTGAAGGTTAAAAGTTGATTTAGGAATACAGGACAATCCAGGAAATAGGAGCATGTCTGAAGGTTAGGAAGAGCAGTCCTGAGCCATTTCAGTTCTAAGCTTTAGGCAATGTACCCATCAACCATATCTCATGATCAACCAGAAATGAAGTACTTAAAGTGAAATGGGATTTTAACATAAAAATTTAATCCCATAGAATGAAACATTGCAAAGGACTTTAGAGATTAGTGGTTCAATCTGTGGTGAAAACAGAAACCCTATTGCAATAGGGTTGATTCTAGCTCGTGGCCACCTCGTGTGTAGAGAAGACCTACAACAGGGGGGTTCTTGGCTGTAATCGTGGAAACAGATCACGTCGCCTTTCTGCTGTGTTGTGTCTCAGTGGGTTTGAACTTCCAACCTTTAGGTTTGTAGTTGGGTGTAAACCATTTGTGCTACCCACAAACAAACAAACAAACAAGAAACAATGCTATGGAGCCAATCCAACTTCTAGGGACCATCAAAGACAGAGTAGAACTGTCCCTGTGGATTTCTGAGACTGTCTTTGCAGTGGTCGGCCGGGCAGCCTCAAACTGCTGGCCTGGCAGTGACAGCCACACATGTAGCACAGTATGCCTCAGGGCCCCTTTACCATCGCAGGACCTTTCTAAATATCAACTGGTACCGTCCGGTACTCCACTGCTACTGAAAGATACGCTGCATACCTAAGGTTTCAGATTCTGACTCCAAAGAGGATGCTTTTCTTCAGCCCTACTCTTCCTCTCTCTTGGTTTAATTTATTTTTTGTTCTTTTGCTTTATTTTTAAGACTACTCAACCCCTTTTGTATATATTACTTCCACACACTTCTTATTAACTAATTCCACACCGCCACTCCTGCAACACACACACACACACACACACACACACACACACATGCATATACATACACACACAGGCCTATATTTGTATGGAGGAAGAATAAAGGTATCTAACATTTTCCTTTTATTTTTCAAACTTTAGAAAGGGTAAAAATGAAACAAAACATATATTTATTGGATATCTTATACTTATTGTATTGATTACATATACTTTTTGCATATCTTGATTAATTCAAACCCTTCATTTTTTTTTATTTTCTTACTTCGCTTCTAAGCTGTCACTGGGTAATCAGGGAATAAATTGCCAAATTGAGATCAAATTATGATAATATGATGGTAAACACACAATTTGCTTTTAAAACTGGCTGTGTTAATTCAGAAAACATATTCAATCCCTTTAACCAGCATTTCCCATGAAATGTAGCTCATAGCTGCTTATCACCGTGGCTATGAGTCAGAATTCACATGTTGGCAGGGCATGTGGTTTTGGTTTTATCACAGTACACTATTGCGAGTGTTGTGTGGGCTAGTTTATATATAGCACTTGGCACAGTGATGAGCATATAACACAGAAGTAATAGATGTCGATATTTGTTAATTTTGGTTTATGCCATTACATGCATTAGAGAAGATAAGACCAGAGGCCTTTGGAGAGAATAGAGAGACAACCTTGTGCAATAAATTAAGAATGGAGCAATGCCCAATTGATGCTGTTGTGCTTTGTTGTGATTTGAGAGGATGCAAATGTGTGTAGCTTTCTCTCCAAAGGTGATCAATATTTGAAATCCCTTTTTTTCCCTGAAGAAATAAGGTGGTTAGAAGAACATCATTAAATTGAAAAACCACCTTGAAGAGCGCTATTTATAGAGAGAATTAGCTGCATCCTTGTAATGATTGTCCCTGAAGGGTGGCAGTGGGGCTCACTAGCAGATTAGGGTCAGAAGGCATTTCTCTGCAGTGACAGGGACAGGCAGCTCAATCTGCCCTTCTCGGAACCACAAGGAGAAGTGGGCTCCCTCCTCAGCATCACGTCAACAGGCTGGACACAGTCCATTTCTAGCCAAATGGAAACGAAGCCTGGGTGAACCTTCAGACTCCATGTCGATTTTGTTCGTGGGTTGGAAAAGTCAGCTTCCGTCTTTGATAGCATCCAAGAGAAAGTCTTTTGAATTTAGGGAATCAAACCACGGCAGCTGTTTTGAGGCAACAGTTTGAAAAGCTTTTGTAGACTCTCTGCTGAAAGACAGCTCTGCACCTTTTCATACGAGCCTTTCACACGGCTTGACATTTTCAGGGCTTTTATTTTTTTAAAAAAAAACAACCCTTCTAGCACATGACACAGTCCAATTACAAATACTGCAGCGCGCCATCTGGCAAAGCTCTCATTCTCCCCGCAACAAAGCTCGTATTCTATGACTCTTCTTTCCTGTGTCTGTATCAACCTGTGTGGTAGCTCTTTGGCTTTATAATCAAATCTTCCAAATGAACCTTCTAAATTAATTTGTATGCCTCTTTAAGCACCCTGGATCTCAGCCAATTCAGAATCCAGAACTTACTTTGTGGTGATGGTTGAAAATCAAACATATTTTTAAGCTTTGTATCTCCCAAGCCTCTGTTTTATTGTTATTATCACTGTTCATTTCATTGCTCATGGCTAACTCCTTGTTTTTAAATACATGTGGGACATGCCGCTGCTTATCAATATAGCTTGTCAGGAAGAGCGGCAAAAGGAAGACTATCGGCACCAAATATTCTCTGGGTCCTAGGTGGATTCTGAATTTAAGGGCGGCTCTGGTGATTGTAAACATCCTTAAAAGATCCTTCTAAGGAATGCTGGCAGTAGAGTGGGTCAACCCAGGCTGCTAACCACAGATTGGCATTTCTCACTCACTAGCTTTTCTGTGGGAGAAAGACGAAGTTGTGTGCTGTAGAGAAGATTTACAGTTCCAGAAACTGCCTACTGGCTTTCTCTGGGTCAGGATGGACTTGGTAAAGTAGAACTTTTGTTTCATTGTTTTTGTTTTATCGTAATGGAAACACACATGCAGAATGTGTTCATGCTGAAAAAATCCCCAACATTTTATCTGGATACAATGCAACCCAGCAAAACATTTAAAAAAACAAACAAACCATGATCAAGTGGGTTTTATACCACATATGCAAGGGTGGCTCAATATTAGTAAAACAATCCATGGAATTCACTATATAAATATAATGAAAGAAAAGAATCACATGATTCTAATTTTTTCATGTTTAGTATAGCATTAAATATAGATTACTTATGTGCTGGGCCATTAGAAATGCTACAGCCCTTGTCATCCATTTCATTTCACGAAACAATCCCTCTTTGTAGACTCATGTAAACATGGGCCATTTTGTATACCTGATTTGTCTTCTTTCTTGTTTATCAAAATTAGGAAGAGTGAGAGTGTCTGATCAGCTGTGAGCAGTTCCATGGACTGTGTACATGGTCCCTTGTGTGCTATTTCAAAGGCCATATGCAATAGACTGTCATTTACAATGACATCACTTAGGGTATTTTCAATATTCATTGCCTCACTATGGATGGTAAGATATGGCGCCATCTCCTGCCATGATCAGTTTTTCCACTCTTCAAACACTGAATGACACCAGAAAGCCTGCTCTCTCCTACAGCAGATTAGGCTGGTGTTCTTGAATAAAGTAGTCTTGTTCTGCAGTTAGATGTACAGAATTAAAAGAACCTTTCCTGTGTGTGTGTGTTGGGGGGAGAGGGGAGGAGAAAGAAAAAGAAAATATATAGACTAATTAAATTATACATGGGTTACAAATAACTCAATATAAAAGTGATTTAATAATGATCTATGACACTAGAAATCTACATTCATTGGTGAGAAAAAGTCAGAAAAACTATACCCTGGAATTTTTCTTTGACCACAACAACGGACCTGTTTTTTTCTTGATGGAGAACAAGGCTGTCACGTGAGAATTACATTGGGAAATCCTACCCCGTTCATCGTCTAGTCCTGATCTTGCCCCTTCACACTTCTTATTTGTTCCACAGACCCAAAGAACATCAAAGGGGCTTGATTGCAGTCCCTAGAGGATGTCTGAACTGCCATTTTGATGTGCTATAATTTGGAGAGTGTAGCATGCTGCTGGGAATGAATGGTAAGACAGATGGAAGTGCCGCCTTTTGAAATACAGTAGCCAGAATGGAGGGATGTGGAAACCAGTTTTTAAAAGTCATCAAGTTGATTATCACTCATGCTTCATAAATTGATATTTTCTGTTTAATACACATTTTGATGTTGTTTTCTCAATACTCTTTGACTTACCCTACAATATTCTTACTGGTATTATTTTACATGATTTTAGAGATATATAAAGACTCGTTTCTCCTACTCTGAAAATATCTACAATTATCTAGTATCAACACCTTAAAATAATATTTCCATTGGAAACTCTCCCTTGTCACACAGCATACTTCCCTGTTAACTGGGAATACAAAATCAAGATCCATATTCAAAGAAGAAGTATATTCTTAGCCAGTCTCCATTCTGTTCCTATGAAACCATTGGTGGACAAATCTTTTCTGATTCATGCTAACCACATATATTTCAGTTCTTCTAGAAAGGGGTATTAAGAAATACTCTAGAGAATGCTACTTGAAATTACTGCTGAAGACCATAGAGTTTTTAAGATTAGTATGATATTTTTGTTACCAAAGCTGATAAACAATTGCGGCAGAACACAGACATTCCCAAGACGATAAGGGAAACAAATTGATAGTGTATTCATGGACAGTTTCTGAGGCACTGCGTGCAGTTGGTTGAGTCTTCTTTTCTAAATGCATGCACTTGATGGTGCTTTAGTGCAAACACTACAGACAAATAAGGGTAAAGACTTTAGTGAAGTATTATTATATAACACAGCCCCATTCCATAAATATTTCTGGATACCTACTGAGAAAGGGGTACTGTTTTGGTCAGTATAATTACATATAAGAAATAAACTCATCTCTCAAGTTGCTTCCAATGTACCTTGCAAAAGAGGGCTTGGGTGGGAGAAGTTATTAAAATTATAAAATATGTCTGTGAATGATAAATAATTGAATATTTCAAAAAAAAGAATTGACATTATCTGGAAAGACAAAATGTAGAATGGAGTAAGTTTCATTTAAAGGGATTGTTCCTAAAATAATACCATCTAGCTTCACTCATTTCCAAGCAAATAATATTCAGAAGGAAAAAAACAAGTACAATAAAATGCAACACAAAAATCCTACGTTATCTAACTCTAAAATTTGTTTTTTTCGTCTTGTCTTATCTCATATGTACGGTCCCTCTCTGAAGAATCATTGTACTGTGCCAGCTTGCACATCGCTATTGTGGTGGCAGTTATGGTACCAGCATTTCAAATACCAGCATGGACCACATGTGGTGGATATATTGCAGTTGAACTTCCAAACCAATTCCGAGGAAGGAACCAGTGATCTATTTCTGAGAGTTAGCTTAAGAAATTCTTAGGGATAACAAAAGAAATCACGTAATACTGGAATCGTGTAATCCTGGAAGATGAGCCTTCCGGTTTAATTTAGGTTGGGGCACACGATTTAATTGCTGCAAAAATGGATTCAGAAATACTGGTCATTGCGAAGCTGGTGTAGGGTCCGGCCATGTTTCTGCTTTACACGGACTGCCATATCTTGGCACCGAATCGATGACAACTAGAGGCAAACATTTACATGGATTGTTCTTATACTAGTCCCATGTAAGATATGTGCCAAGGATGTGCTATTGCCACTTGGTATAGTTTGACTTTATACTAAACAACAACAGCCGCAAGATCAAAGTTAGGTTGCCTAAAGTGCAATTTGAAATAACTGATAGCCTATCTATCTCATTCCATTGGGATGCCTATCCTGCTGTGTTTGCTACACGCGCTGTATCGCATGGAAACGCTGATCAGCACAGGCTTAAAATGAATAATGTAGCATCAACCATAAGTTCCCATCTATATTTTTAAAGCAAACTGAGTGAATTAGTGAAAAAATAAAACGAGGAAAACCTCTGCCGGCTCTCTGCTCAGTGATTGTAATGCTCCAAATGTACCATCATAAAATATATCTATAATTTATATATAAATATATATGATATAATCATACTTTTAATGTTTTTAAAAGTAAGCATTAAAGGATTCAAAAATGGTAAACTTTCTCTAGCACTGCCATCTCAGAAATAGTCTGTTAAGCCCGTGACATCCAATTTAGAAGCCACTTGTCTCTTTTGCTTATTTAAACTTACATTGATTAAAATTTAGTAAAATGAAAAGTTCATTCTCTCTTTTGTACTACCTGCACTGCAAATAGTCTAAGATCACCTGTGACTAGTGGCTACCATATCAGGAAGAACAGATAAATGAGGTATTCGTTATTGAAGACAATTCTATTGAATTGCGCTGTACTAGACTAGAATTTTCTTAGAGAACAGAACCATTTCTTTATGATCAGGAGATTTAAAAATACATCTCACTGCTATTAAGTCAATTATGACTCATTGCAATCATAAGGGACAGGGTAAAACCTCTGTGGTTTGTCAAAACTGTACAATTTTTATGGGATTAGAAAGCCTCATCTTTCTCTGGGAGTATGGCTAATGATTTTGGACTGCTGACCTCTTGCAGGCCTGTTGGCATGGTTGGTTTAGCTCGGGCTGCTATGCACAAGGTCAACAGTTCAAAACCACTTACTTTATATGGCATGGCAAAATGGTTGTTCAACGTATAGTTTGGAATTATAGAAAGGTGAAATCAATTCCTCCCATCTCTGTTGGAGAAAGATAAGGCTCTCTGCTTCCATAAAGAGTTACAACCTAAAAAAAAGAGTTACAACCTTAGAAACCCACAGAGGGCAATTGTGGGTTTCTGCCTTCGAGGGCTGTTATGCGAAAAATCAATTCTGTGGCAATGAGTTTTAAAAATATATTTATAGAGCCATTAATTGAAAGACAGCTCCAATCCAGGTACTCTGGTTTCCAGAGTAATCTTTAGGGGGCATTAAATATCCAAATCCAAAATAATTTTCTGACTTCTGAATCTTAAAGCTGCTTGCTTGGGCTACTTTAGCACTTCTCCCTCCCTGTCTTTGGGGAAATGTCAACAGTAGGATATAATGTTGATGGTTATTAGTGGTTATTAGTGATTACTGGTGGGGGCAGTGGTGGGAATGATGAACAGGCAGTAGTGATGGAGGGTGATGTCTCCTAAGCATCAATCCGTTTGCAGTATTTTGAATTTTCTTTGTTATTTAAGAGAAACTCTCCCAGTTTCTTAAAGAGAAAATATTTACCTACGGGTTTGGCATATTAATGGTGTGAACTCATGTGCTTATTTACATTTTGTCTTTTTCAAGTAGATTCCAGACTTGGTTAAACTGTTGGAAATTGGAATCTAAGAGCTGTGGCACAGACTGAATGTGATGTGCTGCTAACGGCTACTTGGGATTGGGGCCCATTATCTTTCATTTATATGGCATGGCAAAATGGTTATTCAATGTATAGTTTGAAATTATAGAAAGGTTAACTTGATAAGGCATGTTTCTAACAACCATTTGCATATTGAAAATATTAACCTGATTCTAATAGTCAACTAATGGAAACATATTGCACAAGAGAGTGATTGATAAAGCAGAATTTTAACAAGCTGTTTTCTTGTAGATGGGACATCTCAGTGATCAATATTCGTAACTCAGTCTATTCAGAATGAGTTGCCTTTTGAAACAGTATATTCTCTCCATTTAAAAATAAAATCATTTTTTATTTCCCTCATGACTATGTTTAGCTCAGGCCAAATACTTCTTTAAGTTTACCAAAATAAATAAACTACATTTAATGCTCATCCTAAATGATTTTAAAATTAGTTTTGTAAGGTGGGTCCTTTGAGGAATTTGGTTTGAGTAAACAAATATGATAATAAAATAATTTAGCTAAATTTAGCTATTTAATGTGACCACATGTGAAAAGTCTAATACTAAACTTGATTAGACATAGTGAATTAGATGCCAATATCATGTTTCCCTGAGGTGCTTGTTCGAATACGCTACTTGTCATCCAAAACTCACATACTGCCCTGGAATTGATCTCCTTGTGACCTGAGCGGACAGAGAAAAACTGCTCCCAAGGGTTTCGAAGGCTCAGCTCTCTACTGCAGCAGACTGCCTCCTGCTGCTGGGGAGCGGCTTGTGTGGTAGAGCCGATGTTGTGCTTAGCAGCTCAGTGTGTCACCCACCGAGTCACCAGGGGTCCTTGTACATCGTCTATGCCTAGGAAATAGACATAAAAAAGATGAGCGAATAAATTTATAATGTCTGCAAGAGAGCCGAGTTACGGCTTCATGAGTGACTCTTCATATGAGTGTTCCCTCCATGGAAGAAATCAAGGGCACGCTCATTGGAGGCCCTGCATTGCTACCAAAGATTGAATCCCATCGTTCCAGAATGCTGCAGACCGCCAGCTCTCTCTTCCTCGTTCTCTGGTGTCAGCAGGGGGCTGAGAACCGATTCCTAACAGAAGACCTTGTCACGTATCCCTCTGTCATCTCCATGCTGCGCTCATCTGGTGTCGCACTCTTGCTCTCTGAGGCTGCGTGTTTGACAGTTTCTTTACCACTAAACACGTTTCTCTCTCTCCTTTTACCCCTTAAATATCTGTGGAATCTATCAGCTGGAACAATAATTAACTAACTCCTCTCTCCCTTGGCTGCAAACATAGTGCCAAACATAAGCCTCAACGGAAGAAACAGATTAAAAATGAAGCCGACGGACTTGTCCGTTTCCATCAAAGCGTGTATTTATATGTTCTTATGCTGAAAAGAGCAAGTTTTTCCTGATTTCTAGTCAGCAAGGGATGGCAACAAAATAAACCCCTTTGGGTATTTTGTTCACATTGTAGCTTTTACTTTCAAATAAATTGTATGGACAATTATATTACTTCCTCATTTTGCTTCTTAATAAGTTAGTATTTTATTTCTGTCTGATAACACTCCTGATATGACAAATTCCCTGTCGTATACTAACACAGCACTGGGTTAACACAATTCGGCAATATCGTGTGTGTGTGTGTGTGTGTGTGTGTGTGATCTTCTATAAAGATCACTGAGGCAGCTGTGGATTAGACAAGGTCAGGACTTCAAACCTGCCAGTCTTTGCATTTGGGGAAGATGAGGTTGTCTGCTCCCAGAAAGATTTACAGCTTGGAAAGCCCCATATAATATCAATGTGGGTCGCAATTGGCTTCATGCTGGTGTGTGGAATCACTTAAAAAGTTGGCATATGGACTTTCTGCAACTCACTGCATGATATTACATCATCTGCCAGCGCCGCACAAGCAAATGCGTACTCCTGTGTGCATGCCCATCTGGTCAGGCCGATCCTGGCGCTAACAGCTGTCAGTGGTTTGACCCTCCCTGTATTCTAGCTCCTTTGAAAAATTCGCCGCCACGGCCACAGGCTGTAGTGGGAGTGCAGGGTGGCAAGGCTGCTCTGTAGACATTCTTGTAAAGGAGGTGATACCACATGGCGTGAAGAGAAGCAAATTCGTTTTAGGAGAAAGTGGGTGTGAGCTGGGCCTCCATCATTTCCCAATGGCCTGGCCTTCGGAACATCCATTTCCTGCTTGTTTAAAGGTATGGATAATGATATCTCTCTCATATGACTGATAGAGAGTTTGAAATGAAAGAATATATTTAAAGGCAGACATATTGTACAGACTAGGGGTCTCTCAAAGTGAAAGAACCAATCTTCATAAATTATATAGGCCAGGCATGAGACTCATTGAAAGTCTGGTTGGAAGTCTCTATTTCCTTGAATTAAGCCACATTCGTGGCATGCTTTGCACCTCACATCCAGATTAGACTTCAGATAAAATGGGTCAGATAAATGGTAGCTTGGGAACAGCTCAATTGTAAAGTTTAAGGATCAAATCACAGGGAGTTATGATAGAGACAGAAACATTGATTTCCTTGCCATTTTTATCATTGGTCGTGAAAATGCTAGTATTCAAGCAAAGGTTTCCAGAGTTGGAGCTTGCTGGTGCCTTCTTAGGCTAAACCAGATGGTCCCCAGTAAACAAAAACAAACTATTGAAAACAAAAGCTGGACGATATCTGAATGAAGATTAAACGCAGTTGTATTCTGAGATAAGAATGAGGCTAGTACACGACCACTTGTCAAAACTGAAAGGGATTTTTGAAATTAAGGGTGTAATCATTTCAAAATGGAAAAAAAGAAAACAAAAAAAATGGTAAATTGAAATCTTCCAGAAGTAGAATAAAAATTAAAGAGAGAAACAACACAGGAAAAATTAGTAAATATGTGAAAATAATTGAAACACATAAGAAAAAGCAAAGGGAAATTAAGAAAGACATATGTCAGTATTTTCCAGAATTGGAAAAGCTTAGGACATTTGGGTAAACTTTCTAATCTTACTTTCCACAATTAGAAAATACTCATCCTTAGATTATACAGACCACCAAGCCACCAAATAATGGAGGGGAGGATGGAGACTCATGTCAAGAAATCTACAAAGTCACACTGTCAAACATACCATCAGAGACCAAAAACTACCTAAACAAGCAAAAACCTCCGCAAAAATAGACACCAACGTGAACCTGCAAAAAGGCACAGATGCCGTAGCTGACCTCCTTTGGTTACACAAGGGAGGAGAATAGCCCAAGGCCTCTTGCCCTGAGCCAGAGGCCAGCCCGGCCTCCCGCTCCATCCTTCTTCCCCCAATTCTGACCTCAGCTACTTCTCCCATGGCACTCTGTTTCCCTGGCTTCAAACAACCATGGCAGTGGTCATGCTGCCTTCACAGACAACCCATACAAGGAAGTGGGTTTATGAGGGTAGCTAACTGGTTCCCACAGCCGTGGTTAGAAAATGTTAAAGATCAGTCATTGGTCCTCAGCCACCCTTCTCCTTAGCCAGAAGCCAGTCCTTGCCTGATCCTCAGCCTCTCAGCCAAGGGGTTCCCTTAACTTCTTCCTCCCTGAGCTGTGCCTCACAGTTTCTGTTGATCCCCCCTCCTCAGCCTCGGGTGTTGTTGTATCCCACCATCTCCACACTGCAGCCCCAGGCCTCTGGCTAGGCCTTTGCTACTTCTGAGACCTTGAACATGCTTGACTGCTGGGTCTTCTCCTGGCTGTCAGGGGATTTCTTTGTGTTGCTGCTTCTGGGATGTCTGATCCTTGTAGGCAGGGGAAGGGCAACACAAACTGACTAATTCCCGTTACCAGTATTTGCATAGCCCCACAAGATGGATCGCTTGGTGCCCACAGAGACATGGATAGAAGGGACAGATTGAAACTTTTTTTTAAACTTGGAATTCCATAGCCAACCAAACAGTGCCAAGGTGGGGGAAAGCTATAGGAGGTTGTGCGCTTGTGAAAATGTGGCAGTTGGATTTTTGTTGTTGCTGTTGTTTGTTTTTAAGTTTTCTTCCATATCCCAGGAAGTTAGAGAGGTTATGCTCCACCTAAGCGATGGGATGAATCATGAAAGAAACAGGAGATGCCTAAACACAGAGCTTTATGGGATGAGACAAGCAAAGGTGAATTTCTCCCATAACAGACCCCAGGATGGAAGATTCAGAAAACTAAAAGAGCAAGAGAGAGAGAGAGAGTGAGAGAGAGCCTGATGCTATTATCTGATACGTTTGGACATAAGGAGGTTGGAATGGGTAAGACTTTTGTAGATATGTTTGAGGAAATTTCATAATGAACACCTAAAAAAACAAAGCATATGGGAAATGTGCTGCCTTTGCTGTGAGCGAAGGAAAAGGCATTTGTGTGAAATTATATTGCCGTTTGGGCCCTGCAGGAACTTATTTGAATAGTCATAAAGTGTATACTATGCTGAATGGTCTAGCCCAAGTACAGAGATAAACTACATTGGAAACAAAGGAATGAGGAAGTAGCTAAAGGGGAGAGGTAAGAGGGGGGCATATTCACCATTTTAAAAATATCAACAGGAAATTTCTAAAGTACATTATTCAAGAATTATTCAAGATCTGTCTCTTAGAAATATAGAAATACTAAAAGAAATCTCTATAACAATTGATAATAGTTGCTTCTGCGCAACCAATTTTGTAAGATGTAAATTAGATGATAGGAATTTATTTCATTATAACCTTTGTAATTTAAATGGATATTTTAAACTTTTCCACTTCTTGTATCAATCATTATATTCACTAGTCACGTGATTACAAGCTTGTTAATACCACTGTTATAAGTAATAAACCTATTTTTTCCAAATTATTTTAATGGGAGTTAATACAGATATCATATTCCGTAGTTAATCTCACTAGCTCTATTGGACAATTACTACCACAAACAGTTTCAAAGCATTATTTTCCTTCCTGAACTCCTTGAAATCAGCTCCCTTTACTTCCCCCACCACCCCACCCACCACCACTGTACTCTCTCAGAAAACCTTCCACTACTGCTGTCTCTATAGGTTTATCAATCCTGGGGGGCATATACTCAAAACCAGAAAAAAGAAATACATCATACAAATTTAAGAGGGTGGCCCCCAATAACATAACACATCTCAGAGAAACCCCAATATGAACAAACAACACACAAACAAAAAAACACAGAAAATGTTGAGGACCAGGTCAGGCCTAACGTGCGTCAGAGGGGGGATCAATTGACAAGGGTAAACTGCTCAAGTCAGGCTTACACTTTGGATCTCCTATAGCCATCTTTTGAGTGTGATCTGATAATCAGTTTCTTTACATTTCTCTATTATGGATGGAAGGGAATCATGGGAGGCTTATTTAGAATGTAGTTCCCACAAATGTGGGACAGTGGGCACCCACTGTCAACCAGAGTTTTCTGCAAACCGTATTCTCACATTTAGACTCTGATACTATTCCCCCCTTCAACTTTGGATTATATGGTTCACAATCCTTTGGTCACTGATGTTGGTGCACTTCTTCCATGTGGACGTAGTTGGCATCTCACTTAGATGGCTGCTTGTTTGGAGACAAGCCTTTAAGACCTGAGACACTATTTTATCTGCTAGCTGGACACCATCTAATTTCTTCACCCCATTCTGTGACAGCACCCATATCTCCCACATTCCCTTCCTTAGGGTGAGTATCGAGCAGGGTCATGATGTAAGAACCAATTATTCTTAAGTTGGAGCCAGGATTTAGTGAGAGACCAAAACCCATTCCTGGATCTGTGTTTCTTTGGTTGGCTGGTTGGTTTTGTTTTTGGTCTGTCTTTGGTTCCCTTTCAAAACCTCCTTGTTAAATTATGGGAGAAAGTCATATCGATCATCTCCCTGTGGCATAAAGATCCTTCCATTAATAAATATATTTTTAAATGTATCCTCCATTAATACTTTCTTTGATTACCTATTGGTACGAATTTTGTTAAAGCCCTGTTGAGTGAGGAATTTTGGGCCAAAGTAAGTTCACTCCATATCACAGTACCTGAAATATTCACTTGAACAAAATCAATCCTTTCATGGCTGGGTGCTATTTACACAAACAATGGGGATTAGATTCACCGTAATAATCATGAACAATGTCAGTCACAGGTTTGCTGAAATAATACATATCTTCATCCAGCATATAGGCATCGAGGTAGCAAGATCGTGTTTGTCCACCTACCACCAGCTCAACAATCTTGGTTCAGCTGTCTTTTGCTTCCTCAGACACGAGCCCTATTTTAAACCATATCCAACTCTCAACCTCCATATGGTGTCGTCAACAAGTCCGGATGCCTGTGGACATGCTTACTATTTCCCAAGTTTTCCAAAAGTCCGATTTGGGTTCAGACAAATATGAATATGATCATGGCTGGTGGCATTACAAAGAAGCAACATGTGCCCCCACACCACTGGGGATTTCCTTAGGCATTTGTTCCAGATGACTACTTAGAGAAACCGGCCTGCCCCCTGTCAACCGGTGTGTACTTTAACAACTAGGAACTGGAGAGATAACGCAGTCAAGTGTTTTCAAAGAAGCCCATCCTGCCCCCTGCCCGCTCCATCCCTGAAAGATGCCCTGAGAAATCTATTTTATTTTTATATTGTGAAATATTTCTTTCTTTTTTATCATTTTATTGGGGTTTCATACAATTCTTATCACAATCCATACATCCATCCATTGTGTCAAGAACATATGTACATCTGTTACCATCATCATCCTCAAAACATTTGCCTTCTACTTGAGCCCTTAATATCCGCTACTCATTTCCCCCTCCCTCCCCACTCCCCCCTACCTCATGAACCCTTCATCATTCATAAATTATTATTATTTTGTCATATATTACACTGTCTGTCGTCTCCCCCACCGTTTTCTCTGCTGAGTCTTCCCCAGATTCTTGTAATCAGTTCCCCATTTCTACCCCACATTCTCTCCACCCTCCAGGCATTGCCATTCTCACCACTTGTCCTGAAGGAGTCATCTGTCCTGGATTCCCTGTGTTTCTAGTTGCTATCTGTACCTATGTACACCCTCTGGTCTAGCCAAATTTGTAAGGTAGAATTGGGATCATGATAGTGGGGGTGGGTGGGGGAGGAGGAAGCATTTAAGAAGTAGAGCAAAGTTATAAGTTTCATCGTTGCTACCCAGCACCCTGGCTGGCTCATCTCCTCCCCACAACCCTTCAGTAAGGGGTGTCCGGTTGGCTACCAATGGGCTTTAAGTCTCCACTCTGCACTCACCCACATTTTCAATGATATGATTTTTTTCCCTTGATGCTTGATACCTGATCCCTTTGACAGCTTGTGGTCACGTAGGCTGGTGTGTTTCTTCCATGTGGGGAGAAATCTATTTTTAAAGGAGAATCGAAGCGACTTCCTCTTTACTGGAGTTTATAGGATTGGAGACAGCCTCTCTCACTAACTTTTCCTAATCTTTCTAGCTTTAACATCCATTCAAATAACCCACTGCCCACATTTTTAATGGTAGAATGTGTGTGTGTGTGTTGTGTATTGCTCCTAGCTGTTGATTTTAATATAAAGTAATCCTATCAGCAGAAAGCAGTTTTTCTCCATGTAGTTCTGTTTTGTGAGCTGGTACGATATAAAGATGCTTGGGTCAGACAGTATGCTAACCTGGCAGTGTGCAACATTACTACTAAATCTATGAGCTTATGCATGTGATTTAATATTACTTATGTTCAGCTTCCAACTTTGTAAAATAAAGGTAATACTCAATACCTGGTGAGGTGTTTGCCAATGATCCATGTGCTTAGAGAAACATTTTATCATTTCTGAATTGGATTGTATTATATGCAATGTTTATATTTAAATTACTATCCTCATTCTGAGAAACATGCTGTACTATATTTATAGGGTTAAAATAGCAACTTAAAATGATGATGTGGTACAAAATATTGAATAAGCAATCATATTTTAGCTGATGAATGGGGAACAACTAAATTTCTCTTTATCTCCATAGCAATAAAAACAAAGAATACTATTTTAAAAACTTTGGCCTTACATATTAGCAGAATCAGGTTTCTGTATGATTGTATCTGAAAGGTGTTTGACCCATTCTATTTGTCCTGGAAATATATTAAATTGCTCAGAATTGCATTAAAATTTAAGAACTGCTATAAAAATACAGTATTCATATTATAAAGTTATTTTAGGTACATAGTGACTGCATAGATCTCTTCTTATATATAAATAGATGTTGTTGGCTCGACATAGTCATGAATATAGGTCAAACTCAGAAGATTATCTTTAATTATATCAACAGCACATTGTTTATATGAGTTAGACTATTTTCATTGAACATGGTTTTTTTGCATTTAGGTTTAGATTTTTATTTGGTAGATACATAGCCCCTCCCACCTAGTAACCGATCAAGGATAACATACTCAGGGTTTTTGTAGCTGGAAGTACAAAACTAGAATCCACAAAAAGACCAGAATTAATGTAATTACTAGATTACTTCAAATGGAGACAGATTTGCATAATATAAATCAATCTCGATTTGATTGTTCAAGAAAATTACAGTTGCAAATGAAAAAAAAGTGCTTTGGCTGCATTGTGTCAAAATTTAGAGCCTGCTAGGTTATTTAACCAAATTCATTTTTCACGTAATATCATTACATTCCATGTGATAAATTTAGGTATCTCTTAGGGATGAAGTGGCTGAAAATTATAATGGACTGCAATAGATGTATAGTAGACTAATTGAAGGAGAGGTAAAAGTGTTTTTTTTAACTTTTCAAGTGAATGGTTTTCATCTCAATTATATATAAATCTCAGCATACCTCCAGATCACCTCTTTTTTCCTTAATATTTATGGCTAATTATCTCATTCACTCACTTAACTATAGTATTTCCTTTACTTCAGGGCTTTACCCAAATATTAGTGAAATAGTCAGTAAGTCTGTGCAATGTGACAGATCCTGTGTCCGAGGCTGAGAAACACGGCATACATCCTCTTCTCATGTTTCCCCAAGCAGCATGTATGGGAGCTTCCATTCTTTTGGGTCTTGTTCAGGCTCCCTGCTTGTCTTTCTTCTACTCTTAGACTGTTTTTTGACAGTAATGAGAAACATCAAAATACCATCAAATACTCTTTAAAAATATGATAGTCTATAGACACCATAAACCATGTAGTAATACAGTTCTGATATTTGACCTTTTCAATACTTTTAATTAGTTGCTGCATTTTTGTCTTTATTTAATTGTGGTGAATATTTATGTACAAATATTTCCCTAAATTATATATATATATATGTTTTTAGTTACATTCATTTTTGTTCATCATCTTATTTGGAAATAGGTAATGGTGGTAGTTGAACAAAAACCTGCATTTTTCAACTTTGGAAAAAGTACATATTCTTGAGTAAATCTAAACTAGAAGTTATATGAATGCAGTACAACCTCTTTGTTTTACTTTAAACTCACCTTAAATACAAAAATCCTGTGTGAGTGAAAAAAATCCAATCCAGTCCATGTGGACAATCAGATGTAAAATATAGATGGCGCTGAATTCTTGGCATAGATTTACATACCATGGAATGAATTTCCCAACTCTCTACAAGAACATATGAGTGACCTGTATACTTAGCTCATCATTTTGTGAGTATATCTTCTTTGTAAGTGTTAGAAACTTTCCACGAGTGTTAGAGCACAAATAGATAGATCCTGGAAGATTGGAGCAAAGTAATAGCAGTGATTTTGTTGTCTTGACTTGAGATCCCCTCACCACCGATTCCTGCCTCCCATTTTCTCTTCATCATCTAAACGGCAGTGTTTATTCACTAAGCTAAGCTACAATTCTGAGGGCACCTACTGCCCATCTTCCCATGTTCCTTTAAGTCATCCGCTGTGACCTTACTTAATACATGAATCAAAATGGTACCTCTTCTTTCTTCTACTAGGATACCATACTCTTTGGGAGTACCGTTATAACCAATTTAGTTATAATTTCCAGATGAGCACTTTCAGAGTAAACAGTTGATCTCCTTCACTTAATGTGAATATCTTTAAATTTGCATCCTTTCTTTGGTTCAAACCACGCACTAGTTCCCCGGGAGACAATGGGAAAATACGTTAACTTCTCAGAACAAATACACTTAAAGCTTCTCATTCCAAATGTCCTACATTGAGTATTCCCTGGGGAAAGTTCTGGAGATCGTTAGATGCTGTCCAGTCTGTGAATTACATATTAAAAATATGACATTTCTTAACTTACAGCCTTTCCCTCTTGCTTAAGCACTGTATCGTTTATTAGTTTGCTGTGAACTTTCTCATTTGAAGTTTGTATTGCATCAACCTTAAAAGTTTAATATACAGGTAATCCCCTCCTTATGTCACATGTCGGTTACAACAAACTGTATTTATGATGGTCTGTCCTGAGGATTATTTGTTGGGACTTTGGGGGGAGGGTTACATCTTGTTTGTACAGACAGTCCCCAACTTATGACGAGCTGTGTTGCGCTCACACTGGCTTGGTCATTTAAAGGGGTCCTGACCTAAGTCGAATTTGGTTTTGTTTTTCATTTTTATTATCTCTGCCTCTTTATCAGTATCTTTATTAATCGGATCTTCATTTGTCTTTGAGGTGGAAAAGATTACATATAAACATATAGATATATTTAATACATATATACGTATGCACACACAAATAATATGCAGATCATCAAAATGTACTCTGCGGATGAGGAAGAGTTTGTTGAGGTTGGCATTTCATCAGTTGCACTGAAGACTGTGCCAGCGGCATGGTTAGGATGATCGCTATTTCCCGGGAAGGGGGCTAAGGGCTTCTAGTCAGAACACTATATCCTTTGTCTGCATTGTTCTTTTTCCTTCATCTTCTTCATCATAAGGAGCCCTGGTGGGCAGTAGCTACCTGCTGGGCAGCAAGCCACAGTTCAAAGCCACTAGCATTTCCTCCGGAAGGAGACAAGGTTTTCTCCTCCCACAAAGAGGGCAGTCTCATAAGCCAGAGGGGCAGCTCTGTTCCGTAGGGTCCTGTGGGGTCGCCAGGAGTAGTCACTGATTTGATGACAGGGTGTTTGGTTTTGGAGTCTGGTTTTCTTCATATATTTCAAGGTAACAGTTCACTATTTTCTGAATCTACCTACGAATATTGCTCTAGACAGTAGCATTTGAACCTAGGCTTATATAACTGAAGTCTTTGATTCCGTTTAGAAAAATAAATCTATACAACAGTGTTTTTTAACAGTTCATAATAAACTGAACATCTTAGAATGATGATAACGTCAGCAGATTGTGTGCTTCAACATTATACGTAGTACATATCGTACAGTATTTTAAAAATAAAACAAAAAAGCAGTCTGCTAACAGCAGGTAGTCATAACTTGAATATATCCCAAATTGGGACTACCTTTAATACATATTACACACAATGTTGCTATTCGCAAACTCAAGTGTTTTGTTAGTCTGAGTAGACTAGAGAAACAAATCTATGAACACACATATGTATAAAACAGTTTTATATACAAGAGGAATTGAACATTGAGAAAATGTCCCAACTCAGTCCAGTCCAAGGCTACTAGTCTGATATTAGCCTATATTTCTGATACCAATCTATCCTCTTCAGACTCACAAAACACATGTAATGAAGCCAAATGCAGGACGATCACAAGCCAGTGGGTAGAAAGTCTTTGGGGCCTGTGGTGTTGTAAGCATCACAGTGCTGGCAAGAGTCTCCCTGTGGCTTCTCGGGCTTCCGAGGTCTGGTTGCATCCATGTGGCTTGTCTTCTGCAATGTCTCTCAGGAAGTGGCAGAGAGAGAGGTGTCTTCTGTCTCCAAGGAGGAAGTCCCAGATTTCCCAGAATTCTTAGAAGGCTGTGCCCACACAGAAGTCTCATTGGCTATCTCCAGATTGACAGGTTAGACTCCACTCCTACATCTTAATCCTTAAACTGACACAAGATTAGATGACTGACACAGATGTTTCCTTTCAATGCTATGATTTACAATTATACTGATAAAAGTCAATACTAATAAAATTTAAAAGAATTATTCAACTTAAGTCAATGCTGACTTATAGTGGAGTTATAGAATGCTGGCTGCCTAGTCAGAGGCTAGTATGGATGAACTAAGAAGAAACACTTGGTATTTTAACCACGAGCTCCTGTGTTCAGAAGTCCATATTAGCTTCCTCCTGGCTCGCCATAGTTCAGGTGATAAATAGGATCAGTATGACTTGTCTTAATGTTTGCTATGAGTATTAAATCAATTAGAATTTATTGCTGAATTATAGTCATGTAATTGGGCCCTTTCAGCTGCAATCTCTTATATGATGTATAATAAATCTGAACTCCATGTGCCCATGGCTATTGCCCCTTTTGGGAGGGCATTATCTGCTAATGAAAGGAAATATAATGAGAGTCAGACCTGACCTTCGTAGGGAGGATGACTGATGCCACACTCTTGGTTGAACAAACGGTAGGCTTCAGCATAGAGGAGAAGAGCTGCTTCGGGAATGGCCTGGGGCAAAACCTGGGTGGTTAAGATTAGTGGGAAGTCAATGCCTACTGGACATATCCTTGCAGAGGGTCCAGGTGATTGGCACATAAGTAAGATACAGTCCAAGAGTGGAGAATAGATGATTATATTGGGGTAGAAATGTGAAGAGTTATATGTTAATTCGATTACCCTATTGGTTCTCAATAAAACTCCCACTGAAAGACCGTTCCTTGCATAGGTCTGGCTGATAAGAAGGTGGGGGAAGATACTGAGAGGATTCACTTGTGAGTAACCTGAACAGGATTCTCTGCAATTCCATCCTGCTGAAAATAAAATGAGCTCTCCAAGAAGCAGGGTGTGTGGTCTCATTCCTGGCAAGAGCCAAGAGGGCAGCACCTGCCCTGGACCCAGCATCTGGCTTACCCCTGCCTGATCCTGGGATTTTGGACAGAACAGCATCCACCACCATGGGAGACACTTCCTCAAACTTCCATAAGTTTCTGTTGGATGCTGCAACAATTTGTAGACCCCAGAAACGTGAGGATTATATTCAAGAAAGACGTGGGGAAGACATGTAAGAGTTGGACATTTAGCACATCAGTAATCCCCAACTCCTTGGCACTCATTGTCCTGCGCCCTCAAATTGGTTCTGACTCATAATGACAACAGAACAAAGCACTGCTTAGTCCTGCGTCATCCTCACAATTGTTCTTATATTTGGGCCCATTGTTGCAGCTCCTGTTTCCATCTATCTCATCCAGGGCCCTCCTCCTTTATGCTGCCTCTCTGCTTTACCAAGCATGACGTCCTTCTCCCAAGATGAGTTCCTCTTGATAAATGTCCAAAATACATGAGAAGCCATCTCCCTGTCCTTACCTGTAAGGAACATTCTGGCTGTTCATCTTCCAAGACAGATCTGTTTATTCTTTTGGTAGTTCATGGTAATTTCAATATTCTTTACCAGCACCATGTGTATCGATTGCGCTTTGATCTTCCTTATTCAATGACAAACATTGGTATTGATTCGTCTAAGAGAAATTATTCATCGATGAAACACACAATACTCCTCTGGTTCCTTGAGGTTTCCTTCCGCCCCCCGCCCACCCCCCCCTGCCTCCCCTATCATGACCCCAGTGCTGCTCTCACTGCAGGCTAGACCGGAGCATGTGCACAGGTACAGATAAGAGCTCATGACACGCAGAATCTAGGAACAGGTTACCAGAAGGGTAGGGGGAAGGTGGGAGGAAGGGAGAACCCATAGCACTGATCTGCACAAAGCCGCGCACCCCATTCCAGGGGGAAGAACAACAGAAACCATGGGCGAAGGGAGACAGTGGTCAGTGTGAGATAGGAAAATAATCATTTATAATCTACCAAGGGTGTCACCAGGGGGTGGGGGGAGGAGGGAAGGGAAAAAGAGGAGCTGATACCAAGGACTCCATAGAAAGTAAGTATCTAGAAAAGAGTGATGGCAACATATGTGCAAATAGGCTTGATGCAACTGATGTATGGATTGTTCTAAGAGGTGTAAGAGCTCCCAATAAAATGATCTCTTAGTAAAAAAAAATAATACTTTTAGAAAGAGCACACACACAAAAGAGATGATTACTACAATGATCATAAAGTGATATAAGGAAACTGGATGGTGTGTGTTAGGCTGTTACCCACAAGAAAAGTGGTACGAATCCAGCAGCCACTCTGTGAGAGACGGATGAGGCTGTCTGCTCTGTGAAGCGCCACAGCTTCGTGAACCCTCAGGAGCGTGTGCACTCTCTTGCTCTCTCCAAGGATCGCTGTGAGTTGGGATCAACCCCAGGTTGTATGTCTTTCACCAAATGTGGTTGTTTCTCCATGGAGCTCTATGGCCTGGTTATTTAAATTGTAAAATTCACATGTCTTTAGAAGTTGCTGTCTTTGACAGTGTCCTCATTTTATAACATAAATGAAAGCAAATCAATAAAACCAACTTAAGGGCAAGGCTTAGGATACTTTAGAGTGGCTAGAAGTTCATCGATTATTCCAAGAATCTGAAAACTCTTTCTAGGAGGAGCCAAGCATAACTGCCCAGAGGGTTTCTGAGGCTCTCCATCGTTATAGAAGTCCATTTTTCCAGCGGAGCCACTTGTGAATTCAAACCCCTACCCGCTGGCTGACAGCCACACACTTACACAAAGTACATACCACTGAGGCGCCTTTCCGCAGGACTGTATCATTCCAACACTGCCATGCTGTATTTGAAAATTCCCCAAATAAACACTTTTATAAATGGCTCTCTAATTCTTTTGATACCTGTGTCCGGCTTTTAGAAATCTTTCGATAATAGGGTTCCAATCTATGCCCAAATGACAGTCCCTTTAAATTCCAGTTTGTCAAAGATACTTTTAATTGCCAACCCAGCCCCTCAGTAGTTTTTACATTCTTAACAGAATGTTACTGCTAAATGCAGCTGCCGTATGGTTCCTCAGCTAATGGCAACCGGAAATACAGAAGAGCTCAGGATGCGAAGCTCAATCACTACAAGAGAAAAATGCCCCCGTGGAAAGTAAGCAGGGGAAATTGAGTCCTGGGGAGGAGCACAGAGAGGTGGGCAGAGTAGCTGGGGAACGGCCAACTGACCAAGGTTGAGGGGTAAGATGTTGTGAGAGACAGAAAAGAGATGAGCGCTGGAGGGGCAAATGGAAAATCAGACTCGTGGAGAGCAGACGGTGCAGGGGCCCTGCTTCCCTGTGAACCTTGCCAGGGTAGCTGCTCTCTGGGCGTTTTCAAGGGCATGGCAGAAATTATGCCCTGGGGAACAAACTGCCGGATCAAGCTTGCCACCTACTCTAATGGCCGACTAAAGTGCTAGGCTTTTCTGGCTGGATGTTTTCCATCTGTGTCTTTCAGTCCTTCTGCTCAATTTAAAATATGCCATCTCGCTTCTCCTCGTTACCATCATCGTCCCCCAATGACCTCCATTTTGAGGCTCTTGTCAACTTACTTTGATGACATTTTCATTATGTAATACATTTCTGTCACCCACACCCAGGGGCCACTCTCTGCCAACCTCTACTTCTGACCTCTGACCCATGCAAGCAGATTTGCTCATATGGATTTAAATTTCTAATCCAGTTCTCTGGCAGCAGGTCCACGATCCTTGACACCAAGATTTCCTGGACAGAAAATACCAGAGGTCAGAGAGATGTCCTATATTGCTGCCTTTGACATTGCTTCTGAATTTGACTTTTTTGAAGATCTTTCCTATGCAGAGTAGAGAATAAATTTTACATTATTTGAACAATCAAGCCACCGCCACTGTTGACACCTGGGGACCCTAACAGAACTCTATTGGGTTTCTGGTGCTGTCGCTCATTACCAGAGCACATCGCCTGTCATTAAATTGTGCAGACTGACCGGTGGGTTGGAACCACGACCTCTGGTTATCTACCTTGAAAGTGTCTTACATGCATTGTCATGCTTCTTGACACGCTCTTACAACGAACACGTTTGAGTGGAGTTTTGCTAAGGATTTTTAAGGTGACTTTATGTACTTTTTTCTAGTAGCATTTCTGTGGGTATTCATCACTTACCTAAATTAACCAAAATGGGATATGATTTAAATTTAGTAATATTAAATGCTTTTGTGTTTGGGGTCAGATTCATCCAAGCACTAATCAGATAACAGACCTGGTGAGCTGTCCGCGTAAAGATTGTGACTTAGGAAACCCTAGAGGACAATTCTGCTCTGAGTCAAATGAATTGTAATCGAACTTACAGAGCAGCAACGATAGTGTCAGGTCGCAGAATGGATTTTAAAGTCAGTCAATTCAGGTTCAATGGTAGGTGTCCATCACTACTTACCTTTGTAGCCTGAGAGTCTTACAGCCATCCAGCCCGACTTTACTGCCTTACAGCCTGAGCTTCTTTGAGTTTCCATTCCCACTGATGAGGAATACCCTTTATAACGGCCCAGCAATGATCAGATTTTAATGAAGGTGATATAAGGATGTAGTCAAGGTACTTAGCACTGTGCCCACTACATAAAATACACTCAACAAGGGTTATGGTGATAGTCATAGTCTAATCCTATCATGTTTAGAATTGTCCCCTGTGACTGCTGAATATTTGTCATGCAAGTAGAATTACTGACTAATTGAATTGATTATTTTATGTAATTTTAATTACACCATCCAAGAACAGGGGTTGAGTGTGTGTGTGTGTGTGTGTGTGTGTGTGTGTGTGTGTAGTACAGCCTACTTTTGACTGAGGAGCTAGAGAATCGGTTGGTGGTGGGTGTAGAGAAGTGGATTCTGACATAGGGTGATTCGTGTGGTACTGAGTTCCACTGCCCCCTGGGCTTTACTTTGTTGCAGTGTTAAGGGAAGCAGATCACCACGTCTTGTCTCCCAAGAGACCATTGTGTATGTACCAAGCATCAACAGTTTGGTTAGCAACAGATATCACTACTTGCCTTTCCTTTCCTTTTCAAAATGGAGCAAATATGCAATACCCCAAACCAAACTGCTGGCCATTGGGTCCATTCTGACTCGTGGAGACCTTCACAGAGCATGATAGACCTGCCCTGGTGATTGCTGAGGCTGTAACTCTTTATGGGAATAGCAAACCTTGTCTTTCTCACTCAGAGCAGTTCCATACTGTTGACCTTGGGGTTAGCAGCCCACCATGTAACCTCTATGCTACCAGGGATCAGAACATTTTGGACCCAGTCAACATCCTGTTTTACTGATAAAAACAAACAAACAAGAAATGGCTTGACAGATGCACTAATAGTATCGAATACCATATGTGGATTTCTGGTCATTTTGTTATGTAAAACCAAGATGAGGAATAGACCATTAATAGGATGATATATTGACAATCTACGCTTTCAGAAGGTAGCTCTAAGAACCAATGGTACTCAAGAAGTTCTACCTGAACTAAATGCATGAGCCTAAGACAAGGATCCAGGAATTGATGGGATGCCCAATTAATGATTCAGAGAGCTGAAGAAGCACTGAGAGCATTTACTTGTCTAAGCCAGGAAATTTGAAAGACTGTTATCTGGCCAATGGACTAGAAGAGATTCATATTTGTGCCCATTCCAAAGGAAGGTGACCAAATAAAATGCATAAACTATAGAAAAGTGCCATTGATATCATATCACATACAAGTAACATTTTTCTTAAGATCCTCCAACAATGGTTACAATGGTACATTGACAGGAAATTGCCAGAAGTTCAGGTTGGATTCAGAAGAGGACAAGAGATATCATTGCTGATATTAGAAGGATCTTGGCTCAAAGTAGAGAATAATAGAAAGATGATTACTTGTGCTTCATTGGCTATGCAAAGTTATTCAACTGTGTGGACCATAATAACCTTTGTACAACCTTGAGAAGAATGAGAATTCAAGAACACGTCATTATGTTCATTTGGCAGCTGTACGTGGATTAAGAGGAAGTTATGTGAACAGAACAAGGGATTGTTGCATGTTTTAATATCAGGAAAGGTGAAGGAAATCATTTATAAATTATCAAGGGTTCATGAGGCAGGGAGGGGGGCAGGCAAATGAGTGATACCAAGGGTTCGAATAGAAAGAAAATGTTTTGAAAACGATGATGGCAACATATGTACACATGTGCTGACACAGTGGATGCATGCATAGATTGTGTTGAGAGCTGTATGAGTCCCTAATAAAATGATTTTATAAATAAATCTTTAAAATCGGTAAAGATGTGTATCAGGATTGTCTCCTCTCACCATACTGGTTCAGTCTATATGCTGAGTAAACCATTAGAGAAACTAGTATAAAAAAATGTGGCATCAGGTTTGGAGACTGATTAGCAACCTGAAATGTTCTGATGAGATAACCGTGCTTTCTACAATTGAGGAGAACTTGAAAACTTGCTGAGAAAGACCAAGGATTGTCATGATCAGTATGGATTACAACTCAACCTAAGGAAGACCAAAATCCTGACAATTGGACCACTAGGCAAGATCGTAATAAATGAAGCTAGGGTTGAAGTTGTCAGTGATTTTGTCTTACTTGTATCCACCATCCATGTTCATGGAAGCAGCAGTCAGGAGATCAAAAGATGTGTTGATTAGGTAAATCAGCTGCATAAGACCTCTTTAGAGAATTGAAGAGCAAGGATCTTACTGTGAGAACTAAAGTGGAGATTACGCAGCGATGGTATTCTTCATTACATCATATACATGTTGTGCTAGTCAGGGTAGACTAGAGAAACAAATTCATAGATACATGTATATAAGAAAGAGGTTTATATACAAGAGCAATTGAATATTGAGAAAACATCCCAGCCTAGTCCAGATCAAGTCCATAAGTCCAATATTAACCCGTATGCCCGATACCAATCTATAGTGTCCTCTTCAGACTCATGAAACACATGCAATGGTGCCAAATACAGAAAGCTCACAGGCCAGTGGGTGGAAAGTCCTGTAGATCCAGTGACATTGTAAGCAACTCAGTGCTGGCAGTGGTCTCCACATTGTTCTTCTGGCTCAGAGCACTAGCATAGTTCCATGTGTCTTCTCAACAGGGATGTCTCCCAGGGAGTGAGCAGAGTCTTACAGGGAGTGAGTCTAGAGGAGAGAGTGTCTCCTGCCTCCAAGGAGGAATTACAGGAGTGCCCAGAATCCTCAGGAGAAGGCCATGCCCACACAGAGGCCTCATTGGCTAAATCCTGATTGACAGGCTAGACCCCACCCCTACATTCTTAATCCTCAAATTGACACCAGATTATGTAAGTACCACACATGTGAATATTGGACCTTGAATAAAAAAGATTGAAGAGGAATCCCTACGTTTGATTTGTGGAGCTAGAGAAAAAAAATGGAAAGCACAATTGAGTGTGAAAAGGACAAAGCAATCCGTATTGGATGAAGAAAGACCAGAGTGCTCCTTGGAGGCAAGGATGGCAAGACGGCGTGGCACATATTTTGGGCATATTGTCAGGAGAGACCAGTCCCTGGAGGACATCATGTTTGGGAAGGCAGTGGGGCAGTGAATAATCAGAAGGCTTTTAGGCTCAACGAGATGGATTGGCACAGTGGCTGTATCAATGGGCTCACGTGTAGGAACAATTGTGAGGATCACGCGGGACTTTACAGTGTTTGGTTCTATTGTGTGTAGGGCCACTATGGTTTAGAACCAACTCTAGGCACCTAACAAGAACAGGATAATATATTGATATTAATTTTTTTTAAATCAGCCCTTTAAATGTTTACTTCTTTGTCCATAAATTTGATATGTAGATTTTGCAACATACTCAGATATCTACCTATATATACACATGTCTACATACATATATACAGATAATGTGACTCATATGCATGGCATAGTTTAATAGTAGAGAGAGTCGATCTGAGTCTTCATTGGTTTGGAATATGTTATTCTCTGAACTCTGCAGTGCTGATGCTTCCCCAGGACAAACCTCATTAGCTGCTTGTCATCACAGTCATCGCAGGCGTTTGTACAGAAAGAACATTTCCTCTCTGTGAAAGTAAAACGGCAAATTTTAGGATGGGTTGGCTTGGCAACAGTCGTTCCCCTTGAAAGAGCTGCTGAGCACTGAGTGGGCGGCGAGGGCTGGCTTCGTGGCAGTGGAAATGCAGGGAAGCCAGGGAGCCTCTGGAAATACCATTCCCTGGAAACACCAGCACCCGTTCCCCACAGCTCCTGATGAGATGCGTTCCAAGCTTCTTAAATGAAGCAATTATAGATGTTGATTTTGGAGAAGGAGGGAAAACAGAGTAGTAAAAAAAACAAAATCGTTTCTTGCAACTCTAGATGCAAATGCAATCCAGTGCAGAGCAGTAGGGTTTGTCTAGGGAAGCTCATTCTCAGAGGGAATAGATGTCTTGTCCATTCCAGGAACATTGAGCTGCAAAGCACGTCATTGTGAGGAGCCATTTTTTCCCCCACTTAGGTTTCTTCAGTGTTCACTGCCATCGAGTTGGTGCTGACTTGCAGAGACCCTTCCTTAGGGCAGGGTAGAGCTGCCCTGTGAGTTCCAGAGACTGAGCTGTTTACAGGAGGCCCAAGAGGCACAAAAACAAGAGGTGACTGGGAACTGCAAAGTACTTCAGTGATGAAGGCTCTAGGGCAGCGGTTCTCAACCTGTGGGTCGCAGCCCCTTTGGGAGTCAAATGACCCTTTCACAGGGCTCGCCTGATTCATAACAGTAGCAAAATTACAATTATGAATTAGCAACAAAAATGCTTTTATGGGTTGGGGCTGGTGGTCACCACAACATGAGGAACTGTATTAAAGGGGTGTGGCCTTAGGAAGGATGAGAACCATGGCTCTGGGTAAGCCAGGTCTGGGGAATGGCGAAGGTCGCCCATCTGGGACACTGATAAGTCCTGAGGGAGGAGTTGACTGCATGCTGTCTGGGCACAGAAGCCTGCTTAGGGTGCTCCACCGCAACTCTGCAAAGGCTTGTCTGCACCCAAGGCTGGCATTGTAAAATGCTGAGGCTGTACCTCACCACATTCTCCCTGCATAAAACTCTCTCTCAGGTAGGAGTGAAAGAAACCTACACAGTTGGGGTCCTCCTCCATCCCCTACCAAGCACTGGGTCATTTGTTTGTTCAAATAGTATTTATCAACCCCTTTTTAGAGGCAAGAGAATGACTGGGCTTTCTATTCCTGTAGAGAATTAGTCTCAAACACTCACAAGAGAGGCCTCCTACCTACAGGTTCCTTATGAGTCAGCATCAACTCAATGGCCTTGAGTTTGGTCTTTGGTTTGGAAATGGAATGCAAATCCACAATACAAAACGCGTTTCCCCATAGTCCACTCCAAGTAGTGTAACTCTGAGTGTCAAAGTAGAACTGGTGACCGAGGGTTTCCCAAGACTACTTTTGAAGAAGGATGTCACCAGGCATTTCTCCCGAAGCACCTTTGAGTGGCTTACTTTTCTCGTTCGCAGCCTGTTGCATTAACTCTATGTACCTCCCATGGACTCTTACTCCATAGCACCAACTGCTTCTGCCTGATAGGGAGCGTGAAGATTCCTGGAGATAAATCCCAACCTGCATCCAAACCTATGGCAGTTACAGTACCACGTGTCTTTGTCTTTCAAACAAGTTTCAGAGCACACAGTTTGATAAAAGTGTATTTTCTTTGGTAAAAGTGTTTAGTGAAAAGATTATCATGTTGTGAAAAATAAAACATCAATCTAATACATTCCATTTTTGAACATTTGTTTATACACTATGGAAAACGAAGGTTATCCTAGTATGTATCAAATGTCTGGGCCTAGAAATCAAAGTCCAGGAAGCAGTGGAGCATGCATAAACATTTCAAACTGTTCCGCTCTTTTAAGGCTCTGTCAAGAAAGGAGGTTGTGAATGTATGGAATACCAATTCTTTGCTAAATCTCTTGAGGTACATTAACTGAAACCACTCTTCAAATAGGTTGGCAACTTTGGGTCATAAAGAATCAGAGTTTTCACCCAGTGCAAGTTATAGCAATCCTACACGACAGGGTGGAGAACTGCCTTTGTCCTAGGTTTCCAAAGCTGTAGTTCTTTATGGGTGTAGAAAGCTGCATCTTTCTCTGGAGGAGCAGCTAGTCGTTTTGAACTGCTGACCAATTCATAACCACTATGCCACCAGGGTGCCTAGCATTTTCCCTAGGAGGGCACATGTTTTAGTAAACCTCCCTACACACTTCTCAGGCTCAAGGTTTGAGGACAATGTTAGGGACTTCATAATGCAAGAGCTACATAAATATCTACCAAGTTAATGCATCATTTTGAAATGTGTTTCTGCCGATGAAACCATGAGGCTCTCTGGCAATATGCCCTCTATTTGCCCCGTTCACATCACATCCCGCCTTCCCACCAGCTGTATGCTAAGGGCACGATTAATCCCTGCCATTAAGACTGATCTCTAGTGCATCACGTTCATTGCAGGGACACAGAATTGTCTTTAAAGTGAAGCTGAATGTGTAAGCCTTGTGGTTCCATACGTGTTTCAAAGAGGGTCACCTCTTTCAAAACAGCCAAGCCGGATTCTGCTTCATTTTGACATACAATTCAGATGCATTTGCTGGTTTATGTTTGTTTATTTCAAAAGATCTAAGAATTAATGATACCCCACAGAGAATAGTCAGGACTTTGCTACCATACACATTCTTCACAATTCATTGGTGCAAAAAGTACATGAAAAAGAGATGTGGCAAAGAGAGCAATTGTCAATGTGAACCCAAACTGGTAAAACATCTTCTAGAAACTACAGTCCAGACTTCAGCCAGCCATCTCCGTCAAAGGCTCTCTACTGTTTTGCATTTTTGCTTATTTATTCTCACTTCTACTAGCTCATTAATTTGTGTAATCCTGTATAATATATATTTAATCTATATTATGGTTAATTTATACTAAGTTATTTTGTCAGCATATCAGTGATATTATATTTATGTACAATATAGTGAATATATTATTGATCTGCTGGCAGAACAAGTTAATTAAAATGAGATGAACAATTGCCATTGTTGCCATTATTTATTTATTAGCTATTGCATTTTTCTAGAGCAGAAGGGACAAACTGCAGCCCACTGACGAAGTCTACCACACTGCTTTTATATGGCCCACAAACTAAGAATAGATTTTGCATTTTAAATGATGTCAGGGAGGGGATGAAGAAAAACAGTCATGACATGTGAAAAATAATGTTTTTGTTGTGTGCCATTGAGTCAGTTCTAACTCCTGGCGACACTAAACCTGCTGTAAATAACAGATGTTGGAGTATTCAGACAGCAGCTCTGGGCTCCTGCAGGGAATCCAACGCTTTCCGCAGGCCCAGGGACTCACTTATGTGGTGTTGAATTGGTTTGCTCTGTTAGTGCTGTGTGATCGCATTCATGTGTGCTTGTTTGTGTTTATGTGAATCCAAGTTGGGACTTGGGTAAATATGTATAAAGGCAGCTTAAAGTACATTCAGTAGTACCACACTTTGTCATTTTCTAAGGTATAACCTTTCCTGCAGTCTTCTAAATAGATACTATTAAGAGTAACTCTTGGTGGTGCTGGTGGTGGTTATTTGAAAAGGCAGTTTTTACGTGCAGATAGCAGGCAGAAAGATAAGATAAGCTATCACTGGTTGTTCGTATTTATAGTCATTCTCTCCCAAAAGCTTGAATCCGATCTTTCTCCTTTTTGGCTTGCTCTTTTCTGTATTTCAGACCTAGCATAGTATTTAATAGATGATGGATTCCCAGGCAACACTTGCTTTGTCGGTGAACATAAAGTACAAACATAAGAAAAGTATAATTTAAAATGAATACTATATAATTGAGTTATCTCAGTGTGTTTTAGGGTATAAATATGGGGGAGGAGTCAATTCTGACTCATAGCAGCCCTGTATAGGACAGGGTAGAGTTGTCTTTGAGTTACCATGGTTGTAAATCTTTATGGGAGCCAAAAGCCTCCTCTTCCCCCTTGGTTTCGAACTACAGACCTTGTGGTTAGCAGCCCAATGTGTAAATCAGCATGCCACCAGGGCTCCTCCTAAATATGAAAAGGATAGTATAAAAGCAAAGGACATTGAGTGTGATACTTGAGTGGTTTTTAAAATGTTCTTAGTTGAAAGCGAAAGCTCGGGAGTGCATCCTAATTTTTAGTACACTGAGTATAGGCTGTCTTTTTTCCAAAAAGCTCATCGCATCCCCTAGACCTGATCTCATTAAATTTCATACTATTCCTCTGAGGCAGGTGATGAGCCATGGCTAAATTATAAATGAAAAGCTGTTAGATTTATAATAGGGCATTTCATGCATGGAGTCTCATAAGGCAGAGAGGTCTGTACTCTACATGAGTACATCTTTGATATCATAGGGCAGAGTCATTCCTGATTTTAACTTCCTCTGTTGTGTAACTCCAAGGGGAGGGGAGAAAAGAAGAATTGTCTATCATTAGCTCGGGATCCCCCCTCACTGTGTTTTCTGTGTCCTCCTTTTCAAATGGAGATAAACCGAGATGTAGATTAGGTCATATAGGCATGTGATAAAGAGAAGACCCAAGGGCAAGAGCCCTTTCTAACTGCACCTAGTTTGGGAGTTCCTAGTCAGGAGCTCAGCGGTGTAGTCAACAAGGGCATAACGGCTCACAGCCAGGTCTGTAGCTGGAATGTTCAGACCCTCTTCTGGGCAACTCTCCTTGGTCCTACAGGCTCTCTGCAAGTTGGAACCCATTAGGCGGTTCTCACAAGTGTAGGAGGGTTCATCCGAGTGACCCTGAGGATAGGAAATTATAGAGAAGACTTGCATGATGAGCTCAAACTCTCCTGCTGCCTCCACCAAGCCGGAGGACAGCAGGAAAGCTTCCATTGTGGCTGGGTTTCAACCAGGTATGAGAGAGAGAGGGTTCCAGGATTTTCCAAATCTAGGAGATTAGTTGATAATTGAGACCGAAAGCAAAACAGAACAAGAATTATATACTATTATCAAAGCAAAGGAGAAGCTATTTGTGTTAGCAAATTAAATTTGGGTTAAATTTGTGATTTCACCAAGTCTTCCTAAAAACCATAATTAATAAAAATGGCTAAGCTGCTATAGTATGTTTAAAATGTTAAACATACGAATCCAGACCTATGGAGAGATGATCTGCAGAGAAACACAAAGAAAGAACTAGAAAAATATTGATTTTGGTTTTTTTTAAATGGAATCTTCTTTGTGGTATTATTTGATTAGTTCACCCTTATAATCTAATATTTATAATACACAAAATTTTGATAAATATTTTTTTTCTGAGCTCAGTAGAAGTTACCTAGATTAATTTATTTTTTAAAAATAATAGACAGCTGGTTTATTTCTAAAGGAAAAACCTTATTACCTTTCTAAAAATGGACTTTGAACAGTATATTTTTTTCTAAAATGTGTGTCATATACCGGAAACCTCTGAGACAGAGTTTGATGAGACTCCTTAGTTTTTCTGCATTGCACATATCTCTTACCTTTGATGGGTGCAGTCTGCCCACTTTTCTATTACTCTCTGTCAGTGGAAAATCTGTAGGTTTGCTTTCTGCGAGATGTTTCTGGATTACATCTGTATTGTACACAATCAAATGTATAATATTGTATTTTATACTGATGCTCTGAGCACAAATATACTGTCAGAATTTTAGGAATCATTGAGTTTACAATCCTACAGAATTAATGAGGACTTGAGGCACAACTTAAGTAACAATATAAAGTGAAAGCAAATCTCTCTTTTATTGTAAGCGATAAATTTCCAGTGGCATTAATGGCTTCTCTTTTCTCTTTAGGTTATATTTAAAAATTAGAATTCCAACAGAGTGAAAAACTTCCTAATGATGCACATTAAACATTTCATTTAAAGTGAATAATGTTAGAATAGTATCCCATTGTATGATTTTGTGAATTGAGAGTGCTGTGAGTTCAGGACTCATTAATGTGTTATTTTTGTGTGGAAGGGGGGTTTCATAAATTCATATTGTCACTCAAAATATCTACATTCCATGAATGAACATTGATTTATTTGTGATTAATTCACTAGAACAGAAAATTAATAGATGGAGGGTGAATTAAAATATAGATAACACTCAAAATCTCAACAAATATATAAATACAACAACTGCTTATCTATTTAAATGGATTTAAGAGTTTCTACTACTGATTTTTTAACATATTTTGTCTTTTGTTAATCCTCCACATCTTTAAAAGCATTTAGGCAACCTATAAAATATAAACAATGTCAAAACATGAGGTAAAATTTAATTAAATATGAAAATAATGGAGCTGAGCAAGATATGTCTACTCCCAGTAAGGCATCCTACTGAAAGTTACTCTTGCTAGTTAGAGCTGTGAGAAAGAGGAGTAAAAAATAATTGTTAAGATTTAGCTTATCACAAACCCTGTATAGAAGGGGGTAACCGTTCCCCCCCACCAAAAAAAAAAACCCCAGAAAAAAAGCTCCCCTGGGCAGAACTTTCATAGTACACATTTTTCCTGATAGGTGAGCATCCAGCAACTAACTTGCTCTGAGCTCATGCACTCAGTGGCACCACCTGGGAAGGTTCTGTCTGGTCATTGTAAATTTTGCCATAAAACATTTTCACTCGAACCTCGTTTTATGTGATGGCCAATTTAAGAAAATTGTGTGGGGCTGTGGAATTTTGTTTCCTGCTCCCAAAAGTTGCCACAGAAACCTTTGTGATGATGTTGAAAACAGTTTACAAGGACAGCATTAGGGGACAAACTTAAGTGTATGAGTGGTTTTCTTGTTTCAAAAAAAGGTGAAATATTGGTTGATGACAAACTTCATTCTGGACATCTGCCAACTTCCCAAATGGACAAAAATGTCAACTTGTAGTGCATTGGGAGTTTGTTCCAGCAGGTCAGACTATTAATCACGCTTTTTATTTAATGGTTCTAAAAAGATTGCATAACAGTGTGCAACAAAACAACTAATTTGTGGCAGATGGAAGACTGATTTTGCCACCATGACAATGCACCTGCTCACTCAGCCATCATCGTGCTCCAGTTTGGGGCAAAAAACAGCAAGCCTTTCTTGCACCACACACTTCACTCACCTGACCTCACTCCATGCTACTTGTTTCCACGAATAAAGAGGGACACAAAAGGACAACCATCTGATGACTTAGAAGACGTGAAGTAACAATGAGGGAGTGCTGTCACCCATCCACAGAGATGAGTTTGAGAAATGTTTCCAAGAATGGAATCTCAGATTTGATAAATGTATTAAGTGGCAAGTACATTGAAGATGACAAAATTGTTTTTATAAAAAAGTTAATTATTTTTAGGGAAAATATATTTTTGGGGTACCCCTTATATTATTAGAAATGTTTTACAAATTTATCTTAAAGCTTGGTTATAGCAAAAGCTAATGTGAAAACTTATTATTTATAGCATTTGTAGTGCTTATATTTAAAAATAGCATAGTATTGCTCTAGAGAAAGAGCTATCAAGATATAAACAATATGAATCTTCAATTGTCTATTTCTTTAGCAATATCCTTGATATTCTTTGAATAAGCACACAGATCTACCTCACAGGTTGCTTGTTAGGATAATTCTCTTTTTATATTACATTAAAAATAATCCTGGCAAGAAAATGAGGAAAAATATAAGCTCCTGTCATTTAGATATTTATATCTCAGATTGTAAAGATTTAATCCCCCACTTGCCACCTTATTGTGTCAGGTTGTAAGGGCCGCATTATCAAATGGTCTTTAGCGTATCCCTTTTCGCTTTCTGCTTAGCTATTTCACGGTTGTTCCACTTACTCCATCGCGAACTGTGTCAGGTCACTGTAGAACCAAAGTAAAAACTGTAAAACCCAAGTCCTGTTGGAGGGTGTAAAGGAAAGGGATAAAAACGCTTGGGCATATAGCCGTCAAATTCAAGGTGCACTGGAAAGTCGCAGTCGTCGTGACTAAGGATGGATGCAGAGTACCACAGTAGAATCGATTACAATGTGCATTGCAGAAAACAATACTCCACTTTGGGACAACACAGTCACATCTCGGTCCACATCCAGGGGAATCGTTTCTTAGATTATCCTAGGCATGACAGAGATGATTAGAGCAGGAGACTACTCAGATAATGGGAAGTAATGAAGTTCCAAGCCTTAGGGGTAGGGAGCGGTGGAAGGGGATAGGGAGCAGGCAAAGCCTTGCAGACCATCATAATGGTGTTGACTGCTCCTTAGAGTGCAAAGAAAGCTAACAGGAAGTTTTATTCTGAAGAGGCCATGACCTGAATTAGATTGTTCCTTGGGTTAGAAGTAAATCGAGGGGATGGTCGCAATGCTGTAAATCCAGGCCCAGTGTGATGACTCAAGTGAGAGGTGAACGTAGCTTCTCCATAGTGCTACCATGGAAGGTAGCGAGAAGTGGCTGCGATTTGAATGTACTTTGAACGTAGAACCAACAGGCGAGCTACGGAGACAGACTGGAGTTGAGATATGAGCGAGAAGAGAAAAGGATGACTCCAGCGTTCCTTCTAAAAAACGGAAGGAATGGTATTCCCACTAATGGAGATGGAGGCTTGCCGAGCACGGGGAGGCGGATTTGGTGTAGAGAAGAGCGCAGCTGTGGGCATGCTTTACCCATCTGGTAATTCAGTACCTCCATTCCGTTGGGTTGTCGCAGGGTGGTAGCTTCCATGCTTCCATGATTCTGGAAACTATGCCATGAGGTTTTCAAGTGCCAGCAGTGTCCCCCATGTTGGTCATGTCTCAGGGCCGTTCCGCACTAAGACCTGGTGTTCTACTTCAGAAAATTAGCCAACACAAACCTTGTGGATCATGGAATATCCTCTGGTAAGTGCTGAAAGCTGAGCTCCCCCACCCCCCCATTGTGAGAAGGCATTCACAATGCACAGTGGCCACAACAACGAACTCAGACCACACAGCAATTGTGAACATGGCAATGGGCTGTTTTACTGGATGACTTGTTGCCGACTCAGTGGCAATTAGGCGAACAGTAGGTGCTCATGCCGTAGCTTCAAGCGGACAGTTACACATATGATCGTAGCTTTCGGAAATTTCTGAGCTTGAGTCGCATACTTGAAATTCACAAGCATACAGATTATATGTGAATCCATAACATCGGGTGAGACAGAAGAAATAAATGTGAGTCCACAGACGATGGTCACGGACAGAGCTTGCAGCTACTCACACATCCAGAAAGTTGTGAGTTGAGAAGAAAGCAAGAATGGAGAATGAAAAAGAACCCGAACAGCAGACTCAGAAAGTGGTGTCCAGGAGGCCAAAGAAAGAGTGTTTGAAGGGGTCGCAATGCACATGCACGCTACTGGTAGCTCCAATCAAATCACTGGAAAGGTTTCATTAAGCTCAGTAATGAGAAGCCTTTGGTGAGATTGTCAAGTGTAGTCTTTGTGGAAGTGTGAAAACAAAAGACTACCTGGAACATACTGACTTTTAGAGTTTAAATAATAAAAAAGGTGATATATTTCTGATAACAAAATGCTCTATTGTTTCCTAAGTGCCTGAAACAAATTATCATCTACTTCCTGAGCTAACAATTCTAAGAATTTAATTTATGTTACTGTGGTTAAACTCTGGTACAATGTATTAAATTCTGCACCTAAAAAAAAATAGAACAATTGTATTTAGTGTTAAACTTCATTGGCGTTGTTTGCTTTGGAGGTCTTAAAAATCACATAGTTTCATAATTGCTGAAGAGAGCATAGCTGTGTTTTCTCCCCTTGCAGTGGGGTAGCGCTGCGCACTTGGTGAAGGTCTTTGGTGGCTGCAGGATAAAGCAATTTTACTTCATCAGTTTTCTACTCAGGTCTATTACCTTGGGACAGAAACAACATTTTTCTCCTTAGGAACTGATGAATGAATTGTATGAGCTAAATTATCACACGAATGACGAGCATTTATCTTTACCTCCCAACGCAGTCGAGCATTCTTCCTCAAGAATGAAATATTGCAGCATATCATTTTTGTGTGTAAGACTTTATTATATGAAACTTTGAGACTATAGTTATATAGCACAAACATGATGGTTTTAGTGAAAAGGAATCAATCAAACTGACAACTCAACATCAAAGTAAGATGGGGGCAGATTTATACTTTGTTAATTTTTGATTAATTTAATTAAGCTGACACATGACTACTGTAAATAATATGTACATATCAAGAAAATTAAATTTAGTTAAAAATCTAAATTAATTTAGAAATGCTTTATTTTAGTTCATCTTAATTTTCATGATTTCTAGACTATATTAGTTGGGGGGAAATTTTGAAAATGAAAATGCGCTAAATTTCCTATGAGGATACCTGGTGCCTTAAGAGGTAGCCTGTTGGTCGGCTGACTACAAGGTCAGCCGTTGGGAGCCAGCGGTCATTCTGGCAGAGACAGAGGAGACTTTCTACTCCTGTGAAGATTTGCAATCGCAGAACCGCTGAACTCCAGGGCCACTGGGAGTCAGACTTGACGTGATGGCCATGAGTTTAAGTCTGAAATCTGCTGGAAATTGTAGACACATCTATCGTGCTTGAGAGCATCTTTCTAGAATGAATGTTATAATTAATACTCTCTGTAGTACCACTATCAATGGCATTATCTGAATATGCGCACGGAGGAAGACTCCGTTTCTTTATTTCACATTAAAGCTTCATTTCCCAGTTTTACTTTGAAGAGTGGTTCAAATCATAGCATACGCTGGAAAGAAGAATTTCGATGTCATATTCTGTTTTGACATTATTTTAATGGACACTTTGGGTGAGGATGGTTCACAACACATTGCTTTGGCAAGGGCTAAAAACACAATTTGATTCAGAGTGACCCGATAAGAAGGTGAAACTGCCCTATGGATTTCTAAGACTGCACTTCTTTACGGGAGTAGAAAGCCCCATCTTTGTCCCAAAGAGCGGCTGGTGATTGCAAAATGTGGACCTTGTACTTAGCAGCTCAATGCATAGCCATAGTCTACCCTGGCTCCTACCCGTATTTAGACAGCTCAACAGAAGTTGGAGACTCAAAAACCGGTGTACCCTGTTAGTGACCCTGTTCTACCCCCAGAGCCACAGAGGGGAAATGATGGATTTCATTGTCAACTAGTGTCTGGAGGGCAGTAGGGATGTTTGTTGTGGTAGCTGTGGTCTTACCCTCTGTGGCACGTTGTGCTCGTCCAGGTGAGGCTGTGAGGAGGAGGGCAAGGGAGAACCGAGAGCAAGGGAGAGCAATGGTTGTCCATTGGAGAGAGGAGAGAAGCACCACTTGTAGGCAGAAAGGTTGTATGCCCACAGACAAAATGTGAATGCTTAGAATAAGGATAGATGCTTTTGAAGAAATTCACTCCTTTCATATCTAATAAGGACTCTTAAATTTAGTCCTTTTTGGAACATGAGTGATAGTTAATAAACTCTTGTTACAGACCTCTACCACAGATGGTTGTAGTCATAGAGAGATGCTCTGAGGAATTATAAAAGTTATGGATACAATTGGAGAGTTGAGAAACTTTAAGAAGTCTCTGTAGATTACTTGTTTACATGTCTTGTCTTCATGTTATTATTTTTATGTTATTTTTTCTGGAAAGGGCTGTAACAGGTTTAAGTATATATATTTGTAGAATATATTTATTCCTTGACATTTCCTATTAGCTTGGCATAATTACCTCAATGTGAATTGGGCTGTGGAACCCATGATTTTCTCAGCAATGATGGATGATAGGATGTTATCTCCAACTGTGAGATGGGAGGTAATTCCATTTTCAAAGAACATTGATGTAATGCTAATTGAATTAATCCTTGGGTTATGTGGCAAGGTATTATATGCTTACTGCTTTTCTTTGTTAGGCAGCTTCTCCGTCATGCATTCTGTATTTAGTTATCTGTGACCCTGGTCCACCTGGCCAATACAATTTGGTTGTTGGGCATTATGGGAGAGTTCCTTTTACAATTCTTTGGACAAGTGAAGACCAGCCAAAGTGAAAGTAAAGGCAAGCTCTTTAACTGCCTTTGCAACACAACCAAAATCTGTATTTTTTCCAAATTAAAATGAAAGTCTGTGATGCATCCTAATTGGGTTTCTTTCCTACTACCCATTGCTAAGAAGAAAACCGGTTTTACCGCATGCTGGTAAGATGTGGATGAACACAGTGTGAGGGAATAGGAGCTGGTGAGAAACCCTGGACATCAAATCCAGACAAAACTGGTCAATAAATTTTGGCTCCTGATAAGGAAGCCAAACTTTTATTTGAAAGTTTTAGAATTTAGAGGCTCATGGGTCTGAATAAGCCTTACTTAAAAAAATTCCAGTCCCCCTCCTGACAAAATAATTATAGCTAGTTCTCTATATCTTGCTACATTCTACTCGTGAATATTTGTTCCCCAAGGAAGATTATACAGTGAAGAGAAGGACCCTCTCACATTGTCCATGTTAGCTTTTCATTCTTCATGTGATGAATTTCTCAGGCTGAGGCTAAGTGCAAGCCTAGAAATAGAAAATAATTAATAAATGGAAACCAACGTGCTGAAAGCAAGATTTTTGTTAAACAAATTAAGTGGCTATGGTTTACATTATCAAAAATCTGTCCTAATTTAAAAGACAGAGGGTACATGGGTTTTTTATTAGGTTTAGACTATCTTATTCTCTATTTCAAACATTTAGTCATTGATTTTTTTAAATGAAAACTAGGTCACAAAAATAGGTACACTGTAACTTCTTAAATAATTATCTTAAAAAGAACAAGTTATATTGAATTCATTAGCAACCCTGACAATTCCATTATATATAAAACCAAGAAACAACAAACACACTGCCATCCCGGAGATTTCAGCTCTGAGTGAACCGATATAGGCTGTGAATCTTCTTACAGCATCACATCGCTTCATCTTTCGCCCTAACAGTGGTGAACTGCCAGCCTTGTGTGTAGCGGTCCAGTGCTTATTAGACAGCATAAGAAGGCTTCATAAATGTCTATATCTACAGCCTTACAATGCTAGGGAACAGTCTGCCCTGGAAGGTTGTCAGGTATTGGAATCAACCCTACAGTGGTGTTGTCATCAAGTTAATTTCAACTCATAGCAACCCTATTTTGGGATGCTGAGGCATTTAAATCTTTATGTAAGCAGACAGCCTCATTTTCCTGCCTCAGAGATGCTAGTGGGTTTGACCTGATGACCTTCAAGTTGGCAGTCAAATGCTGACCTGCCAGGGCCTCCAGTGTATGTGTGTGTATATATACAAACACATACGTGTATATATGTGGATGCATAAACCCACTTATGTATGTACACATATGTGTGCATGTACACACATATATATGTGTATGCATTTGTCTCTATGTGTAGTTTGATATATGGCCATGTGTTTTGCCAGACACAGGCCTGACCAAATGTCAGCAAGAATAAATGAAAGAAATTTCTATCAAGAGCCATCATAATCAAAGTCCCAAGAAAAAGGTCTGAAAAGAATCATGGAAAAACCATGCCTCTAAGATTTAAGCAGGCCAATTGGTTTCTTTAAGCACATAGGAAAACCAGAAAATAATTTAGAAATATAGCTATATCCTTAAGGGTGAATTTTCAATCATAGTCATTTTTAAGATAGAAGGCATCATCAGAGACATACTCAGTTCAGCAAAAACTAAGAGTTTACTATCACGCAGCCCATAATAAAAGATGCCCTTCGTTCAGCTGTAGAGTTCCAGAAGGGATACCAACCAAGCCAAGTGGTTAGTCGGTGGACAGATCTAAACGAAGTCAGGCAGAGCCCTGGCATACCAGGTATCTGCAGCTGAGGAAGTCAGCATCTCTTTTGCGAACACAAAACTGGACAACCATCCACAGGTGAAATTGGAAGAGAGTAATGGGCTATTTCTTTCTATAAAAATATATTATTATTACCAGTATTATTACTATATTAATTAAAGGTATTATATTCCAACATATCACAACAGATGCTAATTATAATAAGGTTTTTATTTTGCTGATGACTTTAATACTTCAATTAAAATGTATGATTTAAACGGTATATACAGAATGGAAGAGGAACATTTGTGAATGAGGTCAGAAACTGGAATTGGTGACTTGTTTGCTATTGAAGCAATGGAAAGAAATACATTATACTAATTCTTACCAGAATTTCACTTAGAAAACAGGTCAGCAATCCTCTTATAGAAGCAGACGAGACCTTGAGGCTATGGGAGTCTGCACATATTAGGCAACAAAAGGGCTGGCCAGTGACTCGGCATAAAAAGTGAGAGGAATATGTTATATATCCGAGGGGCGGGTGGCAGTGAGAAATGGAAGGTAAAGAAGGGGCCAGTATGGGAGAGGGAGCTGCCACCATGGGCACCAGGGACACCACGGGCAGTGCCTCTAATGTTGTTAGGTTTGGTGCTGTCCAGTTTATTCTGTGTCCCAGTGACCCGACGCTATAGGCTTTTTAACCAAACACCGCCCAGTTCTGCACCATGCTCACCCATTGTTATGTTTGAGCCCAGTTTTGTACCCACTTGGTCCATTCGATCAAGAGATTTTGTTTTCATTGACCTTCTGTCAACCAAATAGCCTTTTCCAGAGACTGGTTTTCTGATAAAATGTCCAGACTAGGAGCAAAGCCTTTGCTGTCCTCACTGCTAAGCACTCTGACTGTACTGCTTTCAAGACATACTGCCCATAAAAGACAAGTCTCTTTGATCGTGCTTAAAACAAATGCTTCTGCTTACAATGAATGACATCTTGGATGAAAGACAATATAGCCCAACCAGTTTACAGGTGAAGAAGCAGTTGATGATTTTTAGTAAAATGTCCCAACCCATGCTGATAGTAAATGGCAGTGTCAGTGTTCCAGTTGAAGCCAGGCTCATATTACATCCCAGGCTTGCGTGATAGGTTCTTGACTTCCAGAGCCTATGCAATCTACACCCAACCCATACTGGCAAAATTATGCACCTGCCATTTAAAAGCCGAGTCAATAAAATGTGCCTATTTCCCGAAATTGTTTTTGCTAACTTTTCCCCCCCTCTCACTGGGATCATTGATCAGCCGCTTTCCCTTCAAATACACACACACACACACACACACACACACACACACACACACGTTCACCATGCCACCCACAGACGCATTCACAGATGTCCACACACATATTTGCACGCTCACTCACACATATTAATGTTCATAGCAGAATGAAACACAAATACACACGAAAAACCACCAGAAGGTACCTAAAGTGACCCTTACAAAGAATGTGTGCCTGGTCAGGATGTGAGAGGAACAGGAAAAGAGCACATTGGTTCCACTGCAGAAAATATTGATAGTTCTGATAACATGGCGGGCGTGTATTGTAAACATATTGGGGAAACCTGTATGTAGGTCTCCTAAGAGAGTTGGACACTGACAATGAAAGTTCATAAAGACATTGTTCTCAAATAAGGATGTGAAGCATGCAACAGCCTTCTCATCAATAGACTTGGATATATAATTGACCAAGTAATAACAATATTTGTTTTGTTTATTTTATTGAAAGTAGCTTATTAAGTGTTCCAGTAATATTTTATTTTATCCTAATTTCACTTATAATAAACAACCCAATGGGTGGGTTGAAATGAAGTGCTAAAATAAAGCATCCACCTGAATGCCTTTAAAAAGCACAGCAATATTTGTGGTAAGATTGGAGTTCAGGCCATTCCTTCTTTTTCCCTTGCCATCTTCTTTCTTCCCTTTCTACTCCTCATTCCTCATTTTTGATCTTTGACTCTGTGCAATGGTACCTTCATGGGATGGAAATCAAGGCAGAATAGGATTTGATCTTCAATTATTTAGTTAATACCATCAAAGATTACTATGGCCTTTTGTTTCATTTTAGAACCACTCTCAAAAGCAAAATATTCCAGCGCATTTACTTTATATACAATGTTTTAATTGATGTGTCAACTCTCACTGCCATCATGTCAATCAAGACTCATCGGGACCCTGCAGAACGAGGTAGAACTCACCCTTTGGGTTTCTGAGACTGTAACTATTTAAGGAAGAAGAAAGTCTCTTCTTGCTCCTGAAGAAGGACGGGTGGTTTAGAACTGCTGACCTTGAGGTTAGTAGCTCAACACATAATCGCGATACCACCAGGGCTGTCTACTTCATGGATAGTCACTTGATTATGACCACACGGCAGGCACTCCACAAGAGGCTCTGAGGGACAGTGCGACGAACAAGACCATGGCTCCTTCTGCCGAAGCGCGTGTGTGTCAGTTGAATGGAAAAAGTACTGTATTCCATCCAAACTGCTTCTAAAATAAGCCAGGCCATTTACACAAAACAGGGCATTTTCCTAGGGGAAAATGTTTCCTAGCAGAGAAGAGAAATGGCTTTGTTGCTACGTGCTTATTAAACACCATGCACAGTAAACAATCCACAGAGGAAACCTTCTCAAGAGCTGCTACTTGAAAGGGAAGAGAGCTGTAGCAAGAGCACATTCCTGAAAAGATGTGATAAGGAAAAATATTAGGTGTATTTAAAATATGGAAAGCACAGGGATATTTTACAGAATCAGGGTTTTATTGTCTGAGAAGGTTTTCGGCTTTTTATTCGGGTGTTTTGAAACCGTGTGGGCATGGCCCTTTGGTAAGACCTAGCAAGAGCATGCCCTCCCCTCATTTCACAGCGGGCTTGTCAAATACAGAAAATAAGTGCTCCCCTCTACCTGGAGCTTGAGCTCATTTTAAGGAAATCACTGCAGTAACTTGAAGAACCAAGGTTGTTAGGTTCACATTTTACCAAATAGTGTGTGTGTGTGTGTGTGTGTGTGTGTGTGTGTGTTGCTCTTTAATCTCAGGCTTCATTTTTCCTTTCAGCTCAGTAGTGATAACAATGACAGTCTCTGGATTGCAAATGAAATAAGGGATTTTTCCGAAGCCTGCTGATTTGTTCCTTCTTGCTTTTGTTACCTACAGAGAAAGGGGAAGAGAGAGAGAGAACCCCTTCATTTGGGATCCTAAGATAGCACCTCGTTGTTCAAAGTACCTATAGATTCTCCACTGGGTCACTTGACAGTTTTTGTGAAGTCACTGTACGTAGAGTCTAGGTAGAAGAAAACCGAGTTTGCCCTACAGAGCTCTCTGTAGATGAATCACCACATTTGCCCTGATGCCTGATCCTGCAAAGGCCCTTGTAACTTGCCCTGGACAAGAGGCTGAGCCAGGTATCTGCCATCTGCTGATCATTCAGTCTATCCTGGGGGAGGGGTGGGGGCAGCAGGGGAGTCTCTCCCCCGTTTGCTCCTTGAAAATACCTCCAGGATGGCTTCCAGTTAGGAGGTCACTTGGGATCACCCGTTATGAAGGGTGGCTGTCTTACAGATCCATTCCCTGTGTTCACTGTGGGCAGGAAAGGTCCTTGGTGTCAATGTGGGTTAGGCTGTAGGCTGCTGGCCACCAGGCTGTTCATTCAAACTTGCCAGCAGCTCTGGGGGAGAAAATGAGGCTGCTCTGTGAAGATCGACAGGGTTATGAACTCTCTATAGTCAGTATGGTTGACATCGACTGGATCGGAGTAGGTTTTCATTTTTTGTTTCAGTGTGAGCAGAAGAGACTAGGGATGGTGCACATGAACATCTCAAAATCATTTAGAAACTACGGAATAGACACAGCATTTCTAAAAAAATAATTGATAATAAAAATAATTGCATGTAGGCTAAAAAGGGACTTGATTCTATTTATCTGTGGTAAACAACTAGAGAAATGATGGCCCGGTGGAAATAGGTAATCGGTGCACGATTCTATCGCAGACTTTTCCCTCTCAGCATAGTAACTTCCAGAATATTGAGTTTCCCTTGGCCATGTACCCTCCCCATCAATCTAAATAAATGGAAAAGGAAGGTATATTAATTGGAACAAAATTAAAATGAACCATTCAGTACAGAAATTATATAAATTTAATCTAATTCAAGTTTGACAAAATGATAGAGTACTTTTTTAAGTACATGTTGTAACAAATGCTTACATTTTGCTCTTTAAAGGACCCCATAATGACTACTCTTCCAAATCAAATTCATTTTCTGCAATACAAAATCCCCAACTTCCCTTTTTGCCATCTAGATGATTTAGTACGTCTATTCATGTAAGGCTTCACAATGTCACTGAGGCTTGATTAAATGCCGTGGTTGTCTGTGAAATGGGGGCTATAATACGAATCAAGTCGACGCAGTTCTCAGTGAGCTTTCGGTCTGTGAGCAGTAAGTAAACACGTGGAGAGAGAGGGTCAAGGAGCTGTGATGGAGAAGCAATCTCCTCCCACTGAATGCCTCCTCTGGTCCTTACTTTGCATCTGTATAGCCTTCATTTAATAGCATACAGGATGATGTTTAACTTGTTTAATCCAAGTCATGCTTGGCAAAATATAAAAGAGCTGTGGCATGCTTACTTTCTGTTAGTTGCATTATTGTTTACTTGATAGCTACTTAAATTTTTTAAAATTATAAATGATTTGTACATAATAATTATATAGGACATACTACCATTACAAACTAATTATCACGATGATTGCCTATACATAGCAATAGGTTTCTTTTAAAATATATTTACTAACTGCAGTATCTATTTGCCTTTTCATATTATATTGCTCCCAGCATCCTTGTAATGTTGTAGTTAAAGTTGAAACACAAATAGAAAGCTATAGAGTATGTGTTTTTGTATATGTGTATATATGTAAAATTTGCAATTTAAATAAATTGAATTGATGTTGTGTTAGTCTGGGTAGTTTAGAGAAACAAATCCACAGATGCTTATGTATAAGAGAGAGTTTAATATAAAGGGTAAGTACACATCAAGAAAAGATCCCAACCTAGTGCTGCCCAAGCCTACAAGTCCAACATTAACCCATTAACCCATATGTCCAACACCAATCCACAAAGTCCTCCTCCATCTCACAAAACACATGCAATGATGCCGACTGCAGGAGGAAAGCCAAGTCAGTGAGCGTGTAAACAACTTAGCACTGTCAGGGGTCTCCACACAGCTGCTCCAGCACCCACGGCTGCATGGGGTAGATCCATGTGGCTTCTCCTTGGGGATGTCCTGCTGGAAGTCAGCCTTGCAAGCTGAAGCAGGCAATTGTTAAGGCAGCTTCACCCTAGTCAGACCATCAGAGAGCAAGAGACCTGAGAACTAGAAAGGCAAGGCTCACTGACCCATGTATCCCTCTGCCCTTCAATTAACCCAACATGTGTTCATCAGCCAGGTTGGCACAATAAACTAACTCAGATGTATTCTAAGAGATGTCACAAAATACTATTTTAGAACAACATACGTCTTAAGAGTACATATTCAAATTAGAGTATCCCTAAATGTCATTCATTTAAATGACATGAAAAATCATACAGATTTTTCAAATTATAATGTTTTATGAAAGTTAATGATGGATCTTAAGATTCTGTTAGATGAATATAATGAAAATAAATGTACCAAATAACTTAGTGCTGTTTCACTTTGCTATTATTAACTTGGTATTAGGTGCCATCAAATCAGTTCATACTCATGGCAGCTCTGGATAACAACATTTATTTACTTATCTATTTAAAGATCATTTTATTGGGGGTTCTTACAGCTCTTATAACATTACATACATCAATTGAATCAAGCATATTTGTACAAATGTTGCCATCATTATTTTCTAAACATTTTCTTTTTATTTGAGCCCTTGGTATCAGCTCCTCTTTTTACCCTCCTTCCCCTTCTCCCACCTTTATGACCCCTTGATAAATTATAAATTATTTTTATTTTCATATCTTACACCAACGCTCTCTCCCTGCCCCCATGGTTTCTGTTGCTCATCCTCCTGGTGGGTGGTGGTGATGGTGGTTATGTGTAGATCATTGCAGTAGGTTCCCCTTCTCCCCTCCTCCCCTCCTCCCCTCATCTCCCTCCCACCCTCCTGATATCACTACTTCCATTTCTGTTCCTGAGGGATTTATCTGACCTGGATTCCCTGTGTTGTGAGCTCTTATCTGAACTAGTGTCCATGCTCCGGTGTAGCCCGATGTGAAAGGCAGGACTGGGGTCATGATAGTGGGGGTTGAAGGAGCCTCAAGGAACTGGAGGACTATTGTGTGTTTCAGTGGGGCTATATTAGGCCCTGGTTGGCTCATTCTTTCCTGTGACCCTTCTCTGAGGGGATGTCCCTTTGTCTACAGATGGGTTTGGGGGTCTCTGCTCTGCACCCTCTCATTTTCAACAGTATGTTTTGTTTGTTTGTTTTTGGTCTTCTGATGTCTGTTACCTGATCCCATCAACACCATGTGATAACACAGGCTGGTGTGTTTCTTCCTTGTGGGCTTGTTGCGTCTCTGCTAGATGGTCGCTTGTTTAGCTTCATTCCTTTGAGACCCCAGATGCTGTATCTTTTGATAGACAGGCACCATCAGCTTTCTTTATCACATTTTCTTATATACCTGTTTTATTTTCAGCGATCATATCGGAGGGTAGGCATCACAAAATGCCAGGTTGTTAGAACAAAGTGTTTTTGCATTGAGGGTGGGCTTGAACTGAGGCCCGAAGTTCATCCACTACCTCAGTGTATTGCCATATAAATAATACCTGTATTTTTATTAATTAATGTATTCAACATATGTACACACCTGCAACATTTTATTAAGATAACAAAACATTCCCCAGCCCAGCTTCTCCATCCCCATTGCTGCTATGTGTGATCCCACTGTTGCAAGCCCTGTGCCGAGCCATTGTGCTGAGGGTCTCCGTCTTTTCCCTGACCCTCTCCCATGACTCTTTGCTCTAGATGACATAGCCAAGCACTTGAGACACAGTCTTCCCGTTCCCCTTCCAGGGGCCTTGTGGGTGTGCATCTTCCAAGACAGAGCTGCTTGTCTTTGGGTGCTCCGCGATGGATTCAGAGTCCCTCACCCACACCATGATTCAAGTGCATCAATCATTCTGCAGTTGCTCTTATTCATTGTCCAGCTTGTGCATTCACAAAGCAATCGGAAATGGTGGCGTGGGTCAGGCAAACCTTATTCTTCAAAGTGACATATCTGCTCTTTAACATTTTCATGAAACCAAGCATTGATGAACCTAGAGGGACAGCACATAAAATAAGGGGGCTGGGGGGAGGAATGACAGTGGTGGGGGTGGGGTAAAAGGGAGATGACGTCAAGGAGTCCAGTTAGAAAAAGAATGTTTGGAAACTGATTGTGGTAGCAATTATACATTTTACTTGATGTGATTGAAATTTGGAATGATATATGTATTAAACCCCAACTGATTAAAAAAAGATGTATTTTACTTCAGATTTGCCTCATGCAATGTGCCCTGTGATTTCTTTCCTGCTGCTTCCGTAGCCTTTGATTGTGGATCCAAGTAAGAGGAAAAGCTCAGCAACGTCAGTATTCTCCTGTCTGTCCTGGTGGTTTCCGTTAGTCCGGTTGTGAGGAGTTCTGTTTCTTTATGTGGAAGTGTAATTCATATTGGGGCTCGCAGGCTCGGCTCTCCATCAGTAAATGACTCCGATCCGCCTCGCTTCCACCAAGCAGGGCTGTGCCTTCCGTGGATCCCGACTGTTCTGTTCCCACGCGGTTCTCGTGTCCGATGCCTCCTTCTTCCTCATATCATCCAGTTTCTCAGAGGATTTGCTCAACATATCTTAAGAAGGCATTTAGATTTGATAATGCTCTAGCTTCTATAAATTATATTTGAATTGTGTCTAACACCTTATGTTTCATTTTAAAATTGGTAAAATGAGCCCTGACCATGAAATACCATTTTAATCCTGCTGGAAATGGCTTATTTGATTGTCTCCCAGTCTCATGTTCGTTTGTACATGTATCTGGAGAGCACACCTCTGATAGAGTGTGAGGTGAGAGTTTTCCATTCAGGACTGGAACAGTTATGTCTTGGTGCACACTGCACTTGTTTTCCCGAACCTCTACCATATTTCTCTGCAATCTGATTTGGACTCACGGATGCAGCATCACAGAGAATAAAGGAAGAGGGCAGGTTCTTTGAAATATCCCAAACATTTCCTTCTTCATCTTCCTTTTCAAATGGTATTACTTTACTCATTGGTTTCATTTTCAGAGAAACCGCAATGGAAATTTAACGAGACAAGTGTTCCCAGGATTCTATAGTGTTATTGTTGAACTCTAAAAGTACTGAATAAAAAACAAACAAAAAGAATAAAGCTGAAAAATGAGGAGCTGATACCAAGGGCTCAAGTAGAAAGCAAATGTTTGGAGAATGATGATGGCAACAAATGTACAAAGGTGCTTGACACAATGAATGGATGCATGGATTGTGATAAGAGTTGTATGAGTTCCCAATAAAATGATTTTTTAAAAGCTATTGTGTCTTACATTAGCTTTAGAAAATACACCAAGGATTGAAAGTGATGAATAATTTATTTTAAAGTAAATGAAATTTTTTGTCCCCCCCCCCACTGCTAACTTTTGTAATCCATGCCATTCCCTGACAATGAGCATCGTCGATTGTGTAAGAGCGTTAGATGATTAGACGGGGAAATGTACTTGCTTCTAACATAATCCCAAATTGGTTTATGAAAATTAATTTATCCCTAGTGGCAGAGGAACTTTTATTATTATTGAAGAAAATAAAACTTATTTGTCAAATCCATACAATTTCAATGAGTCTTGTTTTGATGAGATTGAAAGTCATTGATCTACTTGTATTTAGAAAATAGACAAAATGATATTTGACAGCTTTGGGAACTCCAGGGACTGGAATGTCTCCTGAGAGGGGAAAGGCCATGAAAGGGGGCCCACTGGCAGAACCAGCTTTCAGCTTTAGATATTTCTTTGCAAGACATACAACCCCTTCTTTACTTCTTCTTCCCCCCAATAATGCCGTTTATTTGAAATGCCAACTAGATGTAGGATGCAGTCAGCGTTACATGCTCATTGCTAACTTTCTGTCAATCGGTAATTTTTAACAAATGTACTTTCATGTTCTTTAACTGCTTGCTATGTTTTCTGTAAAATCAAGGGTTCCCAACCTGCTGTGCTATATTTTAAGGTTCCTCTTCCAAATAATTGATAGTCAAAATTAAATTTTACATCTCTCTTTTTTATTTTTGTATTTTTTAGCAGTAGCAAGGATCCTTTAAACTCAGAGGTAAACATAAAACTGTAGGTGGGAATTATGTATCCTTTATAACAGGCTTAATGATTTAGTTTATTTCACAATGAATGATACAATGCAGTGATTCCTTTGAATAATCCAGTTCAGGTCTGCCCCAAAGCAATTCTCAAAGTGAGAAATGCTTGTAGCAGAAAACCAAATGCATCATGTAATGATACTGCAAGCACTTGATCATATATGGTCAAGCACATATGTTATAACTAGTTTGACTAAGGTTTATATAATCATATGTCTTAGTTTCTTAGTACAACTATAACAGAAATCCCACAGGTATTTAAGAATAGAAATTTATTTTCACAGGAAGTTCTTCGGGGAAAATCTTGTTCTCATGCTCTCTAGAGTTCCTCTCTGAGCGCATTGGTGATCCACATGGACCAACTACCTTTCCCTCGTTGCACACGCCCCAGTCTTTGGTCTTCACCAGTAAGTGCTGTCAGAGCTGTTCCCTTTAAGAAAGCAACGTTGAGTCATCTGTATATTGCCTTCTGCATATGGTCATGTGTGTGAGGGGCCTTCTTCCAGTCCTGATGCTGTGTTCTTCTGCACGTAGTACAGCTTCTCAGATGAATGGCCCAACATGCAGACTGAATGTGTATAGTGAAAAACACAGCTCTGATGTACATTTTCCTCATTTTAACCCATGCTGTATTCCCTTGTTTCTGTTCAAATGGCTGCCTCTGGTCAGGGTTCAGGTTTTGCATGAGCACAACTATGGAATTCCCATTCCTCATTCTTTGCGATGCTACCCATAGTTTTGTACTATCCACACAGATGAATGCTTTTGCATGGGCAATAGACCATAAGCAAACAGCGTTCTGGTGTCCTCTGCTCTCAGTCCCATCCAACTTCAGTCAGCAGTGATGCACCTTGTTCCGCATCCTCTTCTGAATCTGCCTTTCAATCCCTGTCCATGCACTGCTGCAACATTTTACACACTGTCTTTAGTAGATTTTATGCCATGGATATTCAAGATTTTTAAAATTAATTTCCATACACTGTTGGGGCATCTTTCTTTGAAATAGGTACAAATGTTGATCACCTCTAGTCAGTTGACCTGATGGTTTTCATTTTCAATTTCTTGGCATAGATCAGTTGCTGCATCAGTCTGCTAAAATCCCCTAGATAAAGGGGTTAGGATTTCAACACATGTTTTTGGAGGACACAAGTCAATCAATAACACTCTAACACACACTGCTATCTAATACAATTTTATTTCTCTACACGTGAAGAAAATGTCATTATTTTACCCAAGCTGAGATTCTTAGAGAGTGAAGTTTGACTCCTTACTTCATCATTCCTCTTTTGAAATATGGTTGGCAGAGGGCATGAAGGGAAATTTTTGAATGCACCCTGGACAGTGTGGGAGTACCTCTCTGATGCACGCGATGGCATGATGCTTCTCCACTCAGTGGTGTGTCCATTCTAGAAACAGAAAAGTGGGTAACAGTAACTTTGGGAATATTACAAGAGATAGGATTTCAAAGTTTGAACACATTAAAAAAATATTAAATTTAAGGAAAAATGGTTTGTGATCTTTATGCTCCCTGCCCACACATACATTTTCTAAATTTAAAAATCCCAAATATACTCATCAATTTAATAGGAATCAGGGGGCAATTGTTTTCTTATTTGATACCTAATATCTTAATTATTTGTATATGGTTGATGTTTCACGATTCTTTAGACCCAAGCAAAGCCTTTCTTTGACTAGAAGACTCCCTAATTGATAAAAAAGTAAACAAAAGTAATGCAATAGGATTATGATATGTAAGGGCCCCTCCTCCAGGACATGGAAATCTCGTGTGCTCAGTCTACATGTGGTGTAGGGTGCCATTCATTTGGTGCAGTTTTACCCTTGAAACAGAATGTAAAACTTTGGGGTCATGTTGACATTTTTTTTAAGAGTGTGGTTGCAAATCTAGGTTGGAGCGTAAAAAGCCAAAAATAATAATAAATTAGGGGTTCAATTAGCATAATATTAGCCTATTCATGAGCAACATTACCATGAGGAACAATGACTCACTGAATGAATGATGACTTGTTTCCTCTGGAGACTCGCATTTCATTATCCATCATGGTTGCCTACCAATAAACATGTTAAACAAACAAATTGGGTTCATCAGGTCTCTCTAATATGATTTTGAGCATGATGTGCTGTTGATAAAGAGACACTCTAGAGAGTTTCGAAGTTGCACAGTATTTGCTTTATCTGCATGGATTCAATTTAAGTCAAGAATGGGCAGTCCTCTGTTATTAGGTTTAAAGAAGGCACTGTAATATGTCTCATCTCTTATTTGATGGGATGAAAACGTCGTTTGATTGCTGTCACCCACATTCTCTTTGTATCGTAATTAAAATGTATGTCAGCATAATGACACAACACTGTCACCTTACTTTTTGAATTTGTACATTGCACAAATTAATCCTAGAGCCTGGACTATATGACGTAGAAGGCGGCGTCAGAGCCTGGACTATATGACGTAGAAGGCGGCGTCAGAGCCTGGACTATATGACGTAGTAGGTGGCGTCAGAGCCTGGACTATACGACGTAGAAGACGGCATCAGAGCCTGGACTATATGACGTAGAAGGCGGCGTCAGAATTGGCAAAGGCTTCGTAACTCCCTGTGCACAGGCCGAGGGCATGACCTTGCTTGCGGAAAGAGGGGAGAACTTACCGCTGTTGCTGCTGCTGATCAGGCACTTAGACCTTCAGTGTGGATTATAGCTCAGTGCAAAGGAACCCAGTCCTCACAAATGGACCGTCATACAAGACCATACTGACCCAAGTCATGCCATTTTAAATGTATGTGACAGCTAAACAGTAAGATAAGAGCCAGTCAGGGTGCAGTATATACAACATTCCTCTTGTTCTTTAATACTTTCTCCTCCCCCCTATCATAACCCCAATATTACCTGACAAATCTGGCTAGACCAGAGCATGTACACGGGTACACATCAGAGCTCATAACACAGGGAATCCAGGACAGATAACCTCCTCAGGACCAATAATGAGGGTAAGGGGAAGGTGGGGAGAGGGAGGGGGAACCTATTACAGCGATCTATCTGTAACCCCCACCAGGGGGATGGACAACATAAAAGTGAGTGAAGGGAGACATTGGTCAGTGTAAGACATGAAAAAATAATAAAATTTATAAATTATCAAGGGTGTGTGAGGGAAGGAGGAAGGGGAGAGGAGGGAGGGGAAAATGAGGAGCTTATACCAAGGGTTCAATTAGAAAGAAAATGTTTTTAAAATGATGATGGCAACATATGTACAAATGTGCTTGGCACAGTGAATGGATGTATGGATTGTGATAAGAACTGCACAAGCCCCGAATAAAATAATTAAGAAAAGAAATTTAACTAACTGTCTTGAGACTTCTAAGAAAATAAAAAAGCTATCTTGAGACTTCTAGAGGAAAATAAAGAAGACTGCAGAAGAACCGATGAATTAAAATGATGGTATCGACAGAGAGTATTGACAATACTTTGCACTGTCAGAATAGCAAGCAGAACTAACTGAACCAAAATCCTCATAACTGGACCTGTGGACAACAATATACATAGAGAAAAATCGAAGTTATCAAAGATTTTTTCATCTTACTTGGATCTACAATCTATGCTTATGGAAGTAGCAGTCAAAATATCAAAAGCTGCATTGCATTGGGTAAATCTGCTGCACACAACCTCTTCAGAGTATTGAAAAGCAAGGACGTTTCTTTGAGGACTAAGGTGTATCTGACCCAAGCCCTGGGATTTCAATGGCCTCATTTACATATGAAAGTTGGACATTGAAAACGGAAGAGAGATGAAGAATTGATGCCTTTGAATTGTGGTGTCGGTTGAAGACTATTGAAAGTACGTTGGTGGGCTAAGAGGACAAGCAAATCTGACTTGCAAGAAGTATGCCAGAGTGTGCCTTAGACACAAGGAAAGACAGCGAGACATCCTTGTACATGCCTTGGACATTTTGTCAGGAGAGCATAGTCCCCATGGAAGGACTTCATGTGTGGTTAAGTAAAGGGGCGGTGAAAGAGAGGAGGGCCACAAGGAGATGAATGGGCCCAGTAGCTGCTGCAATGTGTTCCATCCTAGGAACAACTCTGAGGGTGGGGCAAGCCAGGTAGTGTGTTATTTTGTGCATAGGGTCGCTTTGGGCCAGAACTCACTTGGTGGCACATGACAGCACCACCAAGAGTAACTAGGGGATTGTTCTTCAATTGATCTCAGCAAAGGTCAATTGTAAGAGGCTCTACCATCTGCTAAGGGTCCTATCAGGTTAGCTTTGGATTTCAAGTGGCAAGGTCAGCAGTTCAAATGCACCAGTTGCTCCTCAGGAGAAAGATATTACTATATGCACCTGTAAAGATTTATAGCCTTGGACATCCTAAGTAGGGTCGCAGTGAATCAGAATTGACTCGATGGCAGTGGGTTCCATTGGCTTTGGAGTTCTATAGAACCTCTCATAGCTTGTACAATAGACTACTTTACGTAGCCACAAAACAGGTAGTGTTTCATGGGTATAATAAAGAAAACTGTCAATACTTCTGAAGACTAGACTCACAAGTGATGCAATACTAGTTTTACTGTATTCATTTGCTCAATGACATAGCAAGACCTGCCTATGTTAATGGAATGGACTAGCCAACTCCATCTCTTAATAGGAGGATCATAGAAAAAACATGACAAATCAGTGCTTCTAAATAAGTAGTAAGAGGCATTTTATAGCTATTCTGGCCATCTATGATGTATTATAAAAATGATATTTTAATTTATCTCACTGGTCTGTCAGAAAAAAATTATTCTTGAGGAAGATAAATCTGAACTGAAACATAAAGTCGCAAATAATTGGAGAATCTCACTGGTCTGTCAGGGTAAAAGTGTTCTTGAGGAAGGGATGTTTGAATTGAAACATAAAGTCTGAGAAGGAATTACCTGTTTGAATAATTGGAGAAGGAGGAACTATCTAGACAGTGATAAATATACATTTGAACATCCTGATGTAGGAAGAACACTGTCACAGTGTAAGTGCAATACAGTCAATACCACGAGCTGAGAAAGAAAACTTTTAAGAATGTAACATAGGGATTGAAAAGAATACAGTCCCTTATCAGCCAAAAGTTCATGCTTTCTAAATTGAGTGGTACTAAGCCTTTGAGTTATTTCAAGCAGATAAATGAGCTGATTAGGTCTCTAGTTTTAGTAGATAATTCTGGCTCTATTGTAAAGAACTCAATAGAAAAGAGAGAAGTTGGGCACTAGGGGAAGATCTAGTGGAATGATCATGCACTATTACAAATGAAAGCTATTGATGGAAATGGAGATAAATAAATAACCCCAACTTTTTAGAGGGCTTCAAAAATTTATGAAAAATTGAATTAAAGTTTAGTGTTTTCCATAAACTTAAAACCAATCTAGTAAAAGTAATAAAGTTTGGTGGGAGGAAGAAAGAGTTGCTATCAAGAATGACTTCTATGCAGTAACAATTATACTATATAATTGATCAAGAATGGAGAGGGAAGGGAAAAAGAGGAGCCTATACCAAGGGCTCAAGTAGAAAATGTTTTGGAAATGATGATGCCAACATATGTACAAATATGCTTGGTACAATCGATGTATGGAATATTATAAGAGCCCCCCAATGAAATGATTAAAACAAAATGAATGACTTTCAGTCCTTAATTTGTACAGTTTGATTAATAGGTTTTACTTATCACAGTAGAAATTCAAAGGAGATCATTTGAGTATGTGGGTGGGGGATGAAGTTCATAAATATGTCTGGGTTTGGGCAGGTTGGGTTTAAGATGTGTATAAAATGTCCCCAAGTGAAGTCTCTATCCATTTTAATGGTGGATATTGATGTCTAGTGCTCAGAAAATATAACTGGACTAGAAATGTAACGTGGGCAGTGATGAATGTATAGTTGTTATCATGAGCAAAGATAAGGTTTTCCAAAGACAGGCTTTGGTTTAAGAAGAAAGGAGGCCAGGGACTGAATCTTGGGCCTAATCTGCCAGCTGGAAGCAGTGAGTGCCTTAAAAGAACCCAGGAGAGGAGGACAGAGGAATACGATGAAATCCCGAGGACGGCGGGGTGTGCTAGAAACCCAAGGGAGGGAATAGTTCAAGGAAGCAGAGAGGAACAACATAATCTTAATGCAACTGAGAGGTTAAATAGGAAGACCAAAATTCTCAATAGATTTTGCAATCTGGAAGAAATTAAAAGCCATTTTTCTTATTTTTCTTTCTTTTTATTTATTTGTTTGTGTAATCATTTTATTAGGGGCTCATACAACTTTTATCACAATCCATACATATATCCATTGTGTAAAGAACATTTGTACATTCATTGCCCGCATCATTCTCAAAACATTTCCTCTCCACCTAAGCCCCTGGCTTCAGCTCCTCATTTCCCCCCCTCCTTCCCACTCCCCCTTCCCTCATGAACCCTTGATAATTTATAAATTATTATTTTGTCATATCTTACCCTGTCTGAGGTCTCCCTTCACCCACTTTTTTGTTGTCCATCCCCCAGGGAGGAGGTTATATGTCGATCCTTGTAATCTCTTTTTTCACCCCATCCTCCCTCCACCCTCCAGGTATCGCTACTCTCACCACTGGTCCTGAAGGGATCACCCACCCTGGACTTTATGTGTTTCCAGGTCCTACCTGTAGCAGTGTACATCCTCTGGTCTAGAATTGTGATCATGATATTGGGGGGGTAGGGGGTGCGAGGAAGCATTTAGTAACTAGAGGAAAGTTGTGTGTTTCACTGCACTCTCACTAGCTCATCTCCTACTAACGACCCTTCCGTAAGGGGATGTCCAATTGCCTACAGATAGGCTTTGGGTCTCCACTCTGCACCACCCCCCCATTCACAATGATATGATTTTTTGTTCTGATGATCCCTGATACCTCATCCCTTCCACATCATGATAACACAGGCTGGTGTGCTTCTTCCATGTGGTCTTTGTTGCTTCTCAGCTAGATGGCACTTCTTATCTTCAAGCCTTTAAGTTCTCAGATGCTATATCTTTTGATAGCTGGGCACCATCAGCTTTCTTCACCACATTTGCTTATGCGCCCATTTGTAAAAGCCATTTTTCAATGAAATAGTTAACACAGGGGACAAAAATATATAATAAAGGTTTTAAAGCCATACACGAGTAGTCGGGATTAGGGATGATGACATAGAAAAGACTTTCCAAAATCCCAATGAAACACAGGAGAGTGTTTTGGAGAACAAATACATCTTGCGTACTCCAAAGAGCTTGACATGTTTCTTACAATAATACTAATCAACTTTCTTGCAGCGATCTATTTATTGTCTCTTCCTCAAGATCCTTTAAACTCAAGTTAAAAAGAGAGAGGAGACTAGCTGCAATTTAGTTCCACAAACAGGATTTGGCAGTAACAAGTACCTACAAATGTGGTAGCTGCTTTGGAAATGGCAGTTGATGAGGATCAGCATTATGAGGCATGTAGGAGAAAAGGCCTGGATACCTTCAGACGGATACATTGAACTTTAGCAAAACTCTCGATGTTAGTGACACCAGCAGGACAGACTCAGAAGGGAATGAGGAACATGGAAGAGAAAGCATGTATCATTCTAGAAGATCCCTAATTTATATGTATGGACTTTTCTTAGAAATATAAATATTAAAGGTGAAGTGGTCAGGTTTGGGAAGTAAAGTAATTTAAAATTGGAGAAAAAATAATTATATGTATATTTCATAAATTGTATATACATAATCAGATATACGACAAAATGCTTGCCAGAATTGTCTCTTACAATTATGTAGAAAGTGGAATTTGTAAATGATGACATTATATAGTCATTGTGAAAGCAAATAGAGTTTCTTCAGCTGAATTTCAAAATTGCTTGGGACCAGTAATGACTCCTTTTTGCTATTTATTTTCACCCTTTTTTGGATCATAAAGTCTAGTCAATAATTAGTATCCTATTCCTGGCCTACCATTGTATTTTGGGAACAGATAACTATTTTCTTGATTTACAGGTCAGGGAGGGAGAGGAATTTTGATCCAAGAGAGGTTTTAAGCAGAATCTCACCCAAGCCTAATTTAGATGACTCAGATGGTTGAATGTGGGACTTTTATATGAACAATACTTGGTGAGCTTTTATATTTCACACTAGTACCTGTAATGAATTGCGATTGAGGGGAGGGGAGGATTTTGATAGGGTTGGATGTACTTGACATGTGGCATCAGCATGAGTGTGTGGGGGCTAAATGATAGGATAAGGAAAATAGGATAATGTCTTCTAAGATACTCGCATACAGAGTATCTTAGTATGTGCCTGGGGTATGTTACTATGTTACATTACATGGCAAAGAAACTTTGCAATGTCATCATTTGAGGCCTTTGAGGTGGTCAAAATTTGCCGCGTAACCAGTTGGGGTTCCAGTCTAATCCCAAGGATGCTTTAAAGCTGGAAACTTTCCCTGGACCTGATCAGAAGGACACATGGCTGTAGAAGGTGTGTTCCCAAACTTACTTATATCCCGCACTTCTATTTTCTCAGTGCCTCCTGACAGTTAAAAACTTTTGCATGACAGCCCATAATTCGGGTTAAGGTATAGGTATCTGCTTTTGCATCCCCCTGCCTGAATCATTCCAGCCTCCCCTCTCTCCCAAGAAGTGGTATCACCAATTGTTATAGCAGAATGGCCAGAGAGATGCGATGTTACGATGCTGTGCAGATGGAGGGAAGGAGCCTTGCTCCAAGGCACATGGCAGTCCTGGGTGTTGTTGTTAGGCTCTGTTGAGTAGATGCAGAAGCACAGCCATCCTATGAACAACAGAAAGAAGCACTGCCAGCCCGTGCTCCGTCCCCGCAGTTATTATGCTTAAGCCCACAGTTGGAGCCACGAGACGTTTGAAAAGTCATAGAAAAACTTCTCTCTTCAAAGCCTCCAGTTCCTTGATTTTGGCCCTGGGAGACCTTTGATGCAAGTTTTCTCCTCAGCCATTAGCGTGCAACCTGGCACACATGCTGTATTGACTGATGAAAATCCCCTGTGACAACCCTTCCTTAAATTATGTAAACTGGCCCCTTTATTTACTTATTTATTTGCTCCTTAGACATTAATCATGCAGACTTCTGTCTGAATCTTTGCCTTTCTGGAATCATTCAAATTTACCATGCCCAGCACAGAACTAAATGTATTTCTCTCCAACTGCGGCTCCTTCTGTCTAGTTTACATAGCTTTTCCCCTTTAGCTCTTACTCTAATATCTATTGAATCTATGAGACATCCATTACATGTTTGTACCTCATAATATAATTGTGTATTTTAAGGAAACCTGAAGTCTATGTTTCAAACAATATTCTATTTAGATATCTGCAATTTAAAAAAACACTTCTAGTTCTCTAACCAGTACATTTAACTATTTACAAAATTAAATACTTGATGTATTTTAAAATAGGAATAGTAACTAAGTAACAATGCAAATATAAAATGTGAATGGCAAATGCAGCCCCGCAATTACAGGCAAAACAGTCATTTAAATAGAAAAAGAGTCCTTGTCCATAAGGTTATATAATCACCTGATTATGTAGCTGAGGAAACTGTAGCCCAAAAGGTTAAATGAATTGTTCAAAGTACCAGAATAAGTCACCAAGTTACTCTCTCTATATATACATAAAGGGCAAGAACCAGAATTGGAAGTCATAACTCAAAGTTATTTGCAGCAAAGTATACAACTACAAGTGTTCATGAAGCCTTCAACTATAAGACAATTTTAAAACCTCATGCTATCTCTGCTTTGTTTTTAGTATCTTAAATTTATTAAAATGGACATCTTTCAAGGTTTAGATTAGCCTTAGTTTATAGAGAGTAGTCTCTCTAGTCCTGGTTGTACTTCCGAGCATCAAGGTCACAAAATCCATCCTCTTTTACATCTTCCCTTTATTAAAAAGTCCTGGGTCCATAGTAGTCACACTTCAGGCTGAGATCCTAAAGGTCAGAAGTTTAAAACCACCAGCCACTCCTCAACAGAAAGACAGGGCCAGCTTGCTACAGAAACAAATCCAGCGATACTCAAATATGTGTATGAAAGAGCTTTATATCAAAACGTAGTTATATATCCAGAAACGACCCAACCCAGTCCAAATTCAAGTCCATTGGTCCAGTACTAGAATGTGAGTCTCTCTCCAGACTTACATCAGCCCATGTAAAGATGGATAATGCAGGAAGATCAAAGCCAGAGGGTGCAAACTCTTGTGTAATGGAGGTCTTTGGAAATATGACCCTGCTCTGGCAGCTCTCAGGCTCAGCAGCAGAGAGATGAAGACAAGAGAGAGGGCGGTTACCTGGACCCTGCTTATGAGAAGGCCAAGCCCACAAAGAGAGACCATCAGGTCGATGGAAAGGGTTGGACTCCACCCCTACACTTTTGTACATCTTCAAGCTGACATGAAAGCATGTAACTACCACCCTCACCGGGCAGTTCTACCCTGTCCTACAGGGTCACGATGAGCCAGCACGACTCAAAAGTAGTGAGTTTCATTTTTGGTTTGATCTCAGCCTATTGGGAAATGTATTCCTAAGTGCTTGAAACTAAATCTTAGTGTGCAGATCTCAGCGATCATCAGATGGATGTGTTGGAACCACAGAGTTGTGAAACTGTTCCTTAGTAAGAAGCTGGGCTTCAGCTATGTTTGGTGACGGTGGGAAGCATTGAAAGATGGAGGTGTGGGTGGGACATGTGTTTTATCTACTGAACATAAATAAATAAATAAATAAATAAATAAATAAATAAATAAATAAATAGATAAGGATATTGAACGTGCCTATATATTTCAAAGGTAAGTGATATGCGGTGCATTGTGAAGACGTGCTTGTAAATCTGTTTAACCATATTCTCAAAATGTTTCATGACGCTCATCCTATAACCGCGTACATCATCGACTCGGTCTGTAGGCTTTGATTGTGGCAGGGCGTTTTCACACGCTGAAGGCCATGGCCAAGCACTAAGTCAAGTTTCTAAGACACGAAAGTCCCTGAGGGCAGACTCCAGTTTGAAATCCAAGGTGATAATCAGAATTCCCAGGGAATGCCTGGACATTTTGGCAATGTACAGTTAGAACAGAGGGGTGTGTTTAGAGCAGGCCTGACATGACCTATTACCATAGCTTCCTCATGATTGCTTCTTGCAAAAAGAGAACGCAGACCAGAATGAGCCTTAGATAGACAATCAAAGCCAAAGTTAATTCAATGTGATCCCCTGGGTAAGGCCCTCCCTTTCTCTCCATATATAGAATTGAGATAACCACTCTTTTTTGGTTTCTATCTTATAATATGTTGGGGTTTAAATGAGGTAATGCATATCATATTCTTTTTTAATCATTTTATTAGGGGCTCATACAACTCTTATCACAATCCATACACACATCAATTGTGTAAAATACATCTGTACATTCGTTGCCCTCATCATTCTCAAAACATTTGCTCTCCACTTACGCCCTTGACATCGGGTTCTCATTTTTCCCCTCCCTCCCCGCTCACCCCTCCCTCGTGAGCCCTTGATAATTAATAAATTAATATTTTGTCATATCTTGCCCTGTCCAACGTCTTCCTTCACCCACCTTTCTGTTGTCCGTCCCCCAGGGAGGAGGTCACATGTAGATCCTTGTAATCGGTTCCTTCTTTCCAACCCACTCTCCCTCTACCCTCCCAGTATCGCCCCTCACACTGCTGGTGCTGAAGGGATCGTTCACCCTGGATTCCCTGTGTTTCCAGTTCCTATCTGGATATCATATTCTTTACATCACTCACTGCCATTGAGTGATCACTGCTGACTCTTAGTGAGCCCATAGAACAGGGTAGAACCTTCTCTGAGACTGTAACTTTTTAAGGGAGAGTTCTCCCGCGGCTGGTAGTTTCAAACTGGTGACCTCACTCATGGCGGCCCAAGGAAATCCCAACTCCATCAGGGCTCCTCCTTCCAGGTAGTCAGATGTGGCATTATGCCCTTGACATTGTTGGCACAAACTCTAAACGGGAGCCACTAGGTGGCGCAACATCATTGCACTCTCAAACTGTTGGTCTAGCCTGCCAAGTAGTTTAGACTGCTAGCTTCCTCAACCGGAGGAGCCTACTACCATTGGCTGGGTAGGCATATTGAGTCCTCTTCTTAAGATGAATTGAGACAATATTATTAAGGATAATGCATGAAATGCTACAAGTCACATAAAATCCTCCAGTTCTAGACTTCATTGGCAACTTACAGTTTTCATTTTCAAAATGGAGGGATCCACAAAACATTGGTTTCCATTCTAATTCATAGCGCTTTATCAAGCATGTTTTCTAAGCATTAGTTCGTTCTCCTCTTAGGTTCCGTAATTCATTAGTCTCAGCAGCAGTCCATCTAGAATCAGCCTTCTAAAGGAGAGGCGCTTAAGATCCTCTCTTTAGTAGAGGGCATCCAGCACATCACTAAATGGACGGTTTCATGAAGATCGCCTGTTATACTAAAGGTTAAACTGATCAGATAACCTGGTGTTACGTGTTGGGCCGTTAACCACATGGCTGGCAGTATGAAACGACTAGCTGTACCTTGGGAGGAAGATGAGGATTTCGACACCAATAAAGAGTCACAAATCTCAAAGACCTATAAGAACAGGTATGCTCTGTCCCGTAGAGGTGCTAACAGCCAGAGTCCACTGGATTGCAGAGATTTTTTGAGAGAAACTCCAGTTATATATTGTAGTTTCCCTCTTAAATATCATTTAACATGGCCGTAACATTTTTTCCAAGTTTTTCAGGACAAATTGAATTTATTTCACTGACATTTTACTTACATGAAAAGTTTTATGTGTTTAAAATCCACCGTGAAAGGATTGAATAATGTGGCAAACATGCAATAATCATTGAATAGATACCCTGGGAAAAATTATGTATAGGAAATAGTAATTGACTCAATAGAGAGTACTTAAATACAAATCTTGACAAAGGGAATATGTAATACAATGATTTAAACAAACAAAAATGTAATCGGGAAAGCACAATAGCCATACGCTCAGTACATTTTAAAATGTACATACTTATGTACCCATGTATCTAAATTTTATGGTAGAGCATCCTAAAACCTAAGTGTATTCTTAAAGAGCATTTACCTGTAACTGAACACATACTCCTTGACATTTTAATCTGCAGTATAATTCAAATCACAAATCCTCCATTTAAAAACGTGAGTGTGTGTGAAAATAGATTGTTCCCAGATAGGCAGAGGAAAAGTGTAACTAGTTGCTAGCTAGTCATTTTTGTCTTTTAATAGTTTGATGTAATATACATAATTCAGATAATACATTTTTTGGTAATTATCAGGTAAAATTTAAAGTAGCCATTTTGGTTTACTAACTCATTGGCCCTCTTATAATAATCAATTGCCAGTTAGGAGATTGAAATTAACATGTTTTTTTTTCAGGTTGTAACATGTGATGCAGCTCACATTAAATAAGTCCCCCTATTGCCATCAAGTGGATTGTGGTCAGAGGCAGCACCTATGTTTCCCATCGGGATTGCTCCTTGGGGTTTTTGTGGCTGTGTTCTTCACAGCAGGTCACCAGCCCTTTCTTCTGGGGCACTTCTGAGGAGGTGAAAACTGCCACCCTGCCGTTTAGTCTATGTGGGCAAACCTCTAATGTTACCTGGGGTCCTGCAAAGCATTTCACTCTATTAAAGCTTGTAGAACATAATTTTAACTCCAATTTTACGTTACATAACATGTAGTAGACATTCCTACACACGCCTGAATGATGCTTGCAGTAATCAATTTCCATATTGTTTTCTTATTTACTGCTCACAAGTTGAACTCAGAGACATAATGAAGTTGCTGAAAGCAAGAGTATGGTCATCACGCGTGAGTAGTCATCAGGAGCTCCTTCCTGTGGTCACTTGTTAAACATCCTTAATGTTCAACCTTTGTTTACATCCATTTTCAACCTTCAACCCCTTTGCTGTGCAGCCTACCATCATCCATTGCTCTGAGGGCCTCGTTCTACAACTCCACAATCATCAGGGTGATGCACGCTAAAATCACAGTGTGATGTTTCTTGACTCATACACAAATTGGTGAAAGTTAAAAAGATAATCCTTAGTCTGAATGAACATGTGGAGCCGCTGTCACTGGTGTTGAACAATTAGCTGGAACGATCACTTTGAAAACTGTTTGCGTGTACTAAGGCTAGAAGCTCCTATACATACGGCATCAGCACCTTCACTGCTTGATATACATCCACAGAAATGCTCACATAAGTTCATAGCAACACGCTTCATAATAGCTCACAATTGGAGGTGCCAAAGGCGCAGCCATCGTACAAAGCATAACGTGTGATGTGTTCATCTAATGGAAGAAAGCAACGAGGCCATATGATTTCTTGTTCAGCACAGCAGTCTGTATGGATCTCATGAGCATGATGTTAAGGGAAGAAGACAGATGATACAAAACCTACTGAGGATGTGATTCCATTTTCATGAAGTTCAAATTTGGGGAGAACTCAGCAATGTTATTAGGGTTTGAGGATAGTGGTCACTTTTGCTGCTGGTGGAGGGGTGATGGGCTGCCCTGGGGATGGTTAGAGAGTCATGTTTGCATTAAACATGTAAACTTCAACATATATATGTATATAAGATAGGGCATTTTGAAGTTTAAAAATACATTTTGAGATAATGTTTTACACATGTGAACAATGTCAGACTGTCTACTATGATTTTTTACTTAAATGCACATACACACAGTTAGATAAGCGGATGAATAGATAGATGGGTAGAGAGATAGATTTCCTCTGTCCTATGATGCTGAACTGAGAAGCTAGGCATTATTTAAGAGAGTTAAAAGGGGTTCTCTTCATCTTAACATACATTGGGTGTGTTGTCATGAGACATGTGGTCAGGAGAGAGAGACCAGTCCCCGGAGAAGGACATCAAGTTTGGTAAAGTCTAGGAGCAGTGAAGGAGGGGAAGCCCATCAAGGAGATGGGGGGACACTGTGGCAGCCACAGTGGGTTCAAGAACCGAGCAATGGGAAGGATGGTGCAGGGCTGGGCAGTGTATTATTCTGTGTGTGTAGGATCACCTTGAGTTGGAACGCACTTGATGATGACTCACAGTGACAGCCCGATGGTATTGGTGTGGCCTGGGTTTCTGTGCAAGAAGTCTGTTCTTGAAAGTCCTTTAGGCTTTGCTTCAAATTCAGTCTGGCCAGTAGTTCCTGTGTAACCCGAGGCAGAGTCTCAACCTCATTTTCCTTGTCTATAAACAGAGGGAAAGAAGACCAAACCTGGTGGCTCTTGTGAAAACTGGGAACAAGAAGCATAGGGCTGTCTAAGTCGCAGTGCTCCGTCTATCAGCAGATGCGATTGCACAGCTGCGTGTACCTGTCATTAAAAATTCATCTTTGGAAGTTCAGTGGCAGGCGTTTCAGTCTCCTCACTATCAACTTCTCTCTCTTTTCTCAATGCAAAAGAGAACTGTCATGCCGGCCAGGCATCTGTGGCGACCTCAGTGGCCTCCTATTCCCCTGGAGGCTGACTGCACAGGAGCGGAATTATCAGGCGGTTGCTTAGCAGTCAGGATGGCAACAAAGGGATTTAGTTAAAAGAATGAGCCATTTGGTAATGCCAGGGATGGTGCTCCTTGCTCTGCAATTCCGACTCTCCCTTTAACATAGAAAACATATTTGTCATGATAAAAACAACATTAAAATTGGAAAATTAGAAACGAATAAAATTATAGGGAAGGAAATACAATCCTCATGTTCCTAACAAATCCTCCCTCTTTATTGCTTCCTCTCCTCACACAAGGCCCTTTACAAAATATCGTTCGTTACCTTATCCTCCTCCCACCTCCCTTACACTTTCAATATATCTTAGACAATATTTACAATTCTTTGATTTTGTCTTATCTTCATTCTACTATAAGCTATTTACATACTTTATATATTCTCAGAAAAGTTATCTCTGGGTAACTATCATAGTCTATTTGGGGGGTGAATAGTGATATTTAATGAAACTATTTCTCACTGAAGGAGACTTGGTTGTCTAGTGGTTACACTTTGGGCTGCTAACCACAAGGTCGGCAGTTTGAAACCACCAGCCACTTTGAGGGGGCATGGCTAGGCCTCTACTCCCATGAACAGTTACAGTCTAGGAAACTCACAGGGGCAGTTCTGTCCATCCTGTAGGGTCACTATCAGTCGGCATCGACTCAATAGCGGTGACTTGTGCTTTGTTCTACATTTCTCACTGACTTTTTCCTTGTTGGTTATGATCATACTCTTAGACTCTAACACGTTTCCTTCCACTGTTGCTTCCCTAACCCCTGCGTGAAGGGTTATTTGATTATTTTTCCCTTGTGTGTCATAGCTTACATTCTATGGGGCTACAGTTTTTGAGTAGCATCACTACTGGCCATAAAGTGTCTTCGCTGGAATTGAAACAAGAGCGGGAATTAGGGACAAGGCCTTGCTAGACATTTAATCTCTCTTTTGGAAAACAAGGGCAGTGGGTGTGTTGCATTGCAACCAAATCTCCTGCCTGGCAAAGTTGGCACCAGCGGTACCCAGCTTGAAGTTGTCAGCTGACCATGCCACGATGCGTGTGCTCACACTCCACACTCCTGGGACTAAGCCAGTCTCCCGCGTCAGGCTCCTGAAGGGGCTTACTACCTACCTCTCTTGAGACACCCATCCCGAGGCTTTGGCCCGTGATGTTTCCTGTTCTGATTATTGTTCCAAGAACCTTGTTTTACAGATTCTACTCCATTCCAGTTTTACTTTGTTGAACCAGTCAGAGGCCCTCTCCTGTGGCTAGGTGCCCTCCACACAGAACAAACTGCAAAACTTCATGACATCATCCTGCTGTCAAGTTGACTGTGTATGGGGCTATCTGGTGTCTGTTAAGCTGTTTCATTAAATACGTCATGAAATACGTTTCATGAAATACATCCTCTCTGTGCTCTGGGTCTCATACAAGTGAGAATTATGATAGCCACAGAATTCAGGCTCCCACTGAAGGTCTTAACATCATAATCTCCTTTTCCAGAAGCATCCCTAATTCAGCAACAGAGCACAATATTTTTCTTTATGTAAATTTCAATGGATTTCTGACCTGAACATGAAAAGCAATGAGAATGATAAAATGAGCATCTATTAATGACAAACCAGGTTTTATGGCTATTTTTCAAATGGCCCTGCTTCACGTAAGTTAGATTTTCACTCATTTCCGGGTTGTTGTGTCTCCAACTTTCGTGTGTGTGCCTTTTTGCTATGCTAGCATGTGCTGTTACAGTCTGGACACATTTCATCATCAATAAGTAAGACAGGCTGAGGTTGACCTGGGATAAGCGTCGTTTGCATTTTTAGGAGAAATATGTTGACATTAGAAAGATGACCATTATTAATGGATCATTGTGAATTAGCATAAAGGATGATTTTTCAGCTTAATGTGCACAAGGATCACATTATATATGCTGGTCATAGAAAATCTATTTCATCCATAACATCTGGTATATGACTTGACCCATGGCATTTCCTCAATAAATGCTTGTTAGATAAGTGGATGCATTTTTATTCAGATTATTTCATATTATGCTAGCATTGAAGGATTTGGGCCTTGGATAACTGGGTCATAGGAAAAGAAAGAAAGAAACTCAAACTTAATTTTTAGAGAAAATACAATTGCCTGCGTGACAGCAGTCACTTCCTACCAGCTCTTATGCGAGTTTAAAGCTGGGCTTCTCAATGTTCACTGAGCATAAAAACCATCCATGGACTTTGTTCAAATGTAGGCTTGGATCCGAGAGATATGGGCTTGGGCCTGAAATGTGACCTCTCACATCTCTAGGTGATGAGGATGGTGCTGTCCAAGGACCACACAGAGAACAGAAATGTCCGAAAGGTCTGTTTCTCAACCTTGGCGGTCTACAAAAATAACCTGAGAAGCTCTCAAAGCTGCTGGCGTGGGCATTCTACCCCTGCCATCTGCAGGTTGAATTGCCGTGGCATGAAGGCCGGGCATTGAGGTGCTCCCACGTTCCCCGGGTGGCTCTGATACACAGAGTTGTTAGTGGTCCACATTCCATGGAGAACCAGGCCCCACAGCTGGTGAACTGCCCCTTGGCCCTGTTGAGTATGCCTCCACCCAAAGCCCTGGGTTCAATGCCAGCCAAAGATTGAGGGATTCGCAAAATCAGCGTCTAGGATTCTGCTGATTTCCTAACCGGGGACAGAGAATGAGGCGAATCAGGGCTGATGATCGTTTCCTTGCACATGTGGAGGGATCAGTCTGTATATAGACTGAAGAAGGAAGCCAGACAAGCAAGTAAGGACTAAATTCAGATTTCAGGGATCTGAGTTTTGATTCCTGCTCTCTCCAGATCCAGCTATACCTCCTGCCCTTCATTTCCATGCTATGTGTCTGCCTCTTTAAGAGAAGCCCCCTTAACAAGCTAACAAAGAAAACAATATGGTTCAGACCATGGGGGATCAGAGCAGAGACCATGGAAAATCCCCCACAGAAGGTTTCACAGGGTAGGGATGAGTCGACCAGGGGGTAGTAAAGCACCGATGAAACACGCAATATTCCTCTGGTTCCTTGAGGCTTCCTCACCCCCCACCACCATGACCCCAGCCATGCCTCTCACTTCAGACTAGACCGGAGCATGTGCGCAGCCAGAGATAAGAGCTCAGGACACACAACCCAGGATCAGGAATGGGAAGAGAGACACCAGATGGGAAGGGCTAAGGGGTGGGGGTGGGGATCAAGGGGGGAACGGGAGCCGATCACAATGATCAGTACCCAACCACACACACCCCTCCAGGGGAAAGGACAATGGAAACCATGAGGGAAGGGAGACAGTGGTCAGTGGGAGATATGACCATAACAATAATTAATAACCTATTAAGGGGTCACCAGGGTGAGGGGGCGGTGAGGGAGGGGAGAGAAAGAGGAGCTGATACCAAGGGCTCAATAGAAAGTAACTGTCTAGAAAAGAATGATGGCAACACATGTACAAATACGCCTCATACAATTGATGTGTGGATTGCAATAAGCATTGTAAGAGCCCTCAATAAAATGATTAATAAAAGGAGGGAGAAGCCCCTCTTTTGCGGGTGCTAAAAATAACAAACAAGCCCAACTCACTGCCACCGAGTCCATGCTGACTCAGAGGGACCCTGTGTGAGTTTCTGAGACTATAATAGGGTTTACGGGAGTAGAAAGCCCGACCTTTTCCAGCAGAGCGGCTGGTTGTTTCGAACTGCTGACCATGCAAATCGCAGCCCAATGCGTCACCACTACATCACAATGTTCCACAATCTATGTAAGATCTCCTTATGGATAAGCTACTTACTATTGGTAAACTACTGTTCAATGGCTGTTGATTAAGATAACAGATAGTTAATGTAAGCACTGTAGTTTGAAAGTCCATTGGCTGTTAAAAATGAGTACATAAACATCGGTACTTTATTGTCATGGAAATATGAGGGTAAGTCAGAAGGTTCTGCTCCCCAGGTTCCAGTCCCTTAGTGCACAGGTATACCCCAAGTGCAAGGTGTTTAAGCAGGCCTCTGTGATCCATCGTGGATGGCTGCAGTCAAGTTCGCTCGGTAATATACTTGTCCTAGTGTTATTAGTGGCCCTTCCAAAGAGGGCCATTTAAAACCGCGGTTTCCGAGAGAGCCTGTGTGCATGTTAAATGTGAGACAGAGACCAGTTTAAGAAGGCTGTGGCAACTGTTGCTGTTGTATAATCAAGGAGTGACCTTGATTGTTTTTCTTGGAGGACACAGGACAGTCACAGGCAGACTACAAAGCCGCATCTTTGATGGATAAATTGGATAAAGAACTGATGTAAGATGGAAGTATGCTAAAGACACTCTGTGACACCTGGCCATTTTTATTGCACAACTACAATGCATTCGCTAGTTCCTAGGTGATGCAACTGGTTACCAACCTTGCCTCAGGTTGGAGGTTCACGTTTGCCCCGTGGCATCGTGGAGGAAAGACCAGGGGATCAACTCCCTAGGCATCAACCACTAAAAAGCCAATGGGGCTTTGCTCTGACCCACGTCGTGCTGCCATGTGTAGATGGGCAGGGATAGTGGTGGCTGATAGTCCTTTCTGGAGATTCTACAAAGAGAGGAGGCAAGTGTACGTCAGAGCAAGGAAGGCTTTTCAAACACCTTTATTTCAACTTCATTTGTTTTCCTAGTTCTCATGTTAGGAAGTGAAATTGCATGAATAGATTTTCCTAATGAAGTATGTTTATACCAAAGCAGCTGGAGATGCCAAGCAAGTGAAAATGGTGACAAGTTAGATCTTGTGGTATGAATTAATCCTTAAACAATAATTAGGCACTTATTATGTTCTCAGCTCTGTGTTGGGACCTACAGAATTTGCAGAGGAACAAAAAAGATTATGGAATCAAGTCCTCACTTTTGAGGCGCTTCCAAAGCAGTTTCTTTTCCTTCATTTCGTTCATATTCTGGTGCCTGGGCTGATGTCATGGCTGAGAACGCAGGATTCAAAGTTTGATGGTCTTAACTCAGATTCTCCTCCTGTCATTTCAGGTATGGGACACTGGACAAATTATTTAGCCCTGGAAGCTTCCAGTCCTGTATCTGTACAATACAAAATCATAAAGATGGATATTTCTTTTTTTCACCCACTGGTTCCCTCTTTAAAAAATCATTTTATTGGGGGCTCATATAACTCTTATCACAATCCATACATCCATCCATTGTGTCAAGCACACTTGTACATTTGTTGCCATCATCATTCTCAAAACATTTGCTTTCTACTTGAGCCCTTGGTATCCACTCCTCATTTCCCCCTCCCGTCCTACTCTCTCATGAACCCTTGATAATTTATAAATTATTGTTATTTTGTCATATTTTACACTGTCTGAAGTCTCCCTTCACCCACTTTTATGTTATCCATCCCCCAGAGAGGAGGTTATATGTAGATCATTGTATTTGGTTCCCCCTTTCTACCCTACCCTCCCAGTATCATCAATCACATCAGGAATTATCTGTCCTGGATTCCCTGTGTTTCCAGTTCCTATCTGTACCAGTGTACTTCCTGTGGTCTAGCCAGATTTGTAAGGTAGAATTGGGATCATGATAATGGGGGTGGGGTGGGGGGAAGCATTTAGGAAGTAAAGTTGTATGTTTCATTCTTGCTACACTGCACCCTGATGTCCAGTTGCCTAGAGATAGGTCTTGGGCCCAAATTTGCACTCCCCCTCATTCACAGTGATTTGATTTTTTGTTCTTTGATGCCTGATACCTGATCCCTTCCATACCTCGTGATCACGTAGGCTGGTGTGCTTCTTCCATGTGGGCTTTGTTGCTTCTCAGCTAGATGACCGCTTGTTTATCTTCAAGCCTTTAAGACCCCAGATACTATATCTTTTGATAGCTGGACATCATCAGCTTTCTTCACCACATTTGCTTATGCACCCATTTGTCTTCAGTGATCATATCGGGGAGGTGAGCACACTAAAGATGTATACTTCATGTGGCTATTTAGAGGATTCAATCATTCAAGAGCTTTGGAAAAGCTCCTTGATAAGTAATTAATTGTGTTTAGCTATTAATCTTCTTGCTATCACTATTATATCTATCCCCAAATCTGTATTTCTTTGTTCCCCACCTGAAAGTCAATGCTTTAAATATGAGGGTGCTTTAAACTTTTTTTGAAATTTTCATTATCTTTCAATTCCATTTTCCATGAACTTTTTGAAATCTTCTCATAAAGCATTTATGTTTTTTAATTGTTTGCACCTTTCCCTACAGTCTAATACTGATTTCAAGATCCAAAAGAAGCACCTTAATCATTGCTCTCATGTCTGAATCTTTTAGGTCTCTGTTATTGTCCTTATACCTCATACAGCTCTTACAAGACAAATGCCAGATGTCAAATCTTATAAGTATGTTTATTTCACGAAAGTTTTTCTTCTTAGAAAATATTCATGAAATTGAAGCTTTCAGGGGAAATAAATTCTGTATTTGTTTTTATACATTGTGTATTTTTCACTAAACAGGCACATTCCTCTGCCCTGCTGGACCCCACTCAACACTGCCCACCCCTAGGTTAATTGTCTTTTCTTATTTACTACTCCTCGTCGTAAAATGTCATAAAATTGGCGTGAATTTAAATGGAAGACAATGTGAATGGCATCTGAAAGGTCGGCAAAAATAATATGAATGATCACCTATTTTATCATAAACACACTATGTTTATGTTGAATACAACCAAATAAACTGTACTTAATGAGAATATTTCATTAAAAATTTTCTTCTCATATCCTCCACCTTGACTCTTTGGTGCTAAAGAAGTTTACACTCCTGAGAAGTAAGCCTTATTCTCATCACTTTAGCTGTGGGCTTTGTCACATGATTGGTGAATCATTCTTCTGACTGATGCTGAGGAAGGTGGTGGGGCAGACATAGAATCTCTGAACCCCCTTCAACATTGTAAAAACTTGTTTTTGTATGCTTTGGCAGAAGCTTTCTCTAATTAGAATTTTAAATGATTTCTGTTTTATTTGCCAAAGCAATGCCAGAATAACAAGAAGGTGAGGTAGATTATAAATATTTAAAGCATTCAATTACTCTAATCCTTTGAATATAAGATTTGCCATTATGTTGTTATGTATATGCTTGTATGATATTTGATACTAAAAAGCAATACCAACCGACCATAATACAAAATAAGTCAAATGCCGTATCTTGAATGTTGATAAACTCAACCAATATTTATTTCAGGGCAACTACAAGTTATCTTAAAGCACACCTAAACTCACTTTCACTGAACCCATTCTAGCTCATAGGTACTCTAAAGGACAGAGTAAACTCAGTGCCATCAAATCAATACCGATTCATGGCGACCTGGTAGGACAGTGCCTCTGTGGGTTCTTGAGATTAATTTATCAAAATGATTTTACTGGGAGATTTTACAGCTATTATAACAAACCATATACAATTAGATCAAGTATAAATGTAAAATAGGTGCCACCATCATTTTCAAAATATTTTCTTTCTTCTTGGTATCAGCTCTCCTTTATCCCTTGCCTCCCCCACCCTACACCCATTATGATATATCCATATCTTACACCATCCAATGTGTGTGCTCACCTACAATTCTGTTAGTCATGCACCACGAGTGGGGTTACACAGTCTTATTGCTATTGGTTCCCTCTTCTCCCCGTCCCCACACCTCTTCCTGTGCCCTCTGGGAATCATTACTCCCATTATTATTTCTGAAGGGTTTATCTGTCTTGGAGTTCATGCCTTGAATGACCTTAATTATACAAATGAACATCCTTGGGTCTCAAATATTAATGAAGTGAAGCTATGGCCATAATTGGAAGGGTAGGAAATATTAAACATGCTAGATTTGCAGAGGGTATTTATGTATTTGATCAGAGCTGTGCTACACGTGGCCCTTCTGTGAGGGACCACCCGATTATTCAAGACTAACTTTTTACAGGCGTAGAAAGCCTCAATTCTTTCCTATGGAACAGCTGGTGGATTTGAATTGCCGACCATTCGTCAACCCAATACCCCTCCAGGACTCCTACGGGACAAAGTAGAACTGCCCTATGTGGTGTCCATGCTTGAAAACATTTATGAAAGCATTCTGCCACCTATTTCTCCCAAGGGGAAACTGGTAGTGTTAAATTGTTACTGCGTGCTATGTCCTTTGTACACATCCGAGATTCCCCAACCTGTCTTGGCGACTGGAAATATCAACGTGAGCAGAAGCGGTTCTACTCATAATGAATGACAGAAGAAACGAATACAAGAATGCAATGAATACTAAAAATACCTAAAGCTTTAGGGAATTAACCCCATGGCAGTGGGATGGATATTTATACCTGAAATAACTAACATAACTAGTGCCAAAAAGTAGATACTTTTAAAATTATTTTATTAGGGGCTTATACAACTCTTATCACAATCCATACATACAACAATTGTGTAAAGCACATTTGTACATTCATTGCCCACATCATTCTCAAAACATTTGCTCTCTACTTAAGCCCCTGGCATCAGCTCCTCATTTTTGTCCCTCCCTTCCCGCTCTCTGCTCCCTCATAAACCCTTGATAATTTATAAATTATTATTTTGTCATATCTTGCCCTATACAACGTCTCATTTCATCCACTTTCTGTTGTCCGTCCCCCAGGGAGGTGATCACATGTAGATCCTTGTAATCGGTTTCCCCTCTCCAACCCACCCTCCCTCTGCCCTCCCAGTATCGCCATACCACTGGTCCTGAAGGGATCATCTGCCCTGGATTCCCTGTGTTTCCAGTTTCTATCTGTACCAGTGTACATCCTCTGGTCTAGCCAGATTTGTAAGATAGAATTGGGATCATGACAGTGGGGCAGGGAGTGGAAGAGTATTTAGGAATTCAAGGAAAGTTGTATGTTTCCTCATTGCTACATCACACCCTGACTGGCTCGTCTCCTCCCCAAGACCCTTCTGTATGGGGATGTCCAGTGACCTACAAATGGACTTTGGGGTTCCACTCTGCACTGCCCCCCTAATTCACTATAACAAGATTTTTTGTTCTTTGATACCTGATCTTTTTGACACCTCATGACCACACAGGCTGGTGTGCTTCTTCCATGTGGGCTTTGTTGCTTCTGAGCCAGTTGACCGCTTATTTACTTTCAAGACTTTAAGACCCCAGATGCTATATCTTTTGATAGCCGGGCACCCTCAACTTTCTTCACCACATTTGGTTGTTCACCGCTTTGTTTCAGTGGTTGTGTCGGGAAGGTGAGCATCATAAAATGCCAATTTATTAGAAGAAAGTATTCTTGCCTTGAGGGAGTACTTGAGTGGAGGTGCAATATCCTTCTGCTATCTTAATACTAAATCTATAAATATATGCACATAGATCTATTTCCCCCGCCTCATATATAAATATATTTGCATATGTACATACCTTTATATAGATCTCTATAAATGCCCTTTGCCTCCCAGCTCTTTCCTCTTATTTCTTTTGACATTCCTCCTGTCCCACTTTCATGCTCAGTCCCTACCTGGGTTTCAGCAGTTCCTATTGGTTACATTACCCTTGATCATGTCCTACCAGGCCTCCCACACCCTCCTCATCACTGATTTGGATCACTTGTTGTTCCCTTGTCCCCAGGTTTTTTAACACTACTATCTTTTCCCGCACCTCCCCCTCTCCTATATCCCCCTGAACTGTCAGTCCCGTTGTTTTCTCTTCCAGATTGTTCATCTAGCCTCTTATTTAGACAGACCTGCGGAGATAATAACATGCACAACAAACAAGACAGAGCAAAACCAAGCAACAATATACAATAAAACAGCAACAACAACAACAAACCAATGACAAAAAAAGAAAACACAACACAAGAAAGAAAGCTTGTAGTTAGTTCAAGGACTGTTTATCAGCCTTTAGGGGTGTTTTCTAATCTGTTGGGGCATCACACTCTGGCCGCAAAGTCCACCTTCAGCATTGCCTGGGCACCTTGCTGCTCCGTTCCCTTGCTGTTCTGTTGCACCCCTTTAGTGTTTTCCTTGGTGTGGTGGGATCAGATCAGGCGCAATTCCCACACTGTGTCTCCATTGTTGTCCCCCGTAGGGGTATGAGTCAGTGAGGGATGTTGTCTCTCATAGTGGGGCCAGCCTTGTGGTCCTCTCTCTGGTCTCGCTGCTCTACTCTGGAACATTGTCCTCAATGCCTGGTGAGTCAGGATCTGTTCCACTGTCTTCTCCTCCCCCTTCATCTGCTCCCATATACTCTGATCAGATATGCCCATCTCCTGGAGCTGCAGATTCAATGCCATCCTTTGAAATAATTCTTCTTGGGGGAGGGGCAGGTGTTCACTTAATAGTTGGGTTAGGGCCAGCCCTGCAGACCTCTCTACTGGTTCCCTACTCCATGCCGGCATGTTGCATCCACATCTTGGAGCACTGGGCTGAAGTCTGGTCCCTCTTTCCCTGTGGTGATACAAACAATACCCTCCCCTTTGCATTAGTGCCCTGTGACCTCACTACCCATTTCTTTTCTATTATTATAATTTTTTTCCTTTCCCCACCTCCTTTTAGTTGTCTACCATATGAGTTGGTACTTTTTAAAATTTTACCCAGGAAACTTCATTGACCTTCAGTTATTTGTTAAATACTTGCTCTGTGTGAAGAAGGACTTACTCAAAATTGTGCTACTAAGAAGTGCTAAAGTCTGTTGAGGGGAAATAATAATTTGAAAAAAACAATGAAATCGAAAGATGCAGAAACTACAGTGAGATCACCTTGGCCTTGCAATTAATACAGGTTGGATCACCCCCAGAAGAAACATCACATAGGTTAGGTTTTTCTGCAGACAAGGTAAACACCATGAATGAATGCAGAAGTGGTAGGCACATTTTGTGAAACACACACACACACACACACACATTTGGCTGGGCCACTGGGGAAGAAAGAGAGGAACGGTTGCTGAATGATGGCTTTACAGAAATTGGCAAGAACAGATCTCGAAAGGTCTTGTGTTTTTGGAGAATGCAGTATACAGAGGGAGATGCCATTAGATTTTTCCTTTGAATGCAGTGTGGCTACAGTGGAGGATGGATGAGAGAAATCCATTTGGCCTTCAGCAAAATAAAACGCTTACATTAGGTAAATTATCTTCTCCGGAGGGACAGCGAGCTTTTTCATTATTTCTCTCAGGAGAACAATTTGCTTTGACTGTCAGTGTACTGTAATCAATCAGCTGTTCCTACAATAATCAATCACCAATTGCTTACTGAACTCCCGATAGTGAAAAGCATTTTACATGTTATGTGTGTTTACAGTTGTCAGTCACATGGGGTCTTCCATGCCTGTGAGGTCAAATCTCTGTGGTCTGATTCCGGCCTAAATCTCTCTCTTCATAGCTCAGTATGTTCCAGCCTCATACACCTTCTGTATTTTTTCTCCTCCCAAAGCTACCTCAGTCTCTGGACTTTCATTTCAACCATTCCCTCGCCTGAGAAAACATTTTTCCAGGTCCGTCACATGGCTGCCTTTTGTTTTCATCCAGGCTCTGCTCTTTGAAGGACCACGTGGCAGAGAGTTCATTGGCTGTTGTTTATATCTCATGATCCTCTTTTCTTCATTGAAAAGGTCACTCTCTGAAAGTGTCTTATGTAGTTACCATTCCATTTGTTAATCACTTTTTCACTCTCTCCACTCCAGGATCTAGGACTCAATAAAGCAGGAATGTGGTCGCCCCGTTAACTGCTATACCTGTAGTACTTCCTACACCCAGTCAGCATTCAGTAATTATTTGTTGAATAAAAGATTGTATGAATGAATGAATGAAATCTCCTCTGTTTATATTATGCAGCTGGAATTTCCGAGTTTCCAGCTACCCAAAATAAGCAATTTTAGTAAGAGGCTTTCTTAAGCAAAAGAAGAATGTACTCCTAAAGATAAATTATACCATTTCCATGTGAGGTAAAGGAATCTGTCAATATTTATGTTAAATAATGTACTTTCTCCAAGAGTTATAAATATGTGTTTTACAGAATTTTATATTTGTGGTGCTTTCATAGATGGGTTCATTGTCACACTCGATTCCCATAACAACTGAAGCAGAAAGAGAAGTATTATTTTAAGTGCCAATCCTGGAGAAAGGTGAGATAAAAAAGGTGGCTGGTCGGAAGCAGTACCTGACCTACTCTGTTGACTTTTCACCTTTGTGTTCATCACATGGAAGTTAATTTGATATGGTAAGCCAACAGTGGAAAGCCAACGTGTCGGTGCACATCGGCAATTACATTAACTGAATGGAATAGACTCATTTGGTGGTGCACTGTGTTTTGGGTAGATATATAAGAATTGTAGGTCTTTACTTATTTCTTCTTAAAGACAAATTTTAATATTCTTCATGACTATCTTCCCTGGCTTATTTATGCACTCACATGTGTACTCGGTGTCAGTGTGGGCCATAAAATGTCAGCAGAGCTCAAAATGAGTTGCAGAAAGAGCCACAATAGAGTCATCGGAACCACAAACACCAAGCAGAGCACATCAGTCCTAGATGTTTTAAATCCAATGGAGTAGTAGGCTCCGATGCAGAGACACTTTCTGTATAACAGAAGGGAACTGCCTAGTCACCCTTCTTCCTCACTGTGGTTATGTTTGCGTTTCTTGTTGCAGCCACTGTGTCAATTCATCTTCTGGACGGTCTCCCACTTTTTACTGACCTTCTACTTTACCAGGCACAGTGTCCTTTTCCAGGGACTGATCTCTTCTGATACATGAGATGAGGTCTTGATGTCCTCTTCTGAATCTACCTAAAATTTGTGGCAGCTCCTTCTCAATGTACTGCTGCAACCAATTTTCAGTTATTTTCAGCAAAAACTTATTGACATTTGGTATGAGTGATATTGGTCAATAAAATCTGTTGGGTCACCTTTCTTTGGAATGGGTACACATGGAATTCTTCCAAGATGTTGGCCATGTACCTGTTTTCCAAAATTATTGACATTGACTAGTAAGTGCCCAAGTTAAAACATTTCAATTGATACTCCATTAATTCCTGGAGTATTTTTTTCCTTTTTCACAAATAGTTTTAGTATAGTATTATTACTGCATGGAAGATGTAGCGAGGTTTGTTTTTTTCTTTTTGCAGAGAAAGTAAATGTAAAGTCGACTCTGCCACAAGAGTGTTCATTTGCCTTAGCTGAATCTCTCATTAATGGTACAAAATCAAATAGTGTTAAGATTTTTATTGGCTATAATATGCGATTTGAATACAGGAGAAAAAGAAAAATATTCAAAAATAAAACACTTATAATGTAAGTAAAGTTATCTAAGAGAGGGGTCCTCAAACTTTTTAAACAGGGTCCAGTTCACTGTTCCTCAGACCCATTGCAGGGGCGAGCTATAGTTTTTTTAAAAACCTATGAGCAAATTCCTGTGCACACTCTATATATCTTATTTTGAAGTTATAAAACAAATGGGGCGAAAACACCCGGCAGGCTGGATAAATGTCCTTGGTGGGCCGCATGTGGCTTCGGGCCATAGTTTGAGGATGCCTGGTCTAAGACTTTAAGACAGTTTGCCATAAGAATTGTTTCAATTCTCATAAGAACACAACAAAATCAAACCGATTGAACAGATGCACTTAATATGTTTAACAATTCGGCAGTCTGAGATGTTCACCTTCCTGGCATAAGAGCTGAAGACAAAATGGGTGCACAAGCAAAGTTGGTGAAGAAAACTGATGGTGCCTGGCTATATAAAAAGATATAGCAACTGTATTCTTAAAGACTTGAAGATAAACAAGTGGCTTTCTAGCTGAGAAGCAACAAGTGCACATGGAGAAGCATCCCAGCCCGTGTGATTATGAGGTATCAATGGGATCAGGTACTAGGCACCTAAGACCCAGAACAAAATCATACCCAAGAGCAGGAAATCCCAAAAGAGAAAGAGGGCCCTGAGCGGGAACACACATGGGAGAAATCTCACCCTCCAACCTGCAAGAGAGTGCCTGCATAGAAGAGAGTGGCACGCCCTCAGTCTGGTATTTCACCCCTCCTGTCAATGGCTGAGGTACTGGCCAACCTTATTGGCTGAGTTTAGGCTCACCAGTGTGAGATAATATTGCTGGTGCCTAATGCGGGTGTTCCCAGGTCAGCTTCCACCTGGGTGTAGGAGGCCTGGGTTTGTGCCTGAACAATTTGGATTTTCACGTAGTGGCCTGCTGTCTATCCAGTCCCTTTATTGTGGCAGTTCCAGCTGATTTTCATTAGGGAAGGCATTTGGTGGAGACAACCCCTCTTTATCCCTAATCTAGCTACCTGTCAGAACTATTAAATAAAATCAAAATAACTGGCATGAAGCACAAAACCCCACTGGTAAATTATAAAATTAAAACTGATTTTACAGCTTCTATGAAGGCCTCATTATTATTTCTACATAATATATGAAATTTCAAAGGAATCAATTTTCAGAGCATCTATCACACCTGTCTCAAAAATAAAATGGAAGCAAAAGGGATAAAAATGAGCAACTATCACTGAGAAATATCCTTAGTGCTTTGTTTTTATTGCAAATAAAGGCTTATACAAATATTTTCTTGATTCATCTCTACTTTGGGCAAACATGTATTATATAATAATTATTTTTGTTTCAGCTTACATGTCTATAGAATTGGCACTAGACAAGTTCTAATAATTGTGCATGCCTGTGCCTTTGTTTTAAAACTCGCAATAGATGAATGCATGAGTAAACTCATCCATATTTAATTTCACTGTATTTCTTGTTTGGCAACTTTGATTTCTGGATCAACTCACGCTGGATAATGGGTTCAATAATTCATCTGTTTGGTGTAGTGGCAGTGAGTGCTTCTCATCATGTCGGGTAAACTCGCTTTACCTTCTGCTTTACACATCCTTTGCTGTGGATTCAAACCAAATCAGGGAACTCATTCTTTCAATTGATAGCTTCCCATTTATCGTTCAGTGTATACTTTCAAAAGATTATTTTTCTGCAGCTCATATTTGGTGACTGTTTTCAGTATGTATCTTGCAATCTGATTAAGGTTTAATGATTTTGTAAACTGGAGGAGAATGAAGCAAATAAGATAGGAATTTTTTTCCTATCCAAAATTTATTTTCCTTTATTGTGGGAATATTAATAACTATAGGGGTCTTAAGTAACAGTCATGTGTTATTTTATAACTTATGTGTTCTCCATGCACCATTATGCTCAATTCTTCAAATGGTGATATTGTTCTACTATTATTAGCATTTTCACTTTATAGATGTGGGGAAAGTATTTGGCTGGTAACTGGGAGGTCAGGGTTCAAAGTCACAGGCTGCTTCATGGGAGAAAGATGAGGCTCTTTATTTCTGTGAAGATTTCCAGTCACAGAAACCCTAAATACAGTCTCTATGATTCAACATCAACTTTCTGGCAGTTGATTTTTTATTTGTTTGTTTATTTAAGGGAATAGGCAGACAGTAACCGGCCAAATATTGAGATCACATTAATAGCATGTAATGACCAATACATCAAGGGATTTTCAGTTTTAATGTTAATGGATGTCAAAAGTCCAACAGTTTGTAAAAGAACACTTGTCAACACATTCATTTAACAATTCTAAATTATTGCTTATCTTGACTCATGATTCCTATTGGAGAAATATGAATCAGAAATCAAAAGTTAATTTACAAATGTACAGCTCATGTGTTTGTGTGTGTGATAATATATTTTTATTTTCCTGGTTAAATAGCTAGGACTACAATTGTTGAATTTCTGGGTAAATTACATAATAATTTATAAATTATCAAGGGTTCATGAGGGAGGAAGGGAAGAAGGGGAGGGAGGGGAAAAAATAAACCGATATCTAAGGCTCAAGTAGTAAGAAAATGCTTTGAGAATGAGGATGGCCAATAAATGTACAAATGTGCTTGACACAAAGGTTGTATGTATGGATTGTGATAAGAGGTATATTTTATGATTTATTATTTTAAAAACACAAAACGTGCCAAACTATTTTCAAAAAGAGTGGAGCCATCTTCCTTTCCAGCCATGTATGAAGTTCCGGTTTCTCCACAAGCCTGTCAACACTTGGTATCGTCCATCTTACTTACTTTGCTCATTCTGGTGGTAGTTCATTGTGGCTTTATGATTTATTTATTTTATGTAGTAAAGTTTGCCACTTTGCATAGTGCTTGAGTAAAAGGTTACAGAGTGGATTAGTTTTCTACTCAACATTCATGCACTGCTTGTTTCCTGGCCTTGATTGCATTCCTTACAATGGAATAGCCCTTTCACCACCTCTTTCCCGTGTTTGCCATTTTTATTCCACCTTCTTTCCCATCCATTCCTGCCTTCAGAGCTGCCTATTTTATCTGATAGGATTGATTGTTCAGTTCCAGGCTGAAGATTGGCCAAGGCCCATTGTCTTAGGAGTGACCATCTATCTTGCTTTTGTAAAATCATAGTTTTATAAACCAAAATTTTATAAACCTTGCTATTAGGTTTGTTTCCAGCATTTGATATAGAAACCAAAAAATGCTAAACATTCTCTTTTGCATAACTTTTTTCTTTCATAATGCTCGCTCCTATCTTCTCCATACAGGAAAATTGCCTCTAGATTGTTTTTTTCTGTCATTTTCCCACCTTTATGTTTGTTCTACTCCCCTCTGTTTTTCTAAATCTTTTGCAATTTAACTTCCATCCCACCTAGAAAAATTAGCCTTTAAAATTGTTCCAAGCTCTACAATTTTCTCCCTTTTCTAAACTTCTGCCGCACCACCACAGTTGAAACCAAATGTCATCTCTCATTTGTTTGCGTGTATTAATTGCATTTCCCCCCAGGAATATAAATCTGTATAATGGCAGGGACAGCAATTTGACATTTTAGTTATTCACTGCCTTCCTGCTAGCCTTCGCTCCTTTGACAGTTTTTATTTGCTAAGTGTAACTTGTATGGGTAGGAAAGGTTTGTCGGTTAATCTGATTTGGAGGTGGCTCTCTAATTCTGCATGATTTCATAAAGGACTAGCAATTCAGTGCACACTATATCTTGATTATTTCAAAATATTATTCAGTTCCTATGTTTCTGAGTATTACAGTATGTCCAAGAGCAATCTTGTAAAACAAGTTCCTTACGTGTACACACACCACACAAACTCAGGGCCTGGAAAGGGCTTATGGGATTGTAAATCTTTAGGGAAACAGCTCATTGCTGTATGTGTTTCAGATGACTTCAGTGGCAGTGGGTGGAGATTATAGATGTAACCACATATACACACACATATATATTTATCACGCACTATCATCAAGTCCATTCCAACTCATAGCAACAGTGTCAAATACTCCACAGGAGACCTGCTGATGTAGTGACCACATGTTGAGCTTTAACAGCAATATCAGCAGTTCGAAACCACAAATTGTTCCTCAGGAGAAAAATTAAGTTTTCTACTCCTGTAAAGAGTTTTAGTCTTTGAGAAAGACAGAGGTAGTTCTACCCTGTCCTGTTGGATCATGATGAGTCAGAATTGAGTTGATGGAAGTGAGGTGGGGTTTTTTGTGGAGCAATCTTTCTGGAGGTGAATTCAAACTGCCCAGATGGTTACATGCTGGACTGTGATCTGCATGGTCTGCAGTTCGAAACCACCAGCAGCTCCATCAGAGAAAGACTGAGCTTTCTACTCCCATAACAGTTACAGTCTCAGAAACCCACAGGGAGTCGCTGTCAGTCAGCCTTTCACTCAGTGGCAGGGAGTTTGGTGTGGAGTTTTTAACCCTCTGTTGGCAGCCAAGTGGTTAAACTGTGGCACCCAGGGGTGAAAAAGATACCTAAAATAAAAGGTAAACTTTAGCTAAAAGATAAAATAAAATGCATAAAATAAACCCGGATTCATGTTTATACGATTACTCCGTCTAACAGCAGGGTGAAAAGAGAGGAGGTAATTTAGAAAGGTGGTAGCAGGATGTGGATGAGGGCCAGGCCCTAACGCATCCCAATGAGCACTGAAGGTCCACAAGTGCATTGGATGGGGGTAAATTCATGATGGGACAATGTTTCAACATTAATAGCAAGAAATACTCAATAACAAGGATGTTCCTACAGAAAAGATGCATGATGTTGGAATGATGGACCTGGAAAAGCTGTTAGGAATCTACAGCTGTGCATATTCCTGATGAGATGACTAAAGGCTCAATGGATATGTGGCGTCCTCAATGTCCCCGTGGTTTTTATGAGTTCTTGAGTGTACAGACACAATTTCCCTTCCATTTCACATCGCCATTCTCAGAATTCATTTTTTCATTTTCTGTAGTCGTTCAATATGATGACAGACTTTAACACAGGTAGATATTTAAATGCCATCAACTTTTGAAATGACCTACCTTCATATAAAAATATACAACTTGTTTGTTGTGGTATGATAGTGAAACAAGGCCTATTTACAATTGAGTAAAAGTGAAACTTTGAAGCATGGCATTAGGATACCAGATCAGCTCTTCTCCCTTGCTACATTTGCATGTATATTTTATTTTGCATGTTTCTCCTCATGGAAGCCAGGTGCTAATTTTTAAAATAGCTGCACTAATTGAAATCTGTCAATGAAATCTAGACACCTGCGCTTTCGTCTTTTTTTATTCATGAGGTTTGTTAGAAAAGGTTGATGCTTTCTTTTCAAAATTTTAAGCTCTCCTCCTCCAGATAGCTTCTGAGATCACAGTCCGTTTTCATTTATTTGCATTTATTTTGGATGGAATGCGGATTCATTTTATCTCAACGTCCTGGACAGAGCTACGTGTGCTGGTTTGTTGTTGTTAGTGACCATCAAGTGAAGTCCAACACCTGGTGACCCTGTGCAACAGAATGCGACACTGCCTAGTCCTGTGCCAGCCTCACAGGCTTTCCCGCATTTGAGTTCCTTGTTTCACTCAGCCTCTGTGTCAATCCATCGCATCAAGGGCCATCTGTTTTCCCACTGATGTCTTTCTCTGGGGAATAGTCGCTCTTGGTAACATGTCCAAGGGATAAGGCCTGAGATCTAGCCCTCCTCTGTTCTAAGGAACATTCTGGCTCTATCTCTTTTAAGACGGACTTGTTCATTCTGGTAGTTCCTGGTATGTTCAATATTCTTTGGCCTTAATTCTTCCGCAGTTTTCTTTATTCATTGTCCAGCTTTCAGATGCAAATGGGGGCATTGAAAATAACCTGGCTTGAGTCAGGCACACATTAGTCCTTGAAGGGACATCTTGTATTTTAACATTTAAAGAGATCTTTTGAGACAGGCGCATCCAAATGCCATATATTATTTGACTTTTCTTGATTGCTGGTGGCATCCACGTTTGAAGACCCAAGTATAATGAAGTATTTGATAATGTAAATATATTCTCCATTTAGCAAAATGTTGTCTATTCATCCAGTCATGAGGATTGTTGTTTTATGCTGAGGTGTAATCAATCCATACTGAAGGCTATATTATTTGATCTGTGCTAATAAGTTCGCCAAGTTCTCTTCCATTCTAGCACGCAAGGCTGTGTCATCTAGATAGCGCAGGTTACCAATGAGTTTTCCTCCAACCCTGATGCCATTTTCTTCTGCATCTAGCCCACTGTTGAGTTTTTTGTTATCCACACAAATTGAATAAGCATACTGAAAGGACACAGCCCCAGTACATACCTTTTTAAATTTTAAATCACTGGGTCCCCCTTGTCCTGAACAACTCCCTCTTGCACTATATACAGGTTCTGCATGAGGATAATTTAGGGTACTAAAATGCCCATTCTTCTCAATGTTTATATTTGCTATCATCTACACAATTTAATGCCTTTTCATAGTCTATAAAACAAAGTCAAACATCTTTCTAGTATTCACTGACCTCATCCAAGATCCATCTGACATATGCACTGATATCTCTTGTTTCACATCCTCCTCTGACGCTAATTTGGATTTCAGGCAGTTCCCTGATGATGTACTGCTGCGCCTCCTTTTGAAGGATCTTCAGCAACGCTTTGCTCATGTGAGCACTGGTGGCAGAGTGAGTTGTGCCTTAAGTAATTGGTGGTGAGTTTCATCCCACTAACTGCTCTCTGGGAGAAAGGTGAGACAGTCTGCCTCCATAAAGATTTAAAGTCTCTGAAATTCAAAGCAGGCTATTCTACTTTGTGCTAAAGGAATGCTGGGAATCAGAGTCAACTCAATGACCGTGAGTTTGGTTTTGATTTTGGCAATATTAATCCTCTGTTCAATAATTATTTTGCTTTCTGTTAGAGCTCATTTCTTTGGAATCAGCACCATAATGATTTCTCTCCATTGGTTGGCCAGGTAGCTGTCTGTCTTGCAGATTTCATGACTATAGGCCAGTGATGTTTTGAGCACGCGGCTATTTGTTGAAACATCTCAATTGTTATTAGATCAGTTTATTTTGGGCAATGTCATCTGTGTGACTAGGACTTGTTCCTTCAATTCTATCAATTCTATCAATTCTTAATCATATACTACTTCCTGAAATAGTTGGACTGTGGTCATTTCTTTTTGGTACAGTGATTGTGTGTGTGCCTTCCATCTTCTTTTGGTCTTCCTGCATCCTTCAATCTTTTGATAACCAAGCAAAAACAAACTAAACCCACTCCCCTTGAGTCAGTCCAGTTCATAGCACCCCTACTTAGGGTTCCCAAGGCGATAAATCTTTACAAGAGCAGATAAACTAAGTCAAGCCCATTGCTATCAGATTGATTTTGATTCATAGTGAACCAGTATGGCAGGGTAGAACTGCCCCTCTGGGTTTCTGAGATTTTTAACTCTCAATGGGAGCAGAAAGCCTTGTTTTTCACCTCTAGAGCAGCTGATCATCTTGAAGTACCCTTTTTAACTGCTCAGTGGGTAGTGGGTTTGAACCATGGATGCTCCAGTTTTAACTCCAGTACTTATCCGACCATGCTGTTTCTGACCATGTCACATCATCCGACCATGCCATATCTGACCATGCGGTATCTGACCATGCCAATCATCCAACCATGCCATATCTGACCATGCAGTATCTGACCATGTCACATCATCCGACCATGCCATATCTGACCATGCTGTATCTGACCATGTCACATCATCCGACCATGCTATATCTGACCATGCGGTATCTCACCATGCCAATCATCTAACCATGCCATATCTGACCATGCGGTATCTGACCATGCCAATCATCCAACCATGCCATATCTGACCATGCTGTATCTGACCATGTCACATCATCCGACCATGCTATATCTGACCATGCGGTATCTCACCATGCCAATCATCTAACCATGCCATATCTGACCATGCGGTATCTGACCATGCCAATCATCCAACCATGCCATATCTGACCATGCCACATCATCCGACCATGCCATATCTGACCATGTGGTATCTCACCATGCCATATCATCTGACCATGCCATATCCAACCATGCTGTATCTGACCATGCCATATCCAACCATGCTGTATCTGACCATGCCATATGCGACCATGCCATTAGAGCTCTTCCTTACAGTCGCAAGTGGAAGCTTGACTTTGTCTCCCTTTCTTTTAAAGTTGAGAAACTATGAGTGTGTCCTTTTCTTTTCATTGTGTAATTCCAGGTCTTTTATATTTCATTGCAATACTTTATCCTCTTGATCTTCCCTTTGAAATCTTCTCTTCAGCTTTTATTTTATTGGCTCTTTCCTTCACTTGAACTACTTTTATATTCGTTTCAGTAAGAAACAAACCTGCCTTGGAAGAAGTACAGCCAGCATGTTTGAGAGGTAAAGATTGCAAGACCTGGTACATGTTTTTGGGAGAAACCACTACAGTTGGTGGAGTATAGAGGCAACACAAGGAGGAAGGCTCTTAACAAGATGGATAGCCCAGAGGCTGCAACAATGGGTTCACGTATCACAACAGTTGTGAAGATGGCACAGGATGAGGCAATATGTCCTTCTCTTGTACACAGGGTCACTGTGAGTTGGAACCCACTCAGGAGCACCTGACATCTTCAAATTTCACATAGTTTCTGGCTCCAGTTTATTCTCTCTTTTTGTCCCCACCTGTCTTTTTAATTATCTTTTGTTTTCTCCAGGTGTGTTTTGTCCTTCCTGTCATTCCACAAGGTGTCTGGTCATTAATCATTAGTGTTTAATGCATCAAACTTATTTTTGAGTGGCCTTTAAATTCAGATGCTTTGTACGTGACATCTTCCTTTGGCTCTTCTGAATTTATTTTAATTTTAGTTCAACTAGCGCTTTCACAGGAGCTGCTGGTCTGCCTTGCTGGCAGCTCCGGGCCTTGTTCTGACGGAAAATATTGATATTCAATCCTCACTTTCAAAAGATGTGGTCTACTTTGTTCCTATAATGCCATCTAGTAATGTCAGTGTATATAGTTGCCCTATAGGCTATTGGTAAAAAATGCTAATGAATAAGTTATTGATCTTGCTAAAGCCTATACCCTATCTCCAGTGTAATTTTTATATTTTCCAGTTATGTGTAGTTTCCAGCTACCAATCCTGCTACTTTGTTTCCAACGTATACTTTCCAATCAGTAGTTATGAATACATATTAATTGCATGCCTAATTAAATTCAGATTGCATAAATTGGTAAAAATAATCAATTTCTTCATTTTTTATATCATGATTGGTGTGTAAATTTAAATAATAGTACTATAAACTAGCCTTCCTACTACCCTAAAATAATGTTATCATATACTATTATTGGAAGTGCTTTACTTCAAGATATATTCTGAAATGTTCTAATAATTAATATTATATCACTTCTCTTCAAATATGTCATTTCTGTCACAGTCGACCATATATTTGCCTACTTCTCAATGGACACACCAATCCATTTAACATCAATGATGCCTTAGGATATCAACCGTTGTGCGGTCCCTTTAATTTTTAACAATTTACCATTTTCCTGGATTTATATTCTGTACAGTCCTTGCTCTCATTTTTAATAGCTCTTTGCAGATGCTTCTTTTCAAGTTGACCCATCCTCTGTCAGCACAGAATGGCCCTGAGAGCTTTTCTCGTTCACATTGTGATGGAATCTATGGGAAGAAACTGTTCTTCCAGATCCTGAGTGCAGTGTCTTTTAACTGATGGGGCATGTCTTCTGGCATATGTTAGGCAATGCTCCGTTGCTGTGCACGAGGAGCCTGCTTTTCAGAAGTAGATGCCTAGGTCATCCTTTCTAGCATGTCTTAGATCTATAAGCTCCACTGAACTCCGTTCACCCTGGGTGATCCAGCTGGTATTTGAAATAATAGTGGCGTAGTATGACAACATCATGCATGCCACCACTGTATGACAAATGAGTGGTATCTGCTTAAATAGAAATTGTGGACAAATTTAGCTTTCTATTTCTACAGAGTTCCCGCCTCAAAAGCCCATAAAGACAGTGCTACCCTGTCCTGTCGGGTCACTGTGAGTCAGCAGTGAGGCTGGGGGTTTAGTTTTATGGATATATTAGATGCAGTTTAAATTAAATAGGATGTGAGGTTTTGGTCAGCCTACATGCAAATCATGCAATTAATAAGTATCTTTCATTCTGATCAACTCGCAATTTTTAAAATCTACATTTAGAATATTACATATGGATGTTTATAACATGGGTTATTGTCAGGTTTCAGAGGTCTGTCATTTTCTACACCTTTGAGGTTGGAATCGAGTGGAAGAAAGAGCACATGAGATGCAATTATTATGTGGCTGAACCGATAAGTCTGGGGTTGTTAATAAATAAAAATAATGTGAAATAGCTCTGATATTTCTGACTGTATACATATATATAGCAGGCAGGATGGACTGCTCTTACTTTGATGGCAGCATGTCTATATGGGGCTGATCATAAAGCAAACAAATCATTTTGCTACTTAATATCTTGACAAGTCTGTGCACGATTATCCTCGGGACAATCAGCCTGCCAAGTGATTGTCAGTGGTGATCCCTGCTGTGCCTTCTCCGTGTTTGCAGTCTGCCTTCAGCATACAGAGCTCAGAGGGAAGATCTCCACTTTCAATTCTGGATGGTCGGAAATCTCACTGTCTTTGTCTCCGTGTTGTTTATCACATTTTTAGGGGATTTCTCTTATATTTTAACTTCACAGGAATCAATGTAAAGTTGATCACTTAGAAGCTTTCTTACAAAGTATTGCTTCTTCCTCTTTATACTGGGCCTGTTATTTAATTAGCAACATGTTCTGTGTCACTTGGAAAGTATGAGAGCCACAGATACCTGGAAGAAGAAGGTGGGACGGAAAAGCGCCTGCCGCAGGTACAGCATGACCGATGATGTTAGCCTTATTTACTTAGTAAGGAACACGCATACTGGAAAATCAGAGAAAAAAGAGAAAGGAAATACAGAAGGCATTTTGCCAATACAAAACATCTTCAAAACAGTCACATCTAAACATGCAGGTCTACAGATAGAAAAGTCTCATTTTCAGTCACAAACGAGAGACAGAGCAATTAGTCAAGTATGAGAGGATAGTTGGACACTTTTGAACCGCTTTGGTGTGTTAGGCTGGGGTCTCTAGGAAAGCAAAAACCAGCAACATTTCTATGTATATATAGAATATGAAAATAAATTTATATCAAGAAAGCCAATTGCACAGTTGTAGAAGCGGCTTAGTCCAGTCCAGTCTGTCTCTGAATCACATGTTGTGGCATGTGACTCAGGTGGCTACTAGAAATCAGGAAGATGAAGGAGGAGGCATACAGGGTAATAGATGGAGGGTCCAATTAATCCAAGATCAGTGGGAGGTTGATGTCTCCTAGGATCAGCAGGCAGTATGGCAGGGCATCACTGAATCAGATGCAGAATCCAGACCCAGCAGAAGTGACAAGCCTTACCACAAAGCTGGGCGAAATCAGATCAGGGCACACCCCTGAGGAGACATCCTTCCAATTGCCTAAGGGTTATGACTTGACTACATTAAGCTTCGCTTCATCACATCATGTGAGATTACTGGCAAACTTTTTCAGGCCCTGCACTCACCAAGTTAGCACAAAGGCTAACTTAACTAGCATAGAGAACCTATCCTGTCTATACAATATTCCGAACATATCTTGCAGGCTACCAACAGTAAATTTCTGAAGCTCAAACCAAAGGTCATAGATGATTCTAGATTTGGATGAGTGAAGCAAAAGAGTAGTTTAGCTGAAACTATATAATTACCAGAAAGTTCAATCTCAGTTTTCACTCATGTATTTTCATGCCCTGTGGAGCATTCTTGCAAATTCAGTGCAAGTAATTGCAAATCGATTTCAAAGATTTTGTTTATGTTAACAGAAACAAATAGATATTGGATTAAAGCAGAATGACACATCATAATAATGCTTCCATATAAATTCACATTGTTTTCAAAAGAGAAATTGTTAGGGTCCATGGTCAAATAAATAAGAAGTTTATTATAGCTCTTGCTATAAGCACACACATTTCAGAAGGCTGACTTATCCTTTGACTTAACTCTGTAACGTTGTTAGTGAATATCTCCTAGTCTGACGAGTTTTAATTCAGCTCCACGGATGGAGGCCTCGTGGATGCAGGGGATGAGAAATGGATGAGAATGGATCTGTGAGCTCTTTGGCTATCAGTCCCTTGACGAATCGTTTACTTGAGTCTTTGACTATCTTCCCTCTCCTTTGCACAGACAAGAAGGCATCGATTGTTGCCTTTTAGATGGCAACTCGCAAACTTTTCTGAACCCAGTTGCTGCTCACCAAAGCAGAATGTTGAACATTGTGTTTGTGCACTAGGTTATGTCAATGGAGATGTCCCCCAAGATTATGACCCTGAGCTCCCAAGGCCAGTGACTCCTCCCCTTAGCAGCTCTTGTGTCCGTCTGAGCAGAGAACTAGAAGATGCCCAGCTACCACACCTAACCTCTCTCATCAGGATCACAGAGGAAGGTCTTGGACAGAGTGGGAGGACAATGTGGACGAAAATTCAAAATAATAAAAAAGAAAGATTTACTAGACTGATAGCAATCAACAAACCATGAAACGGTGACCTGTAGAGACTCTTCAGGGATCACCTTGTAGCCAAACAATAAACAGACCTAAGACGTGATTCATAATGCCCATGAGTAACATGTTGCACGCGGCAGTCAACCACATGAGCCCCAAAGAGAGGCATTTGCCTAAAAACACAACTCCCAAGACAGGCAGGGGCAGAAAGGAAGGGTGAATGGAAAGGAGGAATCCCAGAAACGAAGAAGGTAAAATGCTTTTTCACTGAAAGTATTCCACCTTTGCTACGGAGCAAAGAAATGCATCCACTGCTGAGGGGAAAACAAATTTGCTGAGTAGTCTTTCACCCAAACCTCAACACTTTTAAATAAGAAAGAAAGCAGAAAACGTGACTTTTCCCAGAGGAATGTGCCTCGGCGCCCAAGTGTTTTATACACTTCTTGGAACAAAATCCCTGAATCATAATTTTTTTAAAAATCATTTTATTGGGGTTCATACAACTCTTATCACAATCCATACATACATCACTTGTGTAAAGCACACTTTTACATTCATTGCCCTCATCATTCTCAAAATTCGCCTTCCGCTTGGGTTCCTGAAATCAGCTCCTCATTTTCCTTTTTGCCCTCCCCCTTTCTCCCCACTCCCCCTCCCTCATGAACACTTAATAATTTATAAATTATTATTTGATCTTATCTTACACTGCCCAGCGTCTCCCTTCACCCACTTTTCTGTTGCCCATTCCCCCAGTGAGGAGGTTATATGTAGATCCCCGAGATCGGTTCCCCCTTTCTAAGGCCCCTTCCCTCCCGGTATCACCACTCTCACCGCTGGTCCTGAGGGGTTCATCTGTCCTAGATTCCCTGTGTTTCCAGATACCATCTGTACAATTGTGTATCCTCTGGTCTAACCAGGTTTGCAAGGTAGAATTGGGATCATGATAGTTGGGGGAAGGAAATGTTTAAGAACCCTGAATCATAATTTTAAACTCCATGTACCCGATTTGGCATTCCAAGGGAAAGCAGATAAGGTTCTCATTCCTTTGCTTGCCTTGGTTTTGAGCACCATTTGCAAAATCACAGTAGGGCTTTAAAGGGTGTCTATCTGACTGACTAACGGGAGTGGAGGAAGGGATGACTGAAAGGATGTTCAGAGCATGCGAAACTGTAATAATCTCTCATTTGAAAAGAGCACTGTGAACCTGAAAAACATGCTTCTTTTTAATATGCAAAATGGCAAACCTAGGTGAACTAGTACGTTTTTCAATTTGCTCACTCATGCGAACACATTGTATCAGTATACCCTTCATGATGGCTCTCATGCTTTATGAGTGTAAAAATACCACAGGAGATGACATCCAGGCCATCCTGCTTTGAATGGAAAACCAGTTAACTCTTATAATTTACTACCCTGTTTCCCCAAAAGTAAGAAACCCCCCAAAATAAGACCAAAGGATCACAGAGCATGGATTTGAGCTGTCTTTTTAAATGAAACACCTTGCTTTGGGAGGATGTCAAGCCTTGGTGCCTGCCTGATTGTCCCTTAAAAACAAACCAAGTGAGAATTCAGGAGAAAAGATCAATCGTACACATTGTTCATGCCAGTTAAGAACTATAGATTTGATTTTTGTGATAGCATTTACACTTTCAGATTGATGAGTGAAAAAATATGATTTTCATAAGAATACTAGATTCTACTTGAGCATTACCCAAGGAAGTGGAATTACATGCCAATGTCTTTCGGTTATTATTTCGTTTGGGGTTATTTGGGGTGTGTGTGATTTTTTTTTAAGTGTATCTATTTTCAAGTCATCAGAAGGCTTTAAAATTTGCTTTCTTCCTGTCAAAGTGATCTGGGTTTCAGAATACCTAAGAGCTGGCACATTAAACAAACCTTTGGAGGACATGTGCATGGAGTGTACACCCATGTGTACTTTCTCTCTGGAAAGCAGGTTGCTTTTCGAACTAAAATGAGAATTAATAATGATGGGCAGGGTGGTGGTGGTGGTGGTAGGGGAAGCAGATGATCTGTAGATACAAATTCTTTATCCAAAGTGGTATTTTTTATTGCCTTCTCTGTTGAAAATTGTTTCCTGAGTGGCTTCTCCCCCTCTCTAATTTGAGCTTCTTGTGTAGGCTTTAAAATATAAGTTGGATAGAAAATCACACTCCTCGATTCAGAAGGAAGAATGTGTTCCTGTTACCGACAATCAGGCAACTTGCACGTCAAGCAAATACAGGCACAAAGGCTTGCTTCAATCAGGTTTCACTTTCACATGCTAAGAAGAGACACCCTCCCATGGTAAATAACACGGAGAAGAATATGGCCTTCCCTGACATCCTGGGCCCCATTATGAGCTTTTCTAATTATAATCATATGGGGGAAAGGCCTTTTCATTTTAATAATACAGTTTCTAAATTACTATGATGGGATCAAGCTGGTACAGTGCTTAATCTCTCAAGGTACTTCTTTCCTTTCAAAATTTTTTTGAAAATTACTCTCTAATTTCGAAATCCCAGGGGAACTAATCGTACATTTTCTGTATAATTAGAGCTTTCCTGAGTTTACTGGTACAGATAGCCGTGATGAAATCAATTGGTGCAAAAGTATTTCAACAGGAACAAAAGTTACCTTCTCTAGGTTTGGATTCAAGTTCTGAAAAGTACTCAAATTTTTAAATCTCTCATTGTGGAATGTTACAGAGAGGAGCAGAAAGAGATGAGATATCATTTTGAAATTGACTCATTGTTTTAATCTCCCCTTATAGTATGCTGCAATCAAGACTGCCAAAAATGAAATGTACCTTGAATTCTTTAATAGTTTTCTTCATTCCGATTATCTCAGTTGTACCACTTTTCTGTCATAAATAATAAGGCAATAGGCACCTTTGAATAGAACTCCTTGCCAGTAGGTCCAGGAAGAATTTGAGTAGTTAACGTAATATGTTTTTGAAGGTTTTGCTGTCAGTTCACCAACTCTTAACAAAACATATCAAATAAGCACTGCTAATATTGTCTAATTTCATACAGTGCATAACATTAACAGGTTTTTGCTTAAAAAAAAGCTTTTCGGAATTTACTTTTCAATGGGTGTTATTGAACCAGATAAATAACCTGGGTGCTCAGTGAACAACGGCAAAAATGTTCTGCTTTCCAAATGGAACGCCTCATGTATCATTCATGCACTAAATTGACTAGGCTTGTGTCTACATTGCCAAAACAACCTGTCAGTTCACAGAAAATAATCAGTCAAAACAGCTATTTGGTGTCAGGTAGGAATGAATTCTCACTTTGCAACTGGTTGTGTTGGTGTCGTATGATTCCACCCTAAAAAGCACATTCATTCCCGAAATATCACCCCTCCTCCGAAAGGAGAAAATGTGCCGAGCCTCGGCTGGGAGACAGATGGAAGGCCGTGTGAGGGAATGATGAACCGAAAATGAATGCTGAGCTGAATCGTTATTGGAGCAAAAGGTAGTTGTTTTTTATAAAGGCAGGTCATTTGTAAACTGACTTTTCAGAAACATTTGTGAATAGATAATTGATGCCTCCTATAAAACCCAGCACTACCTAAGTGCAAAGAAATGAAACAAGGGGGATTCTATTGCATGTCTATCTTGGTAAAGTACATAGCTAGCCCCCTGCATGTATAACACCTTAGGTCATGCCTTTCACTTTAAGTCAATCCTGGCATAGCCTAAGGCAGAGCTAACTATTTGCAGTGGGTGATCCATGTCTGGGAGATGTCTTCTGCTAAAGGTGAGAGACTGGGCATCTTTTCTAAGGTAGCACCTGCTTTCTGCTTGGCTACAGTGCACTCTGGCCTCATAAATGTTGACCATCATTGCCCAACCACACCCCACATTAGATACCTTCCTGGTGGAGATTAATCCAATGCTGTGCTTACAAAAAGCTGCTCAAGTCAAGAGGCGTCACCATCACATTATCAACCCCTGGTGGAAACTGAGAGGCACCCTAGTGGCGTGATGGGAAATAGTTTAGGCTGCTAGCTGATAGGACAGTAGTTCAAAAGTATTAGCCATCCTGCAAGAAAAAGATGAACTTTCTGCTTCCATATAAAGGTGCCGTTTTGGAAACCCACAGGGACGTTTAGTTTACTCTGTCCTGTGGCATCACACTCAGTTAGAATTAACTCGATAGCAGTGAGTTTTGTTCGTGTGTGTGTGTGTGTTTCTTTTTTAAAGCCTTCCTGGTTGCACACTGGGTTACACATCGAGAGGAAAACTGCAAGGTCAGTGGTTCTGTGGAAGAAAGACTAGCCTGGCTGCTCCCTTAACGATTTTAGTCTCAAAACTCTATGCAATGGCCATGGGTTTGTGAATTTGAGTGGAAATTTAATCTTTAAAGGGAAAAAAAGTCAATCTCTAAGTGTGAGTCCCATGTCCACACCATGATGACTGGTCATATCTCAGCATCAGATGACAAATGCACCGGGATAGATAGAAGGCGGCTATGCACATGGTTGGGTTAAGCGCTCCTTGGGAAACGCCAAAGGTTGGGACATCAGAAATACCAATCCACGCCAATTGCCCTCCATAGATTGGGATGCATTTTGACCTTAGAGGGCAGAGTAGAGCTTCCCCAAGGCTTTCCAATGTCTTCATTTTTAAGGAAGCAAAGTGTCACAGGTTCTCTCTTAGAGCAGCTAGTGGGTGGACCTTCAACCTTTCAATTAGAAGCCAAGAGATTTGTAAATGCATATGGCTCAGTACCTCAAAATGTGCTACTTTTGACTCGTGCCGGAAAACACAGACTCGTGAGGAAAATTAACAGAGTATTTACCTCTACATTTTGTACTGTCTTTTCTGCACTGCCTTCAAAGCTGCATTGAGACGATAAGAAGACAATTGTTGATGAATGAGCTAGAAAGTGTCTGATCATCCAAAAAGGCACAGAGTTGGCAGCTAAGGGTAATCAAGATTCAAGGACCACTTATGAGCAAATCAAACATATTTTAGCCATGCCTATTTTACAACTCTACTCCTGCGAACACTCTCAGAAATTCACAGGGTCAGTTCTACGCTGTCTTACAGAGTTGTCATGAGGTGGGATCCACTAAATGACAGTGCAATTATTTATTTATCTATTTATCTATCTATCTATCTATCTATCTATCTATCTATCTATCTATTTATTTATTTATCTATTTATTTATTTATTTGTAATTCAAGAAGCCCTGGTGGAGCAACACTTAAGTATTCACCTGACAACTGAAGGGTTGGAAGTTCTAACCCACTCAGCCTTTCCATAGAGAGAGTTAGCAATCTACTTCCAAGTGGATTGCAGCCTACCAAACCTTACAGGCTAGTACTACTCTGTTACCCGGGGTTACTGTGAGTTGAAATAAAATCCATGGCATCTAACAAAAACATTTTACAATTCACATGTTTTACAGTGAAAATTAGGAAACACACACACACACACACACACACACACACAAACCAGGATCTATCCATAAATCCACATATCGAAATACTCTGCAGCTATTAGAGCAAATGGTAGATAATATATTGATTTGAGAAGGTCATGTAGTATGTTTAATTAAAAACTAGTCCCTAAATAAGTGTTGTATATTCTTCCTGTTGTGTTATAAAGGGTACATATGTTTTCAAAAAGAATATATATCCTGAAGGGCCATGACAGTTAAATGAAGGCGTGTGAGTGGAGTATTGCGCTCAGAAAAGACATGATGAGAAGCAGGATGTTTCAATCCATGTTTATCAAATAATTTCTATTTTCAGGATGTATGACTGAATTCCTACTCTAAATAATAAAATTTATATTATATAGATTAAGAGATATAGCTACAGCTATAGACACTTTACTTGAAAAGAATTAGACAGAATGACACCCTGTGGTTTTTTCTAGAAGTACAGGTTAATGAGTCCCTGGTATAAGTTTTGTGTTGTTGTTGTTGTTGTTTTTACCAAGAAACTCTTAAGATATTGTGGAAAGCAAGAGTCATTATCAATAATTTGAATTTAAAGAACTCTACCAATTCTCTCCTATTTTTTCCCAATCTGTCTTTCATTCTCACTAGCCCAAAATGAAATGCTCTTAAATGTGTAAAAACCACATTTTTTTAAGTGGAATGATTTAGTGGAATCAAAATGATTTAGTGGAAGATTTACATATAAATCTGAATAAATGTTAATCCAAGCTAAATAATAGGTAGAACATTCCAGAGTCTTAGTTTCCTTGGTTGTAAAATCAGGATGATTATCTTACCATCACTAAATTATTTTCCATCAAGAACCTAATGCCATAATATGTAAGAAGATTGTTTGCACATCCTAAGTACAAATGGAAGAGGATTATGATTATTTGTCACACAGTTTTAATCAAGCAAAGCTATAGATTACATACTATTGTTGCTATGTGCTATAGCCATATGTATGTTTTTCAACCCTTGGCTTGTGTCAGATACTTTAATATACCAGATTTGGGGGCTAGACTAATTTTCTTCCTTCTATGTATAGCATCGAGTTATAGTGTCTAATAATTAAGGTGTCCTTCCAGATGTGCTCATTCTATTTACATAGGTAATGAGATATTTCATATAGTCACATATGTTATCTACTATGTAGTAGACTTCTGGAAATATTGGGAGGACACAGTGATTCAATTTACCACCTCAGTGCCCTAGTTCACAGCAATTAAGCCACATCTCTGGCTTTCTACAGATGTATTTTTTTTTCTACAGATGTTTTGTACAATTGACACAAACTATCCACACAATAACAGAAACCAGCCACAGTGCAGATGGTGCTCAAACTCATATTCCCCATCAGCATTGAGTCAGATCCTACCCCAGGTGAGCCTACAGGACAGAGAAGAACTGCCCCTGGGGGATCTGAGGCTGTAATCTTTCCAGGAGCAAGCAGCTTCATCTGTTTTCTGCAGAAAAGCTGGTTGCTGAGTTTGAACAATTGACCTTGCTACGAACAGTTCTATGTATAGCCTACTGTATCAACAGAGCTCCTGGAGAGAGAGAGATAATATACTTCACCAAAGAATGTGAAATCTTTTCCATTTAGCATTTAAACCCTTCCCAAAAGCAACTTGGGGGAATTAAATTTTCTTTACTTTTTTTTTTTAACCCTGTTTCCAAGTTGGGAATGCTACCTGCATGCATGAGTGATATAGCTTATTAACCTATCATGATATTTCAAATGAAAAAATAGCATCACCAAGACAAAAAGAATATGTAAAGAAACAATTGTTCTATGTTTGTTTTATAACTTTGAAGAGAGATGATAGATAGATAGATAGATAGGTAGATAGATAGATATAAGAAACTACCATGAAGTCAAAGCAGGCTAACTCATAGCAACCTCATGTAAATTAGAACAAAAGAGTGTCTGGTTTTGTATCATACTCAGGAACCCTGGTGGTATAGTGGGTTACATATTAGACTGCTAGCCACAGGGTCAGCAGTTTGAAACCACTAGGGGCTCTGCAGGCGAAAGATGAAGCTTTCTACTCCAGTAAAGAGTTTCACGGTCAGAAACTCACTAGGGAAATTCTGCCCTTCCTACGGTATTGCTATGAGTGGAAATAGACCCAAACGCAGTGAGTTGAGAAACTGCATCTGCGGATGGCCTTGAGAAGAGCAAATATTTCAGACAGGTTCTTACTGTTTGTGGATATATTTATCTTGATTATACTTGTGTATAAACTGAGTGTTTCAGCACAAAAAATGTGCTGAAAAACTGGAGTTTGGCTTATACGCTGGTCAGTGGTACCCAGCGAGGTATAATATCTCACTAACCACCCCCCACCCCCCTTCAGGTAGCTGGATGAACGCCCATTATCTCGCGGGTGATTGTCGTTTCTTCACTGTTCATTCAAAGCCCTGCGGACACTGCAGGGCTTTGAAAGTTTGTTTACTCACATCTAACCAATCAGATCCGTCCTATGACATGGACGGCTTCAATTCCTAGTGATTCACTTATGCCAGCAGCTGAACTGGTAAGGATGTGTCTTTGGCTGTGCGCTGCCTCTCCCCTCTGGTCTCCATGTTAATTTTCATCCTGCAACCCCCACCCACAAGGACTCCCTCCCTCCCCCTTGTATACTCTTGAACCAAAACAAAAATGCCAGTCATATGAGGTTGGCTTCAAAATGAAGGTTGTGACAAGTGCAGAAGAGAGCAATAACAATATTGCAAGTAGGGAATTCTGTGTTGATGAAAAGCAAGTGTGGGTGTGACGGAAAAGAAAGCCTGACTTGGAACAGATTCCAAAAGCTAAAAAAGCTCCTCATGGTTTAACGTCTTCTTTTGGGGGTCTAGAGAGTGAATTGCATAAATGGGTTATGGAGTGTTGTCAAAATGGTTACTGTGTAACACACATGGGAATCTGCATACGTGCTCTACAAATGGCTAAGGATGACAAATATAAAGCACCAGGCATTGAAAATTTTGCTGCGTCAGCAGGATGGTGTACCTGTTTCATGAATAGCTTTGGCCTACTATGTTTGAGACAAAGAACAAAGATTTCCCAGAAATTGCCACAAGACCTTGAAGGGAAAATTATGTCATTCCAGTTATTTATTATAAAACAAAAAAGGATGTATAATTCTGACCTGTCAGATATTGGGATTATAGATGAAACTGCGATGACTTTTGATCTTCCAAGCAACAGAACTGTGGCAAGTTTAGGAGACAAAACCATTTTTCTCAAAACCACAAGAAATAAAAAAAAAAAAACACTACAGTTGTTCTATCATGTTTGGCTAATGGAACTAAGCTACGTCCTGTCATTATTTTTAAAAGAAAGACCTTGCCTAAAAAGATCAATTTCCCACCAAGAATTACTGTGCGTGCACATGTTAAAGGATGGATGGATGAAGACTGAACAAAAAAATGGCTGCAAAAAATTTGGAGCCGATGATCAGGAGCAGCCTTAAAGAAAAAGCCATCGTTACTTGTTTGGGATACCCTCAGAGCCCACCTATCAGATGACATTAAAAAATTGGCAAAATCTAGTAAAATTTTTTAAGCCGTTATTCCAGGTGGGCTTACATCTGTACTGCAGTCTCTGGATGTATCTTTGAATAAGCCTTTTAAAGACTGTGTGAAGGATGTGGCATGAATGGGTGTCATCTGGTCAAGCCCAACTAACAAAAGGCTTCTCATGAAGCCTGATTTAATAGCAAAGTGGGTTTGAGATGCATGGGAAGACATTCCGGAAGACATAGTGTGACGTGCCTTCCAGAAATGTAGTATTAGTAATGCTATGGATGGCAGTGAAGACTGTGCTTTGTATGAAAATGACAGCAGTGATGGTGATGATGGCGATCTCAGTGAGGACAGTGTCTATGATGACCTCACACCAGCCGAAGCTCTGCATTGGGATACGGATGATGATGAGGAATCCAGTTTTGAAGGATTTTAACTCTTTACATTTTAGCTTGGTTGCTCATTGAGCTCAGGGAATAGTGCTCTTAAGGTATCATTGTTGATACCTTATTGTTTTTGTTGAACCTATTTTCCACTTACTGTGCAGGTTTACTAATGTTAAATGACTTGTTGTCCTTTTATTTATATTTTTTATTTAAAATAAATATTTAAATACATTAACCCACTGATATATCAATTTTTAGTAATTTTATTTTCATTTGTTTTGATTATTGAAACTCACCAATAGCTTCTACATTTCCCACCCTAGGCTTATACTCGAGTAAATCAGTTTTTTTGGTTTCCCAGATAATAATCAGGTACCTCGGCTTATACTTGGGTCGACTTATGTTCGAGTATATATGGTAGTTTTTAAATGCGTTATTTCCTTTTATCTTTTTTCCCACCCGTTTTCTTTTCATTTAAATATTCAGAATTTGAGAATCAAAGATAACTAGTTGAGATCTAATATCCAAAGCACAAAGTGACTCTATAGTTTTGCAGCTGCCACTGTTTAATACTAAATACTTATAGCTCACTTTGGCAGTGACATCATCTCCTGTCAACTTGCAAGGGTTGGAGGCTATCCTCTCAATCAGGTTACAGCTTGATTGCCTCATTTGCAGGTGCTAAGGAGATCAAGGCCAGACACACTCTCTCTGCTTTGTTTCCCTGGGAGACATAACCTGTTGACAAGCCACATGGAGCTACACTAATGGAGGGAGAGCCCTGGATCTGGAAGAGCCATATTGAGACCCATACCACCACTGAGATCCTTCTACCACCACTGGATTCACAAGACTTTCCACCCAATGGCCGGTGTTCTTCCTGCATTTGGCATCATTACATGTATTGCACGAGTCTGAAGAGGAAATTACACACTGGTATCAGACATATGTACTAATATTGGACTCATGGACTTGATTTTGACTGGCCTAGAATGTTATTTTAATATACAATTATTCTTTTAAAAATCATTTTATTGGGGGCTCATACAACTCTTATCACAATCCATTCTTGCATCAATTGTGTAAAGCACATGTGTACATTCATTACCCTCATCATTCTCAAAACATTTGCTCTCCACTTAAGCCTCTGGCATCAGCTCATCATTTTTTCTCCTCACTCCCTCACAAACCCTCGATAAGTTATGAATTATTATTTTGTCATATCTTGCATTGTCCGATGTCTCCCTTTACCCAGTTTTCTCATGTCCATCCCCCAGGGAGGAGGTTATATGTAGATCCCTGTAATTGACTCCTCTTTTCTACCCCACCCTCCCTCCACCCACCTAGTATCGCCACTCAAGCCACTGGTCCTGAAGGGATCATCCATCCTGGATTCCCTGTATTTCTTGTTCCTAACTGTACCAGTGTACATTCTCTGGTCTAGACCGAGTTGTAAGGTAGAATTAGGAGCATGATAATGTGTGTGGGGGGGATGGGGGCAGCATTTAGGAACTAGAGGAAAGGTGTATGTTTCACCATTGCTACACTGCACCCTGACTTGCTCATCTCCTCCCCGTGGCCCTTCTGTAAGGGGATGTCCAGTTGCCTACAGATGGGCTTTGGGTCCCATACTGCACTCCCCCTCGTTCACAATGATATGATTTTTTTGTTCTTTGATGCCTGATACCTCATCCCTTCTACACCTCATGATCACACAGGCTGGTGTGCTTCTTCTATGTGGGCTTTGTTGCTTCTGACCTAGATGGCCACTTGTTTACCATCAAGCCTTTAAGACCCCAGACACTATATCTTTTGATAGCAGGACACCATCAACTTTCTTCACCACATTTCATTATGCACCCTGTGGTCTTCAACGATCATATCAGGAATTTGAGCACATAATGATATGATTTTTGTTCTTTGATGCCTGATAACGGATTCCTTCAGCACCTTTTGATCACGCAAGCTGGTATGCTTGTTCCATGTTGGTTTTGTTGCTTCTAATCTAGATGGCCGCTTGTTTACCTTCAAGTCCTTAAGATGCTAGTTGCTATATCTTTTTATAGCTGGGCTCTATCAGCTTTCTTCAACACATTTACTTATGTACCCGCTTTGTCTTCAGTGATCATGTAAGGAAGGTGAGCATCATGGAATGCCAGTTTAATGGAACAAAGTATTCTCTCATTGAGGGAGTACTTGACTGGGGCCCAATGAACATCTGCTACCTTAATACTAAACTTATAAATATATTACATATCTATTTCCCCATCCTTATATATATTTGCATATGTAAATGACTTAAGTTAGACCTCTATTAGTACCCTTTGCTTCCCAGCTCTTTCCTTTACTTCCTTTTCCTTTCTTCATGTCTCACTATCATGCTCAGCCTTCATTTGGGTTTCAGTAATTCCTCTTGGTTATATTACCCTTGATCATGCCCTACCAGGTCTCCTATACCTGCCTCACCACCTATTTGGATCACTTGTTGTTCTCTTGTCCCTGGGTTTGTTAACAACTTCATTTCCCCCAACCTCCCCCTCTCCCATGTCCCTCCGGAACTGTCGGCCCCATTATTTTCTGCTCTAGATTGTTGATCCAGCCTATATTATTTAGACAGACTTGCGGAGATAATAACACACACAAAAAAACCAAGCAACAAAAGAAAAAAAAACAACAACAAAAAGCCAATGACAAAACAAAAAAACACAACATCAACAACAAAAGAAAAGCTTGTAGTTAGTTCAAGGACTATTTGTTGGCTTTTAGGAGTGCTTTCCGGTTGAGTCTGATGGGGTGCCAAGCTAGGAGCCCAAAGGCTATTTTTAGTACTCCCTGGGGACTCCGTTGCTCTGTTCCCCTTGCTGTTCTGTTACATGCCCTTGGTGTTTCACCTCGGTGTGGTGGGATTAGATTGGGTTGAATTCCCACATTGTGTCTCCAGTGTTATCCCTTGTAGGACTATGGGTCAGTGAGGGATACCTTGCCTCACAGTGGGGCTGGCCACATGGCCTCCCCTGTGGATTGGCTATTCTGAGTAGGAATCTCTTTGTCAAGGCTTTGTGAGCCAGCATGTGCTCTGCTCTTTCATCCTGCCCTTTCATTTGCTCCCATGTGCTCTGCTTAGACATGTCCATTTCCCTGAGCTGCAGCTTCAGTGCTGGCCTCTGAAATAAATTCTTCTGGAGGGAGGGGAAGGTGTCCACGTACTTGGGATTGAGTCCAACCCCTCAGCCCTCTCCACTGGTTCCCTCCTCCATGCCAGCATTTTGCATTCACATGTTGGAGCTCCGGATTGAAGTCTGGTCCCTTTCCCTTGGGAGATATAAACAATACCTTCCCTTTGGGTGTGTTAGTGCCCTGCTATTGTTTTTATAGAGCTCTTTCTTGCACACACATGAGTGTCAATGGGTTTGCTTCTCACCATGATGGTCCAGACATCATGCTAAATATTGAAAATATAATCTTTATGAAGTAACCCTTGGTAATCCTGGTGGTGAAGTGGTAGGGTCAGCAGCTTGAAGCCAGCAGCTTCTCTGCAGGACAAAGAATTAGCAGTTTGCTTCTGGAAAGATGTGTTCGACTAGAGAAACAAATCCAGAGACACTCATATGTGTGTAATGGAGAACTTTATATCAAAGAGTAATTGTGTATTAAGAAAACACCCCAGCCCACTCCAGATCAAGTCCATAAGTATGATTTTAGCCCATATATCCTATAGCAATCTATAAATTCCTCTTCACACTCATGCAACACATGTGATGATGCCAAATGCAGGAAGTTCACAGGGCAACGGTGGAAAGTCTTGTGGATCCAGTGGTGGAAACATCTCAGCACTGGCAGAGGTCTCCGTGTGACTCCTATATCTCCAGAGCTCTAGCGTCATCAATATGTCTCCATGTGGCTTGTCAACAGGAAGACAAAGCAGAAGGTGTGTGTGTGTGTGTGTGTGTGTGTGTGTGTGTGTGTCTGGCCTCCAGTGAGCTATTTATCTCAGTAGTACCTCCAAATGCGGGCATCAAACTACAACCTGATTGACAGGCTAAACTATACCTCTTAACTCTTTTTTTTTTCCTCTTAACTCTTAATAGTCTAAAATAGACCCCAGATCCTGTAACTCCCACACCTCTGGAGCAGTTCTACTCTGTCATACAAGTCATTATAAATCGGAATTGACATGATGGCAACAGGTTTGTTTTATGAGACAACCTACCATCCTCCCCAAAAGGAATTTTTCAACTTCAAAAAACTGGAAATATTGCACTTAGTGAAGGCTTTCTAATTCCTTTCCAGAAATATTTTGTTGTACAATATGGCTTTTGTACTTTTGGTAGCTTACCGCTGAGGTGAGCGGGTAGAATTTAGCAGAGACAGAGAGATCACGTGGATTATAGTAATGATTCATTAAGGAAGGTTCATGCATATACCAGTATTACAATATCATCCCACCATTTCATTACCAGATAGACTTGGCAGAACTGACTCTTGAAGGGTGGGGAGCAATTGTCTGATCCATCAAAAACCTAAGATCAGAGATCTCGGGATTGGATTCTTGGGTGATCTCTGCTTTATCCTCTGACCTTAATGATGGCCACAGTAAAGTACAGGGCCTCAATGTTTCAATGGGTTTTTGGCATTCAGTTTCTACCAGAGGACTGATATGTCAGAGTCATGTATTAGATTCAGGCATTTCTGGGGTGAATGTTTGTTGTCTCAAAGAACAAGGATGCCCAGAAGCAGAAAGCAATATTCTAGCAATTATGCACGAGTGAAAACAACAACCCATTTTCTTACCATTAGAACATCTCAGTACTACATGACAACAAGCGTGCAAAAGACAATTCCCTGTGGCTGGGCATCTTCTTCTGAGAACATAACAGTTCTTTCTCTGTAATTTTATGTCAGTCTAATTTGGCTTAAAAGTTCACCAAATAGCATTCGTTTACTGGCTCATTTCTCACAGTTCACAGCTTCTTGATAGAAATGGGAAAATTTCTCATTGTCAGTGATGCATGCATTCATGTTTCAACAATTCCTTTCACCTCTGGGCTCCTTAATAATTCTAGTAAATATTTATTGAATTCAAAATCTAATAAGAGAATATCCTTATTGACCTTGAAGTATGCAAACTACTTAATAATGGATTGCAATGGTAACACTGTAATTTAGGACAGGAAGAATTTGATGAAATTGCAGGGAGACTTTAAGCAGTCAGAATGTAATTGCTAACTTGAAAACCAGCCAGAACACCACATACCTTCCATAATGGGATGGATCCACAGCAAAACTTTCAAGTTCATGAGTTGGACTGATCCTAATCACATGTTCCACTAGGCAGAATGATGCTTCCAGGATTATCAGTCAAGTACATCCTCTATTTGAGTTCTTAATAAGCTTGCAGTAGTTCTCAAGTGGTACAAATAATGAACACATTCAGTTACTAGCAGAATGGTTAGAAGTTCAAATACAATCACAGTTAATTAGGAGAAAGACTTGGCAATGTACTTCTAAAACATCAGCCATTAGATATTCTATGGAGCACAGTACTGCTGTCAACCAATATACTGTAAGGCAATGAGATAGCAACTTGTTTGAATCAAGAAATTAAGTGTTATGAAATATACAAAGATCTGGATGTCAGCAGTGTTTCTCCCACTGAAATCCAGAAAGAGAGAGAAAAGGGGAGTGGGGTAGAGAGAGAAAGATCAGTAAACTTAATTTTAATAGTTGTTTATGATGACCAGAAGAGTCAGGAATGGAGTTGGTCCTTTGTACCTTGAAATCTGGATATCCAGGAGACAGCTGAAACTCTTCTGGTAGCAGAATAGCAACCACAGTTCCAGGCACGGGAGCAGGAGACAGAGTAATTGACAAGTACATCTGAGTGCCACCAACTGCACCTCATGAGAAAAATAAGACTTTCTACTCCCATAAAGACTTGCAGTCTCAGAAGCCCACGGGGGCAGTTCTATTCCATCATATAGGGTCACTATGAGTGAGAATCAGTTAAATGACAGTGACTGTGATTTTGTAGTTGGGGTACTTCCAGGTACTTAATTGGGGGAGCTGACTTAGCTCACCAACAGAACTGGAACAGGATGTCTTCTGATTAAGGTCTATGGCTGAGTAACATGCCCTTTGGGCATTTATTGGCAACTCTAAAAGAGCTTTGTAGTATTGTCAAGCAGGACAGATGCAAGTGGCGGAAAGCCAGAGAAAGTTACCTGCTTGTAGGTATAGCACAGAAGAAACTGTCCTAACTGAACAATTGTATTCTGAGCATTTCTTACATGAATTGCCACCTGTCAACTTCCCTAATAAAGCCCCTGAATTGTGAGCATCATCTGTGAGTTCAGTAGAGCTATTGCAATGAATTAACCAACTCAACAGAAAACTAGAGCGTGTTCTGTGTGGCATAGATGATGATTAATTGGAACAAGTAGAAACTTCGAGGTAGAATAATAGAGAAACGTACATTCATGTTCTCCTTGAAGAAATATTTCTAGATGTCTACCACAGGGCTGGTTGCAAAAAGAATATGAACAGAAGATTTTGAATGAAGAAGAAATGCATTTAATATGCAACACTACCACTATCTGTTCAAATGCCTGCCTTGGTATAACTTTGTATTGAATAGACTACGCGTCGCTTTCCATTTTACAATTTACCTGAACAAAGTAGGTTGAGATGAGAGATCATATGTGCTATTATGCTTTTCTATCTGTGACAACATCATTTGGGTGTCAGTCTCTGAAAGCCCTGCTCAGCCACCACTGATTCCACTGCTGCTGGAGACCCACAGTGGTTGAGAAACGTGGCAGAGAAAGGATCCAGCTGGAAAAGAATCCTGTAAACGATTTGTGAACATTCACTGCAGGATCAGCGCCTTCTCTGTGCCTCCTATAATGTCCAACCAACACACACAATTAGAGATGATCCTGGTGCCTTCAAACAATGGTGCATTATTGCCCACACAGATGTTCTCTATTAGTGTATGATGAGGCTGTTGGTGCCTCAGGTATGGATAGCTCAAAACACCGGGGGTATTTCCCACTTGACCACATCATCTCTATTCTTTTGAAATCGCTTCTCTGGCTCACCATCAAAGCGTGGCTCCAAGGTGTCCTTTGGGACATCAGTGAAAAGCTTCTTGGCTAGTCTAACACCATTTTTTCTTCCTGTCTTTTTTTTTTTTTTTGGACCAGGTTTCAAACATCACAATTAAGTATTATTCAGTATCAAAAGCCTGATAGATAAAAGCAACTTGGCAAATGCCAGAAAAGAATATTCACTTGATGTGTGCCAGATTACTTAATAATGATCTCACACAATGACAGACACCTCTTTATTTCCCCCACCACCCTTACTACCCTGGTGATCTGCTTGTGACAAAGGACACTGAATAGTAAAACAATGTCCAGGTTCTTAGGGCTTATGCAATGTTTGCCCTTGGCTTTCTTTGTAAAAACAAAAATTTTGGCTTCTGTTTTTTGGGCTAAATCGTATGCTGCACCTTTTTATTGGAAGCATACAAGATATACCTCAACAAGAAGGAGATTTGATTTCTTGTCCTGGTTCTGTGACCCATTAACGAGTTGTGGATCCTGAAGCACGTCATGTGGCTTCAGTTTTGATGCATGTAACTCAGGTGGCCAAACTCAATGATCTCTAAATATTCTTTAGTTCCATTGGTCTGTAATTTTCTGTAAGTCTGGAATTCTTTGGCCAGTTAATACTTTTATCTTTAAAATTCAAGTTTAGCAACAGATTATGTATTTGACAAGAATAGAATACAAAATGTAATGCGTGAAATGAAATAACTCAATCAAGTGCTTAGCAGCGACACGTGGGGAGTGGCTATCGTATTGGACATCACAAATGTAGAGCTCTTCTATCTGAGAGGACATTCTGTAGGACAGTGATGTTCTCTATGTGAGCTGACGGCTCTCGAGAGCAGCACTAGTAGGAATAAGGAAGAGGGAGCATATCAAAAACTTTTAAGAAATAAAACTAACAAGCCGTTGTCATTATTTCTACATCTTCAATATAACACACAACAGAACCTAATTACTAGCTGATTCTGACTTAAGAAATAAAATCAATATCATTATTTCTGCATTTTTAAATCATCCTATTGCCCTAAAGTGATTGTGATAATTATTACACAATTATTTTAAATACGATTGAACTACTGACCGGGAAGGAGTCCTGAGGGTGTAGTGGTTATGTGTTTGGCTGTGCCCTCTGAAGCTAACAGTCTGAAACCACCAGCTGTTCAGAGATAGAGAGACAGGGCTTTGGTAAAGAGTTGCTGTCTTAGAAATTGAGAGGGGCAGCTCCAAGCTGCCCCGTACGTTTGCTATGAATTGGCATAGACAGGACGGCAGTGAGTTTGGTTGTTTTATTGCAAGATATGATATGTGAATTATATACCAATGAAACTGTTTTTAAAAAACATAACAAAAACACAAACTCCTATTGCCAACGAGTTGATTTGACTTCATGATCTTATAGGACAGAAAAACTGTCGCATACGATTCTTAAGTTAGTGTTTAACAATCCACCACGAGTGCTCGTTCTTAAGGTCATAGGTCTTCTTTCTCGCTTTGAGGAGTGTTAGCCTCTAGAACTGTGAGAAAATTAATTTCTGGTCTGTTTTCCTTTTGACATTCTATTGTGAGTTAGGTGAAGACTTACAGAGCAGGTTGGTTTTCCATTTATACATATTTATATTTCATATCATACATTGTAATCCATGCAATACAACATCAGCAATCCCACTTTCCCCTGTATTGTCTGTTTCCATTCCATCTCCATTCCTAGCCTGACTGAATGTTGTCCTTGGATAAATGCTACCCTTTCGATCTCAAATGGCGGATTGTTCTGCGGTATGTGTACCTCGCTATTGTTATTTTCCCTTTATAGACTTTTCGATTGTTTCCCGGAAAAAATGAGTCATGAAAGTGAGCTCGTTTTCAGACCAGAAGGAACTAAGGTCCATTGTCTTTAGGGTTCTACAGTTTCCATCTGACCAGTAAGCCTGGTGTGTGTGTGTGTGTGTGTGTGTGTGTGTGTGTGTGTGTGTGTGTGTGTGTGTGTGAGAGAGAGAGAGAGATTGATTGATTGAGTTTGGTCCATATATTCTCCCACTTTGTCTATTCTAACACGGTCCCTTTCACAGCAGTTGGTAGTGGTAGCCAAGAACCAATGAATCCTTCTGGTCTCAGGGTCATGGAGAGTGATGTTCATGTGGCCCATCAGTTTATCCAATTCATTGTTTTCATGCAGCATCAATTTTCTTCATTCTTCTATGGGCAGAGAGAGACTAATAGCTGCACCTTGGTGACTGCTGACAAATTCTACGGCTTCAGACCCTACTCTTCAATATTGCCAAGACTAATAGGGGGGAGGTATACCACCATGTCTTTCTCCTGGAGAGGGCCGGGTGAGTTTGATCTACCAATGTTTGAGTTAGTGCTTAGCTAGTACACCTTTAGGGCTCATTTAGATCTTAGTATATCTCCAAATTGTAGATAGTTAGATAGATAGATGATAGATAGAGAGCTGTGAAAACATTCTCATAATGTCTTTAATTCCACTCTTGAACTAAGTCTCACTGGGTTTCTGCACAAGGGCCAAAGTCATCTCTTTAGAGTATAAGTAAGAAACTGTTACAATCAATTTAGAACTTTAAATGGCTTCCCATTGCACTTAGATAAAACATAAATTCTGTGCCTGGTAATACTTCCTGCAGCCCATGGCTCTCTCCTCTCCCACAGTGCTTGTCCATGACTCCAATCACTGCTATTCTGCCATGTGGTTTTGGCCTATCAGTCACTTCCTTCCCTTGGGAAATTTGTCCTCAAATTCCCTTTATCTGATATCGGAATGCATTGACCAAGTGTGTGGCTTTCTTTGTGCTTATTTAGATCTCACTTCAAATCTTGCTTCAAAAAGTTCTTCCTGACCATTTTGTTTGCACTGCGGCCACCCTACCCCCCGCCACAAAGCGCTTACTGTTTAATTGATTCTGAAACATGGTGACCCCTACACCAAAGTCGACCCTCTCCATAGATGGTCAAGGCTGTGACTTTTCCAGGGAACTCTGGTGGCGTAGTGGCTATGCTTTGGGCTGCTAACCTCAAGGTCAGCTGTTTGAAATCACCACCACTCCACAGGAAGGGCATTCTACTCCTGTAAACAGTTCTGTCTAGGAAACTCACAGAGGGAGTTCTAACGTGTTCTACACGGTTGCTGTGAATAGGATTCAACTCAATGGCAGAGAATTTGTGAGTTTCTGCCTCGCAGAAGCAGCTCAGCTCTCCAGGACTTTCTTCCAAGGCACAGCCAGTCTTTTTTGATTCCCTGTGTTTGTGTGCTCCATAGTACAAATCAGAAACTGTTGTTATTTTTTATGCACTTTACATGTTTTTAATGAGTTGTATAGTATATTTATTGCTTTTCAGTTTGGTTAGTTATAGGAATCACTCTTTAAAATGAGATACAGGAAAATATCCAAAAAGGAGTGAGATCACAAAATATCTGGGCCGTGGCAGTCCAGCAATCAAGGGTCACCATGCAGATCTGTTGAGGAGTTTCAGAAGGTGCTTGTCAAAATGCTCCAGGGAAAACTGAAAGGGGAGAAAAGGAAAAAGCGTCAGGGCCCTTAATACACCCGACCTCTCCTTCTGTTCCTTCAGGGAGTCCAGTCATTCTATTATTTCAATGTGTCGTCCCTCTGCAGGCCTGAGGGGCAATCCCTGCGCAATTCAGCGGCTACTGTAATCAGTTGTGGGTTTAACCCACCCAGAGGCTCCGTAGCATAAAGATCTGGGTATCTGTTCAAGGCAGTACTATGCGACTGTTCTACTCTGTCACCTGGATTCTTTGGGGCTCAAAACTCGGTTGGGAGTCACACTGAAACAACAACAACACAACACAGGGCTTTCCTCCATCTGGCTTTTCTGTCTCAACTTACTTATTTTATATTTGTAAGCCTTTCTGAATTTGTTAAATGATTGTCTTCTGTAAGACATTGAAATCCCTCCTCACCCTCTTTAGTTATGGTTCATCCCAACTAGAACTCATCTCGCATGACCATCCATCACCTCCCATGGTACTTGTCAGACTATTTTCAATTCTCAACTAATTTTTCTTCTTTTGCCTCTACCTAACGTTGTTATTGCAAGCAAATGGTGATAGGACACTTTCTTCCTTCCCTCCCTCAAGTACAGAGAAGAGCTACAGAATGCCTTAGATGGGATGATTCGAACCAAAGTTTCTCTGGGGAGAGAGATCAAAACCAAACTCACCGGCATCGGGCCCATTCTGCCCCTAGTGCTCCCATGGGACAGAATAGAATCCCTCTGGTGGATTTCGGAGACTGTCAGCCTCTTTGGGTCAGAAAGCCTCATCTCCCTCGGAGCAGCTGGAGGTTTCTAACTGCTGACCATGTGGTTGGCAGCGCAACATGTCACCTAGGACGCCTGACACCATGTTTGAGTGGAGACACAGCGAGCTCACTCATGACAGCACTAACAGAAGGTGCCCCGTGTGAAAGAGTAACCCTGGGTTTCTTTCTAAAGGGGGAGTGAGGTGGGTCTTCTTTTAGACTGTTCATGGTTAAATGTATAGACCTATGAATCTTGTCACAGTAAAGGAGCAAGATTTAAAATGGAAAATACCTAATGTCCTTTATTTGAACTTTTAAACAACTGATCAATCAAATGTGTCCATCATGAATCTAGCTTGCCCTTAATTGTCCATACTGGACAAATCCACTGTGTATATACCTTGAGATATTTTTTGTGTCACAAAGATACTTTTCTTAAAGCCATTATGTTTTTTGTTACACATGGGAAACAACAACAAGACCAATTGTTTTATCAGAGACATACGTTTTAATACCTAAGTGCTTTTTTTCTGTATTTTTCTCTGTCGGTGAGATATGACTGCAAAAGTAATTTGTGTATTCTGGGGCTGCGTGAATACAAGGCAGGAGTTGTGTGACTTGCTGTTGGTGTTCTGGCTCAGCCCACTCTCAGTGGGGAGAGTGCTGGGCAGCACAGGGACTGACCCTTGCTTCTTCTTTCATCACGGCTCCTGATGACCCCAAAGTTCTATATGTCTTCTAATATGTCAGCTCATCTGACATTTGTTCTATTGAAGATGGATGAAATAGCAGCTACTGACATTTGCTTTGGACTCACAGAAGGAAGAGTGAGGATCTTGCTACCTGTGTTCAGTACTGTTACCAGTTATGCTTTCAGAAACCTTTCCTGAATTCAGTAACCAACCCCACAATGCGTTTGTTGTTTTCAGCTTGGCATTTTCAGAAAAACACCAGTAAATGACTGTCCTTAGAAGATATAGATGCACTTTTTAAAAACATAAACCTCTGACTGTGAGCATATATGGCAACAAAAGGCTTAGCATTTATTGAACTAAAATATGCAGATGCTTCTAGAATATTAAGTATAATGACATAATTGTACTTGGGAGAGTTCTCACAAAGCACAGACTCATTGTCAGAAAATCCTGCCAACAGATTTCAATTCATATGATTATGTGCATGTGTATGTATGTGTGGGAATAAGGGGCATGTGTTTTCTGAAACATTGGTTCTCAACATTCAAAATTTCAGTTTCATATTGAAAAAAACAACTAAATATTCAGTGAAACCAAAATGTAGTATAATAGAACATATTTATTATGATAGATAGAGTTCTAGTCAGGCAACATCAAAACTAACGTAATTGAGAATGGCCCTCCGAAGAAGGGACAAGGCACGAGGGAGCTATGGGTCATTACTATGTTGTCTATCAAGAGATAGCATCAAAGCTCAAGCACGGAGCCCTGGTGGCACAGTGATGATGAGTTTTTCTGCTGTCCACAAGGCCAGCAGTTTGAAAACACCAGCCTGTCTGCAGGAGAAAGATGGGGCTTTCTGTTCCTGTAAAGAGTTATAGTCTCAGAACCTTGTGAACAGAGCCACCTTTACCTATGAGATTCATGGGAAGTGGCATTGACTTGAGGGCAATCAGTTTATTTGGGGGCATCAAAGCACAGAGCAGGCTTTCAGAGTCCTTCTCTTTGGGAGAAAGATGAGGCTGCCTCTTCCCTTATAGATGTGTGGCCTCAGAAACCCCATAGAGGTAGCGTTACTCTGAATATGGATCCACTAGCTGGCAGGGGGTTATTTCTTGGTGGGGTTTCTTATAGGAACAGAATCATTAAGGGTAGGCCACGCATCCTAAAACACAACATGTACTCGGACACACATCAGATAGAATAGAACCAAGATCCGTGGGTCTGTTTGTGCTTTTTCAGTCAATCTGGAGGTGCCCCTTCTCAAAGTGGGCAGCACCATAGATCATCATCCAGCAGCCCTCCATGGCCAAGGCCAAATGCGCTCAACTGAATCGCTTCTTAGACTGTAGTTTTACCTGCCCTGAACTCAATTGACCCATTCCTTCAAGATTCTGAAGAACACTTAAGGGTTGATGATCTGTGCGATTCTCCCCAATGCCATGAGCCCATATATCAGGAGTTCAGGAGAATTTTAAAAATTTTGTCAAGACGGAACAATATTCATTGTTAACTTTTCAATAGCTCCTTTCTTTTCTGGGGCCCTGTAATCTTGCCAATGCAAATATCAGCTTTCTGATCCCTGATATCTCCAACAACCAACTGAAGTCACATAAGAAATCAGATAGCGTGTATTGAGAACAAACTTTGCTCCAGGCACATTGAATACATTTACTCATTGAATCGTCCCAACAGTTTGATGTAGGGTATATCATTATGCGCTCTTAAATTCTAGGCCACAAGAGGTTTCATTTCAGAATTATATTTCACTGCCTCTTGTGCTGGATAAGGGAGACGCAAATAATAATTTTCATCAATCTTTGCAGGGTTAATAATATAAAAGAGTCTAATGGCTGTTTACATTAAATTATATCACTCCAAGTTAATAATTTCAGTGTATCAGATGATTAGTGTAGACCAGTGATCCTCCGCCTCTCCATCTCAGGACACACAGTGAACATGGCTCTATAGAATTTGTGTCAGTAAGACTGGATTAAGTGAAAATAATTTACTCACGGAGTCCAGCCACCTAAGGTTATGTCTCATAGCCCTGTTGATGTAAGTGATCAATATCTTGGGGCCCTTAAGATCTATTTCCTGTCCAATGTTTGATAAATTCGTCCTGTGGATCTTAGGTGCCGCAGGAGTTAACACAGGGAGGGCTATAACGAACAATGATGAGTTTCTGATAATAGGTGAGATTTATAAAACAATGGTGAGATTCAGACAAGTGGAGAGAAATGGGGTAGAGCTGTTTAGCAGTGGGAACAGGAGAACCCAGTAAAATGAACACGAGCTGGTCAGCCTGCATACACCCCCAGGACACACAATCAGGACAGAGTTCTTCTACTACGGGCATGCGTGTGCTACCGTAGAGAGAACAGATGAATTCAGAGAGAATGTTTTTGTTTCTTGATAGAGCACACCCATTCACACACAGTGTTAGTTGAATTGCTCCAGGGAGATGAGGTCAATTTTCCACAAGTTGATTTTCGAGATGGCAGTTTGGTATTCGAATTAAACTAAGGGAAAGACTACGTTTCAAAAATAGGTATCAGAATCCAGTATTTCAGAGTAGAAACAGAGACTACATGTGCACAATTATTCCCCAGAAAATAGTACATTTGCTTATTGAATGGTTTGACAGTATTTCACCATGTTCCAGTCATGGTTAAAAAGGTTTTGCAAATATTGTCTTATCAATTCCTCGTAACAATTATATTAGTTATATTCTATTATCCCTATTTTACAGCTGTGGAAAGTGCGACAAGGCTTCTCAGATAAAGTTACTAAGACCATGCAGCTATATTGGTGGAGAGTGACGGGTTGACTCAGAGTTTCATCAGCTCGTGTACTCAGCTACCTTCAGAAATGGAATATTTTAAGAAGTCATGGCAGGTAGAAGACAAGAATGTGCCTATCTGATAAGAAACTTAAGTCAGCATGAGCAGGATACATGTAGAGAAGTATTTCTAAATCCTCAGATGACCCTAGAGTGGTATCCAATAGCATTGTCAACATTCTTAGCATATCCTTTAAAGTGATCAGTTTCAGGTTTGGGAGTGTTTGTTGTAAGACTGCTTGGTCTTGGCAGCTTATGGGAGATTCAGTTTGTGTCTGAAAGATATATCGTTCCCCATCTATATTCTTACTCAGAATCCCCTAACATCCTGAGAGTGTGAGTTTGGTTTGGGTTGGGTTGGATGAGGGGAGGGTTCCGAAATAGGAAAGCCAAGGGTGACAGTAGATTTGCTGTCAACCCACACCTGTGTGAAAGTTCAGGGGTGACGTCCAGCTTATCAATCAGGTGGCCAATGAGTCCTCCTTGGTGGTGTGGCCTTTCCATAAGAGCTACAGTGAAAACACCCATCCCCTCTCCTTGCCTTTTGCCTTTACCCTTGTTGGGACTCTATCTGCCTCCAAGGGTGGCCCCATGTGGGACACTAACCCTGGAGCCTACCTCTGAGCTGTCCGTACCCTGCCATGTTCTCTGCAACCTTGGATCCATGCAACTCGCCATCGGCCAGCCGGCATCTCCGGCATCTTATTTCACCTTCTGAGAGAGGCTTTCAGTTCCCTGAGTCTGAAGAGGGCTCCCGCCAGCAGCAGCCCCATGGATCAGAGCTGGATGAGCTGGGAGGCTTTCTTAATATAAAGTTCCGACATACATGAATGCCACTGGTCCGGCTTCTCTAGACACTCCAACCCCATACAGCAAGGCAGCTCCAATAACACGTAGACAGAAATCTATGGGAAAAGGATGGTGCTCTTTTTTGGGGGAAAATACTAATACAATTCAGGCACTGTCTTTGTGACATAACTTCATTGTCATTTGATGGGACAGTCTGGTTTGAATAAGAGTCCCATCCATAAACAGACATACACAGGAACAGAAATACGACATCAACAAAATGTCAGTAGCAGGCAGTGGCTTCAGAAAGAGAATGCTGGTTGGAGGAGAAGTGATCTATTCATTGACAGAGAAGGTAAATGGTAAGGTAAATGGCGCCAATAATTACCCATAGGTGTCTGCAGTGTCCTCAAGAGAGAAAATCAGCAGGAGTGAGAAGTTCATGAACCCAACAGGGCTATTGTTAGGGCCTCTCAGCCCTTTCCTTCTTGCTCCCAACCGGCAGGGAGGAGGGAGCGGATGACAGTGAACGTTAGGGCCCCTCTTCCTATTTCAAGAACCAGATTCAAAAAGCAGATCTGATACGACAGCAGAGCAAAAGCTCCACAACCGGACTGACTGCGTGAGAAGAGAAAACCATCCAACACACCAAGCAAGTGGTAAATCTTGGAAGAAAAAAAAAAAGTTTCCCCCAGGAGGTTTATCTTTCCTTTGAAGTTGCCCACTTCGATGCCTGTAGCTCTGGATTCCCCACTTTCTCCCCCAGAAGCTACACGTTAAAAATAAATAAACGACACCAAGTCATGTTTCCTTGCTACAGCCGCGACAGGATGGCATTTTATAAGAGAACAGCTAAATACCAATGTGGATGCAAACAGGAAGTTATCGCGTAAAAGGCAGTGAAAATTGTTAAACCTGAAAGGGCAGTTTTTGCTCTTAAAATACATCCACCCCAGCCCCGGAGACAGAGCTCAGTGCTCCTGCACTCGCTGCATCTCTGCGCAGCTCCATCTGGCAAGCCCATCTTGTTTCCAGTCATAAGGGAGCGGTTTTCTTGACACCTCACTCCTCTGCTGATGGTACCAGCACCAGTCCTAGGCCTATCTACTGTCAGTTGTCGCACTTGACTCTGCGGCTGAGGAAAGCACACCGTGCCTGGTAATCCCGGCGATGACTGCCTGGGAGACTTACATCACCCACACATAGACCCCTGCCTTTTTTGCTGGCTTCCCAAAGACTCTTTCCTTTCACTTCCATTACAAACAAATGGCATTTCCCAACATTTTAGAATAAACATAAGCAACACAATTAAAACTCAAGTCCCAGTTAACTGCTTTCTTAGTTATCTAGTGTTGGAGATAGAGGCATCAACAAGCAAAAAAATTGCTCTCACAAACTCTGTGTGAAGGCTCTCTCTTATTGTCAGCTCTGGGGATATGCAGATTGAGTCTCGATAAAAATTATTCATATATATCCAAATATCTTCTCCAGCGCGATGCTTCTTGTGTTACCATGTTCCCTGACTACAGTTTACAAAGTTTTTATAAAGAGAAATGAGAATGGTATTGAAGAACCTGTTATCCGTTACAGGGATCATGTGATTTCTCCTTGCTTTATAATCTGGTAAATTACACTAAAGAGTAGGATCTGCATTGCCCTTTCTTACATTTCAAGCATAAGCTATTTTCACCAATACATCTTCCACCCTCCAACCAGTTCCAGAGTTCTTCAAACCTATATAAATATTTTTACACATGCAAGGGGTACCACTGGACCACGGAATTGTGATGGGCAGAGTAGAGCTCTCCTGGGACCCCTTTTTCCTGATAGGTGAACATTGACGCACCAGGGGCACCACCTGGGAGGGTTCTCTCTGGTCACAGCAAATTTTTTGTAAAAGCAGTATTGCTTGAATTTTTTTTTTTTTTTGTCATGGCCGATTTAAGAGAACAGTGTGCAGTGTGAAAATTTTGCCCAGGGAAAGATTCCACAGAAACTGTTGTGATGTTGAACACAGCTTACAAGGATAGCGCTAGGGGAAAAACTCAAGTGTACGAGTGGTTTTCTCATTTCAAAAAAGGTGAAATGTCCATTGATGACAAACCTCTTTCTGGATGTGTACCAATTTCCCAAAAGAAGACAATATCTTCTCATTGCGCACATGGAGTTCGTTCCACCAGGTCAGACTGTTCATCAAGCTTTCAGTTTAGAGCAGTGGTTCTCAACCTGTGGGTTGTGACCCCTTTGGGGGTCGAACGAACTTTTCACAGGGGGTACCTGACTCATAACTGTAGCAACTGTACAGTGATGAAGTAGCAACAAAAATAATTTCATGGTTAGGGGTCACCACAGCGTGAGGAACCATATTAAAGACTCTTTGTCGCAGTATTCGGAAGTTTGAGAACCACTGATTGGGAGGTTACTGGCAATGAGGTCATTAAGATCCTCACAAAGCCTCTCTTTTTTGGCTTGGGTTTCTTCAGTTCTAACAGCAAGAATACCATGAGTTAGAGCTAGTGGAAGCTGTGTTAACTTTTATGATCTAATCGACCTTTAACATATTCTACCCATCAAGAAATATACTAAGGTTAGCCTATAGATAGGGGCGGGGGGGAGCCCAGCCATCAAGTTGATTCCCGTTCATGCTTGCAGTAAAATTACACCTAGGTTTTGATTTGGGGGCAAAAATGCCAAAGAATGTGATGACATGTTTTGAAATTATATGACGTCAAAATAGAGGTAAGACAAAGTTTTATAAAGCGTAGTATTTGTAGTCCATGTTTCAGTGTTGGCAAGAGGTAAATGCAGTTCTGGAAAATTCTCCCAGCCTTTTTTAAATAAAAAGAACTAAGTCAAATTGTTTGCTACACGTGTCTCATGTGTATAAGCATGATTCAAAGTGCTTTACAAATGTTGATTCCTTTTTGTGTTATAGTACTCCTATGATGCAGTTTCCATTCCTGATGTTATTTTATAAAGGTGGTGGAAAGTGTAGAAAGAGAGGTTTGATAACTTTCCCAGGACAAACACATGTAGTAAGCGAAGTCTGGGACTTCAATTTATATAGTCTGCCCCCAAAATCCAATTTTTTAATTCTATCATAATTTCACCTCTTTGTTAGAGCCAGGCTAGGGCATGGGATTTTGAGGGGGAAGGAAGAAGGTTGATGTGGTGGTACATGAGGATTATTGTTTATCTGAGACCTTGTCATGAGGAAAAAAAATAGACAACCAGTCTTAAAAATTCACCGTTACAATTAAATTCAAAGAATTAGTCTTAGTTGTGTTGTAAACAAACCTTTTGCTTTCGATTTTGTTAAATCTCTTTCTTTCTTTGAGCTAGTTGCATGCTTATCTCCCCAACTTCTGAATTGAATTCTCAGTATTTATATTTTTAAATTTCTTATTATACAAATGGTGCCGGGCGGGGGGGGGGGGTGAGGGAGTGATGGTGGGGTGGGAGGGCACATCTGACCTCCTCTGGCTTTCCTACTGCCACAAGTCAGAGATCAGACATGCCTACATGCTCCTTCCTTCTTTTACAGATTCCTCCCCGTAATTCATTGTAATGGGCACACAGAACTCACCAACAGTTCTCCTGATGAAGGGGGTTTACTAGCGGAGTCAGCAAGTTGCCCCAAGTCAAGATCACTAAACAGTAAGGATGCCATCCTTAGTCCACAGCAGTGCAGCTCCTCAGCCAGCAGTTACATCTCTCTGGTCCAGGCTCTCAGCCACATGGTCGCTTGACTTCTGCATTTTGGGTCAGAAAACCGGCCTCACAGTCTCATAGTTTCCATGCTACTCTTCTGTTCTGTCTCATGGTCTCCTTGTCTCCACCTCTGTTTCCTTTGCTCTGTCATTGTCTTGTGCCACTTCAGACAGAGATCGCAAACACACTCCATGGGTGCCTTTTCTTCGAATGGCCCTGGGCTTTACCCCTGTGCTTCTGAGACAGGTGTTATACACGAGGAACGACGTGAGCGGAGGCAGGCGATCGTTTTTCAGCCGTGCAATGCTGCCAAAGATAGAAAAGGTGGTTATTTGGTTCTCACTCTTTACTGAAGTGTTGACTTCATCCCAACTGAGTCTTTCCTATTAGCATAGCAAAGAATTCCCTCCAAAATGGGATTATAACCACACTCATAGAGGCCAGAATTTATATTAAACACATAAGAGGTTCTGTCTAGAGAGGACATATTAATTCACTACATCTCACTTATATTACAAAATTTTACTTAAGGCCAAAGATATTTTTGCCTTAGACCAGTACAGGTGAATTCCTAATGTGTTAGTTTTCCGGGTTCCATTGTTCAATTCCATATATTTCTTAAATCCCATATGGCTTCCTTTTGGCTCTTTTATTTTTTAGTTAAAACACCTTGCAAACTTTCAGCCTTATTGAAATTCTACCATACTCAAATAATTACTAGAAATTGCACAGAATATTAAATATAATAGGAATTAGGTTGCAGAGTAAGCGACACATATTTCATATAAAGAGATTTAAATTCCCGGTACCCCAGAAGAAATAATATTGTGGCAGATAGGTCATAATATAACAACAGTAAGCAAACATGGAGGCAATATATGGTAATATATGGTGATCCATATATGGAAAATATGAAGATAATCAACTGGGTGTAACGTTACATTGATGTGTAGAAAGTAGATATTATCAAGATATTACCAGTTTTAACATAGATTATAAAAAATGGTTATCACTAAATGTACTTGAAATACTTTAAAGAATACTAACTGAGAAAAGAAGGTAGAGAATGCACCCTCAAAGATTTTGAGGGACTATTCACCCACTGCATTATCATGGAGCCTACGGCATGATTGTCATAATTGCGGCAAAGCTAGCAAGAGGCGCATTTGGGGACTTCTTAATGTGCAAGTGTTTAAGCCATAGAAAGCACATTTCCCCTCTCAAATTGTGTGTTTTGCCTGCAGTAATGGTTTATTTGAAGAAATATGTTCTCTAGGGCATTTTGGGGAATCTGTTAGCTATTTTACTGCTGAATACCTAACATTCCGACGTCCTCAGCTCTGCTTCTGGTACATGTGTAGACCCAGCCAGTGGCGATATGTTAGCTTCTCAGGACGGGACCAGGATATGCCACAACATCCTCTCACCAATGTTCTCCTGTGTGGGGAGGATGTTCCTCCCCTGCAGTGACTGCATCCCACTCTGCTGAAACAGAAACAACCTTCGGCAGCTCTAGAAACAGCCAATGGGAAAAGAACACACCGTCCCAGCCTATGGAGTAGAACCTGGTGCTGCCCAAAGAACCTAGATGAGCATTTTGAAGAAGTTCCAAGTTAGGAGTCTTCTCTTTGTAGGAGGAGTGTGCCTGCCTTGAACTGCTCTTGGTTTGCTTTATTATTGTTTATGAAACCCATGTTGTAGACATAGCAGAAGCTAATGGATGGGAGTGGTAAATCAATAGCATGATACTATGCCATGAAGTGACAAGGTCTAACAATGAAATTAGAACGTGTTAGAAACTCTTGCACTCAACCCAGGAGTAAGAGAGTACTGACTTTCTTCCAGGAGCTGCTGTGGAGAAGGAGCGGGAGGTTGTATTGCATTTTTAATGCCGGCAACAGTATTCGTTACCTTAAACTATGTCACAGGAAGAGAAGGATTTTCTTAGGATTTTGAGTGGAGGGAAACACATCTGTTATTAGATGTGATTATATGAAGCAACATCCTTGACCACATTTTTTGCTTTCCAGTTGGAGGTAACAGAGCAAAGCTCTTAAGAGCTCATCTCTGTAGCAATCTATGGTCAGACTCAGCAACCCAGAGGCTTTGACTTTGAACAAATTGCTGAAGTTTTAATTCTCAGCTTGTCTCTGAAGAAAAACTATAGAGTATTCTTTTAAAAAGAAGAAGAAAGACAGCAACTACAACTACTCACTGAGTGACGTCATCATCAGTATTTGTAGCATTGTTACTGTCTCCTGGCTTCCAAAATAGTTGGGAGCGCTGGTGACATAGTGGTTATGCATTGGGCTGCTAACTGCAGAGGTCGACAGATCAAAACTACCAGCCTCCCTGAGGGAGAAACATGGGGCTTCTCAATTAGGTAGAATTGCCTATGAATCGGCAGCAATTCTACATCAGTGAGCTTGGAGTTTTCCGTATGGTCATGTCAGGGTCCCTTGCAGTACAGTGAATCATAAATTGGGCTGCTGACAGTTTCCTTGGAGGAGGATTAGATTCTGCTTTCTTAAAAATTTGCAGTCTGAGAAACCCACAAGGGCAGTTCTACCCTGTCCTGTGGGGTCCTCGTGTCGGATGGACTAGTTGGCAGGGAGCTGTCAGTTTTTATGCCGATGTCCGTTCTACACCATCTTTCAGATCTGATCTCAAGGACCCAACAGAGGTTCATAACTGTGGTGCTATTATTTATTGTCACGAGATAACTTGGAAAGAACACAGACATTTGATGAGATAAATTTCATCCTGTGAACTTATATTTCAAAGTATAAATATTCTGCCATTTCAAAGACAACTTGTTATATGCTACCTCGTTTCTCCTTCCATGCTTTACTCCTCAGCTTAATTATAGATATTAAGTTTCCTCTTTGTCTTTATGACTTCACTTCCCAAAGAACATAGAGCAATCTATAAACTATCGCATTCTGGACTCTGAAGTCCGCAGTATTTTTTCATATATGTCTCCTGAGATTGAAAACATCCACTAAATGCAGGTTAGAATTTCATTAGCCTAATTCATTGGGCTCTTTTTATTTTGATCCTGAGTCATCTAATATGGTCAATCAAACACAACCCTATCATTCCACTTTAAAACAAAATAATAATAATAATACTTTTGGTCTGGTTACATAATTGGAATGATCATTATCAGCAAAATTATACAATTATGATGCATTCAATTATTCGCTAATCTAAAATTCACCGATTTAGAAAATGTTCGGAGGAGGAGGGCAGTTAGTATTTCCACGTCTGAGAACTTGAATGCTGTCTTCTGATGGCATAGGCGTGGTTTAGCTATATGGTTTTATTTGTCTTCCGATATGCTTAGAGGACGAGCTATCTCTGGAAGATTTTCAATTGCGAATGGCTTTTTCCTTAATTCGAAATAAATTCTTGGAGTTAAAACACATCCCCCTGCCTGGGACGCCTGCATGTGACCCCTTGCTGGAGCCCTCCCCCTGCGGTGTAGCAGAGTGGGACAATCGCCTGGCGCAGTTTACGGAACGTGTCATCAGAGTGTCAAAATGTGCACAAGCCTTGGCATTTTCAAACTAGATAACTGTATCCATCAGACTCCTGTTGGCATTTGGAGCAACAGATGGAAACATAGAAAATGGAGCAGCAGACACAGATACCATGGTTCACTGGTCAACCACAGAGTAGTCAAAGGATTCTGGCTGTCATTTCTGGTCTCTTCTCCAACTCAGATCCTATGGCCAGGTTAAAAAATGGCTCTTTGTTAATGTGTTCCTTATTGATCTGTTCTTAAAAGGAGAGGAATGCACTTCACATCTGAGTTCTGTTCAGCCCTCATGCTTTTTATGAATGTTGGCACAATGCAAAAATACCTCTCTATCATTGATTTCAAAATACAAAATGACTCTATCATTAATTTGAAAACAACACTAATAACTCATTAAGACCAACTGCTGTTGAGTAGATTCTAATTCATAGGGACTCTACTGGACAGGCTAGAACTGGCTCCAAAAGTTTCCAAGGCAATAAATCTTTATGAGCCAATTGCTTTTTCCTTCCTCCCAAGGAACTGTTGCTGGTGGGTTCAAATCGCGGACCATGTAGTTAGCAGCCTAGTGCATTAAGCTCTGCGCTACTAGGACTGCTTCAAAATTATCGATGGTCCCTCATAGCTGTCCATCTTCTCCAATTAACTTGAGAGTATGTACTTTACTCTGGACAATCAGGGGTAGAAAATGGATGTCTTCCTTCTTGAAAAATAGACAGGGACAACTTTTCTAGATTGTCTGCTAAGAGGACACAACAGTCATGTGAGTCCCTGAAATGATCGCATCACTCACCTCACAAATGTGACTAGAAAGTGAATTTCAAATGTAATGAACACTGACAGCCACATTTCAGAAACATTTGCATTTCATAGCTAATTCTTACAAATGCATTTACTGACAAAAAGAGGTGACTTTGGTTAATTTGGGCATTGCTTTATAAAACAACTCAAGTAATGGGACTGGTTTTTAATTCAAGATAACATCTCCATAAGGAAACCATTGGCACTAACCCAAATTTTCTTTCTTCAGCATGACTGTGACCAGCCAATCTGTGTGAAGAGAGACTTTTCTGCTCCTTCTCGCTCTAAATATGTCCCACCCCCCTTGGCTAAAGTATTGCTATGGTATGAGGAAAGTATCCATGAAATCACAAAAGAAAGCTATATTCCTTAAGTGAATATGTCCTGATTATGCTAAAATGTGAGCACCGGGAATCCTCTGTTTTATGTAGTTATTCCTTTTGGCTTTGTAGCATATGATGGAGGCTTGAGTCAGGATGGTATCATGTGAGATGTGAGAAAATGAATTGCAGGGCTAGACACTGAGGAATAAAAGAACCAACCCAACCTTTAATAGAAACAAAGTACTTTTGAAATTTTCAAATAATTTTTAATTATTTAAAAGAAAGCTAAAATAGGCCATGGATCCATTGTATAATACCTGAGAAAATTTTATTTTTCCATTTCCTGCAAGTCCGCCCCTGACTCATGATGGCCCCATATGGTAGAGCACAATTGTTCCAGGCCATTTTCTGGGCTGTAAACTTTAAGGGAAAAGTTATCCAGGCCTTTCTTCCTTGGGCCCCCTAGGTGGGTTTGAACTTTCAACCCTTCAGATAGCAACTTATCGCAAATGACTTGTATCACCTAAGCTTCAACATGAAATCTAAAATTTTGAAATGTCGAAATAAAAAGCATTATATTAGCATTTATAGCATGCTGCAATTTCTCAAAATGATGCCCTTAAGAGTTTTGAGATAGAGAAAAAAAGTTTATTATTTTCCATTTAAAAAATGGAAAAATACCACTTCACAGGGGTTCAGGGACTGGCCTTAAGTCCGCAGGTCAGCAGTGGTCTGTTCTGGTCAAATGTATCATACATTATTTTTTGAGAGACCATGCTTCTCTCTAAATAATCTGTTTTCAGAGAGGTTTTTTTTTTCAGTGCTTTAATTGCTTTAAAATATTTGACATATAGAATTCTGCTTCAATTGTTTCAGCTCCATAGATAGTTAATCCTCTTTAGATTTCCCTGCCCAAGCCTCTCCTGTAAAATCATTATATCCCAAAGAGGTTAATGGCCTGCTAAAAAATGTAGACCTTTTCGGTGTTAGAGCTGGCATGAACACTCAGGTGTGTTACACACCGCTCAGAAGTATGCTATGTAATTCAACCATAGGAACCTTAATTGCAAGGAATTGTCCAAATCATGGTCTAGACATACCGATAAACCTTCTTAAAGGGGACAATGGGAAGATGGTGCTGTTAAAGGGTGGAGCTGAGACTAGAGATGAAGTGGTGAGGAGAGAAATTAAAGGAAAAACTCAATCATTTCATTCTGGATACAATGCCATTTATTTTCTGTAATAGCGTGATTACTTTCTAGCTAAAATCTTTGGCTGTAACAAGAAATGTACTCTGGCCCCATTTTTCTCAGGTAATGCTAATTCTTTAGTGTTTTTTCTTTTCTTTCATTTTGGTTTGGGAGTTCCAAAATTACCCTTAACAATAAAGACAGTTCTGTCTTTTCTTTCTTTCTTTCCCATTTTAAAAATATAAAAGTTCTAAAATTGATTATGGTCATAATTGTACAATTCTTCTTGAGATGCTTGAATTATTGAATTGTATAACTTACGAATCATGTGCCAATAAAACTGTTGAATAAACAAACAAGACAATTGCCCCAAATTGTCGATAAAGTGCTTTGGGGATTGTGATGAAGAGGTGGCTGTATTAGATGATTCATCCACCAAGAGGAATTTGGTCAGGAGGCAAACAAATAAAACCTCATATATATAATAGCAATGCTTCTTGCTGTTGGATCCAGCTATGCACCTTATATTTAAAAAAAAAAAAACCAGCACAGAAACCCTGTGTTGGTCGGTAGGTGGATTGCATGACTTTGGGTAAGTCACTTCATCTAAGACCATTTCCTAGAGAGACACATGGATGCAAATAAATCTGAAGACATTTTTCTAAGTGGACAATCAGATCTTGTAAGCCCCCTATTGGCAAAGCTTTACTGGCTCTCTGCTTTTCTAAAAATGAAAACCCAGTTCTTCATGCACCTAGAAAACCTATGTGATCAGTATACCACTACTCCAGTATCTGTTTTCATTTATCCACACTGTAACTCAAAGTGCTTTGCCTTGACACGCCCACTAATAAATATGTTTGCTTCATCTGCCCTTTGCATTTACGATGTTCCTTCATGACCCTTTCCAATGTTCCTTTCTGACCCTGCTTACACACAATTTTACCCATTTATTCAATAAATACTGTCCAATTCAAATTTTCCATCAGGATATTTCAAAGCACTGGTGAAATATCAATCTGTCCCAAGTGACTCTTATATTCTTTTATTTATTTTTATCTTTCATTTAGCTGGAACTTCCTGAAGTTAGGGTCCATGCTAATGTTATTTACCAGTATCCCCAAGACTCTAGTCAAAACAGATGCCTAGCTTGTATACAACAAGCATTAATTAATTAAAGTAATTGGCATATATTATGCTGATGGCTGAAGTAACATCTATTTCTGTAGAGTAAGTAGGATATAAGAAATAGTCATGTCTTTTTCTGAGAATTTTAGTATATTTGTGATATGAATACTTAGCTCCTGTTTTATAAGCTACTCATCTACATTAAAATGTTGCAAGTCTATTTCTATGCATGCCCTCAACAATTAACAGCACTTCTTTTAGAATAAAACTCTTAAGTTATTCTCTCTCTGAAATATTGAAAGTGTGAGCAAGGCATTGCAAAATTAACATGGTTCTGTCTTTGTTTTCATCCTGCATGCAGAATAAATTGCATAACCTTGATATCATCCAAGAATCTATCAGATTATCTAGATATATTTAGTTAAATTTGATTGCTGTGTTCCTGTCTCCCAATTGTCATTGTAGTACATCATCTTTAACCCTGAATTTTGAATGTCAGCCTGATTTTTTCATCTCTACCAGTTCCTAAAGAAGTGAGCTTTCTAGAGCTTCGATAGAGGAGTCCAGGATTTGATTTTATGTGTAATTACTAGATGATAACTAATGAAAACATTGGTATATAGTCTGTGATTTGTAGGATGGTTTCATTCAATGTAGTTTCATATAATCTAACAATGTACTTACATTATATAATGAAAACTGTTTAAAGTTACCTAAATTTGAAGGCTTACATACAATTGAATATTTTTAAAATAATCGATCCAATTAAAAAAGGATGCTTACCAATTTATATCGCTACAACAGAATAACAATTGTGAAACAACAGCAAATATAACACAGAGTCTACAAGATAACATCTATTGTGACAAGAGCACAGGACAAGGCAGTGTGTATTCTATAAGCACTCTAGGAATAGAAATTGACATGCTGATGCTCAGCAATAGCAGCAACCTGTTTCATTAAAATTATTTAAATAATCTATACCACATTTCTACATTTCATTTCTTTTTACTTATCATAATTCTTAAGTTTGTATCTTATTTGCCCATCAAATTCACCTAGAGTAAGCCTGCCTGAACAATGAAAAGCATAAGGAAATATGTTGCAACAGGCTAATGAGATTACAGAAAATAATAAAAGAGTCAAAAAATAGAGTTTTTCACTCACTTAAATGTCTGGTAATACTAACTTTGTACACACACACACACAACCAAAAAACTCACTGCCACCAAATCCATTGGAAATCAGAGCAACTCTATAGGACAGAGAAGAACTGCCTCAGTGGGCTTCCAAGGCTGGAAATCTTTAGAGAGCTGAAGGCCCCATCTGTCTCTCAATGAGCAGCTAGGAGGTTTGAACTACCAGGCTTCTGACTAGCAGCCTAACGTGTAACCCACTGTGGGAAAATGGGAGGCTGGTTTGGGTGGAAAACATACAAAAGTATTTTAGAGAAGGCATTTGGCAACATTTCTGACAGACGGCTCCAGGTACTCTACAATGTAACGTGTCACTTCTACGCATGTTCTTTACCAGACAGATATTCTTCCCTAATGGCGTGTTTTGAATTGTTATTGCTCTGGATATATCGACACAACAGAAACGTCCATCAGGAAAATTAATTGTGATATACATATGTTGATGAATGTGTAAAAGCCAATAACATATCTGATTTTTGAGTCATCAAATATTTATTGAACATCTATTCTGTAATCTGCAAGTTTCTAGGCTCTGAGAGTAAAGAAATGGGGAGACAGACAGACAGTCATCCCCTCTCTCCCTCCTTTCTGGTAAAATCCATTGTGATTGGGGAACACAGATAATGCCATGTCGTGGAGAGTGAGAATAAAATAAGCTAGGGGAAACAAATGATGATAAATGGAGCAGGGCGGGGTGGGGGGGGGCGCAATCTGCTTCAGCTAGGTAGTCAAATGAGGCCTTTCTCATAAACAGGTGTTTAATCAGACACCAAGATGAGATAAAGAAGCCAACCTTGCAATTATACGGTTGCAGATGACCCTAACCGAGGTGCAGTTATTTTCAGAAATGGAACTCATAGGAGAAACAGGCGAAAAATGACTGATAGATGGAATGACCATTGTACGCCCATGCGCAAGACTCCCGAACCAAAACATAGTCATCTGGAGGAACCCAGTGGACAGCATCCAACTGACCCTGTGGGTCTCTAAGACTGTCAATCTGTGCAGCTGTAGAAAGCCTCATCTTTCCCCAGCCGCCCAGTGAATAATCATTACATCTCGAGCAATCTCTGTACAAGAATGGGAAAGAGTATTTAGGGAATGTATAGAATAAAAAAATGGTTTCAAGTATTTTAAATTTGATATGCACATGGAACATTCAATTGTTGATGCTGTCTTAGCATTTATGAAATTAGAATTCTTAAATGGAGAATTTTGGGGCAATCAATGTATAAATTTATCCAAAACATGGTTGTGATTACCAGATGGTTGAGTATAGAAATGGTAAGGACTGATCCTCTGGCCAGTTCAATAATTAGAAATTCATAAAATCAAAAGAGAACAGTAGATCAAAAGATCATTATAGATGGAGAATATGAGATCACACTTCTATAACCAGTTAGGAGCATGCTGTGTAAGTGTGTGAGTGTGCGTGCACATGGAGATGAGTGTGTGCATGTGTGAATGCATAGTTCAAAGTCTGAACACACAGCAAAATGTTTGCAATAACTATTACCATCGTGAAAATAGGGTTAAGATTCTAGCTGAATATTACTTTGTTTTTGTTCTTCATGTTTTCATTCTCTTAATAATGAATGAGCTTTTATTTTTACAATTAGCACCAAAAGTGATTTTTATTCAAGTGAAAAAGTAGTTTGGAATTCATAGTCTTAGTCTCGGCATAAGGTTTCCTTTCTTGCTTAGCATTGTGTTGAACTAAAAAAATAACAAAAACAACAAAAAACAGACTCGCTGCCATCAAGTTGATTCCAGCTCATAGCAAAGTTATGGCAAAGTAGAACTGCCCAGTGTTCTCCCAGAATGTAAATCCATACAGAGGTTGAAAGCTTCCTCTTTCCCCATGGACAGCTGGGGCTTCACACTGCTGATGTTTTGATTAGTAGTCCAACAAGTAACCCACGCCACCACCAAGACCTGGCATTAACTATGTTCCTTTCCCCCCTAGAAGAAGGCCCTTTGTACACCCATTATGTAACCTCTATTGTTTATGAGAACAAAAGCCTTGAGAAGAAAGAATTGCTATGGGTGTGAGATTGATAGTCTCAGCTGGACCTCAATGTACACAGCAGAGTTCCTGCATTGGCTCCATCTTTAATATAGAAAGGCAAGCTTGGATCCGAAATGTGTGGGCGATGAGAAAATTGATAGACCCTACTGTAGGAGTCTCCTCATCTTATACAAAAGGCTTTATTGAAAACGCTGTTGCTTTAATTCACTTCCTCTGTTGATGCCAGAATGCCTGGGTATGTGTCCGTGGTGTGGTGCCACATGCCTGTGCACATTTAATACACAAGTCACAAGGCCCTCTAGTCATCCACAGCCCTGCTCTGTGCTAAAACTTCTCATACTAAGCCTTTTAAATGGACTTGCTTGGCAAAGCTGTTCGCTCTTCTGATTTCCTACAATATTACAGTTCTCCAATACACAGTGTCATTTACATTTTATCTCAATTGAAAAGTACATCAAAATGTCACAAACAAGTGCCTAATGGAAACAGGAGACATAGTAGCCTCTACTCAGAAGAGTCAATCATCATCATTTTAAAGGACTTGGGATAACTTCAATGCAGGATGTCTTTTCTTAGAGAAAAGTGTAGCATTAAATGTATTTCCAGTTTAAGGGGAAAACAGTAATAGACAAGAAGGAAAAATCGCCCATTCCTATGAGAAGGCACTTAACCTTCTTTAGAGGCTATGTCATACCATGGTGTTCTGCCCACTTTGCTCCAGGAGGAAGCCATAGCATGGCAAGACTTGTGCTGACGTGTGTATTCTTTTGTATTTGCCCAGTTGCCTTCTTGCGTAGATTGAGCTCTCCTTCGCAGATCTTTTCTATTATTGCCTTCAGATCCTGACTTAATTACATTTCCTTTGAACACACCGGACACGTAAACACTGGTTTTATTTCTTATCACTCAACTTCAGAAATCATCCTCTTCAGTTTATTATCACAGTTTATTATTGACCAGTGGCAATCAAGGTCAATCCATCTTATCGCATCTCCCTTTGTGTCAGAGTGGAAATATGTTACACCAAGTGTTCAGTGACTGGTTTATGTCAGAAGTAGATGCCTGTCAATTGGACTGTCTTTGGAGGTGCTCTCAAACCTCGATACTTCTGGCTACCTTTTGTAGGAACCATAGCAATATCAAAATACTCAGCGGAAATGCCAGATCATGCCAGCATGCGGAGAGAGTTAGCCAATGCTGGCAAGGAGATCTTGATGACCGTCTGCAGTAGGACCCCTCATAATCTGTGGGTGAACACTATGCTAGGTGCATTGAGCTTTAATACTCCATTTATTTGAAATTGTTCAGAGCATTCCCTCACACACTGCTTACAGTCTTCATTGATGGCTGCGATCATTGAATCAGGCTGGATATTTAAAGCAGAAAATTGAATCTGTCTTCGTCAGAAAGTATTATCCCGAAATATAATTTAGGTTTGTAAAGAACATTTTCAAAGGGTTGTGGCCATTAGCAAACATGCACAGGAAATACTTATTGCTCACACAAGAACACAAGTGCTGGTGTTGTGATGGGACTTCAGGTCTGTTCAGATTCCTTACAGCCTTGCGTAGGAGAGAACAGACACTGCCGGATCCTGCACCGTGCATACGTTTCTTCTGAGGTTGGAGCTTATTGGGTCAATCGCCGTGTCAATCAATCTATCTTTTATTTTTTCATCTTTCTCTTTGCTGACCTGTTATTTTCCCAAACACGATGCTCTTTATCAGGAATCAATCTCTCCTGATAACATGTCCAAAGTACATCAAACAACGTCTCACCATCCTTGATTGTAAGAAGTGTCTGGATATACTTCTTCCAAGACAGATTTCTTTGGTTATTTTTTGTTTTTTCCTGGCAATTCAGTGTTTTCATTAATCCAACTGTACTAATTCTTCTGTGGTCATCCTTGTTCGTTGTCCAACTTTCCCATATGCATCATTTCCCTATTTCTCATGATGTTGTCTATAGGCCCAGTTGTGAATTTCTTCTTTTATATATATATATATATATATATATACACACACACACACTGAGTGGCAATCCATACTGAAAGCTGAAGTCCTTGACTCTCAATGGCCAGTGCCTCTGCCGACTATTGAGGCTTGTCACGAAATATTGTCAGTGTGCATGGTGGAAAGTTAAAGGCAGAAATTAGCCATATAATAATAATAATAATAAGTTTATAACCGATCTAGATGTTGCTATTTATTAGCACAATTAAAGACACAAAAATCCTCACTGCCATCTAGTTGATTCTGACTCATCATACCCCAAAGGACAATACAATAGACCAGATGTTTCTAAAATTTCTTTCACAATTTTAACAGTTTATGGATAAGAGAGAAGATGCTCTGAATTTGTTCTTCTCGTTCAGACTATAGTCTACAAGAATAGTTTTTCTCAGGTCACAGTACATGCTAAATTACAAGCACTCCAATTAAAAGGAAACACTTTTCTGGGCTTCTAAGTATTCTATTTTTAATTGATTAGGTTGTTGGGTTTGATGTAAATAGGCTGAAAGATTCCTATTCACTTTTATTTTGTGGCTGAACCCTTTCTAGGGACACCGGTGGTTCTCTTGGCAGTTCATGTTCCTTTTAACTTGGTACTTATGTACATAGTAACAATGATAATTCACTTCTCCCTGGGGAGAGGGGAGGTGACACAACTTACAAAGGCACTATGGCCCCAGGGGTTCTCCAAGGCTTTATGGAAGTGAGTGCCTTGCCTTTGTGTCATGGAAAAACTGGTGAGTGCCAACCAGTGATTTCTCTGTTTCCAACTGGGCACTTTAATTATTGTGCTACCAGGCCTCCTTAAGAATGATCACAGAGTAAATCATTTATGAAATATTTAGCACTAGAAATGGTATGAAGCTAAATGATAATAAAGTACTTGCCGGAGAGCATACAGAAATTTAATGTCTATTCTTTTTTTTTCTGGCCATAATTGTCTGATTGTGCTGTCATTGGGAAAACATTTAATATTCTGTAAAATGTTCCTTAACTTTTCCAAGTGAGACTCAGGGATAATTGTCATGCTTCAATTTCTGGACTACCTCTGTACCTATTCCACATCCAATGTTTCAAATAATCAGGGATGAAAATACTTTCAAAGCAATTAAATAGCCAAATAAATATTTCAGTAGCTAAGTGAGAGTGTCAGGTACTATGCACAAAGCACGCATATTATGTTCTGTATTATAAGCAATGCAGGGAGGATTTAAAGGGTGCAGGAGAATAAGCATAAGTAGTACTGCAAATACTTAACCATTTTATAGGAGACTTGGTGCATTCCGAGATTTTAGTATCTTTCAGAGTCCTGGGAGCAGTCTTTTCTCTCCTCCTATCCTCTGTGAATACCAAGGAATGATTGTCTTAGTGGCTAATTATGTTTACAAGTATAACTGTGCTTTCAACATAGTACATGGGATTATTTTTACTACTATGGTCTTTTTTATTTCTTGTTCTCAGAAATTAATCTCTAATGGGTAGATTTTTTTCTTTAATGATTCTTTTCAGGGCAATCCTTGAAAGAAAATTTTAAAACATGCAAAAGCGATCAGTTTAGTGGAGAAAAAATACAGAGTAAGACAGAAAGGAAGGCAAAGAAAGAGATTGATTAATATTATTAATGCCACAAGTGACTGACTACATATGTCAGTGATAGAATTCATATGAATAACTCATTTACTTATTATCCAAAAACTATTCATTTATTCATGATTCATCAATCAAATCATCAAATATTGATTGAGCACCTAATTTCTGAGACAACAAGCACCAAGAGCACGGGTATCAGGAACAGAATTGACCGAATGCGAGTGCACGCCATGCCTGCCATGTCCCCCACAGGTGTGTAGAAAATGGCACGGACCAGAATGTGGGACCCAACATGGATCAAGCAGACGGTGTGAGAGATGAAGTTTCCTGATAGCTGAGATGGTGCTTACAAGATGGTTTGTGGAAACATTTTAAGATAAGTAATTGAATATTGGTGGGAAGTCAGAAGGAAATCCTATTTCTAGATGGGAAGATTTTACAATATTATTATAGGAAAACAATATTATCGAAGAATAACACGTGGTTGACTTTCTCTGATTGACGTTGTAGGTTGAGGTATTCACTTGGTGCTTAGAAAGGAGCCCAGCAACATAGACGCTCTTATGTCTGGACTGGAAATCTTGATGTGCTGACTATCGACTTGAGGGTGAAGACTGAAACCCAGAGAGTGGATAGGATTGTCCGGAAGGAGCTTGCTAAGGAAAAGTCAACATGGACTCCAGGAGATGCGTCATTTCTGAGCAAAGACCATATGAGAGTTGATGCTAATATGTTTCCAGCAGGGCAGGAAGCGAAAAGAAAAGGCTCATTTTGTGCAAGGATGTCATTTAATTTACTTTGTCCCTTTCAGTAGAGCAAGTGCCTCAATAGTCACATTTCAATGGGTTGGAGAGCAAAGGAAACACAGAGAGGCAGAGGTATCACTTCCAGGAATTTGAATGTGAAGAGAGAAAAATCAGCATCTAGAAAATTTGGGCGAAAGCAAGACAGGCTCACTTCCACTGAGTTGACTTCAGTTCACAGTGAGCCCGTACAGTAAAGTGAGCCTGTTCTCCCACAGAGCAGCTGATATGTGTGAGTCACTAGCTGAGCAGTTAGCGACGCAATGCCCACCCCCACTGCACTGCCAGGGCACTTTCGCAGAATGTCAGTCCAGAAATTTAGAATCAATTTGCTATATCATCTGAGGTTCTGAGGCTTAATGTTCTAGAATCTAGAGGTTCTTAACCTGTGGGTTGCACCCCTTTGGGGAGGGGCGCGTCTGACAACCCTTTCACAGGGACGCTCAATTCATGACAGTAGCAAAATTACAGTTATGAAGTAGCAACAAAAATAATTTTATGGTTGTGGGGTCACTACAACATGAGGAACTGTACTAAAGGTTCCGGCATTAGGAAGGCTGAGAACCATTGTTCTAAACCATAGGTTTCGAAACTTATTTGGCCTATTATTTATTTTTCAGGGGAAAAAAACAAACAAACAATAACAACAACTCAATACCCCACATGCAATGAAAAATCTTTGTACTATTGCCCATAATCTCGGTTCAAGTATGAAGACCTTACTTTGTAGACCCCACGGAACCATCCCAGCACGGTGGTACACACACACACGCATGCACATACACAAACACACACACACATGGGTTAGTATGACACACTTTGGGAAACATTGTTCTAGAGTTTTATTTCTTGATATGAATCAAGTCCAAAGGACCAGAGAGGATCAAAGAGCCAGTTGCAAGATCCAGACTCCGAAAAAAAAACAAAGCAAGCTTTCCCACATTTTCCTTAGACTAGGAGTGCAAACCCTAAGGAAATGTCCTTTTCAATTGTATCAGGCCTGTTATCCAGTCAGGGCATGAATGGAAGCTTACAATTGATTGGCTGTGATTACATTGTGTTAGATCACATCCTGGGATACTACTGAATGTTAAACTTCTAGACCAAGAATCCTGAATAATTAAGTTGACATAAAACCATAACTGCCACAGCATACATTAATTATCCTGAATTTCATGTTACAACACTTTTCTTTGTTTTCATATATCATCTTTCCAGGATTTTTTATTTTCATATTTCATATATCATTTGTCCAGGATTTTCTTTATGGCTTCTTAACATCTAAAGTTGTCAAGGAATTTGTCTTAACTCTTTTTGTTTTTTCCTCCCAACTATTTTGCAACTTGAGATACTACTGACCTCATTTCTAATTATTTTAAAAATATAAACAAATACAATTCTCACTTAAATAGCCAAATGTTTGCTGTTCTAATTTTCATAGACTTGTTACTGTCCAATTATGTTTTAAAAGCACTTCATTGATCTAACTGCTATGATAGTGGTAGTTTTCATGACACAGCTATTTGGCAAAGCAGTATATGTGATTTTCAATTAATTTAATTTTTATATATCACTGGTATATTTTTTGTTAAAAGAGAACAGGAATATAAATTCATTCAATTGAATTTTTTTTAAAGAAGAAGAGCCCAGGGCTACGTTCTCTCAGTGGGAGGTCATTGGTCTAGTTTTACCTCTGTGTAAAATGGGCTGCTCATCCGACCCGCTCTTGCAAGTTGTTAACAGATATTGTCATGGCATATAGTTACTGGCTCAGGGGGATTTTCTAAAGGCAGGCAGTCAGACAAGGAACTAGTTTACTAGTTAATCGAAACCCTTAATCACTTTCTAATTATACGTGAATTATGTTTCGGAAATATTATACTTTAATGTTCTGAATCACAATTGCAGACTAATTATACATACATCAGAGAAATTCATCTTAATGTTATGAAGACTAAGTAATAGCAGGTGTGCTTTAATAAAACTAATTTATTGAATGTTTAAGTACAACTATACCTGTTGTGGAATCCCTGGGTGATGAAAAGGCTTAATGTGATCTGCTGCTAACCAAAAGGTTGGAAGTTTGAGTCGGCTTCCATCACTTCCCCAAAATCAGCCATCGTAAGCTCGATGGAGCCCGAGGTCACCCTAGCACACATGCTCACAATAGGAATCAATCCAATGGCAACTGTTTTGATTTTTCATCTTATGTACAGGATTCATGTGTGTGTGTATATATATATTCACATATGTATACATACATATATATATTATAGCTCATTGACCTGCAAGTCACAGATAATTATTTGGATATTAAAACAAATTAATATGATTAAATAAATTTTGAAAACATTTCTAGAACATGAACTACATCATGGATTTAATACTTATAAAATTAGAAGGTATTTCAGGCATTACTTTCCCAGATGAATTCAGTTTAGTCGAAAACATTTGTTACTACGTAGTAAAAAGCTACAAAATGTCAGACAGTTAAAATTTTGCTTTTGTACTGCTTCAGAAACATGATAAAAGTTTTAATGGCAGTTAAAAAAAGTACGTTTGAATTATTTTCTTTGTTATCTAGGTCCTCACAGTGATCTAGTATTCATAACCATAGTTAAGGGGAGTAAATGAGAACAAATGAGACCAAAAATAACATGGTTTCCCTAAAAATTAACATTTGATTCTTGCCTTCTTGCAAATCAATTTTATATGCCACCACCAAAACAAGAAAACCATGATCAAAATATTGTGCTCCAAAGTATCTTGGCAGTAATCTCTCTGCTATTTTCTGCTCTGATTATCTTAGACAAATTTTCAGTCAACCTGAATTATTGTTAAATTGTTTGGGGCAGAAGTAAGTTTAAAATTTTGATCATGTGGTTCATTTTCAGCATTTTAAAATACTTTTAAGTATATCCGAACATGACATCACATTGTCGTATTGCCATCTATAAAGGTTCATGTACCCTCCCTGCATTTTCCACTGAGTTGGCTCTGTTTTCATTAGGCCTGGAAAATATGATTGGTTCTGTTTTATGTACAGACAGATGCTACTTCATGATGCCAAGTATATCCCATTGAGGGAGAAAAAAAAGTTGAAAGGACAATACTACAGCGGTTGAACTTATGCATATATAGAAATTGTAAATCCTATCTCGACCGATGACAGTGACCCACTGCTCTCTCTGGAGTCCCCCTGCCTCCTAGTCGGTCATGTGGCATAGCAGAGCAGTTCCTTAAGGTTATGAGACTCAGAGTCTCTGCAGGAGCAGTCCGCCTGATTTCCCTCAGGGGAGTGCCGGGTGGCCCTGAATGGCCAACCGTGCAGTTCGCCGTCCAACTCTGAACCCGGTGAACCATGAGGGCTTTTGATCCCTAAAATCCCATGACAGAAACAGCTCAGGGAAAACATATGCTATTTTTATTTTCTAACCACAAATGGCATATTTGTGAAAAACCAAAGCAGTGAAAGAGGCACAGGGTGTCTCTCTCTGTCCCAGGCACCTCTCGATGCCCATTATGCAGGGTCTGTTATTTCCAGACAGCTAAGGTTGTCATCTGTGTTCCTTAATTACTCTTTCCAGGCTCTGCAAAATACCCAAACTCTCCTGTGTCACACTGCATCCATACGGAGGCTCAGAATTACCTACAGAGGTCTGGCCTGTTAGCTAATTTGGAAAACTAATTTCGTGCACCTAATGATCCGCTGGAATATGTGTATGTCCATAGTGTCCTATGTGGGCGGTCTGGTTTGGGACTCGGATGAGCTCACCATGACAGAGCGGAGGCATGTGCTGATGAGATTGCCTGTGTCATGGTGGCCCCGTGGAAGCAGCCCTTGGTGATGGGCGCGAGTAGCTCCTTGGATATGGGGGAATAAAGCTGCTTTTCAGAGCAGCCAGAAAATGTGTAGCTGTAAGAGATCATTCATTCACCCACCCACCCAGCCAGGGCATTTTACTGTGTGAGTCCCTGAAATTGCTGAAAAGAGAGCTGTGGAGTTTACAGCCTAACAGGGCAAGACCCTGGGGTGGTTGGGGGGGCTTAGTTCGGTGGTTGCTGCTGTCATTGAAATTTAATATATCACAGGCCAGGAGGCTGGAGGTCCAAATTCAGGGAGAAAGCCTCTCTGCCATCCCTGGGCATGAGCTTGGTCTGTATCTTAGCATTCACCAGGATGGGTTGGGAGGGGGAGACTGCTAGGTCTGGGGTGCTTGCTTGTGTCTGCATCTGAGAGGTTCTTTATAAGTTCAGGACACTCCCTACATTGATAGGATTTTATCCGCATGACATAGAAAACTCTATTTCCAAATAGACCTCTGCCAACAATAGAGGATTGGGATTCTGATGCATACAGAACACTCAGAAAATTTGCTACCATGGAGTGGATTCTGACTCACCTTGATCCTACAGGGCCTCGGAGAACTGCTCTGGGGGGGTTCCCAGACAGAAGCTGTGTACAGAAGTACAAAGCCCCCTTTTTTTCCCACAGAGCGGCTGGTGGTTTTGAACTGCTGACCTTCTGCCTGCTGCTGGTTAGCAGCCTGGCACGTGACCTCTGGCTCCCACACACAAGGGGCCTTCAAAGCTTTATGGGAAAAATTCTTTCAATTCCATTTTTATATGAACCGTTTAAAGCCCTCTTACGCCTTCAGGCGAACCAATTCACTCCTTAACCTCACTGGACAAATATCGACTTGCCTCTTCCACTGTGCTCTCTTCCTAGACCAGCTGGAGGTAGATACACGCATCACAGTAATGTGCACAGCAACACCAGCGCCAGCTGTTAGGTAAGCATCGGGTAGGAGCACTCGCCACACCTTTCCTTCACCCCGGACAGATTACAAGGAATTCTGAGTTGCATGCTCTTCATGTTGTTCCGCCCTTCCTAGAGGCGTTCCCTTTAGATCAGATGGAGGCTGCGTCACCATTCTGTCAGACTGATTGATACAGTTACTCGCTCGTCTTCCCCATTCCTGCTTCTTTCTTCCCGCCCTGTGTCTTCCAGATGCAACAAGCTGAGCCCCATGAACTCTTGGCAGGAGTTGCCATCGCTAAAGCGACACGTACATTCAAAAGCTTCGGTTTTCCATGGAGAAACTGAGGGTAGAGGGTGAAATATGACTGAATAGGGAAGCAGTACTCTAAAGACTTGTTCCGACATGTGCATGTTTTGAAATGCATTATATTGATCTTCCAAAGAGACCTATTACTCACTTTTGCGTGCACAGTTGTTGTGACTTTTGCTGCTAATGAATCCACATATCCCTGTGCACAGCCCTCCTCGCTGTCTGCCGCACGTCTCTCAGCAGGATGTGGGTGTCTGGAACCCCCTCACCATACTCCTTGCCTGCTCTAATTTCATTTATTTTTAACTTTCATTAACTTCAGTTTTCCAGTAACTTTACATCAACTAAGGAAAAAACAAACAAATAAACCCAACAACTCCGTACCATCTAATACCTTCCAACTCCTGGTGATCCTCTAGGATAAGATAGAAGTGACTCTGTGTGTTTCCAAACCTGTAACTCTTTATGGGAGTAGAAAGTCTCATCTTCTCCAGGCCCATCCTCTAAGGTGGGTCTGAACTGCCAACTTTGAGGCTAGTAGTTCTGTTTTTAACCATGAAATTCCATCAGGATTCTACTGGCATTGTTATAGGGGATGTGACCCAGTGTAGTAACTTCTGGTGTTACCCTCAACACCTCATGGGTGGAGTGGATGGGGAAGAACTCCCACCTTACCAGGAAGAGTAGCCTGACCCTGCTCTACATCTGCACGGAGCTGACTCCCTGACTGGAAGTGAGAGGCTGGTGATGGTGGAGGTACCATGTTCCCATACTGTGTGATAGGTGGCATGTCCCCGCCTGGGCAGCCCATTCCCCTGCAACACTGGTCTACCCACCACTGCCAATCTCCTGATCCTGGCTCATCACTGCCTCTGACAGTGTCTGCGCACCCCCTCCCCCAAGCCTACTGGTGATCTAGGGTTGCCATTCTGTGAGTTGGCGGGACGATTATTACCCTACTTTATAAATGAGAAAAGTGAGGTCGAGATTAGGAGGACATGTGTGAAGGAGAGTCATATTTAACTAGCTTTTTGTCTGCAGTCCTTTTCCCAGGAGAGTACGATTTCGTCCTGGGCCTGCCCTGTAGACACCTCACCGTGCTGGGCTGTTTTTCCCTCACACCATCTTCCCTATTCCATGACATGGAATGCCTGATAGGACCTGAGTGCATTGTGTCACCCGCTGAACTGCTATGCACTCTTCCACATCTGAAGTTTTCGCATGAGGAGCCTAAGAGGACTAACTTGGAATTCTACTTCTGTCATACGCAAATGTTCCAGTATCAGACATATGGCCCAAAGTAATTAAATACGTGCTTTGCAGGGGATGTCAGAGAATTGATATTTCTCCCCCACTGCAAGGATTAGTGAAACAAGTGATTACATTAATGAAATACCATGCAGTGTGTTTAGGAGACTGGTGTGTGGGGATGGCAGGGAAAAATGAAAGACACACAAAGAAGGATGCTTTGTTGTGCTGAGGTATTTATTGCCCTTGACTGTTATCCAGGCACAGATGGCAGAGGCTGACGGCTGGGCTATGAGGCTCGTGCAAGCAGGAAGGGGGTGATGAGAAATGGATGATTCCCATGGTGGAGGACGATACAGGAGGTTCTGCTGAAGTGAATAGATACTGGGCTGAAACATCATCTGTAGAATTTCATCCAGTATTTCATTTTTCTTCGAAAAGGAAATGTACAACTCTTATCCTTTGCCTCTGTAAAATCACTTTCAGAGAAATGGCAATACTCTTTGTTACTGAGATGAAATTATCCGTCCTAACTCAGGAGTGAAACTTCACATTTCTTACAAGGTTAATTGGAGTTCTCTTTCCTCCTATATGCCTGGGGCTTACTGAACACACTCGCCTAGCCGATTGGCTTTGATACCTTTGGTTGAAGGTGTGTTCTAGTAATTTCCTAAATGGCACTGTAGCTAAACATTCAGATAAAGGAATAGAAGAGATTATTTGATTTATTTATTTTCATGTATTATTAAGAACCTATTGGAGGGGGGGAAATTGGGTGAGATTCAAAGGATGATGAGACTTGCCTCTTGTATTCAAAGAAGGGACATTTGACGTCTCTGAAAACAAACAGTCTCTGAAGTCAGGCAAGCACTGCAACTTTCACCAGCTTATCAGTGACCCTCGTCAAGAACTGTATCTTGGGGGCCTCTGTGGAGAGATGATTTTTAATCACTTAAGGAAACTAGTGCTACATGGTGCTAATAGTCACGGTACTAACGGCATCCTAACATTAAACAGTACGGCTAGGTGCAGTAACACAACAACAATGATGTCACCATAACAGTGTAGTGAATACGACTCTCCAATATGGCTCTCCAATATTCAAAAGGGAGGAATCCAAAGGATTTGAGTAGATATATAGAACCACCCAACCTGTGGGTTTCAATGGGAACAATTTAGAACGGAAAGAACTTTCCCATGAATAGTTTTAACATTGACCTTGAGAGGTACCTGCTATCAGAAATGAAATATTCTATTTATCACAGGTGAGAAATAGGAACATGCTAGAATAAAATTGGCAGCTGGGAGAACATTTCACTTTGGTTTATATTACTTAATACAGTAGCAAGAAGAAATGATACTTTTTGATACCTTTTGATACATGGCATTCCCATAAGCAGCAATAATTTTCAAATCTCTTCAAATAATTTTCCATATTTGACACATTGACCATGGCTTCTTTAAGGTTTCATTCATGGTTTTAAATTGTATGATTTCACTAAAAATAAGGGTCTTTGAATCCATGTTTTAGAAAAGTTAGCTTAGTTTCTTAAAACTATCATGCATTGAACTACTTTAAGTAATTCTAATTTACGACTATCTGTTCTTACGTGTTGGGCTGCTAACGACAAGATCAGAAATTCAAAATCACCCGCCTCACTGCTAGAGAAAAGAGGAGGCTTTCCACTTGGATGTATTTGTACTTTCCTGTGAAGAGTGTACAATCCCCGACCCCCAGCCGGGGACTTTCACCCTGTCCTGAAGGGTAGCAATGAGGCAGCAGCAACACCATGCAGTGAGTTCGGCTTGGTTGATTTTCTTTTAAGTGGTAGTTTCAGCCAACCTGGCATGCCAAGTCACTGTTCACAGTAAGCAACTCAAACTACTCTTAAGCCAACACAGGCGAGTCTTATACACATATAGTATATGACATTATATTGAGATCATATATAGTTATGTGATATATATCAATATTTTATATTGTATCACAACATATAGTCTGTTATATAATATATTGTTATACCATAATATGTATTTCCTGGAATATATTAAATATCTATTCATACCTATAGGATCCCTGGTGGCATAGCAGTTATGTGTTAGGCTGCTAACCATAAGGTCAGTAGTTCCAAACCACCAGCTGCTCTGGGGGAGAAAAAGGAGGCTTGCACTCCTTAAAGAGTTCCGGTCCTAGACACCCACAGGACCACTTCTACCTTTTCCTGTAGGGTCTTTATGAGTAAGTATCATCTCAGTAACAGTGGATTTGGTTTATTATATAAACACACACACAGACACACACACAGATCCACCATGCATATCAATCTTGTGTTTGTCCGTCGATGTTTGACAGACTTCCTGATACTGATGTGTCCTTCTTTCAAGCAAATGCGTTGATTGCATTTGAGAAGCTAGAACAAAAGAGTTGCTGATTGGAAAGAGCATCCGTTTTTGTATAGTCTAAGCAATTTTCTGTAAAACAAAGTCATAGTTTCTAAATGTTCCGCTACCAGGCATCTTTCAGAATGTAACCTAAAGTCCAGCATGATTTTTAGACTGTGCGTCCTTATTGAAGATGATGAGGAAGTAAGGGGAATCTCTCTAATTATAAGTGGATTCCAGGATAGCTCCTCCCTCGATGCTGTTGCGTTGTTAGGTTCCACTGAGTCAGTTCCAACCACAGAGGCCCTCTGACAACAGAACAACACTCCCCGTCTTAACAGCTGATGCTCCTCCTGAGCCCGCTGTTGCAGCCAGTGTGCCGCTCCATCTCTTTGAGAGTCTTCCTCCTTGTCACCGACTCTCTGCGTCCTTCATGAAGTGTGATGTCCTCACCACTTCTGATAACATGTCCACCGTATTTGAAATGGAGTAAGTCTCATCATCCTCATTTCCAAGGAGTATTCTAGCTCTACTTTTAGAATAGGGGTCAGAAAGGAAGGAAAATGAGATGTGAGGAGCAAGAAGAAACATATCCAGGGGCAGTGAGAAAGCCTACATTCGCAAGGAAGTGGAGAGAAAGGCTATTTCAGAGGAGAATCGCTTCCTTAGGGACAAAATCTGGATCGTTTACTCTAAACCGCATGTGTTCACTCCTGTAACATGCAAACACATACAAATCACCTAGGATTTGAGTATTTCTTACATGGTTATAGGCATCAGCTTAAGGACCCTGGGCCTTTTTAGATAAGAGAAGGCCAACGGTGTATTTTTAATGTTAGTTAAATTGAGGGTTCACACAATTTGTTTATCCAAAATGATATTTATGTGACATTGAACTCAAAGTCACCGTCGCCATTTTAAAATTTTTTGAATGGATCATCCTTATTTTATTATATCATCACTTACCAAAAACTAATAGAATTATTTATTATAAACAGAAGTGATCTAAATTATACAAAACTTGCTGTGGGGGTCCTTAGCTGCCATCTCATCAGCGCCATCTCATGGTATCCCCAAATACTACACCAATGAGACATGTCCCGATCCTGCTCAGTCCCTGGGAGCGAGACTTTAGTCCTTCCATTTTTGGAACCGCTCGGTATTGTGAGTACCTTCAAAGTCAGGCGGACTCATCTCTTAGCACAGTAGCAGGGAGTTTTCTGTTGTGATCCATGAGTTTTCATAGGCTAATTCTTGGACGCACTTAGCCAGAGGCCTTTGTTCCTAGTCTGCCTTAGTCTGAAAGGTTTGCTGAAATCTGTCCACCACACGTGACCTTGCTGGTATTGGAATACCAGTGGCTTAGCTTCCAGCAATATCGCAAAGTAGAAACCACCACAGAATGACAAACTCTCAGGCTGACATTGGCTTACCAAATTATGTTTCATAGTTTTAAATGAACATAAGAAGAAAGACATCTTAAGAAAATGCAAAGGGCTTTATTTAGGTGATGATATAAAAAACATTGATACAAGTATTACAAAATTTGGGAATCTGGTAAAATAAGTTGGTGCTGAAGTAGGAAATCATAATTAATCCATGAGGTGAATTCCGCAGGAGTTGGTTTATTATATTCAAGGTACACGTCTAATCTCTGCACTTACTGGAATAGAAGCATATTCTATCTCATGAACAATGTGTTCTAGCTATAACTGAAATGTGATATTTTGTTCGTAGTTCAGGAACTTCTCCTTATGTGGTTTCCATATCCTGGACCACGAAACTAGCAAGGACATTAAACTGACAGCTTATTGTCATCTTGGACAGAAATAAATTCCACATTAAATTTCTGTGACATATAGCATAATCAAGATTAGTCCCGAATGAAAGGGCGGTTGAATGGTTTCCATCAGAAAGAGAGCTAACTGTGCACCGAGCAACACAGCACAGTAATAAGGGTTCCTGCTCTCGATGCGTCTCCACTTTTCCAGTCTTGAGTTTGGTGATTTTCTGTTATTGTTGTTGCCAACAGGAGAGCGCGCCATGCTCTCACATCCAGGCAATGACATGAAGCAACAACAGCACAGTAATGACCTCGCCTGTGAAAACTGCTGTCGGGAAGCAGCTTGCTTTTGCCTAATCGGAATGCCTCCAAGGAGCAAGCACTGCAAGCAAATCATGAAGAGTAGCTCCATGTTTTCCTTGAGAAATCGCTTCTCCACAGTCAGAGCCTTTTCCTGAGCATTTCTCTGGGTGTTCTCTGTTTGGGCCACCTGTCTCTGGTCTCCCAGATCATTTCAGACCTCTTTGGCTCCTGGTCAGATTGGCACAGTGAAGGGTCATTTTTTTTCAATAGTTAGAGTGATTATTTTCCCCCTTTTGTTCCTCAAAGCCTTTTCCTTTGGCTCCTCAGCTACCACTAAGTCTTTAGTTCGCATTTGTCAAATTTGTGCACCTTGTCTCCTAACAATCTTTAATTACCATTCAGAAAGAAGAGAAAATCTGTTGACGACAGCATACTAGAATGGTATTTTTCCCCTACAAGAAAGAAAGCATGCATGCTTTTAATTTTATTAATTAGCTAGAGACTAATTAACTGTGTTCTCTGTGGTGTGTAGTTCTAGATTAAGAGATAGAAATGCAAATAAGACAAAGTCCTTAGGTTCTGAAAGCTTGCTTTCTTATCAGAAGGCACACACAGTACAACAAATAGCAATATAATTGGATGGAGTGAGAAGAACAATGAAGAAACCGAGAACTGTCTAATGTAATCAGGTGAGTCTAGAATGGAGAGGTGTTCCTTTGAATTGATAGGCGAGAGCATACCACTCCTAAAGGACTCTGCAGAGCTGAGATTTGAATTATAACACTGGTCTAGTCGTAGAATGGAGGCAGAGCCTTACAGGCAATGAGAAAACATGTACTCTGGCCTTTGGATGGGAACCAACTGAACATGTTGAAGAAAAATAAACCACAAAACACTGATTGCCATTAGGTGTATTCTTACTTATATAAATCCAAATAAAATTTCAAGGACAATAAGTCTTTATGGGAAGAGACAATCTCCCCTTCCTCCCTTGGAGGGGCTGCTCAGTTGACATTGCAACCTTTTGGTTATCAGTCTGATGCTTAACTGACGGCACCACCACGGCTCTTAAAGAAGCCGCTTGGAACATAGAGATGTGAGACGGACAGCAGTAGGCTTTAGGAGGAGGGACAAACCATGAAGGGCCATGTAATCCAAAGTAGAGTGTGGATTTCATTCTAAGATCAGGAATCTGATCTTTTCACATAGTTCTCTCCCTAGTGTCTTGCTCAAAGTGTTGATACATGTAGATAGACTAGATAGCTAGCTAGAGAGATAGTGGGAGAGAGAGAGATGATAGATAGATAGATAGATAGATAGATAGATAGATAGATAGATAGATAGATAGATAGATACCACAAATGAGGATAAAAAAATCATTAAGGACATTTTGTCCCCAGTAGAGCCTCTTCTCAGACAGGAGTCACATGTCTTTCTGATCCGTAGGCTTTCAGAGATGTGGTCTTATTCCGTGTTCAGTGGGCCAGGAAGCCCACTGTGCCTCATGATATGGGTGTTGCACCTCTTCCCTGGCTCAGGGTTTCTGGGCAGCTCTTTTACTCAGACTCACGACGTTGATGCCCCTTCCAGCAGGAGCCACTGCAGGCAGGGACCTGGTATTTGCTGTGTGGTGGCTCTTCTTTCTTGATGGCCATGGTATTTGCTTTCTTCCTGCTTCTCAGATGACTCGTTTATAAACTTAGTGGAATAGCAGAACGGATCAATCATCTCCATTAGTGTGTTACACACCCTGTTTGCATGATCTAGCCCAATCATGCAGTAGGGGTTATAAAAATGGAGGTAGAAGAGCCAGACCATGTAGTTGACTTCATAACAGTCACCAAATTATGTGATAAGAGCAAATAAAGGAAAGGAGTCATGGGGTCATTTTGTAAGTGTCAGTGGCTGAAGAATGGAACACGATAGAGGGCTCACATTTGGGCAGAGCAAACATGAACTCACTGCGGAACCCGGTGAATTTTAGGTTCTGGGGACAGCTGCAGAGAATATTTTTAAATAGACTGATTTTCAAACCTTTGGACTGTAGATATGCATCTAAAGGCAACATTTTAGAAGTGATACCCAAAGAAGAGAAGAGAGGTGATTGATAACTAACTAAATAAATAAATATGGGTGGCTATAAATCCAGGGTTAGTATAGCACTGATAAACCACATAACTATCCTCTAGTTCTTTAATATTTGCTCCCCTGACTATTAGGTTTTTATTTGTTTTACCTTATTGATCATGTCCGATTGACGGATGTTCATTTGTATACTTAAGATCATTAAGTACATCGAAGCCACGATAGCTAATGCTTCAGAAACAGTAACAGGAGCAATGGTTCCCTGAGGGTACAGGAAGAAGATGGTGGGTGAGGGGATAAGGAGGGAGTTGATAGTACTGATGATTATATAACCCCACTAGATGGGATTGAACAACAGAATTGTACTATGTAAATGATACATTGGATTGTGTAAGATACAGCAAACAAACAAACAAAAACGATTATAGGGAAAAAGTAATAAGGGTTCCTGCAGGGTACGGGGGTGGGATAGTAAGAAGGAGAACTGATTTCAAGGAGAAAGAAAATATTTTGAAACTGATTGTGGCAGCAATTGTACAATACGGTTTGAGGTGCTTGAACTATAGGATATTATGGTATCTGTAAGAACTCCCAATAAAATGATTAAAAAACAAAATAAAACAACAAATGCCAGACAAAGTTGGGAGGATGAAGAGGAATGTTGGGAGGATGAAGGGTATAGAGCAGTGGTTCTCAACCTGTGGGTCGTGGCCCCTTTGGGGGGTCAAACAACCCTTTCACAGGGTCGCCCGATTCATAAAAGTAGCAAAATTACAGTTATGAAGTAACAACAAATATAATTTTATGGTTGGGGGTCACCACAACATGAGGAACCATATGAAAGGGTCATGGCATGAGGAAGGTTGAGAACCACTGGTTTAGGGAGTAGAGAGTAGAATGTAAGAGATCTGGCATAATCCAGCATTCAAGGAGGCAATCAGACTGGGGTAGTATCTGTTTCCAGAAATGATGGCCTTTCACAACATCAGAATAGAAAGTTTGAGAGATAAAAATGGGCATAGAAAATAATGTGCTCAATTAGATAATGAAGAACTATTCAAAATCGAGGCAGGAAAATGTAAGCACTTTCTTTAAATTGCATTACTAATAGGTTTAATATAGAACAATATAACAGATTTATTAAGTTTGTAAAGTAATTATGGTCATTCACTTTAAGGGTATCATATTGTTAGAGTGTCCAATTGAAATGAATTGCTAAGAACACCACTAATTTAAAGAGTTCCAGAAGACGAGTTGCCCCTCCCCATAGCCATTATTTTGGTCTTCTTGGGCCAACTGAAACTACACATACCCTCCTTCATGCCACTTGCTGGGGTCTTGATCATTGAGGTTTCAATCCATGAGAGGTCACTAAAAGCTGTGTATGAGATTTTCAGATCCTTTACAAAACTTTTTGTCTTGTGTTTCCTAGGTTGGAATTCATATTTGGTGGTAAGCTTACTTCTATCACACAGACAAGGGTAATATAGAACATGATGACAGAATGACAGGGTGGAAGTGCTTTGGAATGCCCAGGATAACTTCATAGGGTAGAACCATCAGGGAGACCCAGCCTGCCCATTTCTGTATTTTTACCACAAAGAGAAACAAGTTCTGTATAATTTGATTCATAGAATTTGGAGACTATTCTGTTAAAAAAATAAGTTGATTGGGGCAGGGAATGTATGGATGTGCTTTATACAATTGATGTATGTATATGTATGGATTGTGATAAGAGTTGTTTGAGTCCCTAATAAAATGTTAAAAAAGAAAAGAGGAGAAAAAAATGATTAGGGCAAAGAATGTACAGATGTGCTTTATTCGATTGATGTATGTATATGTATGAACTGTGATAAGAATTGTATGAGCCCCAATAAATTGTTAAAAAAAAATAAGTTGCCAGTCTTTGTAGGACTGACTGCTTTTTAATCACCTTGAGTGAGAGCTACTAAGGAGATGACCTGGACAGAGCATGAAAAATGAAGCCAACAATTAATAAATACTTATATTCTATGTCTGTCATCCCAGACTCCGTGGATATCTGGACTGGCGTGATGGTGTTCCATTCTGCCATACACACAATGCCATGTCCTATGTCCATGCCAGTGTTTTGGGTTTGTTCCTTCCTTCCTAAAATGACCATTCCCATTCTTTTCTGGCTTCCTCTGCTCTAGTCTGTAAATCTAATTTATGAATCCTTCCTTTGAACACCAAGAAACTTGTACTTTCTCTTTAAGGCCTATGTAGGTAACCTATGTATAGGACTTTGTATAGTCTTTTACTACATATAGCATATCACATTTAAAAATAAATCTCCTCCAGTCGACTCTGAATATTTGAGTCATTTGATTCAATCTCTGTGGTTCCCTGTCCTCATCCTTACTATGTAATAAGCTGTACATTCAGTTGAAGCATAGCTCAGAACAATGGTGGAGGAAGTATCTTAGTGAATATGTACAAATTACTAATTGACAGATTATATAGAGCAATGAAACTTTGAAGTGAATTTAAGTCCAGCATTGAGAGATCTGAATCATTATCTAAAATGAGAAGACCTGTAAAAGACATTTGCTTTCATCACTGAAAAAATTTTGGAAGAGGGTGGTGGATTATTCTCTCATTTCCTAACTCAACGACAACAAAGAACTTAATCAGGTTTGATCTTTCCAATCTTTTATTTATGTTCCTGCTCTTGATCAAAAATCAGATGCCAAATGTCTTCAACCTACATGCTTCAGTATGCTTGCTTCAGCACACGCACACTGTATCAGGCTGTATTTTCTAGAGAAGTAAAACTAGTGATTCTTCTTTTATATATCATTTTATTGTGGGCTCGTACAATTCTTATCACAATCCATACATCCATCCATTGTGTCAAGAACATATGTACATTTTGTTGCCATTGTCATTCTCAAAACATTTGCCTTTTACTTGAGCCCTTAATATCTGCTGCTCATTTTCCCCCTCCCTCCCAATCCCCCGTCCCTCATGAATCCTTCATCATTCATAAATTATTATTTTTTGTCATGTTACACTGTCGGGTGTCTCCCCCCACCAGGCTTCTTCTCTGCTGCCCATCCCGCAGGGAGGAGGCTATATGTATATTCTTGTAATCAGTTCCTCCTTTCTACCCCACATTCTCTCCACCCTCCAAGCATCTCCACTCTAACCAGTAGTCCTGAAGGAGTCATCTGTCCTGGATTCCCTGTGCTTCCAGTTGCTATCTGTACCTATGTACATCCTCTGGTCTAGCCAGATTTGTAAGGTAGAATTGGGATCATGTTAGTAGGGGCGGGGGGGAGGAAGCATTTAAGAACTCAAGGACAGTTAGATGTTTCATCGTTGCTACCCTGCACCCTGACTGACTCATCTCCTCCCCACAACCCTTCAGTAAGGGGGTGTCTGGTTGGCTACCAATGGGCTTTGAGTCTCCACTCTGCATTCACCCACGTTTTCAATGATATGATTTTTTGTTCCTTGATGCTTGATACCTTCTCCCTTTGACAGCTCGTGATCACACAGGCTGGTGTGTTTCTTCAATGTGGGCTTTATTGCTTCTGTACTAGATGGCCACTTGTTTATCTTCGAGCCTTTACGACCCCAGATGCTATATCTCTTGATAGCCGGGCACCAGCAGCTTTCTTCACGACATTTGCTTATGTACACATTTGTCTTCAGTGATCATATCAGAGAGGTGGACACCCATTGATATGATTTTTAGTTTTCTGATGTCTGATATAACTGGTTCCTTCTGCACCTTGTGGTCAGACAGGCTGGTGTGCTTCTTCCTCGTGGGTTTTGATGCTTCTCTGCTAGATGGCCGCTTGTTTATCTTCAAGCCTTTAATACCCCAGACACTGTATCTCTTGATAGCCGGGCACCAGCAGCTTTCTTCACCACATTTGCTTATGCACCCATTTTCCTTCAACAATTGTGTTGGGAAGATGTGTGTCCTGGAATGCCAATTTAATAGAACAACGTGTTCTTGCATTGAGTAAGTGTCTGAGTGGAGGCCCAATGTCCATCTGCTGCCTTAATACTAAACCTATAAATATATGCACATAGGTCTGTTTCCCCACACTCTTATATGAATATATTTACATATGTACGTTCCAGGCTTAAGACCTCTATAAATACCCTTTGTCACTTAGTTCTTTCCTGTATTTCCTTTTACTTTCCTCTTGTCCCACTATCATGCTCAGCCTTCATTTGGATTTCAGTAATTTATCTCGGTTACCTTGCCCTTGCTGAATCTCTACCAGTCCTCTCACACCCTCCTTGCTTCTGATTTTGGATCACTTATTGCTCCCCTGTCCCTGGGTTGGGCAGTACCCCCTCCTTACTCCCTCCTCCCCCTCTCCTGTGTCCCCCAGGAACCATTGGTCCCATTGTTTTCTCCTCCAGACTAATCATCCAGTCTACCTTATCTAGATAGATCTGTATAGGTAATAATATGCACCAAAAATAAAGTCATAGCAAGATAGGCGATGAGTGAGAACACAGTGATGACAACAAAAGAGGAAAACAATTTTCCATAGAAGACTGAATTAATTAAAAGAAAATAATTTTAAAAGAAAGTAAAGCTTGTAAATAGACCAAGGTCTGATTTTTGATCTCTAGGCCTGTCCTTCAGTCAGGTCCAATGGGGTGCCATGCTTTGGCCCGAGAGTCTGTCCTTTGTACTCCCTCGGGGGCTCCCTGCTCTGCTCCCACGGTTGCTCTGCCGCATGCTTTTACTTGTTTGCCTCGGTGTCACAAGGTCAGTCTGGGTCAGTCCCAGTCTCCAATGTTGTCCCCTTAGGGCCCTGGGCCATCAAGGGACAGTGTGTCTCCTAGTGGGGTCAGTCATATAGTCCACTCTGTCCAGAGGCTGTTCAGAGCTGGGATATCATACTCCAGGCCTGATGGGCCAGGATGTGCTCCACTCTCTCTTCCTCCCCCTTCATTTGCTACCATTTGCTCTGATCAGACATGCCCCTCTCCCCTAGCTGCAGCTTCAGTGCTGTCCTCTCAAGTAAATTCTTCTCCCGTGAGGGGCAGTTGTCCACGTAGCTGGTATGGGGGCCAAGCCCTCAGGTCCCTCCACAGGATCCCCACTTCTTGCTGGCACACTGCATTCATCTGGCACTGGCTTTATATCTAGTCCCTCTTTCCCTGTGGAGATAGAAACAATACCCTCCCCTTGGCTGGGTCAGTGCCCTATTCCTCCATCACACATCTTTTTTTTTTCTTTCCTCTTTCCTCGCTCCACTCCCGTTTTAGTTGGCTACCATATGTACCCCTGGATTTGATCTGGCCCCTGCTATACTACCTGTAGCTCTTTTCCTATGCCCCCTTTGCATTTACCTTTCTGTTCTCTCTCTCTCTCTCTCTCTCTCTCTCTCTCTCTCTCTCTCTCTCTCTCTCTCTCTCTCTCTCTCTTTCTCTCTCCATATATATATAAACTTACCTCAGCAGACTCATGTTATACTTGTTCTTTTGTGCTTGGGTTACTCACTTAGCATAATTTCCTCCTGTTCTTCCCATGCATGGATATGCTTCATGCGTTCATCACTGCCTTTTAGTGATGCATAATACTCCATTGTATGTATGTAACACAGTTCTTTAATCCATTAAGCTGTTGATGGAAATTTGGGTTGTTTCCAACTCCTTGCGAATGTGAACTGGGTCGCAATGAACATTGGAGCACAGATGTCTGGCTGTGGTTTGTTTCTTGCATCTTCTGGGTCTAATACAAAGTAGGGGAATTGCTGGGTCATATGGTAACTCAATTTCCATCTGTTTGAGAAATCACCAAATCAATTTCCATAGTGGCTGTACAAACCTACAGGTCCACCAGCAGTGGATGAGAGTTCCTATCTCACCACAGCCCCTCCAACATTTGTTGCTTTCTGATTTTTTGAATTGGAATATCTTTGAGGGTGTTAGGTGGTATCTCATAGTTGTTTTGTTTTGCATTTCCCCTATGGCTAATAATCAGGAACAATTTCTCATATGTTTATTGGCCATTGGGATTTCAGATTCTGTGAAACTTCTGTTCAGGTCCTTTGCCCACCTCCTCAATGGGGAATCAGTTTTTCTCATATTATATGCTTGCAAAGTATTGTAGATTTTAGTAATAAGGCCTTTGTCTGATGTGTTATTGCTAAAGATAAAACTAGTGATTCTTACATATGGGTGTACATAGAAAATGATTTCTAACAATAAATGAAAAAAAATTTAAAAACAAAGGAAAAAATAAATAAATGATTCACCCAGTTGTGGAAGTAGAAAAGTCTAGACTAGTTCAAGGTCATGCATCAGATGGTGAGCTGAGGCTTCTCCTGACTTGTATACCTTCAGTGGATCATGGTCTATGAAGATGAACCAGGAAGACCACAGGATGGTGGATGCAGAGCCAGATTAAGCAAAGATCATCAGTTCATTGATGCCTTTTGGAATTCAGAGGCAATCTGAAAGGAGGTTAGAACCCAGATCCAACAAAAGCGACAAGTTTTCCTCTGAAATCTGCTTTAAAAAGAGCAGGTCATACCTCTGAGGAGTTTTTCTTCCAATTGCATCAAATTCCCTAATTAATGGGCCTCAAACCACCACCACTGCTGCTTGCTCAGAGGTGATTACCACATGTTAGATCTCATCACTGACTTGATTACATTGTGTTAGGTCACATCATGGGAGATTACTGTCAAACTGGCTCAGTCAAGTCGACACAAAACCTAATCATTATAGAAACCTTCCCAAGCACATCTTCATCATGCACCTTGCTTTATATCTACACCCCATTCTCTTGCATCTAAAATTAGGATTCCAAGTTCAATGCCTGTGGTTCGGAGGGAACGGATAATCACTGTGGCGACGTGAAGTTTCTTTATATGGCTCTTCTACGTGTGTCTGTGTAACTCCCACCAAATAATTGGGTGGGGCCATGCAAATAGGGTGTATGACATGCTAATAGCCAGTCCCCTGGCTTTGAGAATGAGCCTACTTAGAAGAAAGAACAAAGAGAGCTCCACAGATGATCACGGAGAAGGAGCCAGCAGGGGAGCACACAGACGTGGCAGAAGCAAGATCACAGGCACCAGAGGCCGAGACTGTGGCATGAGGACATGGGACAGAACAAAGGACGCAGGCTGAGACCACGAGACTAAGAGATAGAAGAGCACTGATCATATGAGACCGTGAAAGCTGGATTCCTGGCTCTGAAGTGGCGGCCAAGGAAATCACAGGATGCGAGGCGGAGGACTGGAAGAAGACTTGGCTGCCGGCTGAGGAAACGTGTCTCTGTGGACCAAGGATGCCTTCTTCCTGTTTCCTGATCCTGACTTGGAATGACCTGTTAACTTTACTAATAAAATTATTTAATTGTGTGTATTATTTGTAGCCATTGCAAACAATTAGCACCCAAAGCACAAAAGTATAATATTATGGGAGCGTTGGGGACAGACTAGGTTAAAGAAGTGTGGAGGATTATGGACAGGTCTGACTTTTGCCTCCTGGCAATAGGCCATGAGCTGGGGAGGATTTGGCTTCTCCTCCCTTGGGTAGCCAGAGAAGGTCCGATATGCCGCCCTCACCCCCGTCGGGCTATTTTTCCAATAACTTATATTTTGTTAACATTGTAAAATCTCATTCCCATAAACCATCCCATTATTGGCTGACATTGCCCCTCAGATGTCCGTCCCTAGCCCAAGAAAAGGGGAAGAATAATTAAAAGATCCCTAAACGCTTAAAGAGGATGGGGATTTGGCTAGATCTGGGAGAGCAATGGTGACACGTGGATAGCAGTGTAGCTAGTCACCATTAAATCTTCTCCATCTGATGGTGACTCCAGGGGTCCAGAGACTAACTGCCCCATAGGGTTTCCAAGGTTTCCAAGGGTTTCCTCTCCAGATCAGAGCTCCAGGACTTACTTCTGTGGCACCTCTAAACAGGTTTGCACCTTCACCTTTTTAGTAGTCTAGTGCTAACCATAGTGCCAACGAGGGAGTCTACTGATGATAACAGAACATTATCTTTGTATACCGTGAGATGCCTCGTCCTGCCATTTCTCGCCATTGACAACTGTGCTCTCAGCCCTTTCCTGTACTAATGCATTAGTTTTGGCTGCCATCAAGTTGGCATATACACGCCAACTTCTGACCTTCATGTGTGACTCTATAGAGAGATTTCTAGATTGTTCTTCTTAGTTCATCTTAGTCAGAAAGCTCAATTGACATATGTTCAGCTTCACAGCAACACACAAACTACCAGTGACAGATGAATGGTGGCTGTGCTTGAATCAAATCGCCCTCCCTCATGGAAGATGAGAATTCTACCCTGGAACCAATACTGCTGTACTATAGACCCTGACATTTCTAAATAAGTCTGCTGTTCAGGGTATGAAGAAGAGCCCATAGTAGGTTAAACATGGGACTGTTCACGCAAACGGTGGTGGTTCAAACCCACCAGCTACTCTGAGGGAGAAAGACTTATCCAGAGACTCACAACACTTACAGAAACCACTGGGGATGTCACGAGACAGTTCTACTTGGCCCTATAGTTTTGTAGCGTCAGTTCCATGCGTCAGCATAGGGTGACTTAAGTGTGGGTCTCAGGTGTAATGTCAGGGGATCTATGCTGAATCGACTGACTTCTTAGGATGGAGCTCTTAGGCTGCTGCCATGTTGAGGCACAAACCATTCTGTGTTGGGTATTGGCCCTCGTTCTCACTCTAACTAGACAGGCTTTGGCTCTTTATTTCATCTCTCTAGTTTTCTGGAATACAGAATGAATGCATTGCACCAGTCCCTTTGAGTCTGAGATTATTACCTTCTCCCCTGGCTCTATAAATTTTGCTAATCTGAATATTTCACCCAACATTTATAGCACCATTCCCTTTCACAAATGGCCCATGAACTCTGCACAGGAATGCTGGGGACCTAGTGGGATACGAGTGGGCCCGGGTTTTGAATGGACCAGTTGCTCTCTGGGACAAAGATGAGCCTTTCTGCTCCTGTAAAGTGTGACAGCCTTAGAAACCCAAAGGTGCACTTCATCTTTGCCATATGGGGTCCCAATGAGTTTGAATGGACCCGATGACGGTAGGTAAGTATCACAGTGTATCTGAATAATTTTCTATTGCCAGGACAAAATAGAGTTCCAAAATAAGCCATGCCAACTGAAAACTGTACATGATAGGTTAAGGTCTAAGAGTAATTACTGCCATGTGATCACAGCTTGTCAAGAACTCCTGGCCGCCTTCTTGAATCCATTGCCAATAAGTCCACGTGAACTTGTAGTGACGCTTTGGGAAGAGGGGCTATACATCTTTTATGGGAGCTGAAAGCCTCATCTTTCTCCTGGTGGGTTTGAACTGCTGATCTTGAGGTTAGCAACCCAACACACAACGGGCTACTCCCCCAGAGTTCCTTTATGACTCCTTTAGACTATGCCAAAAAAATAAAAAAGCAAATTTATTTTAGTCAAGCCAATTCAAACTCATGAGCAGCAATCTCTACAAGGACCAAGTGGAACTGCCTTACAGGCTTCCCCGGGCTGTAATCTTCACGGAAAGAACTCCTACGGGGCAGCGTTTAAGTGCTAGCCAGCTAACAGAAAGGCAAGCAGTTTGCACATACCAACTGTTCTGTAGTAGAAAGATGAGACAGGCACTCATTCCTTACAGACGACAGCCTGGACTGCCTTTGAGGCTGTTCTACTGGGTTCTGTGGGTTTGCTGTGAGTGCGATTGACTCAACGAACACAGGTTTGATTTGGAATTTTTGATCTTTAAGTAAGCAGACTGCTCATCTTTCTTCTGGCTATCTACAGCTGGATTTGAACCAAGGACCTTTCTTTTACAGGGGAGACTTTAACCTTCAAGCCAGGAGGACTCTTCAAACTAGATTTGATTGACTTTATTTTCCTCTCCTGTATTCTACATGGCTTTCAACTTTGCATATGTCATTCAAAGGTGACATCTTTGAAAAGAAAGGCTGCATTCTGTTCATTGATATGCAGTTTGATGAATCTGCATGTCCTTTAGGAGTTTCAAGCTGTGGAATCAACCAAAGATCTGCAGAATATTAGGGCTATTCAGCCTTTTATGACTTTGAGGCTTTGATCTGCTACCCACTTGTCCTTCAATTGTTATCTGTGAGACTTGGTTAACATGAAAAAGCAAAGCATGATCTGCCGTAAAGGTTTACAAAAGTAACATTTATAACCAAATAAAAGAGTTTTCTTTATCTGCTCATAGGACAAGATCCCCTGTAACTATCCAGTGACTTACTCATTCAGTCACGTGTTCAGCAAGCACTGAGTGAACACTAATTCTCAGCGGTGCTGGTGCTAATGACCCAGCTGCTGCACTGATGGCCTTGGAATTAAGAACAATTGTGAGGGTGCTACAGGACCAGGCAGTGTTTTCTTGTTTTTCTCTTTATTAGCAGAGGTCACTCACTATGAGTTGGAATTGACTCAATGGTACCTCGCAACAACAGGAGGATATCCATCCGTGTGTAGTAAGCGTGGTTAACGCATTAGGTTGTGTACAGGAAAGTTGGAGGTTAAAATCCACCTGGAAGCACCCCAGTAGAAAAGTCTGGCGATTAAGTTACAAAAATGAGTTATCAGAAACCTGGGGATTCACAGTTCTACTTTGACCCAGATGGAATTCCCATGAGTAGGCATCGGCCCAACATTAATAGAAAACGGAATATCACATTGACCAATAGCCAAAAAAGAAAAATCACTGCTCTCCTGGACTTTACATTGTAGTTGAGATGGGAAGGAGTGAAACAAGCTAGAAACAAACAATACATAATAAAGGCACAATGGTCCGGTGGTAAGCGAAAGAAGAAAATATGCGTAGATAAAGGAACAGAATGAAGAATGTGCCCTCTGAGAAGAAATGTTGTTGTCGATAGCAGGTGGAGCTCTGCCCTGGAAGGAGCCCAGCCAGAGGCTTCTTAGCAGTGACAATGACTAGAGTCTCGCTCACGTGCTTGGAGAGACCAGTTCCTGGGAAAGGAAATCATGATAAAGCAGAGAGTCAGCAAAAACCCGGAAGACCCTTACATAGATGGAGTGTGCCAGTGCCCGCGATAATGGACTCAAGCCTCCCAATTGTGAGCCTGGCACAGAATTGGGCAGTGCTTGGTTCGAGAGCACAGAGGGTTGCCGTGGGTTGAAACGAATTCCAGAGCATCTAACAACAATCACAATTCAATGAAAACTCATCAATCACCGGGTCATTTGGTCATCATGTTTATATAGAAAACAGAAACAACACAATAATGTTCACTTAAACTAGTTTGTTTCTCTCTCATGTAATACAAAGCTGTTCTAGTAACTCTCTAGTCAAGAGGGCTTCCCTGCCAGCCCCCTGAAGTACAAGCCATCATGCCCAACGTCCAGGAGGCAAGAATGAGTCGCCTTCCTGGAAGTCACAAAGAAGCTGACAAGAGAACCATGCTCCCCCATATGTGGGAGGGATACGCTTCAGCTGATGATGGTGACCAAATGTGTAGACAAAGGATAAAGGATGTAATTGTGGAATACTTTAATGGGAATGCACTAGATGTTTTAAATTTGGCTTGTCTACATCATTCAGGCATTTCAAAGTTAACATTTGTATATTTTGAATGATAACATTTGGATGTTTCTAATTATAAAAAAAATCAAATAAGAAAAATGAAATGAAGCCTAGTCCCTCCTTCCAAAACAAAACCCATCCCATTTCTTTCATTAAAAAATATCCCGAGCGCACCTGTGCTGTGGGCAGTTGTCCCAGGCAGGAGCCACTTTGGGACACTGCCACTGTAGTCTCCCAGCCTGGAACACTTGATCTTGTCTATAATACAATGTCAATGTCCCTCTCTTCAACATCTCTTTTTTGAGATGGGCAACCTATTAAATCGGTCATTGTCTCCTAGCATATGAAGGGGAACCAAAAGTTGGCTAGAAAGAACCATCTTATCTCATGCAGACAATGAAAAGAATTACCATATTAGCAGCCAGTGCTGAAGACAGCCTACAGAGGCAGCACCAAGATTCTGCTGGGTCCCCATCTCCTTTCAGTGAGACTGTGAGACTCAGAACCTAAACCTAAGCAGCTGCCACAGTGTCTGCTCCAATGTCTGGCAGCGACCCCATGTGCGGCAGAGAAGAGAAAGCATTTTTCCGTTGGATTTCAGTGGCTGGTCTCCAGACCTGGCTTTCCAGGAGCCTCTGAAGACTCAAGGCCCCCAGGCTTCCAGATTTCCAGCTGAGCAGAGCCCATTCACTTGTGCCCTGCTGCTCAGGAACCCACTGTGGCGTTTGGATCTATGTTGGACTGCATGGTGACTGTTTCCAACCCGAGAAAAAAGAGGCTCTCAGCTTTCAGGAAGATTTGGGAACCCCTCTCTAGACTCATTATGATTCTGACTGGACTAGATGGCAATGGGGTGGGGGGTTAAGGACTCTTCTGTGAAATGCCCACTGCATCTCACGGCCACTGAGTCCCTTGTAACTCACAAGAGTCTCTTTGGGTTTCTGAGACTGTAACTCTTTATGGGAGGAGAAAGCCTCATCTTTCTTCCTTGGACGGGCTAATGGTTTCAAACTGGTGACCTTGCAATGAACAGCCCGATGTGTAACTCACTAGCCCCCAGGCCTCCTTTCAGTGAGATGCGTGGCACTTTAATTTCAGGTGTGCCGCATAGTGTATTCCAGGCTGCTTCTCTTCTGTCATTAAATTAGCTGTATAGGGCTTAGTAATATTTCCCTGCTTCTAGACCTAGAGATCACTGGGTCCTTTCAGCTGCTACAGCTAATATTCCAGAGGAGTCCTCACCTCTGGGATTGATCCCAGGGCAGTCATGACTGTTACAGTGTTTCTACTGTGACTAGAGAGACGACATCACCTCTACTTCTGCTCACCATGGCTATTTATGTTCATATTTGGTACCGTGCAAATCTAGAGAGCGCACAAAATGCTGACAGAGTACCTCGTTTCCAGTGGAATGTGCCCTGCTGAAGCGCTCTGTAAAATCCCTCCCAGCTTGTAAAGTTGACAACACATCCTGTGAAATGCCGCTCATAAAATCCTCTTTATCTATCGCTGTGGGTGAATGCTTTCATTGCATCTCTTGACTTTATGTGAGGAAATACTATCTTCTCAGCTTACTGTGGCTGAGAAAAAAATTTCCACATCACTTAAAATCCCACCCTCACCCCTGTTTTTAAAAGCAAGTTGACTCTCAATAGGAAAGGAATATTTTGGCCCATGTCAAAATAAATTATAATTCACGTCATGATGGTGAGAAAATAATGCGTCTCTATCGGGAAGGAACCGGATCATATTTAAACCAGGAATTAAAGTCTATCCATAAGGCAAGGAGTTCTTGGGTGGCACAAATGGTTAAGTGTTGGACGACTGCCTATCAAGTAGTTGGCAGTTCAGACCTGCCCAGAGGCGCCTCAACCATAAAGCCTGCCAATCTGCTTCTGAAAGGTCACAGCCAGGAAAACTCTGTGGAGTGGGTTTCTCCTCTGTGCTGGTAGAACTGCCATTAGTTGGAATTCACAGATTGGTGACTGTCAACAATAGCAGTCCTGTGTCCCATCACCTCTCAGGCAGAGAAAAAAAAATGTGTCCGTCTTCAAAGAGAAATTTAGATGATCGACAATGTTGTCTGAGAGTGACTACTAGGGGTTCATAGCAAAACCAATGGAAATGTTTGGTAGGATCTTCCAGTTTGAAAGATTAATCAGTATTAATGGGGAGAGTTCAACCCGACTCTTGTTAGAAAAAATGGAAGCTTTGCAAAGTGATACATGGAAAGAAAAGGGATAGAGGTCATGTGCTGAAACACACCGACATCCTGCTAACTGCCTTTCTTGCAGATGAGGAAAGTGAACCCGAACGGGAATCGCCCCTTGCTTGGGTCACAGGCTTTACTTGTGGCAGAGTCAGGTCTTGGGAGAAGGTGGACACACTGGAAACTGCATTCTTTTGCATTTCTGCGTGTGTCTCTTTTCTTTGGAGCCTCTTCGGATCTGGTTTGCAATAGGAAGGTCTGATGTGTTTTGAAGGTTGCGTTCTTTTCAACACAGTTGTGTTCTTATACGACGTGTATGTCATTTTGAGATCGCTGTGCCTTTGAGTTCACGTTGCTCTCTTGCTTTTCCTTTGACTATTTTTAACCCCCAATCACCCCTTGTTTGCTCTTTTTCTAGAATTTTTATTCTTCGTTTTCCCTAACTTCATTTCGCTTCCCCATGTTTTCAGTTACCTTGATTTACCTCTTTCTTTGCTTGATTCGATATTGCTGATTCTATTTCTTTTGCTTTCTCTTCCTTGTGCACATTTAATTTAATTCTTTAAATGCCACATTTCGTAAAATCATATTTTCCTCAAGACTTCCTGTTCTTCCTTGATTTAGACCCAATCCAATCTAAATTGAAATACAAGAAAACAACATTTATTATTAGCTTTTGTTTTCACGCCTAATTGTATTCTCAACACACAAATTAAAACCCCATTAACCTTGTATGTGCTTTATAATTCTGCTTTCATGCACATTTGTAATATTCCCTTAGATTTCCGATGTACAGTTGTGTGGGTAGTGGGTAGCCTTGCAGGTTCCCAGTGAGGCAACATCAACTATTTGTTTGCATGGAGGATCTGGACTCGGAATCTCAAACTCCATGGTCAACTTTAGATAGGTGACTGGTCACTTTAGATAGGCGATTGGTCACTTTGGATAGGTGATGAGACCATGCTGCTGCTAGCTGGATTTTGAGTCAGGAAGACTGTTTAAAGGAGCCGTCCTCTCCTTGTCACTAGCCCGTTCATCCTAGAATGAAAGGACCATTTGGCTCACTTGAGCAAGTAGTTCCACGTAAGCAGAGGGCAGGGAGATGTCTGGAGACTTCTGGCAGGAGCACATTTCAGTGGTTAAAGGGCATCCATTCTGAAAACGCTGTATGTTGACCTGAAAGACTCTGAAGAAAGCAGAGTCCAATCTCCAGCAATGAAGGTCCCTGGGTCCTGAGATTACGGTGAAATGATTGAGGGGGTGTAATGAGAAGGAGCTAGGGAAAGGGCTTGTCATTTAAGTCAACCTGCAGCTGAGAAATAGTGAAAGAAAATTTGATTTAATGTTGACTTCAGGACCTGACCAGAAGGCAAAGAGACACCTGAACATAAGGCGACTGGCAATGGCTCCTCTTTGACCCAGTTTAAGGAGAGACAGTGTTGGCTGAATCTAGGCTAGTTGCTCTCTCTCTTTCACACACACACACACTCACACTCACACACACACACACCTACACACACACTCACACACACACACTCACACACACACACACGCACATACACACTTCTATACTGCATTCCTACATTCACAGATGCTTTTTGTTGCAATAGGTATTTCTGAAATCCTTGAAATGAAAACATTTTACAATCCATGGATTTGTTGAGGTGAAAACACCCCACCAGTGATCGGTTGCATATTTCATTGTGAGAGATTAGGTTTTAGATGGCAGCAATACAGGTCTGCATTAGGGTGGGGATATTTACTCCATCAGTTCAGTGGATGCTGCCTTCCAGGCTCTCCCCTGCATACTTCCAGGTGTGTTGAGAGGGAGTGGGAAAGGGGAGAAAAGACTGCTCTGCTTGAATAATGATGGGGGAGATAGGTGATATACCGTCGATGATTGGAAACCTTAGAAAAGGTGTTTTTATATAGGGATAACATATTGGTAAACAACATTTAATTCTCTAGTATTCTAAAATGGTTATCTGTCTGACATATTCATAGTGGTTTAATCTATGCTTTTTATTTGGCCCCGGATGGATAAACTAAATAGAATTAGAATTATACAAGTAAATGTTATTTCAAATTCTCCTGTAGCAGGAAATAGCTTTATAACAAAATTACATAACAGCTGCTGCTGTTGCCAGCCACCAGAATAGTAATGTTTTCTTTTGGTTCCCTTGTAACTGCGCTGGGCTATTCAGCTGGACTGTCTTCAAAGACTTTCAGCCAAAACGGACAGAGCGAAGGGACAGTAGGGCTTTAGAGGCATAAATAATACGTTGCAGTAAAATTGCAATCTCTTATTCTCCTATGAAATCAACGTGGCAAATATATTTTGCTTCAGAATGTACACGAATGAATATCAAATGCTATCCAGTCTTCTCAAGCAGCAGTGTGCACCCAGATCACCTGGGAAACGTGGCAAAATGCATTTGCTGACTCAGAGACCCCTAGTCCACTCTCCTAATGAACTTTCAAAAGATGTTGATCCTGCTGATGCCCGAGACTTGGACCACTCTTTGGAAACAGAAGACCATGTGAATAATGGTGTTTGTCAAAACCAAACATTTAGTTCCACTTTTCCATGAGAGTTGATTTTTTTTTCACTGATGGGAGCTTATGATTTCTCCCAGTAGCTGAGGTTCATATAAAGTTCTCCTCTTCCCCAGTAGACCAAGCATTAGCTCAGAGTGATTATGTCTCATTCACTTTTGTTCCTTTTCGAACTGGGTTTTCCACTGAATTTGTATCCTGTGAATCATAGTTTCCAAACATTAAACCTATTTTCATTTATACTAATGGAGCAAAACATATCCCATCACATAACATGTAAGCGAACATAACACCATGACATAACTGAGCATATTTTTGTTCCCACTCAACGGTTTGTCTGAAGCAGCTTTTCCCGACACCAAGTGCGTGAACACCTGGCCATCTGAGTTCTTCACAGAGTGTAACTCTAAACATTCAAAAGTCAGCTTTGGCAGTTTTGAGGTAAGGAGGAGAAAAATAGAAGTTTCCCATGGGAACAGTGGGGGCTTTCTTTGAAGGGGAGGTAAAGTTGTCTTACAATGGAAAAGAGAGAGTACTGTCCATCCAGCCAAACATGGTAGACCACTGCAAGGAGCATCTTTTAGTTGGCCTGGTAACTGCCTCTTGCCTGAAGCGTGGTAGGTATTTTTTTTAAAGAATGAATGAATACAGAGGGCCTTGGAAACATATTTCATTATCCTTGATATTTTTAAGATTTGAGACTTACATTTGCAGGCTGATACCTGGAGAAGCTAGCAAAGCAGATTACAGTTTTAAAGATCTACTTAGATCCATAGTGCTTATGAACAGAGTGGTTATGTGTTGTTGTTTTTTTCCAGGGCAAAATGAAATGGAAGTTTCTGAGTGCTAGATCAGATATCTTCACAAAATCCAAGGCTGCAGCTGCTGTGGGACGCATACAAAATAGAAAAGACACAGCAGGGGTGGAACGAGAGCAAGTCCAGGGACTAGAGTTTCCAATCTCTTATCTTCTGGAACAGTCCTGCAGCCAGAAATTAAGTGACAGATAAGAACAGAATGCACAAATTGCAAACATGCTGCTCTCCTTTCTGGTAGAAATGAAACTGTGCTGCGCACAGGCTCGCAGGAAGACTCTATTCAAAGTAGTTTGAGCTCCAGGCTGACAGCGCAGCTTAAACCCGTGTTGACATACACTAATCTCAGAGTGTTGACAGCATTCCAAGAAATCATATATACATTTTCAAACCCTAGTCTGGACACTGAAATGGAAGATAAACATCAGTTTTCATTCCAAGATATCAAATCAAAGTTAAAACAGCAAAATCTCTTTTTAAAAGTTACTGACTAATGGTCAGTGACATGATGGCTTTGCTCTGTTGTCCCTGGGGCCCTTTTGAGTTGTAAGTGTCTCCATGGAAAATGGTAACAAGAGCAACAACATCCTCTGAGGGAGCCATTCCTTGACTCTGTGGATGATCGTTACACCGGGCAGGGATCCATTTAGCTGAGTTTGGTGGTGAATCTACAATGGCAAGCATTGGAAGGTTTCAGACAATTTAATAGCGTGTTGATAGTGATATCACTAGGTTACCAATTCACACAGTGGAAGAGTTAAGTGCTAGCAATACACAGGCCTTAGCTTGAAGAGTCAATAGAGGGAGGAGACAATTATGTAAATACACACTTACTACTTATTGAGATTTAATTGCTAGATTCTAAAAAGCAACATATCTCAACCAATTCATTTTCTCCATTCTCTACTCTTCCATAATCACAAACACATTTTATTACTCTTTGGAGTTTCTTACTTTGATTAATGAGATCTCTGTTATTGATTGTGATTGAGGGAAACCAGGATGACCATCCACTCCTTCCTCAGAATCCCTGCCTTCTTCAAACATTTACCTCTGACCACTGGTGATTTGTCACTGCCAGGCCCCTCCTTTTGGTTTCTTTGTTCTCCCACCAATCTTGGTCTATTTCAAATAATAACTTTTCTTTCCCCTTACATAAGGGTTTTATCTGTATTATAGTTTTAAACATAAATATTTTATAGTTTAACATTGGTGAACATTGTTGTTTGGTTCCGTTCCAACTCCGTGTCCTTGTGGACAACAGGCGATAACCCTGCCAGGCCTGTGCTGTCCTCGCAGGGTTGTCATGTTGAGTCCATGGTTGGAGCCACGGGGTGGGTGATCTAGTTTGCGAACATAAGGAAGGGTGCAAATAGCAGCCTTATAGATATTTATTGTATTAATTTAAAGTGGACTGTATGGTCCATCATATCCGTTATAGTCCTTATAAGGACCCATAAGGAGAGATTCCTATGCTAATGAGTAGCTGTTTCCCCCTGAGACAACTTAATAATGTACTGAGAGAGAGAGAAGACACATGTTCTATTCATAGACTTACGACTGGTTCCCTTCAGTATTTCAGAGCTATTAATTTTTCCCCTCTTGAAACCATCTTCATCAGTACTTGAAGAACTTTTTCTTTTCTTATTTTCTTTACTGATTTTGATTTCTCAGAGTTCTAGTTCAATGATTGCGTTATACTTCACTGATTTGAATGCATTTGGGTTGGGGTTCTGTTTCCTCCATTCAGTCCTTTTGAATTTTGAGCCTTTAGGTTGTTAATGACTACTGTGCCAGTGGCACATACCACAAATATGTAACTGTCTTATATAGATACAGTATATAGCTAGTATTGATACTAGCTATATTTGATACTATTTTATGTACTCTTTTCAGAAAAAAATAAAATTGAGATTGCTACAAATTCCCTTTCTTTTTATTTGTTTATTTAAATATTTTTATTGGGGACTCTCACATCTCTTATCACAATCCACATATACATCCGTTGTATCAATCACATTTGAACATATGTCGCCATCATCATTTTCAATTTTTTTTCTATTTGAGGACTTTATATCAGCTCATTTCCCCCCTCCCTCCCATATCTACCCTCCCTCATGAACCCTTGATTAGTTATAGATTATTATTTTCATATCTTATGTTACCTTCTGTTGCCCTTCACCCACTTCTACATTGTTCCTCTCCCTGGAAAGGGGTTATATGTTGATCCTTCTGATTGATTCCCCCTTATCCACCTTCACCTAATCCTCCTGGTGTCTCCATTCTCATTGTTGGCCCAGAGGGGTATAGCTATCCTGGATTCCCTGTGTTGCAGGATTCCCTTTCTTTTTAATCTACTCAATGACTCCTTTCAGTTATCTAGTTGGTTTGCTTGATTATTTGCATGTTCTGACTCTGTGGTAGAAAGCATATTGAAATAGAATTCAAGACCGAGGATTTTGTGCCTTAGAAAAACACATAATGTGTCTGTGCCTGAGTGTTCTGTTATGTAAAATGAGTTCCCTTTCCTCTCTATGAGACTGTGCCTCTGAAAAAACAAAATAATTAAAGGAGTGCTAACTATCATCTGTTTCCCAGGACAAGAGCAGCAGTGGGACCAGAAATGGGCCGTCTGTGTCAGCGCCCACACTGGCTCATCTAAGCGGCCCTTGGCGGTGGCAGCAGTGGTTTTTAGTGGCTGAGTCGTATGGCTTGATGTTGGCACCATTAGGGATGATTTGTTTCACAGTGTATCCTATTTCCCAAGTCTCATTTTCTAAATTTTAAGGCATTTTAAAATTTTTTGTCATAACTAGATGGCATTTTGTAACTTTGCTTCAAAATTAGAATCCTGCATGGGAAAGGCAACCTCTATGGTCATTAATATGTAGAGAAAATTTAGGAAAAAAATCACACCCAGTCTACATTAAACACTTAGTGTTCAAGTTACAGCAAACGTTCAGATTAGTAAATAAATAATACTAATACTACTATACTTTTTAAAAATGACTTATTTGAGCATTTAATATACAGGGAAGCTTTAAAAATACCATGGAAAAGTTTTGTTATTTTTTAAATTCCATCACTCCAAGAATTTTTTGGAAACAGCCTCATATGAGAGGAATTGAACAGGAAACTGCTAAGCAAGGCCCATATAGATGTTACCCCTCAAATGCACACAACACTCAGGAATCCAGACCTAGTGAAAAGTAAGGAGATGAATAAAACCTTACCGACTCTCCAGTCAACAGTAAGGATGATAACGACATTTGAAGTAAGTGCAATATGCAGTTAACATCACAGTCCGTACATTATTCTAGAGTCCTATGTCCCATTGCCTCTCCCTCAATGCCTACCGAATTACTCAGCACACTCTTGCAATGAAAAACTTTTCAAGTATATCCCAGAATCCAGGATAAAGTGTAGGCATATGTTTTTGCATTACCCGCACCATTCCAATGGCTGTCCCGTTCCGCGGGTCATCAACAACGTGGGTACCTGAAAGAGGGACTGGGAATGAAGATGGGCAAGAGATGCGAGAAATGGAGGCAAGACGGGAATCTGATCAAGCCTCGTTTATTGAGCTGAGAGCAGAGGCTTAAATAGCCAGCGAAGGGCGGGCACCATTACGTCACATGGAAATAAGGTACAGCTGAGGTAGCCAATAGTCGTGCATCTCCCAAATAAGGAAGAAATGGCGCGCAACTGTGATCGAACAGGTAAGTATGCTAGTGAAGCATACTAGGCGCCTGGGGGGAAATGCCACCAGTCATGTATTGACCAATGAACATAGCAGCTGCTAGTGAAAGAGCACCAATCCTAGCAAGGGTCAAGACAGCCACCATCTGGCAGGTGAAACAAAGGCAGTAAAACTACAGGGCACAGTTTGTATGGCAGGAAACAGAGTAAATTCATAAAGGTCGTACATGGCTTAAATCCAGGGTAGGGGAACACGCAGTTCCCTACAAATAGCCAACCCCCATGTGGTCGTATCTCCCACTTTGGGAAATGCTGCTTTATCTGAACTAGAAAATACCAAAAGACCTTAGGACTAAAGAAAAGCTAGTATATTCCCAGTTTGGCTTGAAATAGAGATAATTTCAATAATTCTTCTCAGTTACATTGCTCTTAATCAAGCCCTGAAGGATGAACATGGTAGTGGAACCAGAACAGAGTAACAGGAAATAGAGGAAAAAACTAGGAGGCAAAGGGCATTTATAGAGGTCTCAGTAGAGGCAGGTACATATGTAAATATATTTATATATGGCGATGGGGAAATAGATCTATGTACATGTATTTATAGGTTTAGCATAAATAAGGTAGCAGATGGACATTGTGCCTCTACTCAAGTACTCCCTCAACACAAGAACACTTTATTCTCTTAACCTGGCATTCCATGATGCTCACCTTCCTCACACAATCGCTGAAGACAAAGCGGATGCGTAAGCAAATGTGGTGAAAAAAGCTGATGGTGCCTGACTATGAAAACATATAGCGTCTGAGATAAATAATCAGTAATCTAGCTGAGAAACAACAAAACCCACATGGAAGAAGCACAGCAGCCTGTGTGATCATGAGGTGCCGATAGAATCAGGTGTCAGGCATCAAAGACCCAGAACAAAAAATCATATCATTGTGAATGAGGCAGAATGTGGAGGGAAGACCCAAAACCCATCTGTAGGCAACTGAACACCCCCTTAACAGAAGGGTTGCGGGGAGGAGATGAGCCAGTCAGGGTTTCACCGATGAAACATAAAACTTTTTTCCAGTTCTTTAATCCTTCCCCCTCCCTGCCCTCCACTATCATGACCCCAATTCTACCTTCAACATTGGCTAGACCAGAGCATGTACAGGGGTACAGATCAGAGCTGGAAACACAGGGATTTCAGGACAGATAAGCCCCTCAGGACCAATATTTAGAGCAGCAATACCAGGAGGGGAAGGGTAAGGTGGGGTGTAAAGGGAGAACCGATCACAATGATCTACATATAACCCGTGCCAGGGGTACAGACAACAGAAAAGTGGGAGAAGGGAGACATTGGTCAGTGTAAGACATGGCAAAATAGTAATAATTTATAAATTATCAAGAATTCATGAACGACAAAAGGTTGGGGAGGGAGGAGGAAAAATGAGAAGCCGATACCAAGGGCTCAATTGGAAAGAAAATGTTTTGAGAATGATGATGGCAACAAACGTACAAATGTTCTTGACACAATGGATGGATGTGTGGATTGTGATGACTCTTATGAGCCCCCAAAGAAATGATTTTAAAAAAACAAACAAAACAAAAGAAATAGACAATTTGGCTGATATTGACCACAATTTAATATTTAAAAGATGTAATTCTGTTAATTACTTGGAAAATACTACAACTTTTGTGATGAGTTAAGTAATTATAATACAAGTAGGGAAAAATAACAAAATAACATTATCCGGCATGGTTTTACTATTTTATCTAAAAATAAAACCAACATCGCATTATACAGATCTGAAGTTCAATCAACTGGCAGAGTAAAATACTTCAGACATGCTACAATGGGCTGGAAATATTTCCACAGCAGTGAAGAACAAGTTTGCTTGCTTCTTCCAGTTTATAAAAGCTTATAGGAGGCACACGTTTCATTTTCTAATTAGATCTTCCAAAGAAAACATTCATCACTCATTAAAAATTATTGAAAGAATGTCTACTACCTGCCAAGTGCTGATCTCCAAGGCTGAAAATGGAAAGCAAATCAGGTGTGAGAGCTGCTCGTAACTAGCTTTACTCCTTTAGGACAAGAAAAGAAATCATTCTAAATTGAAACTAGTTTTGCTGAATATAGCTGGGATGGATGATTATTGATTCATTATTATCTACAAGATTATATTTAAAAGAGTTTTAAATTGACTTATAATATATTGAATAAAAAGTAGAAAATAGAAATAGCAAGCATTGAGGTGAGGTTGAATGCTTTTTTTGTTGTATGTTCTAAACAGGGAATATCAATATAAGGTATGACTAACAAAATTCAGATTTTTTTCATTTTCTACTCAGCTACAAACAAATATTTACCATCTCCCGTATACCCTTTCTAAAATTTCCTGAAACAGAAAGGGCTAGGTAAATTTAGAAGTAGCCCACCCAGTTGAACTCTTGACTCATTGCCTTTGAGTTGATGCCCACTCATAGTGACCCTAAAGGACAGGGTAGAGTTGGAAAAGCAAAATAAGAATTACGGTAAGCATATTGTTTGTAGCTGCCTAAATTCCAGAAACCACGCTCATTGTCATTTTGACTGGTCGCATCCCTGTAGGACAAAGTCCCTTGCAGAGTAGTTTCCAACTGCTGCCCTCGCAGTGAGCAGCTCTATGTGTCACCCACTACCCTACCAGGGCTCATTGGAGGGCTTCTAACCACAAGGTCAGCAGTTCCGAACCACCAGCCGGCTTTTCAGGAACAAAGGTGAGGCTTTCTACTTACATAAAGAGTTGCAGTCTCTGGAACCCACAGGGCTTGATGAGTAGGTAGTGACTCGATGGCAGGGAGTTTGGTGTCTTGGTATTCTACGTGGATAAGACAACAAACTGTGTCCCAAATCTGAGCTATCTGCAGCAGTGTGGGTGTGTCTGAGTCCAGAGTCACTGGTATCAGGTCAATTTACCTCTTTGAGCATTTTCCTCGTATTCATTAGCCTTCACCTTTACTAAATATGATACCTTCTTGAGACTTGTCCTTCAGGATGACACATGCAATAAGTGAGTCAAAGTGTCATCCTCCACGGTGTAGCAAATATTCTATTTTGTTAAATAACCGAAGGAATGAATGTTTAAAAAACAAGACAGAGCAAACACTCTAACAAATGATATTCCTGTTAAGAAGATAGACTTTGACTGTTTAAAGGAAAAATGAGTGAAATCAGATATAGTATATTTGTCAATGTTTTAAAATCCAATTAAATCTTTCCTCTGCATTTTTAAAGTTAAATTGTCGAGCTGTTGTAATAAAACAAAACAAAAATATAATCCAGCACATGGGCATTTGCAGACTGTGTACTTTCATTATACAATGTGTGTGGCATTAAATATATTTGCTTCTCTTTCATCTGCTAACAGAGCCCTCCCCCACTTCTTCCTCCTCCTTTTATTAAACACTGTCAGATAAGCAGAGGAGCCTAATCATCAGGAAGGGTTGAACAATAAAACAGATATGAATTCAATTTGGTTCTTTGAAGGCTCTGGAGTTTTAATACTAAAAACAAAGAAGGAAAAATAAACAACAGTTCTAATGCAAATAATGTGTTCTGAGGCATTTCGGAATATTAACAATAACAGCGATCATAATAACCTGATCTGTTGCCTTCAAGTGGATTCTAATTCACAGCACCCTGCAAGGACAGGATAGAAGTCCCTATAGGGTTCCCTATAGTCCCCTTGTGTCATAGTAGGTTTCCTGTTGGCTTGGTAATAGCAAGGTCAGCAATTCTAATCCAATAGGTGCTCTGCAAAAGAAAGATATGCTTTTCTACTCCTAGAAAGACTTACAACTTAAAAAACCCAAAGAAAAGTTCAATTCTGTTTTACTGGGCCCCTACAGGGTGTCATGTGTTCTATTCTTCTATATAGAGTCCCATTCCTATAGGGGCCCTATGAGTCAGAAAGGACTCAGTGGTAGTAAGTTTGTTCTATGTAGTTTTTCTTTTTTTGATGCTTTTCTCAGAAGCAAACTGTCGTCCACTGGATTGGATAGTGAGTTGAGACTGTTGACTTCTGGTTAGCAGCTCAGCACTTAGACAGTCTGTCACCAGGGCTCCTAGTAACAAACAAACACTTAGGAAATGAAGCATCATACAGCATTAGAGATCAACAAACAACCCATTACCAGTCCCATTCCAGTGCCTAATCGGTTCCTCTTCTCCTGTTTGTTTTTCCATCTCTTCTCTCCATTTGAATCAACTGTATGTCTCCAAAAGATTTAATATGTATAATAATGTGTTTAAACTATCTCCAGCTACAGTAATTTTACTGTAACTGTTAAAGCACAATCACAACTTTCATGAGAATTATATATCCCAATTTTAAAACCAGACAGTGCATTCTTAAAAAATTAAGTGAAATATATTAATTTAACTTTTAAAATATTAAATAATGTCACTTACATTATTTTAAGTATTTTATTTGTAAATATATATTCATTTTCTGTGATTTAAATAATATTCTAACTACATAGCACTCTATTTCTGATTGTCTGATACTATATATTGCTCCCTATTAATATTTATTTAGCTCTCTAGATTTAAAGGTATTGGAACTGAATTTGTCCTAATAGTTTTCTTTTTATAACTAATTTAACGAGACTTCTACAGATAATTTAAAATTAGTATTATTTACTTATTTATTTAAATCATTGTATTGAGGGCTCCTACAGCTCTTATCACAATACATACATACATTGTGTCAAGAACATTTGTACAGTTGTTGACATCATCATTTTCAAAACATTTTCTTTCTACTTGAGCTCTTGGTGTCCGCTCCTCATTTTACCCACTCCCTTCCCATGATCCTTTGATCTTTTATAAATTATTATTATTTTATCATGTCTTACGATGACTTATGTCTCCCTTCACCCACTTTTCTGTTGGTTGTCCCCCAGGGAGGGAGTTATATGTAGATCATTGTGATCAGGTCCCCCTTTCTTCCCTCACCTTTCCCTTAACCTCCTGGTGTGGCTACTCTTATTTTTGATCCTGGGGGGGGGGCTTATCTGTCCTGGATTCCCTGTGTTTCCAGTTCTTATCTGTACCTGTGAACATCCTCTGGTCTAGCTGGATTTATAAGGTAGGATTGGGATCACGACAGTGGGGGTGAGGTGGGAGGAAGCACTAAAGAACTAGAGGAATGGTGTATGTTTCATCGGGGATATACTGCACCCAGATTGAATCTTCTCTTTCTTGGGACCCTTCTGTAAGGGGATGTTCGATTGTCCACAGATGGTCTTTGGATCCTCACTCTGCACTCTCCCTCATTGACATTCATATGATTTACTGGACTGGGTCTCTGACATCGGATACCTGATCCCATTGACTCCTCATGATCACACAAGCTGGTGGTCTTCTTCCATGTGGGCTTTGATTCTCAGCTAGATGACCACTTGTTTACCTTCAAGCCTTTAAAACCCCAGACGCTATATCTTTTGATAGCCTCGTACCATCCATTAGCTTTCTTCACCACATTTGCTATACACCATTTTGTCTTCGATGATCTTGTTGGGAAGGTGAGTATCATGGAATGCCAGGTTATTAGAACAAAGTGTTCTTGCTTTGACAGAGTACTTCAGTAGAGGCCCAATGTCTGTCTGCTACCTTAATACTTAACATCTAACTATATGTACATAGGTCTATATCCCTATTGTTATTTATAACTCTATTTGCATATGTACATGCCTGCATTTAGACTTCTATAAATGCCCTTTGCCTCTTAGTTCTTTCCTCTATTTCCTTTTACTATCCTCTTGTCCCACTAGCACATTCAGCCTTCATTTGGGTTTCAGTAATTCCTCTCTGTTACATTGCCCTTAATCAATCTCTGCCAGGCATCCTACATCTTCCTTGCCATCAACTTTAGATCACTTATTGTTTCCTTGTCCCTGGTTTTGTTAACACTCACTTCCTTTCCCTGCCTCCCCTCTCCAATTCCTATGCCCCACCCTCCAACCCACCCCACCAACTTTTGGTCCTGTTGTTTTCTCCGCTGGATGGTTTATCCCACCTATCTTATCTAGATAGACATGCAGAGACAATCATAAGCACAAAAACAAGGCAGAGCAAAACAAAACAGCAACAAGAAACCAATGACAAAAAGAAGAAAAGCCTATAAATAATTCCAGGTCTATTTGTTGACTTTTAGGTGTGTTTTCCAGGCAAGTCTGATGGGGTGCCATGCCCTGGCCCCAAAGTCTATTTTGGTATTCCTCAGGAACTTCATTGCTTTGCTCCCCTTGCTGCTCTGTTCCATGCCCTTATGGTTTCACCCCAGTTTGGATGGATCAGATCAGGTACAATTCCCACAGTATGCTTCCAGTGTTCTCCCTCTCAGTGCTATGGGTCCTGAGGGATGTCGTGTCTTGTGGTGGGGCCGGCCCTGTGGTCCTCTCTGTGCATTGGATGTTCTGAGAGGGAATATCATACTCGGGGCTTGGTGGCAGTATTATTATTTTTGTGAACTGGGTGAAGGCTTTCCCGAGAAAAATCATCAAAATTCTGGCTATTACTTTGGGGGAGGATAAATGATGTTTCAATGAGAGGAAGTTATAAATGTTGTCCAAAGTGAATTTGCATTTCTAGAGAACTTCTTCTACTTATTTTAATGCATTCAAACATTTTCGCCCTCATAATAGATATGCTGAGCAATAATTTTCACAAAGAGATTTATCAGTTCATTCCACTTACCACCATTGAGACAATTCTCACTCATAGTGACCCTATAGGACAGGGTTGAATCTCCCCCATGGTTGTACCAGACTATCAGTCTTTGTGGGGTCACACTGCCTCATCTGTTTCCTGCAGAGATGCTGGTGGTTTCAAACTGTTGACCTTGGGTTAACAGCCCAACCATAACCCATGAAACTACCAGGTTCCTCACCTGTTCCACAACCTGTTTTAATTGTTAGAAGTTTCATATCACAATATAATTAAGTGATCTGCTAACTCGTTGACTGAATTCTTTTGCTTGCTGTCAAGCAGAATAACTAGAGACTTCAGCTAATCACTCAAATTAAGGTGATTATTTTATTGTTCAACCATTTTTACCTTTAATTTTTGAGAGAGGAAGAAAAAAAACCTTTCAATTTTAATTTCCCTAGGTAGTTTGGGACCAAAGGCTTTATTTCATTCTTGTCTGCGACCAAAGTATTTATAATGCTTACCTCAGAGTTCAGAGGACTGCTTGGCATTCATTCATTCATTCCCTACTTAAGCATTTCTCACACACTACCATTGTCCGCTGCCCTCTTCGCCCTGCAAGGCGACCTGATTGTGCATTAGACAGAGGCAAAGACCCCCCATCCACTTAAGCAATGCCAATATTTATCATTATGCCTTCGTGCCCGCTGGAGAGGGAGAGAGACGCACATAGACACAAGGTAAGACTGTGGACAGCAAGCGTGAACGGTGAGCCCCTAAAAGAGGCTATTAGAAAGGAAGAGTCCATTTCAAAGTCTCAAGTTAGAACCTGTGTAAATAATAACACATTCAGTCTGACAGAAACCAAGCCATGCTTTGGGCACTTCCCGCTGGTTCCTGCATCTCAACACTTGCTTGAGTTTCTCTGGGCATCACTGCTGCTGCCGCCTCTTTGCTGCCAAAGGGTTGGCCTACCAGGTCCCGTGCTGCAAAGCCTCGCAGTGCCTAATTGCAGGGCCTCATCTCAGTCCTGGATTAGAGATGCTTAGCTTTGGGGCAGGACCGGACAACTCTGTGCCTACTTTCACCCACTCAGTGAAGTACCGGTCCTTTGGACTCTCGCCTCTCCAACTCCCATGCACAAAGGGTAATTTTCCTTGTAGCCTTTTCCACGGGACCTTTGGCCCCTACATGGTGGATCCAGACAAGAGAATAAATACAGTTCTGTCTTCTCAGTTTACCTCCAGAAATCTGCAAATACAGCTTCATGCACACAAGATCCCAGGGCCCTGTCAGTGGCACTGGCTGACACAGGCGGGCTCTTGCTTTGCTCTCTGCCCTGGGCTCAGCTCAGCGCAGCCGCTTTGCTGTAGATCCTTAGGCCACAACCACACAAAGTCACAGTGCTCCCTCAAGAGTGAAGGAGGAAACTGAAGACACAGAGCGGGTGGCCACCAAGTGAGGGGCAATGCTGGGAACGGATTGGACAGCTCTTTTGATTAAGGGGCCACCTTCTTTACATCACCTCAAGCTGCCTGTGCGTTCACAGGTAGCGCTTTAGAGGGAGAGGCAGATTCCGTTGTGCACCGGCTTACTGTGACGGAATCTGCTACGTGATTAAATTCTGAGTAGCAAAACATGGATGCAGATCTGTGAGGTCCTCACATCTCACTTCCTTATACAATTAAAAATTAAAGCAAAAGACAAAAATATATGGCTCTTTAGGCAATTTCTGTGACCCTATTTGACAGAGTAGAACTGCCTAAGAGGGTTTCCACGATGGTGTTCTTCACGAGAGCAGACTGTCGGGGCCAAACCACTCAGCTTTGGGGGAACAGCTGAAAGCTTCAGCCACTGCTCCCACAGAGTTCCTTCTAATGGCAGCAGAGTGGAAAGAACCTCCAGTTGGCATCGCTTGAAAGCATCACAAAACAAACCATTGCCATAAGTCAGTTTTGACTCAGTGACCCCATAGGTCAGAGGGGAACTGCTCCCTGGGGTTCAGAGGCTGTAAATCTTTACTGGAAGAGAGAATCTCAGTTCTCTCCCATAAGTGGTTGGTGGATGTGTGGGGCTGGGCGGTCTCAAGAAACAAAACCATATATGTCTAAGAAAGAGCTTCCTATCAAGGAGGCATCTTCCATCAAGAAGGCAGCCCAGCCCAGTCCTGCTTAAGTCCATGGGTCTGATGCGAGCTGGGAGCCTCACCCCGGGCACACGTGGCTGGAGGCCAATGATACAGCATAGTGAACTCGGTGCAGAGTCACGTGGCTCTAATGTCAGTGGGAACAGGGCAGGGTATTGACAGCGCTCCAGCTCAGGGAACCCACATGGGGCACCCCTGAATGCAGGATGACACCCAGCATGCAGGAAGGAGAAGGGGCTAGAAAGACGGGACAATGTCTCTCTTACAAGAAGAGCACACTCTCAAGGTCGCATCAGCAAGGTTGATCAATAGCTAGATTCCACCTCTATACTTTCTTAGAAACGCCAGTTGACGTAGCATGTAATCACCACATTGGGTTTGAACTTGTGGTTAGCAGCCCAATGTGTAACTCATGACTCCACCATGACTTTCTGTTAAGTATAGAAATTAAAGAGTGCTGTTGAGATGATTTTAGTTTGGCGATCCCAAATGAGTCAGGGCAGATTTGTGCTCTATAATGTTTTCCACAGCTAATTAATTTTTCTGAAGTGTATTACAAAGTCTTTCTTCCAAGGATGGTAGCATCTAGGGATATTAACTATTTGCACCATCAAGAGTCCCTGATATGACATTAAGGTATGCATAAGTAAAGGAACGTAATTTAATTCATATGTCTATCAATTCAAATGTCAAACCAATGGAAATTTTGATCAGTAAAATTCTATTGATAGGATAATTCATCTAAGGTATGAGAAACACCAAATTATGATAATTTGTAGATCAATTTCAAATACTCACAATCTATATTAAATCATAATGTTACCTTCTGAAGCAATCATACGGTTAAATGAAGATTAACTTCTGTATGTGAAGCATTTATTGTAATTCCTGGATAGTCCTCTGTAAAGGTAAGTTTACAGGCAGCCACGTTCCTTTTCTTCTATAGCAGCGGCTCTGCACCTTCCCCATGCTGCGACCCTTTCATGCCGTTCCTCCTATGGTGGAAACCCCCAACCATAACATTATTTTCGTTGCTACTTCATCACTGTCATTTTGCTACTGTTATGAATCGGGTAACCTCTGTGAAAGGGTCATTGATAGACACACCCAGGGGTCGTGACCCCCAGGTTGAGAACCACTGCCATTGAGTCGGTGCTGACTCCGAGCAGCTCCCTGTGGGCTTCTGACACTAACAGTTTAAAGCCTTTTCATAAACAGCAGAGTCTCCATTTGCCATCATTTAATGACTTTCTATGAAGCATTCCAGAAACCTTGGTGGGATAATGGTTACACGTTGGGCATTAACCAACAAGGATAAGGAGATCAAAATCACCAGCCACTTTGCAGGCGAAAGATGAGGCTTTCTACTACCGTAAAGAGTGACCGTTTCAGAAACCCACCAAGGGCAGTTCTACCGTGTTCTGTAAGGTCTCTATGGTTTGGTATCGGCTTTATAGCACTGAGTTTGATTTTCATTTTATTAATTATATCAATTTTTAAAATGCTGTTCAGTCAAATCTAACTCAAGGCGAACCGGGGGATTTCAGTTAGGATGGTACTTTTTCAGAAATAGATCAGCAGGCCCTCCGTCGGTGACACGCTCTTTAGTTAGCAGTTGAGTGGGCCAATGAGCTGTGAGGGTCACAGAACAGGGTTATGGAGGATTGTTGAGTGTATAATTATTGAAGCCTTGTTTTCTGAAGAATGAAGTACATTAGTTGCATTGGATTTCTGGCATGTTATAAAACAGTTTTATGAAAGTTTCCCTCACTTTTATGTCAGAAAATAATGTTTTAAACATCAGATACATATTTTTTGCTCAGAATCATTTTGTCTTTTTACCTTCCCTCTATTTCTTTATATTTATCTAATATTGATGATGAAAATACACCTATTTGTACTCATTTATAAACCTTTAATATAATTAAAGGATCACTGAATATTTATTTTAGTATTTATTTTAAAAATTATGTCTAAAAGGCAATGTGTTAGTTTTAAGAGGAAATTGGTTCCTTGGGTGCTTTGTTCTTTTTATGTGCTGGCATGCAATATTCTCGTGTACATGCTTACATTTTAACTGAATATGGCAGCGCTCCTATTATCTGACGTATGGGATGACTCCTACTTCCCCTCTCCATGTCCAGGACTTCAGAGTCATTTGAATAGGTTGTGTCATGTCCAAGGAAGCAAAACAGGATTAGACCTGAATTGGGACAGTTGGGGAGATGAGGCACAGTCACCAGAACTGAATTGAAGCTTGGGATTGGGAGACTGAGGACCGGGACCCCGGCAGGAGACTGATGAGCTAGACTGACTGGCAACGCTGTGGAGAGCTATGCGCCTTCAAAACCACCGCCCACCATTTTTGAGTCGGGCAACACAATCTTTGAGGCAGAGATGTCATCTTTGCGGGGAGCAGCATGGTTTCAGTTCAGAATTCCTTTTATGTTTATATAAATGTGCCCCTATTGAACAACTCTGGAGCCAACTCTGACATCCAACAAATCCATTTATCACAATCACCTTCACGCTCTGCACAGGCAGATTTTACATCACAGAAAGGGCTTCAGGTATTTTCTCATGCTGAAATAAGGCTAAATAAAAATATACGTACACTGACTCCTACTGACCTAAAAATTCTTAAAGATAAAAATAGGAATAGATCTTATAATCCATAGACCTGCCTATATAGATGAACTACTAAAAACGTATAATTTTTTTCAAATGTGATGTTACTTTCTACATAAAGCATACGTCAAAGACCTTCGGAATATGCTCAAACGAGACCCTTGGTGGTTAGTAGTAGAATCCTGTCTGTGATGTGGTGTAGATCCGGTTCTGATTCCCAGCTTCCAGCCAGTGTCCCTTCTCAGCAGTCTCCACTCACCTGTCAGTGTAGACTTACATACTTTTCATTGATGCATTTTTTTCAGTGGAATTTCCAAACTAAATATAATTGGAGAAAAAACCTGTCGATCTACTTTAAAAATCAGCAAGTATAAATCCTATGGATCCAAATGATTCAATCTGTAACTCATCATAAGGATGATGTCGGAGCAGGGTAGCGTTTGTGGAGTCAGCACAGAAATGGAAGGTCCACTGGATGTCAGCTAGCAACCACCACAGTCAAACTTGTACTGCTTCACGTGAGCCGGTAATCAAAAGACCCATCAATCCATATGTTCTTCTTTATATTGGTCACCTAGGATCATTACAAAGACACAGAATGTAGTCTGAATGTTCTATAAGAAAGGACAGCTGACATTTAGAAAGGTCAAAACAAGGAATGGTTTTGTGGGAACTCCAGGAGGTGTTGCCATCATCTACCCCCATTTGGGATACTTGTTATGGTCCTGCTGTCATGCTGTTTCTGACGCATAGCAACGTTTGGTATTACAACAAAGGACTGCCTGGCCCTGAGCCATTCTCATATGTATTTTATTTGAGCCTATGTTTGGAGCCACATATTGCCTGTCCATCCCACTGAGGGTCTTCCTATTTTCGACTGATTCGACTTCATGAAACTTGACGTACATGATGAGGAACGGGTTCCTCCAGATCACAAGTCCAATAATCAAGAGACAAAGACTCATTTTCTAAGGAGTGTACTAGCTGTACTTCTTCTGGACGTCCACGGTATTCAATATTCTTTGTTAATGCAAGAACTCAAATACATCAATTCTTCTTCACTGCCCCAGATGCATTGTCCTCATTTCCACATGCATATGAAGTGATTGAAAATGCCATGGCTTACTCAGACCCAAGCCGGTCTACCCTGAGAGCTCGTGATGACTGCAGATAAGGTGACCTATTTGCTTTATAATGAAGAGATATTTTTTGCAGCAAATCTGCCCTCTGTGAGGACATTCCTTATTTATGAGAAAATTATGCACACAAGTGCTATCAGTCCCTTAACCTTTTGGAGGAGCATTAAAAATCTGTCAATTGGCTCCACAGAGAATGATGAAATGATGTATTAAGTGATCTATCATATCTTTTCTGACCTAACTAAAATTTGTCCATGCATAATTTTCCCAGTGCCTTAATTAAATTAAATAGACATATTTTGAGGTTCATTTTAAGTACGAGATGCATTTCCTGCTCACCTACTAGACTTATAATTATTTGTTGGGTAGTTAACAAGTGATAGCCATATGGTTATATGTTTTAACAATTAACAAATATGTCTCAGGTTTATATTTTCAACTCACATTGAATAAAACTTGAAGGGATGGATACAGTTTATCTTGCATTTAAAACTACATTTTCTTTCAGCATCTCTCTGAAGGTGATATAATCCTGTCAGGGAAGTTTAGTTCTTCATGGAATTGTTGCACATAACACTTTAGACAGAATATATATTCACCTTTAACCACATAATTTCACACTATTTTCATGTTTTCTAATTACAAAGGAAGCTTATGTAGATTTTGATCCTTTTATTAACTTCCACTACTCTCAGGTAAGAAAATTAAATGACTGAAGGAAAGATCTGAAAGATATAGATCACAGTTATTAAGTACAATAGATCACCCTGCTCAAAATCTATTACATTAACAGGAATAAATAGAATAGAAGAAACATCACAAATTTAATGGAGTGATGTTTACAAAAATAATAGACTAGTGTGAGTTGATATTAAATTTCAGCATTAATATTGTGAATTACCCATTTATTGAGGAAAAACTTCCAAAAATAACATGAATGGTCCTCACGTATGGTTTTAAGATTGAAAGCCAGCATTTCGTTCATGTGCAATCCTAAAAATAATAGTAGGAACATGAGAAATAATGGATTTAACCATTGCATTATTTTACCCAAAATTATGTGTAGCTTAATATAGTTTTATCTTAACTCCATTTAAAACAGCAGCTATTTTGATAATTCTTTCATATTTAGCTTAGGCACAATGTCAAGTAGGGCTCAGAATTTTTTAAAGTGTGTGTGGGGTAGGGGGTGGTGGTGGTGGTGTAGGTATTGCACATCCATGTCCTTGATGACAAAGATAAAATTTTGCCTTCAAAGAGAACAATGAGGCTGAGCATTGTGAGATACACATAAATTCATTTTATTTAAGAATAAAACTAAGATATCTAAGGAAGGTTATTGCCTGTAGAATATATAACAGATAAAGTGCATGCAGTAGATTCCAAACAAATATTTAGAAAGATAGAAACGTGACTGGGATGATATTGAATGTTTTAAAGAGGTGAAAGAATTGGAGGTCCTTCGAAGTTAGTGAAATATAAAATTTGGAAAGTGGAAGAAAAATAATTCCAGCCAGAGAAAATAACTTAACCAGAATAGCAAGTATAGATAATAAAGGTCAAAACGCTACCGTTGCTGCATACAGAAACACTGGGCCAAGAAATGAATGCACTGATAGGCCAAGTGGAACAAGACATAGAAAGATAAGTAGATAGAGTACCAGGGAACACAGCATTAACACAGAATCCAAGTCAGATAAGCCCCTCAGGAACACAAATGGGAATAATGATACCAGGAGGGTAAGGATTCGGTGGGCAATGGGGAACCTATTGCAATGATAGACACATAACCGCACCCCCCATGCCTATCCCTCCCCTGAGAGGGACAGACGACAGAAACTATGAGGGAAGGGAGACAGGGGTCGGGGAAAAATATGAAAATAATAATAATTTATTGATGGGTCATGGGTGGTGGGGAGAGGTGCTGATATCAAGGGCTCAAATAGAATGTGAACGTTTAGAAAATAAGGATGGCAACATCTGTACAAATGTGCTTGATACAATTGATGTACGGATTGTTATAAGAGCAGTAAGAGCCCCCAATAAAATTATCTTTAAATATAGAAATAAATAAAAAATAGCAGAAACACAAAATTTCAGGAGATAATTATTGAAATCTTTATTAGAATGTTATTGGAAATCATGAATGTCAGGGCAGTGTATTTGAATTACATTTCACATATTTTGCACTGAGAGATTAAGTTAGAGTTATTATCAATTGCTTGAAATCATGAATACCAACATTTGACTAATTTTTTTATTACCAAAAAGAAAAAACAAAGATTCACTGCCATTGAGTCAATGCTGACTTAGAGCTACTCTCTTTGGGTTTCTGAAAGTATAAATATTTATTGGAAGAGAAAATCCAGTCTTTCTCCCAAGAAGCTGCTGATGGTTTTGAACTGCTGATCATGAGGCTCTCATCCCAACTTGTAACCACTACACAAGTAGGGCTCCTATTAATTATTGCAAAGTTCCTGCTCAGTCTTCATGCTGCTTTTGCATACGTATATCTACTGACAGGGGCACTATAGCAAAGTGTGGTGAAGAAATCAAATGGTCTCCTGCTATTAGAAAGAATAGCTTCTGTGGTCTTGGAAAGACTTGCTTTTAAAAAAAAAAGCAGCCATCTAAGTGAGACATCATCTAAATTCACATGAAATGAGCATACCAGCTTGTGTACTCCATGGATTGTAAATAATAAAATCCAAATTTGAAAGAGGGAATGATCTCAGAGCTTAAATTCTGAACACCTTGCTGAATACCTTATATGATAGTGTAACCCCAACATTCTTTTTCAGGGTTTCTACAAGGATTAAGGCTCTGGCCAATCCCCTCTGATCTTAGTGCAAGCACATAACTAGCCTGGCTGTCAGAGAGCTTTGTAAAGTCGATTGTGGCCTATGTCGTCAGGTTAAATGTAACACCTTATCATTTGATCTCCCTTTTGACTCGTTTTTAAGTTATTTCAGTTTTTAATGTTCCTGTTTTCTTTTTGATGGAGGTTTTTCTTTGGCTTGGCCATGGTAGATGGGTGTTTTGTGCGTTTGTTTCTTCTCTTTGTTTTGTATGATTTTCTGAATATAAAATCTAGGATAGGTGAATCTGCAGAGGCAGATGAGGAACTAGGAAACACCATCGCTTGGGTCCAGGGCACCTTAGTCCTTGAAGTGACATCATTCCTTTTCAGAAATTCAGAAAAGTCATGTGCACAAATGTACCCAACACAATACGCCATTCTATTTCTTGACCGCAGTTTCTACGAGCATTGACTATGGATCCTAGCAAGATGAAATCCTTGACAACTTCAATTATCTCACCATTGAAACGTCAATTTTGGCATACGTAAGGGTGTTTCTTTTAGTTCTTTGATTTTTGGGAACAAACCCCCTCCCCCCAAAAATCATTTGAAGGGTCAAAATCAGGTGAGTAGGGTGGAGGAGAGAAGATTTTCCCAGGAAATTCCTGGGACAGCCATAGAAGAATGGACATGTCCACAATCATGATGGAAAAACTCCCTTGGCCCAACTCTATTAGCTGTTTTCTCACCAATGCAGTTGTCCATTTGGATCGGACCTTTCTAGTTCTTGGTGTTAAGGGAACTCCAATGAATGGATTAAAAAGAGAACGTGTCTACAATCATTCAATGATCACCGAAACATATTTACACATGGTCAATTGTGAACAAGTGCATGAATGTATGAACTCACACCCTACTAGCAATATTTTTTAAATTACACCTATAATAAGTTCAAGGTTAAAAAGTGTTTTTCTTCATCTTTTAAAATTAATTAATTTATTTAAAAATCATTTTTCAGGTGCTCTTACAACTATTCAAACATTCCATATATCAATTGTATCATGCGTATGTGTACATATGTTGCCATCATCATTTTCTAAACATTTGCTTTCTATTTGAGCCCAGGGTATCAGCTCCTGTTTTTCACCCTCCCTCCCCTCCTCGTGACTCCTTGATCAATTATAAATTATTATTGTGTTCCTATCTTACCCTGACCTCTGACTCCCCCCATGGTTTCTGTTGTCCCTCCTCCTGGGGGTGACGGGTGGTTATATGTCGTTCAGTGCCATAATGTTTCCTCTTCCTCCCCTCCTTTCCCTACCTTCCCTCTACCCTCTTGGTATCACTTCTCCCATTTCTGTTCCTGAGGGATTTATCTGTTCTGGGAACTGTGTGTTGTGAGCACTTACGTGTAACAGTGAACAGACTCAGGTCTAGCCAGAACTGAAAGACTGGACTGGGGTCATAATAGTTGGAGGTGAGGAAACCTCAAAGATCCAGAGAAATATCGTGTGCTTCATTGGTGCTCTACTGAACCCTGGTTGACTCATCCCTTTCTTGTGACCCTTCCGTGGGGTGTTGTCCTATTGGCTACAGAAAGATTTGGGGTCTCTGTGCCAACTGCCTCCCCCCATTCTCAAGAATATGTTTGTTTTGTTTTCTTTTGGGTCTTCTGGTGACTGTTACCTGATTTTGTCAAGTTTTTGAGAACTGAAATTGCTCTCCTTTGTATTGAATCACTCTCACATGAATTGATACCAGTTTTTGACTTTATATTCTGAAGGTATCTTAAAATGTTTAGAATTATTCACCACACAATTGTGAGTGGAGCAAGTAATTCCACGAATGCTCGATTTCAGCCGTGGCAATGGTTCCCAGCTTATTGATGGGATCAGCCATGGGCATGACAGTTCCTGTGTCCAGTAGAGTCAGGGTGCACTCCCAGAGGTGAGGATGATGTCGATTTTCGGTTCTCCACCATGGTCCAACTTGGAAGGATTTGTCAGACTCACATGGTGAATCTTGCCCGAGGTGTCCGAATCCTTAGAGATCAGCTCAAAGGAACATTTCCTTGTTAGAATAGAAGGTATCAGTGATGAGGGAAATGGGTCGGTCAATCCCTGCCTGAAAGACAAAGGTCCCCCTCTCCTCCTCTCCCCTGGTGCATGTCTGCAGGCATCTTAAAGAAGAGCTGCAAGGAGCAGAGAGCAAGGGGCACGGGGCTGTGTACAGCTCACATTTTCTTAGAGATGTTTCTTATCATGTCTCCAGGCTGTTCTTTATTTACCCCGTTCCTGTTTTCCAGCTCTATTTATGCTCTCCTTTAACTCTCCGTGTGCTGTGCTCTACCTATGGATGCTCATCTTTAGCAAATTTTTGGTAGATGGTTAATTTGTAGATTACTCTATCAGATAATTCATTTTTAAAATTTTTGATCTATCAATACATACATAATGTTAAAGCAACCATTGAATTGATTAACTGATTGATTATTGAGAGACAGCCTTTGATACTGGTTTTGGAATCTGAATATAGAATTTTTTGTTGCACCTTGGTACAGAAATGCAGCCCAGGATTTCGTTAGCCGAATGTCTATAGAAAACTTAACATACGTTTTCCCCTCCCAAATCCACGAAGCTTGATCATCAACATAGTATAAGAAATCAGAGTAGAATAACCACTAGCTATTGTCCAAGCCTGCTTCCTTTGAGCTAGAAGTCAGACATGCATGCACTGTCCACTGCCCTATTTTTGAACTGACTCACTCACCAACTGCCCTTCCCAAGGCACCCTACCCTCTCCTTCCCTGCTGGGGTCAGCGATCCATCGCAGTGGTCACACCGAACTCACAGACCGTAATCACAGTGATGGGGGACATTAGCGAAGGAACAGGCTACTTTTCAGATTCAGGAATACTCAGGACGCAATTCTTTAACCAGGGACGCCTCTTCGTCATGCCCACAGCTATACTTCTCCGTGGCCCTTGACCATCCAGGCCTGGGCCTGTTGGCATTTGTAAGTGTTACAAAGACTTTTTAGTTCTGCCAATTAAGTGCCCAGGGGCATCTCACTCTACCAGGATTTTTTTTTCATGCAATCTAATCTATAATTTCTATTCCTTACTCAAAGATAACATTACTTATAAGTTCCATCAATAAGTTTATGTATATATATATTTTAAACTAATGAACATCTGTCTTTGAGTTTGATTTAGGCATTATCCCAGTGAGACTGAGGAGACTTGGTGGCAAAGTTGTTAACCACTCAGCTGCTAACTGAAAGGTCATTGGCTTGAAGTCATCAGTTACTCCACAGGAGAAAGATGTGGCATTCGACTTCCATAAAGTTCCAGCTTTTGGGGAAGTCTATGGGGCATGTCTCTGCTGTCCTACTAGACTTTTGTGAATGAGAATCAATCTAAAGACAGTGGATTTTGTTTTACTATAGAGAGGCTGGTTCGATAGTTTGAGGACAACGAGCCATGACAGGACATAGAAAGCAAGTGAGAGAAACAACAAAATAAACTTGCCTCTCAGTAATGCTTAATTGATTTGTATGAACAGTACTTGAGGTAGCAGCTCGAACTGTGCTGTCCCCTGCAAGCCCAAGTAAAAAGGTCAATATAGACCATGAATCTGCAAATGAATGTAGTATTTAGGAGAGCTGATCCTAGTTGAAAATTAAATAATTCAGCCCTTTTTATTCTGGACGCTTACCACCCAAGAGGTCAATTAAGATGAAGCATGTAAGAGGATCTAGGGGCAAACCTGCCAGCAGAAAGGCTAGGGAGCTGTATCACAGGGTGTTTATTATTTCTATTGATTCCTCTTGCCCGGAGGCCAAACACAGTCGGTATCTGTTAAGTGCTCTAAGGTCAAGTAGCAACTCTTCCTCTTTACATAAGTCTGGCTAGAGAACAGCGGGACTGGGTAAATCCGCAATGCCTTTCACTGGCACAGTGGCCCCTGGATATGAGAGGCCAAGTGGGAGTTTACAAGAGTGATTGGGTGGTTGGCTGTAACTCCCTGGGAAGAAGGACATCTCAGCAGTTTCTAGCTCTCTGCAGGGAGCACGCAGGTGTTTGATGGGGAGACCTGGGGCCCTCCAATGAAAGGAACACCTGGTTTATTTTTGTTGTTGTTGTTTTGTCTTGTTTCATGTTTGTCTGTGTGTGTGTTTGTTTTCTTCTCTTTTTAATGACGAGGAAGGCGCCTGGAAAAGGCAACCTCGTTCTTTCTAGGAAGACGTGTGCTCTAGTGAAAAGTCATGTTATTGAAGGAAACTAGTTGTTTGGCGTGTTAGCATGCTCCACTGCTAGATCTGGCCCAGTGGTTTAGACCGCACAGAGGATAGTGTGCAGAGAATCTGCTTTTTGTTTAGGCATTCATCTGCAAAAGGGTTTTCTTTCTCCATTCTCAAGTTCTTGTCTACCTACCTGATCTCATGTAATCCCGATCCAGGCCCAACTTTCAGTCGCAATCCATGCTCCCCCTTACTTCCTCAGGCCTTCAGACCGGACTGAGCTCTGGAGGAAGCACCCTGGGACTGCCAGCTCTCCCTCCAGCTCGGAAGTTCTTCCAGAAACCGCTCTGGAATCCCTCCTTCTGAGCTGCGCTCAGGCACACAGTCCAGTTTCCCATCCTGCTGGTGCTGGTCCATGAGCCGCATCACCTGCTGCTATGAGGTGACAAAAACAAAAACAGAAATGAGGCAGGTGTCCTCGTGGCCACTTCACAGGTTGTAGAGGAGACCTGTACTCCTTAGGGCTTTCGACGACTGGTTTTCTGAAAGTAGATCCCCAGGCTTTTCTGGGGAGGTGCCTTTGGCTGGACATGAACCTCCAAACTTTGGGTTAGCCCACAACTTGTCTGCAGTTGAACTGTTTGCAGTGTCTGAGGACTGTAGGGGTATGGCTCATTGTTTAAAGCCTATGATCGACTTCTGTCCCCATTTTGCTCAGTCCTCATGTCCACCTTCTCACATAGTGATTGATGTAGAATTGACACTCCTTGATGAAAAAACATCAATGAATCTTTTTTTCTACTTTGAAACCTAGATATTTTCTCAGCTCTTTCAATTCTGAGATGGAGAAGAAAGTTCCATGACCCAGAGTTGATGCCAATAATAGGTACATTCCTAGATCTAGGGAGGAAATAAAAAAAAAACCTTTCTATAATTAGAGAAACAGTCATTATTTATCTGGCCAATGATGACTCCTGTTGGCTTTCTGGTCAACAATTAACTCAAAACGTGCGTATTGTTAAACTCTAGACTCATCTAAGCTCAGCGGTAAAAAATGATTTAAAACAAAACTAAAATTTTGACTTTGGAAACAATCATATTTCTATTTTGCCTTTGAGATATATTTACAAAATTTTCTAGTGGGAAAGTTTGAAGAAAATAGCTACTAGCGTCTTCGTTTTCAAGAGCTAGCACATCTTTTCTCATTTGTGGTTCGACTCATTTGGAATCTAGAAGGATCTGAAGTGGGAACACAGAGCATATTAAAATAACATCACAAATGACAAGCCTTTCTAATGAAATGGTTTCATAAAGTCAAAATGCTTTTCTCTGTGCAAGTCCCACAAGGTTTAATTGATGCTGCAAGACCCTCTTAGTGCTATACTTATGTCACCCAACCTCTTCTGCGTTAGCATATTGTGATTTGATAATTTGCTAAGTGTGATTTTTCATCATTTAAATTGTTCTGCATGTAGTTTGCTATTATCATGCTGCACACTTCAATTATCTGACTAATCCTAGCAGAAGAAAGCGTTCGGATCTATTTCATTTTCAGGATATTTGGTTAGTAAATTTGACTTAGGTTGTTGTTCCCTTCTTGAACACATTCCCCACACATTGGTAGATTTTATTTTTTTTGAAATCCTGTAACAGTTGCCTAGATATTTTGAGTTCCTGGGTGGTGCAAATGTTTGCTGTGTTCAGCTGCTCATTGACAGGTTGGAGACATGAGTCCTCCCAGTGGTATTTCAGAAGAAAGGCCTGGCATGGTACTCATGAAAAAGACAGCCACTGAAAAGCGTGTGCAGCACAGTTCTGCACGCGGGAAGTCACTGCAAGTCAAAGCGAACTCAATAGCAAGAGGCATATTAGATTGAGAGCAAACATTTTTATCAGCCACATAGCTACTGTCACACATTAACTTACCACTAGGTAGATACTGTTTCACTCCTGCGTCCTCTTCACCTCTGAAATGCTTGTCAGGTCAAGAATCCTAAAACTTGAAAATGATTTGAAAAGAGTTAATAAGTGCACCCGCTCATTCTCATTGAGAATTTGGTATAGAACATATCATCATTCCAAAGGCAAGGATAAAATGTACCTATATGAATGTATGTATATATGCACGCCAAATTTATGGTATATGTTGTATTATATAACATATATACATGCCTATATGACAGATCACCCCTCTTGTTTCCCCCTGGGGAAGTTAATTAGGAAGCAAATATATCTGTTATTGACTGAATTGTTTTCATTAAAAAATGGTATGACAGAATACATAGATCATTCATCATAGTCCCTGTGAGTGGGCCTGAGTAAGATCTTAAGTTAATTGCAGTTGGATTCATCATATGTGATTCTGTTTTGGATTTTTGTTGTTTTAAATAATGTGAACCAAAGTGAGATCATCACCTAAAATATAACATTAGTTTTAGGTTTCAATCGGAAACATAAACCAATATGAAACCTATGATTTTGAATCATTTCCATCTCCCGGCAACTCCACGTGTTTCAGGAGAAAATCACATGAGTAGGATTGTCTTGGTGTAAATCTTTACAGAAGCCAGTGGCTGACTGATACTTCTTCTTCAGGACCGCTGGGGGGAGTCAAAACCCCCCAAATTACCTTGAGCTATTTTTATTGGCATTTGGTATTTGATGTAGGAAACTCTTCTGAATTTAACAATACAATCTGCCCCAAGAAAAGACTTTCTCATGCTCTAAGGTATATAAATTTGACGATAGCCCTATTCGTATAAATATTTTATATTAGTTATCTCATAAAACAACATGGATAATGTTTGCGAAGGTGATAATAGGGAGACTAGTGATAAAATTGTCAGAGGAAAGGTTATTATGACACGTGAAGGGATTGCTAGGGTTTGTTTAAGTTATTATGGAACATAAAAAATCAGAATACTTTGGATCTCATATTTTTGAAACATGAACATAATTATAAATCATATCATCATTAGAATAGTTTAAATTTTTAGCCATCTAGCATAATCTTGAAGAAAGGTTTTAGTTGCTAATTCAACGTTGACTCATATCTTTAAGGAGCTCTAGAGGATTCTCAGCATGCACTTTAGCAGCAGCATGTATAGAATAAGAAGTTTTACTTTACTTTTATTTTTAATTAATATGTTATTATTGATCATATGTGTGAGCTTGGACTTCAGCTTTAACTACCTAAATGAATGAGTGAATTATGGAATAAATAATGAGGTCAAATCAATAAATTTGGACTAGTGGGAGAAGATTAATTTTGGAAGGTTTTTTTTATTCTTAAAAATGTCAGAAATACATTGCGATCAAGTCTAACTCCACTCCAATGAACAAAGTAAAAGTTATTAACTGTTAAGTAACTTGCCCAAGTACACATGTCTATCAAGTGGATCATCCAGCATGCAAACTCTTGTTGTTGTTAGCTGTCACAGCCACTGTATAAATAACAGAAAGAAACACCGCCCTGTCCTGTGCCACCCTCCCAAACATTCTTATGCTTGAGGCCAGTGTTGCAGCCATTGAGGCCATCCATCTTGTCAAGGGCCTTGCCCTTTCTCACTGCCCCTTCACTCTATCAAGCATGGTGTCCATACCCAGAATCTGGTCTCTTCTGATGTGTCCAAAATATGTGAGTGGAATTCTCTCCATCTTCCTTCTAAGGAGAAGGAATTCTCTCCATCTTTGCTTCTAAGGGGAATTTTGACAGATTTCTTTTTCTTTTCCTAGGTAATCTGATAGGAAAGTCAAACCCCTAATCTATGTTCATTCATTTTGCTTATCTTATTTCATTTTATTATTTCAAATAATAGACTTAAGGTAAGTGTCTACATGTGCTGTGATCCCGAGAGGCTAAATTTGTCATAGAGCAGGTGTTCACTATGTGTTAACTATCAGCCTGAGTCATTTTCTGTCACTACTTACATTCTTTGCAAAGTTTCTCTAATTCATCTTGCAAAATATAAATCAGACATAATTGTTTATAGCCCAAAACCTAGATCACATGACACTATCACGTGATTTGTATGTACTTCCCTCTATTATTTAACTCATCACATTGTATTTTACTATTTGCTTTTTCTTGTTCTTATCATGCTGTGAATTCTCTTGGGGCAGATAACGTATAAGGCAACAAATGCTTCACATCTGTGGTACATCCACCAGTGCATACATTTGCCTTAATTTACCTAATGAATGGATAGAATATCAGGTATTTTAATAGATGTTTAAAGCAGAGTAAAGCTAACCATTCTCATTTGTAATTATAGTCAAGCAAATATTTGCAATTCACCATATATAATTCATAGACTGGTACAAAGCATTGCCTGAAAAATCTTGCTCTCTGATCTGAATGTTGAATAATGCCTTACCTGTAAGTTCATCTCCAAGATGACAAAATACCACACCTTGCATTCTTAGAGGTGCCAGGTTAGCATGCCTACTCTCTTTGGGGCAGAGGAGTTGAATTCCTGCCAATTTTAGCAGGCTGCTTCCAAACCATGATCCATGAGATAGGTTTGATGTGAGACAAAGTTCTCTTCCAAATGGTTTCATGGTAATGGGATCGCTGTATCTTCTTTTACAGGGAAACATACCAATATAGTAAGGAGAAGATAATGTGACTTGGAGTATTTCATAGCCACTGTCTGTAATGCCCCGTGTGAGCTGCGGTAAGCCCTTCACGTACGAGAATAGAATGTTAGCTTCAATAATTAGCTTCATCTTTGAAGTAACAAGATACTTTCCTCAGACATCTAATGATCCTCGCTTTTTTATTCTTTGACAGTTGGATAATTAATTGCAAGACATTTGTAATGTTATTAAAAGCTTTGGATGGTGTAGGAGCATAAATCTTGCTTTTCAATTTTTGGTGGTGTTTATTACAAGTAGCTGTCAGGACTGTTTTTAATTCATTTAATATTCTTGCTAATAACAAGTCTAATTAAGAAATCCATTACAAGTCTGTAAAGTTAATTTAACAGGGGGAAGTCCTAATGGAGTGCTATTGGAAATGTCTTTAAAAAAATGCCACAGGCTTTCATGGATCTTTAATCAGAACACCATATCATCTCAGTCAGCTTATGTAGAAAAGTTTGCATACTTTTTAATGTTTATTGTTTGTGTATGTCTCAAACACTTTGGCATAGGTTATGGATACTGTCTCCCTGGCCCTGCTATGTTGGCAGGGGTTCTAAAATTGGATGGATTTTGTTTATGTTTTGAATTTGGAGGATGATGGCATGATTTTTACTCTTAGTGAATTCAGCATCTTAATATTCAGGAAACAATGTGACCAGCAACCCCTGTGGAAATGACACCAGAGTTTTTATTTAATTATGTATTTCAAAAAACAAATGTTTACTTTTTTAGATGGTCTGGATTTTCTATCTCCTGGTCAGCATATGAACCATGAACACATAAACTATTGATTTTAGAAAACCATGATTGTACTTTTAGCATATGGGGCCCTCTCTTTACATCCTGATAGAGAAGCTAGACTCTCAAATGTTATTTATGTAATAAAAATATATTGAAGCATTGGTTATATTGAAGATCCAAAGCAATCGCTTCAGGATTGTCAAACAAAATCTTATATATTCCGTTGTACTTCCAGCAGTAGCAGAGGATGAAGGATCCTTCATTCTCTTCTCTTCCATTGGGATACAGTTTCACTCGGAGGTCTGGGCATTCCATGGAAAACACTCTATTGACCACATCAACTGCGATGTCATCCACACCTCTCCATAGTGTCAAAAAACACACCTCTGAGCACTAGGAAGAATTTCGCGCCTACGTGTACTTTTGCCTATGGCCCTGGGACAACTTAAAAATTGCCTGTTTATTTTTTCTATAACTTAGGGGAATTTAAAATTCTCAATGAATGAACCAAAGTTGGTGGCTTTTTTTTTCTTTATATATTTTAAAATTTGGGTTTAAGAAGCTTTCTTAAATGAAAACAAACATTAAAATGATGCCATCTTGAACTAAGGGAACAATTTTTTTAATGTCTCAATTATGTATAGCAAAATCAACAGGTCATACATCTTACAAGTAGTCTAAGGTCTGGCGTCGAGGAGGACTGGGTAGGAGTCTTCTGTCATCCATTATAGATCTATGCAACTCACTGCCATTGAACAAATGCTTCATGGTGAGCCTGCAGGACAGGGCAGAACTACCCCCAGGGGGATGCTGAGACTGAAACCGTTTACTGGAGTAGATAGGACCATCTTTCTCCTATGGGTTAGCTGGTAGTTCCTAACCTCTGACTTTGGAGAGCAAAGCCTAATTTATAAGCACTGTGCCTTCAGGTCTCTAACCATAATCACTGCTTGCTCACTGCCACAAAATTGATGACAATGCACAATCGCCATTTACTGTAGGGCAGGGTAAAACTGTCCTCGTGGGTTTCTGAGAAAGTGGCTCCTTACAGGAGTAGAAAGCCTTATTTTCTCCCTTGGAGCAACTAATGGTCTCAAATGGTGACCTTGAGATTTACAGTCACTGTGCCACCAGACCTCAACATATTTAAGTCATGTGACTAAGAACATTTGCAGATGTTCTTTAATTTGCTTCAGTGAAGTTATAGGAGTATGCTAGCTCACTGCTATTTAGTCAGTGCTGACTCTTAGCGATCACCCGTGAGTTTCTGAAATGGTAACTGTTTATGGGAGTAGAAAGTCCAGTCTTTCTTCCCGGACGCTGCTGGTGGCTTTGAACTGCTGACCATATGGATCACAGTGCAATGTGTAACCATTACACCATCAGGGTTCCTGTATCATGTGCTAAGTTTTTCTAAATATTACTGTGTACATATAGAACAAAATCTATTTTCAATATCACTTTTTAATGATCAGACTCACCTGGAGGTCTTGTAAAGCACTAGAAATGGTGCCTCACTGTGGAGTTCTGTAAGTTTGGTTCTGTAAGTCTGAGGTGGGTCCAAAGAGCTTGCATTTCTCCAAAGGGTCTAATCATTGCTGATACAAATGAGGGAAGCACTTTGAAAGACTTCTTTTGGATTCTCTTCTGACATTCCTTTCCTCTGCCCGCTGCTCCAGGGTCTTTCTCCACACAACAAAGCTTTGTTGTCGGCGGTTCCTTGGCTCCAGGGAGCATTTCATTCCATCTGTTCTGCTCCAGCAGGATTAAATCCTGCTATTCCTCTTTCTCCCTGTTTTCTAATAAAATGCATCCACTCTTCATCGAAACCCAAAGAACGGATTGTACCTAATGTAAAAACAACTCCATAATACCAAAACAAATTCCCTTAGTTTTCAACTCTTTTTTCTTTTTTTTTTACATTTTACTAGGGACTTATACACCTCTTATCACAATCCATGCATACATCAATTGCATAAAGCACATCTGTACATTCTTTGCCCTCATCATTTTCAAAGCATTTGCTCTCCACTTAAGCCCTTGGCATCCGGTCCTCTTTTTTCCCCTCCCTCCCCGCTCCCCCCTCCCTCATGAGCCCTTGATAATTTATAAATTATGATTTTGTCATATCTTGCCCTATCCAGCGTCTCCCTTCACCCCCTGTTCTGTTGTCCATCCCCCAGGGAGGAGGTCACATGTAGATCCTTGTAATCAGTTCCCTCTTTCCAACCCACTCACCCTCTACCCTCCCAGTATTGCCCCTCACACCCCTGGCCCTGAAGGTATCCCCTGGATTCCCTTTGCCTCCAGCTCCTATCTGCACCAATGTACATCCTCTGCTCTATTCAGACTTGCAAGGTAGAATTCGGGTCATGGTAGTTGGGGTGGAGGAAGCATTTAGGAACTGGAGGAAAGCTGTGTTCTTCATTGGTGATACATGGCACCCTAACTGACTCATCTCCTCCCCTAAACCCCTCTGGGAGGGGATCTCCAGTGGCCGACAAATAGGCTTTGGGTCTCCACTCTGCACTTCCCCCTTCATTCACTATGGTAAGATTTTTTTTTTCTGACGATGCCTTATACCTGATCCCTTCAACACCTCGTGATCGCACACGCTGGTGTGCTTCTTCCATGTGGGCTTTGTTGCTTCTTAGCTAGATGACTACTTGTTCACCTTCAAGCCTTTAAGACCCCAGACACTATCTCTTTTGATATCCGGACACCATCAACTTTCTTTGCCACATTTGCTTATGTACCCGTTTGTCCTCGGCGATCGTATCATGGAGGTGGGCACCCAATGGTATGATTTTTTGTTTTTTGATGCCTGATAACTGATCCCTTCGGAACCACGGGATCACACAGCCTGGTGTGTTCTTCCATGTGAGCTTTGTTACTTCTGAGCTAGATGGCCGCTTATTTATCTTCAAGCCTTTAAGACCCCAGATGCTATGTCTTTATAAAGTCTTGATATCTCTGATGATAACTTTGTCAGCATCAATATTCTTCCTGTCCCCCACTTAACCGCCCCCCCAAAACAAAACCAAAAATCCCAAAGCCAGACTCATTGCCATCGAGTCCATTCTGACTCAATAGCGACCCTAGAGGAGAGAGTGGAACTGCCCTGGTGGGATTCTGAGACAGTAAATCTTGTAATTGGATTAGAAAACCTCATCTTTCTTATGTGGAGTGGTTGGTGGTTTTGAATCTTCTGAGGAGCACTCCAAAGCTTAACCCACTATGTCACCAGGGCACAAGCAGAAGAGGGATTTGGGGATGTGTGTTTTGTTTGGTGGGCTTGCTTTGTTTCCCCATGAGTAAGCAATGAACATCAGCAAGGCCATTCTGATGCTCTTAAACCCTGTCTTAATTCTAGATGTACAATGGAAAACATGACATGATGATACTAATTATAATCATTAATATACCAGACATTTCAAATAGGATATTCCTATAGTGACTTCTAGCATAGTTACTTGACAAGCTAGCAAAAAATTATATAGAAATATTTTTAATTGGGAAAACAGTGACTTTTCATTATTTTTTAATTAAAAGTTTGACTTATTGGGGGCTCTTACAGCTCTTATTACAATTCATACATCAATTGTATCAGGCATATTTATACATTTCATGTTATCATTATTTTATAAATATTTACTTTCTATTGATATCTTGGTATCAGCTCTTTTATATCCTTGGCCTCTTCCCATAACAATGTCTTTAGAGTAAATGCTTTTAAGTTTATTTAAGTTAGAATAAACTAAAACTAATTGAACTCAGGACAACCGGTTGATTTCTATTCATACTTCCAGGGCTTCTCTTTAAATAGGGAGAATATTTGAGTAAAATAATTAAAAGTTTTGATTGAAAGGACAGGCCACTAAGTGGGTATTTTGATTCAGTTTAACACATACTTTATTTGTTTAAGTATATTTTCTGATGCCCTAATTGTTATTTTTTATATCATTTAGAAAACAATTTTACTGCTTATTTAAAAAATTGGAGGAGTATCGTGGGCCAGCATTTTGGTAATATAGTTGCAATTTTATATTAGCAGCCAGCACGAATATGTCATTATATTCCTAAATTAATTTTCTAAATACCTAGCTTTTCAGGGATTCATATTTTCTGTAAATAGAAGTTTTTATTACTTCTATTAATATCAGAAGCTAGTTATATAAGTGAGCTAGTAGGAAGATAAAAAACAATTTTGAAATGAAATCTCTGAGAAATAATCAAATGCCTTTGATAATGCATAACACAATTTATAGATACATGGGAGACATTTTGATTTTTTATTGTAGTAGTTTGTGAAATAAAGATTTGAATTATATGTACTAAAAACCTGATGTTTTTTTTTAAACAATTTATTGGGGCTCATACAATTCTTATCACAGCTCATACATATACATACATCAATTGTATAAAGCACATCTGTACAGACTTTGCCCTAATCATTTTTTTCTCCTCTTTTCTTTTTTTACATTTTATTAGGGACTCATACAACTCTTATCACAATCCATACATATACATACATCAATTGCACAAAGCACATCCATACATTCCCTGCCCCAATCATTCTCAAGGCATTTGCTCTCCACTTAAGCCCTTTGCATCAGGTCCTCCTTTTTTTTCCCCTCCCTCCCCTTTCCCCCCTCCCTCATGTGCCCTTGGTAATTTATACATCGTTATTTTGTCATATCTTGCCCTATCCTGAGTCTCCCTTCCCCCCCTTTTCTGCTGTCCCTCTCCCAGGGAAGAGGTCACATGTGGATCCTTGTAATCAGTTCCCAAAACCTGATGTTTTACACAAGCCGAATTCTGAATCTTTCCTAAGATAAATTCATGTTTCTCAGGGGGGCTCATGAGGCACGAGAGTGAATACCTCCAGCAGAGACCCTGTAGCACAAAGAGAAAACTGGTAGTGACTCCTATGATGAAAGCCAAGTTCAGGGAAATAAAGTCCTTGAAAACTGTCAGTGGAGTCCTCAATACTTGTCTTCAAATGGACACATAGCTCACACTGGGTCTGCTCACCATATTTCAAACAAAAGTATATTCTTTTAATTTGAAACATGTAATCTGTGGCGCTGTATTGGTTAGTTCGATTTTATACCGACTTGATGGGATCTGTGTGGATGTAGGGGAGGAGTCTAACTTGCCTATTAGTTGGTAGCCAGGTGATGCATCCTTGGGTGTGTGGACCAGATGAATTTTCAGAGTAAGTGCAACAATGGGCTCAAACACAAGAACAATTATGAGGATGGCACAGGCCTGGTGGTGTTTCATTCTGTCGCACATAGACAGGGGCTTTATGAGTTAGAGCTGACTCAGTGGCACATCAATATAACAACAGCTAACTCAGCTACATTAGAGAAAAACGGTACTGCCAATATGGGAAAGCAAATATATAGCAAATATTTAAATGCATGCTCACAGCATAACAGAACTTCTCACGCATAAAACCAATCAAATAAAATTGTAAGGAAATTAGTAATATATATGGGCTCATAAAATGTAGAGAAGGTGCACTGCAAAAATCTACTCTTGCACCTAGAAATCATCATAAAAATAAAACACAAATGAGAACCTAGAAGAAGTATCTGTAACACATATGTTAGTCCAATATAGAATAAGATGAGTATGCAGATAGAAAAATCATAAATATACCAATCAGAAAAGACAAAAGCAATGATGACCAGTGAAAATTTAGACTAAAAGCTCCAATTTGATATTGAATTGTAATTTATGGGGAAGGTTGACGAAAGCAAATTAATAAGGAGGGCCAGGGACTCAAGAGTCTGCCTTCCTTGTAGGGGGCCACTAAATACATGAACTATAATACATTTATTGTGTCGATATACATATTACATAATATACTTATATAGCAATGCATAATGTATAAACATATATTAAATGCTTATATTAAGAAACTAAGAGGTAGGCAAATATCTGTATATCAGACTGTTTCTCAGAGGGATTTTTATAATAAAGTGATTGAGGAGAGTTCTGTCTCTTAAGATTTTTACACACATAAAATTTCTTCACCAACAATTTCAGTTAAAATACAGAAGATATTCTTTGCCCAGGGCCAAAATCAATCCACCGCTTATGCTACTGTTCATAATTTTTCTGAATTTTACTGTGAGAATGGGTTAAATCATGCATAATTTGTGTCATTCTTAGAAATGCATCTCTTTATACATCATCAGCTGCATTTCACAGATTATTAGCTTCAATGTTCTGAAGAGATTCTGGTTGATGGAATATGATGGGTATTGTGTGTTTGCTCTAGCGTTGATTTGAAGTGTTGTTTACCCTTCTGCCTCTTAGGCTATAGCTGCTATGTTGTTCCAACAGGTTGTATTTGAGCCCGAGCATTTTGTGTGTTCTATGGATGCATGTGGGCACATTAAAATAATCATAGCTCATACAGTGGGACCTTGTGACATTTCTTCTAACCTGAAAAATACTAAGCAATTAGACATTTTTGACTCTGCTTTTATTTATGTGAACATACTTTCTTCATTTCATAATTATTTCCTGACCACTTACTTTGTACCAGATTCTTCATGGCTCTAGAGATATGGTCATGATAAAGTAGCTTAAATGCTTACATTTCACTGCAAGAATGCAAGGTACAGGTAGCAAACAGGAAAACAAATTTAAAAATGATTGTTTACTGGAATCCCCATATATTCCCATTAGTGAAAGTGCTACTTTATTAGTATTTTTTTACTAAACAGGGTTATTGTGACATAATCCAGGTATTATACGATTCAATAGTTCAATCATAACAAGGTGTGTTGTACAATCATTACCACAATCAAGTTTAGAATGTTTATTTTTTCTTGTACTCCTTGCTATTATCTCCCCATTTCTAGGGAGCCTTGCCTGACCTAACCTCAAGGAACCAGGATATTTCAAGAGTCCTTAGTTATACTTCAAGGATCCCTTGTGGCTCCACCCTAAAAATGCTTGGTTGATACATAGGGCAGCTGTTCAAATCCACCGGTTTCTCTGGAGACGAAAGATAAGGCAGCTGGTTTTCACAAAGATTTACAGCCTAAGAAATCTCATAGGGCAGTTATACCTTGTCCTATAGGGTCTCTATGACATGAAATCAACTTGAATAAAACAATGCCCTGGAGGCACCACAATTGACATATTGCATAAGCTATGGTGTCACAGGGTGTTCAGAATTAAGTGTGAACCACAAGGTTGGCTGTTCAAACCCACCAGCTGCTCTGCAGAAGATAGATGAGGTTCTCTGCTCCTGTAGAGATTTTCAGCTTAAGAAGTCCAAAGAAGCAGTTCAACACTGTGCTTTCTGGGTTGCTAGGAACCAATGGGAATAGATGTGCTTGTTTCTTTGTTTATTTTTCTTTAATCATTTTATTGGGGCTCACACAACTCATGTCATAATCCATACATACATCAATTGTATAAAGCACATTTATACATGAGTTACCCTCATCATTCTCAGAACATTTCTCCCATGTAAGGCCCTAGCATTGGCTCCTCATTTCTTTGGGTTTTAGGAGAAGCATGTATTGCTATACTGATATGCAGTGCCAACCGAAGTCCTGCACTGGACCCTTGATAATGAATTGTTGATTGTATTTGAAAAATCAGCATGCAGCATTAGGGGGATTATGACTTTCTATTTAACTTTTTATGTCAACAAAATAAAAACAAAAAAATCCACTGCCAGTGAGTTAATTCCCTCAAAACCACAGAGTCAGTGGATGAAGAGTGCCAAACTAAGTGACCATTACCTGCACAGCTGCCATGATTTCTAAGACTCTTAAGGTCGAAACCCGACTAAGATATCATCAAGTGATGTTTCTTCGCCTCTCACAGAACACTCATATCCTCAAACACATCTTGAAACCATTGCACATCCATTGACAAGCAGTACTGATCAGGGTTTATCTTATATGCTCATTCTATATTGGGTGGAAAGGAGCATTGCTTATCTGTTATCTGAAAGTTTATATTAGGCTAACAATCGATATGTTAGGATTTCCAGTGTATGTCATGTGAAAACATCGGGTTGCATGAAATTTCAAAGGCATAAAGTTTTGGGGCCACCAGAACTGCCAGATTATCTTTGTTTGTTTCATGGGCATAACTCATTCATATCACTCTGTTTCCAAATCCTCTTCGCCACCCTGTGGTGGCTTGTGTGTCGCTGTGATGCTGGAAGCCATGTCACTGGTATTTCAAATACCAGCAGGGTCACCCACAGTGAACAGGTGTCGGTGGAACTTCCAGATTAAGAATCAACAATGAAGATTCTTTGGGTTTTGGAGGAAGAAGTCACTGAAGAACTTCACCACAGCTTTGAAATCTTGTCAAATACTGAAAGCCTAAACAAAGGCAGGAGAACAGTGGCTGGGATATTGCCAGATGTTGGGTGCCTCAGATCTTAGGGCACTCAAAATGAGGCTGAAGAAGGGATGATTTATTGGGGGGAGTCAACCACCGTGTCACCAGTCAGATAAAGCCTGTGGGATTGGTGTCTTCGGGATCTTCATTTCCTGATGGGGCACAACTCAAGGTAAAGAGAAACAGCTCCAAAAGTCTGCTCATGATTGGAGCATGGAATGTATGAAGTATGAAGTTGGGAAAATTGAAAGTGGGCAAAAATGAAAGGGCGCCTGAAGGTCAATATCCTAGGCATTGGTGAGCTGAAATAGACTGGCATTGGCTATTTTGACTCATGAAATCATAAGGTTTACTCTGCCTGGAAAATCACCATCAGAGCAATGGCATGGCATGCATTGTCAGAAAGGAGCTTGGTAAATCCATTGTGAAGTGTAATGCTGTCTGTGATGTGAGCATATCTATCAGCCTTGATGGAAATCCAATCAATGCAACTAGCATTCAAATTCATGCACCAACCACAAAAGCTGGTGATGAAGGAAGGAATTGAAGAATTCTACCAATGATCTCAATTGGAAATTGATCAAAGATGCCTTGACAGTTATTAATGATAAGAATATAAAAGCTGAAAACAAAGAGAAAGGAACCATAATTTGAAAATATGGACTTAGTGATATAAATTAAGCTGGAGATAGCATGATAGGACTTGGAAAAACTAACATCTTATTCATAGCAAATACCTTCTTTCAACAATACAAAAGGCAACTAGACCCATGTGCTTCCCCAAAAGAGACACACGGACATCAAATTGACCACATCTGTGGAAAACATGATGTTGAAACTCAATATCAGTAGCTAAATCCAGACCAGGGGTTGGTGGTGGAACAGAACGTCAATAATATGTAAGTTCAGGATAAATCTGAATAGTATTAAAACAAATCCACAAGAGCCAAAATATTACTTCAACTTGATCCCACTTGAATTTCAAGAACATCTCAAGAAGACAAGTGACACACTGATCTCTAATGACAGAAGACCTGATGAGCCGTGGTTGGATACCAAGACCATCATTCATGAAGAAAGCAAAAGGTCATTAAGAAGCAAGGGCTGTTTTTTTTTTTCTTTTCCAGAAGTGGGTTGCAAGACCTTTCTGATGAACAATGAACTTGGCGGTGGTAATCTCACAATTCCCCCTTGGATTTTTGCAAGGGAGAAGACTTCAGGGGAAGGAGCCAACCCTGGGCTAGATAAGGGATTGGGAGAGCAGTGGTAGAATGGATAGAAGCAGGAAACAGAACACGCAGAAACCCTGCCTAGGAAAAGAATGTAATCTGAAGGGTTTGCAGCAGAAAGCCTGTGAGTGTGACAGTGATGATGGTGATTGTGCGTGAATATGAGACAGGATATAGCAGAAGAAAGTGACCATTTTCCACGCTACTCATATGTCAACAGAGCTGACAAAGGGCAAAGACAAACCCAAATCCTGGATGGATGATTTAAACAAAAGCCTACTTTAATGCTAGTTGGAAGAACTGCTAATCATTCCAGGTTAATTTCATAGTTGTAGAAACCGACAAGCATATTAAAAGAAACTGTCAGCTCTCAAAACAATTGCTGTAAGGTGTCTTTAAGCCTTAAACCAAGACTACCCCCTTAAATCTTCTTAAAACCTAGCAATTGTTTGGCTTAACCAGGTTTTTTTTAATGTCTTCCTTTAATATTATGCTCTTTTAAGAACTGGCTGTATAGGATCAAATTGACAACACCAACTCAGAAGATTAAATAGAATGCTTAGGGGTTATTGAGTTCACATTAATGGGGAGAAGCAACCCAGAAAAAGAAGTGAGACAGACGAGAGAAAAGTGGGTGAAGTGAAACGTCAGACAGTATGGGATATGACAAAATAATGATAATTTATAGGTTATCAAGGATTCATGAGGTAGTGGGGAGCAGGGAGGGAGAGGAAAACTGAGGAGCTGATCCCAGGGCCACAGGTGGAAAGCAAATGTTTTGAGAGTGATGATGGCAGCAAAGGTACAGATCTGCTTGACACAATGGGTGGATGGATGGATTGTGATAAGAGTTGTATGAGCCCCCAATAAAATGATTTAAAAAAGAAAGAAGTGAGAATCATTGTACAACATGGAAATATGATCAGTCTCATGAAATGTTCATGTACACATTGTTGAATTGGTATGTGGTTTTGTATATCCTCATATTCTGAATAACAGCACCAAATTAATTTTTAAATAAAACAAAAAAAGAAGACAGGAAAGAATCAACCAAAGTGGGTCTCAGAAGAGACTCTAAAACTTGCACTTAATCATAAACTAGCTAAAGCAAATGGGGAAAAAGATGATGTCAAGGATCTTAATAGGAACTTTCAAAGGGCTAACTCAAGAAGACAAATCTAAATATTGTAATGAAATGTGCAAAGACCTAGAATTAGAAAAACAAAAGGGAAGAACATTCTCAGCATATCTGAAACTGAAAGAATTCAAGAAAAAGTCAAGCCTAGAGTTGCAGCTTTCAAAGGTTCTGTAGGCAGAATATTGAAAGATTTAGCTAGCATCAAGAGAAGATGGGAGAACACACATAGACACTTTACCAAAAAGAACGAGCTGACATTCCACTATTTCAGAAGGTAGCATATGATCAAGAACCAGTGATACTGAAGAAGAAGTTCAAACTCTATTAAATGCATTAGCCCAAAACAAGACTCCAGGAATTGATGGGGTGCTCATTGAAATGTGTAGAAAGTTGATGATGCTTGAACTTGAAATATAGCTACTTGGCCAACTGACTGCAAGCGATCCATATTTGTGCCATTCCAAAGAAATGTGACCTAATAGAATGCTCAAACTAGAGTGATATAATTGACATTGCACAGAAGTAAAGTGTTGCCTAAGATCATCCAACAACGGTTGTAGCAGTACATTGACAGGGAACTGCCAGAAGTTCAGGCTGGATTCAGAAAGGGACATGGAACAAGGGATATCATTGCTGTTGTCAGATGAACCGTGGCTCAATAAAGAGAATACCAGAAAGATGTTTACTTGTGTTTTATTGACAATACAAAGGCATTAGACTGTATGGATCATATTGGGGATTCCACATCAGTGTGCTCATTCAGAACTTGTACCTAGATCAAGAGACAGTTGTGGGATCAGAACAAGGGACTACTGCATGGCTGAAAACCAGAAAACCAGGAAAGGTATATATCAAGGAGTGTATCCTCTTACCATACGGTTCAACCTCTGTGCTGAACAAATCATCAGAGAAGATGGGTTATATGAAAAAGAATGCGGCATTAGGATTGGAGGAAGGCTATTAGTAACCTGAGGTATGCAGACACACAGCCTTGCTTCCTGAAAGTCCGGAGAAATTGAAGCACTAGCTGAAGAAAACTAAGGATTATATTCAGTATGAATAACAACTCAATGTAAGGAAGATCAAAATAATCACACCTGGACCAATAGGTAACATCATGATAATGGGAGACAAGGTGGAAGTTGTCAAGAATTTTGTCTTGTTTGGATCCAAAATCGATGGTGATGGAAGCAACCATCAAGAGATTCAAAGACACAGTGTGTTAGGTAAATATACTGCGCAAGACCTCTTTATAGTATTGAAGTGCAAGGATGTTACTTTGAGGACAACGCTGCACCTAACCCAAGCCATGGTCTTCCTGACTGCATCATATACATGTGACAGTTGTACATTGAGTAAGGATGACTGTAGAAGAATCAATGCATTGGATTTGTGGTGCTCGAGAAGAATATTGACCGTACCTTGGACTGCGGAAAGGACAAACCAATCTGTATGAGAAGAAGTAAGGCCAGACTGCTCCTTAGAGGTATGGCATGATAGACTTTGCCTTCCATGCATCGACTATATTTTCAGGAGGGACCAGCCCCTGGAGAAGGACATCATGTTTGGCACAGTGGAAGAGCAGGCCAAACGAGGAAGCCCCTCAGCGAGATGGATTGACAGGGTGGCTGTAAGGTGGCAAAGGAACGTGCAGGAGTTCGTTCAGCTGGGCATCACACCACTCCAGGGCACCTAGCAACAACAACACTGTAACGGCATCCCCATCTCTTTTCTAATCTTTTTTTGGGGTGATATGTGCATAGATTTTTTTCAAATTCAGTTTTAAGGCCCAGGGGGATTAATGTCTTCTCAAGTTCAGACAGCTTAGCCATGGCAGACTGATGTCATCTTTCTGCTTTTTAGTAATTATTTTCTCACGTAGTCATTCACTTATTTCTTCTAAGTTAAGAGTCTAGTAGCCATCCCAATAGACTAACATGATTCCGTGGCCTTCCTGACATGTGATTCTCCATCCATTTGAGGAGAAGCCCTTGTCTAGCACAGGGAGGGGAATGCAGAGGGTTAGAGTCCCATGGGAGGGGAACAACTCTGTGTGGTCTGGCTATGGAGTCAGCACTTCATCGGAAGGACACTAGGGACCAGCCCGGAAGAGAACAGCTCAATAAGCAAGTGACCGAGCAGAATCTGTATGCATAAGGTTGTGGTGCGAGGACATTTCTTATTCATTAAAATATTCACCTGTGTGTTATGTTTTCTTCAATTCCTTACCTAGAGCCTCACATTTTTAACAACTTAGTAAGAGTGGTTTGATTCCATGCACTCAGTGTTCCATCCATTACTAAACATACTAATGAATCATATCTGCATTAAAAACAAATATAAATTATTATTATTTTTAATTTTAAGGGTTCATGAGGGAGGGAGGGGAAGAATGAGGAGTTGATACCAAGGGCTCAAGTAGTAAGAGCATGTTTTGAAATTGATGATGGCAACAAATGTACAAATGTGCTTGACACGATGGATGGATGGATTGTGATAAGATTTGTATAAACCCCCAATAAAATGATTTACAAAGAACAAAAAAGCCCAAGGAGACACGCTCTCATTGAGTCAATTTTTCCTGGTGAAGATTTAGGGAACAGACTAGAATCCCCTTTGACCCTTTGGTGACGGCAGACTGCTGAGCTCCTCTGCCACTACCACTTCCTGTGTGTGAAAAGCAGCGTGAGAGCATGCCCCTGCAGGAGCTCCAGGGCCTGGTCACCTTCAGCTTTGCCAGCAATGCAGCTGTCCTGATCAGGTGGTGCTGTTCCTCAGGTCACAGCACTGGGTCCCTTTGACCAAGCACCTGCTCAACTTGTACTGTGGAGCTTGATGAACATGACTGAGTCCCTTAGGTGCCTCCAGAAGTTGAGCACCGAACATTTTGGAGGCTTCGGTGATGCAAATAATTTTACAAGATCAAAATTAAAAGTTCCTGGGATTCAGATAATGAATCTCTCCTTAATTTGACTTGCACCCTCTCTCGCGCTCTCTTTTTAATTTAAAGGAACATGTGAGTCTATTAAAGATCGCAAAAGACTGACATGGTACTCTTTTAGAATGTAGTTATGTAGCTTTATTTATTTCTCTCTCTATTCCCCTCCCCCCCACCCCCCAAGGCAGTGTACTTAGAAGCACTAAGTCATGAAAGAAAAACTTCTTATACTTTGTTTTATACACTGGATTGTAAACTTATGTTTTATTTCAACAAAAACAAAGTTTTCAGTACTTTAGTATGTAGATGAGCAAATTGCCCCTATTGAGCAAACAATTCTTCTCTAATCAGTAAAAGATGTTGATGTCTTCTTAATTGTTATTATCAACATGCAAATTATTGTCTAGATTAATTGCAGAGAATGTTTTTGAGCTTTCTTTATAAAATAATTTGCTTGTGTTTTAGGAATGTGTTGATATACACTTGCATTTTTAAATTAGTTGATACTCTTTCAATTATATTAGTAATGACCTCATTAATTTTGAGTATCAATTATAGTCTCTGACAGCAAATCAAGTACTTTAAAAGTACATAAAGTCTTACTTTTTAGGGATGAAAAATATGGGCAGGCTCAAACTACCCAAAGGCTTTCATATTGAGGGAAAACCTTCTTCAGCTATCAGTCCGGTATGAGAAGGTGTGCGTGCATGTCATTCCAAAGCCATACTCAAATCAGCTCAAAACTCACTGCCATCAGTTGGTACGGGTTTAGTGTCTCAAATAATGATTAGGAAATTAAAGAATCATACTTCCAGGAAGAAGCACGTCTATGCAAGCACTATCCCTGCATCCCCACCCCCAGCCCCGCTGCATCATCAGCATCCCTGTTTGTGTTGCCCTCTCTATCCTTTGGACCTTTTTGCAAATGTTAACAATATATCACAGTGGAACCAAGGTAAGCATGTCGGTGGAGCAGAGCAAATCCATTCATCCCTCTCTACATCCAAGCGCTCCGCCAATGACAGCGGGTCAGCAGTGGCAATTCCCCAAGCAAACCTCAGCACATCCTAGCCTGACCTGAGATCTTTTTCTCACCGCTTAAGGCAATAGAAAAATAACGTTTGAAATACCACTGGGGTTAATTAGAAAACACTAAGACACACACTGCCAAGTATCAGGGCGGTTTACAAGTCATCCCTGTCCTAATTTCGTAGTGTTCTACTTAAATGTCTCAGTGGATCTTCCGTATAGGATCAGTTGGGTCAGAACTAGGTTAGGCTACACTTGTTCTCAATTTAATTTGTTCTCATCCTGTCATCCAGTAGGCAAACACTTTCCCAGCCACCTCATGTCGCAAAATATTTTCTTCACTCTTAAATATTTTCTTGACTCTTTTTTTTTTGGCCCCCTGAGTAGCAAATACTGTTTCATGGACCTACAGTCTCTTTAGAAACTGGACGATTTTGAATGGATGTCGGATAGCTCAAGGCTGAGACTTTCTGAACACAGAGCTGGATTCATTCTCAGAGGGATTTCAGATGCTCCTGCTCTGCTCCCATCTCTACATCTTATCGGCCATACTCAACTCAGCTGGACTGATGCCACAGCCATTGTTAAGGATCCTCTTGCTACAAAATATTCCTTTTTCACAGTTTATCCTACTGTAATCATCTTATTTGTAGTTAGCATGCAGCTCGATCCTCAAAAAGTATCAGGTTCTCTATGTTGCCTTGGAAAAGAATGCATGAAATGAATAATAAATATTGAATTTTTCACACAAATAACCTGCCTGTGCAGGGACTCCCAGCTTTTCTGCTAGCGGATACAAAAATAAGATGAAACAATCAATTGAAACGGAGTTAAGAGATAAAAAAACCTCAGAAAGAGGTACATCAATTGCTGCCCGGGAAAGCCTTCCCCTGATGACTACACACTCAAGAAGAGGGTGCAGGGACAATCTTCTCGGTCTACCTAAAGGGTCTCATTATCATCAGAGTACCTGCACTCCCAGTTGCTCACGAGACAAACAGAGACAGACACTACAGAACTCTAAAGGGAAGACATAAAAAGGGGGTGGGAAATGAAGAGGAAACAAAAAAAAAAAGGTATGGAAAACCTTTACTCAGTAAAAGGCGGCAGAGAATGAAAATACATCTAGGAACTGAGGGGAAGTATTTGCGAAGCATAAACCTTTGTATATTGAATATTCAAAGAACATACAAAACCCAAACACTAGAAAGCAAACAACACGGGTTAAAAATAGGCAGTAGGTATGAGTAGACCCTTTATCAATAGGATGGATGGATGACAATATCAAAGAAAATATGTTCAGCAACTAAACCACGAGAGACATGGGGATTAAAATCACTATGGAGTATCACAACAAATGCATTAGGATGACTAAAATTATATACATACCTATACACACACATACACTAGCAATACCAAATCCTGCTAAACAGTTAGAATTCTTGCATGTTGCCAAAAGAAATAGTACAAAATAGAAGAGCCACCTTAAAAGTAAAGTTTCTGTTTCTTATAGAATTAAGATCATTGACGTTATGACCCAGAAATTGTACTCCTAGGTATTTAAACCGAAACCCAAACTCACTGCCCCAGAGTTCATTCTGACTCATGGTGAGCCCTTCTGTTTTGGAGAACTACTGCTCTATAGTTTGGTTTCTTGGCTGTAATCTGTATGGCAGAAGATTGCTAGATTGTTTTTTCTTCCGTGCTGTTGTTGGATAGGTTTGAGCCACTAACTTTTTGGTTAGCAGTACAGTGCAAACAAGTTTATGCCAGGTCTCCTTACAAAATTGCCTAGACATAAACACAAGTGTTGGCACTGAACTATTTACAGAAGCTCTTTCAATTCATAGTGGTTAAAAATAGGAAACAACCCAAATATCTTTCAGTAGGTGAGTGGATAAACCAACTGTGAGTACCTATCTTTATCTATCTATCTATCTATCATCTTTATATATATGTCAATTCTCATGGACTAGTACTCAAAAAGTGTGTGTGTGTGTGTGTGTGTGTGTGTGAGAGAGAGAGAGAGAGAGAGAGAGAGAGAGAGAGAGAGAGAGAGAGAGAGAGAGAGAGAGAGAGAGGAGAGAGAGAAAGAGAAAGACAGAAAGAGAGGTGTTGTACATGTTGCATGATAGATGAATATCAGAGGGCTTATAATAATTGGAAGAAGTCAGGTTCAAACTCAAAGTTATACACTATATGATTCCATTTGTAGGACAGTCTAGAAAGACCAAGTTATAGAGAAGGTATCTATGATTGCAAGGGGTTGGGGATAAGGAGATTGGGCAACTTTATATCAGTTGTTGTAGAGTTGATTTTGACTCCTGGTGATCCCATTCAGTAGAACGATGTTTCATGGGGTTGATAGCAAGCTATTTTTAAAAGTATATTGTTGGTATTTGGCTACTGCTGGACTCACACCTCAAACTTTCAGTTTTCAGCTGAGAATGTTAATTATTAAAGAAACGGTATGCCTTTAGATGAATAGTGTGAAGTGTGGGGATAGGGGATTGGTGTAAGGGATGGACTGTGATAGTGATTACACGCATCTATGTGGTCACTATGACTAGTGAGGGTTGTGGGATACATGTGCTGAGATTCACATAACAGAATATACTAGAAACATTCATTTTATTTTGTGATAAAGCTGGTTTCAATGTACCCTTTTGCAATGCTCAAGATTCGTTCAGTCATCTATAGCTTATTCTCTCTCCACAGCCCCAATGAGGAAAAAAAACTCAGAAATGCTGGGGTAAACTTGTGAAGCTTGGAAGTTCTCAGTGTCTCCTGGAAATTTAAATTTTAAAAAATTAAACCGAGAACAAGTTTCTCAGCTGTTATACTAAGATGTTTAAATTCACAGCTTTTAAGCTGCAGCTGCTGAACTATGGCTCCCCAAATCATCTGAAACTGAGATGTGTAAATATTATATAGACAGTAATTTAGAAGAGAGTCAACATTTCTTTTCTCAACCCGAGGTTTTGAGTTCCTGAAATTGCCAAGGTCGAGCAAACCTTTAAGCACTCTATCTTATTTCTTTGTTATCCAGGTTTCACTGACATTACTACCTCTGCATCCAGAGTGCTCTACAATTCAGATGATTAGGCTGCAGTGTGCTCAGAGACTTTGGGATACTGAATGATTCCAGTGCTAATTATTATTAGGAGGCAGTTTCCTTCGTTTCTTTTCTTTCTGTTTTAACCTCATCTATCATGTCCTCTTCTTATTTTTCTTCTCCTTTGTTGATCATCACATCTACATTTTCTACAACCCCCAAAGCCGGGCATGATCTGAAAATAGAAACTTGGAACGTACGTTTCTCCCCACCCCATATTCTTATTTTTTTAAAGGAAACCTCATTAATTTTTATGGATCATGTTTACAGACAACCATGCAAATAACTTCAAAACCTATACTTTTCTCCCTGCTTCTTTGTTCTTCCCCAGAATCTCAATTAATGGTGTCATTACTGCTTAAATATCCTGAGAGCATCTTATATTTGACAGTACATCTTAAGAGGGAGGGAAGAAATCAACATTTTCATACATTATTGTTGGGAATTCAATATGAAAGAAATTTTGGAGATCGAGTTGTAAATTTTGTCCCTCAAACAGCCTCCCCCAATTTTTCATTTGGATTTTAATATTAATGGCAATGGCCATTGAGAACTCACTGACAGTATTCACAATTAAAGGGTTTATTAAGTAGTCGACAGTTTGAAATACAAGTAAGACAAGCCCAGGAGACTGCTGTTCATCAGGACATGATGTGACAAAGTTCATTCAGGGCATTGTGTCCTTTTATATGGAAAGTGTGAGTGTGGGGCGGGGATGAGGGGCCTGGATAGACTGTTGTGCACACTTATTGTGGTCGTGACTATACAAATCTATAGGTTCATTATGAGCCAAAGAGAGAAAGATGAGTCTCCCAGCTTTCATAAGCATGTACAGTGTCAGAGACCCACAGGAACCAGCCCTGGATGCCCTAGATTGGCAGGGGTCCTCAAACTTTTTAAACAGGGGGCCAGTTCACTGTCCCTCAGACTTGTTGGAGGGCTGGACTATAGTTTTAAAAAAAACTGTGAACAAATTCCTATGCACACTGCACATATCTTATTTTGGAGTAGAAAACAAAACGGGGCAAAATCACCCGGCCGCCAGGATAAGTATCCTCGTGGGCCGCATGGGGCCCGCAGGCCGTAGTTTGAGGAACCCTGCTTGCTGTGAGCTGGAATTGACTCCTTGGCAGTGAGCCAAAAGTCGAAATCCACTGGATAGCAGTCGGAGTTTTGCGATACATGTGCTAAGATCCACAAAACAGAATGCATACAGAAATATCAATTTTAGCGGCTATTAAGATAAAAAGGCATGCCATGCCACTATGAGCCTCAACCCACCGGAGCTCCGTTGCTCAAGCTTCATTAGTCATTGAGCCCAGCTCCCTGAGTGAAGTGCCCACAGGCGGTGCATGTGGTACATGCCAGCACAGTCCGAAGAGATGCAGCTCCACTTGTGAGTCAGCAAAGTCCAGTTCCTTCCACGACGTGTCCAGAGGCAGCACTCCACAAGCCATCCTCCTGCATTCAGCTTTACTTGCTCCGTGGGCTGAGCAGTCCTACAGTCTGTTTCACACTCTGACTCCGGGTTCTCCCATGGCTCTCCTCAGGACACAGCTGTCGTCTGAATCGAGGATGTGCAAAGCACAGGTGTCTCTGGGTCTAGAGGATACGCTCCACTCCCGGCTCTAGCTGGTAGTGATATCCCTCTCCTGGTTCGCAGAGGACTATTTTATACCCAGTCGGATGGTATTACAATGAGGCTTGGTCTTAATTACTCACAGGTGAATCTTATCCATGTCTTCCCTTTTCTAGGCAGATACATGCAGGAGAAGGTCAATTAGTGGGCGTTAGCCAACGTTGGCTCGAAGAGCTGCATTAGATAATTCACCATTCAAACTGCTGTCAGGGATTGCAAAGGCTGGTATATGATGTTAGATACAGTGATTGATACCACTGGAATTAAAAAAAATCTTCCACATGATAGAATAACCAAGGTTCGTGTTTATTTTATAGCAAATGAATAAATAAACAAAACTTGCGAATAACAGCTATGTGCATCATAGGGAATTTTCTCAGTAACTTAAAAATGAATTCGTATAATGCATTTTTATAGAGCCATTGAATTTTATATTTCTGGATGTAATAATATGTCTACTGAATAAAGCTATATATGTATCTTCATCCTAAATGGAGACAACATGGTAATCATACCCACTAACTTAAGATATTGATTTTTCTTCACTTACTCAAATATTTTTATAATTAAAAAAACTCTCCTCATTTGAGTATACCATTTAAACAAAAAATCATTCATTCTATTTGTCCTCACAATATGCATCATGCTCATGAGCATCATTCCAAGCGGTCAGTAATACCAATCCCTCAGACACCTAGACTGGAAACGTGAGAGGACTGACCCTGAAAACTCCAACCTCCACTTCCAGCTGCCGAGCCAACCACAGAGCCTGGAAAGTGAGCTCCTTCACAGCGATTCCGTGATTCTCACCAGAGGTTGACTTTGGGTCTGTCAAAATGTAGATGTAGAATGATGCCCATGGAGACCGTGCTTGATCCCCTGCTGATCATCTGAAATAACCCATTAGCTGCTCGGCTGCAAACTTTAAGAATCTTACCAGAGGTTGACTTTGGGTCTGTCAAAATGTAGATGTAGAATGATGCCCATGGAGACCGTGCTTGATCCCCTGCTGATCATCTGAAATAACCCATGAGCTGCTCGGCTGCAAACTTTAAGAATCTTTGTATGTACAGAAAGCCGTCTATCTTGGGCTGCTCTCCCAGTATGGCACAGTGAAATAAAAGGTGTTGAATTCCATGCTTTCCTGGCCATTTCCAACCAATACTTTGTCCTGGATTAGTATTTCCCCATCATTACTTTTTGGCATCCACCTCTCTTTTGAATCATCATTCACTTTCTACCCTCATGTAAATTGAGGGTCACCTTATAGCCTTGAAGGGGGTGTGGGGAGTAGATGACCTACTCAGGCATTTTTGTCATCTTAAGGTTGTGATTCTGTATTCCTAAAGTTCTCCCAGGCATCACCTTTGTAGAACTTCTTGAGAATTAAAAAATGGATACTGAAACACCTAAGAAAATGCATTAAAAATCACTCACCAATCTTCCAACAAGATTTGAATTGAGGGAGAAATTTTAATCAAACTGAAAGAAGCTCTACAGAGAAGAACTCCAAAACCTACACAAATACAAGCAGTAGATTAGGGGAAAAAATCCTTATCATCAGGCATTAAGGAATAGATGAAATATTTCAAAAATAGGAGATAAGGGGAGAAGATAAGGAACTAGAATGAAAACAAACGGAGAGAGGCATGACTTTCAGAGGTAATGAGGTCGCTAAGGGAGACTGGCAGAATCCCGGGGTAAAGAGAAGAGAACTTTAGTGTCAGTGGCTTTCTGTGGCGGATAGGAGACACAAGAGAGATCCAATAGGATTAAGGAGGGAAATAAAGCTTCAACCTTGACAATTGGTTTTCCTTGTTGTCACCTGATAGAGCTATTATTTTCTCCTCAATTGTCAAAAAAGCTGAACTTGTAATAGGATTGGGATATAATCATAAGAGGATTTACTTCATTATTGCCTGCCTACTTACACCAGTATTTCAAATTATCCCATTCTTCAGCACCTGGGATTGTTTTGCAATTTTTTAAAAAAATAGCAGTAAGATGCAGGGTAATTGACAGAAAGTTTTGAAATTTTTGTTGGTTTGTTTTTATTTGGAAGAAGACTTATTTTTGAAACAAAAATGTGAGAGAAGAATTAGTCCTCGAATAGATCAAATTTCAGGGAAGTGCAGAAGTAGAAATGATCTATGCCCTTTTATGTTTTTTAAGTCTTTGATGTACCCAAAATACTCCATTTGAATGACTTGCTACTTTAAATTTAAATTATGAGTAGTATCAGGGGGCTGTTGAGATAAGGCTAATCACCTAATAAAAGTAAGACTTCCTTCCTCCAAGAAGAGCTCACCCTGAACCTGAATAGTCAGCTAATGGTCTAGGTTCTAAAAATATGTATGTGAAGAAAACAGACAGAAGTCCTTGTTTTTGTGAAGCCAAACTAAAAAAAATATGTATTACTCTGGTTAAGTCAATGCTCATAAATATGTGGAAAAAAGTAAATTCAGGATGAAGCAAATTGCAATTTAAATTGCGTTCTCAGGGTAGGATTCATATATAAAGGGATACATCAGTAAAAACCTGAAGGAACGGTGAGTCAGTTCATCCAATACGATGCCTGGAGGTAAAGGCAGGAGATACCCAGGTTCGCCCTCTCCTGGGCAGTCCATTTCTGAGTCATGCATTGTTTGGATGTCTACTGACATGAGCAGGCAAGATGTTTGGGCTCACAGGGTTTGATTCTCAATCTGTGCTTAAATCAAAAGACCAAGCCACACCCACTGTTGTGGAGTCCATGCCAACTCCTGGACTCATAGTGACCCCACAGAACCGAGGTGACATGTCCCACCGAATTCCGAAGGCTGCAGTCACTCTGGAGGCAGAGTGTGCACCTTCTAGAGAGATGTGGCTGCAGGGTGCCAATGGACACTGAGGCTTTGATTTCAGAGCCTCTTTGGTTCCAATGTGTATTTGATTCCAATGCATATTTCAGCATCAGCATACACTTTCAATATTTCTGTTTATTATCTTAAACAGTTTTATTGGCACATAAGCCACATATCAGACAACTCACTTCTATAACATCACAAGGAGTTGTACAATAATGAACACAATCGATTTTAGAATATTATTTTTTTATACTCATTGTTATTAGCTCTTCATTTCCCCCAAACCTCCCTGCCACAACCCCAAGCTATCATCAATTCAGTTACATTCTCTATAACTAATATTCTGGATTTCATATGCAGAAAAACATACACAAAAACAAAATCACCAACAAAACTAACAATAAAAACCAAGTAAAACAGAGACAAACCTCAAGCAAAATGAAAGCAGAAAATATTAAAACCTTGAACAAATTCTTGGTGGGTTCAAAAAGGAGATCAAAGGATAATCGGGTTAAATTTTCACTTAACTGCATCTGTAACAATCCACTTCCCCACGTTCTCGGCAGGAGAGCACAGCTATTCACAGCCCTGCTCTCAGGTGCGAAGGAGTCACCAGCCTTAATCCACAGGTGGTTCTACTACCCCCCTTTTTAAACTGGAAAAATAACAATTTAAAAAGTGTCAAAGGGGAGATCAAATGATAAAATATTACCTTTTAACATGATCATGTCTGCCATAATTACCTTTACAATCCTCTCCGTCTGATAACAAGACTGTTCATATCCCTTGACTTTGGCCGACGGGATTCACCTGAAGCTTAGTCCATGTGCCCACCATCCAAATGGGTTTGGGGGCTGCCACTGTTGTCTATAGGCTTCTCCTAGCCAGGTGCTCACAATTTAAGCTCTGGTGGCATTCCGTCTTTGGGTTTTTGATTCTATTATTGGCAATCTTTGGATCACATAGACCAGCGTGTGATCCATGTGTACGCCTCATTCAGATGCAGCTTCTTTGAAGACAAGCCCTTAAGAACCAAGATGCTATTCTTTCTGATAGCTGGGCACTTTGTAGTTTCTTTGTCACACTTGGCAACAGCACTCAGATCTTTAGTAATGTCTTCTTCATAAGGCTGAGAATCAAGCAGGGCAATGTCATAAGAACTAATTCTTTTCAGATCGGGGCTAGAATTAAGTGTGAGCCGAAAATCCATTCAGATATCTATGGTTTATATATTTCTCTGGTTCACTTTAGAGACATCGATGTCATTTTATGTTAGAGAACATTACCAATCATCTCCCTGAGGCATAAGAGTGTCAGAATTTAGCCAATGGCATAGAATGTATGACAATTAAGAAAAGGAAAACATGTAGCTAATGGCCAGCTATGAACTGCAATACTATTTTTAAAAAAATTTTAAGACAGCATTTTCTGAACTATCATCCTCAGAGAATGGTCTTAGAACATTTGTTCCCCACAGGTACAACGCTGGCTCTCCATTTAATTGCTGGTTCAGGCTCTGGCTCCTTCACTGCTGACTGTGTGATTCTAGGAGGTAGGCAGTCCGTGCACCTCAGACACCAAGTATATAAAATGGGAATAATGTTGGGATGTCCTGTGGGCTTTGTGAAGTATTAGTTATAATGATGATGATGACAATGACTTTATTATCTGACTGCCAGTATGGGGCCCCTAGAGACTCTAGCAAGGAGTTTTGTGGACAATGGAAACTCAATAGATACCAATGTAGAAGAAAAGTGATTTAAAATGAAAGAGAATCTCAGACATGATTTCCTGAGACCATCTCTGCCAGCACCTCAATTTGCCTCCTTGAGAGCCTCTCCAGAGGGGTGGCTCATGGTTTCGAACTACTGACCTTGCAGGCAACAACTACACCAAGACTCCCAATGAAATTTAATATTGAGTATGTTCCCTGGATATATCCTTTATAAACTGGACCGTGGTGAAGCTAACTGAAAGGTTGGCGGTTTGAAGCCACTGGACAAACTTGTGTTTCTGTAAAGCCTAGGGAGCATCTCTACTTGGCCCCTGAGGGTTGCAATGAATTGGAATTTACTTCTTGGTGATGGTTTCAGTTGTTATGGAAATGTAATGAAAAGGGTCCTCAGGAAGTTACAAAGGTAGTGCTCCTTCTAAGTTACCATACAGAGATTAGCCTGTATAACTTTTGTTTAGATGTAAACTATAGAAAAGATAATGCTATTCTTTCTTTTAAGTCTTTATAAAGACATTTGGGTTTATGGGTTGTTTTAATGAAGAGGAATATACTACAAATCAGATTATCCCCATAGAGAATTTTCAGACACAAATGAAATTAGAGTTGGCATTCCATTGAAAGTCATGGCTTCAGGCATTTTATCATCAAAGCCTTGAGACCTCTGGGTAATAGTGTTCTAGTGAGGATAAAAGTGTCGAGAGGTTACTATATATTTTTAGTCCTTTGATAGGGTTTTACTTCTCACAGATATTTCCTAAGTATATTATAAAATGTGTAGAATGGAGTTGCATTGAGCCAGGGGCCAAGTCAGGGGCAGCCAACAGCAGTGTAAGCCATAAATCATTTGATATGTCTTTGCCAACCCATGCCATGGACATTTCCAGAGAAAACCACAGTGCCACATGAACTCTTGGAGGCCTGGCGCATATCCCATTAGTTCCAGCAGGCAAGGCCATACAGCTGGCTGCCACCAGCCCGCTACCTGGTGGGAAGGCATTTCTGATTGTCAGACAAGGGAGCTCCACCCTTAGAGGATAATAGTGCTCGAGGCCAATCCATGAGAAAGTGCACACAAGGAACAATTGTGCTACCAGAGTAGCACGTCTCCCCTGCTGAGAACCACCAGGTCCTGAGCCCTGCACATACCACTGAAAACTCAAGCTCCCTGTCAGTGAGTCGACTGGGACTCATAGGGACCCTGCTGAATGGAGTAAACTGCTCCTCTAGGTTGTCAAGGCTGCAAGTCTTGACAGGAGTGGAACTCCTCATCTCTCTCTTGCAAAATGGTTGATTATTTGTAACTGTTCAACTTGCACATAGCGGCCAGCACGTAACAGCTAGGGCTCCTGAGCCATGCAAAGGGTTCGATACATCAATGATTAATTTCATGACTAATGCTTGGTCATGCGAAACTGAATGTAAAATACTCATTCAGGTGCCAACTACAATGTAACACTATAGTAAGTGTGAGTTACTGTGGTTACTATTAATACCACATTATGGATTTTTTTGTTGTTGCTGCTTTTGGACTTAAGTAAAGGACATCTCACCTCTCTGAGCTCATTCTCCCCAGATATATCTCAGATCTTCCCCTTCTGTTTTATAGTATTGATATTTATTCTCCTTTGACCTTTGGCTTCTGTGCTTTTAGTAAGAACACACCTTAGATGACAGCATGTGAATTAAATAGAGAGCTCTGGGATTCAGTTATACTCTTTTCCGACTAGTCGTAGCCGAGCAAAGTGTCATCAACTTGAAAGCCAACTAGACTTTGAAAAACAGTAGCTTTGATAACGGATCGTCTTTGCTTTCACATACAGGTTTTTCCTCATACATGCATGGAATCTGATTCAAATGTCTCCCAGGATTCAAAGGTGGTGCCTTCCTTGGAATTGTCTCTTAAGTTTCCATGGTGTAAAATGAAGAAGTCATTATTACTCATTGATATGGGGGACATTTTGAGCATTCTAATCTCCAAAGGCCAACCTCCCAGATCATGACAGGTAATAATATGACAGTGAGTTCATAGCATATGTAAATAGAGTAGAAATGCTGTATGTACAGCATAGTTTCACTTTCCAGATTTGTAGAAACATACTAGAGGGCTGCCTGGTGTGGTGATGAGGGCAACCCGCTAGGGAACTAGCCGGCAAATTCAACATGCACACACACGCACACTCATACAGTGTATTTATTTCATTCGCCATGATTGAATTGCTTCATGATGCTCTATCTTATACCAAGCAGAAGCATATGCTTAGGCTTTTCTTCTACTTTAGAATACAGCTTGCAAACAGACGCACAGGAAATGCTCGCAGACATAGTTCAAACTCAAGGCCAGTTGAGAGTGACACAGGGAATGTACTTCCCAGTCGAAGAGGTTAGCAAGGCTACTCTGGATGGTTAGGGTGCTCTCTGCCTCCCTAAGGACTTGCTGCAAAATGAATAGTTGAATGTGAATGCTTGCCTGTTTATGTAACAGCAGTACTTTGGGTTCCTGAAACACATTCTAATGCAGGTCTTTCATAAAAGCAAAGTGGAGTCATGTGAACTTTCAAAGACCAGTGACTTAGGTCAGTGCAAGCAAACCTCCGTTTTCTAAACTTTCTTCCGGTAAAACTTAAAACTGATCTGCCCGATGCAGACCCTTAATAAATACAATATGCTAAAGAGTGTCCTGAGTTATGAAAAAATAAAATCTAACCATGGGAGAGAGTCCTCATAGCACAACAGTTAAGTCCTCAACTGCTCACCCCAAAGGTGACCCTGTGAGTTCTCCCAGAGGCTCTGTGAGAGCAGGTCCTGGGGAGCTATTCCAGGGAATACAGTTGTTGTTGTTTGTTGTTGTTGTTGTTGTTGTTGTTGTTAGGCCCACCTAGTCAGTTCGGACCTGAGCGACCCTGCGAACAGTAGAACGAAGCACAGCCCTGTCCTGTGCCATCCTCCCAGCACAGCTGATGTGTGAGCCCATTGTTGCAGCGATGGGTCCATCCATTCATCGGCTGCAGGGCCTTTTCTTCTGTGCTGCCCCTCTCCTTGACCAAGCACGGTGCCCTTTCCAGAAATTGCATACCATCCTCACCTCTGAGGAGCACTCTGCGTACACTGCTTCCAAGACAGATCCGTTTGTTCCCTTGGCAGTCCGTAATCATTTCAATATTCTTTGCCAACAACATAGTTCATATGCATCCATTTTTCTTTGGTCCTCATTCAATGTCCACATGCATATGAGACCATTGAAAATGCCATGGCTTGGGTCAGGAATACCTTAGTCTTTAAAGTGACTGACTTCCTTGCTTTCTGGCACTTTAGAGAAGTTGGGCAGCAGATTTACCCAATATAATGTGTCCTCTGATCTCTTGACTACTGCTTTCATGAACATTGATTGTGGATTCAAACAAGAGGAAATCTTTGACAACTTCAATCTTTCTGAGGTTATTAGGATGCTACCTCATGGTCCAGGTGTGACAATGTTGGCTTTCTTATAGTGAGTTGTGATCCATCCTGAAGGCCGCAGTCCTTGCTCTTCATCAGCAAGAGCTTCAAGTCCTCATTTCCACCCAGCAAGGTTATCATCTGCGTATCGAAGGTTATAAATAGGCCTTTCTCTAATCCTGCTGCCCTATTCTACTTCTTATATTACAGCTTCTTGGGTTATTTGCTCATCATACAGATGGAATAAATATGGTCAGAGGATTCAACCCTGATGCAGGACTTGCTCAAAGGGCCACCTTTGGGGTGAGCACCCGAGGGTTTAACTGTTTTGCTATGAGGATTCTCTCCCATGATTAGACTTTATTTTTTCAAAACTCAGGACACTCTTCAGCATATTATATTTATTAGGGTCTGCATTGGGCAGATCAGTTTTATGGGAAGAAATTTTAGAAATTTAGAATTTCCTAGTTTAAAAAATAAATAAATTTCCTAGTTTTAAACCACCCAAAACAATTGAAGGTGAGGAAATTCTATGGGGGAAGATCTGCTCTGTCATACGTGGTTGCAAGTTGAAATTGGCTGGATGGTGCCTACCAATAGCAATCATTATCATCTTATATTACTTTCTTAAATGTTAATTTGTTGCCAGTGCTTCATTGAATTAATGCATCATATTATGATCCAATTTAAGCTCATCAGAGTGTGAGATTTGTTAACATGTCCGCTTTCTAGCTACATTAGATTAATGTAAAGCCATTCTTGAGGAATAATACCTGAAACAAACAGACTAGCTACTTTATTTTTCTCTTCCAATCTCTCTTGGTGGTCTCGTGAGATATAACTGGAATGGAGGAAGACTATTTTGGGCTTGGCTGAAAATAATTGGTAGGTCATGTAGATTTAGTTTTATTTAGTATTTTGATATTAAATGTTTGTATTTTGAGGCTTCAGTTTGGGGATATATGTCATAGAATCCTGTCTCATGTTGCCTTGTCCTCAGCAGTGAAGAAGCAAGTTTGGATAAACTTATTTTGCCTCCACCAATGACAATCCCTGGGCAAGCCATACACTAGATGTTAGTTGTTATTCTCCAGTGTTTCCCCGAAGGGAGGCTGTCCTTATACCAGTAGCAGTCCAACGGCTAGCCCAGTAGCCCACCAAATCAGGACAATATGCATCTGCTTCAACTTCTCTGTACATTGTGACAGAAAGACATGCTTGGGATTGCAGCCCCTGTGTAACCCAGGGTCCGCCTGCAACATTATTCTGATTGGAGACCAATGAAAACAAAACATATGCGATATCTGTAACTTGGTTCTCTTTCCTTTTTATCTCTGGGTGTTACAAGTTGAGCTGCTAACTGCAAGGTCGGCAGTTTGACCCCACCAGCATCTCGGCTCCCTTTGAGGAAATCCAAAGGGGCAGTTCTCCTCTAGCCTACATGGCTGTGATGAGGCAGAAGGGACTCGATGGTCATGGGTTTGATTTTTTTGTTTTGGAAATTGTGATTGGTTAGAAACATATACCATAAACAGTTTTCTAGTGTGTTTCACTAAAGCTCTCCTGAAGGCACATTATAAAGTCTGCCTCTTACAATTGTACCAGAATTCTGGTATCATGTTCACATGCTCTAAGCCCTCGGCCCCTTATTTGTTTTTGTACTTTGTTGCTTGACTCACACCCTTATTCAAGTTTGCTTTCTGGCAAGGGTCACTGTGACCTGAGTTTCCACTCTGGATTGTAACCCTGCTTGTATTTCTCCGAGAATCGCTCTGCCCTTCTTAGCTTGTGTGGAGCCACTGCGCATTCACTCTCCCAAATAAATTGCTGTGATGTGGAGATGTTCTTAAATTGATTTAGGATGGTCCATATGAAAAGCAAAGCCTCATTGGTTTTGAAAAATACTCCAAATTTAAATATATGCCTATAATATATAATCATCACAGGCTGATTTGGAGACCCTTTTTATTCTACATTAGGCAAAAGTGATAGCAGGATCCAAAAAGGTCAGTGGTCCACTGAATACTGACTCCTGAACTTGACTGCCCCAGTCCCTGCACTCCTGAGTATCCTATGTACCCGGGTTTGTTTTTAAATACATTTCTGCCCCCTAAAGGCTTCACCTTCTATAATAGCACACGTGTACTCATGCATTATGCCTGTACATATCTTTCATCTCTCTCTAGTAGAATGTAAACTCAACATGTACTGTACCTCAGGTTTGCAGCCCTAGGTGTCCCATGTGTCTGGAAACGTGACTGACACACAATGGAATGTGTTGAATGTGTGTGAACGAGCAGATGAGTGAGAGCACACGTAAATTAATAAAGGAAAATCATGAGACTGTGAAACTTAACATTTAGAAATTGACAAGCATTAGCCTAATATTTTCTCTAATCCTGGAGCTAAATTACTATTTGTGTTTTCCTGACAGTATCCCTTCAGAACAAGAATTGTGAATCATTTCAACTGTATAATAGTAGTTTATAAAGTTAGTTTTTACCTACCTTTTACTTCCCTTAGGCTTTATAGAATTGTGGTTCTTCCATAGAAGCAGACCTCTCCTCCCACGTAGGTGCTTTACACAAACACACACACACACATGCATATACACACGCGTGCACACACAGGGGACATAAAAATTGTTCGGGAATGGGTTTAAAAAATAATAGAATGTTTCCATAAAGTCTGTGAAGCTTCCTCATCTAAGCAGCTCAGTTTTCATTTCATGGATTTTATAAAACTGCTCTCACCTCCCCCCGCTGCTGGACACTTCCAAATTCCAGCTAAAGAGCTAAGTTCACCCAGTGTTGATCAGAAATGAAATGAAATGAGTCATGTGTCATTCCCATAAAATTACCGCCTTCTATGTGATCTCTAGCTATTAAAAATATGTTGTCAGTATATGTTTATATCAAACGGGATATATTTTTTTCTAAACAGCAAAATATATTAGAAACAGGTGCTAAGATCTATATACACATGAGATTTTATATAATCTTAGACAGGCCTAAAAAATATTACCATGCTGACATTCATATGTACAAATTAAGGAAATGAAGAGAGAGGAATAAATAGTGACAACATCTCTGTACTTCATACTAATGGAGAAGCGATTTTCAGACAGAAGAGAGGTACCATTTCTCCTCTTCGGTGGATGTCAGCCCGGTCATACCTCAGTTCAAGTCATCTGCATAAAATACTGACGTTTAGAGCTTTGGAATCTTGTTCTTATTTTTAAAAATCCCTGATACTCATTTTTTAGCAATCAACAAGGTATACGTTTTGTTTATTTTGAAAAATATCACGGAATGGTCCAATATTAATTAACTGCCTTCAGGTCAGCCTTGACCACGCTGACAGCATAGACAATGCAATTTAACGGTTGTGATCCAAAGGATTTCCAAGATGATTTTCTTCCAAATCTTTCAGCCTCGCAGCACCAAGCCCACCTTTACTGGCGGTTGGGCGGTGGCTCTGCATGCAGTGCAGTGGTCAGGAATCAAACTCCTGTCTCCCCTGGTGCAAGGCGAGCATGTACAGGTAGACCACTGCTGTGCCCCCAACTGGCAGGGAACTCCAACTCCAACTGGCTGCCATGGAGGCAGTGTTGGCTCTCAGCAACCCCTTAGGACAGATTTGAACTGTCCCTGTGAGTTTGAGGCTGCAGCTCTTCATGGGAGTAGAAAGCCCTGTCTTTCTCCCAGAAGATAAGCTAAGACTACAGGAAAGGTATCTTTCAAATGCATGTGCATTTCTTTGGAGATGGCTACTAAGTCTTCGGGATATAAACACTTATATTAAGCTATTTGAACCAACCTACTTAATAAACAGAATCGTTAAGGGTTGTGTGGTCGGCCTGTTTTGGACCTTTTCCTTGGGGCACAGCTCAGGTTTGCAATTGCTGACCCCAGGGTGGCAGCCCGATGTGTAACCAGGATGCCGCCCGCGCTTCTGAATCCGTCAATAGCTGGAAGGAAATAAGTGAAGTGGGTAGGGAAGCGCCCTGGTGAGAAGCAATTAAGAAGTGGGAAAGGGACTGCACTCAGAGTTTCCTATATGCTAAATTCAATCTCTTTGCATACCACAGAGAGCTTAAGAGATTAATCATCACAATACAAAATAATTTTTCTTCCAAATGTGATTGCTGAACAGTTGCAAGTTGGCTAAAAATATATTGTTTATGGTTTTATAGAGGAAATGAAAGGCAGTGATAAATCAAAAAAAGGAGCATAAATTAATACAATGGAGAAAAAATTCATCTTAAAAGTTAATGCTCTTTATTGCCAAGCTATGGTTTGTGGTAGTATTTAAAGATCGTAACTCTATCGCAGTGGTTTTCAACCTTCCTAATGCCACGACCCTTTAATATAGTTCCTCATGTGCTGACCCCCAACCATAAAATTATTTTCTTTGCTACTTCATAACTGTAATTTTGCTACTTTATGAATCATACTGTAAATATCTGATATGCAGGATATATCTCCATTGTTACAAATTGGACATAATTAAAGCATAGTGGGTAATCACAAATAATATGTAATTATATATTGTGAAATATTTATTTCTTCTTACACATCAAAGAAATTCTGTTGAAGCACAGTGTAGCATGGGTAACAGTCTTGACACCGGGTATGTGATCATATTTGCTACATGGATAAAGGAGCGGTGTCTCTGTTCCCAAGACCATCAGAAATATGTGTTTTCCAATGGTCTTAGTCGACCCCTGTGAAAGGGTCATTTGACTCACAAAGGGGTTGCGACCCACAGGTTGAGAACCGCTGCTCCATAAAGCTACCCAGTGTAGTGATGTGTTACAAATTGGGCTGTTACCAAAAGATCAGCAGTTCAAAACCACCAGCAGCTCTGTGGGAGAAAATTTGAGGTTTTCTGCTCCCACGCAGCCCTCTGTCCTATAGGGTCACATGAGTCAGAGTTGATTCTGTGGCCGTACATTTAAGGTTTTGAGTTTGGACTCTGTACTTCACACAATCCTAGTTGCTTTTGCATTTTTAATGAGCATGGAACCTCACATAGGTGACCTGTGCTCTGTTCCGTAAAGCATTGCTGTTTGTCACATGTGCAGATTAGTTCAGATTCATTTTGCTCTGGCTACTGTTCTTTCCTCCTCCACATCTGAGACCTGAAACCCAGATGTTTGACATCTTAAATAAAAGAAGAAACAACTGAATATGAGCTGTCTTGCTAGTGTTTCAAATATCAACCTTTTACTCTTTAAAACCCTGCAGCTCATACCCAAGAGCTTCAACCCTCAGAGTGGCTGTTTGAATTGTACTTTCAGAACCATTGAGTAGCCCATCCCGGAAATGTGGCGCTCTCTTATCACAGTCTCTTATGCACATAGCCCAGCACACTCCATTCACTCTCCCATTGCTGTGAGATTTTCTCAGTTCCTTTCAGGTTAGACTCAATGCCTGAAATGCAATTTCCTTACAAATCTCTGGGACCACCTGCTCTCTCATCTCCAACACCTGGAATGATTTCTTCACCTGTTCCCTTAATTCTTTTTGACCATTTCATGGCATATGCTGTTACTTAAAGACTGCTACTCTATACATTACAAAACCATGGTTACTTTTGAATGTGATCATTTTAAGGGACATCAAGCATCAAGAAAATGACATATGCTCTTTTTCTTCAAAGCATTGCTTTCTTAATTCAGTGAATACAGTGGGACCATTTCCACTGCTGCCTAACTATAGATATGAGCCTGATGGGAGAGCTGTCACATTGCCTGAGGCATGACAAGCAATCGGCCCATGAGATTGCGCAGAGGACTAGGAAGATGATGTGAAGGGAACTCAAATTAATCGTTTAAGTTTGGTTATATTAACATATACTTGTGTAGCACTCTAAAGCCACTCCAGAGCTCTGGGTGCTTAGGAGTTATGCATTGAGCTGCTAAATGCAAGGTTAGCGGTTCAAAACCAGAAGCTGCACTGCCAGTGAAAGTAGAGGTTTTCTACTCTAGTAAAGAGTTGTTACATTCTTGAGGTAGGTACCCATAGGGGCAGTTTTACCTGGTTCTCTAGGATCACTATGGGTCAGCATCTACTCGATGTCAGTGAAGGTTAAAAAAAATTATAGCTATTATGAAGAAAACAGTGCATCAGAATATGGCTATTGAGACTGGACTGAATAGATTTGATGTGTAACATGTGTGATTATGAAGCCTTGCCATTTGAGACAAGTCTCATTGGCTTATTAAATTTTTCCTTTCCCTTCCTGCTGCACAAGACAAACCTACTATGTGTGCTTGCTATCAGGTGATTATAAGATGGTTCATCCTTACAATGCCTCAGTTGTCGTAAGCACTCAATATTCTGTTATTTAATTTAGTACTTAATGTGCTGAGACCTTGTGTGAATTGGAATTTACACAAAAGTTCTAATGATTTTAAACTTCTCTGTCCTTCCAATTATTTACCCCATCTAACTTTCTCCTTCTTATAGTCATCTGACAGGTTTGGGACTCAGGTGTCAAATTTTTTAATGATAATAGTCAATATGTTTGAACATTTTCTGTACTCCTTAGAGTATACTTTTACCAAAAAAGCCTATTTCATTTTCAAATTTTTTCTTTGGATGGGTACCTTCATTTTAAAAAATTATTTCATAAGGGGTAAGCTTACTCAGAGAAGTTAAATCACATAATTGTGGTCACACAAGTTGCAGTTTGCATAAACAGCTTGATTTTTCTAGATCACAACAGTGAGCGCATTTTGGGTGTAGAGTCTGTGTTTCTGTACTTTCCACAGGAAGGATATGAGAAGTGCCTGATGTGTAAACAAAGGGAGAGCTCTGGTCCCACTACCCACTTTCACGACTATTTGTCACCTACATATCCCTTCTAGATGGCACTGTCGGGTAAGTGTCAGACAGATAACCACAAATTTGGTGGTTCAAACCCACCAACCACTAGCCAATATCAGACCATCTTCTCCTATAAAGATGAAAACTTCAGAAACCACATATGTGATCACCATGGGTCAAAGTATACTTGATGGCATTGGCTTGGGTCTCTCCATTAATTCAACCAAATATCTTGAATAAAAATTTAAATGGTGAGAAAATTGCCTTTAGCTCCTACAGTGCAGGATTTGAATACAAGTTCACTATTTTCTCATTTTATGCCTTTTATCAAATCCCCTAAACTCTCTGAGTAAATAAGCAGAGTCCTCAAAATAAGACAATGTGTATAGAGAGCTGCGATGTGGAAGGTGCAAATCCTTCTCAAAGAATTCAGTTGTGTAAGGCAATTGCCTGAAGTTTATTTACAGCAAGTCTTCAAACAAGTAAGCCATACATTTATTGTGGCCCCGCTTCCCCCTAACTCTGGAGTACTAGATAGAAGAGGTTCTACAAATCATCAGCTCCCTTCAATGGTCATCAAAAGGCATTGAGCCCCTTTGAAGCATGTCTTGTGAATTCTGAGGCCAAGGATCTTCTCTACTGCCTATTCAAATCTCTGCACAGTTCAGCTTTCTCTGAGGTAAGATAACCATTCTCCCAAGAACACTTACTATCTCCAAGGGAAATGCCAAAGAGACATCCAGATCACCTCTATTTGTGGACTGTCATAATTGATCAAAGACCCAGGCAATGTTTCTGGGGGATTTTGTTTTTTTTAAATTATTGCTTCTATTATCAACCCTCAAAAGCACCTCTCTCATTTCCTATCACATAACCTTTAATTAGATCAGAATGTGAAGGCAAGAAGCTGGAAAACTCTGATCTTAACAAAACCTATTTCTCTCCCACAATACAAAGCTCCACTAACGAAAGGTACATATTTGAAGTGATGATAAGACTTATAGCATTAAACACACACACAGACACAAATAATTTAAACCAGTTTGGGCAGGATTTTTTTTTAATTAAAGTTAAAATAGAACTTAAATCAAACATTCAAAACTTTTCCTACCTTTCACTGATGGATGCCAAATGCATGGTGATCAGTAACTAGTTACCTGATAGACCCAAAGATCCATAAGAGCTCGGGTTTCTCTGAAAAATTCTCTCCCCGCCAAAACAGTGGTGTCATACGTTGGAGATCTCACAGAGTCCTCCATATCACGTCCGCACGTCTTTTGAAAACATTCTCTTGGAAGGAAATATTGACGAGGTGATTATATGCAATGCTAGTGTTGATGCTTATTTTCTATGACTTCCTTTACTGGTGATCTAAATAACTTAAAACGTGATCCTTACTGTAAGGCCAACGTATGGAAACAAATCAACCTTCCTGAAAGGAGCCCCGGTGTGCTGCTGGATAAGCATGGATGGCTGACCTCCAGGCTGGCGGCTCAAACGCACTAGTGGTTCCATGGCACTGTGTTTATACTGGAGCACAGGATGTGAGACACATATAGGGGGTGGGGACGACTTCAAAAAGTCTTTGGGGAAAAATTAGCTGTAAAGATCATGGAATTTTTCCACGGATTTTTAAAAGCCCCCTCATATAACTATAGGAGTGAATAAAAACAAGGGAAAGTACTATAGAGGGAAACAAACATTTATTGTGACTAGGAATCTAGTTCCCACATGCATGGACTTAGTAAAAGCAAGTCATGCTTCCAGGTGCCTTGATCTGGTGGCTACAACCTCTTAGTAGAATCTCGGTGGTGGGGAGGGTGTGTGTCCAATCAGCACAGTGGTCTAGGAGGGAATCTACTGGACCAGTTCAAGTCAGGGCAGAGAGATCTGTTCAGAAGTTTGTAGAAGCTTTTTTTTTTTTCAAAGGCAGAATGTTGGTAGATTATTGCTGAAGAACACAGAACAATCAAGGAGGAATATTATGAAGATGTTTTAAGAAAATGGAAACTACACAGATGGAAAAAAAAAGGCTAAGAAAATGAAAGTTGCTGTGAGGATAGTTTTGTCGTTTCTTGTTAATCATGCCAGTGCATCTACTCATTCTCTGAGAAGGGCAAAGATCTTCTCATTCCTATGAGGATACCTTTGGGAAACCTTAGCGCATCGCAATACAGTCCTGGTCTTGCCTTCCCAGACTCCATTTTGTTTTCCAAACGTAAGGAACATTTTAAAGGTACACAAAGGAAACTCCTCTCTTGATGCTCACCAGTGCCGTCTGGATGAGGTGTAAATCAGAGTGCAGAATGCTTTGACGAAGGGTTATTGGTGCCTGGTTCCCTTGAGTCTTGAAACTCATATAGTGACCATATGTACAATAGGACAAACAAACACCACCTGGTCCCATGCCAGTGTCACAATTGTTCCTATGTCTGAGCCCATTGCAGCCACTATGTCAATCCATTTAGTTGAGGGGTTTCTTTTTTCCTGCCCTTCCACTTTACCAAGCACGACATCTTTCTCCAGGAACTGGTCTCCCCTGACAACGTGCTCTGCATATGTGGGGCAAGGTTGTCATCGTTGTCTCTAAGGGTCTCTGGCTGCTCTTCCTCCATGACTGTTCTTTTGGCAGTTCATGGTGCTTTCACTATTCTTGGCCAACACCATAGTTTCATGCATTGATTTTCATTCGATCTTCCTCATCCCATGTCCAATTTTCATGTGCATCTGAGACAATAGCATGGCTTGGGTCAGGTGCACCTTAGTTTTCAATGTAACATCCTTGCTTTTCAGTACTGTAAAGCAATCTTGTGCAGCACAGTTACCCAATGTGACGCATTTTCTGATCTGCTGACATTTGTTTCCATAAGCATTGACTATGGATCCAAGCAAGATGAAACTCTTGACGACTTCAAACTTTTCTTCATGTGTAATGATGCTACCTATTTTGTCAGTCATGAGGATTTCAACTTTCTTTACATTGAGTTGCAATCAGTATGAAGTTGCCATCCTCGACCTTCATCAGCAAGTGCTTCAAGTCCTCTCACTTTCAGCGAGCAAGGTTGTGTCATCTGCATATGTTAGGTAGTTACTCAGCCTTCCTCTAATCCTGATACCACATTCTTCTTCATATAATCTATCTTCTCTGGTTACTTGCTCACCATATTGACTGAATATGTATGGGGAGAGGATACAACCCTGAAGCATACCTTTCCTGATTGTAAACCATGCACTATCCCTTTGTTCTGTCCGCACAGGTGCGTCTTGATTCACGTCCAAGTTCCCCGCGGGCCTAACGAAGTGTTCTGGAGTTCTCATTCTCTCAAGGCTATCCATCGTTTGTTGTGATCACGCAGCTGAGGGCCTTTGCATAGTCAATGAAATGGCTGGAGAGACGGAAACACGGCTTTCCAAAATCCATTGCCTAGGATGGGAGATATGTTGCAGTAAAGGGCTTTGGACTTTGACATTTTTGTTTAATAAAACTTTCTAGAACGTTGCTGAAAGGCCTTTTGCTTTACCCTTGTATTACAGAAGTGCTTTTGTGTGGTTTGGCAGTCAGACATCTGTAAAAGCTTCACAGAAAGCCAACTGCACTTCTCAGACATTTGGGAAATGAAGGTGATTTGCTCTGGGTAACTAACTACTCTACATATTCAAAACAAAGGTCCCACATATTGACAGATCATTGAATAATTTTGATTTCTGGATTTGGGAATGTAAATAGAAGTACTTGTAAAATGACATGCTTTCAATATGCAAAATTAAATGAAGAAATCAAACATTATAAGTAGAGGTATGGCTATTTCATTTTTGTTGTTGTTGTCCTAAAAAATTGAGACCCGGCTGAGCCATTTCTCAACTGCAGGAGACCTTAGTCAAGTTACCTAGTGCCAAAATGTCCTCTATGCCAAAATTTCTCCATAGGATAAAATTGAAGGTGTCAGTATTAATATTGTTATGAGAAAAATTAGTGATAATTCATGTAAAGCATGTACAAAGATTTTGCTCATTGTAGTACTGAGATGCTAACTTGTTTCCCATTATTATTTTCAACTGGGATTTGTGATGACAGTGAGTCGGGCATTGATGGTGTTTTCCTAATAATAATAATAATTATTATTCTTTTCTACTTCTGCATATTTTCATATGCCTTCACTTGCTCCATGACTTTGGTATGCCAAGCCTTTGCACCAGTCCCAAGCTTCACCATGGCATCTGTTATTTCTCCATGCAAACAGGACTTATCCCGTTTATTTCACTACAGCTGGGTGCCCGGCATTACGTGGCTGGAGGCCATTCATGTGGCCTCGTCCTCTGATTGCCTTTCAGCCTAGATTTGAGCTTCTTGTGAATCCAACTGCATGACATCTATCCTAGGGTTATGCATAATAATATGATCCTGTAAGAAAAGTTATAGACAACAGAAGATAAGTGATATCTTCTTGGGCTAATTAAAATATTTCTCACTTCCATTGTGTTACTGAAGTCTCTTGAGTTTCAACCTGTCCATTGCCCCAGTCAGATAATGCCAGGAGCGCGTTTGTCCTTACAGATGTTGGGTGATTGGTCTTTGCATGGAAGAAGAAGACACCATGGGGACACGTGGTGTGGCACAGTGTGAGGCTGTTGGTTGTCATTAGCTGATATCAAGTCAGTTCCTGCTGCTTGGCAGCCGTTTGCACAGGGGAATGATTGAACATAGTCCCATTCTGCACAATCCCAGTCATTGGTGCCTGATGCGCTCATTGCTACTCATCAGGTTTCCAGGGTCTGATTTTCAGCAGTAGATCACTACCCACTTCTTCCTAGACTCCCTTATTTGGGAAACTTCTTGGAAGACTGTCCAGTATCGTAGCCACACACAAGCCTCCACTGGCAGCTAGGTGGTGGTTGTGCCTGCCTCAGAAATCCCACCGAGAGAATGTTTGAAAGGATTGATCATTGATTTGGGTTTGTGCTGGTTGCTTTTGGAGAGGGTCTAAAGAAGGCGGCATGGAATGCTGGCATGAAACCTGAGGGAGAAGAGTCTGACTGGGGAGCTTCCTGTGTCTTGAGATGATAGAAGGAAGATGAGTTGGAGGTGGAAGTTCTCATTTAGAAGGAAAGAGGACTCACTTGCCTTAGCCAGAATAGAGAGCTGCTTGACCAACTCATCAGTCTGCACAATGTTCATGTTTTCATGTGTGCTCCCATGTGGTGGCAGAGTGGTCCTCTCTCTGGCTTGCAGTGAGACTGATGTTCCGTCAGAGCCTGTCAAGCCTTCCCTGTGATTGACGGGGGAATCCCAGTATTTCAGAGGCTGCGTTTCTCTTTCTCCACTAGTGGTCAACTTTCGTTTGCATATAACAATATTCAACACGCAGGATTATACAAAATAAAGACTCAAATCGGTCCCCCTCAAGTAGATGCTAATGAGCAGTGCCCCTAGCGGGGCAGAGCAGGACTGCCTCCAGAGGGTTCCCAAGGCTGAAACCCTTTATAAAGGCAGCTGTCTATGTCCTAGGATGCGCCTGGAAAGTCCAAACCAAAAACCTTAGGTTAGCAGTTGAGCACTTTAGCCGCTGCCCCAGCCGCATCCCCGCGCAGGGTTATTTGCTGGGGTGGTTTTGAAGTGCTGTGGAGTCAGCTTTACTCACGCCTCCCCTACGTACAATGAGGAGCGCACGTCCCTGTCCTGGCCTTCCTCACAACCGTTCCTATGCCCCAGTCTGTTCTTGTAGCCACTGTGCTCATCCACCATGCCAAGGACCTTTCTTCTGCTCCGTCGCAAGCACCTTTCCTCCCGGAAGGCCATCTCCTAACAACGCAAGCAAACGACATGAGATGCAATGTCCCGTCACCTCTAAGGAGCATTCTGGCTGCTCTTTTTCAAAAACATATTAGTTTTGTTCTTCTGATCATCCATGATACATTCAATGTTCTTGGCTAACACAGGAACCCCAATGCACCGATTCTTCTGTGATCTTCCCTATTTATTTCAGCGTCTGCTTCCATAGGGGGTGATTGGAAATCCCATAGCTTGAGTCAGACCCACCTTTGTCCTCCAAATGTTGCCTAAGCTTTTTTTTTTTTCTGTATGTGTCTGTGTGTGCTTCTTTGTTCTTTTTAGGAATGTGATCGATTTTAAAGTTTAATGCTGAGTTTACAACCATTGTGTTTGAAGATTTTAGTTTTATCTTTGATGGTACTTTAGAAATCTGCCAAAGACAAACTCTATTCCAATTCTTTTGGGATCCTGACTTTGGGTTCTCTGGATTTTACATCTTAAAGTAAGGGAATAGACCTTCTTCTGGAGGCTCCAAGGGGAGGAGATCCTGCGTCTAGTGTGTCACAGTGTCTCTGAGCTGATTGCTCTGGAAAAGGAGGCCATGGCCCTGCAAGTGGACAGCTGGTCCAACCCAGTGAACAGCTGAATCTCCCCAAGAGTTAGAGACCAAAAGGAATGGGAACTGGCTTCCGAATTCCCAGGAACACGAATGTTACCACTCAAATAACACCCTCATTATAGGAACATCAAAGCTGTCAATAAGTGTTAAACAGTGATATGAATTTTATAAAGGAAACACCAGAGCAAGTGTAAAACCAATTGATCTTTTAAATATTTCAAAGGACTATCCAATAGAAAGCAATTATTGTCATGATAGCGGTAAGGACAGTGTTTTGCAGTGGTTAATGTTAATTGCTATGTATTGCCAATTTACTTCTTAAGGTATTGCTTTGTAATAGGCAAAGTGATGAGATTAATCTGAATCTAGTACTAGAGGTTGTTTTTTTGTTTGTTTTGTTATGTTTTTTAAGAAAGATTGTTGATAATATTGCAAAAGTAGCATTGTGCAAAGTACATATGGCTCCAGGGAGACAGAAAAGAATTTTGTCTCTGAAGTGTGACTAGTCCAGAAATGAAGGCCGTGCTCATGTCACTCTATGCCTCCATCTTTTCACTTACATCTGCTTCTCCTAAGTCTTTTAATCTGGAAATTTTTGTTGTGAGAGTTTTATGATAGTAAAGTTAGCCGTACTTTCCTGATAAAGTTACTTCTTAGTCATTATTTGGGTTTTCTGAAGATAAAATAATGAAAAATAACTATCATAGCCAATTCAATCCAATATGCATGTAATAACGTCACTTCCGAATGGGTGTGGAGCTGGACTCGGACCTTTGCTCGTGTTACAATGGGGAGGGAGGACAACCACCATCAGCATCAGTTCAACGTCAACATACCTGTGAAGTAGAGACCAAACATACCTCTACACTTCAACTTTTCTTTTAATTACTATTTTTGACAACTACTGTCATTCCCACCACATTTTCTTCTTCTATGAGGTTCAAAAATTTAATACAATGGCTACATGGAGTTCATATGTAATGTTCATGATGATGAGATTGATCAGGGAATTAGCAGGTTACAGTTCAAGTGTGATGGGCTCAGGATCCAGCTCCTTGGTCTGGACAGTCTCTACCCATACCCAAAGGCACGCTCCTCTTAGGCTCTGGCCTTCTTAGCTATGGGACTCCTTGGTCTCTGTACAGACTGGACAAATATTACAAAGTTCTCTTAATTCTGTCCATTATGGCTTCAAAGGCACCTCATTCTACCAGCAAGATAAATTCTACGAGGCATGCCACTTTGCCAGAAGACTCTGGCCAAGTGATATTCAGCTCTCTCACTCCGTGAACTGGGAAGCCACTGGTTTGTCTAGCGTTGATCCTGCTGCTTTTCTACACTACTTCTCTGGTACTCTTCCTTCCACTCTCTTTCGATCTCTGGGTTCAGAGCGCTCTGCCTCCTGGATTGGGGGCGTTCAGTGCAGGGATCCTGGGTCACTATACTGGCTGACTCATTTTTTCCTTGATGTTAATGAGACACCACACCATCCCCCTTGTTGCCTCTGGGTAGGCTCATTTTAAGTCCAACAAAAATGGCAAAGCTGACTCATCTTGACATTAGTGTTCCATATACCTCATTTACATGGTTTCATCTATAGGGCTGTCATGTCCCTTATGTACATTATTAATAAGACATCAAACCCTTTTCATGGACCACTAATACCTTATGTTTGCTTCTATTGCCCTTCCTAGTCAGTTGGTGAGAGTTCTGAAAGACTACAGCTAGAAGGGTCATATCAAATAATTTACTGCATTGCAGGCACCAAAAGTGTTTGGAGGTGTGTGTGCATACGCTTTAGTGTATGATATGGTAGTATGTGACAGGAAGATGTAAGTTATATAAATATAACTAAATGCATAATCGTGCCTCAATCAGGTCTGCATATAAAACATTTTTCTGATTTGAGTTTTCTTGGAAATAGATTATCTGAATGAAAAAGCCTACATATACTTAGGATTTTATATTTATCTACATAAAGTAATGACACTTCCCATAGACTTTTGATGCCTCCTCATACATGTTTGCATTTATTTATCTTGGTGATTTGTTAAAATATAATTTGGAAATCACTGTATTTTGATATTAATTTTTAAAATTAAAATAATAACAGTTATATAACAAAAGGCAGTTCCTCAATTCCAAGTTTTATAATTATTAGGCATAAGAAAGTGTTTTGTTTTCTTACATATTTCATTGTTGTGGTTGATGAGTTGTTTATAAAAAGTAAATGATTTATTTGGCTCTGTTCTCTGGTTCATGAGGCTTATTTGGTTGGCTTTCTATTCCTGATTCTGCTTCATTTGTGAGATTAGGGCATCTTTGTTTTGTTGAAACCTGTAATAATGCACAGCTGGAATTACCCTGGAAGTTTTAATTTGTGCTTTGTTTAAAAAAAAATTTTTTTAGCACACTGCTCAAGGAAAGAACTGAATGGATTTGGAAGGTCTTGAAAATGAGGGTACTTAGATGTGTAATTTATTCTTCAAAAATTTGAAGGTTGACTTATTACCTCCTACATAATAGAGAGGAACCCCCGCTGCCGCTGGTTAAAATGCTTGGATCCGAACCAAAGGCCAGCGGTTCAAATCCTCAGCTGGTCCATGGGAGAAAAACGTGGCTGTCTCCTTCTGGACATGCGAAGAGCACGGAAAAATCTATGGGGTGCTTTTGCCGTGTCAAGAAAGGTTGCTATCAGCTGTAATCAATTCAGTGGCAATGGATATGGTTTTGACATTACACAGGGCACGCAGAGTCAGAGAGGTTGTCTGACCTGCCCATGAATCAGCTCTGACATAACTCCCACCCCTGAGAAGCAGTCTTTCTCTCATTTTGCCATCCAATATTTTCTCACTAGGGGGACTAATTATTTGTGTGTGATAATAAATTCCATAGTTTAATTATCCCCCTAAATCATTTATGATGAATCTTAAACATCCAACCTATTTGTTATTTTACACGGTGAAGGTTTGCATTGACGTCTATGTCTTTAGTGCCGGAGCGATACCTTAAATTCTCCAGAGTGACTATTTCCTTTTTATTGCTAATAGAGGCTCGAGACTACACCTGCCTGATAGGTTATGGTAATGAGGTTAGTAATGAATTTAGGTAGTGACTGAGAATGTCCGAAGAAACCATCTCTTTAATTTATCAGCAATCCTGATAGGAGAGAGATGTGATTCAATCAACCATGCCTTATCATGAAGCCTTAGTACAAATTAAGAAGATGGAAGTTCTTTGGGCTTCAGGAAAGACTTGGTGAAAGACTTTAGTACAGGTCTACAGCCCCCAGTAGCCCATCAGACACCATTCTGTTACATGAACTTGCTACATGAGACCATACATTTTTGCTTATTTGTTTTATTTTAAAGGGAAAACATCTCCCCTGCCAACGTCTCTCTCTCTCTCTCTCTCTCTCTCTCTCTCTCTCTCTCTCTCTTTTTTACTTCATCATAATGGCTCCAAGATCCCAGACCAGAGACTGGCAGCACTAGGGCACAAGTAAAATTCAGGCCAGTCCGGCAGATGACCCTGCTCCGGAGCAGGCTCCTAGGTTTGTTAGGGTGGGTAGACCTGTGGGTGGGTCGAGGCATGCTCTCTCTCCTTCTCACTTCTTCTCCTGGATCTGTTCTAACAGTTGCTTTCTTAGCTGCTGCTCCTGCCTCCGTTCATTCCTTTGATCTCTGTCAGCAGGTGTAAACATGATGTTTGTGCAATGCCCAAATCACATAGCGTGCCGTTTCGTAGAATGTCTGGTTAATGTTAAGAGATGCATCCCTATGCTTGAGGGGGCCCTAAAAGTACATGGAAGGTGCACATTGGGAACCTTCCCAGACTGCCTTATGTGCCTCTTCATTTGGATCATTTTCCCGATAATCACATTGTAATCACACATACAGCATTTTCAGAGTACGCGGAGTTGTTCTAACACATTATCAAGCCTGAAGATGCCTGTTAGAAGTGAGGGGACCCTGGGGACCCCAAAGTTTATGGGTGGTATTCTGAAAGTGTAATGGGAAATCTCCCAAACTGTAGTCAGCAAGCCTGAAGTGAGGATATTGGGGGGGCCCCTGCCTACCCTACTTCCAACTGGATTATGTAATCTTCCGTAGATGTGGCAATCTGCAGATGTATGCCCCTCCACTGGTCTTCTCTGACCAGCTGCAGTGGTGAGGGTCAGGAACAGGTAGTGCACCTGCAAGGAGGAAGAGGAAAGAACTCAATTTGATTCCATTGATTGACTCAATTTGCAACGGAATGAAAAGAATTGAATGAATGCATCTTAACGATGTCATAAACCAAGTATTCACTCCACTGATGCTTACCACCAGGGGATGTGTAAAACAACATTATTATATCATTCTGTTCACACTTCTTTAAGAGATGAATATCCCCATGAATAATTCCACTTGCGGAGACTCATAATAGCTACATAGCAGATTATAATTTATTATTCTTTTTTTTAATTATGAACTTTGGGGGGGTGGGCAGTAGGAAACATTTCGAGAATATACCCCAAACCAAATTAAGTCAATGATGACTCATAGTAACCCCTGTGAGTTTCTCAGACTAATTGTTTATGGTGGTAGAAAGCCAAGCCTTTCTCCCCAGAGTGGAAAGGGCCATCAAAGCAAGGTCGTAGAAGAAGGTTCAGGCATTGTATTCTTGATGCATCCAGCCACATATTCCAGTATTTCCTTTCTTAGTTTCTCTATCCAGCCTCCATTTGTCCATTTTTTTTTTTAGGTTTTGAAATGGCATTTTATTGATCTATTTTAATTTTAATTTTTTTTATTTTAACAATTTATTGGGGCTGATACAATTCTTTTCACAGTTCATACATATACATACATCAATTGTATAAAGCACATCTGTACAGTCTTTGCCCTAATCATTTTTTTCTCTTTTCTTCTTTTACATTTTATTAGGGACTCAAACAACTCTTACCACAATCCATACATATACATACATCAATTGTATAAAGCACATCCATACATTCCCTGCCCCAATCATTCTCAAGGCATTTGCTCTCCACTTAAGCCCCTTGCATCAGGTCCTCTTTTTTTTGTCCCCCTCCCTCCCTATTCCCCCCTCCCTCATATGCCCTTGGTAATTTATACCTCGTTATTTTGTCATATCTTGCCCTATCCGGAGTCTCCCTTCCCCCCTTCTCTGCTGTCCCTCTCCCAGGGAAGAGGCCACATGTGGATCCTTGTAATCCGTTCCCCCTTTCCAACCCACTCACCCTCCACTCTCCCAGCATCGTCCCTCACACCTTTGGTCCTGAAGGTATCATCCACCCTGGATTCCCTGTACCTCCAACCCTCATATGTACCAGTGTACAGCCTCTGTCCTATCCAGCCCTGCAAGGTAGAATTCGGATCATGGTAGTTGGGGGGAGGAAGCATCCAGGATCTGGGGGAAAGCTGTGTTCTTCATCGATACTACCTCACACCCTAATTGACCCATCTCCTCTCCTAAACCCCTCTGTGAGGGGATCTCCATTGGCCGACACTTGAGCCTTGGGTCTCCACTCTGCACTTCCCCCTTCATTTAATATGATATATATATACATATATACACATACATATATACATATACACATATATACACATACATACACACACTTATGTCTTTTCTTTTTTGCATGATGCCTTATACCTGGTCCCTTGGGCACCTCGTGATCGCACTGGCCGGTGTGCTTCTTCCATGTGGGCTTATTTGCTTCTGAGCTAGATGGCCGCTTGTTCACCTTCAAGCCTTTAAGACCCCAGACACTATCTCTTTTGATAGCCGGGCACCATCAGCTTTCTTCACCACATTTGCTTATGCACCCATTTGTCTTCAGCGATCCTATCATGGAGGTGTGCAGTCAATGATATGATTTTTTGTTCTGTGATGCCTGGTAACTGATCCCTTTGGGACCACTCGATCACACAGGCTGGTGTGTTCTTCCATGTGGACTTTGTTGCTTCTGAGCTAGATGGCCGCTTGTTTATCTTCAAGCCTTTAAGACCCCAGTCACTATCTCTTTTGATAGCCGGGCACCATCAGCTTTCTTCACCACATTTACTTGTTCACCCACTTTGGCTCCAGCCGTTGTGTCGGGAGAGTGAGCATCATAGAGTTCCAATTTAATAAAAGAAGGTATTCATGCATTGAGGGAGTGTTTGAGTAGAGGCCCAAGGTCCTTCCGCCACCTTAATACTTGACCTATAAATATAGACACATAGATCTATTTCCCCATCCTCCTATATATATTTGCATGTACATGTCTTTGTCTAGACCTCCATGAATGCCCTTTGACTCCTAGCTCTTTCCTCCATCTCCCTTGACCTTCCTCCTGCCCTACTACCATGCTTCATCGCCACCTGGGCTAGAGTATACCTCTTCTCTAAGCAACCTTACCCTTGATCATTTCCCACCAGGCCTGCCACTCCCCCTTCTCTACCATTTGGGGTCCCATGTTTTTCCCTTGTCCCTGGGTTTGTTAACACCACTTCCTTACTCCCCCTACCCCCCCCACCCCAAGTCCCCCCGGAACTGTCGGTCCCGTTGTTTTTCATCCAGATAGTTCATCCAGCCTGTCCTATTCAGACAGACCTGTGGAGTCACTAACATGCACGAAAACTAGACAGAGGAAAACAAAGCAACAGTATACAACCAGACAACAAAACAACCAAAACAAACCACTGAAAAAGAACAGAACAAAACAGTTCACAAGAGAAAAGCTTGTAGTTAGTTCAGGGATCATTTGCTGGCCCTTAGGAGCGTTTTCCAGTCCAGTCTGTTGGGGCACCACGCCCTGGCCCCAAAGTCCACTTTCAGCATTCCCTGGGGACCTTGCCACTCCATTCCCTTGCTGTTCCGCTGCACTCCCCCAGTGATTTGCCTAGGTGTGGTGGTATCAGTTCAGGTGCAATTCCCACACTGTGTCTCCGGTGCTGTCCCCTGTATCGCCCTTAGTCACTGAGGGGCATCATGTCTCATAGTAGGGCCAGCCATGTTGTTCTCTCTGTGGACTGGCTGCTCTACTCAGGAACATCATCATCACGGCCTGGTGGGCCAGGCTGTGCTCCACTCTCTCCTCCTGCCCCTTCATCTGCTCCCGTGTGCTCTGATCAAATATGTCCATCTCCCATAGCTGCAGAGTCAATGTCGTCCTTTGGAACAAATTCTTTTTGGGGGAGGGGCAGGAATCCACTTAATTTATGGTGCTGGGGCCAGCCTCCCAGACCTCTCCACTGGTTCCCTCCTCCATTTGTCCATTTAAGTAGACTTTTTGTATTGCTCTTTGATTATTCATTCAACAAGGAGCGACAGTAATTTCTATTTCTTTCAATAAACATGGCAGTGACATACTTTAAAGGGTACTTGAGAAAGTAACAAAAGTAAGTAGAGTATATAAATAAAGAGGAAGACCTTCAAGGAGATGGCTTGATACCCTGGCCACGACAGCGGATTCAGATCCAAGAGTGATCATGAGGATGACGTGCGACCCAGGCAGTTTGTTCTGTTGTGCACCAGGTCACCACGAGTCAGAGCCAACTGGACAGTTCTAATAAGAACAACAGCAACCTAGTTCAAAGGATGTAAATTTTAAGCAAACTAAATTCAAAAGGCACTGGTGCCATACTAGAAAACACCAACATTGACAAACAGAGACAACTTGAAGGAGTGGGGACACTAGTTGGGCTTTTATATGTAGACAGATCCTGAACTGATTCCTAAATCCTATTGTCCTTGTTAACTGCCCTTGATGTGGGGTCCTAACTCATGGTAGGGGAATTACTAGCATTCATATCCCACTGCGTATTAACTCACAATGCCACCCCCCCCACACACACACCAAGAGGTCTGAAAACATAAGATAACACAAAAACATGAATACAAATGTACCAGCTTTATTAACATTAGTCAGAGACTGGAAACATCCCTGAGGGTCCATCTGTTCATGAATGGATAAATATATGCTTTATGCAATAGAATTACTCAAGAGAAAGAGAAATAAATAAGAAATAGGTTCTGAAATTTTTTTAGAAATAAGCATCATTTTGAGAAAAATAAACTTGTCATCTGAGACCACATATTTTATCATTTTTTTATAAAATGGTCAGAGTTAGAAATCAAATTAATACCTGCATAGGGCCAGGAGGATTACTCTTACTGGGTTCAGGGTATTTTTTATAGCAACAAAAATATTTAATAATAGAAATCTAACGATCTATGCAAAATTTCCCTTGGTGTATCCAGTTGTCTGCATCAAGCACATTGCAAGCATCTGATAAACCAAACGTCCATCGTCCTTTCTCTCCACCACCCACAAAGGTGCACTCCTCTGTTTCCTTAGTTGTCAGGCTACATGCCTTGGAGTCATAAACGGTTGTCTCTTGCTTTCATTCCCTACTTTCCAGTCAGTCTGTTAGTAACTTCTACCAACCTAAGTCTGAAATGGATCTTCTCCCTCACTCTCACCCTCTGTTACCTCTAAGAACACACCTCTGCGCATCTCCACAGCCGTTAGAGTGACGGTTTCAACCACACACCAGAACACGACCTTCCTTGTTCAAGATGCTCCAACAGTGTTCCATCACACGTCAGATCTCAGCTGCTTTCTCACTGTCCTCAACACCTCCGTCTTCCCTGCTTTTGAGCTGCTCCAATGCCCTTCAGAGTCTTCGGAAATGTCCTCTGCTCTCTGAGATGGTTCTGAGCTTCCCAAACTCTTCAGAGAATATTCTTCTACAGCATGGACCAATTTTCCATAGATAGTTGCATGATCCTTCCCTCCATCCCAGCAGCCCTGGTTGCCTAGTGGTTTGTGCATTGGACTGCTACCGACAAGACCCGCAATTGAAAACTAGCAGCCACTCCGTGGGAGAGATATGAGGTTTGCTACGCCCATTGTACACTCTTGGAAACCCACAGGGACGGATCTGCCCTGCCCCACAGGGTCACTGTGAGTCCGAGTTGATGTGGTGGCAGAGAGTTTGGTTATTTAAGAGTTCCTTCAGCCTGTCAGTTCTCGGTTTCTTGTCACCGGCTCAAGAGGCTCCACAGTTACTCCGCAACACCTTGCAACACCGGCTCAAGAGGCTCCACAGTTACTCCGCAACACCTTGCCCTTTTAAAATGTATTAGATTATTTTCAAGTACAACAGCATTTGTTTATTCATATATTTTCTGTGTCCCCTCTTAGAACACAGCCTCCCTGAAAGAGACGTTGTCTGTTTTCTGACACATGATATCCCAGGGTCTAATGAATCTATGTCAGACACGGAGTAGCTATTCTCCCGACTGTGTATTGAATAAACATGTATGTGGGGTCTAACCCCACAGTGGAATGGTCCTGCAGAGTGATGTGCACAACTGAAGAAGACAAAGAGAGACAGGGGTGTCCCAGGGGCTCAACTCCATCCTCGGGAGAAACAAGAATGGGGAGAGTGGTTTTAAGTCTATTTAAATGGGGCTTATGTAGTTCTTCAGACACGCAAGCCTCTTAACACACATACACATCAGACAAATGGGCAATGCACCAGTCTTGACTACTGCAAGTCCTCAAGAGGAATAATACCTCAAGGGGAGTACCAGTTATGCAAGGGACGAGAGGGACAAAAGTGCTCCTTAAGCTAAGGGGCAAAGGGGACAAATACCCTTAGAGGTCCGTTAACTGCATACTTGCAGAACCAGGTGGTCAGTTGGATACAGCCTTATATTATTAGCATGTATGGGAGGTAGATGAGATGCAGAGAAATGCCATTCCTGGAATGTATGTATTACAGCGCTTTCCATGTCTTGACGGTGGAGGCAAGCCTTGCACCAGGGATGGCGTGTAATCCCTGTGGTAGTGGGTGCTGAGAACCGACACATACACTTCTTTCCAGGTCCTCGGTTTCCCACATTTATTTAAACCAACGGAGTTACTGGACCTGCATGATCTAAGCAATTTCATGCAAGATGGCTATTTGCCCTAGAAAACCCATAATCTTAGGGTGTAATCAAGTCTACTTGGGGCACACAGCTCCCCCATGTAATAGAGTGGAATTGTGCAATAGGGTTTCTTTTTTTTTTGTTCTTTCCTTTAAAAAATCATTTTATTGGGGCTCATACAACTCTTATCACAATCCATACATCCATCCTTTGTGTCAAGCACATTTGTACATTTGTACATCATCATTCTCAAAACACTTTTGCTACTTGAGCCCTTGGTATCAGCTCCTCATTTTTTCTCCTCCCTTCCCATATTCCTCCTCATAAACTCATCATAATTTATTAATTATCATTATTTTGTCATGTCTTACACTGTCCAATGTCTCCCCTCACCCACTTTTCTGTTGTCTGTCCCAGGGAGAGGGTCATATGTACATCCTTGTGATCGGCTGTCCCTTTCTACCCCACCTTCCCATTATCCTGCTGGTATTGCTACTCTCCTTCTTGGTCATGAAGGGCTTATCTGTCCTGGATTCCCTGTGTTTCCAGCTCTGTTCTGTACCAGTGTACATCCTCTGGTCTAGCCAGATTTGTAAGGTAGAATTGGGAACATGATAGTGGGGAGGAGGAAGCATTAAGGAACTAGAGGAAAGCTGTATGTTTCATCGGTTCTACACTGCACCCTGACTGGTTCGTCTCCTCCCCATGACCCTTCTGTAAGGGGATGTCCAGTTGCCTACAGATGGGCTTTGGGTCTCCACTCCACACTCCCCCTCATTCACAATGATATGATTTTATTTCTTTGATGCCTGATACCTGATCCCATGGATACCTCGTGATCACACAGGCTGGTGTGCTTCTTCCATGTGGGCTTTGTTGTTTCTGAGCTAGATGGCTGTTTGTTTACCTTCAAGCCTTTAAAATCCCAGATGCCATATCTTTTGAAAGCCAGACACCATCAGCTTTCTTCCCCACATTTCCTTATGCACCCACTTTGTCTTCAGAGATAGTGTTGTGAAGGAGAGCATCATGGAATGCCAGTTTAATAGAACAAAGTGTTCTTGCATCGAGGGAGTACTTGAGTGGAGGCCCAATGTCCATCTGCTACCTTAATATTAAACCTATAAATATATGCACATAGATCTATTTCCCCATTCTCATATATAAATATATTTATATATGTACATTCCTGTATTTAGACCTCTGTAAATGCCCTTTGCCTCCTAGTTCTTTCTTCTATTTACTTTTACTTTCGTCTTGTCCCACTATCATGTTCAGCCTTCATTTGGGTTTCAGTAATTCCTCTTGGTTTCATTTCCCTTGATCAAACCCTACCAGGTCTCCAACACCCTCCTCACCATAGATTTTGGATCACTTGTTGTTCCCTTGTCCCTGGGTTTGTTAACAGCCCTTCCTTTCCCCTGCCTCCCCGTCTCCCATGCCACCCCGCCCAGAACTGTCTGTTCAGTTGTTTTCTCCTGCAGATTATTTATCCCACCTATCTTATCTAGATAAACTTACAGAGATAATAATATTCACAAAAACAAGACAGAGCAAAACACCAACAAAAGAAAACAAAACAACAACAAAAACCAATGACAGGGGAAAAAAGGCCTGTCAATAGTTCAAGGTCTGTTTGTTGACCCTTAGGGGTATTTTCCAGTTTAGTCTGATGGGGTGCCACACCCTGGCCTCAAAGCCTATTTTTGCTATTCCTGCAGGATTTCCTTGCTCTGCTCCCCTTGGTGTGCTGCTGCACACCCTTAGTGTTTTGCCTTGGTGTGGTGGGTCCAGATCAGACACAATTCCTGCACTGTATCTCCAGTGTTGTCCCCTATAGGGCTTGGGATGTCATGACTTGTTTTGGAGTTGGCCATATGGTCCTCTCTGTGCATTGGCTGCTGTGAGCAGGGATATCATCCTCAAGACTTGGTGGGCCAGGTTGTGCTCCCCTCTCTCTTCCTCTCCCTTCATTTGCTCCCGTGTGCTCTGATCAGACATGTCCCTCTCCCTGAGCTGCAACTTCAGCACTGTCCTCTGAAATAAATTCTTCAGGGGGAAGGGAGGAGTATCCATGTCATTGGGATTGGGGCTGTCCCCTCAGACCTCTCTATTGGTTCCCTGCTTCATTCTGATATGTTGCATTCACATCTTGGAGTACCGGGTTGAAGTCTGGTCTAGGGTTTCCAAGACAGTAATCTTTATAGAAACACATTACCCGACCTTTCTCCTGAGAGGCTGCTAAATGGATTCAAACTGCCAACTTTTCAGTTTTCAGCTGACTACACAACCAATATGCCAGCTGGCTAAAAGGTGCCATAGCTGGGAATAGAAAGGTCTTCGTGGAAGTAGGGTATACTGAATAGGATATGATTTAGGAATGAGGTGAGCCTGGAGAAAACATTTGAAAAAAATGGGGGTTGGCTTTTTTGGCACCTTCAATGTTGGTCTGCTTTGTCTTCTCACATCTGCCACATGTTTACAGCCAGTTTAAAATGCCTTCATGGATCTGCAGGGAAGAAACCGGAGAGAATGCTAGCAGTGGGTGGGAGGATTTCCTAGGGGAGCTAGGCCTGAAAGGCTTGGGCTAGCTTAAGGCATTCAATTTCAGTTTGGGGACTGTGAGTCAAGTCAAACCAGTCTCCTGGTAGCATTCAGCCTGAGGTCTCTGAGTCGGCCACACTGCTCTCTAGCCTCAAATCAACCGACTCGCCTGCAGCCTCAGGGACTGGAGTGCACCTCTGCAGATTGGAAGAGTCCTTTCAGTAACACTGTTAAAACAAACAACCAAACCAAACCAAATAAACAGACTGCTTTCCCAGAGTTGGTTGTGACTCAGAATGGCCCTGTAGAATAGGGTAGAGCTGCCCCACAGGGTTTCCAAGCCTGTAAATATATATATATGTAGACACAGATCGCCGCATCTTTGTCTCATAGAGTGGCGCAGGCTTGCAGTCAGCACCCAAGTGCTTTCATCACTTTGACCCCAGGGATCTCTGAATAGAATTGTTACCAGTAGTGAAAAGGATGCTTTGCACATAGTAGAGAGCAAGCAATATCTCCATATTATATATTATATATATTCGAAGGAAAAATAGTCGTCTCCAGTACTCAATTAATTCATTAGCTCTGTTTTCTCAAAGGTTTTAAGAAATTATATTTCATCAAAGCATGCATTTTTTAAGGGAAAGTGCCTAGATTTAATGTCTTTGCCGACTTTAATCTCATTTTCTTAAAAAAGTATCTAATATTCCAGACTCCACTCTTTAACATGGAAAGAAGCATAATATTTGGGGAAATTTTTTTTTAATCTGAGGTTCACCCAAAATGTCAAAGGAACAGATTAACGATGTTCAGGGCCACCCCAGGCAAGTCCCTGCAGTAAGGAAATCAGGCAGGAGAGGGGCTTATCTTTCTTATTAGATTTATCTCTTTAGGTGAATTCCTTCTCTAACCCTCCATTTGCTCTTCTAATTAATAACAGCTGAGCTAAACAATCATGTATTTTTAAAATGAAAATACTCTCAAGGAGTCAGCACAGATTGTCATAGGAGATATCAGCCTGTGTGGGTTTGCACAAGGATGAGAAATTGGGTGGAGAAGGATATGCGGGGAAATGCAATGTTCTTTTTGAAAACCTAGATATAATTGTTATAAAAATTTAGACATTTTCCAATTCAACATTTATGTGAACAATTCAGTGGAAACAATTACATCAATCAAGTTGTGAAATTATTACCAATTTCCGTTGCCAAATTGTCTATCCCCGTAGGTAAGCAGTCTCTGTTACCAGAAACATCTTCCAAAGCCATTTTCCTGAAAAATGAAAATTAATATTGATTCAGTGTTTCTGCGTGTCTCGTGGTCAGTTTTAAACATTTTCCAAGCAGACTTGTCTTTCTCTCACACACATATCTATGCAGTAAATGTATTTATCGGAGCTCCACAATATTTTTGAAAGGTTAAATTGTTGATATCTGTTACTGAGACAGTGCAGCATTTCTACTGTCAGAGTCCATAATACAAACTGAGTCCTCTCTTTGCAAATTTGGACCAATAAACATTTTTTCTTGGTCAGATATAAACTGCAAATGAGAAAATACTTCATTGCTTTTAAATTTGAAGTGGGGAAGTGGGGAGTCCTTGCTTCCCACTCCAAACAGAATCCAAACTATAATTCTTTGATATTTGTTAGTGTGCAAAGCAAATCCAAGCTTTTGAGTTGGATTGTTACATTGTTCTTAATAGACTACACACATGGAGGGAAAGAGCTCAAGTCATATTCCACAGAAGGGACAAATGAAAAATCATTCCTTTTATATTTTCTAGGAAATTCATCTTCTTCACTGCTCAGTTCACACAAATGCAACAATAAAAAGCAATTCTATCCCCATGGTAAATATTCCACACAAGACTTCTTTAAAGTGTTGAAAAGCTAGGCTGTTACTTTGGGGACTAAGGTATACCTCACTCGAGCCACAATTGTTTTCAGTTGTCTCATATACAAGTGAAATTTGAACATTGAGTGAGGAGGACCAAAGAAGAATCTATGCATTTGAGTTATGGTGCTGGCTAAGAATATTGAAAGTATGATGGAAAATGAACAAACAGATCTGTCTTGGAAGAACTATGGTCAAAATTCTCCTTGGAAACAAGGGTGGCGAGACTTGGCCTCACCTATCTGGACGTTATCAGGAGCGACCAGTATCCTCCTTGATAAAGTAGAGAGATGGAGAGAAAGAGGAAGACATTCCGCATGATGCATTGACACGGTGGCTGCATTGATGAGCTCACATCTAAGAGCAATGCTGAGCATGGCCCAGGATGGGGCGAGGTTTCCTTCTGTTGTACACAGGGTCACCATGAGTCAGAACTGACTAGATGGCACCTAGCAACAGCCCTCATCTAATGTTAATACTGAACATTAGATGAAGAAATCGATTTGTCAAATGCACAGAATGACATTACCCTGATATGTTTCCCTTTCTTAGAGTAAAAACTGCTCTTTGAACACACGAGATTATGATGTTATTGTACAAAATACCCGGTGGTTTCAGCAGCTTTGATCTTATGAGATGTCTTCATGCAGGCAAGTGTGGCAGCTATATAATCTGCCGACTTGAGAAGGGGTGGAGTTTAGCCTGTCAATCAGGTCGCAGCTTGATGAACTCATTTGGAGGCACTATGGAAATAAATAGCCCACTGGAGGTGGGACACAGAAGCATTCTCTGCTTAGTCTTCCTGATGAGAAGACACAGTGAGCTATGCTAGAGCCCTGGAGCTGGAGGAGCCATGTGGAGACCCACACCAGCACTGAGATGCTTATACCCCCACTGGATCCATAAGACTTTCATCCACTGACCTGTGATCTTCCTCCATTCGGCACCATTGCCTGTGTTGTGTGAGTCTGAAGAGGAGTTTATAGATTAGTATCGGACGTATGGGCTAATATCAGACTTATGGGCTTGATCTGGACTGGGGTGGGATGTTTTCTCAATGTACAATTGCTCTTTGATATAAAGTCTGCTCTTACATATGAGTATCTCTGGATTTGTTTCTCTCGTCAACCTGTACTAGCACACAAAGGATGGTTGATGCACAATAGAAATAACAGCAACAACAAAAGAATTTCAAAACTAAGATGAGAGTCATAGTGTAGAGATGCCAAGCTTAAGAGATTTTATGAAATATAATTTTTAAGACAAAAGTAAGAACAAAACATTGGAGTCGCTTTATAGCTCTCTATAGTTTAGGATTGATAAATATTACATTGCCAACCCTTGCAATATTCTTTTGATGACAATTCACATTGTAAATTTTTAACGTTACACATAATAATTCACAGAGTTGACCTATAAGCTGCGTGTGATCTGTTTTGATAGTGTAGATAATTTTGATGCTACTTTTATATCTGACCTTTGAAAGTGGAATGTTAAGATGTGCTTTAGAGATAATGAGATGCTGGAGAAAACAATAGAGTTGTCTGTCAGAGTACTCTTTGAAAATAACAAGATAAAAATTATACTAGATGATGCAGATACAAGATGAAGAAAATGTCTTAAGTCAATTGCACACAGAAGAAGAAATGAGGATAATATAAGGGGTCTGCGTCAACTTTAGAAAAGCCTGAAAGAGGAATGGGAAAGGCAAGGATATGATTATTCAATCCATTATTATTATTATTTTGGTTTCAAATCTGTCTTCTTTGTAAATGGTATCCTCAGTCCTCAGAATGGTGCCATAAATCACATTACTAAAATAATATGTGACTTGGTGGAGGCCATATTGGAAGCCTATCTTCTAAATTGCCTAAGAAGGTGGAGTTTCCATGGCTTCTGAAATAAATTGACTTTGAATTCTGCCCCTCCATGTATATAGATAACCATTAGATGTAAGACTACCACTTCATTCTAATAATTTATGAGTTCCATGCATTTGAAATTCTCCAAATGTGAGACATAGCCCTTCAGTGTTTGAAGGATTACCTTTCAGTTGGCCTGTTCTGATGAATTCTATGCAGTGACAATGAAGCACGTTTGTTTTTGTTTCCCAGATATTATTACATTGATAAAATTAATACAGCTAAGGCATGATGTCAATGTCACCAGTTAGTATGCTGATCTTTTATCAGCTCTCTTGGAATGAAATTGTCTTTAGGGCTGCTTCATAGGTATGTGTGTACACATGTATGTGTGTGAGTGTGTACACATGCATGCAAATATGCTTAAGCCCACACATGATGCATGATTCTGTTAGTCATCTTGAGTCCCTGGGTTGTGTGCATTGTTAACATGCCTGACACTAACTGGAAGGTTTGCTATTTTAGTGTATTCAGAGGTGCATTGGAAGGAAGGCGGGGTGATCTACTTCCAAAATATCAGTCATCCGTTCAGTGACCTGTCTAGAAAGTCTCTCTGAGTCACCATCAACTAACTGGCAGTGAATTTAGTTTTTTGAGTTTTGCATTTCCCAAATGTATTTTTGAATTATTATTATTAACCTGACATAATTCCTTCCAACTTCTTCAAATAAAGAAATTGTCCACCGTGCATCTTTTTATTCATTTTGTTGAATAAACATAAACCATATCAGCAACAACAATAAAAAGCAAACTCCAATTTAATTTTCCCACAATCTGTCGTATTCTGGAAATACTTTCATTTGTAAGCCACTTCTGAAGCTTAAATGACATTCTGAAGTTCACCTTTTCTCCTCGTGTCTTTGCACCACCTTAGCCTCTTCTTAACACGACAGCAGTATGTTCGCCCTCTGATCAAGCTCATCATCTTCCCTTAACTCTTTCTGCACTAAACATACTGATTTCCAAAATCACTGGGCAGATACAACTGACTTTTAGAAATGCAGAACCCTTTTTAACAATAATCAGAAACGGACATCTCTGTGACTTTCTTCTGTTCCCTAGCATACATTGCGTATATTATGCCTCACCTTTCTACGTAAGATCTCAAATCCTGTTTGTCTCCAGCGGAGCCTTTGTTCAGGGGACAACTTGGCCTGCCACTTGAGCAGTATTTTCCCATCTTCTCCCCTTTGAATTTAAAACAAATTCATCACTCAGTGTCCCTTTCTTTAGTGGGGTTTGTTATTTATAAGCAGAGGTTGTTTGCAAGATCAGTTTCATATGGTATTTATTTGGATATTCAATATCTTGCATGTTTTAATATCGAATTAAAAAAGTAAAAAATTCCAGGTAATTGGTTTTATATTTTTATCATTCTGATAAAAATCAGAATTTGAGAAGCAAACAATGTGTCTTCATCTTCCTCAACTCAGTTTCATTCTTACATGGGCAAAGATTTAGATTAGCTGAAAACATACAACGTTTTGATTACCAACTCTATATACATGCAGGTCAGAAGTCCTGGTGAGAGAATGAGTTACACATTGGGTTGCTCACCTCAAGGTCAGCAGTTTGAAATCAATGAATGCGCTGTGTGAGAAAGATGAGGCTGCTCTTCCCATAAACAGCGAGACTTAGAAATGCATGAGGGCAGTTCTGCCTTGTCCTATACAAAGTATGTGTGAGTGAAAAAGCCCGATTATTTTAATAATATTTCGTTCTGTTTATGGATACAAAATTTCCTTTGATTCTTTAAAACTTTTCTAGGGAGTGTATTGTGCAGGCCAGATCATTATGTATTTTTAATATTTACAAGATGAATTTTAAAAAGCAGAACACTAAAGCTAGAACTTCTTAAGTATCATTCATGTTTATTTTTAAATAATTAAAATAACAATGGTACGTTGTTTACCTGTTCTATGAGACAGTGGGTACTCTCTCTCCCTCTGTCTCCTTTTCCAGTAGGACTTCTCTGAACTGCCTGCTACCTCTAGGTGATCTTTTAAATTATTATTAGTTTTTAAGAATCTACTTTATTTTTGTTGCTGAAATACACACAGCAGAAAATCTAATGATGCAACAATAGCTATACATGCAAGTCAGTGACATGGATGGCATTCCTCAGGCTGTGCAAACATCCTCACTCTCCTTCCCCAAATTGTTCGTTATCCATTAGTGTAGATTCACTTTTCTCATGGAATAGGGGAACCGAATAAAGTCAAATGTAATTTTCCCATCGACCTGCAGCCCTGCTCTTGTCAGACCAAGTTGTGTTGGTTCCTGATCAGTCCAAGGTGACGGCCCCTGGCTGAGGATCCCCTGAAGTATGAGCACTAGAGCGCAGGTAGGATTCACTGACTAGGAGAAGCAGACTGTACCCTGCAGGAATGAGTGGTCAGGTCTCCCCACATGCTCTTCCACTTTGCTTGTTTGGGGAGTTGTGGTTGGTAGGTGCCATTGAGTCAGTTCCGACACAGAGCGCCTCGATATACAACAGAAGGAAACCCTGTCCAGTGGTCTGGCCCCGTCCTCACACTTGTTCCTGTGTTTGGGCCCATTGTTGCAGCCAAGGCGTCAGTCTTCCAGGTGGAGGGTCTCCCTATTTTTGGTGTATCTCTATATTACTAAACATGATGTCCTTTCCCAGAGACTGGTCTATCCTGACAACATGTCCAAAGAATGTGAGATGAAGTCTTGCCATCCTTGCCTCTAAGGAGCATCATGACTATATCTTTGAAGATGGATTGATTTGTTTTTTTTCTTTTTTTGGAAGTCCATGGTACTTTTCTTATTTTATTTATTGATTGATTTTGGCATTTCTCTCTCTCTCTCTCTCTCTCTCTCTCTCTCTCTCTGTCTGTCTGTCTCTCTCTCTCTCTCTCTCTCTCTCTCTCTCTCTCTCTCTCTCTCTCTCTCTCTCTCTCTCTCTCGGTACTTCTCAATATTCTTCTCCAGCACCACAATTCAAACACATTGATTCTCCTTCAGACTTCCTTATTGAATGTCCAAATTTCACATGCATATGAGGCAATAGAAAATATGATGACTTTTATCAGGCAAACTATAGTCCTCAAAGTAATAACCTAGATATTCAACACTTTAAAGAGGTTTTGTGCAGTAGATTTACCCAATGAGCCGTTGACTGTTGCTCTCTTGAGCCTTGATTATGGATCCCAACAAGATGAAATCCTTGACAACTTCAACTTGTTTTTCCCTCCACATATCATATTGTTATCGTTTGATCCAGTAGTGAGTATTTTGGTTTTATTTATATTGACTTATGATACATACTGGAGGCTGCAATCCTTGATCTTGTTTAGCAAGTGCTTCAAGTCCTCCTTACTTTCAGAAAGCAAGGTTGTGTCATCTGCACATCACAGGTTGTTAATAAGAATTCCTGCAATCACGCCACATTCTTCTTTATATAATCCAGCTTCGCTGATTCATTGCTCAGCATACAGAATTAATAAGTATAGTGAGAGGCTACAACCCTGGCATACCTCCTTTCCTGACACAGTATTATAATAAATGATCATTTTAATAAATAAATTTAAAGACATTGTCTTTAGCGTATGTGCCCTCCTCTGGTAACTTCTGTTTTGTTTTACTTCAGAATTTCTCCTTTCCAAAAACTAAGCCATTCTTGTCCCGTATAAATTTGTATGGCAGCCTTTATACAAGAGCAGACAACTCTGCTGGAGCCAGTTCATCCCCTTCTGTGCTCCTGGGATCTCAAAGTTTGTAAAACAGCTTAGGAGAAACAGCATATAGGTTTCTCCTCCCCTGTAAGTTTCTGTTTTTTTTTCTGTGTTTTTCCTTCATCTGTTTCTACATTCAAAAGGACATCCTTCCTGCCTCACAGGTTGAAAATACGATTTTATAGTATATCAACATTGTTAACACCTTTACGCCAGCCAACCACAATGAAAGTCAGCTTGTCTAATGAAGTATCCTTCACTTTGTGTGAATTCAAAATATATTATTTTCAGTTGCCTCTGTATATTTTTTGAAGCAACTGAAAAGTGACCAAAACTTTCACTTTGAAAATCTCAACAAGGCATACAGAATATTACCAAAGTATTTTGTTTTATGTACAGTCTAAATGCAGCCAGACAAAGCATATTTTGCACTTCCTGGTGGATATGCAGATGGATGAGAAAAGCCTAGTTTGCATTTGGATATAGTATCAACAATTTCTAAGTTTCCAGTGGTTTTATAAAAATATTCATAGAAATCAAGATGCTAATTTAAATCTCTTTCTCTCTCTCTTTTTCATCTCAATTCAACATTCCTAAACACCCGAGAACTTTTTTGTTGTTGCTGCTGGTATTACTGTGATTGGATTTGTCCCTTGAAAGCAGGACCGTTTGTAAGATTATAGACAACACTAGAAGGGTCAGCACATCCATTAACCAAAATACCCCTGTGGTTCAAACACGGCACATTTTAGTTCAAGCCTCTGTTTCAGGAAGCGTAGTTTACTCCGTTTCACTGGGCCTTCAAGAGATGTATAGGTGGTCTTCGTTGTGGGAACCCCAAACTATTTCAACAGCCACTATTTCTATTGAGCACTGGTGTTTTTCGGGGAGACAAGAAGCTTTTCATGCACTTAAAAGACCTGATCACAATAGGTGTTTTAATACCCCTTTCTCCATCATCTCCAAATACACATTTCTTTCTGCGCAATGTTCTTCTTTTGATATTTACTTGCTCCATCTATTTGTGCTCATTATCCTGTCTTTAAAACAAGCTGGTCATCAAGTCTTTATTGTTGGCCTTGTCTGAGCCAGGCTGGCATTGGCATTCCCACTTGTGCTTTATTCACTCCACATTGCCATGACTTTCACAGTGTTACAATTTAAGCCAGGATTCTCATGGAACAAAGTTCACGCTAACAATTACAACATGTGGAGTCCTATTCCTCATAGGGAACTGGTCACAGGTGGCCTGTTACTGGGAACCTTGATTGTGAACCTGAGCGGTCAAGGGGAAGAACATTATGATCATCTCTGCGGCTTCCACTTGGTATCGAGAACTGTTTCTTTCAACCCTATATTGTGGGCTGTCTCATGGGTTTTATATTTTTCCCAAAATTCAAGAGCTTGTTTCCCATGTTGAATTGTTGAGAGCCCAGAGACCAAAGACATCTAAACAAAGTAAGACGTTTGGGGCGATCAACCTACAGTTGGAAATGCCTCAGAGGAGTATTTGTTTATTTGCCTTCAGCTGTTGCTGTTTGCTAGAGTGCAGAAATGAAGGATGAAGATAATCATATACCTACACATATTTTTGAATAGTTGGGCGCTGCCAGTAGTCGATGTACCTGCTGCTAACCAAATGATGGGAGGTTCGATTCTAGCCAGTGACTGCAGAAGAGCAAATCTGTCCTTGAAAGCCCTTTTGAGTACAGGTCTACACAGATACATCCCTTAAAAAACAAGACTATTTTAACTGTAATCATGCCAGAGGAAATATACTGATCTTCTAAAAGGAAATCTGAGAAGAGAAAGTTTAACACACCTGTTGTTGTTTGGTGCCATCTGAGCGTGCGAGCCCAGTGCCGCAGCCCCGTGGCCAGTCTGTCTCACCGGGCCCCTTCCTCTTTGCCTCTTGCCCTGTACTTCACCAAGCCTGTCTGTCTGTCTCCAAGGCCCACTGCCTCCTGATAGTGTTTAAAGTAAGTCAGACAAAGAGTCCTCATTCCCACTGTGCCTTTCCCAAGATAATTAAAAAATATAGGAAAAATAAAATATACAAAGTTACCAAACAAAAACTCACTGCATTTTGTTTTGCTTTAATGAATGGTTTGGCCGACAATGAAGATCACAGGTAGCTGAGCAAATCACCCATAACTGTCGAAAGCAGGTCTGGAGTAGAATATTATAGACAAAAAGTCTCAAGGATGCAGCTGTGTCTTCTGAGGCATGTTTATGGCATCTTTTTAGCACTTCCTTCAACTTAGGAGGGACATTTTGACATAAGAAAAGAGACATTGTCCCCAACCAAAGAAAAGTCGGCAAGCATGGAGCTGACGCCCTTTAAAGTCGGCTCCCTCGCTCCTTCCCATTGAGTCCACTGGGACTCCCAGCAGCCCTTTGGGACAGAAGATGGTTGCCGCTACAAGCTTTGGAGGCTCTAAGCTCTAAAGGAGCACACAGACTCCGTCTTTCTACTGTGCAGGGGGCCTGGTGGACATGAACTGCTTGCTGACCCGGTGCTCAGCATCCCAATGAATGACCCACTTAGAACTAATTCTTCCCAGAGTGGAGAATATACCCAAACAGGACTGTGTCCTTGTTTTCATAATTTGGGAAAAATATGATAGAAAGAATCATCCACAGCCTATTTCAAATCTCAGCTGTGTTTCCAAGGATATAGGAAGGGATGGTTAAGGGAATTGATCTGACCAGGGAGATCATGGAAGGTTCATGAGGACCACCTAGGCTGGAGGAAACCATTTAGGGAGACACGACAGCTGATGCAGAGGCCATGGGTTGGACTTTTGAGAAACTGAAAGATGTCCAGAATGGCAATCATTCAGATGAAGAAGGCAGCATGGTACAGAGACTCAGGATGAAGACGTGGTTTAGAACTTGTGCTTTGTTAAAATTTTAGTCCTCTCTTATTTTTCTTTCTTTTTTCTTTCCTTCCTATGTTTTTTAAAAATATCATTTAGTGGGAGTAATTCAAGCATGTCAAGCAGAATTGTACAATTGCTACCACAATCAGTTTCTGAATGTTATTTTTCTTCCTGGGCTCCTTGACATTGTCTCCCTTTTACCCACAATCTACCACTGTAACCCCTCTCGACCCCCCCCCCCCCAAAAAAAGCAACCCTCATTCTCTTTGCTTGCCTGTGTGGAGTGAGGTCATAACTAATGATCACAGCCCGTTACAGGGTTTTTGATGGAGAAAATCAGCAGACTCCCCTTTCTTCTTCTTTTTGAAAAAAATCATTTTATTGGGGGCTCATACAACTCATCACAATCCAATCAACTCCATTGGCACTCTGTTGTTGATTTTTTTGGGGGGATGTTCTTTATTTTAATGAGCAAAGTCAGCAGAATTCTTTTTACACTCGAATCACATATATTTTGAGTTATTAAAGTAGACTTTAACACCACCAATTCACCGGTCTACCAACCAATTGGTACCCAGTACCATGTCAATTGTGACAAGTAGTGACCCCATACAGAGTTTTCAAAATATACATCTGTTGGGGAGCAGGAGTCCTTTGCCCAAAAAGCAGTGAGTGGTTTTGGAATGTGGACTATGCCGTCAGCTGCCCACCACCTGACTCACGTTGCCACCGCTGCTCAGTCATCAACAAAAGACACAAGTATTCAACGTCATTGAGTAGATTGACGCATAGCTGCTGCATAGGACAGGTTACCATGACTCCATGTTTCCAGCATTGCTTTCATGAACTTCTGAGTGTGGATCCAGGCGAGAAAACACCGTGACAATTCCAACCTTTTCTCCATGTATCACAATGTTACCTATTGGTAACATTGGTTCCGTTGTGAGGATTTGGGTCTTCTTTACATTGAGTTGTCATCCACACTGAAAACCAAAGTCCTTGTTCTTCCTCAGCAAGTGCTTCAAGTTCTCCTCACTTTCAACAAAAGACATGTCATTGGTACACCATAGGTTGTTTCTGTCCACCAATCCTGATGCCACATGCTTCTTCATATCGTTCATCTTCTTTGAGTATTTGCTCAGCGTGCAGATTGAACAAGTCGTGTGAGAGGACACAAGCCTGACACACACCTTTCCTGATTCGCAAACCTGTAGTGTTCTGTGCGCACAGCTGCCTCTTGATTTCTGTACAAGTTCCTCATGAGCACAAGGAAGTGTTCTGGAATTCCCATCCTTCTCAAGATTGTCCATTGTTTGTTCTGATCCACACAGTTGAATAACTGGTACCACTTAAATATCTCCCATGTACCCAATGGGAAGGGAACTTACATGTTCCTTTAGAGCCAGGCTGTCACAGAAGGATCAAATTATAAAGATAGAATCCTGGTTAGAGGAGCACTTGGAGCAATTTCAAACAAATGTACCATATAGGCTTCAAATGTCCATAGGAAAAATGGAATTAGTGGAATTTTTGCACAAAATTTTTGAAACCTCTCTTGATGTGGATAACCAACTCTTGCTTAAAATTCCAATCATAAACTCAAATTGGGCCATATTTGTTCTTAGTAATAGATTGTTCTGTTTTTCATCATTATTCTACATACCAATATTACTGTGAAGTCATTACAACAGCTGTCTCTTTATGGTTGCAGATGTTTCGCCTCAAAGAAAATGGCATTGTAAACTTTTTTATTTCTTTTTGGGAACTTGGGTTTTGCCTGCTCTGAATATAAATAAGTATATGTGTGTGTATATATATGTATATATATATGTGTATATATATATATATTTATATATATATATCCTTAATTTTACCTGAAGTGCATCCATTAGCAGAATCTTGAAAGTTAATATTTGTCCTTATCCTTTATTCTCTTGGATTCTAAGAAAACATCTGAATTCCAGATGATGGTCAAGTGGGTAGAGCAACTAGTTAAGGGGAAGAGGAAATTAAAATTTAAAAAGACAGTTATAGAAAAAAAGTAGAATTTCCGTTCTAGAGCTCTGGATAGAGTACTACAGGAAACCCTGGGGCCAGCATGATTCCTTGAGGAAGTGATGCGTGAGCTGAGGGTCCATAGGATGAAAGAGGCTAAGAAGCAATGTTGCAGGGGAATGTAACACAAGAAAAAGGCAAGAGGCCAGGACAGAGGATGCAGACTGTAGCTCATCAATCTCTGGTACTATTTTTGCTTCCATTCATCTTTAGTGTCAGGATGAGTTTAAAATAGTACTGTAAGAATGTAGTGATAATACCTTTGATGTTTACCAAGCATCAGTCAGTGGTGGGGTAATTATTATTATTATTGATAATCATAAGTTTATCATTTCTTTACTTTGATTCATTTTATGCATTGTATTATACATTTTTTCATTTTGTGCCCCCGTTTTACAATAATAATTGTAAAAATAAATTAAATGTACAGTACAACTATCATAATTTGGTTTACTAAAGTCACTTGAGTACTCTAAAGAGAGAAAGACATTGTGTTTATATAGGGGAAAGAGTAAGCATGAGTGTGGGGTAATAATCCAAGATATTAAATGTAAGATAAAAAGTACAGGTGAAAACTTTAGCAGTTAGCTTCTAAAGTGGCTATTTCGATCCCTTGAAAATTCCCGTTGTTCTTTCTAATTCCTACAATTACATTATCGATTTAATCTTCTGTAAAGGTAGAGACTCGGGACTAATTTCTGCAACTGGATCAAGAATCCATACGTCTGCTAGGTGACCCCCAAGGAGCTGGATGGTTGACTAGCAGCTCCCAATTGCTCTCTTGCTAGGGCACCCTTGGGCCCTCCAAACCCTGTGTAACGATCAAAGTAGTATGTTGTGCTTTGTAGGAAACCATGTCTCCTCTGCAGATAAAGTGAACTCTGACCTTTCTCTCCCACCTGAAGTCAATTATCTACACCCTAAACTGTAGATGGCTTTCTTGGATTGTCCGTCATGCCCTGTAATTGATCAAATCATTTCTATGTGCCTCTAGAGGGAGAGCCATGGATAAACTGTTTAAGCTTTTATAAAGTTCAGAACCACAGCTCCCAGGTTGCTGCTGTCAACCTACAAATGTCCCTTTAGTTTGTTCCATCTCAGTCACGTGAGCTCTTAGATAGTGAGTCCACACTGCACATTTTCTCTCACAATTTTATTTCTTTTTTCATGCATATTATCTCTAGCAGTTAGCCATCAGCTTGTTAGAACTATAAGATGTGTATTAGATACCCATGAGGCAGGTAATTGGGTTACCATTTAAATCAAGGATATCACATATGTGATTTTATTTTACCCAGATAAAATAGTACATTAGGTCATCCTTCTCTCTAAAACCTTCTGTTTTGAATTCACCCTGTAATGCTTGCTTCCAAAATGCATAGGGATTGAGTTGAATTTATTGCACTTATTCATTATTTGCCATTTTCTTACAGTACAATGTGTTTCTCTTCAATAAACCTGAAGCAAAAAGCCCACAGGAGTGTTGACTATGTCTCTTCTTTTTCCCTAAGTGAAAGCTTATGAGAGAAAGAGAAAATCTCATGCAAAGTTTATCAGTGAATGGCTCTAATACTAGATCCGCCTTGTGGCAGTAGGACGAACATGTGGCATTAGAATAAACATCTGCTACAAAAAGAAAAATGCTCTTTATGAAAAGTTTCCCTAGCAGTTTAAATCTGTGGAATTTTGAAAATTGTGTTCTATATATTTGTTAACCTTAATGACATTAATATCCATTATCCAAAGAAGAAGATAACTCATTATCTAGAAACTCATTTTCCAAGTTGTATCCATATGGATGGAATTATGTGCAAAAACTACCAGTGTTTTACCCTACTAGTTATCTGAGAAGGAACCCTGGTGATGTGGCAGGTTATAAGCAACCTAAATATGGATGGTTCAAATCCATGAGATTTGGCAATCTGCTTCCATAAAAATTACAGCCTCAGAATCCAATGGGACACTTCTGGCTATAGAGTGGCAAGTAGCCAGAATTCACAGGACTGGATAGCAGTGTGTGCTGGTGGTGGTGCATAGCCGTGCACTATCAGCTTTCTTGCCATATTTGCTTATGCACCTATTTTGTCTTCAGTGATCGTGTCGGGCAAGTAAGCATCACAAAACATACTAGAACAGAGTTCTTGCATTGAAGGAGGGTCCGAGTAGAGGCCCAATGTCTATCTGCTACCATAATACTTAATATATATATATATATATATATATAGACTTATATCTCTATTGTTAAATATTAATATATTTACATATATACATGCCTGTATTTATACCTCTATGAATGTATTTTGTCTCCTGATTCTTTCCTCTATTTCCCTTTTCTATCCTCCTGTCCCACTATCATGCTAGACCTTCATTCGGTTCTCAGCACTTTCTCTCGGCTGCATTGCACTTGATCAAACCCCACAGGGCATTCTACACCCTCCTTGCCATCAATCTTAGATCACTTGTTGTTCCCTTTTCCTTGAGTTTAATGGCTCCCGCAAACCTTCCCCCCACCTCCTACTCTCCCATGCCTTCCCCAACCCTGAACTGTTGGTCCCACACTTTTCTCCTTGGGGTTGTTTATCCTGCCTATCTTATATAGATGGTCATAGGGCAGAAAAGAGAGAGAAAACAAAACAAAAAAGCCTAGTTCCAGGCCTGTCTGCTGACCCTTATGAATGTTAGCTGATAGGGTTTGATGAGGTGCCCATCCCTCTCCCCACCCACCCCCAGCCCTCCAGTTCAAAGTCGATTTTTGGAATTCCTCATGAACTTCTTTGCTTTGCTCCCCTTGCTGCTCTGTTGTACAACCTTCCGTTGTGTTTTGCCCCCACTCCAAGGAGAGGTGGGAAGGGGGGATAGACAGGGCACAATTCCCACACTGTGCCTCCAGTGCTGTCCCCTGGAATTCTGTGGGTCAGTGAGGGGCTTTGTATCTTATGGGGGGGCTAACCCTACAGTCCTCTCTGTATTGGATACTCAGAGAAGGCGTGTTTTCCTCAAGGCTTGGTGGGCCATGATACTGTTCTCTCTCTCTCTCTCTCTCTCTCTCTCTCTCTCTCTCTCTCTCTCTCTCTCTCTCTCTCTCTCTCTCCCCCTCTCCCTCTTAGTTTGCTCCTGTGTAGTCTGGGCAGAACTGCTGCTGTCCCCAGACTGTATCTTCAGTGTTGTCCCCTGTAGTGCATTCTTCAGGAAGCTGGGGGAGTGACAGGGGGGTGCATCATACCTGGATCTGGGCTGGGCCTGAAGAACTCTCTCTTAGTTCACTGCTTCCTTTTTATAATTAGAGTTCAGAAAATTTGGTATAGATATTTGTACGGCCCTCAGGTTCATAAATGTATTCATCATGTGGAACATAATTAGAAAAGAGTTGTAGGATTTCCCCACATTTAATTACTTCCACGAGAGCAGCATCAAACTGACCCCTTTGGGCACACAAAGGGCACTAAATGAAATATAGTTATGATAATGAGGGGACTAAGAAACATGCTACCAGTGTATCCATTCCCTTGCATCCATCCCTCTTCCGACTGGAAAGAGTATGTAAGCAATGCACAAAGAAAGCGCCTCTTTCCTTGCCTTCTGTGCCTGCATTTTCTCCACCAACCTTTGATGCTGTTGCTTCCTAGACCGCATAGAGGAGGAGCAACTTTTAACCAACACTAAGCCATGAAACATGCAGACACATCCATATCATTGGCACCTTTTTTTTTTTTTGGTAATCATTTTATTGGGGGCTCATACAATTCTTATCACAATCCATACATCCATCCATTGTGTCAAGAACATATGTACGTGTGTTGCCATCATCATTCTCAAAACATTTGCCGTCTATTTGAGCCCTTAATATCTGCTGCTCATGTTCCCCCTCCCTCCCCACTCCCGCTACCTCATGAACCCGCACTTTCTAAATGCTCAGTCTCTGGGTTTCAGGATGTGGTGGGGTTTGAGTGATTTAAAAACTGGTCCACTGTCCTAATGACTGTTTTAAGTACAATACATCTCTACTGAAAGCTAGTTTATGGTTGCAACATGACATCAAGTTACCACTGCTGTGCAGATGAATGAATGTTAAAGAAGAGTAAGAATGCAAATTTGTGGTTTCCACATGGGGTGGCTGCCCAGCTTCCCACCTAAGCAAGAACTCTGATTACAAGTGCCATTTAAACAACCAGTTTGACCAACTCAACAAAAACGTAGGTATTGGTTCTTACGAATCAGTCTAAACTGGCTGAATCCCACTACTAGTCATAGATGGGCCAGCTGTCCCAATTCAAGCGTGAGAATTGGACACTGTTTAATGAAAAATAAATGAATAAAAATGGCTCCTTCCTAGAATGTTGGCACCTTGCTTTCCCTGTCCTTTCACCTTTCAACTGTTATTTCTATAGTTTCCTTCCTCCTAATAATTTATATCAACTTCTATTACCATGTACATATGGTTTAACTACACACACACACACACACACCTTTATGGTCCATTTCTAATTATGAGGTGAACTCCGTCTACTGGTCTAAGCATAAAGCCTGATGTATCCAGTCACTTTGACTTGGTTTCAGTCTATGAACACAGATGACCACCACGCCTCGCTAAACAGCCTTGATCCACCTGAGGGTTCTCACATTTGACCAATCATTTAAGTTCGCACCTCCACATCTAGCTCTGTGTTTGGTTCTGGACATAACTGAGGCAGAAGAACATGGCTATTGCATGATTTGGAAGTGTAGTGGACAGAAGAGGAGGTAGACAGGCATCGGACACGCAAATAATTTCACACGTTTATGAAAAGCACAACTCTTCCAAGTGTTGTTCCTTGTGGGTGCCATCGAAGGCATGTTTGCTTACGTAGTTATTCGTTGTGAGAGAGTAGAGCCGTCCTATAGGGCTTTCCCCCCTGCAGTCCTCATAGGAACACATCACCAGGTCTTTGTTCTCAGTGGAGAGAAAACATGAGTTCCAACCAGCTAACTTCGTGAGTAGCCAAGTGCATACCCACTGCATGACAAGGGCTGAAGAGCTTTTAACAGGGAAATTGGCAGGAAGGGGGCATGTTTCCTCAAGAATATATTTCTCTTGGCGTTAACTATGAGAAGGAGTGACCATATTGCAGAAGATGGGTGAGACCCTTTTCTAGGCAAATCTCCCTCCACATCACACCCTTTGAACCCTCATTCCCAGAAGAAGGAGCATGGCATTCAGAGGGAAAAAAAAAACGGCCAGGTCACCTTAGGCCCTGTACTTTTAGCTCAGAATGTCTCTATCAGATTTTAGTATTACTTAAATGTAGGTAAAGGTAAAGGGCTTTCCTACCCTGGAGGGTGACGGTAATAAGATGGGCTTTCTATTCCCTGAAAGAGTCGCTGTCTCCAAAATCCACAAGGGCAATCCTACTCGTGCTAAACGATCCACTGCATCAGCATCAACTCGATGGCACGAATACCTCTTTGATGGGACTACTTTAGTGAAGGGTTTAAAGAATCTGCACGCAGATGCATTCCTTAGGACAGAATCTAGATATGAACAGGACACAAGCAGTGTCAAGGTCATGGTGCACTCAGTTTTGCCGTTGACTGGCCACCAGTGAAGGAAATGAAGGAAATGCGGAGCAGTTCACTGCAAGCCCCGGGTTCAAATCGAGTGTCGTCCATTCACATCTTTGCCCTGCGACTCGCTGCTTTGCGTTTGCAGAACCACCTTCCCGACAAGCAGGTTGATGTCACTAGCTGTCTGGAGCTTTCCAGTGCGGGGAAACGGGAATGGGATCTTCGTATCCACCTGGCTGCGGCCAGAGCGAAAGTGCCAGTAAAGTGTCTAATTAATTTTTACTAATTGGCAATCACGGTGAGAGGCAGCCGTGAGACACCCTGCCTTGTCTCCAAAGGGAAAGCGGGTACACACCGCACAACTGGGGATGCGGTCCTGATCGTAAGGGTAGCAATTACCCAGGAAGCGCTACTCCGCAGCACGCGTAATCACACGTGCACACTTAGGGAATTCGCTGAAACCATAAGGCAGGCTCAGCATACTTCCGAGGCTACGAAGTCATGTGAGGTAATACAGAGAATCAGAGTTTGCTACCCCATCATATTCTACTGGTCAAGTACTTGGATCACTGGCAGCCCCCTAAAGGCAAATACTCTGCCACAGGGACCTTTCTGAAAGGCTTTCAGAGTTACAACCGGATTGTGACAGCTGTGCACTCCAGTTTCGCTGCGGAGATGCTCTCTCCTGTGTCCGTGCAGCTCCGACTGGAGCAATGAACGTCGCCTTCTGCTGCTCATAGAGAACGACTGCCGGGACTTCAGTGCGCGCTCTTTCTACCACGGAGAACGCTGTACAACCAGCTGAATATCTCTAGATTACATGGTTGTCTTCATTGTCTCCTGTTACCTGCAATGCTAAGTATACTTATTCCTATGAGGGATGCTAATCAGAGATGCCAGTGGACTAGACGGTTCTATTCTTTTTTTTTTTTTTACATTTGATTAGGGGTTCATTCAACTCTTATCACAATCCATAAGTCATTCATTCAACACATATCCCCCGAATGGTCCAGAGACTGCAAACCTGTAGAGTAATTGCCTTGGTGGAATCTTCTTCTTCATTTCACCTGGATAGGGACAGGAGAAAAGACAGTGACCAGAGAGGATGCCGTCCTCACTGCAAGGCACATGCGCGTCTTCCTTCACCAAGCTAGTTCCCTTTGCAAAGGTCTTGTGGGGACTTCACAATGTGAGAGAATAAGTTCCAGACATCTCATGTGTTCTTGTGAAGGAAAATAGGCCCATTTCCTAAAGTCATTTACCAGAAAGTGTTTATAAAGCAAAAAAGTCAAGCCATCAATGGACAGCAATACCAGTTCTATATTGAATATAGAATATGCGGGGGAAATAGATTTTTCCAGGAGTACTATATTATGTAGAAATATTGGGCACATATTTCTTTATTTCAATTACTTTGCTGCTGTCAACAAGCTATAATGAACGGTGACTTTCTCATTCTGTTTTGGCCTTCTGCATTGTGCTACGGTGATTTGGTGGGAAACTAATGAGATTTGAGAGGTAGGAAATCTGGAGCAGATGCTAACTTCTCCATATACTTGCTGCAGATAAGGTATTTGACTTCCAAAATAATATATAGACTTACAATTAACAAGGTAAAAAACACCAGTAATATCTACTCCTTTTATCTTTTTGTAGAGGGTCATAAGAGATTTTATACATAATCAAATTAGCATATGCATCCCCTATAAAAAGTTTAAAATGCTTTAAAACTTTAAAGCTTTAAAAAGTTATTATAGCTATATAATATATTTAAATTTTGCAAAGGTTGTTATTTTATTTGCTGATTTAGTGTTATATTATTGTGCTGTCACAAATGTCAGAGTAAAAAAAAAACAGATTTCAAATCGAAGCTCCAATTCCTTTCTATGTAAAGCTGAGAGACATTTAATAATTATCAGTGTAAACAGTTTCAAACACTGCATGGGTAACAAAATTACCCCAGTTTTAAAATGATATGAACTATATTTGGCTAGTCATTTCTAACTTTGACGGTACATTCTATCTATGTATACAGATTTTAAAAGAAAGAAACACCCTTTATAGATTATTAATTAGTGAGACTCCTACAAGTTATGGAAATTTGATTACATAAATGCAACACATATGTTGTTCATGAGAACTAATATACTATTAATTATAAGACTAAGAAAGAAAAAGGAGAAAATGCAAAACAAACAAACAAAATAAGACACTGACAATTAAAACTAGATTTCAGACGAGCCACAATGCCAGGGATGAGATTGTGTTTGAATCAAGGAAATGTGGAATATGAGATGAGAATTGGATGCACATTACGTGAGTTAACATAAAGCATATATATGAAGCAGAATGTACAAACATCACTGAAAGCAAGCATACTCAATGAGGCAGCTCTCTTTAAGGAAGTGCATGTACTATTTAGGAGGTAGACATCAGCCAGGTGGTCCCACCAATAAATGTTAAGTCCTGCTCTCATAGGTGATAGTAGGGGTCCTTGATGATGGGAGGCCTGTACTCGGGGTTGACCCTGGTATAAGGTCAAGGAAAGCCTCTCTGGGAAGAACTTTGCCTGGAAGATCTCTGAATACTAATTGGGAAGGAAAGGAAGGAGCCTCTGATTTCCAAATATATTTTTAATTTGACTGCTCATGATGAATTAAGGACAAGCTTTCAGCAGAATCATGAGGGAACTGCTTTGGGGCTGATTTAATTCCAACTCGTTCCTCTCCTGGCACTGTCGAAGTGCCTCATACTCTCTTCCATGTTCCCAGGTTGGCACAGTGGTGAAAAGCAATCTAAGCAAAAGGCTGGTAGTCTGGAATGCACCATCTACTTTGTAGGAGAAGCATGTGTGTCTACTCCCGTAAAGACCACAGCTGTGGAAATCCTGTCTGTGAGCAGCTCCACTCTGCCCTTTAGGGCATGATGGGTCAGAATGGACTGCATAGCAGGGAGTTGTGGTTGCTTTTCTATGGGATGATACACTGCCCTCTTGTCCCAGGATGATGAATGTAGGCACGTCCTAAGTCCTTGCTAAGGTGTCATTTTATATAACTACCACACACAAATGTCACTACCATGGATTCAGTTCCAACTGAGAGTGACCCTGCATGACAAAACAGAACTGCCCCTGTGGGTTTCCGCTATTGCAACTCTTTGTGGGAGTAAAATGCCTCTTCTGATCCTGAGGAGCACCTGGTGGATCTGGACTGCTGACGGTTTGGTGAACAGTCATGCTATAGGGTTATCAATGACACTGCTATCAAAGCTTGCTCATGTCTCATAGTTTAATTGCAGATTGTAGGACGCCGCTTTACTTGTCACACGGAAATGAGGTCAGGTCCCCTGCCTCCTTTTTAAAAAAGCAGATGTTCTCTGTCCTACACTTGAGTTCTCTCCTACCGCTGTGGCCATGAAAGGGCATTATAAAATATTATGTGTGAGGGGCAATGCTGAGAGAGTGGAGGGTGAGTGGGTTGGAAATGGGGAACTGATTACAAGGATCCACATGTAACCTCCTCCCTGGGAGATGGACAGCAGAGAAGGGGGGGAAGGGAGACTCCGGATAGGGCAAGATATGACAAAATAACAATGTATAAATTACCAAGAGCACATGAGGGAGGGGGTAGCGAGGAGGGAGGGGCGGGGAAGAGGACCTGATGCAAAGGGCTTAAGTGGAGAGCAAATGCTTTGAGAATGATTGGGGCAGGGAATGTGCGGATGTGCTTTATACAATTGATGTATGTGTATGTATGGATTGTGATAAGAGTTGTATGAGCCCCTAATAAAATGTTAAAAAAAGATAACAAAACTAAAAAAATATTATGTGTTGAAAAATGCAACTTGGGCTCGGAGTGAAAAATAAAAAGAAAAATGCAACTTGAGAAATCGATTTCAAGCAGATGGCAAATCTATGGATAAATAGAACAGTTCTGGAATGACTTAGATAGCATCATCTACTTCGACCAAAGCCCATGGCCTTTCCACCCTTGGGTGAAGTGAGGTGCCATGAAAGCCACACAACCTTAGAGGAGATGACTTGTCTCAACAGTTCATATCTTCTAATATCAGCTTTCCTTATGCTTATAATTAGATTCACCCTGTCTTTCTCTAGGAAACCTGGTGGCATAGTGGGTTACAAGCTGGGCTGCTAACCTCAAGAACAGCTGTTCGAAACCACCACCTGATCCATGGGAGAACGATGAGACTTTCCACGCCAGTAATGAGTTTAGTCTTGGAAACTCAGACGGGACAATGCTATGCTGATCTATAGGATCTGTATAAGTCAGAATTGACTGGTAGTTCTGAGTTTTATGGTTGGTTGGTTTGGCTGAGATATTCCCTTAAGGCTTTCTAGCTTGTAGCAAGTTCTTATCAGCTTCTCACTACTTTGTCATTCCAGGAAGCCTCTCATTGTGAAGACAGCCTATCCCCATCCTTCATCCTCCTAGAGCACCGCCTTTCATCTCCGCAGTACTGGATAGATTTAAATTGCATTAAAATATCAATTGGAAATGTCAAAAGCAGTGTATCTATTTGTACGCCCCGTGAAATTTAAAAAACGGTTAGTTCTGTGTAGTTAGTTTGTTGATGATTGTAACTTATTTTCAGTAGAAAAGAAAACCATTAGAGTATTAAATCATTTGGGGCATACCATCTAAGATTTATAGTAAAGCGTTTTAAGATAATATTTCATGTATGTTGAATTTTAGGCATGCACAGATTTCCGTCTGAGGGAGTGTTTCAGTCTGAAACCCAGTCAACTATGCAGCAAAGAAACACATTTTCTTCAGTTCTGCTACCTCTTGATCTCACTGATATTATAATGCAATTTCTGCCTAATTGTGCAAATCAAACTCTTAGCAGTGAATCCAGGGGTACTATGTTTGTCAGATGGTTTTAAAGTAATTAATAAAAGACAAGACATTAGCTTCAAAGATCCAAATGCTGCTAGAACATATTTAGATGGACAAAAGAACTAACATGCAAAGCATGGACCTTCTACAGATTGGATATGCATTGAACTGCTAACCATAAGGTCAGCAGTTCAAAACCCCCAGCTGTGTCATGACTTTTCACCTGTAAAGAATTACGGTCTTGGAAATCTACTGAGTCAGTTCTATCCTGTACTATGCGGTCTCTGTGAGTTGTCATTGACTCAATGGCATTGAGGGTTTGTTTGTTTGGGGTAGTTTGTTTTACTTTGTATGTTAAGCTGGATTCTCTAGAGAAACAAAACCAAGGATGCTTGTATGTGTTGTCTTGAAAGATTTATATCCAGAAGTGGCCCAGACAGTTCTAGAAGTAGAGTTCTAGAAATTCAGAATGAAACTAAAGGCCTTTCCTGACTCCTGTGCTGCAGAATGAATAGGAAGGCTGATGAATTAGATGCAGAAAGAGGAAGCAGGAATACCACAGGCTAGTGGATGCTGGCTTAAATGAATCCAAAATTGGCACTCCACTGATGGCTCCTGGGATCCAATAGTAGTCCGATAAGATGCAGGACCCAGATTCAGCAGGAGAAGTCATCTAGCTTTCATAACCTGCCAATGTATACAAAGAGTCAGCCATGATCTGAATGAAATTTCCCTGAATCTTATCAAGATTGTGACAAGATTAAAGAGGTCAGTTCTCCCTAAAACCGCTTGCCTGTTTCACAGAAGATACCATCATGGAGTTGACCACATTGTTAGATTCTATCATGGAGGAATCCTGACCAACCCGTGTTAACATAAAATATTGGAATATGTTTTAAGTGTACTATAATTACTAGAAATATCAATACATGGACTCAAGATCATTTTTATCTACATAATGTATACAGAATTTGAAATATAGGAATATTATGTTTACGCTTTCTGGTTCCTGGAGCTTTGAAGGTTCTGTTATCTTATATAATGTGATTTCAGATTCAAAAACATTTACCTTTAGACTATGATGAAAGATATAATAGCCATTTAATATGTGCAGCTCTAACTATTGTTTAGAGATGATTGAGCCCCATGGCATGTAGCAATATGGAATCTCACTGAAGAACGAATTTTAGTCAGGATACTATAAGGCAGGTATACTGGAATGATTTCATTAACAAATGTCTAGCAAATGAATGACTTTGAGTGAGCTTAACTGGATGAGAATTCATAATATTGCTGCTATTTAACAAACAAAACAAAACAGCCAGCTTGTCTGGTTTCAAAGGTCAGTGCCTTTATTTATTGGCTGTGTGTTCTTCGGCCACTCTCCGCTCCCTCACCCTTACCAAAAAAATAAGACGGAGTGCTCAAAAGATCTTATCTTCTTATGGCCCAACTCAGCTTTGGCATTTTTGTCTCCATGTTATAAGTAAATGAATGACCCTCGTTTGATAATTACATTTGACTCTTCCTGAAACGTGGACTTTGACAACGTACATTTTTCCTCTGCCCTTGACCAAGCCGCACATTACTTATATAACCTGCCTCATTCTTGACATAGCGAACAATTCCATTAGAGGGAGGCAAAGGGAGAAAAAATATTGACTGGACATCAATGCCCACAACTTTTCAAAAGTGACATATTCATTCTACTGTGTGAAGCTCCTTGTGAATTCTGGAGAAACAATGCCCTTTAATTTAAAATGGAAATCAGTGACAAAGAAGTTTCTTATGTAAATCTTTCCCGTTTCATGTGTTGAAAATATTGTTGTATCAGAGGCTGAAGTCACAGGATCATAATCTCTTTCTGGAAAGCACTGGATGGATGTTAATTAGTTGTGCAGATAACTAGAAAGGAGGAAGTAGTTCCTCTTTTTCCATTGTGTTTTTCCAGAGACTATATCAATTAAAAGCCCATTAATTCATATTTCAAATTAACCAATGGTGCTAATCACATAGGAGCTGCGAGTTGTGATTATGAAGGTGCACATATGTGGGAAATGTGCCAATGACAGATAGAACAATCTGTTTAAAAAGCTAGGGTGGAGGAGACCAGAATTACAATCCAATTCCTTAGGCAGATATGTGAAAGTAATGACAATATTTCTAAGTGTTGAAGATCATAGGATATTTGTTTGTTTGTTTTTAATGTGACTGTGAAAGAAAAAAAAACAAACTAGAGGGATTATGAAGCAAGATTGTTCAGAAGAGGTTGTTAGTGACAGAGAAAGAAATTGTGAAAAATTTAACAGACACCCTGTGATTGTAGGACAGATATCTTGGGGGGTGGGGGGAGGGTTGCATTTCCAATTCAGATAGGCAAACATCCACCATGCTTTTGGAAAAGGAAGCATCCGGGCAAGAACCACAAGTGTAGCTGAACCCCATCACTCCTTGAATGTACTTACTTGCACTGCCTTTTCTAAGGAAGTTCAGAACTGACAAGTGTCAGATATTCCTTTGATACTGATCATTAAACCGAATAAAAAAAGGTACTTTGACATGAAAAAAAAAAACCCTTCATTCTCCTAGTTGCCCAAGGACTCTGTATGATGAAACTCCAGAGGAACTTTCAAAGTTGTAGCCTCCACCAAAAATCAGGAATTATTTTATTTTATGATTTGGAATGAGTATATTTCTTTCCAGGGTCCTATGTATTTCCCAAAAGCATATTCCTTGATAGAAATCTGTTCATAACCCCAAGTGCGATATGCCATCAATGTCGACATGGACACGTCAGTGACTGATGGCACTCCCCAGTTCTGGACCCATTTTCCAGCCCGTTCTACCACCATTTGTAAGCCTACAAGGCACACCAACACAACGCGCCTTCTTTCCCTCTCCCTACCACATCCAGCAGCCCTTTTTAATTTAGTCTACTTCTGTATACAAAGGGACTTAACAAAATAGATGGAACAACTGAATTAAAAGATCATGGATTTTTTCTCTCCCCCCATGACCTTTTGGAAGCTCTGTGAATTCATGCATTTGTTATAAGTGATAGCATGCAGTATTTGTATTTTGGGGCGTAGTGAATGAGGATAAGTAAAAAAGTATTGCTCTAGGTCCAGCTCATACATGCTGAGGTACAATCTAAAAACAACATGTTTCACATGCTTCTGCAATTAGTGCATGGCTGCAGATCAGTTCTCTCAGGAACATATTTGCATCAGTCTTCTTAGGGAGCGTTCAGCAAAAGGCCCAATCAAAACAGGGTTTCCATGGGAGATCTGCTGGGCCAGCTCAGTTCAAGGTTGGGAAGTCAGCTCAGGAGATTAGGAGGTATTTGTTTGGAGAGATTTGCTGGGAGATTTTCACAAAGGATAAAGGGCAATCTGGGGCTTTCTTAAGATCATTTATGAATATTGAAAACTACCTGGGTGAGAAAAAAACCAGGAAAGTTGTGCAGAATCTCCCCACCCCACCCACCATCGGGACAATACACCTCCTCATTCTTGAAGGGTATTAAAAGAATATTCCATCCTTTCTCCTAACTCTTTTTGTTCCCCAAACTGAACGTGCATATCCAAACCAGCATTTTGCAATACTGTGGACAACGAATGAGTTAGAAACATCGTTTTCAGAAGTGTATAGAGGTAGATGCAGGCTATGTCCAGAAATAAGAGTGTCACATTTTGATATTATTGTTTAATAAAGGTGTCTATGCTCTATCAAGACTTTCTAACTACCCTCTTATGGTGTAGTGGGTTACACCTACCACACGTCAGCAGTTCAAAATCCCTAGCCACTTCACGAGAGAAAGAGAAGGCTTTGCACACCTGTGAAGATTTGGGGTCTCTGGAACCACAGGGACAGCTCTACTCTATCCAATAGGGTCAGATATGAGTCAGAATCACCTCGATGACTGTGGGTTTGGTTTTGCGTTACCCTCATCTTGGCTCAGCATAATGTCCTCGTGAGCATCAGAATGTCTTTCCATTTTAATTGTTCCATTGGCGGAGTGGTTACAAGTTGGGCTGCAATCCAAGAAGTCAGAAGTTCAGAGTTTTAAAGCACCAAGTCTTTAAAGAAGGACATGGCTTCCTACTCCCTTAAAGAGTCATAATCTCAGACTCTCATGGGGGCAGTTCTGCCCTGTCCTATGGGGTCACCATGAGTCCGCATCACCTCGAGGCAGTGAGATAGGTTTTGGGTATGTATATACCACAGTGTATAGCCGCTCTTCAGTCGATAGGTCTTTCCGATGTTTCCACACCTTGGTTATTATGAAGAGTGATGCAGTAAGCCCAAATATAGATGTTCATCATTAATAAAACTCTATACTCTAGCCATGCAGAAGTGACTTGGTGTTGAAATAGCCTGGACTGCATGCTTTAAAGGTGAAAGCCAAGCAACTTTATCTTCCTTCAATTTCCCAGATAAGGAAAAAAAACAAATGCAATGAACATATTAATAAAAATAAAAGAAAGCATCTGATTGTAGTAGGTTAAAACAGACTCGAAAATAAGAATTTTTGTGAACTTTGGGATGAGTGTAAACAAGTTGAGTAACTATCGTTTGATTGATCTGTATTATGGAAATGATGATTTAATATACCCCATGATGGTTTTTGTGAGGCTTGAATGACTTAGCATAAGGAAAACTGCCTGTCATTTATTAAATACTTAGTAAACTACTATGCATAGCCTCAGGTAGAATGCTTTACCTGTGTTCTACATTATATTGCATTGTTAACGTTTCACTTGAAGGAGCTACGTTTTTAATCATCCAAAATTTACTTACTACATTGCACGATAAATTAGAATGTGTTAGGTTCTGAGAGGAAAAAAAAGTCCAATGAGATATAAGAATCACATATAGAAACCTTATCACTTGAAACCTTATTATTCATTCCAAGGCCATGCGTGAGTTTTGAATTTAGGGTCTGTCGGTGTGCGTGAAAAATCTCCCACATTTTTGTGTAAGGAAATGAATGCCACCTCCCGGGTAGGTTACTACAAGGACCTTTTAGGCCAGCAAAGTTGAGTTTGTTGTCTCCCATAAGGAAGAGCTCACCTCGGCAGTAATCCAGGCATTGTCAGGAGTGGGAGGCCAGGCGAATGGATATTTATCTGCTTTTGTTCTGGACTCAGATGATTTCAGGTAGGTCTTTCAATGCAGGAATCTAATTTGAATTGAGGGAAAATGTGATGCTGTGGTTTTAGAACAGTAGGTCGAGAGGGGTGAAAGGCTTTTTAAGTCATTATTGTGAGTTTAATTTTGTTTTTATAAGAGAGACATTTTTCTGTTTGATCAACCTACCATGCTGAAGAGAGCTGATAGATTTTGGAAAAGTTCATGAAGCAAATAATAAGTTATTTACCAGTTTATATTTTTATCTTCCTGGGCAGGGATTTGCTGGAAACAAACAGTCAAGTCATGTAAAGGCTATTCCTTTCTGTCCTGGTTATTAAACTGTAAGATGTCTTGAAATCTCACTTATCATTAGTTTATTGAATATTCAGCTGGCCTTTTTTTCTCTTGAAGCTGAAATAGAGGAAATCGATGGTTTTTGTTTCATAGGACTTTTTTTTACTCAGTTTCCTTGACTGGCAATGTTAATAGTAAGGGCTTCAAGCATCACATTAAAATGCTTTTCTGGTTCACATGAAAATGATTTGTATTCTAACAGGAATTACTGTCCATTTAAATGCTCTCATTGCTCCTCTAAACTGTTTGTTGACTTACAAATTAATTGATCCCTGAGTTTCTAAATACCTTTTGGCTCATTAGCAAATCACTTGTATTAATTGCCCCAGCAGTGGGTCTCTGTGGTCATCTCTGCAGCCAGAGATGCATCATTTTATGCATTAGGGAAAAACACAGACACACTGGGCTCAGATGGTTCAGGACTTAACCATGATCAGACAGTTGGCATCGAGGCTGACCTTCTAAATCTACATATCATGTAACGTACCACGTAGCACTTGAGGTCCTGCAAGTATAAACTATCTGATTTTCAATCACCCCTCTTTGGTGAATGGGCCATCTTTCAAAATGTGTAGTTAAATAAAGATGACCTGTGGCCCTGAAATGTCTGGACCAACACAGATGGTCTGCAACTGACCAGTGTACCGCACACATCCTTAGTTCTCTGAGATAAACTCGCTGCTATCGAGTCAATTTTGACTCTAGCAGCTCAAGAGGATGGGTTAGAACTGTTCCCACGGCATTCTTTTTTTTTTTTAAATAATTTTATTGGGACTCGTGCAAGTCATCACAATCCACACATACATCAATTGTGTAAAGCCGACTTATACATTCATTGCCTTCATCATTCTCAAAACTCTCGCTTTCTGCTTGGGCTCCTGGCATCAGCTCCTCAATTTTCTTTCTCCTCCTCCCTTCCCGCTCCCGTCTTCCTCATGAACCCTTGATAATTTATAAATTATTATTTTATCATATCTTGACTCTTTATGGGAGTAGAAAGTTTCATCCTTCTCCCACTGAGAGGCTGGTGGTTTCCAAGGGAAGGCCTTGTGGTTAACAGCGCAAGTGTTACCAGTATGCCTCAATGGCTCTGTTGTCTGAGAATGGTACACTCCCCAGAGTAATTCCATTGACTATCTTTTTGTTTCTCAGGCAACATATGTAGCCTGAGCCCTGGTTCACTTCCCAACAGAATGTGTTTAGCTCTAGAACTGCAATGTCTGCTTTGCGATGAATCTGTCCCCCGAGACTTCCCGTGCCAGTGGTTTTCGGGTTATCGTCGTTCTCTCTCGCCCATTTATACATTGCCTTTGCGGGGAGCGAGGGGGAAACAATTATACTTTAGCACGTGGTTAAGTACTGATCGATTTGTGTGGTTCCGATGCAGTGTTGCTTGAACAGCTCTCAATAAAGAGCCTCCCCAGATAGATGGGTAATTTCTCCCTCCAGCTCCATTGCATTCTGATTTAATTGTGTCCATTTCATTGAACTAAAAGAGCCAATGCTTCCCCCAGATAATTTATTTAGCCATTTCTAAATAAAACTTCATTATGATTATACTTTTCCACATCAACTCCAGCTCTTACTAACTTTATAGGAATTGACATCTTACTTATGAAAACAAAATGCTCCGCGTCAGCGGTTCTCAACCTGTGGGTCCAACCTCTTGCGGGGGTGGGGGTGGGTGGGGGGGCGGTGAACGACCCTTTCACAGGGGTTGCTCAGTTCATAGCAGTAGCAGAATTACAGTGATGGTGTCGCGATGAAAATGATGTTATGGTTGGGGGGTCCCCACTGTATGAAAGGGTCTCGGCATGAGGAAGGCTGAGAAGCGCAGCCTCCCATGTGGAGCTGGTGCTGATGGGAGTTTCCTCCTCTGTTCAGAGGGTGTCAGCTACGTCAGAGGGCCTCTTGTTGACCTCTCACACTCCGGGTGCCCTCTTCTCCTCTGGCAAATTCTAGAGTCCTGCCCCAGAGCCTAAGGAGGCACCCTGTCCACCCCCCTTGTCCTGGCTGCTACCACACTCCAATCATGTGCTCGGGTGTCTCCTGGCACCGATGAGATTATGCACCCACAGGAAAGGACAGTGTCAGAGAAATGCGACCCTCTGAGTGCATCCCAGTGTGTCCACGCTGAAGTGACATGAAGGAAGGCACGCACAGTCACCAAGTTACACACTCCTTAGCAGGCCTGACCCCATCTCTCTCTAATGGACTTGGAAGTACAAATGAGAAGGGGAGGGACCCCACCCCACCCAAGGAGGGACCCCACCCATGGTCAATCATGTTGACACCTTATTAGAAAGACAAAGGAGGCTGGGTATCTCAGTGCTTCAACAATCTGCTGTTAATGGAAGGTGGATGGTTGTAACTAATCAAGAGATGTCATCAGAAAAAGAGGGTAGTAGGCTGTAACAATTCCAGCCTCGCCTCTGCAACTCTATAGGGCAATTCTACTCCATCACGGAGGATTTTCTGAGTTAAAATTGCCTTGATAGCACTTAACATTTTTGAAACTTGCATAATATCTAAGTTTGTGCTTCAGACCCAAAGAGAGTAAGTAATAACAAATGCTGCTGTTTGATCCCCTACCCAGGTGCCCTTTCTACCCTTTCTCCTCCCTCCAGCCCCTCTTCTGTCCCTGTTCTACCCCTCCCTGCCCCCTCCCTTGCCCCCTCCCCCGCATCTAATAGTACATTTTGCAGCATTTTCTTTCTTATATTAGCACGTCTCTTAATTTCATGGAATCTTGAAGTAAATGATAATTAGAGGGAGATGTCAATATAAGTGTTTGCTTTTACATTTCCAACGCCTTAGCTATTTGGGGGAAGGAAGCCATATTAACAACTGTTGCAAAGCAGCCCGTTTGAATATTACACAGACATGGTAGTGCCCCGTGTGAATTTACAGCAGTAAACAGTGCTGCGCACACACAGCTGCCCTGGTCTACACAGTTCTGGAAAAAGCACAGATTGTTATGTGAGCATCTTTAACTTGAATAGACAGTTTTATCAGAAGGGTAAAAATGAAAATGTTTTTTTAAAAAAATCACAATCCATCATCCATTTTTATGGTTCTTGAAGCCATTTCTAGCACTCACCCAGTCTTTTGAACTACAATGTATGCATATGACTTGCATTTCCCCCAAGAGATCAGTTAATATACTTTGTATTTCATCATATACACATCATCTCTATGATCTTAACTAAGGTTCCACATACTACTGTTACACGATATGAATAATTATACCCACATACAAGAGACAGCTTTTAAAAATTCCCTGATCTTTTCATTTGTTCTCCCATGAACTTTTTGACGCTTCATCTTAAATATATATTGTTGTTCGGTGCTGTCAGGTTGATTTTTCACTCCTAGTGATTCCATGTGACAGGACTGAACTGCCTCACAAAATTTTGTAAACTATAATTTGATTTTCTTTTATAGAGACCCCTTCATTAAGCCTTAAGCAGGACAAAGGGAAAAACAAAAGCAGTCTTCTGGGAGGTGAAACCCGTCAACATGTTGCCAAAATGGAGTCAAGTGATCCATGGTCATGAAACTAATTATATATGATTGACGACAACAGAACAGGCCACAGAATCATGAATGATGGCAACTCAATCAATCCATTGCAGCTGCAGATGTGACTACAGAAGAAGGAATGGACTGTGTGTGCTATGCACACATTATTACAGATCAAAAGTAGTTTAAGTGGTTGCTTCTGGGGCTTTGGCCCACCTGGCTACCTGATGGTCAAGGTATGGCTCAGGACCCTATGAGAGATAGCCACCAGGATCGCAACTTCTGTGTGGCTAGATAACATGTGGATATTTTTGGTAAATCATTAAGAACAAGCCCAGGCAAATTTCCCAAGAGTTATTCAACTGTAACAACTCTTAAGAACAAGCCCAGGCAAGCTTGCCTAAGAGTTATTAAACTGTAATCTGTACGAGAGTAGATAACACATTCTTTCTCCCATAGAGGCCCCGAGCGAATCCCAACCATCCAACCAGCAGCATTGCACTCAACCCTTGAACAACCAAGTCCTCCTCTCATGTACTTTGGACATGTACCCGGAGAGATCAGTCCCTCATAAAGGACGTCCTGCTTGGTCTAGTAGAAGACACCCCAAAAAAGGAAGACGCTCAACAGTGTGGATTAACCCACTGGCTTAAACATGAGAACGTTTGTGAAGATGGTGCAGGATCAAGCAGAGTTATAGACTGTTGGACAAGGGATTACTATGAGTTGGAACCAACTGGAAGACACCAAACAGCAACAAGAACACCATCATCACCACCAATACACACACACACACACACACACACACACACACACACACATTTCCATATAATCCATTCTGACTCTTAATGACTCCTATAGAATAGAATAAAGTGGCTGCATGGGGATTTCAAAAATATGTCTTTATAAAAGCCAATCACCACACTTATTTGCTCAGAATTACTGCTAAATTTGAACCATTGACACGTTTTGATTAGTAACTGACTGCTTAACCATTGTACAAACACAAGCAAGGGGACTTCAAAAAGCTTGTCATAAAAATTTCTTATCTTTTATTCTGGATAGACTAGAGAAACAAACCCGGGCAGCTCATGTGTGTATAAGAAAGAGGTTTATATTAAAGAGTAATTGTATATTAAGAAAACATCCCAGCCCAGTCCAGTTCAGGTCCATAGTCCGATATTAGTCCATATGTCTGATACCAGTCTATTAAATTCCTCTTCAGACTCATGCAACATATGCAATGATACCGAATGCAGGCAGATCACAGGCCAGTGGGTGGAAAGTCTTGTGGACCTAGTGGCCATGGAAGCTTCTCAGCTCTAGCTTGGGTCTCCATGTGGCCCCTCCAGCTTGCGTTCTCTGGCTCCAGCAGCATAACTCCATGTGGCTTTTCAACAGGAACGTGTGGTAGAGAGAGTGTGTCCAGACTCCAGTGAGGTACTTATCTCATTGTGCCTCCAAATGAGAACACCAGGCTATGACCTAACTGACTGTCTAGACTCCACCTCTTCCTCACGTTGAGAGTAGATTATGTAACTGCCACATTTCCACTTCCCACAAATCTTTGAAGACTCTACATACAAGTGTAAACACAACATACTAGTACCAATAAAAGTGCATCGACAAAAGATAAAAAGGTGAAGTTACTAAAGAGGCAACATATGAACAATAGGATCAATCCTTAATGAATAAAGAGATGATTTCATATTGTTTATTGGAGAATGAAAAGCAGGGATTCTTCATAATGCCATGTAACAGATTATAGTGCATGTATTTAAACATGATTTCTAAAACTATAAACATTCTAATGAAAAGATTCATAAGGAATTCCAAACAAACTCTTTGATACATTCTCCTAGATTTGACACTGGCATATATTTGATTCCATTATCACCATACTATTTATTCTATTGTCAAGCATTTGGTATTTAAGCATCATCAATTTTCCTGTGGAATAATAGTGAGAACAAAGTTTTTAATTGAGTAGTTATTGCATGCATCCGTCATATTCATGTGTCATAATTTATGCAAATTTGCAATGGAACATAGCTCCACTTTATTTTGTTTATGATCAGAATCATTGCTGTTGGACATCAGTTCCAGCTCAAAGCAGCCATATCTACAATAGAACGAAACAGACCCTGTGCCACCTCACAACTGAGGTAGGCACTGTGTCACTCCATCTTGTGGGGATCTTTCTCTTAGACACTGACCCTCGACCTTACCCACCATGATGTCTGTTTCCAGCGCCCTCTCCTGAGAATTTGTCTAGCACAGGTCAATTGATCAAGACGACAGAACTTAGGCTGTACTATACTGGAGATTCCAGCTCACCTGTCTGGACAGGCATATGAGTTTCTGTGTCCAGCAGGCCAATGGGTCAGAACCATGAAGAATGTTACTTTTTTCAGCATAATTAGTAGTTTCTTTTCCTTGCTCACAGTACTTACTATGATTGGTTATTGAAATGAATTGTTAACACATCAGTTTCCACAATGAGGGTATGAGTTCCCCACAGTCCAGACACTAATTCTCCTTATTCCCAGGAAAAGCACAGCTTCAGCTCCAGGGGCGTGCTCATTCAACACGGCTTCTCAGTTGTGGAGTGTCATCCTTGCCCCCTGTGCCTTCTCCCTCCACAGTTTTCCGTCAGTTTACATATGTTCTTTTCTTTCTCTACTGAATGTTCATAAATCTATGAAAGTGCCGCTACTCACACTCCTTCTCCTTCCATGTTGAAGATCAGTAACGCCACTGTGCCACCCGTGCCGAGCATTTTATTTTTACTTACATGACATTATAGACACCTGTGTGGCTCTCTCTGACTTTTACTCTCTTCGCATGCTTCTCCATTTAGAAACATCTCGAAAGATAAATAACCTTATCTGCCTTTTCGATTCTTTCTTTTATTTATCATTGTAGTATAAATAAACAATGAAGGAATAAATGAATCTCAGAAACTCCTAAAATTCCCATATACTTATGCATATATGTGTGTATATATCAACCAACTTGTGGACTTAAAAAAATCATTTTATTGCGGGCTTATACAACTCTTATCACAATCCATTCATCCATCCATTGTGTGAAGCACGTTTGTACATTTGTTGACATCATCATTCTCAAAACATTTTCTGTCTACCTGAACCCTTGGTATCAGCTTCTCATTTTTCCCCTCCCTTTCCTACCCTCCCTCTCTCAGGAACCCTTGATAATTAATAAATTATTATTATTTTGTCATCTCTTACACTGTCCAATGTCTCCCTTCACACGCTTTTCTGTTGTCTGTCCCCCAGGGAGGGAGTTATATGTAGATCCCTGTGATTGGTTCCCCCCCTCTTTCCTCCCCACCTTCTCCTTCCCCTCCTGGCATCGCTACTCTCATTATTGGTCCTGAGGGGTTTACCTTTCCTGGATTCCCTGTGTTTCCAGCTCTGATCTGTACCAGTGCACATCCTCTGGTCTAGCCAGATGTGTAAGGTAGAATTGGGATCATGATAATGGGGGGAGGAATCAGTAAAGAACTAGAGGGAAGTTGTATGTTTCATTGGTGCTATCCTGCACCCTCACTGGCTCGTCTCCTCCCCATGACCCTTCTGTAAGGGGATGTGTGGGCTTGTTTTGGTTAAAAACAAACAAACAAAAAAAACCCAGAAAAACCTTGTAGTTGTTCAAGCATTAGATTTTGTGCTTGGGTTTCTCTGGATTATGACAAAGTCTTTCAAGAATTGCTGGTGATTTTCAGCTACGGTAGAAAGCAAAGATGCCCAACCTTGATCTTTACTTTAACTCGGAGTACGCTAAGTGTCAAACTTCACTCATTTGTGGGCAAATGGTGAAAGGCTTCCTTGCGAGGGTTTCCCCTCCCAGAAAGGAGTGGAAAGATGAGGTTCAAAGTCAATGTTTGCAAAGCCAGAGGAAGCATGAAATATTAGGTAAGTGGCTGTCTAAAGATGCAAAAGTGACTAGCCTGTTGCTTTTATATTTCACATTGTTAGAGAGAGCTGGCATTGTAAGGCAGGCCTGGAGGAAGAAGGACATGGGTAAACATCCTTATTTAGCTCAATTTAGCATCTATTTCTTTATCAGTGAACATCAAGCTCTTGGCTGTTAGAAACATCATGTAAAAAGATATCTGAAAGCATGTAGAAGGAGGACACTCTCACTGAATCTTGGAAATAAAAAGGAAGAAGCAGACATAATTTCAGGACACTCTCTCTGACCTCGTAGAAAACAAAATATCCGCATTGGGAAGGAGTACATTTCTTATTCTTTCTACCACATATATGGTGCTGTTTAAAAATTTACACACAATAAATTGGAAGTTTAATACAGAGAAAAGTAAATTATCCTCAAAGCAATTTTTAAATGTCATGTTCTTCAACCAATAAGTCTAATATTGTTTACAATGCTTTAGCTGACAAATGACATTAACTGTGGAGACATTTTGCATATTGTAGAATGGGTTCCTTCAATTTTAATCCCTTCATGTCATTGATGCTTGTGATTTATGCAGGCCATTTCTTTCTCCCTGCCCCCTAAGAATGGTCAAGTGAAGCAGTGGAGGTAGAGAAAGAACAAAGGGCCCTGTAAATGACTGTGATTATTAGTTGTGACCCCACTGCACTCAGACAAGCTGCCAATTCTAACTTATATTCATTTGATAGTTCTCAAAATGAACACAATCATTTTCTCAACATCATTGGAGTAGATCTCGTTTGTAAAGGAAGACTGAACTATTTTATTCTTCTAACACGCTAAAGATAAATGTGGGAGACGTTAGGACTTAATCTATAGCTCTGCTCTTTAATCGGTCTTCAGATTTTCATGTAATGTGCCCTTTTCAGAAAGCAGCACCCTGACTTTGGATCTTTTAAATGAAGATTTACCATCGAGGCAGTAAACTCTGATGTTTATGCTTGGTATTTTAGAAGGGGCTAGAGGTCCACATTAAAGTAGTAAAAAGGACATAACTTTACACATGTTTTGTTTTTCAAAAGGAAAATTATATTGAAGGCAACCAGTGGGTCATATTTTGTCAGCGGTTGCTGCGATTGGGTCTCATTGAGTAGATGTTGACTTAGAGTGATGTCCATTGACAGAGTAGAACTTCCCTCTCTGTGTTTTCCTGGCTGGAATCTTCACAGAAGCAAACGGATTTCAGAGATTTTCTCCCACAGACCACTGGGGAGGATTCAAAACATCAGCCTTTCCATTGGGTACCCATGATCAAATTCACCTGACAACCAGTGATATTCCGGCATCCATAAAACGTCTTTAAAAGAAAATTATGTTCTCGAATCATTTTGCCTTAAGAAATACAAGTCGAAAGAAGGGCATAATCCCAGTAAGACCGATGGCAGCCATGTCAATGCCCATGTTTCAGCATGCTGACTTCCATATCTGATGCTGTTATCTCTAAAAGTTTTGACTTACACTGTGAGCCACCTTACAAAAGATAACTCGATGTTGGAAATCTGTGGTGAGATTTGCTATGTGCAAAATAGATCTATGCTTTGCTTAAGCACAGAATTCTGTGTGCCTTCTGCAGAAATTGAGTTTGATGCCAAGGAAATTTTTTTAAAGAATAACAGACCTAGAGGGGGAAAAAAAGCATTAAAAGTAAGCATACTAGGACACAGCACACCTACTCCTAGCACAAAATAATACCCCGGATGTCAATTATTCGTTCATAATATTAGAGGTGGGTGCCAATTCTCAGAATTTTGAGAAGGGTGTTAAATTAGAAAAATAATTAGATGTTATGTAAAGAGTCGATCACGCTGGTTGTCGAGCTCCCATCTACAAATCCCTCCTTGTAAGGAGTCTTCTTTGAGGTAGGCAGAGCGGAGCCGCTTGGGGATAACTGTGGAGGTTGTGAATCCCTGGAGGTGACCGGGCTTCTTGCTTTTTAATTTATCATCTTGTCACCCTCCCACTCTTGCTTCTCAGGGTTCAGATGAAAGAAGTGAGATATAAAGGAATATTCATTTCACTTTTTAATTAAACATTTGCTTAGGTTCCAAAATATAAAACATCAGCACCAAAACACACACACACACACACACACACACATGTCGGGAAAGTGGCAAAAAAGCATTGCTCAGGAAGGATTTTCTTATACACAGGAGTTTTGTTTTCTTTTGCTGCAACACACACCAACTTGTCTGGCAGGGCCCTTCTAGGGTTTTTAAATATTGCAATCTTGGGATATGATTTTTTTTTAACCAGACCAGGGGCTGCTCATATTTTGGTTCAGGGTACAGCTGAAGAAAATTAACACAATCCACAAGAGCCAAAATACAACCTTCAGTCTATCCCACCTGAATTTCAAGAACGTGTCAAGAACAGGCTTGATGCATTGAACACTAACGGTAGAAGACCTTATGAGCTGTGATATGATATTGTTAGGTAGCTTAGCCTAGGGAATTGGGAAGTCCATTTACGCATGCCCAGGAGAGCCAGCAAAGGACAAAAGCTGGATTTTCCCACCGGTGGGCCCAGATGGGCATTACACCTGGAGCAGCCCACCTGGGCCAGGTGACTGCAATTCAGCCAATGGGATCGACCTGGTGTCGTTCACCACACCTCCCCTGGAACCCTTAAGAAGGCAGGAACCGAGAGGGAGAGGGGCTTGTCTTGGCTTGCTTGTGCGGTCTGGTCATCTTCGTGGGAGGGGAGAGATGTGTGTGCCGGAGCAGTCTCTGACAGGCCGCATGGTCAAAGGAATCCTATGGGTGCCGCGCAAAAAAAACGGGATATGATTTTTTAAGCTTCTGAAATATTAGTGGTGGTGGTTGTAGGTTGCTGTGTCAATCCAAAGTCATAGTGACCCAATGGGACACAGCAGAGCTGGATCAGAGGGTTTGCAAGGCTGTCATCTGTACAGAAGCACAGGCAGTTGCTACTTGCTCCCATGAAGCCACTGGATGTGTTAAAACTGTCAACTTTTCACCTTAACAGCCTAGCACATGGCCACTACACCACCTGGCCTTCTTTGGCCGTGAATATGTTCTGAACTCTGTTAGTGAAAATAAGATATATATATATATATATATATATATATATATATATATATATATATATACTAAAAAAGGAAAGAATACAACATTGCAACGTTATTGCAGTCTATGATACAATGCTTTATATTTCTATGATACAATGCTTTATATTTCTATGCAGCCATAGTAACCAATCTTCTGCTTTATTATGTTTCATGCTTGTACTGAGAAAGTTCTTTGTTCGTTTCAAGTCAACAAAGCCATTCTTCTTATTTATTGTTTCAAGCTTTCCTTTAAAAATTCAGTGTATAATTTATTAGCTGTATGATATGAAGGAACCCACGTGGGGCTGCTAACCACAAGCTCAGCAGTTCAAAACCATGACATACATGCGCCTCAGAGGAAGAGGAGGCTTTCTGCTCTCATAAAGAGGGACAGCCTTGGAACCCACAGGGCCAGGTCTGCTCTGCCCTCTAGAGTCAATACGAGTTGTGATTGACTTGATGGCAGTGAGTTATGATGGACTGATGCCATGACAAAGAGGTACCCTGGTGGCATGGTAGGTTAAGTGATTGGCTGATCACCACAGGTCAGCTGTTCAAATCCACCAGTTGCTCCTATGGAGAACAATGAGGCAATCTGTTCCCATAAAGATGTACAGCCTTGGAAATTCTAGATAGGGTTGTAACGAGAAATAAGAATAACTTGATGAGAGTTTTTGACTGTTCATATTTTTAGGAAAACTATTGGGAGAAATCTATTTTAGACATAATTTTTTTTGCCAATAATAGGTATGAGCAGGCTTCCAAAAGTTGGTGGAAAATAGAATTAAAAGACCATCTCCCCCGGCATTCTGCCAACCCCCAAGATCTTTCTAAAGCCGTTTTTCTGATGAGGCGTGTGAGATCTGGGGGACTAGTCCAAACTGATGAGTTTTCTGTCTTCCAAGTTTTCAGCTTCCAACAGGATGCAATGGGACCCCATTTCTCACTCATGTTATTGACAGGTTTCCTTCTTGGATTGTCTTCCCTGTTCCACACATGTTTTTCTGTATAAAATCCTTTCTGTTCTCATCTTCAAGTACCACTTTTGACCCACACCAAACATTTCAACGCAATCCTGACTTTTCTATTCTACATATCTGTCTGTCCACTTTTGCACCTGCTATTTTGGACTGCCTAATTGAAATGTTTATCTTGAAGTTTACACCTGAGGACAGTATTTACATGTTTCAATGACTTTATGTTGCTTCCCTTTGCACGTGCTTCATTCGCTTGCCGTCTTTTTCTATCTGAGCCAGTGGCCCAAGCCAAACGGAATTTGTCAGGCATCTTTGCCCGCCCTCTCTCTCCTCCTCCCCATGTTTCTAAGCGAGTCGCCCATTGAAATGGCTGCACTTCGTGACATTCGCACACGTTGATGACTCTTCCGGGGGCGGGGGGGGGGCGACTTTCTCTCGTCTCCTAGGTCGGAGCAAAGGGCCTTTTACACAAATGAACCTGAAATCAAACCCACTGTCCCTGAGTAGATTCGGATCTTGAGGAGCCCAGGACTCCATAGGGTCTTCAAGGTTGTGGCCTTTTCGCAATGAATTGCCAAAGTTACTTTCCAAGGACAACTTGTGTAGGTTCAAGCCACCAATTTTCAGGTGAATAGTAGAGTCCTTTACCATTCGCAGCACTCTGGTGCTTACCAGTAGGGACATCTCCAAATGACCATCTCATTGCCAGCGAGTTGATTCCGAGTCACAGCGACAGAGTAGAACCGCCCAACAGACTTCCCAAAGCTGTGAATCATCTGATAAGCAGACTGCCTGACCTTTCTCCATGGATTCGAACCGGCAGCTTTGGAGTTAGCAGCTGAATGCTTAACTACTGTGCCCACAGGGCACACGCTGTGCCTTAGAGACTCATCGGGGCTCGCTAGTGGTCATTATGTAACATGAGGAAGCTGGTCATTTACTCATCTAGTTTCCCTCAAAAGATGAAATGAACTATTCTAACACTTTTCCCTCCTAGTAATATGTCTACCATGAAATCATCATGAAGGTTTTTCTTTTTAACAAATGAATAAATGCAAAATGAATTCCTCATTTTATTTCTGCTGCTTGAGTTTTGAGAGTGGGTAAGAGGAATAGGGTGAAAATGTGAGAATTTAACCTCAGAAAATGTCACCAAGTATGTGCCAGTTGAACCATGTCATCTGAAGAAGTTTAAAAAAAATAGATAATTCATTACCAGCACAGAAACAAAACATCTGTGCTTTTGTTGGAAACGTCCTTTAAGAAACCATAGTCTGTAACTATATAAGGGTGTGAGGGTAATTAACAAGGATCGCCAAAGGTAAAGAAAGCAAGCAAGCCAGAGACACACTTCTAGAAAGTGTGCATTTGTTGGACTTTCTAAACAAAAGAAGACTTGTAGGTTTCTATTTTCAACAATTATTGTTATCTCTAAGCTTTGAATAATACACAAGTTGTAGTGAGTTCAAAAAAATTTCTGTAATACTCCTATTGTATCCTTGAATATGAAAATATAGTTACCCACTTAGCAAATGGAATAGCCAACATCCTGTAAGCAATCTAAATAGTAAGAATTTATTCTAGCTCCCAAGGTATCTAAGTCCAATCACAAAGGCCCCTCCTGTCTCTCTGGTGCCTGCCTCGCCTGCATCACTCAGCCTTAGCACCATGCCCTGCACTGAACACACGATCTTATGTATTAGATAAATGCTAGTGTTGGTTGGGAGGGTCTGAAAATCTCAACCATCCTTTCACAATCTAGGATATTATACCCAATAGTTCTCTATGGCCCAAGGAGAATGCAAGTTGCTTGCGACACTTTCACTGGTGAGTGAGAGGCCATGAGGAAGCCTTTCCAGCATTTGTTGCATAACCTTGAATGACCCTTTCAGTTACAATGTCCTGTAGCTATATTCTATGTGTCATTGCCTCATGAAGACTTTTTAATTTTATTCTAACCCGTATCATCAGGGTTTGGATTTAAACTTCTGTCACATTCAGACAGTATTTATCCAATTTTGAAGGAAAAGCTAAGGAAAGACTCTTTTCAATGATTCTATTGAAAATATGAGTTTCCTTACTCAGTCACCTTCCTTCCGACTATGGCCTTACACTTGCTCATCACCAGCTGCCATATAAAGCTCCTTGTCTTAAACTCCTGAGCTAAATAAAGACAGGAAATTTTATATAACTTCTCTGTGGTGATGTATATGTATAGAATTGCCTTCTTCCTTGGATTGGTGAGAGACAATTCATATTTATCAAATCTCATTTCCTTAATGACAGACTACTCTAATTGGATATACTTCTCCCGTGGTGATTATAAGAAATCAATGTGAGAGTGGACTTCTCACGCACCATATATGTAGACCTTTGTTAGAGGTAAGCATGGAGAACTTCTGTTTGCTTGTTTTTGATCTAAAATTAGTCACGAAGACATGGGGAATTATAAGAGGAGTTGAGAGAGTTAAAGAGACATCAACCATTGTCACGGAGTCCATTCTGATACATGGTGAGGCTATCGAGGTCTAACAGCACCTCCAAGGTTTCTGTGATAATAGATTATATATCTTCAAAATATTTCTCTCAAAGCCACGTACAATCAAAAGGTTCTCCCATGCTTGACTGAGGGAAAAATGTAGGGGATTACATGGGAAACTACAATCATATATGAAGTATGAAGATCCTGAAGCAGAGTCATGGAATGTCATTTAGAAACCCCAAATATGTTACTAGAATGAAATTGGTCCAGTGAATGGACCCATTGAGATGGTTGCAATTCAACTGGCTTAATCCTACTGGTCTTCAGCAATGTAGACTCTAAAATCCACCACTGCCGTTAAGTAAGTCCATTCTGACTCACAGAGACTCTGTAGGGTGGATAAAAATTGCTCCTTGGGGAGGACAAGACTGTGGAACCATCACAGGGGCAGACAGTTCTGTCTGTTTCCAGCAGTGTGGCTGGAGGGTTCCAGCTGTCCAACTTGCCGTCCAACACATGAAGCACTCTGCCACCAGGGTTCTTTTGTTAGTCAGTCAATTACTCAACTGAGAAGCAAAACCTCCAATTTGTTGATAACTGTTGTGGGAGGTGTAGATCTGGATTACACTGTGTTGTAAATGTTCACCATTCCTTTTTCCTTTTAACTGCTCACGTTAGGGGAAGAACATGGATCTGGCTCTGAATTAAGCAGACAACAGTGTTTGGAATTAGCTTTGGTAGTGCAATGGTTAAGTACTCAACAACTAACAGAAATGTTGGTGGTTCAAAGCCACCAAGAAGCTCAATGAAAAAAAGACGTGACAATCATCTCTTATGAAGACTGCAGCCAAGGAAACCTTAGAGATGTTTGACTTAATCATATGGGGCCACAATGTCAAAATAAAAGCCCCTCGGTGCTGGAGCACAACCTCGTGTTAAGAACAAGAATGCTTTAAAATCTTGATGCATTTCACTCCCAGGCTAACTTTCCACATTCTGAATGGGATTCTTGTGCTACCTCTCAATGAAGAAGGTCCTCATTACTCTCCTGGTCCAACCTTGCCCTTCTACAATCCCTTGACCCAAAAGACAACAGGGAACTGATAGGGAATGAAAATTCTACTATAGAATTCTGGTGTTTGATCTTACTTATGACTCATAATAAACATTAATAGTTAACTGTTTGATTTAATTAGAGATACAATAGGTTATACTGCTTAATGAAACCAGTAATTGAGTATTATAATACTCCTAGTTTATTACATTTTGTAGCAATTTTTCATTAACCATACCTAATATATTATTGATGATACATAAGTCATTTTAATGCAGTTGATTACAGATAGTATTTAATCCATACCAAACAGCAATAATAATAGGAGTCCAAAATAAGTAAAGGAAAATGTGCCTACAGAGCCCAGAGAATAGCTGACACGGCTCTCAGCTTCAGGAAGGGGCTCTGGAGGAGCTGGAGAGATCATGGCCTCTCCCCTAGGATGCGTTCCAGCTGGTTTTCAGAGAGAAATCAAACCCTAGTGCTTTCACATCTTAAATATGTTCAAAAGAAGTCAGAGGGCACAATCCCTCAAATTGAAAATTCCATCTGGATATTGAATGAAACTTTGTAGGGGGTAATCTAACCAAAACTGCAACCTAAAAACAATTATGTTTGTGACAGCATTCATATTTTCACCTTCAGATTAAGAGACTGTTCATTAAAAATTGACCATCAAGGAATGCTGGACTAAGAAAAAAGGTGGTGAGAATTAACAATGAGAGGAGGGGAAAGAAGAGGGTGCAGCAGCGAGGTCAAAGGAACACTGAGGTAGGAAGTAGACAGCTTGCTAGATAAAAGAATGCCCAGAAACCAGGAACACCCACAAAGCAAAAATCACGCCAGATAGGGTGAGAGATCATTAAAGTGCAGACATGACGGTGCCCGGCTATCAAAAGCTAGAGTGTCTGGGGTCTTAAAGGCTTGAAGGTAAACAAGCAGCCATCTGGTTGAGAAGAAACAAAGCCCACATGGAAGAAGCACATCAGCCTGCGTGATCACAAGGTGCCAATAGGGTCAAGTACCAAGCATCAAAGACCCAGAACAACAACCAAAAAAGTTCTATCACTGTGAATGATGGGAAGTGCGTGCGGAGTGGAGACCCCAAACCTCTCTGTATACAATTGGACATCCTCTTCCAGAAGGGTCAAGGAAGGCGATGAGCCAGTCAGGGTGCGTATAGCACGGGTGAAACATACAATTTTCCTCTAGTTCTTTAATGCTTCCTCCATGTCCCCAATCATGACCCCAATTCTACCTTACAAATCTGGCTAGACCAGAGGATGTACACAGGTACAAATAAGAGCTGGAGGCACAGAGAATCCAGGACAGATAGGCCCCTCAGGACCAATATTGAGAGTAACAAAACCAGGAGGAGAAGGGGAAGGTAGGGGATAAAAGGGGGAACCAATCACATTGATCTATTGATCTGCTTATAACCCCCTCCCAGGGGGATGGACAACAGAAAAGTGGGTGAAGGGAGATATCAGTCAGTGTGAGACATGAAAAAATAATATTAATTTATAAATTATCAAGGGTTCATGAGGGAGGGGAAAATGAGACGCTGATACCAAGGGCTCAAGTAGAAAGAAAATGTTTTATAAATTACGATGGCAACAAATGTACAAATGTGCTTGACATAATGGATGCATGTATGGATTGTGAGCCCCCAATAAAATGATCAAGAAAAACTAAAAAATGAAGTGCATATCATATCAGTGTATGCATCATCAAAATAAAGATGAAGAATTCACTAAGTAAGATGGGCTTTGTCCTTGACATTGTGATACTGGCTAATCCATAGAGTAATAGATGTGATTGGGGCAAGGTAAAACCAAAAGCTGTGAAATAGGAAGGATTGCATATAGTTTATTTATGAAGCCCGAGAGTTACAGAGAAGGAAAGAAGTGAACAAGAAAGTAGAGAGATAAGTGGTCAATATATATGTTATTGTCGTTAAGTCTCATGGAGCCAATCTCCACTGTGTACAGCAACAGCAAACACTGACTGGTCCTGTGCTGTCCTCACCATTGTTTTGTTTGAGATTGTGTTATCACTACTGTGTTGATCTGCCCCCGTGAGGGTTTTTCTCGCTTTCTACTGTACTAAGGATGATGTCCTTTTTCAGAGATGATCTCTCCTCTGATTGTCCCAGTTGCACAAGGTGCAGACGTTTGCCATTCTAGCTTCTAAGGAGCATTCTGATTGTAATTCTTCCAAAACAGATTTGTTAGTTCTTCTGGAACTCCAGGGCCTATTTAATAATCTCCACCAGCACCATAATTCAAAATCATCGATTCTTTCCAGCTTTCCTTATTTATTGTCTGTCTTCCTATGAATTTATCTGTCTGTTTATCTTTTTATCTATCAATCTATGGAGAAATATTCATGTGTAAAGCCTAAGTGAGGAAATTTTGAGGCAGAAAGTAAATAAAGACACTGGAAATTGAAAAAAGAGAAAAAAAACTCATGCACTTATTCAAATTTATCAATTACTAGCTTCTTAAAGGTATTAGGTACTGCTGAGCATCCGTGCTGGCACAGTAATTGAAGCTCCTGGCTGCTTACTAAAAGGTGAATGGTTCAAGCTCACCAACTGATCTATGGGAGAAAGAAAAGGCAGTCTGTGTCTCTAAAGATTTACAACTTTTGAAACCTATGGGACCATTATACTCTCTCCCCATTGGGTTATGATGAGTCTCAATTGAGTCAATGCCAGTGGGTTTGGGGTCTACCCTATTATTGCATATGCTCATAGAGCTACCTCTCTTCATTCTTCACCCTTCATAACTTCTATATGTTCTGAGGATTTTAACCTCCAAGTGATTAGGACATGATGGTGTAGTCTAAAACTTAAACGAATCCCAATAGCATATGTTTTACAAGAAGAGTCATGGTTAAACACCAAAAATATAATAAGTAAAAAGGGAAAACCAGGAAAACCTAATTGACTGAGCCATACCATGTTCTGCCTTCACCCCCACCCCCAAAAGAGACGACGTAGTTAGAGACATCTAACTGACAGGTCTTTATATGTGCATGTGGACTCTGGGAGAAGCAAGCATTCCCCCTTTTCTGGGCGCTGGTGGGGTCCTGCCATCCCTGGTTTCCTGACCTTGAGCTCTGACCCACCTTTTGCGCACCACTAAGGGTTTGCTCGGTTGGGCACAGTCCACCTAATGGCCTCCCTTTGGGTTTTTATTTCCTCTGTAGGGCAACGGTTTCCAGAGAGCCCATATCCTTTGTCTGAGCAAAAGAATACGAACCCCAGTGTTATTTCCTGTGCTGTGACTCACATCCATCTGGCAAAACCAGGAGTTGAAACATTGTCTGCAGGGAATTTAACTCATCATTGGAGGGTTTCACAGCCAACTCAGAGCCTATATTTTCCATTAGTTGGATATTTAGTATTGGCAACATAAATTTGGGTTCTTTCATGTTCTTGCAAATTATATGTTTATAACTATTAGTGGTAGCTAATGAGCTTGACAATCATTTGGGTTCCTTTCCAATATCCAATTCACTATGTTTCTCAATTTCAATCTAGTTCAAGCCATCGAGCCTAGACATTTCACCCATGGCATCCTTAGGTGCCTTATGCATGGCAGCCTTTCTTGGCTGTTGTCCCTCTCTCTCTCTGGAGCACAGGCAATACTCCCGTCTCCTGGGCACTGCACTGTCCCTGTCACTCTGAGCAGGACAAATGCAATGCTTTCACTTTCCCATTGTACTCCTTTACCTCATCTTCCAGACGTAGAATTTTCCAAACTTTACCTCAGAAAGTGCTCTATTAAAATCCCCTTTCAAGCTTACCAATTCTCCTACACATCGGTTTCTGCTGTCTCTTCGTCTTCTGCACAGTGCTGGCCACAGGGACAGCCCTTCTCCTGGGCGTGGTGATCAACACGTTCCAGTTTTCCCACATTCCTCTTCATTACCACAGCTCTGGAGCTCCGGAGTGGATAGGAGCTCTTGACTGCTAACTAAAAGGATAGAGGTTCAAATCTGCCGGTATTCATTTTTAAAGAAAGTCCTGATGATTTACCCGCTTCCCACCCACAAAAACAAAAAACAAAAAACAAAACAAAACAAAAACAAGCAAACAAAAAATCCAACCAGTGAAAACCTTGGAGAATATGACTTTACTATGACACGTATGTGGGAACCATGAATCAGAATCCACTCAATGTCAATGGCTTACTAATCTTCCTTTCGCATTAGTTTCTTTAAGCTCGTCAGCCCTTTAAGGTTTATATTATTTCAACAACCTCTCTGTGACATATGTTATCTATCATTGTAGCACTAATTCTTGAGCAAACTCTAATGTGGATAGAGTTATTAGGCCTGACTTATAAAATTATAAATGTTAGTAAGCATGTTATAATTTACCTTATCTTTTGAGTGTGTTTTGCTTTAATTCTAATACCCTTTAGTGATCATACTTTTGGCACTATCTCGTTAAGGATAAATAATATGAAAAATAGGACTGGTGTCAACATAGGTCAACACATCCTAATGAAAGTGATAATGATCATAAGAGAAAGTCTCCACCCACTTACCACTGAATTCCTGTGAAGTTTTCCAATCCTATATGTTTCTGTGTGTCTGTATTTCATTGTTTTAGCCTACACATTTGGAATAATAATAGGACATACCTATAGCTTGTTGGGGTGATGTATTAAATATTATTATTAAAGGATTGATAATAGTTCCTAAACATATTATTAGCTGTGGGAATGTTGGTTATTATTATTTTATACATAACTTTTCTCCATAATCTACCTTTCTAGCACCAACTTCTTCTATGAGGGATCAATTGATGCTCTACTCTCATGTACCCAAGATCCTCAAATACAACAGATTTTATTTATTTGTTTGTTTTCCTTTCGCACTTTGGTTTTATAAAGCTATTTTATTGTGATTTAATACAGATATCATATTGTCCCATAGTTCAATCCCATTAAGCAGTATTGTACAATGGCTACCACAATCAGTTTTTTATTCATTGATTTACAGTTTTATTGGCACTTCATGCACATAGCATACGATTCAATCATTCCAGCTTATCAAGTTGAGTTATTCAATCTTTATCACAATCAATTTTGGAGCATTTTCGTCTTCCTTATACTAATTGTTTTTCATTGAATATTTTTTCAATTTTATCAAAAATATACACAACAGAACATTGTCTGATTCAACAACTTCTACATGCATCATTCGGTGCCATTGATGCTACTCCATGCTGTACAACCATGATTTATAGTCCTCTCCAAATTGTTCCACCACCATTAACATAAACTCGATGCCCCCTGTGATTGTTAGGTTATGTGTGCCAGCAGGGCACTTGTAAGAAGATACGGGAAGATCTTGTAAAGCAGGCATGGTGCTGTAGTGGTTGACATGTGGGGCTGCTAACTGTAATGTCAGCAGTTCGAAATCACCAGCCACTCAGGGGAAGAAAGACAAGGCTCTCTACTCATGGAACAATGTACAATCTCAGAACACCATTTTTAAAAATCATTTTATTGGGGGCTCATACAACTCATCACAATCCATCCATCCATCTATTGTATGTCAAGCACATTGGTATATTTGTTGCTCTCATCATTCTCAAAACATTTGCTTTCTACTTGAGCCCTTGGTATCAGCTCCTTTTGTTTCCCCCTCCCTCCTGAACCCTTGATAGTTTATTATTATTTTGTCATATCTTACACTGTCCAATGTCTCCCTTCACACACTTCCCTGTTGTCCCCAGTGAGGAAGTTATATGTAGTTCCTTATAGTTGGTTACCCCTTTCTACCCCACCTTCCCTCCACCCTCCAGGTATCACCACTCTCACCACTGGTCCTGAAGGAATCATCTGTCCTAGATTCCCTGTGTTTCCAGTTTCTCTCTGTACCAGTGTAGATCCTCTGGTCTAGCCAGATTTTTAAGGTAAAATTGGGATCATGATATTGGGGGCTAGGGGGAAGAGGCAGCATTTAAGAACTAGAGGAAGGTTGTATGTTTCATCATTGCTATACTACAGCTTGATTGGCTCATCTCCTCCCCGTGACCCTTCTGTAGGGGGATGTCCAGTTGCCTACAGATGGGCTTTGGGTCCCCAATATGCACTCCCCTTTATGTACAATGATATAATTGTTTTGTTCTTTGATGCCTGATACCTGATTCCTTCTACACCTCATGGTCACACAGGCTGGTGTACTTCTTCCATGTGGGCTTTGTTGTTTCTGAGTTAGATGGCCGTTTGTTTACCTTCAAGCCTTTAAGTCCCCCTATGCTATGTCTTTTGATAGCTGGGCACCATCAGCTTTCTTCACCACATTTACTTATTCACCTGCTTTGTCTTCAGCGGTTGTGTCGGGAATGTGAGCATCATAGAATGCCAATTTAATAGAACAAATTATTCTTGCATTGAGGAAGTACTTGACTGGAGACCCAATGTCCACCTGCTGCCTTAATACTAATCCTATAGATATATGCACATGGATCTATTTCCCATCATTATATATAAATATATTTACATATGTACATGCCTGTAATTAGACCTCTATAAATGCCCTTTGCCTCCTGGTTCTTTCCTCTGTTTACTTATACTTTCCTCTTGTCCCACTATCATGCTCAGCCTTCATTTGGGTTTCAGTAATTCCTCTGGGTTACAAAGTTCTTGATCAATCCCAGGCCTCTCACACCGTCCTTGCCACTGATTTTGGATCACTTATTGTTCCCTTGTCCCTTGGTTAGTCAACACCACCTCCTTTCACCCACCTCCCACTCTCCCATGTCCCCCAAGAACCATCAGTACTGTTGTTTTTTCCTCCAAACTGTTTGTCCAGCCTATCTTATCTAGATAGACCTGCAGACATAATAATATGCAAACAAAAACAAGACATAGCAAAACAAAGTGACAAAAGAAAACAAAACGATGAGAACAACGCAAAATCCAATGGCAAAAAAATAAGAAATAGATAAAACAAATTTACAAAGAAATTCCTGTAAATAATTCAAGGTCTGTTTGTTGACCTCTAAGAGTTTCCTTCAATTTAGTCCCATGGGGTGCCATACCCTGGCCCCAAAGTCTATCCTAGGCACTCCCTCCAGTCCTCCCTGTTCTACTCCTCCTGCTGCTCTGCTGCACACCCTTAGTGTTTTGCCTCTGGCCAATCCTGCCACTGTGTCTCCAGTTTTGTCCCCTGTAGGGTCATGGGTCAGTGAGGGACCATAGTCTCATAGTGGGATCAGCCATATGGTCCACTCTGTGCATTGCCTGTTCAGAGTATGGATATTGTCCTCCAGGCCTGCACTAACTCCTAGCTCTGGTTTAAGAACAATTAGTTCTCACATCATGTCCACAGGAAGGGAACACAGAAGACATGTGTGCTATAGAAAAATGTGGTGAAGAAATTAGATGGTGCCTGGCTGTCAGATAAAATAGTGCCTGGGATCTTTAAGGCTTGTGTCCAAACAAGCAGCTATCTAAGTGAGATGTCAATGAACTCCACCTAGAGAAGCACACCAACAGTAGTCACCAAAGGATTGTAAATTTTATCATCCAAAGCCTAAGGAAGTAACAGACTGGGAGCCTATGCAGAAGGCTATGGATGACAGAGGAAGCCCAAGATACCTTTGTGAGGCCTAAACAGGAACTATGCCTCTGGTGATTTCCCTTTATCCTTAAGAGCGGGAGGAGAACAAGCTGGTTATCAGAGTACATTGGAGAGATAACCATAGGAGATCAAAATGAGAACCAAAACTTGAATGGTCAAAGCCTAGTCACTTGGATCTAATCTGGTTTTCAACATTTTCTCTGTGTTTGAGTGTATTGTTTTTCCATATTGGAGTTTATCCCATATGTATTGTTATCTATTTTTTTCTGGTTTTCACTATATGAAACCCAGGATTGATGGACCTATGGAGACAGCAAGTAGAAACAAACGTTCCTGGTGAAGTACAGATGAGGGATTAGCAGCAATGGGGAACTAGTGTCATGGAGTTTAAGAAAGAGGGCAGTGTTTTAAACTGATTGTGCTGCCCCAATCCCAGTTATATGGACAGCTGCCCCTCCACTCAGAAGAATTTATTTTAGAGGACAGCACTGAAGCTGCAACTCTAGGAGAGGAAGGTGTCTGATCAAAACACATGGGAGCAAATGAAGGGGGAGGAAGAGAGAGTGGAACGCATCCTAGACAAAATATTTCCAGGGCCAATACTATATAAAAATACACATTTGTATTTGTTATACATCCCTGAATATCTTGTTGCTAACATAGCTCCTTGTAGGGAGCAGGTCCACTTTTTTTTTCAAATGATACAATTATATATATATATGTGTGTGTGTGTGTGTGTGTGTGTGTGTGTATATATATATCTATATATATATAGATATATATATATATATATAAATGGCAGTATGCATCCAGATTATGGCCTCTAGCATAGCCATGGTCCATTTTTGAACTATCCCTCCAATTGCTTCCTTCAAAATATCATATAAATATTCTATTTTTGTTTTTAACAGTTTTATTGACAGTTCACCCACAAGTCATACAATTCAATAACTCAATCATATTAAGAAGAGTTCTACAATTATCACTACAAACAATTCTAGAACATTTTCTTCTTCCCTGTGTACTCATTGTTATTCATGTAATTATTTTTTAAATTGTAGCAAACACATAACCAGCAAAACATCCTCCAATCCAACAGCTTCTGCTTGTATACTTCAGTGCCCTGTGTGTACGCTTCAGTGCCAGGGAGTATACTCTTCGTGTTACTGGGGATATGGGTTGGGATAAGAAGGGTGAGAGGATTTAGGGAGCAAACAATGAATGTCTGAGGGAACACTAGAACTGATTGTTATAATATATGTGCAATTCTTTTTTAAAGCAATTGAAATATGGGCACACATGATATGTGGATACTATATCTGTTTCTTTATGTCTAGGAGTCAGGGAAACTCTGTGGTAAGGTAGAGTCAAATGGTTCAAGATGCGACCATTATCTCCCTGATTTTTTTCTATGCAAGCAAAATTTCAAATACCCGAAGGCCACAGTGAACATTCACATTGTATTTATAATCCATATGCATATTTTTCTTTGCTGCATTTGGTAACATGAGTCCCACCGTTGCTATGCAGGGAATGGATGACGAGCAATGTCCTGATGCCAAGATAAAGATAGGAAGTTCTCAACCAGCCATGTCCAATGTGAGGCCAAGACATGTCCTGAATGTAGAGCACAAGAAGGAATAGAAGGTCAGACTGGGGCCAGAGACCGTCAGGAACAATGGATGAAGAAGAAGAGGAACAATTTCAAGGCTAATTAACTATCAGGAAATCAATAAAAAGCCAGGAGTAGAAATCAAAATGGCACTGTATTTGAAAGAGAAGATAACAGCTTTGTAGACCAAGACTATGAGAAGGCTTTCAAATTCTCTCAAATGCAACTCAAACCCAAATCCACTGCCTTTGAGTCGATTCTTACTCCTAATAGCTTAGAGGTCAAAGTGGAACTGTTCCTCTGATCCACCTTGCTGCTTTGGGCGAATGGTGAGTTTGAACAACTGCCTTTGTCCAACCCTTAACCCACTGCCCCGCCGGGCTTCCCACCTGTAGCGGAAGCCACAAGAGCGTCTAAGGCACAACCCAACCAAAGGCAAGTGCAGAGAGCCCACTTCATTGCAACAATTCCCATAGTTTGCTGCAGGACATTGTAAGTTACTGAAAGAGTTTAGTGACACTGGGGTGTCTTGAGGTGCAAATGCAAACCACAGAATGCAGTCAGATTGCTGCGCTCTGGAACTGAATGACACCAGAGTGGTTCTGTGAGGTACTAGATGAATAACCCCTGGCAATTATATTCTCGGTGATGTGGTTTTTTAGCCTGTAAAATGAGAATAATTGTAACAATTCCCTTGGAGCCAAAGGAAGCAACAACAATGCCCGTTGAGCTCAGAATAGTACCGAGCATATTGTTAAATCTCAGTAAAAGTTCATATTAATACTGTTCAGAGTGCAAAAGCTCGATGCATTTATAGATTTTAGTACTTAAGTAAAATAAGATTTCCGAGGTGACAGCCCTCAGAATAGCGGGTTTTTCTCAAGAGAGGAATGATAGAAATAGGAGTTTGAGAGTTCTGGTCTCAGAGAGTTCTGAAGAGAAAGGCCCTAGGCAGCCAGAAGCAAACCGGTTCTAAGTCATCTTGCTGAGGAGAAAAATAATAATGATGAGGAACCTTGTAAAGTGTAACTTTTCTACTTTATAAGCGCGATCAGCCACTGCTTCCTTAAGCAAATTAACAAACCAGAAAACAATGAACCTCCTCCCTGGGAATGGACTACAGTAAAGCGGGTGAAGGGAGACGCCGGACAGCGTAAGATAGGATAAAATAAGAATAATCTATAAATTATCAAGGATTAACAAAATTATCAAGGGTTCTTGAGGGAGGAGGGAGTGGAGAGGAGGCGTAAAATGAGGAGCTGATACCAAGGGCTCAAGTAGAAAGCAAATGTTTGGAGAGTGATGAATGCAACAAATGTACAAATATGCTTGACACAATGGATGGATGGATGGATTGTGATAAGAGTTGTATGAGCCCCCAATAAAATGATTTTAAAAATGAAATGCATTCTTGCTCACAGAGAGGGGAGTACGCATTTTTTAGATTGCCAAACAACTATGTAATAGTTCCTCTATTCAGCAGACTGATATTGATTTGAACTCACTAGCCTCTCCAAGGGAGACAGATGAGATTGTCTGCGCCTGGAAGATTTCCAGTCTCTAAAACCCTCTGTGGGATCACTGTGAGACTGGATCCACTAGTGAGCAGCGGGTGGGATCTGTCAAGCACTCTGCCAGGTGCTGAGTGGAACAAGGTAGGAGGAAACTTCCTTTCTACCTGTAGGGAGGCAAGCGTATGCCTATTGGCGCAACAGGACTCATGATTATTTCTGACATTTTCAGATTTCTTAACTCAAAAAACGTTCCCAGGCAACTGGCTTGCTTATTTCCGAGCCTTCTTCCTCTTCTGTTCTTTACAGAGGTCGTGAATAATATTCTTGTAGAAGAGTGTAGAGGATGAGGGTTTTGCACCAAAACAACAGATCCGTTTGTTAAGTAAATTTCCATTCGTGACAACCTCTTATAATTAAGAGTAGAATTACACCCACCGAGTTGAGTTTGTAGACCCTGACCTTCAGAAGCACCTGTTCCTCCACCATGTCTGGGTGGGTTCAAAGAGCCCACCTTTTAGCTCCTAGTGTCCTGGTTAACTGTTTGTGGCCCTCCAGGACATCCTATATTTTATCATAAAAATGTCTTATCCACTTGAGCCTTTCTTTATTTCAACAGGTATACAAATGAAGAGGATAGAAGGAGCTAAGCATTATAACAATTATTTTTAAAAACATGTAATAGTACCACTTCCAGAAACATAACTTAAGAAAGTAAATTTGAAATCTCCTACAGATAAGTACACAAAACTGTACATCCCTGCACTAGTTATACTAGTGAGAAAAGGAAAGTATTTATGGACGTTATGTTATATCCACATGGTGAACTGCTCCACTGGGATGAGAACTAATACTGTTGGACATTAATGTTGGAAAGAAATCTCCATATTTTAGGTAAAATAGTGAGCAAAAAAATCACTGGATTTCAAGTCAATTCCGCCTCCTTGTGAGTCCAGGCTGTAAAACTTTACAGGCACAGTTTCATCTTTCTCCTTTGGGGAAGCTGATGGATTTGAACTCTATTAAAGAGGACAGAGAAAAATATCATCCAGAGTATATTTCTAGTTTTGCATAGATTATAATTTCCAGTTTCATAAAAAAGGATACTTATATGTGTGAATACACGGATGCACGATAGATAGATAAACATAGAGAGATAGATAGGACAATTGAGAACCCCTGATGGGTCATTGATTAAACCCTAACCGAAATGTCAGCAGTTAGAATTACGCACTTCTCCTTAAGAGAAAGACATACCAATCTAGTTTTATAAAGATTTCACACTGGCCACTCTGTAGCAGAACCACACCTGATAGTGTCCATGTGTTAGAATCTAATCCAGAGATTGTGTTTAGCTTTAAATATTTACATATATACACATGTAAATATGTATTAAATATTAAAAGATAAAATATGTATGTATCACAAGAGATGAGATGGGCAAAATATTAATAATTATTGAAGCTGATTAATTGGTAATTCAAACTTATTATTTTTAATCATGCTGATACATATTTGGAAATGACTAAAAATAAAACATTGAAAAATTTCAAATTTATAATAACATGTATCAACACTATTATTGTCCTTGTTACAGCGATTTTTTATTTGGGAAAAGAACAAAGTCTTATTCAAGATGACACAAAATTGTATAAATATAAATGTCAATACATAGCTCTAATATAGCCAATTAACACAAATAAAAGAGTAATCCAGTTATCTGAGGGATTTATCCAAGAATTAGTCTAGATCTAACACTTAAAATATTTTCAACAATTATTATATTTTAATGAACCTAATTTTCTGCATGATTCCAATGTACCACTTTATTTAGTTAATGTTTGTTATTATTGAGAATATGCACAGCAGAATATACACAAGTTAAACCATTTATACATGTACAAGTCTGTGACATTCACTATTATATTAAAGTTGTTCACCTATTCACTTCTTTATTTTCTGATCTGTTCTTCTCAAATCAATATATACCCATAGCTCCCTATTTTTTTCTGTTTAGTCTTTTCAACGATTATTATCCATTTAATCCCATATAGATAGTCTTTAGAAAGCACAGTGCTCAACGCAGGTATGCTCTACTAATTAAACTAAGCTATTAAGAAGTCTTCAGGGGGATATTTTTGGTTTACAATGTGAAGCTGTTCTCAGAGCTATAGCTTCAGGGATTCATCTAGACTTCATGACTGAAGAAATGTCTTCCTTGAGGATTTCCAAATCTGTTTTGTATTTCTACCCTTTCCATCAGGATTCTTCTATAGGCTCTTAACTCCAAATAATAATTCATAGTAGAAGAGCACTTCCTGGTTCTTCTGGTCTCATGGCAAAGGAGGCAGTTGTGCATGGAAGTACAGCACAGCACAGCAGAGTTTTCTACTTTCTCCTTCCTTCTTCTCTTGCCTCAGGTGAATGTAGATCAATTGCTGTACCTTAAATGGTTGCTTGCAAGCTTTTAAGAGTCCAGACACTATGCAAGGAACTAGGAGAATTATGAAACATGATATTAAGTCAGTGAGCTGATGCTCCAAGAATCTATGGCCCTACACCTTCAAATCAAAGTACTAAAGAACACAAAATCACTGGGGATGCATAAAGAGCCTGGACAGCTACTCTTTGTTTTGGTCATTGTAAACATAGGCATTCACAATTCAATTTTTCACAGGTTTATGACTTACAGTAATTACATTATGTGGCTGTGTAACACTGCCCTTAGTCAATGCATTTATTCCAGCATATTAACCAAAACTCAATCTTCCATAAGCTGAAACTACTCCTTCCTACTGTCTTCCACCTCTAGTAACCACTAATAAGCTTAGGTCTCTATGCATTCACTTGCTTTGGTCTTCTTATACAAGTGATGTCATATAATTATTATCCTCTGTGAATAACATATTTCACTCAGCATAATATCTGCAAGCACTGTTCATGTTATAGCCAGCATCAAGACTTTATTTGTTAATTCTTGGTGAGTAGTATTCCATTGTATGTGTGTACCACATTATGCATTCATCTATTGATGGACATTTAGTTCTTTTCTATTCTGAAGATCTTGTGAATAGTGCTGCAATGAGCATTAAGTAACATGTCTGTTTCTCAGGCTCAAAGTGACTCCATGTGACAAAATAGAACTGGCTCAGGGGATGAAGGACATTTGCCCAGAATTAATGTGGACAGGATTTCACAACTGATATTTTCCATACCCCTAAAAAGTATCGAATAAAAACAGTTGGCTTATAAAAAGGACTCTTCAAGTACTTAAAAAAAATCCTTGGTGTATCTCTTATCGCTCTCTTCTATTTTAAAATCGAACATGCTATGTGTCCATGTTGGCATCCTATTGTAAAAGGTTGTGATCAGGTTTCTTATCACAAAAACTAACTTAAGACTGTTGTAAAGATTGAGTAACCAAATACGTGGCTAGTCCCTCAGATGCACACTTAGGTGAGCCTGTCACACTCTCGTTCAACACGCTTCTAAGGAGTTTACCAAAGACGCCAAAGTCAATGGAATCTCCGTAGCTGACCAACAGTTCGGGGCTTTACTTCTCTAAGATTGCCAGATTTAACAACTACCACCAGATGCCAGCTTTGGAGAATTTTTACAGGGCTTTCTCCAGAAGAACCCCGCGTTACGTGGGTTAGCACTCAATTAATAGACGATTGTGAGCTTGAAGCAACCAAGCTACGTCTTGGGAGATAAACCTGGTGATGGACTTTGGACTTTTTTGAAAACTCCATAGAACAGTCTTTATACACAGGCTTGAACCAAGTCAGACTTGGCACCAAGGTGACTAATAGGTATATGATGGAAGTGCCTTTTAAATCCGTGATTTTCAAAAGTGTCGTAGGGATAGGATTATTCCTTGAAATGAATATAGCAATGTGGTCACCAGTTTATATTATTGAAAAGTATACATATTTTGCTTATTTTATACAAAAGCAGCCAAAATAAAATTAGAATGGAAAAACTAGTCAGGGATTTAGATAAGGTTGCATGGAGAGGATTTTCTGGTATATCAACAAAGCTACTGATAAAGAATCCAATAAGCGTAATCAGTAGGCATTGCAGAGAAATCGGTTTCAACACCTGAATTATAATTTACAGGATTTAGATAATTCACTAAGATCCAATTTTTACCAAGATTCATTGTTATACTCCCCTTCACAAATCAGTCTAAATTTCAGTAAATGTGTTGACAGAACAAATACTCAACTTTCTAGTGTTTAATTTGTCCTTAACATACTTCCTACTTCAGCGATAGAGTGACCTGTCATTCATAGACCACACCATTCAGTTCACTTTGTCTGATGACTCAGTTCAAAGCTTGTTCTTTTGTTTTGTTTTAAATAATTATATATAATTATTATATTAATTTTTAAATATATACACAAAGATTCACTTTAAATATATTTAAATTGACTCTTTGTTTAAGCATATATTGCATTCCAAAGAAACAGAAGAAATTCTTGGTCCAATTAATGTTTTAGACTACAAGTTTACCTGGAAATATTAAACTTCACATATCACATTTTTTTCTGAAACTTGACATTGAGTACTTTTTTAAAAAAATCATTTTATTAGGGGATCATACAACTCTTATCACAATCGTACATACATCAATTGTGTAAGGCACATTTGTACATTCATTGCCCTCATCATTCTCAAAACATTTGCTTTCCACTTAAGCCCCTGGCATCAGCTCATTTTCCCCTCCCTCCTCTCCTCCCCCCTCCCTCATGAACCCTTGATAATTTACAAATTGTTATTTTTTCATATTTTGCACTGTCTGATGTCTCCCTTCACTCACTTTTCTGTTGTCCATTCCCCAGAGAGGAAGTCACATGTAGATCCTTGTAATTGGTTCCCCCTTTCCAACCCATCCTCCCTCTACCCTCCCAATATCGCCACTCACACCACTGGTCCTGAAGGGATCATCCGCCCTGGATTCCCTGTGTTTCCAGTTCCTAGCTGTACCAGTGTACATCCTCTGATCTAGCCAGACTTGCAAGGTAGAATTGGGATCATGATATTGGTGGGGAGGGGGCCGGAGGAAGCATTGAGGACCTAGAGAAAAGTTGTATTTTTCATCGTTGCTACATCACACCCTGATTAGCTTGTCTCCTCCCCGAAACCCTTCTGTAAGGGGATGTCCAGTGGCCTACAAATGGGCTTTGTGCCTCCACTCCACACTCCCCCCCCCCATTGAAGTGGCCATCTAGCTCAGAAGCAAAAAACCCACATGGAAGTAGCACACCAGCCGGTGCGATCACGAGGTGTTGAAGGGATCAGGTATCAGGCATCAGAACAAATCTTACCAAAGCTTGTTTTTCTAGTCCTTGGAAAAGTGCGCACAGTAGATTCTCAGTAAGTATTTTTTGGAAAAAATAAAATAAAAACAGGGAAACATGTCATAGTCTTTAACTTCCTTGGCTTATTAATTGCATCATCTATAGCATACATGATAACATCCCAATCAAAATAACTGTTTTGCGGTCTATTTTGTTGTATTAATTAATATATTCCCCTCATCTAGTACTCCCACACACATGTATTTATTTCATAAGACTCTCTCCAGTTCTTGTATCTAGGATACGCTACTGTTGTCAATCCAAGTGTAGATTCTTAATTCAAGACTATATAAAGATAGACATGAGTCCATATTGCGTGCATTTTCAAAATACATTTCTGAAGTTTTGTGTGCTGCATAAGGGCATTTAAGTAGAAAACTTGTTAGACCTGTTCCTTTATGATTCTCTAATTATGCATATGATGTGAAGGTAAGGTAATGAATAAATAAGAATTTGTGAAATATTAAATGGAAGCAATTGCTTTTAAAGATCCAAATGTTAAAACATAAATATGATTGAAGCACAGAAACTTATTCCTCTTAAATTGACAGTGATGTATAATTTGTTTTGCGATTCAATCACAGTTCAAGGATAATTCATTCAAAGGAAAAATGCCTACCTTTCATGCTCACACCTGCTCCTGCTTTCCTTTCTCTAATCACCTGAGAGTATTTTCAGAATTATTCATTTATTTTTGTAGCTGGTCTCACATGGAAGTAGCTTGTGGTACATACACTCTTAGGAGAAAAGGCAGGCTGAAGTATGAAGTATACCCTGGAAATGGATTAACTCTAGCTGAAAACAAAGTCTCCTAACAATAAATTTCAGAGTCAGGGAGAATAACACATCAAATTAGCTGATACAAGAAATGTTGTAAAAAAAAGAGAGATGATATCACAGTTACTAGAGAGGAGAGAACCTATGCATGTCAATGATCTTTCTTTTTTCTTCTTCCTTTCTAAAATCAAAATCCAAGGGCAAGTGAGGTTTTCTTTAATTGTCCAGATATTCCTATTGTGGAAATCCAGATGAGAGGTCAAGGAGGGAGTCCTAATGAACATGAGCAATTACTGGAAAGGCGAACGGAAACCTGTCAGTGCTGTTTCTGCAGATACTGGCTGGATGATAATCTCCTGTCTTCCTTCTCAGGCGTTCGTGTATGCTTCCTTTACGTGCAGTGCGTCCAATCCCAGCCACACGGAGGTGAACCTGTGCAAAGCTTTCTGAGTAAGGCTCAGAGTGGGGTGAGCCTGGGGTCTCTTTCTGCCGGCTTTTGATTACTAAATTATCAGAGAAGCTTACATTAGGATGAGGCACCCATTTCTTCAGCGTGGGGCTTGCTAAATATAAAATGTGCTTAATGGAAGAGTTAAGATATTTGTGAATTCTTATAAAGATGTTTGTCTTTTAGGTAGTGTGTTGTATGAACATGCTTCCCTCTAACTTCTAGTTATGATGTGTGACGTCTCTGAATTTAAATACAAGCCCCCAGAGCGTAACAACACGCCTTAAAGTTAATGGCCACACAGAGACACCTGCGACGATATTGTGGGCCGAGGCGGCCAGTTTCTCTTGAGAAGCAAACAGGGACACCTGCTTTTGTTGCTTTAATTAATAGATGGATTTTAAAAAAATAAACATTACTAAGTGGAACACTGTTTCTGGCGAAGCACTGAGCACAAGAATGCTAGCGCCAGCCCCTTTGGTGGCACTGCCTGACAGCGTCACCCGTATGTCCCGCATGCCAGTCACCTCCGAGGAGGCACAGCTCTCCAGTACGGAAATGGAAGACATGTACAAGGAAGTTTCTTTCCACATAAATATTTTATTTGTATTCATCTTGGTGAGTATTTCTAAAACCCTATGTCTGTACTGAACTCATGATTGAGAGACATTTCAAGGGTTATAGTTTTAAATAATCAGCTGAATCAGAATTTTCATGTACATGTAAGAACATTTTCTTTCAAGATATATACATATATATGACATCCACCTCTCCGTAAGATATTATAAAATGAACCCTCTACTATATTTGCTTTATCATATAAGATGATGAGTCAAAAAGTATTAGTAATATGTATCCACTTATCAAATGCAAGTGCTTGTTCCAAACAAAACATGTTTAAGAGTCTGAGCCCAGTAGATGGCTGCAGACAAGTGTTCTAGTCATACACTTGTTTCATTTAGTCTTATTACAATGGAAACAAAACAAAAAACTCAAACTCACTGTCCTTGAGCCAATTCCAACTTATAAAGAGGTCCTGTCACAGAAACCCACAGGGGTCATTCTACCCTATTCCATGGGGTCACTGTGAGATGCCTCACTAAGATACCTCCACAAGACAGTCCAGTCTTTTGGTTTCTGAGAAGATCTACCAGATGCCCAAGCTACTGTTGTCCAGGCTTCCTCCTTGGGCTTCTTGATAGATGCTTTTCCAAAGACCCAGGATGATCAGGGGGACGTATTAGGAAGAAATTTAAGCCAATTGAAAACTGTGTTGATGAGAAAAAGCCAGGAAAGTTACACCAAGAAATTTAACGTGCAATGCACGAATGCAAAGAATTCTTCAAGAAGGGTTAGAGAGATGGAAAATTACGCTCATAAGTGCGTCGGTCTAGATGCAAGCTATGTCCAGAAACCATAGCTTCTCTTTCTGATATTTCTGATTCATAGAGGTCTTTATGGTTTTAGCCTGTATTTCAGGATTGCTCTCATCCTTACAGACCTATTGGGTCTGTCAAGTTGAATGCAATTAATTGTAGACATAGTACGATGCAGGCATTGTGTACATGACCACCATGAAATACTTCAGCACGTGTGTCACTAGCTACAGGTCACTCTTTGTCGTTCTTTCTGCTCATTTCCTTAGGGCAGAACTCACATTAAATTCAGTAACGCTCAGATGCTATGTTCCCACGCTGTGAGTTCTGAAAAGTGCCTCCATTTGCATAATATACGCTCATACCAATTTCTATGAGATGACCCCAGGGAGCTCTCTCATGAGATGTTCTAAAGAACACTTACTCCTATTCCCACATGGACCAGCCTACTGTCACTCTGCCAGCTATTGCCTTCACATACGTTGAGTTAGAAAGGATACACGCTTCTTTGTAGGGTCTCTGTCGCCCATAATGTTTCTGAGATACATCCAGCAGTTGTTTCCTCTTCTTGGTTCCGCCCATCTTCCGTAAAAGGACACTTAGCCGCTTCCTAGTCACCGGCCATTGTGAGGACCGTTGCTCTGGACATTCGCATACATGTTCTCTTATTGTTGTATTGCTTGTTTTTTCTCTTAGGAAAATAGTGATACGTAGAACCACCGATTATGTGATAGGTAGATAGGCCTGCCTTTCTACAACATAAGCAGACTTAACTGTTTTAAAGTGGTTGGACGACTTTATACTCCTCACAACCTGTGTAAGAAGTCGGCCTGCGCCTGCATGTGATTGGTTTGTGTCTAAGCAGTCATTGACGCGGTAGCATCTCCTGCATTTTTTTTATGACAAAGCAGACTTTTTTCATTTGAGGTAAACACAGCGGGATGTGATCAAAGTTTTATATGAGTGAACATTTATATTTTGCATATGCTCAGGGACATAGAATGTTACTGTGTAGTCCTGGTGTTCCAGTGGTAAAGCACTTTAACCGAAATACCAATGGTCAAAACCCATCACCTGCTCCGTGGAAAAATGCTGTGGAAGTCTGTTCCATAAAGATTTACAATCTTGGAACTCCTGTGTGGCACTTTTACTCTCGGTCCTGTAATTTCACTCTGAGTTGTAAGGGAGTCAATGACAATGTTTTCTTGTTTGTTTGCCAGACAAACAATATGAATCATCATATACATAAAATACATCTATCCATAAAGAATGTGGTCTCAGGACTGGAGGAAGAATTATTAATGTCTTACAACACGCAGATTATACAACCTTGCTTGCTGATTATGAGGGAGATTAAAGCACTTGCTGACGAAACTCAAGGATTGGAGCCTTAAATATGAATTACACTTACTACGAAGAAAACCCAAATCCTCCCAACTGGAGTAATCGATAATATCATCACAAAGGACCAATACTGACATAGTCAAGGATTTCATATTGCTTAGATCCACATTCAATTCTTTTTTTAAAGTTTCCTCCTATTTTATTTCATTTATTTATTATTTTATTAGGGGCTCATATAATTCTTTTCACAATCTGTGCATACATCATTTGTGTCCAGCACATTCGTACATATGTTGCCATCATCTTTCTCAAAACACCCGCTTTTCTACTTCACCCCTTGGTATCAGCTCCTCAGTTTTCCCCTCCCTCCCCACTCCCCTCTCCCCCTTAACCCTTGAAAATTTATAAATTATTATTATTTTATCATATCTTATACCATCCAACGTCTCCCTCACCCACTTCTCTGCTGTCCATCCCCCAGAGAGGAGGTTATATGTGGATCCTTGTAATCTGTTCCCCCTTTCTCCCTCAGCTTCCCTCCACCCTCCTGATATCACCACTCTCACCACTAGTCCTGAGGAGTTCATCTGTCCTGGATTCCCTGTATTTCCAGTTCCTATCTGTACCAGTGTACATCCTTTGGTCCAGCTGGGTCTTTACTTTTAAATGGCACTTCTTTTATGACTGATGAGATGGAAACTCTTTTCCAGATCTTTACTTGCCATTCAGATATTGTGCAATTTGATGAGTCTGTTTGAGGTTATTTTTAGATTCCTTGACATTTTATTAGTGAGGTCTAGTTCTATTAGTGTGTTATATCTCCTAAATACTGGACTTTACTTAAATGTTTGTTAGATATATATCATTTTACAAATATTTTTCCAAACTGTGATGTACCTATTCATACAATGCAGGGAGTCTTTTCATGAGCAAAGTTTGCAGTTTGTACATAAAAACTGATTTTGCTCTCTTGATAATCTTATAAACTACCACCATCAAGTCAATTCCAGTCCATCGTGATTTCATATAGGATTTCTGAAGCTGGAAATCTTTGGTGGAGCAGATAACTTCATGCTTCTCCCATGGAGTTGTTGCAGAATTTGAACCACTGACCGCATCGTTAGCAGCCCAAGCTTACCTGGTAGCACCACTCGTACTACTCTAGAACTTGCTTTGTAAAATACCTTAGTTCCCTCGCGCCCCCCTGGTATGAACAATAATGCCCTAAGGAGAGTTTTACCTGTTTGTTTTTCTTCTGAACTTAGAGCTGTTATTTTTCTCGTTTAAACTTGTCTTATTGTACTACGAGAGCCCGTAGGATACCACTGAATGAAAGTGGAAAGCATGAACACACCTACCTTCCTCGCAATCTGCAGGGAAAATGTTTTGTCCACCATTTACCATGGTATTAGCTGTAGGTTTTCCCTAGATGCTCATGAAATAAAGGAAATTTCCTTTTCTGCCTGATTGGCTGGCAGTTTGGGTTATGAATGGATATAGAATGGGCCTCAAATGCTTCTTCTGCACTGAAGTAATATTTTGGGGTCTCCCCTGTATTCCATGAGATAACACATTTTGCTCTCATTGGGAGAACCGTCATTTGTTGGTGATGGATTAGCTCCTTTTATATATTATTCAATTCCATGTAAAAAGTCTGGATTCAAGGCAATGGATCTTTGAAACATTTGGTTGCTTTTCTTCTGCGTAAAGCAACTTCTGTAGTTGGTTTTGCTCTGGCCTGTTATCAGTACAAATATTATTTCTGGGAATATGTTTCAGCAGCTATGAAAATATATATTAGAAAGGCACTGTCCACTGCAGAAGAAATAAACACACAAACCCCACTGGTCAAAGCAACATGGTTTATTGTTTTCCTTATTATCTGCTTGCCCTCTAAATTTTGTACTTAGCAGGTTTAGAAAAGTAGCCTCTCTAAAGCAGTCATTTCTGACTCAGCTTCACATATGTCAACTGATCCAGCTGCTTTTCTGCTCCATTGGACTACAGCATGTCGCTCGTGATGTTGTTCTTTAGCTGTTGCCGTGAGTAATCGCACCCTGAGGGAGGTAAAGTAGATTACAGCTATGTCTTCCCCCAAAACACGGAGACTTGTTCTCCGTAATCAAAAGAGAGAGTGTTCTCACATCAGATTGCTGTTTCCTTTTGATAATATCAATTAGTCTCTACTCATTCTTCATCCTTCATCTTGGCTTGCTCTCGTTCACTCTCATACTCTTCCCATATATGGTGAAGATGTGAATATATTTCAAAGTCTTGCAAATAACAGACATCAGAGGGTTGCTTACTTCAAGTAGCGCGCTGGCATCTTCAGAGCCCTGTGCTATCAGCCTGCTCGCATGGGGAACAAGTTCAAGTGCTCCTGTCATTACCTTCATGGAGCAGATGGTTGGGCTGGTGACTGCATTAGAAGTGCTATCTGTGTCACAAAGATAAAACAAAGAAAAGACTCTATGTCTCTGTAATAATGCACTAGACAGTTCAGAAATTAATAAATCCACAACTCAGCAAACCTGGCAAAACGGATGCATGTGCTTGGTTTATCTAATGAAAGGTAACACCTAAAGTTCATCCTCTTCCTTTATTTTAGGCAAACTCAATCCCATATCCCCCTAACCAATCCTCCTCTAAGGTGAAGTTATTATTATTACTTTTCAGTATATTCTCCACTCCACATTGGGGAAAAGTTTTTCAAAGCCCATGGAGAATCTCAGTGGTGTTTTTCAAGGTTAGTACTATGTAAACATGCTTATTATTGTCATCCTCTGGGGATGAGATTCCTTTTGAAGCCACCATATTTTTGTTCACCTATTTATTATAGAGGCTAAATAATAAAAGATAATAAGGTATTTTGGCTGCATCAACAAATCTTCTTAACCCCAACTGAAGCAAAAATACCTACGGAAGAAAATGTATATGTTATCACACTCAGTGCCATCTAGAAATCTCTGTCTATTTCAATGACGGGCTCTATTCGGAGGCAGACTTCTCGGGGAGGAGACTGCTGCCATAGAAAAAAGGGTCACATCAGGCAATGTCATCATTTGGTGTTATCTTGTTGGGGCTTTGTATTTAGATACAAGGAACTGTGAACTCATGCCAATCCCATGTGGAGGTCTAAGATTAGGGCGTAGCCAAAAACTAGATTTCTTTGCACATTGGTTCATTGACAGCAGCAATTCTACACTTTAACTCTATACTACTTAGATTGGCCAGAGATGTTTTTCAAATGTACTGATGCCTATACATTGCCATCCTCACCACCACCACCACCACCACCCCTCCTGCCCGAGATTCTGATTTATCTGATTTGTTGGAATCAGAGCATCATTGTTATTTTAAACTCCCTGGGTAATTTCTAATGTGCATTCGAGGTTGAGAACCACCAATTTCATGAAAATCCTGCCAGAAAAGTTTGAAGAATGTAATGGTGAAAATATGGTTTGATAAAGTAATCTGAATGAGGCCATGAGTATGGGGGAAGGAAGCATCAAAGAAGTAGAGGAAAGTTATGTGTTTCACCGATGCTATACTGCATCCTGACTGGCTCATTGGGTCTCCAGTCCATGTCCCACCCCGTTTACCTTGGGTATGACTTTGTTCTGGGTCTTAAATGCCTGGTACCAGATCCCATCTATACGACACCTCATAATCACACAGGCTGGTGTGTTTCTCCCATGTAGTCTTTGTTGCTTCTCAGCTAGATGGCTGCTTGTTTATCTTCAAGGCTTTATGAAAGACTCCAGATGCTATATCCTTCAATATCCAGGCACCATCAGCTTTCTTCACCACATTTACTTATGTACCCATTTTGTCTTCAGTGATTGTGTCGGGAAGGTGAGCATCACATATTGTTGGATTGTTAGAACAAAGTGTTCTTGTGTTAAGGGAGTACTTGAGTCGAGGCCCAATGTCCATCTGCAACCTTAATTCTTAACATATAGATATGAGTACATAGTTCTATTCCCCTCTTGTGCTTCCTTCCCCCCACTATCATGACCTCAATTCTTCCTTATAAATCAGATTAGACCAGAACATGCACACGGCTACAGTTAAGAGCCGCAACACAGGGGATCAGGATAGATAAACCTCCCAGGGCCAACAATGAGAGTAGAGATACCAGGAGGATTAGGGGATGGAAGGGGGAGAAATGGAGAATCAATCACAACGATCAACCTATAACCCCACTCAAGGGGACAAACAACAGAAAAGTGGGTGAGGGGCAAAGAAGGACAATGTAAGATATAAAAATAATGATCTATAACTTATCAAGGATTTGTGAGGAAGGGCGGGCAGGGGAGGGTGGGGGAAGAAATGGGGAGCTGATATCAGGGGCTCAAGTGGGAAGAGAATGCTTTGAAAATGATGATGGCAGCATATGTGCAAACGTACTTGATACACTGGATAAATGTATATATTGTGATAAGAGATATAAGGGCCCCCAATAAAAGTATTTAATTTTAAATAAATAAAAAATCTGAATGGTGCACTTTCATAAAAGCAGCCTCTTATACGAATCACTAAAAACTAAAAAATACTTTCAGTAAGTATTCTTTTTTGTTCCATTCCTATGATGCTATATTAAACTACTACCATTTAGGTTGAATATGAGTGAAATTAGTCTGTTATATATAATGATTGTTTTAGAGCATTAGGGTTAAGCTGTCTCACAGAATATAAATTATGAAAATCTGTTGAAAAGAAGAGGAGCAGAGCTATAAGAGGTAGTAATTTTGCACAAACATAGACATGGAAATCTGGTGGTGGTCCAGAGATATGCATAGTCCTTTGTGCCTAAACAGGATGGTTGACCATCCTTCACTCCTGTGACCATTATAAATAAGGCTCAGGGCCCATGGTACTCTTGAAAGATGAGCCAGGACTCCACCACAGTTCTACGTACCGTCTGTTACTGGTAATAGCAATTGGTTCATCAGTCCAAGTTGTGTTCTGCAATGAAATATAATGGTAGCTTGGTTCTAAATAAGGTGACCGAACAATTTATCATACAAATGAATCTCTGTGTTGTGTTGTATATGTGCGGAAGACACCATTAATACTTAAGCTAAGAGAATAATCATACACTCGGTGTTCAGAGCAAAAAATCAATATAGAGATCTTACTGTCACATAGTAGTGTCATTAAGATGAAGATAAGGAAGATGATTCACTTGGACAAAGTTAATAGGACCAAATTATGGAGACTAAATAGTAGAATCACATAGAACTGATCTGAATATAAACTTTTGGGATTTGTTACCTCATTGGCCTTAGTATGTCAAACACAGCTTATAGGAATTATTTATCCTGTTCACTATGATGTCCCAATGAACTGATAAGGATTATTTTTCAGCATGTGGGAAAATAATATAAGAATATTCCAGAGCCTCCCTGCATTTGTCTTGTCTTGCAATGAACTCATTCTGTAGAGATTGATATTTTTCTTAATATTAGGAATCAGAACTGAGGAGCACATCCATGTATGATATACTAGTTGTTATCTAGAACAGCTTAAATAAACTCAAGTTTTATATGTTTAATAGCTTTGTAAAATTTTAATCTTAAGATTACTAGAAATTCTCAGGTATTTATGAGACAGAATGCTTCTATAATGCCCCCAAATCTGTACATGTGTAGTTGATAGGTTGGACTGAGGGGCTATACTTTTATCCCTGGTCAAGTTAATTTCAAGTATTTTAGCTCAATAGTCACTAGATTATAATTTTGATTCTATATCACCTAGTCATTTCTTATCAGCTTTGAAGCCCTGTAAATTAGTGAGGGATCTTATTTTAAGAAAATGTTGGTTTTTTAAAAATTATTAGTTGGGATTTTATACATATATCATTCCACATTTGAATCACATCAAATAGAATTGGACCATTGCCACTACCAATAGTATCTAAACATTCTTCCTCTACATGGATTCCTTGACCTTGTCTCCCTGTGAGCTGCCCCCACCACTGGGACCTCCCTCCCCTCTAGTCCCTAAATCTACTTGCTGTCCCTATAGGTTCATCAATCCTGGGTTTCATATACTGACAAATGGAAAAGCATATAAGACAGCTTCAGGAGGGTGACCTTCATTGACATAACACCTCTGAGATAGTATGAACAAACAAATACCAAATGAACCAATACAAATAAAAAATAAGGAAATTTTTGGAAACCAGATCGGGTCCAGTCTACATCATCGGGGGGATATACTGACAAAGTTTCAACTGTTCAAGTCAGATTTATGCCTTTGACCTGATAGCCATTGTTAAATAAAATAAGGCAATTGGAGGGACTCTGAGTTCTCCAACGTAAGATTTTCTCTCTCTTGAAGAATGCTTTGTTTAAAAACACTCTTAAGCATGAGTTTTGATTCAACAATAAATTCACTCAATTATGCTATTCCACATTCAAATTTGATTACATTGTCTACATTGTTTAAAAATTAAAATAATTAAATTAGATATATAAATAAAATATGTAATGTTTATATATTCCTCCTTTCCTCTTCCCTCGCCCAAATTAATATCAGCTTTTAGAGGTATTATGTGACCTCTGCATTTTCCCTACATTACATTCATGAGTGGCATGATATCTGGAAAGGATATGTGTATATTTGACCAATAAAATAACAAACACATGGAAAATGGTTGGACTACTTACAATCATTTTTGGAGAAACCTAAATAAATCAGCCATTGGGTATTTCAAAGAAATGGTTATTCTATTAGGGCCCAGCGTGATTACTGATCCATAATAAAACTCATTAATCAACCTGATTTCACTTTAAAATGTTGATGCTGCATTGAAACCCTGGAGAAATAGGGTCTTAAACATCCAGCACCGGATGAAGGGCTGTTAGTAACTCCAGTTGCCTTGGAGTCTAAGCAGCTTTATGGCTATCCATGTGAGATAAAATGTATCTAAGTTACAGAAGGTTTTCAATAGCTGAATCTTTGAAAGTAGATTGCCTGACCCCCCTCCCCACCTCCACCCTTCCCGGTCCTCTGCAAGGAGGCTCTGTGTGGAGTTGATTCGCTGCCCTGTCAGTTAGCAGTGAATATATGAACAGTCTGTACCACTCAGGGACCTTAAGTTGCAGAAAAACATACTCAATGAAAATTAAAAAAGAAATATAAAGGGCACCATGAGCAATGAATTAACTATCAAATATTTTTGCTTAAAAATTCTTCAAGAACATATTCCTGTACCTCTCAGATGCTGGGTAAGTGCGATCCAGAAAATGATTGTTGACATAGAGATGTCACTAATCCACATAACTGATTTATCAGTCCAGCAAGGGGTAAACTTCTCCAAATCTAGGCATATCTTGCCAAGACACAGTACTGATTGAACAATTAATAGAAGCTATGAGACATTGGGCAAGTCACTCTCTGTTTTGTAATCTCCCTTTTCTCTGAAATAGGATAATGATATCATAGAACAGTGCCAAGAATTAAATAGAGTTAATAGATGTAAAAGATTTATAAGAGGTCACAGCACATGGTAAACCCTAGAGATTAGCTACATAAACCAAGTTCACTGATGTAGAGTCAGTTGTGACTCACAGTGACCCAGTAGAACAAAGTAGAACTCCCTCAAGACTGTAAGCTTGTTAATGCAGCCGACTGCCGGATCATTCTCCTGGGAAGAGCTGGTAGATTCTAAGTGCAGGCCTATTTATTAACAGTGCCATGCTTACCCCACCATGCCACCAGTAACCCTGGACATGGGACCCCACTCAACCAAACCCATCACCATGGAGTCAATGCCAACTCAGAGTCATGCTATGGGGCAATGCGGAACTACTCCCTAGGGTCTCCCACGGTGTAAAATGGTGACTCTGATGGCTAAGGTTATGTGCCGATTTGGCTGGACCGGTATTCTCAGTGGGTTGGTAGCAGTTATGTAATCATGAAAACTGGACTCTGGCATGCTGTCGATTGGTGGGTGTGCAATGACTTTTGTGATGTGATGTGCTCACCCTCTATTTTTGGATGAAGTCACTTTTTGCACAGCGGCCTGGTGTCTGGGACCTAAGAGTCCATTGCTCTACATACTCCTTCAAGAATTAATTCCGACAACTCCTCTTCTAGGAAAAATCTTCCAACCACATTTCCTGAAAAGTGTTTCTTCCCCAATAATTCTGTTTCAATAATTATAGCATTCTTTTTCAGATAGAAATCTTTCCTTCTAAGTAAGGATGTTTGTCTTTCAGGCCCTAGAGGATACTTTAAATTAATATGTGTCTGTTGAATCAGATTCAATTTTTCTTTAGGATACTCAATTTTGAGATATCTTTATCCTTTTTCATCCCACCCACAATGCAATTTAGGACTGAAGCTTCATGTTCCTGGAACTTCGCCCTCAGTCGTCTTATGAACAACTCTTGAAAAACCACTCAAGGCAGAAACTCAGTAATTGGATCTAAACAGGATATCCAATTCCTTATTTCCTTATGCTCATGACCATATCCCTGAGCCACAGATAAGTATAAGGCAGGATTTATTTTTAATTAAAAACCACAAGGATGCAATTCTCCTTGGAGGCAAAGACAGTGAGACATCATTTCATGTATTTCGTACATGTTGTTGGGAGAGACCGTTCCCTAGAGAAGGACATCATGCATGGGAGAGGGGCAGCGTGGCAGTTACATAATCTCCTGTCAACTTGAGCGAAGGGGTGGAGTCTAGACTGTCAATCAGGTCATGGCCAATCATGTCTCTATGTGGATATGGCCTTCTCCTGGGGACTCTGGGAACTCCTGTCTTCCTCCCTGGAGGCGAGACACACATCCTCTCTGTGAGAAATTCCTGTTGACAAGCCACATGAAGCTATGCTCATGTCAGGAGACCCGTGCCAGTGTGGAGATACTTCCACAAGACTTTTCACCGAGTGACCTGTGATTTTCCTGATTTCAATACCATTGCATGTGCTCCATGGGTCTGTAGAAGAATTTATAGACTAGTATCAAACTTTAGGACTCTATAGAACTTATGGATCTGGACTTGGCTCGGATGTTTACTTAATATAAAATTGCTCTTTGTTGTAAAGTGCTCTCTTACACATATGAGTGTCTATGCATTTGTTATGAGTAGTCAAGCTAGGCTAGCACAGGCAGCGATAAAGAGGAGCACCCTCACTACACGAGATGGACTGACACAGAGACCGCCGCCATGGGCCCAGATGTACGAACGACGGTGGGGCTGGTGCGAGACCGGGCAGTGTTCTGTTCTGTTCTGTTGCACAAAGGGTCATGATGAGTCAGAACCGACTTGATGGCACCTAGTGACAGTAACCTCTTCTTCAGATTTCCACCTGTCCTTTATCTCAAAGTCAGCTGATTTAAAGTATGACCTGTGTAGACTATCTAACTCTGACCGCCTCATTACAGTTCTTCCTGTAGTCACTCTGTGTCTTAGGCAGTTCTTCTTTTGGGAAGAAGAATGGAAGCAAACATCTCATTTTCCTTCAGGAAATATGTCGCTTGAAAGAGAAAAAGTACATAAAGTCCCAACCAGTAACAATGACTGTGATGATTTTATGCTTAATCATGTTGAACTGGTTTTTGTTTTGTTTTGTTTGTAATATAAAATAAATGCATCTGCTGTTACAATTTCGATCTAAAAAAAACTGCTTGGAGGCAATACAGTAAGTATATGTTACTCTTAAAAAGAAAAAAACAAGAGACTTAGATGTAAGATTTAAAAAAAATAAAAGTAAAAAATGGTACATAACTTAAGGAGCCCTGGTGGCATAGTGGGTTGCTAACGAACCACAAGACCACCAGCTCCAACCCACAGCCACCCAGAGAATGGTTTGGCCCTGGCTGTCATAAAGATGTATAGTTTCAGGAATGGAAAGGAGCAATTTTCCCTTGCTCATGGGGTCACTATGAGTACTGAAGCACATTCTGTTTTGAATAAAATCATATATATATATATATATATATATATATGTTCTAGAAGCAATATTCTGTTAGCCTGTATCTAATGGAAATAAATTTCATTAACTACCTTACATATATGCGTCTGTTGGAAATTTCCAACATTACTGGTATAATGTGCAAATTACTTGGAAATTTTTCAAGGACATAGTTGATATTTCTTTTCAAGCAGAACATGTTTAAACCTGTCTCTTTGATCAGTGAAAATTATCTCAGTAATACATTTGCCTTCATCTAGTCAGGGTGCTCTCAGGAACCCTGGGGGAGCTGTGAGTTAGATACTGAGCACCTGACCACAACTTTGTTGGTTCAAATCCACCACCTGCTACAATTGAGAAAGATGATACTTGCCGCCTCGGTCAACATTTACAAACTGAGAAACAGAAAGCAGGGTCTCTGTGGTTTGCAATCAACTAGAAGGCAATGAGATTATTTGAGGGTTTTCCTGGAAACGTTAGCAATTTTTATTATTTAATCAAATCATCATTCTTCAATCATCTTGAATCCCTACCCAAATAAAGGTTTGCATAATTACTTCTGCTACATGAAAATGCAGATGATATGATAATAATAGAGATCATTGGCTAACATTATTTAAGTTATACAATGTGCTAAGTGTTATTTTGTTAGGTTTCTCGGGTAGGTAATACCTTGGTTCCTGGTTTCACATGAGAAAGAATTCACGCAGAAGCCTGGTCTGTGATCCAAGTGGATTTGTACAAAGGATGGAAGAAGCTTCAGGTTTCACAGCCTCATAGGAGAATACGGTATTTCAGGGAAGGGTGCAAAACCGCACATAAACTGTGCTGGGCTCTGTGTTAGTCTGGGTCCTGTAGAGGAACAAATCCACAAACTCATATATAAGAGAGAGTTTTATATAAAGGTTAAGTGCACATCAAGAAAACATCCCAACCCAGTGCTGCCCAAGCCCACAAGTCCAACATTAACCCATTAACCCATATGTCCAACACCAATCCACAAAGTCCTCCTCCATCTCACAAAGCACACACTATGATGCCAACTGCAGGAAGATAGGCTTATCAGTGAATGTGTAAGCATCTCAGCGATGGCAAGGTTCTCTACCCGACCGGTCCAGCACCCAGGGTTGCATTGGGGTAGGTCCATGTAGCTTCTCCACAGGGATGTCTCACAGGAAGTCAGCCTTGGCAGCTAAAGCAGGGAACTGCTAAGGCAGCCGCACCCTGGTCTGACCATCACAAAGCAAGAGACCCAAGAACCCGAAAGGCGAGGCTCGCTGAGCCATTTATTCCTCCACCCTTCAATTAACCCCACACGTGTTTATCGGCCAGGTTGGCACAATAAACTAACTACCTTAGGCTCACAGCTGAACTGGGGCAAGCTAGTGAGACTGTGCGCCCACATGTGGTGAACTGAAGCCAGAGAGACCTTGGCACGGCCTGAGCACAGAAGCAGGGTCGAAATAAAGAGAAAAGATGCTGCTTTCCAGTGGCCAGGGTAACTTAACCTCTGGCTGGGGAGACGTGATGGAAGGTACTGGTTGACCCCATTGGCTGAATGAAGCCCACCTGGCTTCGGGGAGCTTGAATTTGAGCCTGCCCAGTTAAGGTCTTTATTGGTATTTAATTCTCGCCTGATTCTCTGCCAACCTCCTCTATGGGGGCCTTCAGGCACGGGGAGGGACAACCCCTGTCCCTTTCTGACTGCCTGACAATTTCACATAATATGACAGATATTATTATCTTCATTTTATAAAACCTGTACAGTAATCGGCTTTAACAACTCCTCTATTGCATCATTTTATCAAAAATTCTAAATCTGAGTGATTTTATGGCTCAGCATAGCAAGATCGCATCGAGTACATTTTTCCAAGTAAGTTGTTGGGGGGGGGGGCGTGGAGTCAAAGAAGCAGCATGGTGAAACTCTTGAATGTGTGCGTTTTAAGGTAGTGCATGTTTAATTGAAAACAAAATGAAAGCAAAGCTGAAGCTGTATTAAAACTGCTAGAACAGAACCTCGTTAGACAGAAGCAGTTATGGAGGTCCCACTCTTAAATTTCTTTCAAAACCACATCTGATTGGCCTTCTACAAGCTCCTCATGATTTGTTTGCTTGGTTGTTTGTTGTTGTTGTTGTTGTTGTTTGTTTCTGTGTGTTCAATGGTTCATTTTGAAAATACTCATATGTGGAAAAAATATCATCCTAAGTACACTTTTGCATTTAAAAGTCTGGGATGAAACTGTGCCTTCAAATGTAAAACAAATTGCATAGGCTCTAAAGTCAGTTGGATAACAGCTAATTTCCTTGCCAATTGGTCTTGACCTTGGTAAGCTTGTCACCGAAAAACCTCTCTTTGCCATCGAGACAACGTGGATTCCTGCTGAGCCTCTGTGGGTTTCTGAGACTCTAACTGTGGACAGGAGTAGAAAGACCAGGTTTTCCACCATGGAGCTGCTGGTGGCTTTAAACTGCTGACCATCCAGACCGCAGCCCAGCTCATAAGCACTGCCCCCCACCCCGAAAAAAAAAAACAACAACAGGGCTCCGTTCCTCGTTTTGTTTATTTGATCCGCAATCTCTAACTTTCCTGAAGTTTACAGTCTAGCACGGGTGAACAAATAGAAGCTACCAATCAATCGACTCTCTTATCTGTTCTGAAGGAAAGAACTCAGTCCTGTGATAGCATTTAATAAAGAGCCTTTCCTGGCTTGAGACGTTAAGGAAAGCTTCCCTGAGCAAGTAATACGGGAAATGTAAGGATTGAGGTGAGTTGAGTTGAGTTGAGTTGGCACAGGTTGGAGATGAGGGATGGATACAAACTGTGAGTGTGGATTCTGTGCAGGTGAACCCGATGGCCTCCCCACCCCAGGTTTTGAATGGGTGTGGCACCTTCAGGAACAAGGATAGGGCATGTGGTTGTGGTACAGAGAGGGGTAAATTAATTTGGGAGAGTGTAGTGGGTTTTTTTTGTTTCATTTAATATATTTTTATTTCAACATTTCTTATATTTGTTAAAATATTATTTTATTGTACATCTCACAAAATAAGAGGTAAAACATTTACAAATTAAATTTAAAATGATAAAGAACCAATAAAATGCCAGTTAACCAACTTACTGTAACATTTTGCTCAAGTAAAATGCATTGCTAAAAAAAAAAGGATTAAATCGAATATTTGATAGGGAATCATTAGAACTATGGCATTATCCTAAGAAAATGAATAGAAATTGAAGTTGATTTGAGTGCTGTCATATCAGATTTGAAGGTTTAAAGAATACCTTAACCAATTGTCGTGAATCAACCCCTATCGTAATGACCCTACAGGACTGTGTAGAACTGCACCCTTTGGATTTCTGAGGCTGGAAATCTTTGCAGGAGGAGAAAGCCTCATTTTTCTTGCATCTAAAGGGTTTGAACCACTAACTTCTTGTTAGGAGACCAACTTGTACCCCATTGTGCCACCAGGGATCTTTGTACGGGGTTCCAGTCACAGTGTGGCTCTCTGAATTTCCCACTGTAGCTCTCATCAGACTGTGAACTGCAAGGTCTGCAGTTCAAAACCACCAGCTGCTCCTTGGGAGAAAGAAGGGACTTTCTCCTCCCTTAGTGTTATAGTCTCAAAATTGACAGGGCAATTCTACCCTGACCTCTAGGGTCTATATGAGTCAGCATTAACTGGATGGAAATGAGCCTACTTTGGTTTGGAGGGTGAAATGTATGTCGTGGCTGGAACTGTAGTTTCCATCTGGCACTTAATTTTTTCCCAAGCCCATGCGTGGTTGGCCAAATTTAATTCTTTGTGGTTATGAAGGCTGAGTTCCTTGTTTTCCTGCTAGTTGTCAGTGAGGGCTGTTCTCTGTCTCTAGCTCCTTCTGCATTCTTTGTCACATGGTCCTCTCCATCATCAAGGCAACATGGAACACTTTTTACCAGCCAATTTTACTTCAGGCATTGAATCTGTTATTTCTTTTCTGTGATGAACAGAAAAAAGCAAACAACCTCTTTAGTTTCAAAGTGGCCTATAATTTGGTTAGATCCAGCCACATATTCTTCCCATTTTAAGATCTCCTGCAAACTGCCAAGCTCGCGGTTTGAATGAGTAGCGGAGAGAAGGTATGTGCACACCAGGAACGGGGCATGTTGGAGAGGCCAGTTGGATTTCACCAGTTCTTGTGAAGTCCTCACCATGGTCCCCAGTCACATGACCTCTATGTGCAGCGGAATGAACAATGACCTACCGTTGCAGTTGTTTTGGAGCCTAGGGTTGTTATGCTGAACTACCCCTTGTAGCAGCCATTGTGTCGATCTGTTTCTTCAGGGGTCTTCACTTTTCCCCTGACCCTCCACTGCTCCAAGCACAGTGTCCTTTGAGGGTGCAGCTCTTCTTCAGTGCTGCTTAGTGCCAGGCAAAGCGAGGAGCGCATCCTTTATTACTATATCTAACAAGGCTCTGCTGTTTTTCACAAGGTTTGCAGTGGCTAATCCCTCTGAAGTGGACAAACTAGTCCTTCTTCTGACTCTGTCCTTATTCTGAAAGCTCTGCTGAAACCTGTTCCTTATGAGTGACCACACTAGCATTTGGAATGCCAGTGACATAGCTTCCGGCATCACAACTTGCAAGTCACCACGGTGTGACAAAGTGAGAGGTACTTGGTAGAGGATTTTGTCTACCATGATAATATGATGCATTTCTTTTCACACAAAGACCTTTGGTTTGGTTTAATGATTTGCTTAAGACTGCATCACAAGGGCATGGTAGAATTTTTGCCAGTCTGGTCTGACCCTCTAGTCCCTAAGTTCCTGAGATGAGAACCATTTGCTTTGATAAGTTGCTTAGACTGCAGCTTAGACACATGGCTGGGTTCCCACCATCCAGCCCTCCCACATGACCAAAGGACAACCAGAATATGATATAAATGAACATATATAACTGTATTGCCATGAACAGGGAAATGTGAAATCTAGTTTACCTCTTTGGAGAAAGAAGAGGTTAAGGAACTCATACCTCATATTTTATGTGCTGAGTGAATTGACTGTATGGTACTTTTATCTAAAGCCTTTGTAGGAGGATACAGGTAAGTTGTAGAGGACTCTAACTCGGGGAGTGGTCAATGTTGCCACTTCACTGGGTATAAAGGGAGCCTGGAACAGAACCCAGGGCCAATTGAAGGAGGAGTCATGCATACCGGAGATCCCTGCTTAGAGAAGCAGTCGTACAGACAGGAGATAAACCAGCAGGCTTCTGTCCCACAGAATGAGTGAAATCACATCCCTTTGGACAGGGGACTGACTTGCAGAGCAGGGTGTCCTTTGGTATTCCTCAATACTACGGGAACGCTGTACAACCTGCCCAAGCAGGGCCCCGGGTAAGGAGCTGGGTGGCTAAGAGGTGGAGGAGCAGAGAAAGAAGTGGCTGCTGGTGTTATTAAGAAGATGTGAGGGGTGGTGGTGGCAGAATGAGGGTGGAGCCATGTTGGAGCGCTACCTCATTGGAATAAGACTCGGGAAGATAAACTAAGGTTTCACTTCCCTTCCTCCTTGGTCATGCTGCTGGAGGAGGTGAGACACGGTCCCCATACCACCATTTCCTCACGCTGGTGTTGGCAACATGGTTTAGAACTAAAGGAAGTTTGATAGACATGTGATGCATATCTTCTCAACCAGCATAGTCTGGCTACTCCCATGTTCTTTAGGAAGGTTTTAAGTCATTATCCAGCCGCAAAATGTTTCCTGCTCCCCTCAAAACATCAACTCCAGGACGAAGACCTCTGCTTGTGTACCACAAAGTAGTTCAATGTCAAGTTTTCCCCTTCAGCAGTTCCTTGATGATTCACTGACTTTAACTTTCTTAATTTTTAAAACTGGTGCGTTATCGTCTGTCTTACTATGCTGTCAGGAGTAAGTGAGTAATCAGTAAAAAATGTTTGACATAATTACGGCAAGATTCATATTTCGTACATTCATTTAAAAAATAATGAAAATCGTCCAAGTCAATAGGAAGTCAGGATTTCCAATAATGACTTATTAATTTGGTCATTCTTTTTTCTTCCTTTATTTCTTTATAAAGGAAATAAAATATATTCAGCATAATTTCATATTGGCTATATAATTAATTCCTTATTTCAATTTGGGATGTCATTTAGAAACTTTTCAGGCTAGACTCGCCAATGACTCTTTCTTTGGGGTATTGTGCTTTGAGGCTGATGACAAATTACTGATCAAGCGGAAGTATGTATTCACTGTCCATGCACATTTCCTTTCTCGTTGTGTTTGTTGTTTCAAACAATGTAGCTCTACATTTGCCGGACTTTGTAAACTCTTCGCTTCTTAAGAGTTTTCTAGGGCAGCTTGATTCTGTTTAAATCGCCTCCTGAATATTGTCAGTAGGGGAAGCAAGCGGCAAAAACCAATTTTCATTTGTTAGGGAAGTCTTTGTTTACCTGTCAGTACAGGACTCAGAGAGCCTAGACCTATTGGGTTCACTGGGAAGGACGAGGAGTATTGTAAAATCATGAACAGTGGAAGGACGACCCACTTTGTCTCATTTACAGGGAAACGTTGAGGAAGAGAGAGATGCAGGCCCGGCACAGTCCCCTGCCTTCTTCTGAAAAACCGAAGTACTTGGAAATGAACACTTTAGTGAACTGCTAATCACTCATTACTTTGGAAATCTTAAAATTCCCTGCAGAGCTTTAGAAAATCAAGTGGCCTTTCACAGAAGCCTGTTAGAGATCGACGGGGCATGAACAGAAAGATGAGATGGCATATGTGGAGCATGTCTAAGGAGAAGTGAAATGTTATAAGGTTTCTCGTCAACGATGACTTTAATTCCTTTATACAGCTATCTTTTTTTTCTTTGTGGGGGAGGTAGATAAATGATCCTTCAGAGCATCATTAATAATAAATTAAAATATGATTTGTTAATCATATATAAGTACAACCTACATGTACTTGGAATGTCAGCACTTCCTATATGCATATGAGAAGACAGGCTCTTCCCAAATTAAGAGAAAAGTCTTCTTTAGTCTTTTTTAAAAAAAAAACATTTTATTAGGGGCTCATACAACTCTTATCACAATCCATACATACACACAATCCATACATATACATACATCAATTGTGTAAAGCACATCCGTACATTCTTTGCCCTCATCATTCTCAAAGCATTTGCTCTCCACTTAAGCCCTTTGCATCAGGTCCTCTTTTTTTCCCCCTTCCCTCCCTACTTCCCCCTCCCTCATGAGCCCTTGATAATTTATAAATTATTATTTTGTCATTTCTTACCCTGTCCGACGTCTCCCTTCACCCCCTTTTCTGTTGTCCGTCCAGGGAGGAGGTCACATGTAGATCCTTGTAATCGGTTCCCTCTTTCATTCCAGGTAGGTAGAATAATAGTTCTTCAGTAACTGCTGTCCATGCCTTAAAAACAACAGAGAAGTCTTCCTACGTTGCTTTGCTAGTTCACATGCTCACCAGGGCGTCACTGTGGCATAGTCATAAAATAGGTAGGTTCTGATATCTTATTATTTGAACATGGATGCCTTGTGTGATGATCAGGATGCTAAGGAACCAATTTCTCTTTGTCCTTATCCATAGTCGGGGGCAATAATGTGCCCACCTCTTAGGATTACTATGAGATTTAAATGAACTATTATAATTAAAGTTTGATAATAACATGTACAGTGCATAGTGGGCCGATGGGGCTTGTTACCAATTATCATCTGTGAGAAGAAAGAAACCAATATGTTGTTGCTCGTGACACTAAAGACAGTATTTTAATAGAGAACGCAAACTACATAATGGAAACATGCAGTCAGGCCTACTGCTTATGGAGTGTGGGTAGAGGTGGTGAATAACATAGGGATAGTTGTGTGTGCAGAGTTAGCTATCTGAATCTGAAAAAAGGGTGTAGATAATTTCCATGTGTTTTTCCTCTTGGGGAAAATTTCTTTTTTTTATTGACCAGTTGTGAAAGTCTCACAGAAAACTCACCACTGTCCAGTCAACACTGCTTCATAGCAACCCTCTAGGAAAGAGCCGAATTGTTCCCTTGAGGCTTGCCTCCTCTGCATTCCTCAGCATTGGTGATGGATTTGTACTGCTGCCCTTATGGCTTGACAGCCCCTGTCAAAACCACTGTACCACCAGGGCTCCTTGCATGCGTCTAAGACAAAACTCGCCTTGTCTATCTTCAGCTCGGATCATTGACAGTTGAAAGAAAGGAGATGTATTGTCTTGGTGCTGTTAAACAAATAAGACCAAAGAGGGTACATTTCCATGAGTCTTAGGTTAGAAATACAAACTGTCTATTGTTTTTACATTTGAAAAGGACCAGTGTTCCAATTAGCAAATAATAATTTTCCAAATCTGTGCTCTCCTTCTTCTTTTCTCCACATCTCTCTCTTGCTTTTCTCTTCTACTTTTTAGCTACATCATTTTCAGGTTTTGTCACGGGTGGAATTAGGGATACAGGACTATATGTCTGGAGAGAGAAAGCCCCGCCCCCCCCATCATCTCATTCAGGGCCGTAAGGGGCATCATTAGCTGCATCTTCTTCATTAGTGTACAATCGCAGTTAATAAATACACAAGGGGTCATTGACAGAGCAAGTCACCATTTTCCAATGATGCTGCATTAATGGCTGTAGACAAGTTTCCTTCCCAGATGCTGACGCTTGTCAGCTAAAACAGGCAGAGCGACAGGCCAATGGCCTGGCATGCAACGAGCTTCCCAGCCCCTGATCCGTGATGCCAACTGCTCTCAGGTGCACACCCGTTGCTGGAACCCCTGCCTGTCAGGACTGACTGTGGTCCACAGTGTTTCAATCTCAAAGGAACTTGGGTGGACTTAACCTCCAGTCCTTCAGCTGGCACAGGAGTAGGCCAATGGTTTGTACCACACGGTGTGTCTTAGATTGTTTTTTTCCCTAAAGCAGCAAAGCCAGTGACACTTGCGTGTTATACATATAAAGAGGTTCATATCAAGAAACGGCTCACAGAGTTGAAGTGATAGGTAAATCCAGTGCAATTCAAGTTAGGCTTCACTTGACTCATGGAAGCGAATGAACAGAAAGCTAGATGGCAAGGTAGAGAGAGCAGAGGCCCAGAGCACAGTCGGTGAGGGGTGGGGGGAGAATGCAGAGGTCTGGCTGAATGACTCCACGCTCGGTAGTCTGCTGACAGCTCCTAGGATTAACAGATAGTGCAACAGAAGAGCTAGGAACCAGTTGCAAGTCCCAGCTCCTGCAGAAGAGGAAAGATCCAATATGACTTGACTCGCCTTGGTCTCTCTCTTCTACAAAAAGGCTATGATGCCATGGGCGTGTTACTGGACTGCAACATAATCGATAAGTTGAGCTCCACCCCTCCTCTAATCCAGAAGTGTCTGGTGGACATAACCTTCACCATCCCACAGGGACTTCACTTAGATGGAGAAAATAATAATGTTACAGCAGAGTCACCTGCCAAGCCTCCATTTAACCATGTAGTCAAAGTTAACAGCACCAGGAAAGAGACATCTCCCCACGTTGCAGTCTCTAATGGTCCACCAAGGACAACAGGGCAGCGTCTTTGTGGCATTGTTATTGTTGGCGGGGAAGAGCTGCACCTTGAATTTAATCATGATGAAACATTAGACAAAACGAAATTGAGGAACATGCTAAAAGTAAAATACATGTGTACGTATATATACATACTGCTCTGGAGGATACTTAAACATATCATCCTCCATGTGTATGCATTCTTGCTTTTCCGTAAAAGTGTCTAGAAAATTAAGAATTTGAAGATTTAGCTTCTTCATGGAGAATCAGTCTAAAGCAGTTGGCAGATCTAGAGTACTGTAGATATGCCTTAACTAAATTTATAATAAAAATGTATTGCCTTTTCAGAATGATTTGAATGGTGGAAATGTTATTAGAACTCTGAGGTGCATTTTATTTTTCACATGGGATGAAAATATTTTACATGAGTTCATTACAGACTTTTCCGTCTAAAGCAATGATAGGGAGTTATACATGTAAGCTTAATGTAGGGTATATTGACACATTTTCTCACGATTGGTCTCAGATGTCAGATTATCAACCCCAATTATACCTGTGGAGGTATCTGTCTAAGTAGGATAAGATCCCCAGTTCATTATAGGAACTGGAAAAATCTACTAATTGCATAAGCACATTGAAGCAAATTACTGGAAGATTTTGTTCCCAAGAATGACTATAGATGATTTCAAATAGAAAGTAAAGTGAGGACCCAGTTTGTGTTTTCTTTGTCCATTTCCTTTGAGAGTTGGAGCCAAGTGAGACGGTGAGAGCACTTACTGCAAGTATTCGGCCTCATGGTCCACATGTTGGCAGTGAAGTCGCTGTGAGGGCAGCCTGGATGTCACAAGTCCATGATACTTTGTTGCTTTAGAACATTTCAAGGCTTTAAAAATTAATATTTTTGCATGATATTGAAATCTGCTATGCTGTTAACAGGATTCATGTAAGGGAAGACTTTCCAGTTTTCACCCACTACTAATCCTAAATCTGGTCTAGTCTAGGTGGGACTGGATGCACTGCTACTGCTGCTCCCAAGCACAGGAGTCTTTGTTTCTCATGAGGGAAACACAGCAGCTTCACTCTGGCCCCGGTTCATTCTTTAGGGTGCTGGGCATGTGGAAGTAGACGTACAAATGAATATTGTTTTCATTATCTCAGACTTAACATAACTTTTTGATTGCTCTTGTTATTCTTTTAAGCTATTGGCCCCTCAAATTCAAAAAGAATCATTTGGGAGAATCATTGCATATGAGGTGAGGATGTGTATTAGGCTGAGACAATTGCAGAGATAGAGTTTCACTCTGAAACTTCATAGAAGATCCATTAACTTTGCACATTACCAATTAAACACGCACATTTTTAAAATGTTGACAAAAGTAAGCTTAAGAAAAATAGATGGCAAACTACTTAATAAAGTGTTTTAAACATTTATTTAGGAATGCAACAGCAGAAAAATGAAAAAGAAAATCATGGAATGGTTTGCATTTTTTATGTTGGGGAAGAACATTGAATATACAGTGAACTTCCAGAATAAGAAACAAATCAGCCCCAGAAGAAATACAGCCAGAATGCTTCTTAAAATCCCAGATGGCAAGACCTGATCTTGCTCACTTACGATTAGTCATTAAAACCAGTCAGTACAGAAAGATCTTGTGCTTGGCAAATGAGAGGGTCGGCAAATTTCAAAGAAGTTAGCTGTGCGAGGGAGTAACATGATGACCACCTGAAGCTGACAGGACCTCTTTCTGCTACACATACGATCACCACGCATTAGCGCTCACTTAAAGACTAATATCTTTATTCTGTTTATGTGCATTTTAAGTTAAATATCACAATTGGTCACTTGGATTATTGCATCGTACACAATTTTCTTTTAATCTTTTTACCTGCACTGCAGTAATGAATCACTTGTTTCTAGAATATCGGAGAGGGATATAAATATCTGAAAATGTTCAAGTGAAAATGTAGGAGAAGACCACTTAGAAAGATGTATTGTCATAGACTGAATAGTAGGGTTCTACTTCTAAAAACTGATGAAACACACACAGATGCTGTCACAATTTTATAACATTGTCCCTGATCAATATGGAGATGTATGTTGTAGAAAGTAATTTGTATTTTAAAAAATAGAAATAAAAGGTTGCTTCGTGGAAAGCAAAGCATTTTATAAGATTTGGCCCCAGAGTTGTATATAAGCATGAGCAAGTAGGAAAACAATAGCATTAAAGTTTGATTCAATCTTATCTTTGGAAAACTCAAGAAATTTACTAAAATTGGAACAAAGACTAGAGTGGCCAATGGGAAGACCATTTTTAAAAGTATGCATAAAATGTAATTGGGAAACTATAGTATTTCTCATTATATATAAATCTAAATTTAATAAGGAATTTTCAGGATTTCTAAAGTGAGAGCTCTGTAAATATGAGAGTAGCTGAAAGAAAATTCTTTTAAAAATATTACCTTATTGATGTAAAGCTCAATATTCCAAAAATATCAATATATTTGAAACTAACACTTATTTACACTTTAACTCAGTGAAATTTCTACTCACCTTTGTGATTTTAAAATTCAGGAATTAATTGTAAATTTGTCTGTGGTAATAAATACTGGGAAGTACTTATTGTCCAAAAAAATCTCTGAAAAAAGAGAAACAAATTAAGGGTTTGCAACAGGACTTGAAGTACTGAATCACAGGACAGTGGGAGAAATTAGGGGCATGAGAGAGGCCGGGCTATTTACCAAAACTCTCTTTGCAAAGTTACAAAATTTAAATATTTACTAAATTGTTTCGTTTAACCACTTATATGTGTTATTGTTGGATGATGTGGTTATAACAGTTTTTGACGATTTATACTGAATTTTAGTTGTCCACTTTTCAGTTTGTATTTTTAGCAAATGTAGACTATTATAGTCCATACGTTATTTAGCATTCAATTAACTATAATACTCTATGGATACAGTGAATTCCAATATCATCTCCCTATTAATATTTCTACTATAATATAGTTTCATGACACGCTCAATGAAATTAGCACGGGCTGCCAAAAGAACAGACAAACCTGCCAGGAAGACGTACAGCCAGAATGCTCCTTAGAAGCAAGCATGCTTCTCAAGTATTTTGGACATGGTGTCAGAGGAGACAGTGACTGCCAAGGGCCTAGTGCTTGGTAAAGTAGAGGGCGGCAAAAATCGGAGGACCATGCACAAACTGGACTGACCCTGTGACTGCCGTGGTGTTACTTTAATGAAGGTCAGATCGATCTACCTCTACTCCCTGCTGATGTGGAGGCAAATCCCCAGGAGGGCGGGAGCTCTCTGCTGGGAGAACCTAAGAAATAGAGGTTGGCATAACAAGCCCTGTCTGAAAGCTTGGCAGTTCCAACCAAACCCAGAGAAGCCTCAGAATAAAGATCTGGTGATAGATTTTTCCAAAAGGTCACAGACAGGGAAACCCTCTGGAGATGCAGTTCGACTCTGAATCCCATGATACTTCCATGGGTCAGCGGAAGCTCCCCTGTACCCGGTTTCTCCACGGCTCAGGCTCTGGATCCCGAAGGTGAGGGGACTGATGAGGAGCGAAAGAGGCCACTCAAAAGGCGTGGTTCGATCGATGGTTCTCAACCCGTGGGTCATAACCCTTTTGGGGGTCCAATGACCCTTTCACAGGAGTCGCCCGATTCATAACAGTAGCAAAATGACAGGTATGAAGTAGCAACGAAAATAATTGTATGGTTGGTGGGGGCGGTCACCACAGCAGGAGGAATTGTTTTAAAGGTTGAACCAAAACAGACCCACTCTGCGTCTAGGGTCCTCCTCCCAGAAACGCAGTTCAGGCACAGAGGTGAACTGGCCTTTTAGCAAATTGATTCTCTAGTGGACTGACTGAAATGACACCGTATAGTGAGACCGAAGTGAGAGTGTGCAGAAGGGGGACGGGAGGAGGACAGATGTGCACTTCCGAAAAAAGAAAGAAGTATTAATTAATAAATAATGCAGCAGGGGTTTAGGGCTAAGCATTTGGACTAAAATTAGAAAGGAGGGAAAGGATGATGAGGGTGGAAGAAGATATGTTAATTACTGCTTCATGCTTTTTACCAAATTCATTTCAACTTGAATATTTGAATATATTACATTTAAACATTTTTAAAAAAACCATTGAAGACTAAAAACATATCAGTCAGGTAAGATCTTTTAAAGAATATATTTAATAGGTGGTTCTCTTGACCTAAATTTTAAAATGTATTCAAAATACTGCTTAGAATTGCATTTTAAATGATTACGCAATAAATGAAAATGGAGAAAAATCTTTTCGCAAAATACTTTTTAAATACATTCACAACATATAATCAGCATAAATTAGCAATACATCTATCACACTAGCAAAATGGGTAAAGTACATGAAGAGTTAATTTACAAAAAGTGAATAAGTGTCCAGTAAACAGATGAGATATTCATCTTGTTAATCACTCATGTGATTTTATTTTAATTAATTGTACCCCAAATTCAATACTCTCATTTTTATTTTAATCATCTTGGTCTAGAGCTTGTTTTATCCCCAAACCAAACTTACTGCCATCTAGTTAATTCTGACGGATAACAACCCTATTTCCAAGGCTAGAATTCTTTATGGGAGCTAAGAGCCTCATCTTATTCCCTCAGAGTTGCGAGTGGGTTTGAACCTGGAACCTTGATGTTTGCAGGCCAATACTTCATAGCGATACCAGGGTTCCTTATTTTTTTTAATTGTAGATTATTATAAAAGATAAGTAAGATTGCAGTTGTCATGTTTTTTGTATTGTTTATGATATGCAAATAATTAATTGGATGAGATTTAAATGATAAAATTTTGTTTCTTGTACTTAACACTTTTAACCTTCTTTATCATTGTAAATAACATGCACTTAGAATTATATGGTAATTAAGCTTAATTTATTCAGAACCATTTGCCAAAATATGACACTAGTATAAACCTAATAAATATTACATTAGTACGTACACACACTGTACAATAAATTAATGTTAAATGCCTCACACAAACACAAAACTCAAAACAAACCAAAAAAAAGATTAATGTAATGGGTAAATTGTGAGCCTTGGCAGTGTGACAGTTACAGGCTGGGCTGCTGACTGTGTTGGTCAGCAGTTTGAAGCCACCAGCTGCTCCCTGGGAGAAAAACAAGGTTTTCCACTCCTGTAAAGACATACAATCTTGGACATCTCCAGGGGCGTTCTACCCTGTCTCTGAAGGGTCACTATGAGTGAGAACCTACTTAGGTCACAGTGAGAATGAGAATAATATGTGCAAACTTGAGTGAGGCATGATTCTCAGTGGTTTGGTGGTTATGTAATGATATAATAACCCCCTTATATATAGGGCTTTCTTTGGTACCCCCTCATATAGAGGACTTTCTTCCAGAACTGATAGAGACAAAGGCCTTCCTGTAGAGCCGAAGTCTGAATTCAAGAGTTGTCTTCTAAACCGCAGAAAGAACAAACAAATCGTGTTGGAAAAAGCACAGCCAGGCTGCTTGCTACTTAGAAGCAAGGAAGGCGAAACTCCATCGCCTACATACACTCTGAACTTGTTATCCAGAGGGACCACTCTCTGGAGAAGGGCAACAGACTTGGTAAATTAGAGGGTTGGTGACCTACAAAGAGATGGATTTACCCAGAACCTTTAAAAATGGACTCAAACCGGTACGATTGTGAAGAAAGCACAGGAAAGGCAGTGCTTGGTTCTGGTATACACAGGGTTGTCCTGAGTCTGATCAGCTCAACAGCCCCTGATGACGGCAACAAACTGTGAAAAAATAAAGTTATGTTTGTTGAAGCCATGCGCTTGTGTTATAGCAGCCCTGGAAAACTGAGAAGAGCCCGGTGGGGTAGTGGGTTACACATTGGGCTGCTTACTGCAAAGTCAGCAGTTCAAACCCAGAAATTTCTCCGTAAGTGATAGGTGAGGCCTTTTGCTTCTGTAAAGGGTCAAGTCTCAGAAACCCCCGGGAGCAGTTTGACTTTGTCCTATCAGGTCACTGCGAGTCAGAATCCCCTCGCTGGCAGTGAGCGGGTTTGAGAAAACTGAGTTGGCTGACTTTCATGTTGGGACTCTGTGGAAACAGGTTTATTTTCACAGATACTGTGTTTCCTTCTGCCAGGTTCTTGAACACATGCCCTACTTTTGGCAAGAAAATTAATAATAATGAAATTGAAAATTCCAGTTTACATTCCAATAAAAAATACCACTTAACTTCCATATATCATAAAAATAGGAAAGGTTTTTTCACTATATTTTCTTTTTTATAAAGTACTTTTGCTGGATGAAAAGGTGTACCCTAACCACACACTATGCTTCTTTTCCTGTTCAACATTACGATTCTATAAACTCAACTAGAAGAAAGTGGAACACTTCCCCTGTAAGATGACTGTGATGCGGTAGCAGGCTCTCCTTTGGTAAAGTTTAACCAGCTCCCTCAGAGAATGTGGCATTTGTGATGCTGGTAGTTGGATCTGCATTCCCTCCATGTGATAGTATTGTAAACATCGCAAGGTAGCTTCTGTCTCAACAATTGGCTTCTGCGTTGTTACAGCCTTAACATCATGTGACAATGAAGTTCAGAATGTATTCGGCAAGATATGAATACAGCAGTTGTGATTTCCTCATCGGACACAAACGTAGCCAGCATTTCCTCTAACCTACCTGTTGGATACCTACCAGAATGCAAACAGAGCCAGGCTTTATTATAATCCACTTTGATGGGAACTTAAGGTGCTCGCGAGGGAGCCCTCGTGGCAGAATGGTTATGCACTGGGCTACATTCTGAAAGGTCAGCAGTTCGAAACCACTAGTCAGCCTCTTTCTTGGAAGAACAATGGGCTTTCTACTCCCCTACAGAGGTGTGTCTCAGAAACCCACAGGGACAGTTCGATCTTGTCCTATAGGATTGTTTTGTGTGGGCAACACTCCACGGTCATGAGTCTGCTTTGGGTTCAGTATGGTGCTGGTGAAGATACCCAGAAAGCTCATTATAGCTAGTAATCCACATCTTCAATAATACTAATAAATTGGAAGCCACAGAAAATCAATGGGATCCTATAAAATGATTAATGAGATGAAAACACAATCTCTCTGGAGATAATATACCTAGCAGATGCCACGGTAAGATGTTCACTAGTTAATTGTGTTAGGGATCACGTTATTTCTTATTGGCACTTATATTCAATTTTTATCCATTGCATGAAGGTAATGGTTATGCACCATTTATAACTCACTGCCATTACGTCAATGCTGACTCACAGTGACTCCCTCTGGGTTTCTCAGATTGTAACCCGTGATAGGCATTGAAATCCTAGTCATAGGAATATGGTGAGGATTGAATGGGGTGATTTTTTGCGTGTGGTATCTGTTGAAAGACATTAATCACACATATAAATACTATATAAATGTTCAATCATTGATAGCTATGATCATTGTCTTTATTGAATCCGGAAAAAACAAACGAACCTGGCTTCCTCTGAGAAAGTATCATTTAAGTGCGTGGAAAGCTGGACCAAATGGTGTTTCTGTCGCCCTGAGAGTCACAGCTCCCTTAACTGTGAAATTGTGCGTTGAACAGACTATATTATTCTGTGGATTGTCAGGTGTTTAAAAGTGGAAGTTATATTATTAACCCAGTTGTTCTTAAAATAAAATAGAAGAAGAGAGAACTTTACCAACCTCCTGAGTCTGAGTCTCAGCACGTCACCCCCATTGCCCACCAGCACCACTCCCATCCGACAAAGATGTGTGAACTTCTTCAGTGCCAACCAGCATTGCTCTGTTAGCAGTGAGCCCCAGTTCAAGGAAGTGGAGACCGAAATCTGTATTTTGAGGATCTACTCTGTAGGCAGCTGGGGAGACTACACTGACCCAGTACACAGGTAGGTACCCTCAAGTCTGTATTGACTCTCAGCAAGCCCAGGTACATTTACACAAAACACTGCCAGAGTCCTATATTACCCTCCCCAATGTTCTTATGTTTAAGTTTATTGTTGTAGCCACTGGGTGAATCCATCTAGTTGAGGGACTTCTTCTCTTTCGCTGCCCTTCTACTTTACCAAATATAATGTCCTTGATCTCTTGACTGCTGCTTCCATAAGCGTTGGTTGTGGATCCAAATGAGATGAAATCCTTGACAATGTCACTTTCTCTCCATTTATCAGGATGTGACCTATTGGTCCAGTTGTGAGGGGTTGGGTTTTCTTGCTTTGGGCTGAACCCCATCCTGACGGCTGCCATCCTTGATCTTTATCATCAAGTGCTTCAGATCCTCCACAGCAAGCAATAAGCCTTCTTCCAGTCCTGATGAGACATTCTTCATGTATCCCAGCTTCTCTGACTATTTGCTCATTATACTGATTGAATAAACACGGTGAGAGGATATAACTTTGACACACCTTTCCTGATGTTAAATCATGCTCTGTTCTCACCACTGTTTCTTGAACCGTGTACAGGTTCCATGTGGGTAAAATGGCATGTTCTAGAATTCCCTTTTTTCTTAAGGATACTCATAGTCTCTTATGATCTACACAGTTGAATGCCATTGTGTAGTCAATAAAACACCAGCAAACATCTTTCTGGTATTCTCTACATACAGCCAAAGTCCATCTGACGTCAGCAAAGATACCCCTTGTTCCAAGCCCTCTTTTGAATCCGGCCCGATCCTATGGCAGCTCCCTGCCAATATATTCCTGCAACTGCTTTGAGATAACCCTCAGTAAAATTCTACTTGCATGTGATATGAATGATGTGGTTCTGTAATTTGATTGTTCTGCTGGGTCACTGGGGATTTTGTAGGAGGGGGGCAATGGCTCAAAATACCTTAGTGACAATAAGTTATTAAATGAAAAGCATAAACTATCAACAATTGGCTAATTTTAACATGATTGGTTAAGCCTTGCCCCGCCCCGCCAGCTCTGCCGATATACACTGAGATCCGCAGAGAGCCGACGACTTCTGACTTGCCGTGTTAGCACTCCTGTGTTCACTTACACCCATCTGATAGTTTATTGGCTGTGTTTTTTTTTTCTAGTACTCCAAATCAAATTTACATTGCAGGCAGAGCAGAGTCTGGGCAGGTTTTGCACTTCAATCAGGTCTTTCATGGTTAATATTTGGTTTCACAAATAAGAAAAAAAATCTAAAATCCAAGGGAAATGTCTGTTATGATTTTCTTCTTCAACAATAAGTTGCTTTCCTTCTCTGCTATCCAGCTTGTTCTCTCTACCTGGGTTGTCTTCTTCTTCTGATCTCACTTACCTTCTTAGATGTTCTTATCTGTTACAAGTTAACTCTTTAGGACAGTTATTCTTCAGACCCTATCACATTGCATTGCATGAGTCTACTAGTGAAGGAGCCATTGTGGGGTGGACCTTGGTTTAATTAGCTTCTTTGTGCAAGGAGGATGTGACAAGAAGGTGGAGTAAAGATGTCCACCTTCGAGACCCTATGGCACAGTCCTGCCTTGTTTTATGGGTTGCTATGAGGCTCACTGATTTTTGGCAGTGGATTGGGTATGGAGGGTAGTAGTTAAGGCCGTAGATGCATGTGTGTGTCCAAAGAAGGGCAGGGTGTTATGGATTACTGTTAGTACAGCACAGCTCTTCTGTGTTTTTGAACCCTTAATATTCTGCTACTCTGGTTGACGTACCACACTGAGGCCCATGTGTCCCAGCTCTCCCTCCCTTGCTGGAAGTGCCACAAAGGAGCAGGTGGTGGCAGCCTCCTCCCATTCTTTCTGCAGAGTCTGATACAGCTCTTGACTCCTAGTGGGCATGGGTTCCTGGACTGCCTGAATGGAGAAGGCACCCATGGTTTCAAGTTAGTTTAGGATTTCATGTTGCTGAGAAATTAGCTTGGCCTGTCACAAAATGTTGCCAGAAGAAATGTGTCAGGATCCCTGCAGCAAAGGGGGAGCCACTAATTTCACTGCCATCCCCCAAGCCAAACCCTTTGCTGCAGAGATGAATTCAGACTCTTACAGATCCCATAGGACAGAGTAGAATTTCCCAGTAGTTTCCAAGGCTGTGATTTTTATTTTTTATCGAAGAAACTGCCAAATCCTTCTCCCACTGAGTTGGACTCAAACAGCCGAACATCTCATTACCTGCTGGACACCTGATCACCGCACTGCGGGGCGAGCGCTTTCTTAAATGTTCTCACCTGTGCCTGATTTTCACGTTGCCTAACCTTGCCCAAGAAGCCTATTTCAAACTGTTCCTAAGATCCTAAGAGCCAAGGCATGTATGTAACCCAGTTAACAGAAAATGTCTATCTTCCCCATTCTAAACATGCAGCTGAACCAAAACAGTAACAACCGATTGTCCTGCTAGCGTGGTGACTATCCATGTATTGTCGCTTTCCCAATCCCCTAATTGTACTATTATCACAAGTCAGATGATTGTGGAATCCTTTGGACTCATTATTTTGAAGTTTCTTTCTAACTTACTTTATTCAGAAGTAACATTCAGTCAACATTGCACTCTGCCTGGATGTTATTCACAACATGTACAGAATTCCCCACGACCTTTCTGTTTACAATTTTAAATAAAGAATGCAAATCAATGTTGAACTGATTCTTCCTGAAGTGATTTGCATATAAAATCCAGATGATACACAGCTAAATGGGATACAAATCAGACTCCTGGTTCCCTCTAAGACATTGAATGTCTTTCCTCCCTGTTCCCTACTCAGATACAATTTTAAGTGGGTTTTTTTTTTTTGGATTTGTTTTGATTTTGTGTTTAGTTTCTTGTTTCTTTACAATTCTCGCTATCTACAATTCTTCCAAGCTAAGGACAAGAATTCAGTAACGGAGTCTCTAGGCTTGTTGGACAGTATCGATAGATCCTCCGGGGGTTTGTAGTCTTGGATTGACTTTTGTGTCTCTGTTGATCCCGTGTGGCATATCTAGTTGGGATTTGTTTTGCTGTTTTGCTCATACTTTACAGAAAGAGAGTGTTGAATACTGGCATAAATTAGAAAATAAAAATAAAAAAAGATATATACTTTTCCAGAGCAATACTGAAAGTATGCCACTGAACATTAGATTCTCTGAAAAATGTATTGACTATGATAGCCACTAAATGTGTGCTATTTTATAACCCTGACAGTTAAAATACATACCATCATAGCTTATCAGCATGTGTGCTGGGCTTCAATCGCTTCTGTGCTTGGAAAACAACCCAAACTCCTTCAGTTTACTTCACTTCTAATTTTGCCCCAAATCGAATTAATTTCTTTGTTTAAACATAAATTACCGGTCATCATTTTATACCAATCTCAATTAGTGTCCAATTGTTAAATGCATGGAAAAGCTGTAGAAAATAGAAGTTCAGATTTTGCCATCAGACGCTGAATTGGAACTTATCCATCCACACATTAAATGTTTCCTGAGCATCTGCTGTGTTCCAGGCACCTCTTCTCTTCTGAGTACAGAGAGCAGATCAAATCCTCTGCTTCATAGACATTCCAATGGGTGGGGATATAATATCAACCAATAAATGAAAACAATAGGATTAGCTCTTGATATAGTATGACAAAAAAGAGATAATGAGGGAAAAGTTTGGGCAAGTGTTATTTTACATGTAGAGGAGAGGACAGGCCTCTGGTAATGCAGTAGAAAATCACACTGCTTCGTGGAGGAAAGAAGCTCCCGAGAAGAGGGAAAAGACCTTAAAGAAGAGAGTGCGAGTCGGCTGTGGCAGCTGGAAGGGAAAGAACTGGACAGAGGAAAAAAAAGAAGAAGAGAGTGCTTTGCATAGGTCCCCAGTCAGCAGGATGGCCAGTCAGTGTGCCGGGAGCACTGATGTAAGGGGCAGGTTGAGAGATGAGTTCGGAGAGAAGGCCAGGGCATCGGTCACGGCCGGGATTCTGCATGGACTCCCTGAGTGATGGGGAGTCATGGAAGGATTTCAAACAGCCATAGCATGTTTACACTTGCGTTATGAGAAGATTTATTGGACTGCCCTGTGGAAGTGTCTTTCAAATATCTTCGACAATTTGCTACTGTAATAAATTCACCCCAGGATCCAGTATAAATATGCGTATGTATTTTGTGCATGAAATAAAATTTCCATGATATAATGATTTATAAAGTGTAAAATAATTTAAACTGTCACTTTGATTCTCCTTTTTCACTTTCTTTTGTCTCATAAAATGACAACAACATGCCCCATATATCTTACCCTGCTGTACTGAAATCCACTACCAAGACACATAGCAAGAGGCGAGGAGGAGGCATCTCATGATTTCTGGTGTTAGGTGCTGATTTTATCAAAGGTGGAGATGTTCTGGGGGGTTCTGGTGTATTAGATGTGGGATGTGGAAGAATGAACTAAATAATGGGCTTTCCCAAAAAATATATGTATGGCCTTTTTTGTTTTGTCTTTGAGCAATCTAAAGACTGTACTTGCCTGTGAAGAGAAAGAGCTGTAGCGAAGAAAAGATTCACAGGAGATAAGCCAAAAGCTGAGTTCTGTGTGTGCTCAGTTTAAAATTCTGACTGGGCTTCTAAGTCACGCCATCAAATAGACAATGAGAGGGACAAATCTAGAGTTCAGAGAAGAGAAAGATGAGAGATACATGTAGGGTCCATCATCCAAAAGCCATGGAATGTCCTGAGATTGAACATGGAATGTCCTCAGATTGTGGCATGTTAAAGAGGAAGAGGCCCGGAGAGGAAGTCATAGAGAAGCAGAAGAACATGACCTCCTGGAAGTCCGTTGAAAAACGCATTTCATGGAGAAAAATTAACTGCGGGATAGAATGTAAATAAGTTGGGGGATGAAAATTGACTTTTATTGTTCCATTACCACAACTATTTTGGGGGGAAAGGAAGAAATTAAACCTTCCTGAGCCTATGATAGTTAAAAATGTCACCACTTCTTGAGCCATGACCATGCATTAATACCATATAGAAACGGAGTTTTTCATACATTTTCTACAGAAAGGCATCAAAAGACCATGTGATTTTTACCTGTGTTTATCTGTGATTGTAGCATTTTGGATTTGTTGAATCAGTGTATTTGCTACTGTACACTTCTGTTAAATCCTCTCTGATCACTCTCGCTGTCTGATGCCAATGAAATGACTATTAGTCTCTGGGATCATAAGCAATTAGGGGAAAATGTTTCTTTTATGACGGTCGGATTTGTTCTCTGCAAAGCATGTGATGACAGGCAATGAAAAGCAGGGAAACTCTTGAGATGAGGCACTGTGTGGAGATGCAGGCACCCACGTCAGCAGCTGGAACCTACCAGCCACTCCATGGGAGACAAAGGAGGCTTTTTTGTTCCACTTACGATTTGCAGCCTCAGAAGCCCAAAGGGGAAAATCTACTCCATCCTGTCAGGTCACTCTGAGTCAGGATCCTCTCAGTGGCAGTAAGTTTGGGTTTTTGTTATTGTTGAGCTACCTGGTATCTTAATACAATTCAGATTCTTTCTTCTTCTCAGAATCCAGATCTATAAATTATGACCAGGACAACAAGACTTTGTTTTCACTTAAAATACAATAAAATATGACAGTAGCACATATTGTGTCAGTTGTTCTAATCATCGAATGAGATATTGTGTGCAAGGTTTACAGCATGGGCCCATCCCCTCCCTGTATCTTCATTGATGTTCCTTTAGTTTCTGGATACGTCTACCCCTTCTCTCCCTCTGAAGCCTTGATGGTGCATTGTTCCATTGGGCTTAAGTGATTCACCATAATGAACATCCATTCAGAGATGAACACAAGAGCAAGTTCTCTAGGAAAAAACTTCCCTTCTTCCTTCCCAACAGTTCTGATCCTCTGGTTATCCTTTCCTTTCTGAGTCACAGGTTGACATTTTCCATTATGTGTGCATGAGTCAGGTTGTTTATTCCCAAGACTCAATGCTCCCAATACTCAGTGAGGGATCATTTCTGTTAGTTTTCCAACATCGGCCACTATTCAGGACATTCCATCAAGATTAGGTGAATGCATAAAGCAGTATGGAATGAACCATCAAGATTTCCCTGCAGCTGTGGTTGAGTAGTTAAGAAAATCCATTGTATTGTTGTTCAGTGCACCTTTTTTAAGAGCCTGTTAAATTGAGCTGAGGCCTAAAGTCTAACACATCGGGCAGTTCATTAGCTACCATTCCCATGTCTAAGAACTGCGTGGATGAAGTCAAGCCTCTTTTCTCAATATAAAACTGACAGCTTATTTAATACTGGGTTTTTGCTGTTTAATTTTCTGATCTCCTGATCATGGCCATGCTGAATGTTCTTGTACTATTAAGGAAAAGAAAATCTGAATTTATTTTCTGTGATAAACTAGCACACTTGAATATGAGCAGCATTGACAGAAACGATACACCAAAAGTAGATATTTGGCTTAGGCTTATTTCTGATTTATGTATTCAAGCATAATTATCAGTATATCAGCTTCTCCTCACGCTCTATAATCTTTGTGCTAAGTAGAACTCTCCCCAGTGATTTCCACAATGCACAGCATATCATTTATTCAGTAATTAATATTTTACAATCCTTCATCTTTCTCAAAAGCATAAATGGTTGGGAAGCAACCTGACCATAACATTCAGCCAAGCTGACGGTTGTCCTCTTATGGGCATAGACCACAGGGGCATAAGGAATAGCTGATGTCCCAATAGTGTTGTGCAGAGTGACCATGCAGAACCACCTCTGAGAATCGCCCACTGTTTACTGTATGCACGGTCTGCCTCGTATCAATAATTGTCAACTACTGCCTCATAGGCAGAGTTGCTCCAATATCAAGTAATGGAAAATGCTTAGAACGTCCAAGAGCTCAAAGCAATAGAATCCTAATCATAGTCATAAAAATCATTTAAAAATAATTTAGAGACTTCAGACAGGAAGCATGTAGAATTAGTTTCATTGATATGTTTCCTTCATCTCCAAAACCTTTAGTTTTCCTGACAGCAAGATTAGTCGAAAGAGGGGACTGGATTTCTACATCAGTCAGAATCCAGGACATAGTTCTGGGCACTGATGATGGTTTTCTTGGAGATAGAACAAGATGGAAAATTTTTCATTTTTTCATTAACTCAACATAGGAACTTCTAGAGAGACTGAGTTATTTTTTTTTAATTTATTATTTTGGACTGTGTTTGGGGTGGTAAAAAGACTGCAGTGTGGCTGTTGGCATGTTGATGAGGGTCTTTTCTTTCTTATTCAATATTTGTATTTTGTTCTTTATATTCTTCTTAATTTATCCTTATCACCCTATTTTGAATTTTTTGTATGGTTTCTGTTGGTTTTCCCAGTTTGTGACACACAGGAGCTGTGGATGAATCATGCTAATAACTAACGCAGGGGTGAGGAGAGGACGCAGGGGGGAGGAGAGTGTGTTGGGGAGGAAGGGGGATTTGGGGAGTGGGAAATGAAGCCAGGAGAGGGGAGGGAGGACTAGCACTGTGATTGTTCAAATCATTTTCAAGGTGATCTCACCATGATGCTGGGGGTGGTGGTGGGGGATGTTCTAAAATTGATATGGTAATGTCTGTACACTTCTCCATGATATGATTGAAAATTGAAGGATGGAAGTGTATGGTGTGCCAATGATGTGCCAATAAAAAAGACTGAACTAATGATAATTTTTGATATCTCTAACAAAAATTCTAACCTGAGCCACAGGTCTCGGTCTCTCTCTCTCTCTCTCTCTCTCTCTCTCTCTCTCTCTCTCTCTCTCTCTCTCTCTCTCTCTCCAGTTTTATTAATCTAAAATAGGTTCTCTTGGCCAAAACAGAAATCTTGAATTAAAAAAAAATAAAACTCATGTACTTCTTAATTCCCTTCTTGATTGTCTCCTTACTTAAAATGCAGCCAAAACGCAAGGAGATAGACTCAGAAGATTCCCAGACTTCAAAGCAAGCTTTCCAAAGACACAGACTGAGGTATAAGTGTAAGCCTCCTTCTTCCCTTGCTTATTAATGAAGCTACACTATAGCCAATTGGAATGGGTTTGCTTTTTCAAGATGTACTTTAATGTGTAGCCAACACTTCCAGGTGGGTCCTGCGGCCTAGTAGGAATTGCACAAATTGAAATCGGAAACTGCATCACACTGGCTCAGATTGTATGTTCACCAGAAGAGGGCATTCTGTGAGCTTCAGAACAAGGAGAAAGGGTTTGGTGTTCTCACGCTGCTGCTGAGCGGAGGAAAGGAGCAGTTAGAAAACAGCACTGCACGGCACTAGATTTCAGGAGGGTTTACAGAACTCTCTTTGGAGCCAAGCCTGGTAGTATGATGCTTAAAGCTCTCTCGCAGTGGCCCACCAAAATGTCAATGGTTCTAACCCACTGCCATTCCCGGTCAGACCGCCACGGAGAGTGCTGATGAATCGGCACCAACAGAACAGCAGTGCGGAGTGAGGCCCCAGGCAATAAAGGTCTAGAGAGATATTTGATCTCTTAGGAGATTTCAGTTCGCTGCCTGGGCTTATCTATAGAAATCTATGTATGAAAACTAAGATATGATTTAATATTGGTCATTCCTATTATTTGGTAAAAAATTATACTCTTCAGATAAGGCGATCTTGTACCTTAAGCATTGCGGTTCCCTATGTTTAGCCATTGACTTAGTACTATGTAACAACCACTTTTAATGTAACAAACATTCAACATCCCCCCCCCCAAAAAAAAATAATAAAACCTCACTGGCATGGGGTCAATTCTATCTCTCTCCCTGGGTGGTTTCCAATGGCAGACCTTGAGGAGCGCAGCCCAACCTGTAACCGCTACACCACCAGGGTTCTTACCAAAACGTCGTAAAACAAGTAAAAACAGTGGCCATAGAATCGATTCTAATTCATAGCAGCCCCTGTGTGTCAGGGCCTCACTGTAATTCATAGCACAGTTTCTAAAGGCTGGATGTTCAGCTTGGAGAAGAGTTGGTGACATGGTGGTTATGAGGTTTGCCCTTAGTAACCACTGGCTGCTCCTTGGGGAAAAGATGGGGCTTTCTACTGCCTTAAGGAGCTGCAGGCTAGGAACCCCAGAGGGGCAGTTGTGCCCTGTCCTATAGGGTCGCGTTGAGTTGGCCTGGACTCAATGAGGAAGTTTGGTTTGGGTTTGTGTAATCACAGACTATTGATGCACGTCCCTTATAGGATGACTGTGTACTAGACGCCAAAGCCGCAGGGTCTTATCCCTTGCTGTAGTCAACCTTCCTCAAAATAATTGTCCACTAGCCTTTTAACTGCGCTATCCATCCAATAGAGCAGGAAAAATGAGAACTGTGTCGTCTTAACTCGGTTTCAGGAAATGCACAAATTACAAATAATCAGACCCACAAGATTCATTTTTTAGCATACTGAAGTAGACGTAATGGATATTAATACACTCTTCGCTGATTTTCTAACAGCATCGTTGTCTTTCCTCTTCATTATTCAGCACTGCGATTTGTTCCCTAAGTCTTTTTTTTTTTTGATGCATAAGACCTCTTTATTTTATTTTATTTTTTGTAATTTTTTTAACAATTTATTGAGGCTCATACAATTCTTATCACAGTTCATACATATACATACATCAATTGTATAAAGCACATCCCTAAGTCTTTCACAAGAGCCTATTGCATGCTTTTGTCAATAAGCTCCTTCGTAGATAGTTACATTTTACATTGATTTTAGCCTTTGCTTTCTATGTAGCAATTTTAATTTTACATTTTGTGATGCTTTATTTGACCATTGTAGAAGCAGGTAATTTTTTTTAAGGAAATAAGCCAGGTTCTATTAGTGGGCACATTCTTGTAAGTCACCATTAATTCAGGGAAGTTATCAAGGGGCTACTGAGAACACTGGAATGTCCATTTATTTATAAAATGTTCTCATCTTGTCAGAGCTTTAGAGTTTGGTTTTACCTTTCTGTTGCAAGTTGCACACTCCCAGAATCTCAGTCAATGGAATTTTAAGACACAAATTTTAGGGTTAAAAATTATTCCCAGGACAAGTGAAAGGCGAATCCATTATTCAAAAATGTTGGAATTCCAAGTGGCATTCAATGTTAAGGTTAATTTTATTATGATGTTGGTATATTGTCATGCCCCTGTCTTATAGACGTCTGCAAATAGACCTTTATTGGTTTGAATGTTTATTGATTGCACCCTGAAATATTAAAATCCAAATTAAAACTCTACTGATAACAATGATGACATTTAGCCTTACAATTATGTTATCCTATTCAGAAGGTTAAAGTTTGATTAGAAACTCTTCTCTTTTTCCTTTTCTTAAAATACCGTATTTCTATTGGCATATACTTCACATCTCACACAATTTAATCCCTCACTCATATTAAGAATATTTCCACAAATCAGCTGCAGATCATCTTCTCATACCCATTGTTGTTAGTTCCCCATTTGCTCCCATGCTCTCACGCCACGCCCCTATCCCGTTGCTAACTTTATAGACCTACCTCTCCTAGATGTCTTATAGGACATCATACATACAAAACAAAACAAAATCATGCAAAGGAAGGAAGCAAACAAACAAGCCAACAATAATCGCTAGACCAAACATAGAAAAATCAATCAAAGAGAAAGGAGAAAATATTAAAAACGGAAACAACTTTGCAATCGGTCAAAATGGAGATACAATGATAGGGCATTACATTGTAGATGAACTGCCCCTGTCATCACCGACTTTACAGCCTTCTCTGTCTCATAGCAGGCTATTCACAGCCCTCACACCAGAGATGCAATCCATGGGGGACCCTGCAAATGTCTTTGGGGCTTCCATTGTCACCCACAGTTCTGCAAACCGGGTGTTCACCATTTAAGCTCTGATTCCATTTCCTCCTTTAGGTTTTGATTTAATTAGTTAAAACTTTTGGATCACAAAGGCTGGTGTGCTTCTTGCACGAGAAGTTGGTTGATGCCTCAGTTAGATGCCTTGTTTGGAAACAAGCCCTTAGACACCAGGTGCTGTTTTTCTGACACCATCTGGTTTCTTCATTACACTTTGCGACAGCACCCGTCTCTTCATGAAAGTGAGCACCCAGCAGGGCCATGTCATAAGAACTAATTGTTCTTAGGGCTAGAATTAAATGTGAGTTCAAAATCCACTCATAGATCTATGATGTGTATGTGTCTCTGGCTCATTTTACAGACATATTATCATTTTATAATAGAGAACATTATGAATCATCGCTCTGGGGCATAAGGTAATTCTATTGAGAGTACCATTAATTTAGCCAACGGGAAAAAGCTGTCTTTTGACTGGCTTTTTTCCAGCTATGGGAGTCTGTTTGAGTTGGAGTGGGAAAAGAAGATTCTGCTCAAATAAAAATGAAAAAGAAAAAAGTTCCACAATTTCAATCATAGAGTTTTCCTTTAAAAAAAGTTGAATACTTTGTTTTCATTTGTTTTGTTTATCTCTTTGTTGTGGGGGCAAAAGAAAATATGTGATTTCCTATGGACAAGCTCATCTTCTACGGTCATCATTGATTGAAATGATCCACCACCCTCTCCTCCCCACTGTGAAGGGTGAAGCTAGCACCTTGTTGGGGTAGTAGGTTGACCATGTGATAAAAACCAGGAAAAATGTGCTTGTTGTTGGGTTTCATATTTCAGAGCACATTTTAAATGGTGAATTGTACATTTTAAAGGCCAAATAAGTAAAATGTGAAGTCGTCTAAGGAATTCGCCTCTTCAGACAGACTGTTTTGTCTCCCAGACCAGACTGCAGAGAAGCTCTCAATCAGTGGGAATTCTACCAATTGCTTGCACGCCCCTGAGAGTAAGTGCACTGATTACAGAGGAGTGTTAGATTTCAGCTAATAAAAAATTAGCTCAAAAATATATATTTTACGTACAAGCGTTAGAGACTGTTCCATTAGTTGTTTCCATGAGAGCCCCAGGCTGCACGCAAAGCTTCTGGGACATGGCCTGAGCAAGAAGATGAACTCAAAGGTGGGATGCAAAACCCTGTGTCAGATACGGAAGCAACAGACTCACATGTAGCATGAAATTCAGCTATCATATCAGAGGTTAAAAGTAAAGCCCGTAGACACCAAAGCCTGGGCAAGTTGATGTGACAAAAAGTTCTACCTTGGGATACTTCTGTTTTGTTTGTTTGTTTGTTTGTTTGTTTGTTTTGGGTGGGGGATACTTCTTATTCGCAAGGTTCTTGCTGGGGTGTGATATTGGACAGTAGACTGCTGTGGAGGTAAATAGTTGACCTGGCAGAAGAGCAGTATTGTCTTTATGACTTCAAGTGAGACACTTCCACCTAACCTGCTAAGTCAACTATCGTCATGGTGTATGCTGCGTACATCCCCTGAAATAAGAATAGCGTAAGTCCGTTTTATAAATGAGAGAACAAAGGTTAAAAGAGGTTAATTACTTTGCAGAGAGCTTCCATATGCAGCTTGGATGGACCTCAAAACCTGTAATCTGTCTATCATCTCTAAAAGAAAACATGCTGACGCTTAATGATTTCTCTAATTGATGTATTGATGAGATCAAGACATGTAGCGACTTTTAGAACCTGGAGAAGACCCTGGGTGGTGCAAACAGTTAGTGCTGCTCTACTCACCTCACAGTGAGCAGTGTGAGCTCGTCCAACAGCACAGCAGAAGAAAGGCCAGGCAATCTGCTTCTGCCAAGACTGCCGTCACAGTAACTCATGAGACAGTCCTACTTGGTCACACAGGCTATTTCCCTGAGCAAGGAGCAATTCAACAGCCAAGATTTTGTTATAAAGGAAAGAGGACTGGGGTGTTGTATTAGCTAACTGTTCCTCCAGAACAAATTACCACAAAAGTACTGGCTTAACACAACACCTATTTATTCATGTCAAAGTCTGTCTATCCGAGTCCAGACAGAGCGTAGCTGTCCCTGAGGAAGACAGCTCTAGGGTTTCCTCTGAACGCTTGACTGGGCTAAGACTCATGTCCAAGCTCCCGTGGTTGTTGGCAAAATTTACTTCCTTGCAGTGACTGCCTTCGGTTTGTTTTACCACATAGATGATTCCACCCTTGCTTCGTTCTTAGTTCAAGCCAGAAAGGGGAAGTGTCTGCTACCAGGGTGACTACTAGGAACCACGTGACAAAATCCTGGAATGAAGATTACACATGCACAGAAATACCAGGAGATGGGGATCATTGGAGACTAGTTCAGAGTCTGCTCAATCCAAGTATAGAGATTAATGTGCCTTTGTTACAAGAATCCATAAGAGATTAATCTATTTAGCTTAATGCTAAACTTAGTTACTTAATCAATATATTAGAAACTATCAAATGTCAAATGATTGCTTAACTCCAAGCTCTTCCAGCTTGGTTTGATCTGAGTTTCTTGCTTTCAAAAAAGATATTTGTACTTTTCAGTTTAGAAGCTTTGTTTTTCAGTAATGCAAACCATTGAGATGTATCAGAGAGGGCAATGAATATATGGATGTGCTTTACCCAATTGATGTATGTATGGATTGTGATAAGAGTTGTATGAGCTCCTAATAAAATGATTTTTTTAACAAAAAGTATCAGAAGCTGAACTGTTGAGATGACGTGATTTGCAAAGCTGTCCATTAAGGACTAAAATGTTTCTAAATTGTGATCAATAACCATATTCTCATATAAGTTGGAGTTTGAAATTGGTGCCATTAATTACAAAGAACACGAGAACATGTTTCACTACTAACAATAAATTTCCAATGGCAACTATGATTTCATGGATTGTTGGTGAAAAATCAATTATTGGAACGAACTGATTTTTAATTGGAAACATCTGAGGACGCTGATGTTGTTTTCCACCTGTATAAATGTCGATCCCTACGGAATGCGCCTGGTGGCTTATTGGTTAAGTGTTCAACCGCTGATTGGAAGTCCCACAGTTTAAATCCACTAACTACCTGAAGGGAGAAAAAAAAAGTGTAACTCTACTTTCATAAAGATTAAAACCTTAGAATCCCTACAGGGTAATTCTTCTCTGCCCTTTAGGGTTGCAGTGAATCCAAATCAATTGTATGTGGTTTTTACCACCAGTGATCAACTTGAATTTCCACATTAGGAAGTGCCCTTGGCTCAATTCTACATAAGGAGTCTTGGTGGAACAGTGGGCTGCTATCCAAAAATCAAGGAGTGAAAGTAGCCAGCTCTATGCCTCTGCACAATAGTTGTTATGTATGGACCCATTGCTACAGCCACTTGGCCAGCCGAAGTCTTGCCTTCTTGTCTTTTCAGGAGCACTCTGGCTGCCCTTCTTCCAAGACAGATGTCTGTTCTTCTGGCAGCTCGTGGTTCTTTCAGTGGTCTTTCCCAATCTCATAATCCAACGGCCCCAAATCTTCCTCAGTCTTCCTAAATCGGTTTCAAATTTCCACATGCATAGAAGGAGACTGAAAAATATTACTGTTTGGATTAGCCACACCTTGCTTCTCAAACGTGATACCCTGCTCTTCAATATTTTATTTATTTAATTTTAATAAATTATGTTATTGGGGGCTCTTACAGCTCTTATAACAATCCATACATCAATTGTATCAAGCATATTTGTACATATGGTTCCATCATTATTTCCGAAGCAATTTCTTTCTGCTTGAGCTGTTTGTGTTAGCTCCTCTTTTTCCCCCATCTCCCCCCTACCTTCCTACTCTCATGAACCCTTGATAATTTATGAATCATTTTTATTTTCATATTTTTCACCATCCACTGTCACCCTTAACCCACATTTCTCTATCTCTCTTTTTTTTAAAAGGAGATCTTGTGCAACAGATTCTCCCAATGCCCCGTGTCCTTTGATTCCTTGACTGCTCTGTCATTGACGGTAAATCTCAGCTGAATGAAGTCGTTGACACCTTCCAGCTGTTCTCCATTTATCATGCGGTTATCTACTGGTCCAGTACTGAGATTTTATATGTTCTCTTCTTTGCAATGGTCTTCGTCAGCAAATTCATCCAGGGTTCCCAGCTTTCAGCAAGCAAGTTTGCATGGTCTGTATATTGCAGATTTTAACAAGCTTCCCTCCAATCTGGATGCCTCATCTGGTTTCACCTCGTCTACATGGTTCTTCCAGGAGCCCTGGTGGTGGAGAGATGATGTGCCAGGCTGCTTATGGTTAGCACAGCAGTGTGAGACTGCCAGGAGAAAGGGAGGAGGCTGTCTGCTTCTGCAAAGAGTTACAATGTCACACGCCCCCTGGTGGTTCTGTCCTGTCCTTACCCTGTGGTTAGGAGTCAGAATGGACTCCTGGCCGAAAGTTAAGTGAGAAATAATTATTACTCTCTAGCTTCCAGAAACATCAGAATCAACTAGAAGCTTACTAGAAATACAGTCTCTAAATCCTCATTCCAACCCTCCTCAACCAGAAAATCATCTCTCTGTATTTATAATATAAGGATTTTCACACACAATTTAAAATCTATTGCCAAAAAATATAGTCAAAGGTCTTGTTTATTTTGTAAATGCAGATTATTTTTAAAGTTTGCCTAAGCTAAGTGTAATTATAGAGAAAAAATAACTACAAATAAATCATCTACTATAAAAAAACCTTAGTTAATCTTTTGAATAATCCATGTCCCAATTAGCATAAATAACTGATAATAGGACAAATTAATACTTGTTAATATAACTAATTGTGCATTAAAACTCAATATTTGCATAATTTAATTGTTTACTAAAGGATCATGTGCATGAGGTACAGTATGAAAAGCTGAGGCAGATAGAGATATAAAATCAAGAATTAATGAGCATCATAGTAGAACACAACTCAATTTTTATTCTAGGGTCATTTAATTATACTGTTGTTCTAGCGTGTGGTTTAAATGAAATATTATGATCTCTTAAGAGGAGCATCATTATGCAATGAATTTACTTGACAGATCATTTCATATAAAAAATTCACCTTGGCAACCAAAGGGTACAAACCATACTGTAATTCGTGAATATACCATTGTTTTTTCCTTTGTTTTCAATGTTTGATTATGCTTTGTCCTTTTTAATGACATGTTGATATTTTAAAAAAGACAAAGTATTTAAGCATTTTAATAGAAATTGATGTTAAAATTAGGGTGTTTAGCTACTCATTTTCCTTTTGTCAATGCATGTCATGGTTTGTCTCTTTACATTCCGGGTTATTAGCAGAGTCTGAGGAAGATCTGGATTTTTCCAGGAAATGTGAAACCAAGAAACTCAGCTTGACCGGGGCTTGACGGTATGATACGTGGGATGGCCGGAGCCCAGAGGTGACACTGCAGGCCCATGAAGCTTGCGGAGCACTGGACCGAGCGAGCGGGAGTGGGTGGCCTTTTCTTTCATCATGTGGCCTTATGTCTTCCATCTCACACCATGTATGTAATTTTCACTTATTTATTTTAAGGAAGGCCAGGGCGAATGAATCATACACGTTGAGCATATCACTATATTGTGTATCTTCTCTTTATTCCAAAGGGAAAGCCCACTTGTCTCTTGTCTCTATTCATGTGTGCCTATGTTCACATAAAATGAACAACAACATCCCTTTCTTTTTAAAATTTCCGTCTTTCCATTGGAAAATAATTCTTATTATGACTCTACAAGCTGCGCGTTCTGCTGCATGCCTTCTTCCTTGGCATTTCCCTGTCTTGAGTGGTCCAGGGAAAATTTTCTTCTCCTCCACCATATGGAGGCGGCTGTGCCCAAACTCTGAGGGGACGTGTTTGGTGAGTAACAGCAGGGATTTGCACAGAGTGGGCATGACAGAGTCATCGGTCTCGCCATCATGGCTGGCGCTCTTGTCAGACAGGTTGTATTCAGTGGAGGCCGTGTTCTGATCCGTTAGCTGTCCTTGATGACGTAGTGCTGACCGCTCTTCTTGTTGATCTTCGGGTGGTGATGGGCAGCCCTTCTGCTTGGCACGAACCACCGAGAAGGCCACACAGGTCAGATGCCACTCCCCCAAAACAAGCCACCTTGTGCAGACCTTTGCGGTTCATTCAGGGCAGCTTCTTGGTGACTCCTTTATAGCCCTTGTCCTGAGTCACCCGATGACATTTATCATCTCATCCTGTTGGAATACCTTCTTCATCTCATCCTGCGGGAATACCTAGTTCATTTGCTGTTCCAGCTTCTCCCGGACCAACCCCAGTTTTTCAGCCACCAAGCCCCCATTCACCTGCATCTCCATCAGGTGAGCCTCTGGTACAGGGGAAGCAGTCACTTGTGGGCGCGTGCCATGACACAGAGGCCCTGACAGTGCTTCATGCTGCTGAAGTCCTTCTCCAGCTCCTTCTCGCCCTCGTCCTCCTGCGCTACTTGCAGAACAGGCCGACAGCCTTCTTGCTGGACGTGCGCCAGTTCTTAGAGAAGCGGTGCTTGCATTCATTGCTGCTGGACCAGCAAAGACCTTCCTGAAGGTTGGAGACCGTTCACTTTTGCACGCAGTCCTCGAGGCCCAGCACCACCACCAGAGGACTCTCCTTGATGATCTCAGCTTCTACCACTTTTGTCATGTTCATCTCGGATCCTGGCCTATGAATCGCATGCGTATGTGTGTCTGCCTGGCCTTGTAGCTGAGGAAAGCCACGAGGCAGACCGGCTTGGAGGCTCCATTCTTGGGGCAGCTCTTCCCATTACCATGGTAGCAGCTGCTGAGCTGCTGAGGCAGGGAGCCCAGGGAACCATGCCTGGGTCCAAAGCACTTCTGGTGGGACATCACATCATTGATTCACACTGGTAGGTCCCTTTCTTAGTTTAAAACAAAAATACATAGCTCTCGTGCCCGCGCGTGTGTGTATGAAGAACTACAAAACATCAATGGAGAAATTCCATTATCTTTTCATTCCATTTTCTCTGAATTTTTATAGTCCCTTCATATATAATTATATATGCAATTTAATGTAATTCAATGTAATATAATGTTATTTACATTATGTTATACTAGGTGATATAATATTGTCATTTTAAAATACAATGCTGCTCATTTCTGTTTGTTCTCCAATAAGCAAAATAATTGAGAGCTGCTTATGAAATTTGCATTGTGGGACCCATATGTATACACAGATTCCTAGGTCTACAATTTCCACAATAAATATGATGCAGGTGGTCTCACCTGCATTTGTCTCATTAGAATCCTGGTTGAAGGTGTTGTGCTGGCTAGAACCTATGACCATGCCCTGCATGGAACTGGCTCTCTGGACAGTGATTCAGCATGTTTTAGCAATGTGATGTTCTATTTCAAGTATGGAAACGTCCCATAATACCCCGCATTTCAGCTTCCTTACATTTAGATCTGGCTACTGTTACAGTTGAGTAAATAACAGAGAAGCTGGATTATATGAAAGGACATGGAATCAGGATTGGAGGAGGCTTATAAACACCCTGCGGCGTGCAGAGGACACAACCTCATTTACTGAGAGTGAGGAGGATTGGAAGCACTTGCTGATGAAGAGCAAGGGTTGTAGCCTACAGTTTGGTTTACAACTCGAGGTGAAGAGGATTCAAGTCCTCACAGCTAGACCAGTAGGTAACATTGTGATAAATAGAGAAAAAGTGGGAAGGTCACCAGAATTTTGTCAGGCTTGGATCCACTCATTAATGCTCTTGGAAGCAACAGTCAAGAGATCAAAAGATGAATTGCCTTAGGTAAATCTGCGCATAAAACCTCTTTAGAGTATTGAGAAGGGAGGCTTTTTCTTTGAGGACTAAGGTGTGCCTGACCCAGGCCATGGGATTTACAATGACCTCATCTGCATGGGAACATTGGGCATTGAATATGGGAGACAGAAGGAGAATGGGTGCATTGGAATTGTGGTGCTGAAAGTACCGTGGACTACGAAAAGGCCCAACTGGCCTGTCTGGGGACAAGTTTGGCCAGAGTGCTCCTTAGAGGTAAGGATGGCAAGACTTGAACTCGTATGCTCGGCAAGTGTTGTCAGGAGAGAGCAGTCCCTGATGAAGCACATCATGCTTGGTAACATGGATGTGGCAACGGAAAAGAAGAACCCCAGCAAGATGGATCGACACAGTCGCCGCAGCAACGGGCGCCAGCACAGGGACACATGTCAGGAAGGCTCACTACTGGGCAGCGTTTCTGTCTAGTCCACACGGAGCCGCCGTAGGGCTAACGAACTAGATGGCGCCCCACAACAGCCATGTCAACAGTGAGACGATTGCTTGATTGGTTGATGTATAAGGGGTTTTGATTCCCCATGCTTCAGCTGTTTCATTCACTTATAAAATAAATACATACGTTATAGACACATGTATAGGCCGAGTTTTTCAGCACATTTTTAATGCAATTTTTTTGTGGTAAAATTAGGTGCCTCAGCTGAGATTCAGGTCCACTTATATTCAAGTATATATGGTATTAATGATCAACTCTTTACCATATATCTTCATTTATGTTGAGTGATAGTCAATTATATTCAGGAGTATCAGTGTATTTACTCTGAATTAATAGGTCATTTAGTTTATCATCAATAACATGAAGAAATAATTAGTATTAGGAACAGCTGCCAATATCCTCCTATAATATTTATTTATTCTAAAGAAGAATACTAGTAAGAACCATCATCCGCCACTCAATTTTCAGGAGTATCACCAAGCAGGCTTGATATGTTCTTGAGAGCTATCATTCACATTGTCCACTTATTCTATATGTAGTTTGATGTTTTAATTTTTAGATGGATAGATTAATTATAGCTGCTAACATTGATTATTTCAGCCCCTGTATTCTGGGCTGACGGGCAATCTTCCTGTTCTTAGTCTACTTAATAAATTCAGAGAGTTGTACCTTGCTAATAGTAACCTTTTCTGGTTGTCACCTTGGACAGCTTAAATAATAAGAAATTATGTAAAAGACAACTTTGCAAGAAGTTGCCTTCCACTCTTCTTTCTTCAAAATGCATTTTCAAAGTGGAAATTTTGACCTTTACCATAAAGTTTAAGAAAAAAAATCTTTTTTTTTTTTTTTCAAAAAGACAATCAAGCTCAGGTAGGAATTGGCCATTATTTCTCTGCTTCTGGAACATTGTGAAGGTGGTAGAGGAAGAATAAGTGAACATCAGTCCAGCTCATCGGGAACAGGATTGATTATAGAACAGGAGAATAGCCATTCTATTTTAACCACTTTCCAAGGTGATCATCATTTATATTACAATATGAGAGCCTCCTTATATGTCGATCCATGGGTTATTTGGGAGATGTTAACACTTTCTATATATAGAAAGGTGTGCTATTATTAAAATTCAGAAGGACTTTCTGATCCATCTTCCTTGGTTTATGATCACTGGTTAAGGAGGGATGAGGTTCACACAGGTTACAATTGGAAGCTGTAACTGCTTTTTGAGGAAAGGGTCTGGGGTCCATATCCACTGACCTCCTCTGAGAAGAAAAACAAAAAAGAGAACCCAACTAGGCCCTTGTTCTAGCTGACTGCCCCAGGCAGAGGGCAGCCAAGCCTCCCTCCCTCCTCTGCTCCCACCCCTCCCTCCCAAGACACTCTACCACTCTGCTCGTGCTGATACCCCTGAAGTAATGGTAGCATACAACTTATAAATGAACTCATGGTTAGGGGGTTATTAGGGACTCTAACTTTTATCCGAAGCCCTACTTCTCAGCTAGTCTGGAAGGAATGTCGCTCTGATCCTTGGTCTCTGCCTCTGTGGTCCAGGCATCCATGATGTCAGCCATTTAGCCCCATGACACTACTCTGTGTCTCAGGACTCAGTGCAGTTCTTCTGCTCCATCTCATGGTCTTGGGCTGAGGTTCCTGGTACCTCTGATGCCTCTGCCACTTCAGGAATCTCTCACAGGCTCTGCTGGTGGCACTTCTACTTTGCTTCTGCAGTAACTCACTTATTTTATCGCCAGCAGGACGGCAAAACTGACCAATACCCACATCAGAGACATCTCTAGGTAAGCACTGAACCACTTGCCACCAGGCTGGCACCAGCCAGCCACTCCATCAGAGAGAGATGAGGTGTCCTGCTTCTCTACAAACGTGTAGACTTTGAGACACTCTGGGCCATCGTTGACTTGAGGGCAGTGTTTTGGGTTTTTTTTTTTTTTTTTTATTTAATGCCCTACTTACATGCTCCCACCCATTTACTTGGAGGGCATTAGAAAGCATGTGGGTCGGTCGAAGAGACATAAGTGATTTCATTTCGCCACAGGTATTTTGTTTGGAAACTATGAAGCAAAAGGGAGGACTGATGTCCATGGCTTTTTGTGGGGTTTCAAAAACATCAAATGTTGAATCCTATGGACCACAACCATCATAAGGTTCACACAGACAGAAACTCAGGTACACGAGGTAATCACTTCCTGACTCAGGTCTACCTGTGAATCATTTGTGCTGGTTTGTATGAATTTATGAAGAACGATGTTTTTAGTCTAACTATAAAAGTTCGAGCTAGACACATGAAGTATTTCAGATGCCTACTCAAGGCTCATGGACATTCCATTGCAGACAGTTTTACTCGACCTGGAAACAAAGATAGGGTCTTGAAGCATCTTCTTAAACTCTCACAGGCAGGGAAAAGCAAAAGGAGATATAAGGGAGCAGAAGAAAGCAATCGGCCACCAGTCGTGTGTAGAATTGTTGAGAGAAACAGACCGCAGCGGAGTTGGCTGTAAGAACAGGCTTCATGGAAGTCGCCCTTGCAGCTCCCCTAATTGGGCGGCTGGTCTGCTGCCCTCTAGTGTTTGAAATTCATGCAATTGCTGTATGGGGTAGTGAAAGCCAATACTTTGGACTCTGGCAAACGTTAGACCTTCCACTAATGGTAGTGCTTTATCGTCCAGATACAAGTATAGTCCTAGAGGCCCTCTTACTTTCTTTGACCTCTGGCATTATCTTAAATGGTTCCATAAATGACCTTAGAATTGTACTTCATATATATTTTATAAGCATATAATTTTATAACTGAAATGTTTCTCATTTATGACCTCCCCCTAAATGCCGTTTTTCAAACACCTCTCAAAATTTCCATAGACTCTCTGATGTAGGGACCTGAGCAGGAAGATGGCTGACATCTCTCTCAACTCTTCTGGTAGTTGAAGACTCTACGTCCTTTTCTGATAGTATGTAACTTAATCCATCACGATGGCTTTTCATGATCTACTCATGATGCCTTTACAAAAGATTTTCCATTAACATCCTCTATTGTTCTTATAAACTCGGCATGTTTATCATGCTCTCAAAAGTCATTCCCCCCGCTGCTCCAGTTCCTTCAGTCAGAGGGTAAGTCACAAAGCATTGCTGTAAACTCATAGACGCCTCTGTTGACCAGAAGCCATCAACATGTTAAGTCACGGTCTCTGCAGTGACCTTCCATGTCTGCACACTTCTTAAGGGGGTAGCTCCATCTCGATTCTTCCCTGAAGAATTGTGCACTCTTCAATTCACACCACACCAAAATGGAAGTTTGGGCATCTCCCAGGGACTTCAATTATGTTCCTTTGAAATGAGCTTTGAGATTAGGGAAGCAAAGGAAGACTGCAGAGGCAAGATCAGGATGCACGGCCTCTGGAGTCAGCTTTCTCAGGGAAGTGCTCCTAGGACAGCCTTTTCCACCCTTGAACAATGAACAGGTGTGCTGTCATAAAGGAAACTACAACACTGCTTTGGGCAATTCCCCTGAGCTTTTTCTCACCCGTGCAATTTTTCATTTTCTTTAAATATCCTAATAAGACCTCGTGATCACCTTGTTTCCTTTGAAGAACCATTGAGATTACATCCTTGAAATCCCCACACAAGCAGACCAAAAGCATCCATCGTGACTGTCTAAGCTGATCTCTTCATTTTGAATTTGATTGGCCCAACATATCCCATTAGAAGATACTGAAGTTTTGATTGGGACTCTTGTTTTGGTGTTTCGAGGTATTCTGAGGAGACTAAGTCAAGTTTCCTGTGGAGAGAACTTGTCTGCAGTCATCCACTGATTGCAGAGACATTTGAAAACACAGTCTGATTTGGGGGAAACAAACATCTGCCTTGCCTAGGGCTCTAGACTAACGCTCACACCCTCCATGCCTTTGAGTCAATGCTGATTCAAAGTGACCTCACAGGAGAGGGTGGAGCGACCCCCTGGGTTTCCTGAGACTCTGTTTACAGGAGTAGAAAACCCCATGTTTCTCCCTCAAAGCGGCTGGTGGTTTTGAACTGCTTACCTTGGGGAATCACAACTCATCACATCACCCACTATACCACCACCAGGGCTCCGGAGAGGGCCCTAGTAGTACTACTTTGTTACATTGGAGGGCTTTGTTTAGGAAGTTCTCATCATTGAAGAGAGCTTTGTAGCACAGCTGTATTTTCTTAAAAGTGTAGCCAGATTACACAACAGCAGGATTATAAGTGAATACCCCTTGAGTGCTAATTCTTGTCTCTTCCACCAAAATGTTTCAGTGATCATGACACACACAGTGTGGAGCAGAAGCAGCAGCAGCAACATAAAGATGTAAGCCTCAGAAAGGTATGTCTGTGGATTCATGGCAACACAGCTCAAAGACCAGCCCTGAAAGCCTGGAATTTCAAAAATAAAGAAAACACTGCCTTGCCTATACTTCCTGTGGAGCTCTTAATAGTTAGGAGCTGTCTTCCGCTCTGTTGCTGGTCTTCAGGGAGGCTGTTATTGACTACAGTGTTAGGAAGGTCTTGCCTTCTTCAGGGATCAAACTGAGGGCTGATTGAATGAGCAGCAGTCAATTTAACAGCCAACAGAGAAGTTAACAGTGGAATTCACGCAGTGTGATCAATAAGATTATCATAATGCTAAAAATATTTTTTTCCTCTTTAATGCTGCCACAAACACAAAGGCAACCCATGTATATTCATTAGGTTAGGTTTTCTTTATTGTCTAATAATGTTTTTTTTTCCTACGAACATTATCGATCTCAATTCTCATATGCTCTTCATAAACCAACCCCCTGCTGTCGAGCCCATTGTGCCTTACAGGGACCCTGTAAGGCAGAGTATACCTGCTCCCTAGGGTTTCCAGTGCTGGAAAAGTTGACAGCCTCATCTGCCTCTCTCAAGGCAGCTGGTGGGTTTGAACTGCCAACGTTTGGTTAGCAGACCAATACTAACCAAAGGACTTCTTGTAACTCTTTTTATAAAAATAATGTTATTGGGGCTCATACAACTCTTATCACAATGCATACATACATCAATTGTAGAAAGCGCATTTGTACATTTGTTACTCTCATCATTCTCAAAACATTTGCTCTCCATTTAAGCCCCTGTCATCAGCTCTTCAGTTCCTCCCCCTCCATCTCCACTCTCCCCTCCCTCAGGAACCCTTGATAATTTAGAAATTATTATTATTTTGTTCTATCTTACACTGTCCGACATCTCACTTCTTCTACTTTTCTGTTGTCCTTCCCCCAGGGAGGAGGTTATGTAGATCCTTATAATCAGTTCCCCCTTTCTACTCTTAATAAGTCTATTAATTTCTTAATGGTGTGAACTCTGTCTTATTATAGTTTTCCTTCTCCTTTAGCACCTAGCACATATTGAGAACTCAAAAACAATGCTCTTTGATTTAATGAAACAGGCTATCACTGGAAGTGCCCATTGAAATATCCAACTTGCTTGGCTTCTTACCACTTTTGCTGGCTTAAGGAAAATATCAGTTGAGTTTCTTTTGTTCTTCGTCCTTGCGTATTTCTTGCAGTGTTTTGGCTTCCATTGCACTGTCCATGTCACCTGTGGGCTACTGAGCTCGATTCATGTGACTTACATTGTTGGAGAAACTTTACGGTCCATAAGGGTGTCGGCTCCCCCCCCAATCATTCTTTCCTATGAAACCTTCCAACTAACAAGTATTTGTGTGAGAAAAATATTTTTATAATATTTTCTCTGAAAATTTACTAATTTAGACAAGATATCCCTGTAAGCATACTTAAACTCCAAAAGTCGATGCTGAAGGGACACTGCTCCCCAGAAATCACACTTTGCGTTGTCCCCTACCTTGCTGTCCTAGTAATCACTCAGATCCTCTGTAGATCCAACTGGTCTCTCGTGATCTGAGTTTACACTTTTGCCATAGAGTAATGATTAACACCCTCCAACTTCCTTTAAAAAATGTCTTAGGTTGAGATGGTCACACTCATATCTACCCTTGGACAGAGCAGTGCACACATAGACACACATGCACATACCCTCATTGTTTTAAAGCCTCATTTATTTTCAATGGCTGAAATTTTCTAATCATTTCTAGAAGTAGTCTGAAAGCTGTATAAATATTTCCAGTATCATTTTAATGAGTTACTGAACTAGCTACCTCTGGTGAAATAGAGATTATAATTTTTAATTAATACCTTTGCCTGAACTACTACTAAAATAGTAACTTATTAACCAGAGTGCTAATAAGAAAAGTGTGATACAACTTCCGAATGTGCTTATACAAAACCAGCAAGTGTGTTAGGGGTGACGCCATGCATATGTTACATGTTGTCGGTGCCCTCTCATCACGGCCGTCAGTTCTCACTTCTTAGCCCCTGTCGTACTAGCCTCTCAGCCCCAGGCCTCGCCGTGCATTACACAAATGTAACTCTTTATTCCTTTCCGTAAACGGGCCGAGAAGTACCTCTGCTTTACTTCTTGGATGGCTGTGATAATCAGAACGTAAGCTGCAAGTCCAGCTTGTCATTACTTTTACTTGTTTTTCTCTCTCTCTCTCTTTAGGGATTTTTCGTAAAATCAAGAGTTATGCATAGATCAGATTTTACATTGAATTGTACCTGTTCAAAGTCACCTTAGCTGAATGGTGATATGTCTACATGTCTGTGAAAGAATGATTGTCTTATGTTTTAGTTAAAGTAATCATCAATCATTGTTTCTGGATACCACAATAATAAAAAATAAAATTCTCATCTCTAATTTTTAAAATTCGTGTTGTTGTTGTTTGCCTTCAAGTGTGTTCCAACTCCTAGTGATCCTCCCTGGAGGAGAGTGTGGACCACTCCTTGGGGTTTTCCATCTTTAAGGGAGGAGATTTCCAGGTCTGTTCTCAAGCAGAGGAACCGGTGAATTCAAATAATGGACTTTGAATTAGCACACCCATGCTTAGCCACTGCCCTCATGAGAACCTTTGGCATTGTTTTATATTTGTTTTAGACTTTTTGGTCACTTATTGCCCATTGAGTGTGCAAGGTATTGACCCTCTCAACGTTGGAGTGTAATAAAAGTTGAGTAGCGTCCCTTTCCCTCTGGACAAAGGACCCCTGGAGAAGCTGGGCATTTTGCCCCAAGCCACAGAGCAAGCTAGCAGTCTGCCCGCTGCTGCTCTAGCCCTACAGACAATGAGCAGTGAGATGTTTTAAAAGCATTTATAAAATCAAAGTAATGTCCCATGAAACCATATGACTAACTCAGACCAGAAAAATAAATATACATTTGCATCTCTTCTTTTTCTCCTCCCTTCTTTTTAAATGAAAAAAATAGGCACATTTATAAATAGTTCCAGAATTGTTCAAAGTTGAGTAAGTTGTACATCAAGTTAATGAAAATGTTCCTTTCTCATATAACTGTTTGTGATAACTAAAATATCAGAGCAAAATTTAAATATCTTCAAAGGCTTGTTTAGTTAATGAAATGACAGATTTTTAAAGGTTTTCTTTCTTTTTTTCCTGATCCCTCCTCCATTCCTTTCTCCTAGTAGCTGCCCTCTGGCCTGTTCTTTCTCCAGGTCTGTGAATACAGGCACATCCCATGCAGTCCCATGTGAGCCAGCTCCTTTCCCTCTCAGCAGTGCCCTCCGCTGTGCACCCTTACCCCCTCTCCCGGGAGACGTCCTGCCTTCAGGGGTGGTTTATTTGTTCATCCTGGCTGAATCGTGTCTGCTATTCTCTGTGTTTTAGTGAAACGATTATAGGCAGAGGTTGACCAGATTCCCAAACACAGATGATACCTTGGAAACAGAATATACACCACACACACCCAATTTGAATGAAGGCAGTCTTAAGCCAGTTTTGTGATGTTAAGTGACCTATAGTCTGTCCTTTAAGTCAAGGAGGTCAATAAGACAAAGTTGCGTTATATCTCTCTCACACACACACAAACACACATATGGAAAAGATGCACTTTGTTTTCAAAAAGAACGATGGGTATGGTGTAGGTCCCACCATCATCCTATGGAATCTTGGTCACTTCCTCAAATGTGGGGAGAGAGAAGAGATGAGTGTGTCCCGCGTCCCTGCAGGGGGAAATGTGAAACGTGAGTAGTGAGGGCCAGGCTGGCAATTTCTGAAAGCAGTCAGTAGGCATGGCTGCAGATAGGGGCTGTCTACATTACCAGAGTTTGTTAAAGTACCGGTGACTATTTAACATGAGCTTTGTACAGGACACAGCAAATAAAGAGTTACCTTAAATATTGTTGCGTAGCACAGCTGAGGGTCAAACATTTCCCCGTGTAAACAAATGGGAGGTCAACCCCATCCATAATCCACCAGCTAGACTAGAGACACATTGGGGATCAGTGAGAGAAGGGCGAGGGAGCGGAAGGAAGAAGGAGCTCATGATAAAAGACAAGAGAGCAGCCTTAAGTTCAAAGGCATTTAGAACAAACATTCTTTTATTAGGCTGGCCTGCATATTTATTTGCATCACTGAACTGAGATGCGGCCTGGAAGTGGTTTACAGTGTCCAGGGCATCTTTGCATGATCTGAATAGAGATGTTTCATTCCCCCTCACCTGGCTTTCATGCACAATGGCCGGGAAGACACTCTCCCTGTGGGCTCTGTGGAAGTGGACCATAGGAGAATAGCAGCATGGTTGCTTTGTGATGCACTTGCACGCTTTCTATCGCCTCACGCTATTGGGTATGTCAGCTAGATGTTCCTTCCTCCGCATTATACCCCTGCCTTACACGTTCCTGGTGGTGTGGTGGTTACAGATTGGACTGCTAACTGCAGAGATGACAGTTCAAAACGACCAGCCACTCCACAGGAGAAGATGGGGCTTTCTATTCTCGTAAGAGGTGGTGGTCTCGCCAACCCCCTAGGGCAGTTTTACCCTGTCCTATAGAGTTGTTATGAGTTGAGATGGACCTGATGGCCATGAAAGAGTTTCAGAGAGTCTTGGTGGCACAGTGGTTACAAGTTAGGCTGCTAACTACAAGGTTGGCGGTTCAAAACCACCAGCCACTTCAAGGGAGGAAGATGAGGTTTTCTACTCCTGTAAAGAGTTGCAGTCTCAGAAGCCCACGGGGCATATCTACCCTGTCCTACAGGGTCACCAAGAGTCTGAATCAACTCAATGGCAATGAACTTGTTTGTGTGGGGTACATATTAGATGTCAAAAAATGTTTTCATTTTTCATCAAATGCCAAATATTGTGAGAGGTCTCCTTTATTCCATTCTGTAACATACCCTCCAATTGCTTTTGATCTTTATTTCTAACACCCCTAGTTCAGACATATTCTCAATACTCTGAGAGATGGTTTTGCCAGAAGTATATTCCTAATTTGGTTTTATGCCATCCACTAGGGTTCTAGCTACATTTCCTCATGAAATACGAGATTTACTTAATTTATTTGTGCCTTCCCTTTCTCACCTGTAAAATGAAATAATTATCAGAGATTCGACTACAAGCAATTTTATTTGGATTAGTGCTGGCTATTGCCTTCAAGGATTGTGGTCAGTAAAGAAAGCAGACCAAAGCATGCCATTGTTGATGTTGCCTCCCGGCATGTGCATGTGTTGGGAGAGAAAAACAATTGATTGTGAATTCATAATGAGCTGAATAAATGAGATCACATGTTGGATTGGTACCAGGCATGGGAAATAAGCTTCATGGAAATGTGCAAAAGCAGCAGCCTTGCCCAGTGGGGGGTGACAGGGCATCTTCTCACCATCCCCATACTTCAGCCTGTCTCTGACGAGGCTCAGGGAAAGCCTGGATGCTCAGGGACTATCTTCCTGTAGCAAAGAATCATGCATCGAAGGAATGAATGCTTTCTTAGAAGATTGATGATTACATGATGCAGAGATTACTCTGTAGCCTGGGAAACTTGGGGTGTGAAACACATTTACAGTTAGAGCAAGTTTAAGAATAGAGTACCCGAATGCTTAATGTAATATGTAGTGTGCTCTTGCATCTCTTGCGCTATGACAATTACAGTCATTGTTGCTGTTGTTGATATTGTATAGTACATTTTGAATGTTATAGCTACCCTTTCCATAAACAAAAAATCAACTCACTGCCAGTGAGTCAATGCTGACTCAATGCATTTCTGAGACTGTAACTGTCTACGGGAGTAGAAAGCCCAGGCTTTCTCCAATGGAGCATCTGCACACTTTGGTCTGTGATCCTCAAAGTCAACGGTTCAAAACCACCAGCCAGCTCCGTGGGAGAAAGGGATTTGTACCCCTGTAAAGAGTTACAGGCTCAGATATTCACAGGGGAAGTTCTAATCTGTCATATAGGGTGGCTATGAGTCAGCATCAACCTGATGGCAGTGAGATTTTTTTTCTGTTTTGAATATTTGTGCTTCTTCATTTCCATAAAGTTCTAAGCCCATGATGAACATGTGAAAACAGGGATCATTCCCTCTCAATATAGTTTACTTTTCCTCAGTGGAGGGTATTTGCATACAAAAGCAGTTCAGCGGGAAAATGAGCAGTCTCTATTCAGGCAAGTATTATCCTCTTAGGTTATTAAACATTGTCATAAACTATACATGATTTATTTTGTATAATATCTTTCATAAGTGCCTTTGTTTAGTGTGAGAGGTTTGCTTTTTCAGACATAAAGGGTTACTCATTCCAAGTTCTTATGTATTTGAAAAGGGAAAGCATTAGAACAAAAATGGGGGTAAATTTAACATGAAGACTTCTCCCAAACCTAAATGCTTGGTGTCTCTCTAGTGTTACGGTTGTTGATGTATTTGAGCAGAGGCTTCATGTAAGTTTAACAGAAACAAATAGGGATGGATAAGCTTTTAAATCTCAGTGCAGTACTCTGCTCAATAGCCAGAAAGCATTCTGAGTAATAAAATATACATGATACCTTTTTCCCTTTGGTAAGAAGTGAGGTGAAAAGAAATCTATTTTGAGTGTCTTTCAAATGTTCCATGCAATAAATGAGAAAGTATTATAAGAAAAAAAAACCCAGGCTACATTGCAGTGTACTTCCGGTCCTTTAGCCAGTGTACCAAAGCTTAGTGACATCAAAGCTTAGTGACATCAAAGCTTTCTGAACATGGGGAGGGAGGGGTGGGAGGGAAGGGTGAACAGAGATGGGTGTTGCCGATAGGCTATAGGGATTTGCAGAAAGCCGTGAGATGGAGGACATCCTTTGGGGGATGTCGGAAAGGAAGGAGGTGGTGGTGATAGAACGTGTATGAGGAAGTCCAGGAAGAGAGGTGAGACAAATACTTTTTTAATAAGAAAGAATGGTCAAAAGATGCGGTGGGGGTGTGGCGAGGTAAGACGCGAGACGACGTATACCAAAGAAGGCCAGAAAAGATAACTTCGGGAATGACTCAAGGGCGCGTGCACATCTTTCACGCCTTTTGACAAAGGCTTCACGGGGTGCGGTGGGGTGCACTACCTGTGAATTCCAGACATCGTACGCAAAACTAGGGCAGCTGCCTGACCAATTGTTCCCTTGCCCAGCTTGCACCTGTGCCCCTTTCTCCAGGCACAGATTCTGATGCCATAGATCTGCTCTCGGTTCTCAGGAAGCTGTACCTTTCATGGTATCATCATTATACAAAACTCAACTCTGAGTAGAACTGATCTCTGACATTGTATCTTTTTCAGGGGACTTGCATTCTCCCGACACAGAGCAGATTCTGTGCACCTACCCGGAGAACTTTCTTTTAATCTCGCAGCAAGCTTTTCAATTGAACAAGACAGCGGGGTCGACAGGCAGGCAGTAAAACCCAATCAGTAGGGGTTGACAGAAGCCTATTAAAGGTGTAAAGATAAGTCAGGTCTTATTCGGAAGACTTCAGCTTTGTGAAGTCACAAAAGGACCTGCAGCTCGGCCTTGCTTGATGGGGGGTAGAACATGGGACAGACAGTCTTTGTGAAATATCCTCCCGGCTGTTGTCACAAAGGTGGACGAATCAATTCACATAAAGACCGATAAAGAGTTTGAAATGTCTCCGAGTTCTGAAAGTTCACCTCTAGATCATGTCCAGAAAAAAAAAACAACAACAGCTTAATTGCTGTCACATTTGTCTAGATCACATTTCAAACGGACCAACATACCTTTATTAAGAGTCTCTCTTCTCTCCACCCAGGATGTATCGATCTATCATTGTCTTCTTTTTTTAAAGTTACTACTGATGTGTTGCTAAGGCTTTTTCTACAGAGGAAAAAAAATCTGATACATGAACTGCCATCCTGAGGACATGTGTCATAGTTTGCTCTGCGATGCCACTTATATCCCGAAGAGTCTGTTGACAAAGCTGTTTCTTTTTTTTTAACATCGTCACTTTTACTTAAAGGATAACTTGTCCTTTCCTTGAATCCCCTTGCCTGGGTCATTCATCTTCATATATTACTTTCCTTTCACCTCTGAACTCAGCACAGGAACTTAAGTGATGCTTGAGGGACAGGTAGGGGCATTAGAGGAAGCGATCTTAGATAACTTTACAGCGTGGCTAGTGAAACGTGTGCGGGCATCTTTGTGATTGAGTCATCAAATTCCATTAGAGTGTGAGAGCTTTGAAGTGATCTAGCCTATTTCTCACGTTTCCAGAAGCTTGTCAGGGATTATATCATTAGCTACTACACAAGAGGGGCAACGACTAAGGCATTTTTCTGAAAAAAAAAAAAAATCTCACAAAATAACCAGTCTCATCTGGTTAAAAAGATTTTCATAGGGTGGCAATTCAGGGGATTTCTAAAGAATGGGCAGTTACAGGAAGAACTAAGAGAGTTATTTTGGAATAGTTGGAGTAGCCAAAATAGTTATCTAGAAGTACACTTCTAATAAGCCAGGCAAATGATACACAAACTTGAAGGACATAACTTCCACAATCATTTAGGTTTGATTCTGAAGAGGTTACTTAGCATGAAGAAGGTATAGTTTGATTCGCAGACAGCCAATCAAGGAGTCTCTTGCACACACACACACACACACACACACACACACATATATATATATATATATATATATATATATATATATATATATATATATATATATATATAGCCTTTAGGCACTTTATACTTTGTGGTAAATCTAGAAATTCTGTATTCAAGTAATATAATATTGAGGGGAATAAACATGGAGTCAGGCTATCGATCTCTGAGTTGCTATCTACCTGTCAACCTGAAGGCAGCGTTTACTAAAGCTGCTCTCGCTGGAAGACCAGACATAGAAAGGAATAATGACCATATGCCCTATCCAGTCACCTCTCTCTCATAGTTGTGCTCTGCACAGCAGGATGGAACACTGCTCAGTTTTCTGTCATCCTCACAATCGTTGCTCTGTTTGGGACTGTTTTTTCAGTCATGGTGTCAGTTCCTCTGGTCAAGGGATGGCACCATTTTTGCTGAAACTTCTACATTAACAAACAGAACAGGCTTTTCCAGAGACTGGCTGGTCCCTCCGGGTAGCAGGTCCGGAGTACATGAAACAGCATCTTGCCATGTCTGCTTCCAAGAGGCTTTCTGGTTGCACTTCTTCCAAGGCCGATATGTTCATTCTTTGGCAGTCCATGATGTTTTTACAATTTTCCACCAGCTCCATAATTAAAAGGTATCAAGAACCTTTTAGTCTTCCTTATTCCTTGTGCAGTTGTGACATGAATTGAAAATACCACAACTACCGCAGGGGCCTCTTATTTTCTCAAGGTGACTTCGTTGTTTGTTTGGTTTAAACACCTATAACAGGCTGATTTGTAGCAGCCTTTCTCAGTCCAATAAATTGTTTGGTATCTTGACTGCTTCTTTCACGAGCACTGCTTAAGGATCCAAGAAAAATAAGATCCTGTTTATCGTGATGTTTCATATTGGTCCTGGTGTAAAGCTGATTGTTTTCTTTTGTTGGGGGATACCCCATGCAGTTCCACGTCTCAGATTATTTGCCGAGCATCCAGATAGGATTAAGTACGATGTACGGATACCACCATGATATATAACTTCTTTTATTTTTAAAATATGCAGGATCTCCTTTTTATCTTCAAACAACCACCTGTTGGTCTACGGACAGGCTCATGTGAGCATAATTAGGTGCTCTGGGATTCCTTTCTTCAAATGTTATCCATGATAGGTTAGGACCTACACAGGTGAATGCCTTTACCAAATCAATAAAACACAGGTGAATCCCTTTCTGGTGTGTTCTACTTTTAGCCAAGATCCATCTGAAATCCGCAGCAATAGCTCTCCTTGCATGCCCTGTTCTGACGGGGGCTTGAGCTTCTGACAGTAGCCTGTGGATACACTGCTGCAGCTACTTTAGATTGATCTTCAACACATTTCACTTGCTTGTGATAGCAGGGACTTTGTTTGGGCATTCTTTTGGATAACCTTTGTTTTTTGGAATGGTCTCTGATATAGATCACTTTCTATCAGCTGGCCAGGTTCCTAATTTTGTGGCATGGATACTCTGGAACTCTCTGCAGTTGTTTCCAGCATTGCTTCACTGTGATGCGGCATTTCAACTGGCTTTCTGAGAGCCCCTGGAGGCTTCCTTCTCTCCAGTGCCCACAGATCGCCTTGGATGTCTTCTTTCATTTCTTTGATTCTCGGCCGTTTTCAACCTCTCAAAACGGTAGAATGTCAATCAGTTGTTTCTGGTACTGTGACCCATTGTAATAATAATCCCTCCATCTACTTTTGATGCTGCCAGCATTGTTCATTATTTGGCCCATAGAATCCTGCAGTATTTCAACTCGAGGCTGGAATTGTTTTGCTTCAGTTTTACGGTTTCAGTATTTTACGGTTTCCTCCAGAGTCAGGCTGTGAAATCTGTGCAGTTGTATTTAAAGAGTCAAATTGCAATTCCATTTAAAAATGGAGGATGTCTTCTGTTTGAAATCGGATAAGTGGGAGAGTATCTGGTTTTGGTATAAATGAAAGCAGCCCCCCTCCCCGTATACGGGTGACACGGTAGAGAATCCTCTAGTGAACTTCACAGCTGCTGCGGGATAAGGGGCCACTCATGTCCCTAGAATATTTGTTTATGTTGACTATGTATCTAGATTCCCTAGGAATATTCTTTCTCTTCAAGTTAAATATCATTACTACATGAGAAGATTTTTTATGCTATGAAATAGCATTTTCTATAAATAAGAACAGAATGTAGAAATATGGGATTTGCTCCTTTTAGCACTAGTTTCTAAGAATTGACATACACAGATTGTGATCTACTGAGCAAAACAGAATTAGTTCTCTAAATAGAATGAAAACCTGTTATTTTAAGAAGCTCTAAGTACAATTAATTTCCAAGAACTTAAAAACATTGACTGGATCCTTTTATATCATTTAAATGCTCCGTTAAGTAGGTCCATAAAAGAAATTTAAGAGAAAAGTGAAAACAAGGGAGAAAATATTTGCCTTATTTTGTTGTTGTTAACTTTGAGATATTCTTATTGTTAGCTTTTGGGATATTTCTTATTGCTAGCTGTGGGATAGTAATGGTGATAATAATTGATACGTACACCTCAGTCGACCTCTTCAGGTGGGTCAGTGTGTACTGTGCTTCATAAGGTTTGCAAGGGCGGTGACATTCCTTAAGTAGACCCCCTACCTTTCTTCTGAGGTTCTACTGGAAGGGAGGTCATTGAAGACCACACTTGGTCAACAGCCATGCTTGTTAACTGCTTGTAAAACCTAGGGATTGTGCTAGCAACAACTAACATTCACTTGGCTTTTAATAGGTGCCTGCCCTATACAAACCACTTTATTTCAATGATATGATTTACTTTTACAGCCAAATAAAGCAGATATGGATATTATTGTCGAATTTTTATTTCAAACAGAGTAGCAGATTTAGGAGGAATCATCTACCTATTTGAAGTCCCACACTGTGTGGTAGAGCTGAGATTAAAACCAGGCTTTGAAATGATTAATTCTAGATGACACAACCACCACTGAGAAATGACACCTTTCCACTCCAGATAAATGGAATCAGAACCAGAATTCACACAAGATCCTCCAGCAAGTCTTACAGATCTTGTTAAATACAGATTCTGAGTCCAGCTATTTGGGGTGGGAATGAAAGTTCTGAATAGGGGCTCAAAGAAGAATGAACTGGTTCAAAGTTCTGATCCAAACCCAGGAAGTCCAACCCCCAGATGTGATGCTAATTGGAAGATAGAGTACTTGATAGATTCTTTCTTAGAAAGCAACATTATTATATTTCACCTTTCAAATCCTTTATGCATTGACCTCATTTTTCTGTATTGGCTTATAGGAAAGGACACATTTTGCTTAACTATTTCATTCACAATTGTGATTGTGCTTTAATTTTAGCATGCATATACTCAAAGGGAGAAAAGTTCATTTAAAAATCCATATCAAAAGAAAAATCCATATCAGACACTAACTAAAGTTATGGGAGCCATGGCTGACCTGCTCTAATTTTATTAGAGGGAAGGAGAATCCCGTTTTCCATCTTCCCGAGGATGTTGGGCAAAGGCCAGGCATCACTTCACAGTCAATCCTTCTTCACCTTATTCTGACATCAGATGTCCAGCCCATTGTACTACCTTGCTGGACTCCCTGATCTGAAGCAATGAGTTTCATCACATAGACAATATTATGGGATGATGGGAGTTTATTAGAGAAGTTAACAGGTAATCACAAACATGGATCAGAAACATTCAGGAGACAGGGTTTTTGTTTTGTTTTGTTTTGTTTGTCTGATGCACCTCTTCTCAGCATTTCAGGAAGCATTTCTCTCTGGTCATCTCCTGAAGCTTATGGTCCCTTGGCCTCTTTGCTGCCCTTTCAGTTCGTGGACCAGCAATTAACCATCCACACCATCTAGGAGCTTCCAACTCTCTTGTATGGTGCCATCTAGTGGATTACAACTCATAGAGACCTTATGAACAGGAAGAAATACTTCCCTGTCCTCAGCCATCCTCACAATTGTTATGTTTGAATCCATTGTTGCAACCAATATATTGGTCCATCCTGTTGAAGGTCTTCCTCTTGGTCGCGGACCCTCTACGAAGCCTGATGTCCTTTTCTCTCCTGAGTACATACATGTCCAAAATATGTCATTCTAAGTCTCTCCATCCTAGTTTCAAGGAGCACTTGGCAGCACTTCTTCCAAGACAGATTAGTTTATTCTTCAGGCAGTATTCTTTGCCAACACCAAAATTCAAGTGCATCCATTGTTCTATAGTCTTCCTTATTTAGTATTCAACATTCATATGCAAATGAACTCCCTGCCACCAAATTGAGGTGAACCCATAGTAGTCCTCTTCATATGTATATACTGCTATGGAAAATCTCATGGCTCAGGTCAGATTCCCTTTAGTCCTCCAATTACTTATTTTTCAACATTTCAAAGAAGTCTTACACAGAAGATTTGCTCAATGCAATGTCAAGTTTGATTCCCATTGCCTGTCAAACCAAACCAAATCCCCAATGCACAGTTGTTAAGTCAATCTGTGGGGACCCTACCCAGGGTTGAACTGCCTTGCTGAGTCCCTGAGACGGGAGTAGTTCATAGAAAGATGAGACTTCGTCCTTTTTCTCTCAGGAGACACTGGTGGTTTTAAACTGCTAACCTCACTGTTAACAACCAGTGCTAACCACTACACCATACTTGGGGTAGGGTGCATTAAAAAAGAGACTTTCCTTATCCCAAATAAATTTTAATAATTACTTTAAAATCTGGATAGAAAGTTCTCAGAATTCTCACTGGCCTCAAATAGGTTCCAACGCACAGCAAACCTCTAGAACAGAATAAAATGGACAGATAGGGGGTCCTAGTGGTACTTCGGATTAAGCACTGCCCTGCTAACCACAAGGTTGCAGGCTCAATCCCACCAGTAGCTGTGAGGGCAGAAGATGAGGCTTGCTGCTCTCCTAAAGATTGGCAGTCTCAGAAACTCAAAGGGGAACTTCCACCTTCTTAAGGGGTTGCTGTGATGCAGGATCAGCTCATCAGCTGGGACCTTTCTCTTGGGGGTTATAGGACATGCTTTCTCAGGTGAGCAACAGCTCCATGTCTTAGACCAGCACCCAGTGCCCCGTTGTCACGAGGATTCTGATGCATGGTGTACCTGTGCTGTCAGGGCTCCTGGGAAGAGGCACAGAACATTTTAGGGACAGACTTTAGAACAAAGCATAATGTCTGATCACATAGAATTTTCTCATATTAATGCTTGCATATCTCTTTGACTCACAAATGTACTCCTAGCTTTATATTTCTAAAGGAGCCCTAGTGGTGTGGTAGGTTACATGTTAGACAAGTAACCTCAAGATCAGTTGCTTGAAGCCACTAGCCTGGCTGCTCTATGGCAGAAAGAGGAGGCTTCACTTCTGTAAAGATTGACAATCTCAGAAAGCCACAGGGCCAGTTGCTCTCTGCTCTATGGGGTCACTGTGGGTTAGAATTGACTTGATGTCAGTGATATTTGGGGGTTTATATTTCAAAGGCACCCTACAGATGCAGTAGTTAAAGGCTTTGCTGCTGATGGATGGAAAAGTCAGTGTACCAAACCCGCCAACTGTAAAGGTTCCAGAAACCCTTGACAACCCTTCAGTCCTGCCCCATGTGTCCATTTCATACCACGAGCAGGCGTTTCGGTTTCCTTGGTTAAGGCTTTGAGGTCAAATGCCTTTTTTTTTAATGCCTTTTTATACCATCACTAGAAATGTTTACTTTTGTAGTTGGACATTATTTTTGTTTTCATAATCCAATCTCAAAAAAAAAAAAGGCAACCCAAACTCAATGCCAGTGGGTTGAGTCTTACTCTAGTGTCCCCTATAACAGAATAGCACTGCCGTTGATGCTCTGAGAGAGTAAACCTTCACTTATGGTAGCAAACAGCCTCATGTTTCTCCAGTAGAAGGACAGGTGGGCTCAAACCACTGACCAGGTGATTAGCAGCTCAATCAGTAGCTCACTATTCCACATTTCCTGAGAACTTCAACGCTCAAGAAAGCAAAGTACTGCAAGTATAAAAATATCTAGTAAAGGCCAGGAAATTAAATTTTTTTTCTGGCACAAAATTAAAGTCAAAATATTAAGGACATTAAATATTCTTTTAAAATATGTTAGAAGTTATTTTCAGTTAATAACTAATAAATAGCATAAATAATAACATGAAAATAATATTAAATGGTAGTTGTTTTTTAGAACCATTAGGGAGTTGTTTTTTAGAATCATTAGGGAATCTATTAAGTTTTCAGAATCGGAAAGAAACAGTCTCTTCTGTCATTAAAAATAAATTAGTATAAGTGTGTTGTTTTCTTTAATCTCTGAAAGAGTTTTTTAAAAAGATAGAGAGAAAAAATTCACAGGTGAGTCTAGGTGTTTAGAATAGAGCATTTATTCATCATTGTCTTGGCATTTATAGCATCTCTATGTCATATTGATTGAGCACAGAGCATTTTAAATATCAGCTTTGAGTATAAATCCCATATGATCCCCTCAGTCTATCATCCCTTTCCAAAAAAAAATAGCATTTTGTGATAGGTTATCCCAAGACGTGTCATATGTCTTATTGTTTCATTGGTTGTGAGGTGTTGAAGGGAAGGAGGGATCAGCTGGAGGTGCATTAGTCAGAGGAGGCTTCCTGGAGGAGGCCATCAAAGAAGGAGGAAGAATGCTCTCTGGGTGGCTGGCAGTTCAGATGCAGGACTCTGAGTCATCATTGAAAACAATGAAAGAATGGGGAGAGTGCAAGCTGTTAGCAACCTTCCCTAAAATAAGGCTCCATTTCTTGACATGGGAAGAGAGCTTAACTGCTCCTTGGCTTTATTTATCTTTTACCCTACCCTACCTTGCTTCTCAGACCTTGGAATCTCCCTGGAGATCAGAAGCAACCAAACAGTGGGACAAATTCAATCCACAAATTGTGTTGTTTAGACTCTGCTGAAACCTCGAAATTCTGGATGGTTTTCAGAATCTCTGAACAATAGTTTCTATAGCAATAATAAACTCAAGCCCAGTTTGGGACTAGGACATTTGAAGTTATTCTTATTTGGTTTTGACTGTTTCCTTGGTGATAAGAGACGCTATAATTAATTAACTGCCCACTACTATGGTTATTTCTGGGTTATCACTCAACAGAACATGCAGTGATTGTTGTTCAGTTACACAGGAAATTGAACCTTCCAATTTTATTTAAAATCATTTGTAGCTTTCAAGGTGTCCTCTACAGATAAAATAATTCCTGTTTAAAAAGAGGACCTGTAAGTTACCTAGCATAGAAGTTATACTTTCTTTGTGGAATGTAGAGCACTGTTAACAATGATCTATCAACCCATAATAGTGATATTACATTTTTTAAACGTATCTAAGGTAAACAACAACAAAATCTAAATTAGTGTAATATAATTTCATTTCCATTAGGAATCCCTTATTTTTACATTTCACAACACCAACATGCCACTTACTTTAACACTTATTCCACAAGTGGGACTCAATGTCTTATTGTTTGACATATAGGAAATGTTTCCTTTTGGGGAGGAAAAAACATCTGTTGGAATACATAAACATTCTTACAAGGCTAATTATAGATTTTTCTATTATTTTCTTTTCTACATTTTCCACAATGAGTAATAATAGTAATACAAATAATATTTCAGTTTTTAAAATATTCACTCAATATTTTGTCATTTTAAACCAAAATTTAATGTCAAATTCTCATGTTTATGGTGTTTAAAGGTAAAAAAAGTTCTCAAAGAAATTTCATTTTTATAAGAAGTTTAGAAAGCGATTACTATTTTGGAATAGGCAAAAGCTCTTGATGAGATATGTCCACGTTTTAATCTGTAAAGTAATCTGTCAGTGAAATTCGGTATATGATAACTTCTATGTTTGAGTATGAATGTGTATATAGGTAGAGATATAGATTATTTTCAAACTATTAACCAGCTAAGGAGCTGTTTACATGGTAATATCCACTGCAAATAGAACTCAAGTGTATCTATACAAAGCCTATGTTTCTTGGGATTGATGGCGTTCCGTGAGGAAGTCATAACTTTGGGGAATTACGGTATGCAAATTTGTAAGTCACCTCCAGGCTTATTCTCTTGAGAGAATTGTTCTGTCATTGCGGAGAAGGTAGAATAAAAATGTGTGGGGCTTTTCATTGCCCGGCAGCGTGCACGCGTGATCTCGGTGTGGATTGTTGGACACATTTTAAGTTCTGCCTCTATTCCAACTCTGCGGTGGCCACCGAAGAGAAGGCAAGAGAGGAAGGATTGGGGAGGTGGAACGCAACTCAACAATCATGTCAGATAGAAGCTGCGAGAAGAGAGCCAGGAGATAGAGGGAAGGGGGCTTTATCAAGTCACTACAGGCCTGGGAGCTGCAGTGTTACCTATGAAGTAAGAAGTGTCTGAGAAGTCAACTAACTTATTTTGTCAAAAGATTAGTCCAAATGGCTACATTATTTTGAAGAATGAAAAAAGTCGGCGTCTAGCTCTCAGGTCCTTTTATGTTTTAGCAGGCAAATTAAGGAAACAAACAGGGCAAAAGGTCCTTGGCAAAAGGTCCTTTCGGTCTCTGAGCTGGTAGGCTTTAGTTCATGTGAGGTGCAGTCCAGTCTATTGTGAACCATGTTGGCCCCGTGTGTGCAGAGAACTGTTTCCCTGGATTTCAAAGTTGTGACCTTTCAGAAGCAGGGGCTCAGATTCTCCCCACTCCTCCTTTTAGTTGAAGCAGGGACATGGATGTAGTGGCTATTGTAAATCAAACAAAACAAGAAACAAACAAAAGCAGGAACAGGCACAATGGGAGGAGGTTCTTCCCTGAGCTGAGTGATTTGCACCTCATCTTCCTACCTGTCCTCAGATCTGACTTCTGCTTTCTGCCCTTGATAATCCTGGCAGTCTTCCCTCCTGGGAAGAGGAGAATTTATGGCTGTCAAGCCCTGCGAACTGCCCTTCTAGTGAGCACCAGGCCTTAGGGAGGGGGATGGGTGCAGAAGACCAGGGGGCCACCTGTTTCCAGAGCAGGGAAGGGCAGGACAGATAGTTGTGGGTGTAGCTGTGGCCATTTGTGAGTTGCCTTCAGTTGGTGTCTGCTTTCTCTACTAAACCGGAAGCACAGTGATCTCATTAGCTGGGGACCATCTGCAAACCAAACTCCCTGCCTGGAGTCAATGCTGACTCATAGCGACCCCGTGTCGCTTTCCCAGATTGTAACAATTGGGGGGAGTAGAAAGCCCGGTCTTTCCCCCATAGACCTGCTGCTGATGGTTTGGAACTGCCAACCATGTGGAATGGATCCACAGCCCCATGCATAACCATGACACCACCAGGGCTCCTGGACCAAGAGTTCAATTTGTATTGTAAGTGTCTGCAGAGACGAAGGAAGGTTTTAAAATAGTCACTGTGGTGAGCAGGAGTGAGTTAACACAAATAGCAAACAATTGCTGGGCAGTTTAGAAGGTCTTTTGAGGTCAGTTGCCACAACTGTAGAGTGTAATCAATTTTCTTGGTTGTACAATTTTCTCCAGCAGTTTTCAGCCAATTGAATGCAAGGCACCGCTACAGGAGGAAATGGGAGTGAGTCGGGTAGGCCTCTTGCTTGACAGGTGCTAGGGTAGGAAAATGATACGGTGCAGAAAGGTCAGTGCCCCCAAGTCCATGCACACCTCTGGGCAGCAGACACTAATCTGTTCAGAGTGATTTCACTTAACTTTCCTTGTCCTTGAACTTCTGTGATACGTCTCCCTTCCCTGATCTTTTCTACACACCACGGTATCTGTACATGGAACACAACCATGAAATGTTTTCACAGATAGAGTTGATTATGACACTCTTTCCTTTTAATTATTTCTGTACCTCAAAAATGTATTGTTAACACAAAAAATCGCCTTATGCCAATCATAGAATCTGATTGAAGTTTATTTTATATCCAATGGTCTGACATTCACATTCAAGTTGTTGCTGTGAAGTGCATGCAGGGGTGCTCCCTTGGAGGACAGCAGAAGGAAATCTACTGCGTCTGCATCGGCCGCGCACTCTGCTGTACTTAGCCGGTCCTTGAAGCAAAGCCCATGGGAGGATCTTCAGCTGGATGTGGCTCTTTCTGAACGTGCATGTGGCTCCAAAGTAAAATGGAAAAATTTTCAGGAATATTATTCTGAGAATGGTGATTTTATTTGTTTGTAAAATGTAATCATGGCTCTTGAATACTTTTTCAATTGTGAGGGACAGGACTGGCTCTTCTGCCTCAAAAGCTTGCCAACCAGATCTAGCTCCTTGACTGCATCTTCTGGAGGGTCTTCGTCTTTTGCTGCCCCTCTACTTTAATGATCATGATGTTCTACTCCAGGCACCGTTCTCTCTTCAAATATGTCCAGGGAAGATGCGACGAAGTCCTGTCACCTTCACTTCTGTGTTTTTTCTTCTTTCCTAACCTTTCATGGTACACATTCCCTCCATGCACGTGTGGTTCCATCACGTTTATTGAAATCCACTCAATGGAAACCTCCTCCTTCCGCTTCTTCCATACGTGCACGGTTTCCATTCCTCAGCCTTTGCTAACCCTTCTGAGCTTCCTACTTGGGTGACAGCTGCCCAGATGGTTGGTCAGTGCAGGAGGGTATACCTACTCCTATTACTGTTCCCTTCTGGACTTCTTTGGCTGTAAGCCAAGCCAAGAATGAGTGTGGATCCAGTCCTGAAGGGTGACAAAGGATCATAATTGAGGGGGTCCCAAAGGCCCTAGGCAACAAGTAAGCCTGACCACTTTATGATTTTGAGTTCTCTTCCACATTTTTCTCCCTCTCTATTTAAGACCTTCTAATCTAATGTGGTCCCTTTCAGAATATTTTGTATGCTGGGGGCGGGTGGTGGGGGTGAGGCAGGGGAATTTGAGCTTGGAAATAACATGATCAGACTCATCACCTAGAAAGATCACACTTGGTCCCCATAGAGCAGAAGACCGCAATGCAGGTAGGCTGGGTAAGAAAGGAGAGAGGAAGCAGAACTGCACAACGGTGGGATGAGAGTACTAAGTAAGAAGTGGTGGAGTTGAAAATCAATTCGGAACGTCGAATCTGTATCACTCGGTGTGGGATATAATGGGGGAAAATAATTAAAAATGAGACTTAGGTTGTTTTTAACTTCAGCAAGAGGACTCACTAATGAACGTCATTGGTTCTAATGAGAAGATAGAGGAGAGGGCGACCTTAACTGGAATGGTGGGTAATAGCAAACCTCCTCTGGCTTCTCTACAGAGTCAGACACAACTCGGTCCTCCATCCCCTGTTCCCTATTCAGACACCTACTGTTCCTCCCGCACCACTCTGCATCTATTCTGGATTCAAAAATTCATTGCAAGGGCCATTTAGAACTCCCAGACAACAGTCACAATTAATGGGGTTTATTAGGGGGTCAGCAATCAGTTCCAGCAAACAGTAAGGCTGTGGTCATTGGTATCCACCACCAGAAGCTAGTCTCTCTACAGTTTTCAGCCTCTCTGCCACGTGGTCCTTTGGCCATTGATGACAGGAGTCGGTGCCTGCCTGCTACTCTGTCCCATTGTTCAAAGTCTCCGGCCAGATGAGGAGAAAGTACCCCCTCATCCAGATTCTGCTCCTCGGAGCCTCCATCCACAGGCTCAGATGCCTGTGGTCCCCAAAGTCACCACCACTTCCACAGAGATCTTGAATGTGCTCTTCCAAGGTCCTCGGACTTTCTCTGGTCTCTACTGCTTCTTCAAATGACAAGTCACCCCACTGATAGCCAGGGGAGCGGTCATGAAAACTGACCCAGCCTTTCTACTGGTGTCACACACGTCTTGATGGCATGATCCCACCCAATCATTTGGTGAGAGCTCCAGAAACGTGTTCCAAATCCTCCACAAGCACATCATCCTATTCCGCATCAAACATGATGATTAAAAAAGTAAACAGGAAAAAAAAAACCCAAAACCATATCAAATAATTTACACAGACCAGAACTGCCCATTTGTTTGTACCGAGTCCCTAATTATTAATTATGTATTTAGAAATGCTATGTTGTAAATTAAAAAGACCCACACGTTTTGTCTTGAAAATATAATGTAATGATTCCAGTCAAAAGTAATTCAAAACATTTTTTAAAGCCTACAGAGGTGGGTTATTTAGAGACTCTGCACAAGAATGGTGGTTGAGCATATTTTAAACACGTAAGTGAGAGGCTGTTTGAAGATCGTAGTTTCTGAGGTCTCCAACCAGTATCTCTCCGCTTAATGGGATCAGGCGTGGAGAATCTAATTTTAAAAGCTCTCCAGATGATTCTGCTCAGCAATCAGGATGGAGAACCACTTTTCGCCACCTCACTCTGGTGCAGACCACCTGCTGTGGCGAGCGTGAAGTGCAGCCTTATCATTGGGAAATGAATTTTATTTTTAGGTTGGTGGAACATTTGATATATGTATAGGCCGCACATAGGGCAAGGGCATATTCGAATCCTTGGAGACAGTGCCAGGCCTTCAGCGGGCCCTGCACAGAAGGTGGCAGGTCCCTGAGCAGAGATTCTTTTGGTCGTTTTTGTAGATGAGATGCTTACTCTTCATTGAAATCCACTATTCAATTCATTGCCGCATATTGATTGAGTGCTCATCATGAGGCAGGTACGATGGGGGTGGGTGGGAAAAGATAAATAAGCAAGCTAGGTGGGGTTGTTACTCTTGTGATGCTTATCTGAATACAGTCACATCAAAATAAAAGAATATTAATAGGGGAAAGTGAGAGGTTCTCAATCACAATGAACTAGTTATCTATTGTTATATAACCAATCACCCAATTAGCTATTGTGGTGTAACAAATTACCGGGACATCCTAGAACAAATTATCCATCTCAAAATAACTATCAATGCATTCTCCAAGAGAGTCTGTGGGTCAGGGACTCTGAAGCAGGCTAACGAGGCCATTGTGGCAGGCGCCTTCTCCTGCATCATAGTCACCGTGTTGGACTGCCTGGACCTGTAGCTCTCACGGCGTTTCTTCCCTAGCCAGACTGCTTCAGAGTCCTCGTGATTAGATCTGGCTTTTCTTAAACTGTGGAGTTCAGAGATACAAGACTATGCCCTATCCTTGGAGGCACAGGCTATAGTGTGTGTGTGTGTGTGTGTGTGTGTGTGTGTGTGTTTTAGACAGAGCTCCAGAGAGAGCTCAAACATGGGCTGGCCTTCATGATGATGGATCCCTATCACAAAAGGCAGGGATCGTTGAGGACAGCTTGGAGGTGGGCTACCATACTCATTTTTCCATGTTCCCAATTTCACTCCTTACCCTTCTCTTAACATTTTGGAATCTTCTTTCTGAATCTTTCATAGGATATTCTTTGTGTGTATATGTGTGGTGTGTGTATGCGTATGGTGTGTGTATGTGTGTGGTGTGTGTATGTGTGTGGTGTGTGTATCCATGTGGTATGTGAGTGTGGTATATGTGTGTGGTATATGTATGTGTGTGTAAGTGTGTGGTATGTCTGTGTTGTATGTGTGTGTGGTATGTGTGCATGGGTGTGGCATGTGTGTTGTGTATGTGATATGCGTGTGGTGTATGTGTGTGTGTGGTGTGGTGTGTGTGTGTGTGTGTGTGTGTGCAGACTTATTCAGATAAAAGGGTTCCATCTTGGGTGGTGGACCCATTCCTCAAATTTGGAGCTCTAGTCACTGCTATTGCTAGAAGGTTCGTGACTATAAGTTTTTGTTCAGTGTTGAAACTGAAATTTACTTTCCTTAATTGTATTATCCCTGTAGTGACTTCTAACAACAAAAACATTGTCCACATGACCTACATGCTTAAAAGCGTATGATAAATTATGTCCCCACCTTCGAATGTGCTCCTGCCAGAGTTGCAGCGTTACCCGATTACAATGCCACCCTGGCCACGCAGCAGGTGCAGCTGCATGCACTCTATGCTATTGTTTTTGGTTGTCCCAGTATTTCTATAGTCACTGATGTTTTCCGAGGCTTCCGGTGTTTGAGCTACAAGTGAACAGTCGGAATTATCTGTGAATTGTTATCAATACATTTCTAAAGAGTGAGTTAGCAATTAAAGGAAAAAGAGCTGCATAAGAACAGACTGCTCAGCTACTAATGATATTATAATGAGCATCTTTGTCATTCAATGTCGACAGGTTTCACAAGAAAATGTTATGTATAACCTACAAAATTCTACATTTAAGCAATATAGAACTAGCGTTTATTATCTAATGACTAAAATTGATAATAAACTTAGATCAGGAGAGGTCTCCTGTGGGATTGACAGGAGATGCTTCACTGAGTGAAACAAAGCCTCGTGCCTCACGCTCTACAGTGTATTTTTCTTTTTCCTTTAGCGTTCTGATCATTTTGACACGTTTGTTCTCATATATCCCTAGTATTATTTGTTTTTACACAATTGATGATAGAAAATGTGTAACGCATTATGCAATAGTGCAGCTACTTAGTAAACATGAAATTGGACGAAGCCCAAAGGTGAAACATTACCCGTGTGTCTACAGGAGAGAAATTTGCAGGATCTTCCACCCCTCCCACCTTCCTCCACCCCTCCCACCTTCTTAGGTTCATTTCAATAAGAGTGATATTGTGGACTATGAGTAAGCATTTTCCAGACTTCCTCTGTAAGATCATGAGAAATGTAAAAGGAATTTTTTTATTTTTCTTCACTGTGAGGGATCAGCCTCCCCACTATCAAATAAATCCAATGGTAATTGAGGGGTAAATTAAGGTAAAAACTCAGACAAGATAAAACATGATGACTGGAACGAGAGTGAATCGGGACTTTATTGGCTCACAGACTTAAATCATCTCGGGCAAGCAAGCCCCACTAAGCACACACATGTAACAGGAAGGGGTTGGGCATGAGACACATCTGTGACAGGAGGGTAACAAGCTAAGGGTGGACACAAAATAGGAAGGGGAGGCACCAGAGACACACATGTGTCAGAAAAGCCCATGGAGCAAACTGCGTGGATTTTAGAATCAAGATGGCAGGTTAATCAAGATGGCAGGCCAACTCTGCATTGACTTGAGGGACAGTAGATTATTCTCATCAGAATCATACTTAGTGTGGGACAGACAGCAGGGTCTGATTGCCTTAGAGGGCAGACAGCCTTTGGGCAGATAGCCTTCCAGCAGTTGACCTTCAAGGGAACATAGTAGCAACCACGTGCTTGCAAGCAGCACCTTAAAATTGGCATTCCTGTGGAGGGCATAGTGGGGAATAACTTTCACTTAGGAGAATGCAAGTGGGATATGCATCTCCAACCCAGGAACATGGAGGTTTCTTTCACGGGAGTCTTGGCCTCCCAGACTCCTTAACTATGAATGCTGAGAGTTTGTCCTCATACCCTCTCTTCCTGGTTTTCTTTCCCTCCTTCACTGGCCTGGTAGTAGAAAATTCCAAGTCTGGTTTTCACATATAATAAAGATGGTTTGGTAGGAAACCGTACACTTGAAAGTTTAACATTCAGAAGCATAAATGTGCATAATACCATAGCTCGCATGACTCATCGACATCTATTTTTATTGTTTCAAGTAAAATTGTTAGAATCCTGACTGTGAAACATTTATCCCGTGAAAATGAATTGATTGGGTTTAAGCACATATATTTCCCCCCTTCTGATATTGGAGAGATCATCATTGAGCCACTTGTAGAGGTAATTGTCATTGTTAGCTTCCTTTAGGTTACCACGGTGACCCTGTGCATGCAGAGCAGAGCTGTGCTCCAAAAGGTATTCAAGCCAGATTTACCTGGTTTCTATGAGCCATGAGTTTTGGTGTGATTGGATTCAAACTAAGCATCATATTAAAAAAATGGAGGGGTAGAGGAAGCAGGTGTGGAGATTAAGCGAAAGAAAAAGAAAGCATGACCCTCTGGTGCTATTCTAAGTCCAAAGTGACTTTAAACAACCTCATGTAGGGCTCTCTCTTATGAGTTAGCCCAGAGAAGGTGCTACTAGCCAGTTTTCCACGTGAGGTCCATCCTCCTTCAACGTTGAGGGCTACAGTGTAATGCAAAGTGAAGACCTGTTTGGATTCGGGTCCCAGAGCTCCAGCTACTCATTGCTATTTGACTAAACCATCATCCAATAAGCTGGAATTTCAGGTTTTTTATGTGGATCCATTCCATTTGGGATCCTAAGTCTCAGACATTTTTTCATGTACAAAGATCCCATTGCCTGGCACTCAGAATGAAATTGCATGTTCTATTTATCAGGGACTGTGTGCTGAATGTCAAGAGAACTTTATCTTGACTTCAACCCTGCTTTGGACTTGACACTCCTTTCAATCTCATTTCCTTGTTTGGTCCTACTTACATGTGGGGCTGCTAACCTCAAGGGCAGCACTTGGAACTACCGACATGTTTGCCCGAGAAGATGCATCATTCTACTCCACTAAAGAGTTACAGTCTTGGGAACCCACAGAGGCAGTGCTACCCTGTCCTATGGGGTCATGAGGAGCTGGAATCCATTTGATTGCAGTGAACTTTTGAGAAAAGGAAGAGAGGAAGGAAACCCATAATCTATGAAGATCCCATGAGCCATTATCCTCCGCTAGAAACTCAGTGTACATTACAGGAAAACACGGATTTTCTATAATGATTGCGTAACTTATGTAGTTATATGGACAACCCTAAATAAATTAAACTGTGTATGGTTTATTATCCTGGTTTAAAGAGAAATAAACTGAGGTTCACATAATTTACATCAATTCATTAAGCTCACAGAGACGAGGAGTGGCGCAATTAGAATCTTCCCCAGATATATTTGATTACAGTAAGAAATCTGCAGATTTCTTAATAAGAAAGAGAATATATAAGAAAGAGAAATATAATGGGGAAAGCAAGAGTGGCAGGCAACAGAGACACACACAAAGAGGTCAGTGTGTGGTTTTATATGTCTAAGGAATGTTGAGCTAAGCAAAGTTAAACATGCTTTCTTCAGAGATTCCAGTGACTTTTAATGCATTGAAATGTATGGGGAGGCACTGGTGCCTCTTTCCAGATATTTTTAGTAATAGGCTAAATGCTTCAGAACGCAATCTGAAAGTATTGTCATATGCCTGTTAGTCTGGTGCCCAAGGTCTCTTGAGAGTATTGAAAAGCAACGATGTTACTCTGAGGACTAAGGTGTACCAGACCCGAGCTATGGTCTTTTGATTGCCTCAGATGCAAGTGAAAGTTGGACATTGACTAAAGAAGACCAAAGAAGAATCCATGCATTTGAACTATCAGACCCGAGCTATGGTCTTTGATTGCCTCAGATGCAAGTGAAAGTTGGACATTGACTAAAGAAGACGAAAGAAGAATCCATGCATTTGAACTATGGTGCTGGAGAAGAAGATTGAAAATACCGTGGAGTGCCCAGAGGACAAAGTGATCTATCTCTGCAGTACAGTCAGAATGTTCCCTGGAGGCAAGAATGGCAAGTCTTCCTCTTACATAATTTTGACTTGTTGTCAAGAGAGACCAGTCCCTGGAGAAGGACATCATGGTTGGTGTGTTAGCCTGAGTAGACTAGAGAAACAAATCCACCGACACACATATGTATATAAGAAAGAGATGTATATACAAGAGCAATTGAACATTGAGAAAACATCCCAGCCCAGTCCAGATCAAGTCCATAAGTCCGAAATTAGCCCATATGTCGGATAGCAATCTATAAAATCCTCTTCAGACTCATGAAATACATGTAATGATGCCAAATGTAGAAGATCACAGGCCAGTGGGTAGAGAAGCTTTGGATCCAGTGGCATTGGAAACATCTCAGTGCTAGCAGGGTTCTCTGCATCAGGGTGGGTCCATATATCTTGTCAGCTGCTATGTCTTCTGCCTCCAAGGAGGAAGTACCGGATTTCTCAGAATTCTCAGAAGGCCATGCCCACCCAAGAGGCCTCATTGGCTATGATCTGATTGACAAGCTAGACTCCAACCCTTCACCCTTAATCCTCAAATTGATGAATGGTTATATATCTACCACAGTTGGTCATGCAGAGGGGCAGCAAAAAAGAGTAAGGTCCTGAAAGAAATTAACTGACACAGTGACTGAAAGAATGGGCCCAAACATAAGAACAATTATGAGGGTATCTCAGGGCCCGGCTGTGTTTATTTCTATTGTGAATGGGGTTGCTATGGGTTAGAACCGATCCAAGGACACCTAACAATAAGAACAACAACCTCATCACCTATACTCATAGATTTATCTTTCAATGATCTCATCTAATCGAAGATCGTGCCCTCTTCTTTGATAGTTTACTTTAACTATAAGTACCATTTTTCTGATGCCAGAGGCTCAAGTAGAAAGGAATTGTTTTGAAAAAGATGATGGCAACATATCTACAGATGTGTTTGACAAAATGGAACAAGTATGGCTTGTGGTAAGAGCTGTAAGGGTCCCCAATAAAATAAAATAAAAATTTTAAATTAAGTTAAATTAAAAAAAGAACTCTTTTTCAGAATGTACGTTCCATTCTATGATTACCTTCATGATATATATCAGATAATTCATCTTCTCATTATAATTTCATTTTATATTTCTTTGGGGCTAAATTTCAAACTCCTAGAGGCCAGAATGTACTTTATAGATAAATACAATGTCTTTCAACCTGCAAGCAATCAGTGAGTAATGGTGGCCTATGAGAATAAAAGGATATAGTCGTGTGACTTATAAATTAGATTCAACTTGGCGTAGGATACTCATGACTTGTGCATTATATTTCTGAGTCACGATTGGGTTGTTGTAAAAGAGGCATTGCATCTCATGCCACAGAGGTGTCTAAAATAGAAATCACAGGCATGACAATATTGTCAGGGAGAATTTGCGGAAAATCGTTTTCAGGACTTTTAAATTACGCACACATTGTTACAACCCTAGCATTAGAAGGGATTATGTGAGTTTTAAAGATGAAAGAAATAGGCACTTCTATTCATCTGTAATGATTGATTCTTTCCACACTTGCCTCTTGTTGGCGACACATGCAGCCACGGAGGCTTTGCTGAGTTTTGCAGGTCTTTCCAGCAGCGAGGCACTGTGCACCTCAGAGAGGACGTGCACTAAGTCGGTCACAGAATTCTAAGCCGGACAAGATGTGAGAGGCCAGCCTCTTAGTTATTTTTAACTGTATAGGGTCCTAGGATGAGAAAGAACTGAGAGAGTTTGGTTACATTTTTACTTCAAAAGATACATTTAATTATCTTTAGAACTGTGAGAACAATGGCAACAAGGCAACAACACACCGACCTTGACTCCTGAAGCAAATGTAGCTGGTGCCCATTGTATGTGATTAAATGTATTCTGCATCAGAAGAATCACCAGCAACCATGAGATTGCTCAACACAAACCCAGCAAATGAGAAGTCATTGGATGGTTAGATTTCCATACAATTGCAATCCTCAAGGTGCCTCATTTAAAAGCTGCCTCTTTGTCAAAACAAATCCTTTGTCCTCATTGATAGACTTTATCATAAATAAGAGGCTTAGTAGTCATCTCATTAAATAGTGTAGTCCATTATATTTTCATTCTATTTTCTCATAAACTTTTTGAAGCCACTTTATACTCTGGGTTATCCTTTCAGAATATCTAAAATATTTTTTTCATAACACTCCCTCAATTTTCAGTCGAGAAAATCCCATCCCAGAAAATAAAAAGTTGAATCTAGATCTCCTATTCCACATTTGCTACTTTGCCTTCTACTGTACGCCAAAGCTGTTGCCAAGTCCCGCTGAGTCAGTTCTGACTCACGGTGACCCCACGTACAAGAAAAGGAACCACCACTGGTTCCTGCACCAGCCTCACAATTGTCTTATATGTGAGCCTATTGTTGCAGCCACTGGGTCCATCCATCTCCTTGAGGGCCTTCACTCTGTACCAAGCATGATGTCCTTCTACAGGGACTGGTCTCTCCTGATAATACAACCAAAGTACATAAGATGAGTCTTGTCAACCTTGCCTCTATGTTATATTCTGGCTTTATTTCTTATAGAACAGATCTGTTTATTATTTTACCTTCAATATTCTTCACCAACACCAAAGTTCAAATGCATCGATTTTTCTTCAATCTTCCTGATTCAATGCCCAATGCATAGGAGGCAATGGAAAACACAACTTGTGTCATGCACACTGAAGTCCTCGACATAGTCTCTGAGCATTTCAACACTTAAAGAAGTTTTGTGCAGCCTCTGTACCAAATGCAATGCATAGTTTGATCTCTTGAATGCTGCTTCCGTGAACATTGATTGTGGGCCCAAGCAAGATCCAAGTTCAAACTTTTCTCTGTGTATCATGATGTAACCAAGTGGTTCACTTGTAAGACGTTTTGCTTTCGTTACATTGAATTGAAATCCATCCTTAAGGCTGAAATCCTCTTCTTCTGCAAGCATTTCAAGTCCTTACTCTCAGCAAGCATCGTTGTGTCATCTACAGATCGGAGTTTGTTAATGAGCCTCCTTGAATCCTGGTGGTACATTCTTCTTCACCTAAGCCAGCTTCTCTGTTGCTTTGTTAAGATACTGATAGAAGAAGTATGGTGACATCATACAACCCTGATTTTAAACCATGCATCCTTCCCTTGCTCTGCTTTTATAATTGCCTCTTGGTCCATGCACAAGTTACACATAAGCATTCTTCTTAATGCTCTCTATAGATGTTATACTCTATATAATGCCTCTGCATTGTTACTAAATTGCAATCAAATGCCTCTGCATTGTTACTAAATTGCCTCTGCATTGTTACTAAATTGCAAGTAAACTTCTACTTGGTACTCTCTGTCTTCAGTCAAGATCCATCTGACATCAGCAATGCTGTCCTTCATTCTGAGTGCTCTTCTGAAGCCAGCCTGAACCACTAGAACTCCCTGTTAACGGACTGTAGCAACTGTTGTTGGATCATCTTCAAAAACAGTTTACTCGCATTACTGTATTCTCATAGATCAGATGAAACTAGTGAAACATTTCATGGATGCACTGACACAATAACTATGACAATGGTTGGAAAGAACCCAACAGATGTGACCATGGTACAGGACTAGGCAATACGTCCTTAGGTAACACAAAAGGTCACCATCAATCAGGACCAACTTAAAGGCAACTATGGGCGATATATTCTGATAGGTGTCTGGGTGGTGCAAATAGTGAACATATTCACCGATAACTGAGTGACTAGAGATTGAAAGGTGAACTCCTGGCTATTCCGAATGTGATGCCATTGAAAGTCTTATAGAGCTCAGTTTCTCCTCATGAGTCAGTCAGGTCTTTCCAACAGTCTGTTTGAATTCTCTGTAGGAACTCAGGACACTCAAGTCCCTCTGAGCGTGATGTCAGAGGAGACTCAATTTCCGGAGAGAAGAATGCAAACCTCCCAGCTGGTGCTGATTCATCTCTCTGCGGGCGTTATGCCTGTGCACTGAGAGCTGAGGGCTTGGTGATCTGGAAGTGATCAGACAGGGTTATTTACAGGAAAACTAGCTTGCCCAAACTACAGTTTAGAAGGAAGGAACTAGGAGTTTTATCCTTATGTCAAGTTCATAGATTTGTTCTTTCTGTGCCTCGGGCTAATAGACACTCTCCTTTTCCAAAGTGAAATTGCTGTTTCTGAAGCCTGGTTAGCTTTTCTACAAGCCTTCTTTCTACAAGCAGATTAGCTGTCCTCCTGCAGGGCAATTTGTATGAATTTTAATTCCTAAAAAAATGTTAACAATGTATTTTCTATGCCTCCTTCAGCTTAGTCAATGAGACATTTTTCATATGGCCCCCATTGCAATCTTCTAATTTTTGTTCCAAGGTTGTCTTTAGAAAGAATCTAAATTAAGAACATTGGGGGGATGACCAACTTTATTTTATTGTTTTATGTACTAACTTTTAAAAGAGGTGATTTTAAGGATAAATTATTTTTATACCATCTACTGTATTTGTATGAGCCCTGGGGGTGGGATAGGGTGGCGGTTATGCACTGAGCTGCTATCCGCATGGTCAGCAGTTGGGGACCACCAGCAGGTCTGTGGAGAAGACTGGGCTTTCTCCTCCTTCAAGAGTTACCGTCTTGGGAACCCACGGGGTCATCAACATGAGTCAGCACTGACTCAATGACAGTGACTTTGCTTTTGGACTACATTTGTATTTGTAGTCGTTCTTAAAAACTATATACAATATAAAGAGCCATTTGATGAGCACGTACAAATAAATCATTAGGAACCCATGTAGATCCCCATGTTTGAGCAAAAAACACGGTTCCTCTAAATATTGATTCAATAAGCATATTAGCCCTCTTTAAATCGTCTTTTTAAATCTGTTGTTTCAGGAGGACAGAATAAAAACAATGCAATGAAATTTCAGTTAATATTTTATATGCACATACCGTATATACTCAAGTAGAAGCCAACCCGAATATCAGCCGAGTCACCGAATTTACCACAAAAATTGCATTTAAAATGTGCTTAAAAACTCAGCTTATACACAAGTATATACGGTCTATAGTCAGACACAATGGAAATACATAAATATTGGAAATATGTACAATGCCAGGTTTTCTCTGTTTAGCTCTTAGTGGTAGGATTACAGAAATACTCTCTTTTGTATGCTTGCTTAAACCATCGGAATGTACTTGAAATAAGCAAAAACGAGTTTTTGAGAAACAATATAGAGCCCTCAAGCAAAAATGTTATAGTCAAATATTGAAAAATAAATACAAAAATGATTCATGAATTTCTGTGACCGGAGTTCATACCCACAGTCATCTTGGAACAAGTGTTTAAACAACAACAACTTAGAATCTGACAGAGTAAGTGCTGTAACAGAGTAGGAAATAAGGTAATGTGGACATTCAGAAGAATGGACCTTTCCTTATTTCTAAGGGCATGGTGGCAGTGAGTGGAATTTTTAAACAGAAAACAAGTTGAGCACGAATGGGACCTGCATTTCATGCAAAATAAATAGAATGAGCCTGTAAGCAAGAGTTTCCATATTTTCTGGTTTTTGCTTGTTCATATTAGGATTTGTCTCAGATGGGTTAGGTCTTTGGGGGTCACCCTCTTGAATTTGTGTTACATGTGTTCTTGGTTTCTGGTATATAGAACCCAAGATTGATGAATCTATAGGGACAGCAAGCAGAATAAGGGTTTCAGGGGAGGGGTACAGTGATCAGGGGATGGTGGCAAAAAGGAGCCTATGTCAAGGAGTCCAGGAAGAAAAAGAGTGTTTGGGAACTGATTGTGGTAGCAATTGTACGATACTGCTTGATGTGATTGAACTATGGAAAGGTATGATATATGTATTAACTCCAAGTTAAAAAAATACTATGTGAATGATTGATGCCATTTAGTACTGGTGAGTTAAGCAGGTCAGGATAGAGACAATTACTTTGAGAGACCTACTACCTGCTGCTGCCAAGTTGATTCCAACTCCTAGCAATCCTATAGGACAGAGTATGATTGCTCCATAGGGTTTCTGAGACTGTAAATCCTTAGGAGCTGATTGCTTGACTTTTCTCACTCCGAGCAGCTTGTGGGTTCAAGCCAATGACCTTTGGGTTACCAAAGCAACACTTACCCACTGGCCCACCACTACCTCCCAATGAGATTACGGCACTAATTCTATCTCTCCTCGTCAGCCTCTGTACATGCTAAGAACGTTTGTATTGTTTTGTAGCCAAATGCACGGAAACTTCTTATCACTATGATTTCTGTTGATTGGATTATGTATTTTATTTTGTTCGGCATGCAGGGACATCCTGAACGGATGTGTGATCTCATTGTTGCCTGCTAATTGAACTTCCAAATATCAAAGTGAACACTGTGTAAGGCAGACAGTCTGCAGGGAGTAGTCATTTAGAATAGTGAGCAAAAGTAGGAAAAAATATATCTATTTAAGTGCATAGCTTTAGGGTTATTTTATAATCTAATGAGGGCGAGGCTCAGGGGAATCTATTAAATTGGTGATATTTCTGGAAGAGGTTCTTTCTTTCTACTTCGAATTCAACAAGCCATTCCCTGACTGAAAAGTCTGCAAATGAAGCTAAAAGTTACTTTCTCCTTTTGTTAAGTCAAAATGCTTCTGCTCTTGGGAGCAGGGCAGGTTTGCCCAGCCACCTGGCTGACTGCAGATCACTTGAGATATCCAAGCTCACTGCCATCAATCCATGCTGACTCATCGCGACCCTGTAGGACAGGCATGTAACTGCCCCGTGGGTTTCTGAGGTTTTAACCCTTTATGTGGGTAGAACCCCTGTCTTTCTCCTAAGGAGTGGCTGATGGTCTTGAATTGTTGAGCCTGCAGCGAGCACAACAATGCATAACCACTACACCACCTGGGCGCGTAGGACAATATAGGTGGTATCCAGGCTTCTGGACTCTTTTCCACATTTCTTTAGGTCTAAAGCTTCAGAGAGAAAGGAGACGGAATGGAAAGATGTGTGCATATAACTTGTTCAGAAATGCCAGAGCATCAGTGGAGAGTGAAAGGACTCAGGACTGAACATGGAAGAATGAGCAAGGTTAATTCACTAGAGGAAAGCAGAACCCCCCGCAGCAGCCTGCCTTTGCACTTAGATTGACAAAGTACTCTTAGCTGCTAAGGAAGGAGGGTCTTAACAGCTGGGTGGCTTTTGTATACGTTTCCACTTGGTCTGATGGCTTTCAACGTAAACCCATGCCCATCACAATAGAACGTTGGTGAGTGTTTTCAAGTGGACACGTCTTCTGTTGAAGCAAAGCTCTGGAGAGGATCAGCATCCTTACATCTCAAATATTCTGAATGACAGAAAAAATTTGCCTCAGTGTCACAAATCCCATCCTCCCATGCCACGCTGTCGGGCGAGCAGAGATGCGTGTTCCTGCACTTTTATGAATCTGAATTTGTAAGAATGCTGATGGCTGACCCGAGTTCCCCATTTCTATTAAGATCCTTGACTTTCTTTCTTTTTTAAAATTTTATTTATTTTATTTTTTTAAAACATTTTATTAGGGGCTCATATAACTCTTATCACTATCCATACATATACATACATCAATTGTATAAAGCACATCTGATCATTCTTTGCCCTCATCATTTTCAAGCCATTTGCTCTCCACTTAAGCCCTTTGCATCAGGTCCTCTTTTTTCCCCTCCCTCCCCGCTACCCCCTCCCTCATGAGCCCTCGATAATTTATAAATTATTATTTTGTCATATCTTGCCCTATCTGGCATCTCCCGTCACCCCCTTTTCTGTTGTCCGTCCCCCAGGGAGGAGGTCACATGTAGATTCTTGTAATCGCTTCCCCCTTTCCAACCCATTCACCCTCTACCCTCCTAGTATCGCCCCTCACACCCCTGGTCCTGAAGGTATCATCCACCCTGGGTTCCCTGTGCCTCCAGCTCTTATCTGCACCAGTGTACAACCTTGACTTTCTTAAACTGCATCTAATCTCCAATTAGTCAACAGTATCTGGTTGAGTGTATTTGTTCTTAATGGAAATCACTGTGCTGAGAACTGAGCTGAGAATATAGCAGTCTGAAACATTTTCCTTCAGGGGGCACAAGATCGGAACCCAGATGTGAATGTGATACAGACTGAAGTACGAGAATGATTTGCCATTGGGTATTTGTGTACCATTATTACATCACTACTCAAGTTTTAACACTTTTGACATGTCATATATGTAAACGTATGTAGGTTTGAAGTCTATATCACACTTTGCATCTCTCGATCCTCTGTGGTTCTGAAGATTTATCCTATTAGACAATATCAATTTAATTTCAAAAGCCTTAAGGGACAGATCATGTTGTCGTTAGAAGACATTGAGTTGGTTTTGATGAAGAGTGAGTCTGTGTACCACAAATAAGATATTGCTGCCTCCTGCACCATCTTCATAATTTTTCTGAGGTTTGATCCTAGGGTTACAGCCAGTGTGTCCATCCAAGGACTTCATCTTTTTCACTGGGCTTTGAACCAAACATGATGTCTTTCTCTAGGGACTTTTCTCCTGCTAACATGTCCAAAGTATGTGAGCTGAAGTCTCACCATCCTTGCCTCTAAAGGAACATTCTGGCTCTAGGACACATCTCACACATTATTAAAGTCTCTTAAGTTGTATCAGTGGTTTCAAAACAGAGATATTTTAAAACTAATATGTAGCAGTTTTTGTTTCTCAGTGGGAAAATATGCTTCAAGTAAGGTGTTATGAATGGTACCCCAACACAATATGTTTTCTTACTTCTTATAAAAAGATTTATGGGAATGTGTATGATGAACAAAACAGTGCACTTTGCTTTTATTGATGTCTATCTTCTTCTTACTTCTCCACATCCTTTGTAAATGAAGCCACCTATCAATGTGATGCTCAGTACCCTCTCTCAGGAAGCTCCGCATGCTTTAGATGCGAGCTTTTCTGCAGCCTTACTTTGAAGTAGACATGCCGACTTTGTGAATTTACTTATAAGCACCCTTGAAGCAATTCTGATCAGAGAATTATTAAGCCAGATTTATTCACCATGCATGCCCCAAATAAAATCACATATAATTTTGAGAAAATCAGATAAACCAAATTTATTGAAGTCTTCCAAGTTAGAAACAGTGTTCAGAACAAGACTAGAGGCCATGCTTTGTGATCATGTGTAAAGACCTAAGATGAATCCAGGAACCCTGATGGTGTGGTGAGTTAAGTGTTGGGCTAACAGCTGCAAGATTGATGGTTCAAACCTACTGAATGCTCCCTGGGAGGAAGCTGAGGCGCTGTTCCTCTAAGGATGTGATGTACAGTGTAGGAAGCCCTGGGTAGAGTCACATGAAGAAAGATCAACTTGGTGGCAGTTGTGGTAAAGATTAGTACATGGAGTGTATTCTACAGTTTTGCTAGAAATTGGCGGGAGGACAGTTTAAATAGGAGGGGAAAGCTAAATGAACCAGGGTGATTTGACATTGAAATCTGTACAGTGTTAAGTGATTCCAGTAGAAGTTTCTTGTATATATGATATGTATTTTTAAATTCTAATTAATATGGGATAACTTCTAAATTTTTGGAGCATGGTTATTTTAGGAAAGACGATATAAAATAGAGGTCCTGTCTATATCATGAGCACAAAGCTATGTATAGGTAGGTAACCAAGACACTCCACCCACTGTAGATAACACCCCTGTTTAAAAAACACACTCATATTCCAAGTGATTCATCTGTCTGTGTGCACATGGAGACATGCACTGGCACAGGTGTGGAGAATTTATAATGGAGCAAGTGGGGTTTCAAAAGGGCAAGGAGGGCTCATATTCCTCCGACCATTTTTTTTTTGCCTCTTTACATGAACATTGCCATTAAGCCATCTTCTGACCTAGTCTTCCCTTTAAATGCTTATCCTTTGCTCCCTTTCTACAAAATGTCTTCAAAGACGCGTCTTCTCTCATATACCACCTCCCCTTAGTTTTCTTCTATCCCCCATGCTGTCTTTTCCTCTCTCTCTGCTTTTTTTATTTTTATTTTTTGCAACCAGAGTTATGTCCTCTGATTGTGGTACTGATGAGCGTGGGTCAGGTTTCTCACAAGGAGCCCTGGTGATGCGGTGGATACAGGGTTGACCGCTGACTGAAACGTAAGCAGCGTGGATCCTCTGCGGGGAGAGAGATCTGTGACAGTCTGTGTCGGTAAACATTGCAGCTATGGGGACCCTATGGAGCAGTCCTGCCCTGTCCCAGGGGATCGCTGTGAAGTGGGGTCCATTCTGTGACAGGTCGTATTATTGTTGTTGTTGATAAGCTCTGGTAACAGCTCCACATTTTTAGCGGCTTAAACAAATCAGGTATATTTTTCTCTTCGTACATACGGAATGCAGCCTGGTAAGGAGTCTTCTGTTTATCACTGCCTACTGCCCCTCAGGGACCCACCGTATGTCTGTGCCGCCTCAACACAAGGATTTAGCATGGCTAGGATAAAAGAAAAGCGATAGGAGAATTAGGCACTGAATCCTGATTCCTCCAGCCAGTAGTGCCGTCTTCTCTCGCACTCATTGCTTACTGCCCGAAGTGCCCTGGGTTTGGGCTGAGTTTCTGCTAGATGAGAAAATGTGCCCCCAAGCGTAGAAGGAGAGGCCACATTGGTGAGCGCTGGTCATGTCTGCCACATTGGCTAATTGTTTAACTTCCTTTTCGCACTTACAAACAGGGATGGGGATACTTACCTTATTTAGTTGTTGTGAGATTTAAATAAAAACTTGTAGACTCACAACAAATATTAATTCCTTCCCTTTTCACTTTGTTCCTGTGTCTTTATGAAAATGAGCCTGGGCGGCATCAGGTCCGATCACCTGATAAGAGCAGGTTCCATTTTGGCATTCCACAGTGTCCTGCTGTCCTGTTTCCTGGCCGGCCCTTTGATTTACTCCCACCCTCAGCCCCTTACCTTTCGCTTCCTCTTCTTCTTGATCTTGAAATCCAGGTTCCTATTCGGGTTCCTCTCCCTGATTGTTTGTTGTTACCACTGTGCCAGCTCCTGAAATGCTCTTCTTGACATTTCCCATGGCAACTAATGTCTTTTATATAGATGCCTTTGAATTTAAACTCTTCCTGAGCAATGGAGCAGAATTGCCAATGACCTCCTACAGACTATTCCCTCAGCTAGCCATCATTCTTGTAGCAGTCTCAGATTGTTTGTAGTAGACTCAGCTAGGGAGGGTTCTAGGATCATATCAAAAGTTACTTTCTTTTGTAGGTACTTCTAAAATCCCCCAGGTTTAATTATACAGGATATTGAAGTACATAGTTATTTTCATTTACCAGCCTAAGCATCATGCTCATGATAACAAAGGTTTGGACAATGGACTGGGAAGGGAAGGGAAGTGAGCCCTCGATTGCTTTCTTTACCTTCATTGCTGATACAAAAATAATTATCACATGCATATAAAGAGCATTGGTGGAGGTGCCTGATAAATGTTGGACTGCTAATGGCAAGGTCACCTCCCTTGGAAAAAGAGGAACTTATTTGCTTCCATGAAGATTTGTACCCTTGGAAAATCTATAGGTTGGTAAGAGTCAGAATCACTTGATGGTAGCGGGGGAGATATATGTTTATACATATGACAAAATTGAAATAGAAACAGAATATGAAAGTAGTAAAATCTATAGCTTTAATACTATTTTTCAGATATGTGAGAGAATGTAAACAGTTAGTTGAGATCATAGAAAACTCTACAGAAAAATGACATAGTTAATTAACAAAATATATTATTAAAGAAACAGAAAGAGAAAGACTGTAGAAGAAAGAGTGGGGAGTAGCAAGGAGAGTTATAGATTAGGAACGATGGCTATCATCAACCAATTGCATCATGATTTGAATCCAACTATAAATTACAAAGAGATAAGGGGAGTGTTTTTGTCATTATTTTATATTTTAGATAGAATGCTACGGAAGTTATATTTATGTATAAAGTATGATTTTGTAAATAAAGTGCATTCATTTAATATCTGTTATTTTCTTCATAACCCATAGTGGGGGACAAATGGGTGGTCATATAGGTGGTACACTAAAAGGACATATTTCAAACGAGATGATGTTATCTGAAGTTTGATATTAGCATTCTCTTTTCTTCTTATATGGTTGACATTTTCCCTAATTAAAACCAAAAACCGGATGCGACTTGGTAAATAACAACTAAATCTACCAATTTCCGTGATGTGAAAAGGGTGAACTGTCTCATTAGCAGTGCAGTGCCAAACGGAACTGATGATGCCAATAGGTTTTTTATATGGAAGTGGAGAAAGTTCAGTCAATATAGAGGCTAAATTCTCTGGGGAGTCTAGGTAATGAAGTTTGCGGATGTTATGTACACAATTCAAATCAAGCGTTGGTTCTAATACACTATCAAGTCAGAAATGACTAGCAATTCTACACAAACTTCCTTTGGCTCGGATTCATCTGATTTCCAATGCAATTTGTAGACTCGTCAGTGCATACAAGTACCTACTTTTATTGCCCCTTTATTAGTGCTACACCAACCTTCATCAAAGTAATTATTTCTATTGCTGTGCATTTAATTGTAACTTGTCTCTTGCATGTTGCTACAAGTCATTTGCAACTTCTCAGATCCAAGCAGTAACATAACCATATTTGTGGCTGTCGAGTTTAAAAATTAATTTCTCCCTTGTGCCCATGGTGAAAATGATTACAAGTTATACAAATGCAAGTTTTATCATGACAGTGGCACAGGACTGATGTGGCATACTAATTTATTCATTAAAGTGCAAATGAGCACATTATAATCGAAGATGGCTGCATTGTCCCTTTCTGTCACTCTGGTCCAGGAACACACACCCCATTCAGATGGGAGCTGGCCAAAGACAAAATCTTTAGAGCTCTTAAGAGCACTTTATTTTGCATCCCATTTAAAACGTGATTAAAATACCATTCTGCAGAGGTAGCAATGTGTTTATGTGCAGCCTAAACAAGAGATAACTCACCATTGAGAAAGAAATTAGTAAACGGAAGGAAGAAAATGAGAAACTTGTATGGAGTTGCAAGTATCGAGTCTAACTTAAAACTGACAACGTTTAAAGGCATATTCTCCCTTTCTACTTCACAGGGTGGTATGCTACTCTTATTCAATAACTTTAATTTTAATAAATAATTTTATTCTATGTAAACATTGGAGGCTAGAAAAGCATAATGCACATTAATTTGGAGCTCAAAAGCCTTGCAGAGGAAGCACGGAGCAGAGAACAAATAGATTAACTATATATAACAAATCTATGTGCAGCAACTCAGTAAGTGCGGTGAGACTACTACATGAGACTTTTCTGTGGTTAGTGTAGCCAGGGAGAAATCAGAGGAGAACGTGGACTCACAGAGAGAAGACAGGAGAAGAAATTATAAGAATGGCCAAGCCATGAGCATGATTTTGGGGAAGAGATTGCACAAAGCATTTGCTAGGGGAGCTCATGGCCTAGCATCACGGAAATGGTTGCTTCACTGAGAATATGTTTTTAGGTACTTTCAAGTCAGTTCCAAATCAAAAGGACCCTGCTCGGCTCTTCAGCACCCTCCCAAGTGTCGAAGGTAGGATTATCAGGAAGTTAGGGAGCATGTCTCTGGATCTCTCCAAAGATGCCTGCGCGTTTCAGCAGTTTGTAAAACCAGATGTCAACACGTGGTGGCATTTTCACAATGCTTTTGTAGCTGAAAGGATGAGACAAAGCAGCTGTTAGTGGCGAGCGTTCAACCTGCTTTCGCGTGCCTTTCCTCCTCTGTTGGCAGAGACCCCAAGAAACTTGTTCATAACTACAAGAAAGACATGTTCCTCATCAAAATCAACATTTCAATTATGCATATTGTCACGGTTTTCAACCTTGTACATTAGCTGAGATCCCAAATTGGAGATGTTGACTAAATTTGCTTGCATAATGTATGTGCTCAGTCAGCCAGAGACCACACACACGGCCTGTTCTCCTGGCGATGGCAGGAATCATCGTGGGTTTCATTTCTAGCATTGTGCTTCTGTGCAGATGTGAAAAAGACATGCTTCGGGGAGTTCCTTCTTCAGTCCTCCTTAAACAACGAGGCCTGTGTTCTAAACAATTCAATTAGCTTTGCATATCTCACAGATGGGGGCATACAGGACTGGTGTGTCAATCTAGGTAAACCAGGGAAACAAATCCACAGAAACTCATGTATAAGAGAGAGTTTTTATAAAAGGTAAGTGTACGTTCAGGAAGCGTCCCAACCCAGTGCTGCCCAAGCCCACAAGTCCAACATTAACCCATATGTCTGACACCAATCCACAAAGTCTTACTCCATCTCACAAAACACATGCAATGACACCGACTGCAGGAGGAAAGCCAAGTCAGTGAATGTGTAAGCATCTCAGTGATGGCAGGGGTCTCCATCGGGGTAGGTCTGCATCGGGGTAGGTCCATGTGGCTTCTCCTCAGGGATGTCTTGCAGGAAGTGAGCCTGGCCAGTTGAAGCAGAGAACTGCCTAAGGCAGCTGCATCATGGTCCAGCCATCAGAAAGCAAGAGACCCAAGAACTAGAAAGAAAATGCTCACCAAAACTCTTGTCCCTCTGCCCTTCAATTAACCCCACATGTGCTTATCTGCCAGGTAGGCACAATAAACCTTAACTAGCTCATCTGCCTTATCAATAATAGGTTAAATTGTTTATTCTGGGAGACTATTTCTGAGCATGTAGTCAATGGCAATACATTTTATAAGCTTTTGTCTCCGCGAAGTTTAAATACTTCAGAAGGGAGCTATCACCACCACCTTCTTTGAGGAAACCGAGGCTCAGAGAGGTTAGGTAATATTCTGAAGGTAACAGAGAAAAGCAAACAATAGAGCCAGGAATCAAATCCCAGTCATTTAGCTCCAGAAGCCTAAAGTCATAAGCATTATAGTTTATTTTGCCTACACACACACACTCACACACACACACACACACACACACAACTCACACACACACACACACACTATGAGCTGCATAAGGTTCACTTGGACAATGTTCGATCACCTATACAGCTGTGGGATTATCATATCTTACTAGAGTTCGCAATCGCAAATCAACGAATTTGACATGTGGGATATAACCAACCAAAGCAAATGCAGCAGCGTCTGGCACACCGCGTGTGCATGTCACACCTCTTCTATGCAAAATCACTGTGCTGCCAGGTATACAATGTTGTAGTGCAGACCCCCAGGCAGTCCCTGGATGATAAACAAGTCCATTCCTAAACCTGTCTTTAGTTAGCATCTGTATGTAAGTCAAACTGGCACCATTTGTTTTTAATACTTCATGGTAAAATGCTTGTCTTAGTACATAGCATTGATTTGTTATTCTCGCTGCCCTCCAGTCAATGCTGACTTCTAGCAGCCTCCCTCCCTCCCCCGTGGTTTTCCATGACTGTGACTGTTTACTGAGTAGAAAGCCTGGTCGTTCTCCCGCAGTGTTGCTGTTGGTTTTGAACTGTCGACCATGAGGATCACAGTCCAATTCATTACCGCTAGGAAACACCATATCCACCTCAGAAATTTAATTTAATAGGTTTTATGGGGGTTGATTCATAATAGGTTGTATATGATCCAGATTTTCCTAGCTAGGGGAATGATTGTAACTTATAATACATTCAGTGGTTGCAGAATGTCCAAATATAATAATGATCATTTCATAGGGCAAGACATAGATGTTAAATGACTTAACTATATATAAATACACATAAGGTATGTATATACATAAATACACAAATGGTATGTATATATAAGTACATGTGTGTATCTCTCCATGTGAATGTGAAAGAAACATGTGTACAAATGTACATAGCCATATAAATATGCACATGTGTTTGCATATAAATATAAATATGTTATAAATACATGTGCACACACATACACACATTCATTATATATTCATTCATGTATACTGATTATTTCAAGTGCATGTTTGTCAGTGAAATTGTTCTTTACCATCCCTCCATATAATGGAGATGGAGAGGATGGTGATAATGTTAAAGGAATCAGAGGGTTGTGAGGATGAGGGAGCTTCCAAAAGAAAGAAGAAGAATTGAAAGAAAACAGATTTTTCTACTAAATCTTTGAAGTTTGTTGGCATTTGTACCTAGTAGTTTATTTGAAAACCACTCAATAATGATTTATTAGACTAAGTTACCTAATGTGTACCAGTATGTTTTTGCTTTGTTGTCTGAAAAAAAAAAGGTGTGCGCGCATGTGTGTGAGTGTGTGTGCAACTTCCCAAGACCATATCCAGATTCCATCTCAGCTCTTTTGGAGGAATAGTTTTGGGGGGCTGGGGTGTGGGGGATAAGGGTGAGATACTGTGGGAAAAATGAAAAGGTGGCTCTAGGTGAAATGCTCTTTCTCCCCCTTTATTTGTTCAAATACTTCAAAGCTATCAATTCATATCATTTTCGCTGATCACTCAACTAAAACTGTACTTCAGTCTCCTACACATGTTCTTTACAGCAAGAGCCTTCATTGTAGGGTGGTTACTCTTATCCATCTTAATTACAGGCCGCTGTATGTAGGACACGGCTTTCTGTTCCTTACAGTGTGTTCTGTGAGTAGAACCTTAACACTATTCATCAAATATTTGTTTAAAGAGCACAATTGTCACTTAAAAAAAGGCGCAGGGAAATCTGTGAGGTTTGCATGGTTGACATTCATTTTTCAATTTGTTGTTCAAAGGGCAAAGAAAATGTCTTATGGTAATGGCTATTTGATGGAAACGCACGGGCCTTGTTGAGTTGAACACAGAACATGTCTCTATTCATTCCCACAGTCAGTCACCGGAGAACGAATGCGTTTGAGCTGTGTTTATTTTTATAAGGTCTGTCCTCTGTAGTCTCTTGAACGCTGTGCATATTTGTGTCTCCTTTCCTGCGATCGAGAGGGAGGCGTGAGAGGGAAGGCAGTGGGATATAGAACCAACACATCCTAGAAACATTTGTTAAACACATTGAATTAATTTTGAAATGATAAAAGCTAGCCCCATTTGTATTCTTTCTCTCTATGCTATTTGAGGTTTATTTGTAGATGCATAGCCATCGAAATAATCTGAGTTAAAAAAAAACTCATTTGGAATTGTGCTCACTAGAGTTGAATTTCCCGTTTTCTTCTAGACGCTTAAGAGCTTGAACACTCAGCTGCCAATGAGCGCCCAGCGGCACTTAGTTGATATGTTTGTCAACTCTGTGCTTGCCTTCGAACATATAGACAATCACTGAGAACTGAGTTAGAGAAAACACACTGTAAACTTCCCCTCATAGCTACAGTCACACACAGTTTCACTCAAAATTGCTGCCATTTTGGAAATCTTAAGCGGTGCATGTGTTGCCAGCGTTAAGTTTTTCCTGATTAGAGAAGGAGTGGGCATCAAAGACCCCAGATCATAATGTGTTATAGTAACAAAGGACTTTAGCAAGACAGACACGACATAGCTGCTACTAGAGTCATCAGAATATTTAGGTACCGGGAACCTTATTGAGTCCATAAATACTGTGGCTTATAGAGAGATATCTTACAAGACTAAAATTATGCTCTTATTTTCCTCTATTTTCAGTCAGTATTTTTTATACAGACCTCTTCTTCCAAACTTTCAGGGATGAATGTAACCTAGAACTTAACGTTTTGCCAAAATTAACAGTTGCCAAATTCCTTGTTCCTCAAATTGAAGTTAGAGATCGATGCCCCTGCTGGGGGTATTACTTGGAATAACTTGTACCTTATTTTATTCACCAATGTAGTTTTTTTTCCTTTAAAAGCTTGCTTTCTGTGTCTAGTTATCCTTTGTTTCCTAAGATGACACGATGACAAGTTTGAGTTTGCTAACCTCGTTCTGCAGAAAGACCTTGTCACCTCACGTTAACATAAATGACTGTTTCCAGGGGAACAAGGGGAACCTATCGATGGGTTTCACTATCCACAGCCAGAGACGATCAAGGGCAAAGAATGGCATTGTGAAGATAGCCACCAAGGTCATCCTGCCCACCCCCATGCCCCAATTGGCAAGAAGTTCTCAATGCAGTGACCCATTGAAGTTCTGCTTTGTGTTGCTGTTGGCTGTGACTGAACTGACTTCAGCTCATAGCAACCCCAGAGGCAGTCTTTAGGAAGCATATTCCTGGGTGCCCCCCCCATAGAACCCCTTAAGTAGGTTTGAACGGCCAACCTTTTGGATAGCAGCCAAAATCCTTTTGAGACTCACTTCCAGGAGAAGACAACCTTTTGTTTGTACCGTTCCCAAATTTCTTAGTTTTGTCTCTCACCGCCCTTGAGTCGGTTCTGACTCACAGTGACTCTCCATACAGCGTCTGAGGTGGTTCATCTCCACAGGCGCAGCCTCATCTTGCTCCTGCGGAGTGGCTGATGGGTTCGAGTGTCCCTCATAGTGAGCACACCCATGCTGACCTCCCTTCTCCCAGAAAGGTCCCTGACCCCATGATAAGACTTAATAGGATGCAGCGCAATGATACACTCTCAGACTCTTACTGACTGATTACCATTTCAATGGCTAACATTACCTTGCATTTGCCCTCTCCATGGTACACATAACAAGACCCATTTGTCTGATTCCCTAAAGATTTCAGCAAGAAAACCCTAAAGGATGTTTTTTTCTTGGCAGCAATGAGGCACAACAATGAATTGGAATTTACTCAACAGTAAGGGGTTCTATAGAAGTTCTAGTTTTAAATAGCAAGCTAAGCAAGAAATAAGTTTAGACTGCTGTTTATATTACACCACAATTCCAAATGTACCTCTTAAGTTAAATGGCATTAGAAAGAATTAGGACCTTGGAGCAAAAAAAGAAGTGGGTTCAAATTTCCATGTGACTTTGAAGAAGCTATTTATATTCAGAATATGTCATCAGCAAAATGGGAAAATCATACAAATTGGTGAAAAATAAGGGAGTCAACAAACGCTACACAGTTAGAAAGTGCCTATGAACAAGTAGGTGCTGACTGAACACGGTTTCATCTTCTTTATATTACAATACAATCTAATTATAAGTACATCTCATATATAAGAATGGTCAGTTGGTTTCTAAATGACCTAAGAGATCGTGTTTATATTATAAATTGACCTGCATCCAGGTCACAGTGACTTGTACATGGTCACATTGAAACACGTGTTATTGCTTATCCACTGCTGTTTAACAAAGTCCCCTGATGCTCATGGCTTTGGATACCATGTTCATTATCTCATGATTCTGAATGTCAGAGTTCTGTGTTACTACCAACGACACTCTCCATTCCTGGTTGAATTATGCCAAAAGCAGTGTGCTGGTGCAAACGATTTGGACTTTTGCTGCCAAGAAGCCCTTCAAAATTCTGTTGGCAGATCCAGTCACTTATAGCCATAGAATGGTTTCCACTCCATCATTGGGGTTGACTCTTAACTCCTAGGGATCTCTCTGTGTTCTGAATATGTGGACCCCCTCCACTACCCATGAGGTCAATCATGCAAACCCACCACCTTGCTGTGGGGGGTGGGGGTGGGGGGGAGATGAAGTTGGCTGCTTCTGTGAAGATCTGCAGGCTCATAGACCCTAAGGGGCATCCTGCCCTCCAGGGCTGCTGTCAGTGGGGACCGACTCCCTGGCAGCAGACTGCTGGTGCTGACAAACACATGAGAGCCAGCAGTGGTGCCTGGACTCTTGCTCACACTGGGAGTCCCTCTGACTTTCCATTATGAGGCATGTCTGCCTCCCATTGGTAAAAGCTTTTGGATTTAAAGACACGTATGATTATATTGCACCTACACAGAAAATGCAGGGTAAGCTCTCTCTTTAAAAGTCTACAACCTTAATGACATCTGCTAAGTTCCTTTTACTGGGCACTGTAACTTATTAATAGATTCTCATGAATTAGGATGGGGATATATTTGAAAGGATTATTTTTCTGCCCACCACATAGATAGACAGATAGATTATACATGGTTAAAAATAAAAAAAAGAGCCAATAGAGAAATTTAATATAATATTGTTACTAACTAAAGTACAAGTAATCACATTGACAGCCACCTCTTGTTCTCTCTCTCTCTCTCTCTCTCTCTCTCTCTCTCTGGAGCAAGTAGATGGAAAACTTCAGCTTATCTTCAAACATTTACTGGCAGCTACAACATTCAAGATCCTGGCACAAACTGGGCACTCAATCTTATGCGCCCAGGCTATTTCCTACTCCACAGCCTTCTCAGCACCTTTTCCACAACTTTATGTTCTTCCTCTCTACTTCTACTTAGGTGAACTTGCCTGCACTTGTCTACAGTTCACATTGAGGATAGCCTGACCTTTTCTCCATTAGCCCTCCTTTCAGTTCCCTGTAGTTTTCTGCTCTTTTCTGTTCAGTGTAGCACTGATGAAACATATAACTTTCCTCTAGTTCTTTAATGCTCCCCCCCCCACTATCATGACCCCAATTCTACCTTACAAATCTGGCTAGACCAGAGCATGTGCACGGGTACAGATAAGAGCTGGAAACACAGGGAATCCAGGACAGATAAAACCTTCAGAACCAATAGCATGAGTAGCGATCTCAGGAGTGGAAGGGGAAGGTGGGAGAAAAAGGGGGAACTGTTCACAATGATATAGATCCTTCCTAGAGGGACAGGCAACCAAAAAGTGAGTGAAGGAAGACAGTGGGAAGTGTAAAACATGACATTTTTAAAAATCTAAATGATAAAGTCTTCATGTGGGAGGGAGAGTGGGGAACCGGGAAAATGAGCATCAGCTCAAGGGCTCAAGTAGAAAGGAAATGTTTTGAAAATGATGATGGCAACATATGTACAAATGTGCTTCACACAATGGAGGTATGGATGGGTTGTGATAAGAGCTGTAAGCACCCCCAATAAAATGATTTAAAACAAAGAAAAAGAGTTAAAGTCTTGGAATGCTCCTGGGGGCCTTCCCCTCTGTTCTGTAAGGTCACTGTGAGGTGAAATCAGCTTGATGAAGGGAGTCGATTTTTGTTTGTTTGTATATGCTTGGGGTGTTTCTTTGTTTGTTTCAGATGAACTCAGAATTAAGATATTATTGTAACTTAGGTTGATGAAACGCACTTGTAATTTAACTAATTTTAATAAATTGATTTTTCTGGATATTATAACCCTCTGTGTATCATAAATCAGTGAGCACGAGCAAAGCGGTGAAGCTGAATCCCAGATAGTTCAGAGGTCCTGCTTCTGGATATTTTGCTGGAGGAAGATAAGGTAGTGAACATGATCTCCTTACCTTTCTCTCAGGCCAGCTTTGCACACAATGACCACACATCTGTGGGCCACGGGAGGGCACGGAGGATGCTTTCCTGTCTCCAGGGGGCAACGCACCTTCTATCTAAGACCACAGAGACAAGCCAGGGTTCCAGGAGCCATGCGCTGAGCCGTCAATGCTTCCTGAAAACATTTCTGATTAGTTCAGTTGCTGAATGAAGAAGCAATTTTTCTCCTTTGAAACCCACATACTAGAAACTCTAAGACCACATCAGGGTAATGGAAATGCCCCCAGGAAATTACACTTCACAACTCTTAATTCACAGGACTTCCTAAACGCCAACTGCGCCCTATGTGACTGTGAGCCACTGAGCTCCGCAAGGCGTGTAGCTGTGGCCAGGGTCACTTACTCAACACAAGCCTTTCCCCCAGCCAACGAGCAGCAAGGACATTCAATTGAAGAATGGGCAGGTCTCGGTTCTCAGCGCCTTTGTTTTCTCTGTGGGACAGAGGAGCAGTCCAAATGGAAGATGGCTGTAACGAGAAGGAAACGGCAATGAGGGAGTGACTGAGAGCTTGTTGTAGTACTTGTCAAGGATTTGTATCCATTTTCTCCAAAAGCTGGATACTGGACAAGGAGCACCAGTCCGTCAGAAAGGACAACTCGGCTATTTTCCAGGAGCAAAAGAACCGTGGTAAGACGGCACGCCGTCAGAGGCAGACAACAGGTGAAACCTGGGGAAACACGGCAGTCATGCCCAGGTGTGGCACTCTCCAATCTTACTGTACTGTAAAAAGGATGAAAAAGTATCCTGTGCATATGAAATATTCATGATTTCACATTAAAATATTAAATGTCAGCTTCATCTGAAAATACACATTACCTGTGCTTAAAGGCAGCAAGTGTACAGGCTCTTCATTAAAGATGGAGAAAAGGATGTGTGTTCCACCCCCTGTAAGTCCCCAAATATCCAACATGTTTATGGGGGCCCATTAGAGTGTGGCAGTTGCTTTCTGGATAAACGGACACATTTCATGCCAGTGAGATGCTTTCTTAAAACACAAACCATCTATCATTTATTCCAGTTAACTTAAAATGTTTTATCCATAAAATACATACATGTCTTAGCAAATCAATTAATTATGTAAAGATCCAAAAGGTCTTCCCTGGTTTCTTCAGAAAGGAAATAAAAACAATTTAAACAATAGATCCGAGTGATGTAAAAGCCATTGGGTTTTTGGTTTTGTTTTATTTGGGGGCTTGCAATGGAATTAAATCAGTCAAATAATAGCAATATTTTGAAATGAATGCTTTAGGGAGAGTGTCAGCAGGGCTTGACATTTCCTAAACTAGGAAGGGAGAAATCTGCTTCCCCTCTCCTCTGCTGGGAGGTACAAGAAGCGAGATCCCCATCCTGCCTGGTTACAGAGTAGTTGTTGATTTGGAAAATGTACCCGCTGTAGCATTTGCGTCACAACAACCATGCATTTTAGAAGCTTGGAACATTTCATGGACAACCGGCAATTAACTCTTATCAGCATCCCAGGCTCAGAGGACATTGTTGAAGTTGAAGTTTATACATTGTTATTAGTGTAACAACAATATTTGCAGCAAGTTAGAGAGGTATGGTTAGTAACTAGAAAGCCCCCCCCCTCAACCCCCTACCCCTGCCTTTTTTCATTTGACTAAAACCACAGATCTATTTGCATCCATACTGTTCGACAAGAAGCCCAGAATAAGGACAGGCCCATCAATTCACAGTTGGCCATTTCATGCTCATCATTATTTGATTTGCCTAGGAATTTCTCCTGCGAAGAGAAAGATGATGGAATTTTAAAGTAGATGGTATTGTCGCTGGGTAAGTGGAGACTGCTTGTAATCATGATGGAGATTATTTAGTGAAGCTTGTTTCAGAAGTCATGACATGCCCTGGTGTGTTTGGTCTGCTAGAACAGAGGTGAGACTTGGCCTTGAAATTCCAGGTGTCAGAAGATTCATGATTAAAATAGGTAGGGCACATTAGAACAAAGGAAGGATAGCATTGTTTGGAGGTGACCAGGTCAAGCAGTCACACTTTGTGTCCAACTTGAAGGGATGACTCCGAGGCAGGTGGGTTAGGCTGTCCTTGGAAACCTGGCAGCATACCACACTGAGACCAGGAGCCCCAGCAAGGCCTCAGCTTGGTGCTCCTTCGTGAGGATGAGGCTGGCCCACTAAAGCGATATCCCCACTCCAAGGGCCACATGAGAGTTGCTGTGTCCCCTTTGACCTTGAGGATGTATTTATTATTTTTAACATATCTCTATATATTTCCTGGATTTATTAGAATAGAAACATTATCTGTTTTACTACCAAGTAAATAAAAAGGTAGATATCATCCAGGCTGGATTGTGTCCATTGTTTTCTTGTATATTTTTATAGGCTCCTGATGGGAAAAGATCTGAGGAGAGGAAAAATCATTGACAACATTGTAACAAAAAAAATTGTTGTCCCGCATCCATTCTGACTCACAGGGTCTCTGACTTTCATAGATGAGATGTGTTGCCTAGGATATTCAATCTTTGATTTTTTTTCTCTGTTCCAGGGTACCTCTATTTAGATTCAAACATGCAGCCTTTAGGTTAGCAGTCAAACTTCTTAACTATTTATGCCACCCAGGTTTTCCTAAAAATTTGCCCATTCTCCTGAAATTCCACAAAAGAAGAAAAATCATCAAATGTCCTCCATTAAATACTCAAAGATATATAAAGTTGGCTCTATTGTAAGTCACAGTTTTAAGTCTATAGCCATGTAATTTTATTCTTCTTCAAAATTAATGTTAAAAGTAAACACACCCAAGCCAAATAAGATCAATATTAGGCACTGTAACTGTATTCTAATAGGCCAAACTTAGGACAGTTTTATTCTGTATGGCTTATCCCTGCCTGAAGCACTTAACCTGTGATTGTAAAAACAGTAAAAGCCTTATAAATGTCCATTTCAAATGTAACATCAAATGAATCCAATATGTATGTATATATATGATACCATTTATGCTATGCTTATTTTATGTAGTAAGCACATACTGTGCTTATAATTTCTGACATATGTAAACACTTTAAACGTATTAGCCTTCATTTAGTCGTCCATGGTTAACATTCCTGGGAACATAGTGGTTATACATTGGGCCACTCTCAGAAAGATCAGTAACTGAAATCACCAGCTGCTCCAGGTTAGAGAAAGAGGCTGTTTCCATCATTTACACTCTCAGGAATCTTAGGAGCAGCTCTGTTTTGTCCCATGGGCTGCTGTGAGTTAGCACTCACGCTGTAGCAGTGGGCAGATTGGGTTAACAAGCTTAGATGCTAACCTAATTTGGAAGGTCAAGTCCAATCCAAGATGCCTCAGGGGGAAAAAAACTAGTCATCTATTTACAAATAGTAAACCATTGAGAACCCTATGGAGTATAGTTATACTCTGAAACCTGTGGATCTCGACCTGTGGATCTTGACCCCTTTGGGTAGAGAAAGGGTCAAACAACCCTTTCACAGGGCACGCAAGACTTTTAGAAAACATTTCTGATGGTCTTAGGAACCAAGACACCGCTCCTCTATCTATCTCCAGGCAGGCCCACCCATATGCAGATACGCCCAGCGTTATGACATCATCATGCCAACCCTGTCACATACACATTGTACAAATACAGGTGTATGTGACAGGGTTGGCACTATAACGTACGTATGCAGACCAGTCACACATGTGTAGAGAGCAGCTTCTGTGTAGACAGCAGCTACTGTGTAGAAAGCAGCTACTGTGTTGAAAGTAGCAGTATTGGAGATAAAATGACACTTTATGAATTATAATTACTGGGTAAATGTAAAATCAACTATGGCATACACACACACACACACACACACACACACCATGGGAACTTAATCTGGATGCTGATCGGTCTTTCTATATTCAGCTATGGTTGATGTGAATAATTCCTCATTGTGATAGTAACAGGTATATAAAAAAAACCATTGGTAAATCATAGGAAACTTTAATGAACTGTACTGACTGAACTGTGCCATGTATCATCCTTTGTATTATTAAAGCTATTGTTATATATTATGTTCATTTAACAAACCATCCCATGACAATGGATCATATAGAGAAGAACATTAAGAAAAAATATATAGTGAGGATTTTTAAAGTATGGTTTTGCTTCAATAATTAAAACAGGAATTGAGAAACTACAATGTATTTGCTGTGAAGTTCTATCAGCCAAATCTATCAAGCCAAACAAACTAAAATGCCATTTGATAGCAAGTATCCGAGCTCTGCTGGCAAGGATATCAACTATTTTAGAAGCAAAGCTGATGGACTCAAGAAAACCAGACTTGACACTGGTGGCAAGTACCACAAACAAAATGTAGCAGCCGTTGAAGCTTCCTATTTGGTGTCACTCAGAATTGCCAGAGCTATGAATCCTCACACCATTGCTGAGGATTTAATGCTGCCAACAGCCAAAGACATTGTTTGAGTCATGATCAGAGATGAATTTGTTGTGAAATTGAGTGCAATTTTCTTATCTAATGACACTGTCTGCAGAAGAAGAGATGATATGTCTGCTGGTATTCTTGATCAGGTAATCCAGGAAATTAAATCTTCGCCACTTCCAATATTTGGCATCCAACTTGATGAATCTGCAGACATTGCAATCTATTCACAGTTGCTGGCTTACGTGAGGTATATTAATGATGGCGACTTTAAAGATGAGTTTCCTTTTTGCAATCCTTGAAATGACAACTACTGCACCTGATGTATTTGACATGGTTCATGTCTGAAAGAGCATGAGATCTCTTGGGAAAAGCTTTGTGGTGTTTGCACAGATGGTGCTCCAGCTATGCTAGCATGTTGATCAGGATTTCAACATTTGATACTGAATGAGTCACCAAAAGTCCTCAGAACTCACTGTATGATTCATCAACAAGTATTAGTAACAAAAATGCTGTCACAAGAGTTACAAGAAGTAATGAAAAGTGTCATAAGTTCTGTTAATTTTGTAAAGGCGAGTACTTGAAAGAGTCAACTGTTTTCACAACTGTGCAATGAGTTGGATGCACCAAACGATGCTCTGCTATTTCACACAAAGTGATATGATTGTCGAGAGGAAAAGGTTTAAAATGTGTTTTTGAGCTTTGTGATGAACTCAGAATGTTTTTTAATCAGAAAGTAAGACCACCATTTGAAGCACTTCTCAGCAATAAAAGTGAACTGCAGAAAATTACTTACTTGTTTGACATCTTTGCCATCTTGAATGGATTCAATTTATCACTGTAAGAACCAAGTGCAACATGCCTCGATCTGTCTGAAAAGATGTGATCATTCCAAATGAAACTTAAGCTTTGGCAAAAAAAAAATATGGATGAAAACAAATTTTACATGTTGCCTACTTTCTCTGCTTTCTTTGAGGAACATGACATTGAATCAGACAAAAGGATTACGATGACAATTTCTGTGAAAGAACATTTGCACATGCTTGCAGATGAAATTTCATTGTACTTTACTAATCTACCTGACACCTCATTTGCACCTGCCAGAAACCCATTCTCAATCAAAGTTGGAGATGTTCCTGAGACAGCACAAGAGGTCATTGAACTTCTTTGCAATGATGCAGCGAGAAATGATTTCTCTACAATGCCAGCTACAAAATTCTGGATCAAGGGTTTGCAGTCATGCACTGTTCTACCTGAGACTGCATTGCACATTCGTCTTCCATTTCTAACAACGTATCTTTGTGAAACAGGGTTTTCCAGTGTGTTGGTTATCAAGTTTAAATACAGGAGTAGACTTGTTGTGGAAGATGACCTTCATTGTGCTCTTGCAAAGACTGCCTTGAGAATTTCTGATTTGGTGAGAAAGAAGCTATCTTAACCTTCCCACTGATGTTGGCTTTAATGCAATGTAGTTTACGGTTGTTATGTTCAGACTGTTACCCATGCTACACCATGCTTCGAGACAAAATTTCATTTTTTTTCATTAGAAATAAATATTTCACCTCTATAATTTCATATTGTTTTGGGATTAATCACTCTGCTTTAATTATGTTAAATTTGTAACAATGAAACTACATCCTGCACATCAGATATTTACATGATGATTCATAACAGTAGCAAAATGACAGTGATGAAGTAGCAACAAAAATAATGTTCTGGTTGGGGGTCACCACCAGATGAGGAGCTGTATGAAAGGGCTGCAGCATGAGGAAGGGTGAGAAAGTCTGCTCTGGATCATGGAGTCATTGTAAGTTAGAGTCACCATGAGCCAGGTCGACTCCACAGCCAGTGGGATACCACTTTTTTAACCCATGAGGAAACGGAGGCAGTGAGAACATCAGTGACTTCCCAAGGCAACACATCAGTTAGAGGCAAATTAGGACGTCGATTCAAGGAGACATGCTTTGTAGTCCATCTATGTGCCTCTGCCTCATTGCCTCAGTTACTGGTAAATAATTATATATTTTTCATCTCAGTATAGAAATTCAGTGTTTTTACATAAGGTTTTATTTCTGTGTTAAGATCTGACTAGAGACACTGCTACAAATCTACACTTGGATTTGGAAGCCGTTGTCTTCATAATTCAGAGTCTGCCAGTCCTGGAAGATAACTCACGTTAGAGAAAGCTGAGTTGACAAGGCCGGACTCTGTCCTGGTATGCAGTCTGATGTGCAGGTCATTTTTATTGCACGGGGAAAGCAGGCCCAGGGGGTAATTGTTGACTGTGGGAAGGGTTCCCTAGCTTTGCTTCTTGAGAGAAATCGTAGCCCAATTTCTATGAAGTCTATCAGGAGAACCCAATCTCCTGTACTTTAAAAATTCTGTGCTCTAACTATAAAATAAACACAAACTGTATATAACCGTGGATTATAAATCCATCTCTTCCATTGCTAGACACAAAATATATGAGGGTTTTCCTTTAAACATTTTAATTCAAGTTCTCTCCAATGATGATATACTTAGTGGCCGATGTTGTTAAGTTTGTTTAGACTCATGGTGAGCCCATGCTAGAGAATACAACTGTCCTATAAGATTTTCTTGGCTATAATCTTATGGAAGCAGATTGTTAGGGGTTTTGGACAAGGACATGTTTATTATGCTATAGTTATTTTGTCAAGAAGCTATGGGGAACCCTAATAGGTTATATGTTGGACTGCTATTTCTAAGTCCAGTGTTCAAGCCCACCAGCCCTCTGTGGGAGAAAGATGAAACTGTCTGCTCCCATGAAGATTTGGTCTTGGAAACCTATGGAGCTGTTTTGTTATGTCTTATGGGGCTTTTCAGAGGAAGAATTGATCCAAAGGCAGTGTATGAGTCTAGTAGTCTTTTTTCCTGCAAAACAAAAATAAAAATTATTACTTGATTGAATGAAGTTACTTTCTGAATAGGCTATACTGCATCTAAGTTGTCTCCATTAGTTTTGCTACAATCGCTCTTTTAAAAAGTTAATTGGATACATAAAAGATTAATGTATCCCATTAGTCTTTATTCTCTTGGATTGGATTGCACATAGTTCCAAAAGGAACTATTTCAACAAGTATGTGTATCAAGATCAATCATGGGACAAGTTATACTAACTGATAAGCTAATTGAATTGTTTGATTATGTCACTATTTAGCTGATATGGTCAGAGAAAAATATATTTAGTTACAAACCCAACCCTTAACACTTAATGGCTTCCCATGTTTAAACAATCAAAACACATTGCCGTTTAGTTGATTCTGACTCACAGTGACCCTTTAGGGCTAGACAGAAATGCTCCTATGGATTTCCAAGACTGTAACTCTTTATGAGAGTAGAAAGCTTTGTCATTCTCCAGAAGAGTGGCTAGTGGGTTCAAACGGCTGACCTTGTGGCTAGTAGCCGAATGTGTAGCCACTACACCATCGGCGCTCCCTTCCCATCTGTATATACACACATAAGCAACATTGGTATCCCTGTGTCTATCTATATACCCCGTCGCCCAAATTCATGGGACCTATTAGCTCTCACCTTTTGGAAGGATAAGGAAAATGAAGCATGGAGAATTAAGTTGCCCAAATGTATCACATAACTGGCAGGTTGCAATTCAAGGATTTAGACTCAGGCAATCTTATTCTGGAAGCTCCACTCTTAATAGGAAGTCAATACATATAATGTGGGTGGTTTGTTTAAGAACAAAATAAACAAAAATTACTTTGCATATGTTACCTGTGTTTATGATTTCACTCTATTGTACCATATGTCTCCGAATACAAAGACTTGAGAAGCAATTCCTGGACAGAGGAGCTCTGTTTGAATTGTTAAGGGTATGTACAAAGTCAAAAGACATTTATCTTAGCCATTTACATTTTCTGGGTCTCTTTGTCCTTAACACCATGTACTTTCAAAATCTCCGTCACTATTCAATATGCTGATTAAAATGAAAGGTCTGTGTGGGTGTTACAGGAGCTGAGATATTGGGAAAGGAGAAATTTTCAGGATTTTTTCCCCTTGATCTTTCCAACTAACTTTCATCCTCTGAATCAGTAGAGTTCCACACAGCTAAAGCCTAACATCCTTCAGCTAAGATTAAGGACTGTGATTTAGTGGGCTGCCCGAGACATACAGACATACAGACACTGTGCTTTTGGATGAGGAAGAGACTATTAGTTAAAAGTAATATATTTTATGTAAAGTATATTATGTGGGAAATTAATCAAGAATACAAGGGAAATATTAAAGCACCAATCTTACCTGAGTAAAATGAAGACTTTTGGTACCCACAGTGGAAATGACACAGACACACACATGTGGTATCCAGTCACATGGTTAATGGCAAGCATTAAAAATAATGATTCTACTTGGACTGTTTTTAGTGAAATATACAATAATCTCGCTCTTCCCAGAGAATGTGCTGTCCTCTTGGTGCTTCAGTTTCTAAATTAATAGAATAAAAAAAGAATATAAATGAACCATTGAAAAGGATGCATCTTAAAAGGAACAAATTGACTGTGGTATTACAGAAACCGGGATACACACATCTTTGACAAATGTTTACAATTTTGAAATCGACATGTCAAGATTGGTGTTATTGTAACACATGCACACACAAAAAAGTGGACAAACTGAAACCTGGGTTTAAATGCTATGTAATCTTAAAAGGCAAGGGGAATTTCCTGAGACTTGGATACATTAGGCTAGAGTTTCACTTGGCACAGTGTAAAAGCTCAAATTTAGCTATGCTATGCCCATTAATAATATACATGTGATATAAGGAAGCATTATGTTGTATGTCACTGAATTTAAGGAGATATCATTTGCAAGCTATCTCCTAATTTCAGAAAGATAATAAGTGAAAATATGTGCATTTTTAGTGACTGGGACATGGCACTCTATACTGGAGCTTCGAAAAGTTTGTGGAAAAATTTGAGGATCAATATAATTTTTCTATGAACTTGATGAAGCCTCCTGGTATAAAAGGATAAAATGGAAGAAATATTTTCATGTATTTGAAAGAAATTCACTGGCCTACATTTCATTTATGTCCTTGTTTAGAGTATTATATGATGGTCTTCATGATAGTTTCAGTTTATCCTGATCACATTTGACATGAAAAGATGCAGTTTTTTGTGTACAAATAGATATATATGGAACAATTACTACTAGAACCATATTTATTCACAAATGTAAAATATTATATATTATATTCCTATTTTATATATTCCAAAAACAAATAACATTATAAACATAACATAAATAATATAGACTACATTAGGACTACATAATGAATGCATATCAATGTGTGTATGTATGTATACATAATATGCAACCATATATGACACAATTTACACAGTGTTATATATTTGGGGAATACACACACATACATACACACACACAGGCACAAAGAGGATACCTGCCAAAAAAACAGAAAATTTTTCAAAGGTACATATTTAATTTTTTTTACAGCACAACTTTATCACCTTCAAAACACTCTCCATTACACTTAATACATTTGTCAATTGTGCAATTCCATTCTTGAAAACATTTTCCAAACTCATCTGTTTGAATCGCTGAAAGAACCTCCCTCCTTTTCTTCTCCACCACATGGCATCTTCAAATCACTCTCCTCGCATGTCTCTCTGCATTCACAGAAACAAAAGGAAGCTGCACGTCATGAGGTCAGGTGCATGGGGCAAGAGAAGCATGTAGTGTTTTTTTTGCCAAAAACTGGTGCACTGAGATGACTGCATGAAAAGGTTCATTGTCACGGTGGCAAAACCAGTCCCCCATGTGCCACAAACCAGCCCTTTTCTGTTGCACACTGTTCTGCAATCTTTTCATAATGTCTAAGTAGAAATCTTGACTAATAGTCTGACCTGGTGGACCAACTCCAAATGCACTACCCCCCTCACATCAAACAAACAAATGAACATCATCTTGATCTTTGAATTCACTGGATGAGTTTTTTTGGGGTGAGGTGACGATGGCCTCGTTCACTGGCTTTATTGATGTTTGCTTTCTGGATCAAAAGAACAGCACCATGTCTCCTCACCAGTAATGACCTTGGGGGGAAAAAGTCTGGTTTGCTTTGGAGCTGTTCTTACAAAACCAGGCAAGTTTCCACTCATTTCTCTTGTCCTGGTCAATCCGAACCTGGGGCATAAAGTCTGAAGTGACCCTTCTCAACCCCAAACAGAAGGGTCGCAGGGAGCAGACGAGCCAGTCAGGGTGCAGGGCAGCAACAATGAAGCATACATCTTTCCTCCAGTTCTTAAATGCCTCCTCCCCACAACTGTCATGATCCCAATTCTACCTTACAAATAGACCAGAGGATGTACACCAGCACAGATAGGAAGGACCAGTGGTGAGACTGGTAATACCTGGAGAGTGGAGTGAAGGTGGGGTAGGAAGGAGGAACAGATTACAAGGATCTACATATACCCCCCTCCCTGGGGGACAGACAACAGAAAAGTTGGTGAAGGAAGACATCGGACAGTGTAAGACATGGCAAAATAATAATAATTTTAAAATTAGCAAGGGTTCATGAGGGAGGAGGGGCAGGGATGGAGAGGCAAAAATGAGGAGCTGATACCAAGAGTTAAAGTGGAGAGCAAATGTTTGAGAATAATGAGGGCGATGAATGTACAAATGTGCTTTACACAATGGATGGATGGATGGATAGATTGTGATAAGAGTTGTATGAGCTCCCAATAAAATAATTTATAAAAACAACATGAGCAGAACCAAGATCCAAGATGGTACAGACAACCTCCCCATCTCTTCAGTGGTCCATCATTGGTCTTCAAGCACTTATGCATTAATTTTGTCAATATTTTTGTCAATTTGGGAAGTTGGAAGACATCCAGAAGAAGGTTTGTCATCAATCAACATGTCACCTTGTGTGAAATGAGAAAACCACGCATCCACTTGAGTTTTTACCACAGTGCTGTCCTTGTAAGTGGAGTTCAGCATCACAAAAGTTTCTGTGGCATTTTTTCTGAGTGGGAAAAAATTTTTACAGCCACATGCTGTTCTCTTAAATCAGCCATCACAAAACAAGGAGAAAACAAAAAAGATACTCCAGTGAAACTGATTTTACGAAAAAATTCACTGTGACCAGAGGGAACCTTCCCAGGTGACACCAATGGGTGCACTGATTCAGACTGATTTGCTCCTTGCTCATCTTGCAGGAAAATGAGTACTATGAAAGCTTCACCCAGCAGAGCTTTTTTTTTTTTTTTTCTGTTTTTTGGGACATACAAACCCATAGATATATTGGGGTACCCATGGATATATAAAAAATTGTGGAAAATTCCATTAGCTTTGTATTTAATTTTTCATGTGTTATTTAAAGCCACCCTATGTGTGTTCTGTATGTACATAGAATGATAGAGAAAGAGATGTCTGTGTATGCATTCAGTTACTTAAACATGTGAACTGTGAAACCTCTGGAATACATTTTAACACACACACAGTTATCATATATTTTAAATAACACAGACTTTAAATTTTAAAATATGTATTCAGCTAGAAAGGGGAAGCTGAACAAAAGGTTGAGTTCAAATCAATTTTCCCATAAGAAATAACTAAAGACAGATTAATCCATTCTCCACCACCAAGTTTTTACCCTAACTTTGTCTTTTTATACCAAACATTGCACGGAAAATTCAAAGTAAGTAAGTTCAGATTTAAATAATATAATATAATATAAATAAGAAATTTTATTTTAAGTTTTTAACAACTACAGTATGGCCCATACCTTGGGATCGATGAGGATCTGGATCTGTGGACACGGACGTGGAGAGGCCATGGGGAGAGAGAGTCGTTGTTTGGAGGGGAATCCCCTTCCATCAAATCAACTGGTAGCTGCTTTCCAGGAGTTTTCCCCCCTTCTTTGCCTTTTTTTCAATAGGACCTGCCTGGCTTTTTCTTAAAAATAAAAATCTGTCTAATGTGATCTGCTGTTGACATTTCCTTCACTAATTTTTTAAAAGGGTTTACTAAATTATCATCAATATCAATAACACGGTTAACCAGTTCCTTATCATGATTCTTTTAAAAAAACTTTCTTAGACCCAATCTAAAAACAGTACAAAAAGCCACAATAAGTAAGAAAATTATAGTAAAACACAGCCATGAAAGGTTTAAACAACACGTACTAACAACGCCAACTAATGCTGAGTGACTGAGACACGAACTGCTTTTGTTTACAAAAATCACGTGCATCGGGTCTGATTTTGATGTTTTCTTTGAACTCCAATGCAAAATTTTCTCGACATTTCATGTCGAAATTGGATGATGCGGTCCTGGTGCAGTCGAGTACTGGGTTCCACTGTACATTTTTTGAAAATTAAAAACAATTTTTAAATGATTGAAATTTGGAAGGATGCATTTCTTCCTATTGAAAAGATAAAGCTAAACCTGTAGACGCTTACTCTTTATTAAAGAAGTAAATACAGCCCATTATCTCCCTTAGGGGTCCTGGTGGGGAAAGGGTAATGCATTGGGCTGAGATAGACCCTGTCCACAGTTTGAACACAGCAACTCCTTCCTGGGAGAAAGGCTGGCCTTTCTACTCAAGGCCACAGTGACAGGCCCAGAAACCCCCAGAGCAGGGCTGTGAGTCAGCATTGACTCAATGACAGGAAGCTTGCTTTGCTTGATCTCACTTGGGCAAAATATGGGCCTACAGATAATTTCAGGGCAGGATAGAGTGGACAATTTGACACTGAGAACTCGAGGCAAACATCTGCCATTGGTATTGTCAGCTGTCTGCTTTGATTGGTTCCTACTTCTACCTCAGATAGGTGCATTATGGTTAGTCTGAAGTATAGTTAAAAGAGAAAAAGTAAATTTATATGCCGCTTCAAGTTAAAAGGAACAAAATCAATTATCTTTCTAAATGACTTCATATTTTTATATAGTCACGAAAAAGTCAGAAACCTGTCTCCTGAGTACAGTTTTAAAATTACTTTAAAAGTGGTGGAAAAGTAAAAGGAGCTCTTTCTTCTAGACAAAAGAAAAGAAAAGGTCATTGCTCCGAGAGATTGAATATGGAGCCTTGTATGTGCTTCCTCTAGCACTTTTTGAAGATAGATGAAGATTACTTATAACTTGGAAACACTTGATCAGTTTTATTTGCCAAATATATTATACAGAAGATTCAGGAGCTGCTATTTTAGTGATATTGCCAAGTAGAGGTTATCAGGTAACACTGAAGATAAAGTCCAAATAAATTAAATGTTCTCACATAGCTGAGGCCATTACTTTTAACTTCCAAGAGATTTAAGATGAGATCATGGAAACCATTGTCCATGATCCCATTTGGACACTTCCCCTCTCCCTACAGAGGATTTAAACTCCACAGCTGCTTCTCTCTCTCTCTCTCTCTCTCTCTCTCTCTCTCTCTCTCTCTCTCTCTCTCTCATTAGTGCTGAGTTACAGATAATGCAGGAGGGCGAGCAGCAGCCAGCCTCTGGGCCTCCTCCTGACTGTAGCACTGAAGAGGACACTGAGCCTCGCAGGCAAGAAGGCCCTTTGGCATCCCTATTTTCTCCTTAGTTTTCACAAGCAGTGTATTCAAAAGCTCAAACTCAAACTGTAAAAACATCATCACCAATAGCAAGTGATGATATAAGCCTCCAACACAAACTCCAACTGAGCCCGGGAGCCTCGCTTTTCATTTTACCCTGCAAAACAAAACACCATGAAATTGAGAGAATCAACAGCAATTTATAAAGCAAATCTGCCGTTTTGTTCCTCAAACAAGTGTGTGAGTAGCTTCGTACTCTGCTTTCCTCCTGCCCGCTAGGAATAGAGAGCGTGATAGCTTTACATGTGTGTGTCTTGCATTTCACTAAAGGGTGATGTGTGTGTGTCTCTGTGCATGCATACATAGACATAAATGCATCCACATATACATGCACATGTATATAAGGAGCTCTGGTGGTAAAGTTTGGGCTGGGTGTGTGTATCAAAAAATCAAGTCAGATTTATTAATGCAGCACTTTTTGAAATGCATCCATTCTGAGATGCAAAATTTGGAAAGATATTCCCATGTTAATATTGAAACCCCGATAGTCAAATCCTACATCAACACTGCTGTAGTCAATCCTTTCTCAATGAATGTGTCTTCTTGAATTTGACCTGCCATCACATAAATTGTACTATAGTAAGAACATTTAAGTTATGCTTAGTTTTCTTTTAACTGTGGCTTTCTAAATTTTGCTGAAGTATTTCTTAGACTTCCAAACATAGCTTCATGAATGAAACAGTGATATGAATGAACATAATATATTCCCTTTATTTAAGGGAAACTTGAAAGAAGCCTCAAAATATAAAAACACATCCTCTTCTCTGAATTATTCATCAGCGAGGAATTCTGCAGTTTGTAAATCACACACACTGAGTTCTTGAATATCAAGGCAAATACAAGACACGTCAACATTTCCCTTTCCCTTCTCAGATTGGAGGAGTCGCTTTCTGTCCTCTCAGAGCAAAGAGAACAGGGACTGCGCCCTGCCTCTATTTTCACTTGCACTTCCTCCTCCTTTGCCACATGGGTGCTGCTGTGGTTATTCTGCTAACTGAAAGGCAGGTGGTTTAACCCCAGCCTTTGACTCCCAGTCTATGGGAGAAAGATGAGGCTACCTGTCCTTTTAACGATTTAAAACCTCAGAAACCCAAAGGGGCAGTTTTCCTCTGCCCTATAGGATCTGTATGAGTTTAAGTCACACAGTGGCAGTGGGTTTTATATGATGTGTGTGTGTGTGTGTGTGTGTGTGTGTGGTGAGTCAGTTGGCTATTGGATAGCAGTGAAATTAATTTGGGTACACTGAGAGACTTTTTTCTCCCTCTGAACTCTCTTTAGAATTTCTTGTTTCTCAATATTCCTTTGTGTTGTCTTAATTAATGTTCTGTATTTCAGCTCTCTGCATTCTAATATCCACTGCAATGGATACATAGAACTTACAGACAGAATTCCCTATTAAGGAAGGTTCGTTGTGATGCCAGTAGAAAGTGTTCAGAGTAGAGTTTTTCAGGATGATGTAGTACAAAGGCCTTTCAGGCCTGCTAATAAATGCCCAAAGGTATTGAAGAAATAACCAAGCTTCACTGAAAACATTACCCAAAAATTAAGCTCCAGGAATTGACAGAATATCAATTGAAATGTTTCAACTAGCTAATGAAATACTGGAAGCACTCACTTGTACATGACAAGAAATTTGGGAAAGACGGCTACTTGACCAACTGACAGGAAGAGATCCATATCTGTATCTTTTTCAAAGAAAGGTGGCCCAACAGAATGGATAAATTATAGAATAATATCATTGTTATCACATATAGTAAAATTTTACTGAAGATCATCCAACAATAATTGCAACTGTCAATTGAGGGGCAGCTGCCTGACGTTCAGGCCAAATTCAGAAAGAACCTGGGACAATGGATATCATTGCTGATGTCAGATGGATGTTGGCTTGGAAAAGAGAATACTTGTATTACTTGTATTTCCTTGACAATGCACAGGCATTAAGCTGTGTGAGTCACAGCTATGAATGCCCTGGAGAAGAGTGACATTTCCAGAGAACTTCACCGTGCTCATGCGGAACCTGAAAATGCAAGAGGGAGTGATGCGGACAGAACAAGGGAATGCTGCAGAGTTTAAAATCAGGGAAGGTGTGCATCAGGGTGGTGTCCTCTACCATGTCAGTCTGTATGCTGAGCCAATATAAGAGAAGCTGGATTATATAAAGCACAATGTGGTATGAAGGTCAGATACAGGCTTATTAATGATCTTTGATAGGTAGATGGCACCACTTTGCTGGCTGAATGCGAGGAGGACTGAAAGCACTTGCTGAGAAAGATCAAGGACCCCAGCCTTCAGTGTGACACCTCAATGCACAGAAGAAGTTCTCACCACACTGGATCAATAGGTAATATCAGGATAAATGGAGAAAAGTTTGAAGTGGTCAAGGATTGCATCATAATCAAGGCGCATGGAAGCATCTGTCGAGAGATGAAAAACAAACAAAGAACGAATTGCATTATGCAAACCAGCTGCGCAAGCCCTAAAGTGTTGAAAGTGAAAAGCAAGGTTACTTTGAGGGCTAAGCACTTGACACAAACCCTGGTATTTCCTTTTGCTTCATATGCACTGGAAAGTTGGACATTGAATAAGGAAGAAAAAGTGATGCATTTGAATCATGGTATTGGTGAAGAATATTGAAAGTGCCAGGTACTTCAAAGAGAACAAATGGATCTGTGTTGAAAGAAGCTGTGGTGGTTATACAATCTGGTGTCAACTTAAGACTATTAAGAGTGAACGGAGTGTAGTTTAGCCTGTCAATCAGGTTGCACCTTGATGACCTCATTTGGAGGTGCAACAGAGATAAATAGTTCCCTGGAGGCCAGATGCACTTACTCCCTGAGAGACATTCCTGTTGACAAGTCACATGGAACCCTCTGATAGAGTAGAATAGGAGCTACATGGAGACCCATACCAGCGCTGAGATTTTTCCATCGCCACTGGATTCACAAGACTTTCTACCCACTGGCCCGTGATCTTCCTGCATTCAGCATCATTGCATGGCAGTGTGAGTCTAAAGAGGAATTTATGGACTAGTACCAACATATGGGGTAATATCGGACTTATGGACTTGATCTTGATTGGGCTGAGATGTTTTCTTAATGTACAATTACTCTTGGATCAAAAGTTTTCTCTTACATACATATGAGTCTCCCTGGATTTGTTTCTCAAGTCTACCCGGACTAACACAGAAGTATAGCCAGAATACAGAGCCAAGGATGGTAGAGCTTAGTCTCCAGCAATTTGGATATGTTCTCAGAGGAGATCAGCCCCTGGAGAAGGACAAAGTGCTTGGCCAAGTGAGTGGAGGGCCACAAACATCAACCTCAGAGAGATGGACTGGCACTGTCTCTGCAATGTCGGGCGCAAACATAAGAACAGTCCTGAGGACGGTGCAGGACTGGGTGGTGTCTTGTTCTGTTGAACTTAGGGTTTCTTTGAGTGAGGGCTGCCTCCCTAGAGCCTAACAACAAACATAAATGCCCAAAGGGGCCTACAATTCAGGGGGATGCCACAACCTGAAGGCATTCAGCTCCAGCTCGATGGGCCAGCAATCCTAGCTCCCTGAATCATGGGCCCAGAGGCACGTGCCTCCAGGAAGCCTCAGTCTGCAAGCACTCTGCTCCACTTCCATGGGCTCAGCAAGCCCAGAGTCTCCAATTCAGCACCCAACGGAACCCCACTCAGCAAGCCCCAAAGCACTCATCTGTCCACGCTCCACGGGCTGAGACGTCCGCCACTCTTTCCCAAGCTCTCCATCCTCTGCTGCTGCTGCTCAGGGAGGGACAGGTCATTTGATGGGAGTTAGATGCTTCCGCTGAACAGCCACAGGCTCTGCATTCATGGACTCCTTCCAGGGTGCTGTTTACATATTGCTTGAAAATGTATCAGAATTAAATTCACAGTAAGCTTTCATTGTTTTAAAAAATATCTATTTTGACACAGTCCTAGGAATTCAGGTTCGCATTGGTGTTCGGGTGATGTATGGGCTCCCTGCGTGGCAGATTGATTATTTGTATTCTGGTAATGCAGTCGCTTGCCTCCAGCCACGGAAGGGCTTTCCTCTGGCAGCAGCTCTGACCTGAGGAAGGCCATGGGCCGCAGTGGTGAGAGGATGCCTGCTAGCCAGCACTTTCTGTGCCTGCTGCTCCTCTGCTGAAGATTTCCTCACTCCATTTAAACAATTTGTTTCAATTCCCTGCCATGTTTATATTCTCCACTTGTATGCCAGGTGGCACTGTGGTTAAATCTAAATGTTTTCACTTTTCTGCAAATGTGTGTTCCAGGCGATTTGCAGGGGATAGAACCCATAAATAAACATATTTGAGAGTTGACCATTTCTTGCTCCTTTAACGAATTTTTGGCAGGGTCACCAGGTGTCAGAATAGACTTGTTGGCAGTGAGTGTGTAATCAAAGACTGGTTACTTACCATTATACAGTATGCAATTCTAGGAATAAAGCAGCTGCCAAATTTGTATCTGGGAATTGCTCCTTGAAAATTTCATTAAAATGTACCGATAAAGTTCATTTTAAAGGAGATATTTTGTAAATACATCTTTTTTAAAAAAAATAGATGTTGACATACAATATGCTATGGGCCGGGCTCTTGTACATTCACAGACTATTGTTATGTTTCTTGAAGTGTGTGCTTTTTCATAATTTGTGTCAATCTTCTGGGCTATAGGAAATCAAAATATATTATGAAAACATTTGATAAGCATTTCATTTTAAAAAATTCCCAATACTTTCCATAGCTTAAAAACTATGCATAATAATTTATACAATTATTGGCTAATATAAAATTGTGTACAATGTGTAAAAAATGCTCTCAAATGAAAAACAAGCAGCTAACAGTTATTACTGTATTATGTAGATCCTTGTGATCTCCCCCCACCTTCCCCTTCCCCTCCTGGTATCGCTACTCTCATTAATGGTCCTGAGGGGGTTATCTGTCCTGAATTCCCTGTGTTTCCAGCTCTTATCTGTACCCATGTACATGCTCTGGTCTTGCCGGATTAAGAACAAAGTTTTTGTTCTGAATGTGTTACTAAGTGACTACACACTTCAATACCCCAGTCCACGTTTCTGGGTTTCAAATTATTCCATTTGAAATAGGGTAGCCAGACTAGATTTCAATATGGGTTTTGTCATCCTGGGGAAATTTAGTCATATATGTAATAAATAATAATCATACTAAATAAAGTTGCCTACATATCTTAAATTATTTGTATTTTTATTAATAAATTGCTTCCTGGTTTTGCCACCAATCAATTCTGACTCAGAGTGACACCATTGGACAAAGTTAAGAGGTTTGTTTTATTTAATTTATTTTTCAACAGTTTTGGCATATAATTCACATCATACAATTTAATAGTTCCATCACTCAAGAAAGTTTGTACAAATACTGCTTGATGTGACTGAAGTATGGAATGTTATATATCTCTAAGAGCTCCCAATAAAGTGTTTAATTATTTTCAAAAAGTAATTGCTTGATGTGAAGGTGATTGTACAATTCTCCTTGATATAATTATATGATATATAAATTACTTGGCAATAAAAATGTGGGGACAAAAGGAGGGTTATATAAGCATCACCACAATCACTGTTAGAACATTTTCCTCATTCTTGGACACATTGTTATTCCTCATTTCCCCCAACCTCCTCTGCCATGCCCCCAAGGAGTCACTAAGCCAGTTACTATATATATATATTTACCTATCCCAGATTTCATATGCAGAAAAATCAAAAAAGAAACTAACAAAGTAAAAGGAATGACAGCCTCAATTAAAAATAAGTAAAAAATATTAAAACCTAAAGCAAATTTAAATGGATCATAGGAAAGATCAAATGATAGGGTGCAAAATCTTACCCTAACTGCATCTACACCAATCCACTTTTCAATGCGTACTGCGTGATAGCAAGGCCACTCACATGCATGTCCCATGGTCACAAGGGATGCCGGGAGTTTAATCCACATGTATTTCTCTTTCACTTTTATTTTTAAAAATGGCAACAGCTTTAAAGTGGGTCAAAAGAAAGATCAAATGATAATTAGTATATTACATTATACCCCAATTATTTGTCATAATCAATGTTGACATTCCTCTGAATGCTAGCCAATATAAAAAATCAAATACAACTCTTTTATTTGCTTTATAAAGCTGAAGTTTCTAATTTAGCATTAACTTGTGGTCCTTACATTAAATTTAAAACACTTTAGAGAAAAATGAATATTTCCTGTAGTAGTACCTTCATTTCCTTTGCACTTATTTTATCATCTTAATCTAAATGTATTGCAATTATTACATCCTCTAGGTAAGTTGTTGGGCATCTTACATTTTTGCATTTTGCAGGATAGGATGTATTCAGTCTATAAAATATTTATCATCATTAGAGAAAAGAGAGAGATAAAAAGAAAAGTGACATAAGGGTTAAAACGATAGAAATATTTTCATGCATTTAAAATAAATGTGTAAACATGAACATTATTTTCGTGATAGCATTTGAAATGGAAAGATTCAGTTCAGCTGTTTGTATACAAATATGAGACAATTATTGCTGGAACCACATTTATTCCAGTATCCCTGTGTCACTATGGTGACAGAGCCCCAGTGCTTGGAAAAAATGAAAGCACAAACCTAGTATATAAGAAAAAAAAAACAGCCTCTGTAATTGCAAATTTATGAGCTCAGTTTGGAGTGGAGGAAAAACGACACAATATTCTTACATCCCAAGAGACGGTGCTTTTATATAATCTTCATACTCCTTTGGTGTATTTTTCACCCTAAATGAGAATCAAAAGAAATTTGGTTCGATTGATGGCCTAATTCCTACAAATTTCACGTGTCATCACAGTATCAAATAGCTGGATACAAACGAAGGATCGAGTTATGCAGTATGTGTGCGTGTAGATACCCGAATAGCAGGCAACCTGGAGGTGTGTGTCCACATCTTTGTCCACATCATGTTTTCCCTCGTCATCGAGTAGAGAAAGGTCCAAGGTGCTCCTTTTGAGAAGCTGAGTTATCAGAGCAATTCCTCTCATTGGTCAGCGTTTCCCTTCTTCTGAAGTGTTCGTGGTGTCAGGGTCAAGCACTCAGCTGCTGCCCACCCAGCAGGCCCGCGGGAGAGAAGAGCTGACAATCTGCTCCTGGGAAGATCACAATCTAGAGAAGCCTGTGGGGCTGCCCTCCAAGGTCACACACAGTCCCTATGAGTCAAGTGGACACCTCAGCACCTGGCCTTGGGCCTACACCGCTGGTCAGTGCCCTGGGTTCAACGTCTCTTTTGACTCTCCCTGGGGAAGCCTGAGCCTAGAGCAGCTTACCCTCCTCCTGGGGATACTCCACTTGAGTTGTCCAGAAGCAAAGATGCTTCACAAGTGTTTGGCTACCAGACTGCACTCATCCAAGTTCTGTGACCCAAGTGGCCAGGGAAGGAGAGATGGTCTAAGTTGAAAAGGTCTAAACACAAATCTCAGTGTCATCAAGTTAATGCCAACTCACAGTGACCCCAATAGGATGGGTAGATGAGCCTTTGTGAGTTTCTGAGGCTGTAACTCTGAGCAAAAAACCCATCATCCTCATCTTTCTCCCAGCTGGTGGATTCCAACTCTGGATCTTTCGGGTCACAACCCAACATGACCATGACATCACCGGGGCTCCAAATCCAAAGATATAGTTTGTCATCAAAGCATGTGAGCGATTTCCCTCACTCATAAGGCAAAAAAAAAAATAACAAACAAACCAAAAAACCCAAGAGTCAAACAAACTACCCACCCACCCACCTAGAAGCTACTGGGTAATTTGAAAATGGCCTGCTGTAAAATCTTTCAAGCATGGGATATTCTGGCTACTCTATAGCAAACGTTCTCCTGAGTGCAAGATTCCTTTGAATGCCATTTGCTTATTAAATGCTACATGGCCCGCTGCAAAATGAGTTCAAGCTTTCTTGCATTGACTTGCCAATCTCTGTCCAGACACATGTACATCAAACTTCTATTCTTAAACGGTGATTTTCTAAATTGCACAAAGTTTATATTCACTTTCTCTTGTTTTTAAAATAGCATTTTAAAGACATAAATTCAGTTTATGGGACAATTTTCTCCTTGGGTATTTAGTATATATCTCCTGAGTCTGATCATTTAACTTGAGTGATAAAGTCTGCCTAGCTTACAAAGGCAAATATGCTGCAATATCATATTGGTGCAATAATTTGTACCTTAGATCCCAAACGGAAATAAAATATTATTTATTGAAATATTGGCTTAAACTCCTTGTTCTGAAGCTGTTTTTGATGTGGACTGGAATTGCTTCTGCTTGGGATGCTGCAATAGAGGTACATTTCCAACAGTTTAGACAACCACTGAGTAGATGATTCCAGAAACCGTAAGTGCTGTTTCATAAGTGTAATTTCCTACTGTGAAGGTAGAGGCTTAGGCTCTGGATTAGAAGGTTATCTCTCTGTTTCATCTTTTCAAAAAAGATGAGATGAGGAAATTTATTTCCCAGGACAAGGCTAAAAGATTAAGAACATTGTATTGTACGAGTAGAATATCTTCCATTCTTGCACATGCCTGGGTATTGCTAGAAGCCAGAGAGGATGAGTCCTAGAATAAGTGCCCAAACGAAATTGCTTTATGGACATTTTTATGGTATGGACATGGACTCTTGAGTCTGGGTTAAGATAAAATGCTGGTTGACAATAATAAAACACTGGCTTCAATGAGCCTCTGAGAAAGTATGTGTTCAGCACCTGCAGCAGGCTAAGCCCTGGAGTCGGTCTGTGTTAAGTCTAGGAAGGGGAATGACAGGCTGCGGTGATTGGTGAACAGCAGCCCTGGTGGCACAATGGTTATGTGCTTGGCTGACAATCCAAAGATTGGCCTTCAAACCAAGCACCTGGTCCCTGGAGGTGGGTGGGTGGTGGGTGGGGGTGTAGCAGTCTGCTCCAGTCAAGATTACAGACTTGGAAACACTATGGGATAGTCTTCTTTCCAATAAGATTTCTATGAGTCAGTCTTGACTGGACAGCCACAAGATGGGTTTTGTGAGACCATAGCCCAGGGGTGGGACACACAATGTACTTCGCAGCTAACCAAAATTTTGAATGTCCCAGCCCTCCCAGAGGCATCTCAAAAGAAGGCTTGACCATCTCTTCTGAAAATCAGGCCACTGAAAATTCTGTGACAATGATACTCTTACACACCGGGGCTTGCCAGGAGTTGGGATGGACTCAACAGCGATTGGTTTCCTTTGTTTGCTTGTTTGCTTCCTTTTCATTAAAACACGAAACTAAGAAAACTGAATAGAAATGTGCGCATGTGCGTGGGTGTGCTGGGAAGTTGAAAGGAGAAGTGTTGAGGGAAGAGAAAATGACATTCAAGCTAATACCTGACAAGTCTTTAGGAGTTGAGTGGAGCAGGTGGCACAATTAGAAGAGGAAGTCTCAGGGGCAATGACATACACCCAATCTAATCACAGTTTACCTTTAATAACTGATGGCTATTTTTCTAACTGCCAAGTACTTACATATAAGTCATTAGGTACTGGAAGATTGGCATTACAACTCAGACGTAAAAAAAACCAGAAAGCTAAATGGTCACCCACAGTCAACAGCTTCCATGGTCTGGTGGTTCAAGTCAGTAAAAAGTTTTTTCTAAGTACCGCTATGATCATGTCCCATCAATCAGCCTGAAATTATTCACAACCCTGATATATTATTACCATATTGAGGACACTCAGTGACATTTGATTAAGTGGTAATTATACCAAATGCCTGATAATAGAAAAGACTGCTTTAAATATGTGAATGGCAACCTATTAAAATATCATTCATTACAAAATTCTTCAGGACACAATGATCTCATTCATACTGCATTTGCTTCATAAAAAGATTTGTTCATCTAGTGAGTACAGTCTAAATAGGGTTTTAGGGTGAAAGAAACTCAGCTTTCTTTACCTATCCCTTTATAAGCAAGGCTATATTGTTGCGTGAAAAATCCGTAGCCAATTAAGTTAAGTCAACTACCTTTAGGACCCTTTACATAGATTGTATTAACTCTGATATTTTAAGATAAGAGCTACAATTTTGTTATCAATAACTTAGCCATGTAGAAGGCAAATTCCTTTCACAAAACAAATATTAAATAGCAATATAAAGAGTCATGCTATAAACCATCAGCTCCGTCAACTCCTAGCTCTTGGCCCTTGACCTCAGTGATGATAAAAATTTTCATTACAGGGTTCACCTGTGGGAGGTGGGGTTCTTTTCGACTGGCAGCATTCAGCGAACCTCTGGTTGGGCCATAAACACAAATCAACTGGCTAAAGCCATACCTGGACTAAGAAAGGCTGTAGTCCAACAGCATCACCCTGAAGAGCAAACTCCCATGTGTCTTAGTTCCGTAGTCTAGTTGCAAATTTGAAACTCTGTTTCAGGTCAGAAAATCATTGTACCACCACAGGCTACTCAAACTTTGGAGAGTGTTCTGAGCTAACGAATCTGTCCAAACTTGGATTTTCCTACTTGCTAAGCATAGGCAAATAACTTAATCCAGGGCTTGCTTTTCATTGTTTATAAAATGGGAAAAACAGAAAATGTTCTAAAAATTCATTAAAATAATACATATAAATTACATATAATGCATAGCACATGGAAAATGCTAATGCATAATAAAGATGATTGTGTTACTCAGTGATTCTCAACCTTCCTAATGCCATGACCCTTTCCTCAGTGTGTGGTGACCCCCCAACCATAAAATTATTTTTGTTGCTACTTTATCACTGTAATTTTGCTACTGTTATGAATCAGGTGACCCCTGTGAAAAGGTCGTTCGACCCCCAAAGGGGTCAAGACACACAGGTTGAGACTGCTGCTTTAAATCCTATAATTGGTCATATAACTATAGGTCATCAAAGCTTGGGAAATTGTTAGATCAGCTCTGGTTGCACAAATTCATGTATTTCAAGTGGAAACAATTTCTGTTGTTGTCTAAGTAAGACTCACCGTGCCTTCAGGTATCCCATGACTAGTAGAAAGCTAAAATTTCAACTTCCAAGAATTTGAGCTTGAAAATTTGTTCCTATTTCACCCCTACCCAACACTAATTCCTGAAAATTATGATATTGCTCTTTCCTGATGTTGTTGGAAACAAAAAGATTGATGGAAAATAGGTTTACTTTTTTTGGGGGGGTGGTGAACTAACAAAAACTATAGAATAAAATATTAAAGCCAAAGTAGAGAAATCAAGGCTTTGATACATTTTCTAGTCTCAACTCTGAAATGCCCTGACTAATTTTGAATCAGCCACTATCATCTATGATTTTTTTCTTTGATCAAAACAACACTAACACATGTGACTCATAGGGCTGTTATGTGACTAATAAAGAATTAGATATTAAAGAACTTGAAAAAGTATAAATGCTTGGAGAAAGTAACTCATTATTATATCATATTTAGGATATCATATTGCATTATATTATTATTGAATTATACTGCATTATATTTTATCATTTTCTTAGTACAAAATGGACAGTTTAATTTATAGTAATTGTAAGAAATTGTGGAAAACCTTTAGATTTTAGTACACAAACAATAAATTATGTGTTAACAGAATACTTCCATATTTTAAAGAAGCCACTAATAATTTCAACACAGCACTAGCTGTAGCAGAGTATATTTGACAGGATGAACTGGATTACAAGTTTTCTTTTCAATTGATTAAATTCCTCCAGCAAATCAATTTTGTAGCAATAGATATAAATCACTTAAGATGCTTAAAATGAGCATATTGACCCATCCATGCTTCGTTAATATCACAGTGTAGGCTGCCTATGGGGCACTGAATACTATACCTTGCATGATTTGACAGTGAATACTGCAGCATCACTCTCTACATCAGTCCACTAGGCTTCCACTTTCTTCAAGGAATGATTTTCTTATAAGTAGTATCAGCGCCTGAAGAGTAGGGCATATTTCAGGACATGTTGACCTTTGTTTTGTTAGCTTATATATACACAAATAATACGCATACACATCCTCATCACTCTTATACACAGTATATCATAGTTTAATATATGGCAAGGACATAGAATGATTCGGCTAATGACAGGTGCCCCTTTATATAATGATATTACCTGGAACAACATACTTATTTGGAATTTAGGGATCTGTCCTTAAATTTTCCGCCTTTGAGTATGCACACACATTCTGAATGCTCCTATAAATGTAGACTTTTCAAAGTACATTGCTTTCAAATTTCATCTGCTAACTAGAAAGTTCATTACAAGGTCAAGCTTTTGGAAAGCGATTTCAGAAATGCAAATTTGAAACTGTCTCTGGTGACTCTAGGTAATCATGTTAAACCTAGAGGGAGAAAAAGATAAAATTGGCTTTAAAAACCTTTTAGTGGATAAAAGCAAGCTACTTAAAAATGATAACCACTTTGAAATAAATATTTGATGATAAATATACAGTGTTATAATTTCAAAAAGAATAGGAAATGTTAGAAAATACTTCTCAAAGATACGGGTCAAAAATGAAATGAAAATTTCTAAAGCCTCTTTCTGACTGATGAAAAAAAAATTGCTCACCAAAATTAAAGGCAGAATTAGTCCTAATTAACTCCTTGGTTAATTTTTATTTAAACATAAATATAGTTTTAAAAAGATTAACAAAAGAAAAAATCCTCCAACAATATGTTTTTCTGTTAGTTATTGTACACTCAGTTATTGTAACAAAGAGTTCTTATAAATTCTAGGGTATTCTGGGTGTGCATAGACAAGGCAATCTTCATCCTTTACCATCTAACATGAAAGACAAGCACTGAAAGGCCATTGATAGAGTTGAAGCACAGACACTAAGAACAAGTTTGGAAACTCAAAATTTCTCCCCGAGGACAAATGTAGAAAATTTGGAAGGGGGCAAAAATTCAGAAAAGTATAATGGTGAAAGACTCAAAATGTAGAGAAGCTTAAAACATGGTGATCTGCAGGTTAGGTACCTGTCCTAAAGACAGAGCAGAAAGAGTTGAAGTGTATAAAAAAGATCCTGAGGATTTGTGGATATAATATTCTTTAACTCAAATATTTCGAGGCAAAGTCCAAGTCCCACAACACAAAGTATTTGTAATTTTGTTGATTTATAAATTTGAATATCATCTATGGCCGTCTGGAATGTTGACGAACACCATCCAACCACTGTATCTGAATTCTGTGCTTATCAATACTCTTCTTGTCTATAAATGAAATGATTAAAACTTTCCTCAAGAAAATATTTATCGCTGTTGTTATTTGCTATTAAGCCTGCTCTGGTTTGTGTTGACTTAGTTGTAACGGGAGAAAAAAAAAACGTATGTAACTCATCCCTATGTCATTTTCATGACCCTTGGTATGTTTGAATCTACTCTGGAGCTCTATGTCAGTCCACTTCACTGAGATTTCTCTTGTTTTCCTTGACCCCTTGCTGTACCTAGCAGACTGTACATTTCTAGTGATTTCTTTCTGATGATATAAGCAAAGAAAGTAAGTTCCAAAATGTCATGATACTCACTTAAAGAGGAGTATGGCTGAGTGGACGTCTTCTAAAATTATGTTCTTCATTACTGTGTATGTCTAGATTCAAATGTGATCTTCACAAATCCAAGTCAAGGAGACTTAGCATAACAACAACAACAACAACAAAACAACAGCCACTCTTTATGGCCCCATAGAGTAGGCCATGAGGTTACCAAAGCTTAAGACATACCTAAATAAATAAGCCAAAGACCGGCCTTCCATTCATAGATGAGAAAAGGTTAAAAACCCTCTCAATTTGGATTTCTTGTATGTCACACGTCATATTTTTCAAGGGGATATTGACAAAACCAGTATCACTAGAAAAGGAGACAATGTAAGGACAGGATGACACAAGGGAAAAAGTTATTTTGTTTTGTTTTGCTTAAATGATGATCTCTTTGAATGTGTCTGTGCTCTGTGGGGTAAGGAAGAAGTCAGCTGGAGAACCTCACTTACTCTGGCAAGAGTAGACACAACCCACTGAATTGGTGGGAAGCAAATTCAAATCAAGATGAAGACTACTTTTCGACAATTTACACTTGTCTGAAAATGGAATGAACTTCTTTTCCACAGAGAAAAGGTTGGCTCATGTCCTGTCCTCAGAAAGTCATCTTACTAATTATTCCTGAAATCAGCATTTAAAACACTTGGAACAAACTTGCTAAGTGTAGCCTTTTCTTCAAATCACAAAGAAAATTCAATGTTTCCAGTGGAGTTCGAGATGTTCTCACAGTGAAAATTGCACAAACTACAGGGAAAATGATTAATACTCATTATCAATCACTTGCAATGTTCCCATATTTTTGTCTCAATATTCAGAAAAAATAAAATTGCTTGTTCTGTTCTTTCAGCTCCCTGCTCCCTTCAGTGTGTTAATTTATCTCAGAAACTCCACTTTTCAAATTTAAAGGCCCATAATTATGATGTTTAATATTGATGGGGAAAGTAGAATGAATACATTACCAACAAAAATAAAAACATTTGCCTTCATTTAAAATACATGTCCTTTAGATATTCCTCATCTCTATAGCATTTTCTCTTTAGCTTAAAATCTGCTTTAGCCTACTTCTATTCTCATATACTCAGACATATTTTAAAAGATATATGGTTTCTGTTCAGACAGTCTTATGGATAAAAATCTACAGGGATTCACAATTAGAAGAAACATTAGTGATCATCACCAGGTGAACATTTATACTCAATACGATGACATGAATAAATGGTGTCATGTCCCTAATCCCTACCATCATCTTTTGGATATGCCAACGCAAATCTACTGCCGTCATAATGTTCTAATCTTGAGTTGCTGTGGTTTTGTACATCTTTTTTGGGAGAAGACAGCCTCCTCGTTATCTAATACTTAGGGTATATATAGTACTTGATCAAATTTCACTTAGTCAAAAGGTGTCAATTAGTCAAATTTACACTATTCCTTGGATTATTAAATAATTATTAAGTATAATGGAAATTTTGTGGAAATAATTCCTGATTCTCACTTGTACTAAATCTTGTCTCTATTGAAAATTTAACTCCATGTAGATCTCTATCCCCATTTTCTCCAACTCAGAAGTTGACTTAAGATAGTATTAAAATAGTTGAAAGATTTGGGAAAGGCCAACTTGACTTGTGGATTCCTGTGACTAGCCGTGGGGGTGATAGGAAGAAGTGACTTTGTTTTCTTGGTTGATTAGGTCTATCTTTGATTTTGTCTTTGGTGGGAAGTAATAATTTTTTTCCAAGGAAAAGACTACTGGTGTAGCTGTTTTTTCTTTTTCCTGGACCATGCAGTTTCTGATCTATTTGAATAGATTACAATTGTTCCTATTTTTCTATATTGTCAGTCCATGTCTGCATACTTTATATGTTCAAAGGGTAAAATACTTGAAATTGTTAGTTGGTACCATATTCTGCCTCAAAGTTTCTCCTAGACTGGTCAACTTGGAAGACTCATGGGTTTCTCAACTTAACCTAGGTGCTCTTTCATTCCTGCATTCAGATTTGTAGTAGCTCCTGTCACCCGTTTTCCCACTCTGGAATTCTGCTGTCATTTTAGCAGTGTGACATCAAGCCGGCCTGAAGAGAGGTCGAGTGTGGTTAATACACATCAAATGGCGTTAGCATGTTTTAGTTCTTAATTGTGGTCTCACTATTTGCTGATTTCATGAAGTGGAAAAGTTATTTAAATATAACAATTTTCTAAAGATGATAACATTAGCATCTCCCTCATGTTACTGTTGTTACATTTCCGGAATGGTGACCTTTCAAGAACAGTGCACGACATTTGTTCAGGACTTTCTTCATACCATCTGACAGTGAATGGACTACTCACCAGTTTTTAGCAAGTGTTCTTTTAAAAATCTATCCTCTCTGCATTTCAGCCTGTCCATCCTTGCTGCACTGGCTTAATGTCAGATCCCTATTTTCTTTTCATTGTATTCTCAACTGGTCATTTTGTTAAGCTTCCCTACATTGGTCTTGCTGCCCTTGACGTTGCTCATCCATTAGGTAAATCTGATCATGATGTTCTTCTGTACAGTGTTGATCAGATCGATAATCTTATATGACTCATCATTTAAAAACCTGGAGCACTTACTATTTTTTATGAGACCCTTCACGATTGATCTGCCTAAAAACTGAAACAGGATTATGTTTTGGGACCTTCTGTGTCAGTCAAACAGCATCGTGTTAAGATTGTAGGATTTTGGTGGTCTGGCAAATTGAATTCTGAACTATGTTGTGCCATCTTCTCCCTCTAAATAAGTATAATGTATATTGAAGAAAACATTGTATGCATATGTCTTGGAAATATGCATTCATTTACTTAAAATGCACATAATAAAGGAAGCAACTATGTTTATACAACTCAACTTGATTTGGTAATTTAATATTTTATCGTGGATATAGTTTCTTTAGTACAAATAGATCTAATAACTTTCAATTGTTGTGAATGTTGTTTAATCCATTCTCTATTAATGAACCTTTAGCTTGCTCACCTATTACTGTCCTCTAAACAATAAATTAATAATTTCCAATATATAGTTTTTCCATATCTGAATGTCAGTGGTAAAATTTTTAGAAGTGATATTGTTGTCAAAAGGTGAAAATATTTAAAACTTGTATAAATATATCCAAATTGTACTCCCAAAGGTAATTCCAACTTTCATTCCCCACACAGTACATGAAGACATTCCCAACACAGTACATGAGGACCTCCCCACAGAGTACATGAGGACATCCCCACACAGTACATGAGAACATTCCCACAGAGTACATGAAGACATTCCCACCACAGTACATGAGGACATTCCCACCACAGTACATGAGGACATCCCCACACAGTACATGAGGACATCCTACACATACATGAGGACATTACCACCACAGTACATGAGGACATCCCACACAGTTTATGGGGACATCCCACACAGTTTATGGGGACATACCCACACAGTACATGAGGACATTCCTACCACAGTACATGAGGACATTCCCACACAGTACATGAGGACATCCCCAGAAAATACAATATTCCTACTCTTCCTCACACAATATACTGTTAAATTCCAATCTGGATAATATCGATATAATCTGAAAATTCTAATTTACAAATGGTTCCTCTACCTACCGACATTATTTTAGTTTTCAGGAAAGTAGTACCCATACATAACTCTCTATAAAATGAATTTAGGGAAAACTATGTGGCTGGCTACTGCCATAGAATTTAGTTTTGGAAATCCAAAGGAGCATTTCTTCTCTGTCGCTGTGAGTTGGAATCAACTTGTTGGCTGTGAGTTTGGGCTGGATATAACTCGTTACATTTTTTTTTTCAACTTCAATGTATACAGCAATCCAACCACTTAGAATTTGGTTAAGCAGTGACAGGTTTGCTACAAAAATGGGAACATGACTACGAGCTTCTGTTTCAACACGTCGTTTTAGAGCTGTTAATATCAAGGGGAGATACCCCCCAAAACTGTGTTTATTATGTGTTGCCTGATACCATTTGATGTTCAGAAAGCCATCAATCATTTATAAAGAATGTCTAAATATGGACATGTTTCTTACTACCATGGTTAAGTGAACGTTAATAAAAATGCTTAATATGCTTCTTGTTTTTCCTTTTGTTATTTCTTTGTGGCAGAGTTAATAAGCCTTACTTCCTCATCATATTAACATACTTCTAAAAAGCACCAGAAAAGTGCTAAAATCCTCTGTTATTGCTCCCTGTGTCCATTATATTTATTTATGCTTATGTTTTTTTGGATTTTGCATGGTTACTAAACACTTTAAATTCCCCAAATTTAGCTTTTTAATCCTGTATTCAACTGATAGTTAATTTTGTTACTTCAGCTAAGTTGTTAATTTTGTTTGTTTTTATGTTGTTGTGAGAATTTTTATGATCTTTTATTTTTATTAGTATTATATATTTACTATATTTTTTAATCTCACATATTTTATAGTCTTTCTGGTAAGCAGAAACTTCTTTAATTATTATTGTTGAAGATTATAAAATAGATTCATTGTTTCAATATGTTCTCTAATATAAATATCCACGTTATAAGCTATTATAATAATTTGGTTTTTATTCTTAATATTTACAATCTTTCAATTAAATGCAAAGAAATCCCCTTTACATATACTATTTTCTACCTATCTCTCTACCTTCAAGTCAGTTCCCACTCACAGTGACCTTATAGGACAGAACAGAACTGCCCCCGTGAGTTTCTGAAACTCTTCAGACTTTCTGAGAGCAGAAAGCTCCATTCTCCTCCTGAGGAGAAATTGGTGGTTTTGAACTTCTGACCATGCAATTAATAGACCACTATGCAACCATCTACACCTCTAGGGCTCTTCCTTCTTACCTATAACCATCTGGTATTCAATTTTGTGTTTTTAAGATTAGAGTTTAGGAACTGGATCACTGTTAAGCCTTGAAGTTAAGGTTGGTTCTCCTAGGCTCTTCAATTTCTTTCCAGGCGCTAGTTTGCTTAATCCTTACTGATACAATTGGTGTCAGTATCATAGACAGCATAGCCCCCTCTCTCTCTCTGCCCCTCCCTCTGGGCTCTCAGAATGGTCTTGGTAATATAATTGGTATACAATTCCAACTATATTTTAATTATATTATTCATAATTAAAAATATGTATTTAAATATTTTATTCATGGGCCAGCTAATTCTGAAAAAATAAATGATCTAATTAGCTTAATTTATCAGACAATAAGCTGAGGCTTGGAAAACTTGAATATCTTATATTAAGCGAAACGTGTAAAAATAATCGAGCTGAAATTTAGCCAAGGTCTTCTCATGTCAGAACCCTGGGTCTTCCTACATTTCCTCTCTGCTCTCACATTTCACTAGAGATTACTGTGAATGCTATCTCAGATGATCAAGAACGGGGATCTTTATTAAAAGTTACCTCATTGAGAATGACAGCAGGTGTTCTTCCGAACACAGTTGATCTTATAAGACATGCTTCATTGATTTGTTTCCAAGATGTCTACTTATAAGAAACCAATGGTGTTTATTTCTGCTAAATAAAATAAAATGTAATTGCCAAGGAAAGTAAAATTTATGATGGTCACATCTAAGTAGTAAATTCCTGACCCTCAGAAATTTACAACAGGGAGGAACGTTATTACCTCTCATAATTGGAAACCTCAGGTGATATGCTTAGAACTTGATTTCAATCCCATTTTTTCCTTCAGAATTCTCATTATTGGTACATTCATACAAGTTTGTTGATTCATTGGTTGCTAAAAAGGAAATGGCAATGCGATCATTTTTTTCTCTGTATGAAATTAACTACAGCACACTCAGATTACATAATCTAAAATTGATAGCACAAACCATTCAACCTACATTTGATATTTCATTTTTTGACTAATTTATTCCATGGTGCTTAAATAAAGAGTAATCCATGTCAATCAGTAGAACTTCAGTAACTTGCATTGGTAGGGATGATCCTGTTGAAATTGACATGTCCGAATTGAAGGATATAATTTCTTTCAAAATTTCAACAATGGGTTCTTGCTAGTTCTGTTTTAGTAAGTAGATGAGAATGCTTAAAATAAGCCAAACCATGACATTAGGTAGATAGTATTCTTAAACTGCGTGAAAATGTTGTGTGAATGTTACGTAAAGCAACATAAGCAACTTTCACACTATCTACCACCAAATAACCACCCTCTACTCCAAAGTAATGGTTTATTTTGCTGAGTCACTTTTCTCATAGATGCTGAGACACTAGCCATAAAACGAAGTATGCTTGCAATAGAAGCAAAATTAGACTGATAATTAAGATTACCTATATTTATACTATAACTATCTACATTCCATGTCTTCAGAACAGCAATATGCTTTCTCTTTTCCTAGAAAATATTTTTTGCTTACCTTTCTAAAAATATATTAAGGAGGTATTTGCTTTTATAAGTGTTTCAGTACTTCTCCCTTATTACTTGTGATCGTTGCAATGACTTAATTAAAGGTTTTGGTGCTATTTTGGGGGGGACAACAGATAATACAATACCAGGCAGTCTAGTTGCAAAGAAGCCAGCAACATGAAAATAAAGTAAATTTTGAAAAAGTCGGGAACAGCTACTGTAAGTTATAAACTTTTAAGCTTTTTGACTTGGATTTGATGGACTACTCCAATGAGGAAGAGCCCTGGAAGCAGGGGGGTCCATGTGCTCAGCTGCCAACCTGAAGGTCAGTTGTTTGACCCCCACCGACCTCTCTGGAAGAGAAAAAGGTGCAAGTCCATTTCCATAACGATTATTGTTGTTCGTAGTTGGATCAAGCTCATGGCAACTCTGTATAGCAGAAGAAACATTTCCCAGTCCTGGGGCACCTGCACGACAGTTGGGTTGTTTAAGTCATTGTTGCAGCCATGTGCCAGTCCATCTCAGTGAGGGTCCCTTTTCCCCCTGACCATCTATTTTACCAAGCATGATGTCTTTCTCCAGGGACTGGTCTTTCTTGAGAACAGCTCCAAAGTACATGGGAGCAAAACCTTACCATCACTTTCCAAGAGCATTCTAGCTTCACTTCTTCCCAGACAAATTTGTTCATTCTTCTGGCAGTTTCTGGTATATTCAATATTCATTCAATATTTTTTGCCAATATCAGAATTGAAATGCATCAAATTTACTTCAGCTTTCTTAATTCATTGCACAGCTTTCGAAGATCTATGATTTCGTTGTTGTTTGGTGTCATCCCTTGGTTCCTGCTCAGAGCCGCCTTGGGTACCATCCAGTGAGATGCTGGCCTCTCCGCCATCTTTTGTTATGTTTAAACCCCTGGTTTCAATCTGTCTTATTGAGGGTCTATCTCTTTTTCACTGACCTTCTACTTGACCAAGCATAATGTTCTCTTCTAGGGACTAGTTCTTGCAGATAACACGTCCAGAGTTCATCCTTGTTTCTGTGGAGCATTCTCGCTGTGCTTCATTCAGGACAGATTTGGTTCTTCTCCAGGCAGTCTCAATCGTCTTCACCAACCCCATAACTCAAATGCAGCAACTCTTCTTTGCCATCCTTATTGATTGTTCAACTTTCGCAAGCACTAGATGATTGAACATATATCATGCCTTGGGTCAGACACACCTTACTCCTCATTTTTGCTTTCTAACATTTTACATTCTCTCTTGGAGCATATTTTCCTAATGCAACATGTCATTTAATTTCTTGACTGCCAATTTCATAGACATTGATTGTTTAGCCAAGTGAAATGAAATCCTTAACAACTTCAGTCTTATGTCCGTTTAGCATTATGTTGTTTTTAGGCTAGTTGTGAAAAAAAATGTTTTTTGCTTTCCTTATGTTTAATTGTAATTTATACTAAACCTGTACGTACTCTTTCACCTCATCAAGTGCTTCAAGCCCACTTCAGTTTTAGCAAGCAACGTTGTGTCATCTGCATATGACATGTTTTCATGAGCTTTCCTCTAATCTCAATGTCAAGTTATTCTTCGAATGTCAGGTTATTCTTCAGCTCTCAGATTACTTGTTCAATGAACAGAATGAGTAATTATGGGGAAAGGGTACAATCCGGATACACACTGTTCTTGCTTTTAAACCCTGTTTTGTTTGAAGAACTGCCTCTCTATCTAAGTACATGTTTTGTATGAACACAATTACGTGTTATAGAATTTCTATTCTTGGCAATACTATCCATAATTTTGGTTGATACACATATTCATAGGTACTTGTTAACAACATATATACAAATGTGGTATTCTTTGCTTTCAGTCAACATCCCTCTGACATCAACAATGATATCCCTCATTCCATGTCCTCTTCTATAGCTGGCTGCCATCACTCATAATTCCCTGTTGATGTACTACTCCAACTGTTTCTGAATAATTTTAGCAAAATTTTAGTTGTGTTTAATGTTGATATTGTCCAATTATTTCTGCACTCTATTGGGTAATTTTTGTTTGGAATGAATACATATATGAATTTCTTCCACACAGATGAGAAATACTTCCATCATTGCATGCATTTGTGGAAACTTCTTCATTGGTATTCCAGCAATTCTTATAACATGTTCTTTTCCCAATGCTTTTATGAAACTTGGACTTCTTCCCTCATTACCATCATTTCTTGTTCTTATGCTAATTCCTAAAATGAAGTTGCATCCAATTTTTTTAATATAGTGACTGTGCAGCCATTCCATCTTCCATTGTAGCTCACTATCTTGTCAATAGAATTCTTCAATATTGCAACTTGAGGCTTGAACTTCTTTTTTTTTCAGTTTGAAAAATTCCTACTTTGTTCTTCAGTTTTTATTTCTAATGCCATACCTGTATACATTTCAATTCAATGTTTTCTTCTCAAGCTGTCCTTAGAGATCTTATATTTAGCTCCTTTTACTTCATTTTTTCTGTTTAATTTAGTTATATGTTCAATATCAAGTATTGAAACCTCCCTTTGTTTTTTCATTGTTGTATCTTTAATGACATTTTGTATTGCTTCGTGTGTGCAGTCCTTGATGTCATTTCATAACTTTTGTGGTCTTTGCTCATTTGTGTTCAATGCATCAAGTCTGTTCTTGAGATGGCTTCTAAATTCAGGTGGGATATACTCTGGGACTAAAGTCTAGGTTGGACTTTGGCTCTCATGGATCTGTTTTAATTTTCTTAGTGTCATCTTAGGGTCAGTCGTCTCTTTCAACATCAGCCCCTTACATTGATCTGACTGATGACACTGGTGTTCTCCATCATCCTTTTCTAAAGTCATTTTGACTCCTGTGCATTCTATCTGGAAAGCTCTCTGTGTGTGACCACCCTTTTATGTTGTTGGGGGTGAAAAAGGATATTTGTAATCAATAAGTCTTTGGTCTAACAAATTCTGTCATGTGATCTCCATCGGTATATATATTACCAAGACCATGTTTTTCAACTCCTGATCCTACTTTATTTTCAGCTTGCAAATTCCAATCACCAGTATTGGTTACTGCTTCTTAATTACAGAGTTGATCAATTTCAGTCACAGAAGTTAGCAAAATCTTCAATTCCTTAATCTTTGGCATTATGGTTGGTATAGAATTTTGAATAGTAACCATATTAACTGATCTTCCTTGTAGGTGTTTAGATATCATCTTATCAGTGGCAGCAATGTTCTTCACCATGGATTTGATGATGATTGAAACATCATCCCTCTTCAATTTGACATTACCAGCATAGCAGACCTTCTGGTTGGCTGATTCAAAATGGCCAATTCCAGCCCATTTCAGCTCACTGATGCATAGGAAATAGATCTTCAAGCATTCCATTTAATATTTGAGAGATTCTAATTTTCAAAATGTGATTATAAATGAATAGTTTCAGGAATTTCTTATCATTTAAAATCTTGACATTTCAACAAGTAAACCTTTGCTCAATCCACATAGAAGCTTTGCACCAATCCACTTGATTGAGATCCACACTACTTTTAAGACTTCGATCTTCACTAGTCCTATTTTGATTGCCTTCAGACCTGAAGGCTCCATATTCTGGCACTCTATGAGCTAGTGTTTCATTGATATTTATATGATTTTCACAGGCTAATTTTCAGAATTAGATAGCCAGTCTCTTCTCTTCCTCTTTCTTAGTCTGGAATCTCTGTTGAAACTTTTCTACAATGGGTAACTCTTTTGCAACTTGAAAAACCAGTGCCATCTCTTAACACAAAACATTCCGTAAGACAAACAGATAGATGAGAGGTAACCATCAACTTTCTATCCATAAATATTACAGTCTTGAAAACCATGGAGGACTTTGTATTCCAATAAAGAGTTACAGTATGGAAAACTCACAGGGGCAATTCAACTCTATCCTGCAGGGTATCCGTGAGTTGGCATCAACTCGATGGCAGTGAGATGTGGTTTATTGTGTAATGAAGTGAAGTATACAATTCCTGACTGTGATACTGAAAAGTATGACTGAGAAAAGGGGATATTTTGAGGGAAAACGTGATGTTTTACAGTTTTATCCATACTTTAGGAGAGGTGGCTCTTCATAGAATAACCCCATATGCTGCATTGGGTTGGCACAACGTAAAACAGAAGAAACACAGTGAAGATTATTTATTAGTTATCTTATTCCACCATTTGGCATTTGAATTGTTTTGATTTTTTTACACTTGTCAATTTTTTTTCACTTTAACCATTTTATTAGGAGCTCTTACAGATATAACATTCCATAGTTCAATCACATCAAGCAATATTGTACAATTGCTACCACAATCAGTTTCAAAATATTTTCTTTGTTCTTGAACTCCTTGATATCAGCTCCCCCTTATCCCCTTCCTGCCCCATCCGACCCACAAGGAACTCTTTTTTCACCCTATAATAGATTGCTTTTTGTTTGTTTTGCCATATCTTACACAATCCATTATAGCTAACAATGGGGTTATATAGTCATCAATGCTATCAGGTCCCTATTTCTCTCTCCTCCCCCATCTCTCACTGTACTCCCAGGGAACCATCACTCAGTTATTGTTTCTGAAGAGTCTATCTTGGCTTTCATTTCCCAAACTATCTTCAATATACAAATTATCAAATGCAAATCTTACATAATTAAGGAGCTAGAACAAATAAAAACCATAATAGTAAGGGGATGAAATATTAAAGAACTAGAGGATGGTTATATGATTCAGCAATGCTATACCACACCCTTCCATGTGGCCCTTCTGAAAGGGGTTTGGGTCTCCACTACATCCATGCCGCTTCACATCTATTTGGTTTGCTTGTTTTTGAACTTCTGGTACTTTTCCTGTCAACACCTCATAATCACACAGACTGGTGTGCTTCTTCCCTGTGAGCTTTGTTGCTTCACTGCTAGATGGCCACTTGATTAACTACAAGCTTTTAATAGTCCAGATGCTATCATTTTTAATAGCCAGGTCCTATCAGCTTTCTTCATCACATTTGCTTATGCACCCATTTGGTCTTCAGAAATCTTGTCAGGGAGATGAATATCATACAATGCTACATTATTAGAACAAACTGTCTTTTACTGAGGTAAGATTTAAGTAGAGACCCAAAGTCCATCTGTTTACCTATTGCATTTGCATATAAATACATATATTAAAAAGTACACATATATACATTTTTGTATTTTCTCTAATTTTTCCCTCCTGCCCCTCTACCATGCTTACTCATGGTTCACCTCTCAGTAATTCCTCTGAAAGACAACTCAATAGATCAAACATGACCAGAAAAGCTACACACTCCTTACCATCAATGTTAGAACACGAAATGTCCCCCTGGTTCCCCAATCCCCTCCCGTGCCCCCCAGAAACTGTCCAACCAGTCACTGTCTCCGTAAGATTGCCTACCCTGCCTTTCTTGTATAGATAAACACAAAGCAAACAAATAAACAGTCACAAGCCTAAAAGGTGTCCTGACATAGAGCAGGTAAATAGTTCTCTGTTAAATAGAGAGAAGGGCGTGTTAGAAGCCACCAGTTCAGGCGAGCTGCATATCCAGGGACCCACTTGTCTAGCAACACATACACCCTTTTCATCTTCAGCATTCGTGTCAGAAAGTTGAGCATCCTAGACGTTCTCATTGCTACTCTGGCAGCCAGACATGCAGCAGTCTAGTGGCCCAGTCCCATGCCCACCTCCGCCCAGTAATGCCTTTGATATTCAATTTGGCCCACTTGTGAGTAATCTCCAACCAGTTCAGAAGGAGTACTAAGTGCTGCCCTCCGAGTCAGAGGTCTATGATGATAATACTTTGGGGAATTCGTGAGTTTACCATCACTGGTCTGTTGTACTCTCCTCTTGATTTGCCCCCATGTGTGCAAGTCAGACCAGCTGTTCTCCCCGAGCTATATCTTAATATAATAGTTTTTGGTGCCTACTAAGCAATTTTTCCAGTGCTGTGCCTTAGTTATATTAATGGTAAAATGAACAGGGTTTTGTTTGGAATTGATACCTAATGGGAAATATAATAAAGTAAAAGATAACACAAATCCAGTGGGTAAAATTCATTGAATAAGAAAGAGTACATCTAACTAAGATTATGGTGGTTGAAATTTTCCAAAAGAAAAGTATGTCACTGCTGAAATAATTGGTAAGACTAAGTTCAGAGGGGAAAAAAATGATTCTAGTCAACCAAGCAATCCCTCCTGGCACCACTTTGTTTGTCAGAGTTTAACCCGGGTGGTATAGCGGGTCGATGTTGGGCTACAGTCTGAGTGGTCAACAGCACCAGCAGCTGCTCAGGAGAAAAGCTGGACTTTCTCTCTACTCCTATAAATAGGTACAGTCTCAGGAGTCCACAGGGTGCTGTTATCCGTCAGCTTTGACTGGATAGCTGTGAGTTGGTTGTTTTTTTTGGGGGGTTTTTTTTGGTGTTGAGTTCTAGTGGCTGATTTTTGGAAAGTAAATTGTCAGAACTCTCTTCCAAGACACCTGAGTGGACTTCGACATCCAACATTTTGTTTAGCAGTCTGACATCTTAACTGTTTGTACCTCTGGCCCCTCCATTCTAGTCTAAATGAACATCATGTAATTGTAGTCTTTGATTGAGAAATGGCTATAGGGATCAATGAAATTGTACAAATTTTCAAATTATTAAAAGATGGTCAGCCTTGGTTAAAAAAATAGATGTGAGAGTAAGGATAATGAAGGAGATGGAATATTAATAATGACACAACTATTGGACTTAAAAAAAGGAAACATTGTTATATATAGAAAAGCTGCATCCATTTTTGAACAATTTGACATGATTTCAGACAATTGACTCAGACATTTGCAGTCAGGAGAATGATCTGATGGGGATGAAATCAGGAAGCAAGGACAGGAGGAAGAAAAGTATGAAAGTGAACAAAGATAAGTCTTGAAAACTAGTATTTAAGAGATTGAGGGTCAAAAATCCAAATCATACCATAAAGGAGTGGCCAGGAGTTACAGAAAACAGCAATGTGACCATTAAACTAAAAAAAAAAAAAAAGATAGTGTTTACTTAAAAAAAAAAAAGCTGATGTTTTTATACCCAGCTAAGTTATTGATTAAAGGTCAAAGTCAAATAAAGTTCTTTCAGCCAAAAAAAATCTAGACTAAAATATAATTGTACTTAGAATTTTAGTGATATTGCTCAGCTCTCTCCCATTGTACTTCCCAATATTGTCTCTGAGTGTCCATGGCCATTTATGTCCCCAATCTCTAATATATGGCATCTTTCTTATTCACCCAGCAGTTCCCAGCCTATGTCTTTATTCTGGTTGCCATAAATTGCAAGAATTTTTGGCCACTTGCTGTGGCAGGTTTTCTTTCTTTAGTATAATTTAACTTTCAGGTTAGTTTAGGTTATGGTTAGAGTATTTTCAATATAAAAACATGTCCTGAAAATATATCTTTCCTATTTCTCATTAGCTCCCTCTCCTATTTTGGGAACATTCATTACTTATTCTAGTACCATTCTTGATCCTCTTCTTGACCATTCCTCTATCATTGCCTCTCTTTTTAATTTTTTCATTTTCTTCCTTCAGGAAGATTTCCTCATTTTATTTTTCTATGTTTTCATTGATTTTATTTCTCTTAGCTATGGCATTTAAAATTTTTGTCTTTTTTTAGTATCCAATTTCTATTCAGGGGGCTAGTTTTTATTATCTGGCCACGAATACTCAATTATCCTATCATAAATTCAGTAATTGCTTTTATGTCTGTGAGGATATCAAGTTTTATAATATTGGAGCTTGTTCATGTATTTCTCTTCCTCCCTGCCTCATGACAATTTCTCCATGTTGTTTTTTTGTTGGCTTGTTTTCTTTTAAATCATTTCAGACTGGCAACTTTCCTTTCATGCGTTATTATTCTTAACTTTTATTTCATAATTAAGAATGAAGATTTAAATCAAAATGACTAATCAACTCTTTTAGTAACTCTATTTTTTTTCAAAACCATTTTATTGGGAACTGATACAGAGATCATATCTTTCCATAGTTCAATTGCATCGAGCAGTAGTGTACACATGCTTCCCCATCCATTTCAAAACATTTTCTTCTTTCTTCAACACCGTGACATAATAACTCCCTCTTCATGTAATGCGAATTTAAATGCAATCCTCTATTAAAAGAACACATATATTTCTAATATGCTACAATCTTCACCTCTAAACCAGTAAACTCATGAATAACAAATAGATGTTTTCTTAGTTAAACATTTGATAAGTTCTCACATAGCAGATCTCTTAAAGAACTGTTGATTAAACCAGTAGTATCAACTCTTTTAATTTTCAAGTGGTTTTTTAACCTAAAGATTCCAAGTGCATATAACTGCAATGATCAACATGCTTATCTTTAAAAAGAAGTGTGCTGGGTGGGGACATGAATTACCTGCGTGTCCTAGATCTTCTTTGCTGTTCTTTTTCACTCAGACTGCAGAGGAAGTGCCTTTAGCAAAAATAATACAAGCAGTACTGATAGTGGAGATGGGAGCAGCTGGAGAACTGTCTCATTTCCCAGAAAACAAAAATAAGTGTTATAATGTCATGCAGGTATTTGGCTAGTTCCAGGTTGTTTGCTTCTCAGACTAATCTCTCTTGCTCTTTGCCTTTAGGTCATATTTTCCTCATTTTTCCTTGTCATTTTACCAGCATTTGGTCTTTATTCATCACAGAGGAAATCATTGTACTTTATGATTAGAAACCATATATATTTACATAATACTATATAAACGAAATAGTGTAATTCTTTTACTTTATATGTGATAGGGTGAAATTTATGATGCTAATTTGTTGTTACAAAGTATACCCTCATAAAAGAAAATTCATTTCCTTTTTTAAATTTTCTAAACTAAGTCACAATTTGATACCTGAAGTACTGAGACATTAAAATGTGAAAACAGACAAAACCCCACCACTATGCTTGCATTCTAACCAGGTAAAGCACATAAATCAAAGGGACTAGGAAATTGATGTCGGTGATATTTAGATAATCTGTCAGGTAAGCACTAGACGCGCGTAACCAACCGCAAGGTCAATGGTTCAAACCCAACAACTGGCATAAAGATGAGGCTAACTACTCCTGTGAAGATTTGAAGCCTCAGGAACCCAAGACAAGGTCGCTATAAATCAGAATCAACTCAATGCCAACGGCATATGGCAATGGGTTGGGTGAGTGGTCCTACGTAAATTCTGCTTCAAAATGAAGAGCTAAACTAGTTTTCAGTTCTTTACTTACAAGGAATGCTCTCTAGTAAAAAATAAATGGATGCAACCAAAAAGGAAAAACAGAACAAACCATGATTTTAGTAGATGAAAGACAAGTCAAATGATAACTACAACTGGTCAATAAGCACTGTGGTTTAGGAGCAATTTTCTGTATGTTACAAATGAACTATAGTCTATGTAACAGTGAACAAAATAGTAACTCATGATTGGAATAAAACACCCAGAAAGTCTAATCCTATCTACCAAGCTCCAACCTTGCCATTAAATTCACAAAAGTGAATTTTATTACAATTGAATAGATTCTCTCCAAGTGACTGTTGCTGCTTCTATTTCTCACTTTGGACACTCGTGTTGCTCTCTTATTGAGAGAATTCTAGTTTGTACTCCCGAGTCAGATTAAAAAACAAAACAAAACTCTTCTCTTGTCAGTCTATGAGAATTAATATATAAATAACATAATTAAATAAAACAAAGGAAAATATATCACTTCTAAACCAAAGACAAGACTTTGATGACTATGAGGAGGCCATGGACGGGGGGCAGGATCAGGGAGAGGTGAGAGATAGGTTACTGAGGATGGTGAGAGGAAAGGTAGGTGGGAAAGAACCCCATATATATGGAGAGTTTGACAGGATTTTGTTGATTTCATTTCTTGAGATGGCTGTGTAAATATATACAGTGTGCTTCTTTAAAAACTAAACCAAAAAATCCCTCTAGAATAGATTCCTGATCCATCAAACCTAAAAAGTAGTCTGCTCCTGTTGCCATTGAGTCACTGCTAACTCATAGTGACCTCTGTGGGTTTCTGAGACTGTGAAAGGGCGTAGAAAGTTGTTCAAGGAGCTGCTGGTGGTTTTACACTGCTGACAGTAGTATTGCAGCCCAAGGTGTTACCACTACACCAACAGGGAGCCCAGTAGCTTTCTGAATGGCTAAACAACAAAAAAGATCTCGTTATAACACTAGAAGACAAGGTAGAAATGCCCCGTGGATTCCAAGACTGTCACACTCTCCATGACTGGAAAGCCTCATCTTTCTCTTATGGAGTGACATCTGGTTTCAAACTGCTGAGCTTGCTGTTAGGAGTGAGCCACCCAATGGGTATTAGTGCTGCTACATTAAAGCTAGATAAGATGTAATTGATCTCTAGCTTAAGTACTGCCAATTGGGTTAGAAATGAAATATATTCCACATTTAAAAAATTATCGGTCATAAGTATTATGAAATATTATTTTAGAATGAAAAGTCAAAGGAAGTCCTAAACAAGAACTATGCAGACCAGAGAACAGTCATGATCTATGGATAGCCATGAGGCATCTGGTGCTCTCTATCTCATCCAGTTAAAAATACCGCCTATCTGGGTTCCACCAATGTTAGACTAATTGTCAACAAAGAGCCCAAAGGATAAATATGCGCTTTGGAAAAGAAAAACAAGAACTTGCAAAAATGCATCACATGGCCAAATCTCATGCTTTTTTTTTTCTTTTTTCAGGATTACATTTTAGGAAAGTGATCTAAAAGGCAGAATTAGAGAATCACATGTACCCTAGAACGTCTAGATTTATATTGCACACTGTTTTCCCAAACCATACACTGATAGCCATCTCACTCTCACTGTGACGGCCAGTGCAAGTTACACCAACACTTTGCTCGGCTTCCTTTCCTGAGCTCAAGTTCCTGAGTGACAAAGTAACACATTCTTTAGATTTGGGCACAATGATTTGGGCTATCTTCATAATCATTAAGTGACTGTCTATTTTACTCCAATGTATAAATTATTTTATGTTCTTTGGCCATTTAGAGCAGCGGTTCTCAACCTTCCTAATGCCACAACCTTTTAATACAGTCTCTCATGTTGTGGTGAACCCCCAGCCATAAAATTATTTTTGTTGCTACTTCAAAACTGTAATTTTGCTCCTGTTATGAATCAAAAGACCCTGTAAAAGGGTTGTTCGACCTCCAAAGGAGTCGCAACCTGAAGGCTAAGAACTGCTGATTCAGAGGTTATTTGCTTTGAATGAGTTTAAAAAAAAGGAAAAAACAATTGAAACATCTTCATATTGTTAGAAAAATTCTCTGTGTGTTCTATATTTAATTTGTGTTATTAATGCTGTGGGAATTCGAGGTCATAAATTCAAAATAGTTTCTAGTGAACCTTCCGGTCATTTTGTGGGTATGTTACAACATGTAAAGTGTCGTGGTATCATCCCTTTCCACACCGATAACATACATTGACAGTATACTAGGAGTGTAACATGACATACGCAGAGGTCATGAATTATTTAAAGTGACTCATCTAGCCAAAGCCTCAAATTCCTACCAAACAGCTTATCGCTTGTGGGTCTGGTATGAAGATGAAGAAAGATACTGATAGGATTGCCTTGTGAGTAACTCCAGGATTCCCTGGAATGCCATCCTGCTGTGTATAAAAGGATCCCTCTGAGAAGCAGAAGAAAACTCATTGCTAGCAAGATCCAGGAGTGATACTGTGAACCTCCTGGATCCTGTGCAGTGAACTCCTGGATCCTGTGCAGTGAACCTCGTGGATCCTGTGCAGTGAACTCCTGGATCATGTGCAGTGAACCTCGTGGATCCTGTGCAGTGAACTCCTGGATCCTGTGCAGTGAACTCCTGGATCCTGTGCAGTGAACTCCTGAATCCTGTGCAGTGAACTCCTGGATCATGTGCAGTGAACCTCGTGGATCCTGTGCAGTGAACTCCTGTACCCTGTGCAGTGAACTCCTGGACCCTGTGCAGTGAACTCCTGGATCCTGTGCAGTGAATCTCGTGGATCCTGTGCAGTGAACTCCTGGATCCTGTGCAGTGAACTCCTGGATCCTGTGCAGTGAACTCCTGGATCCTGTGCAGTGAACCTTCTGGATCATGTGCAGTGAACCTCCTGGATCAACAGGACAGCTAGATCATCAGAAGAGCAGCATCAGAACCAGGAGTCAGAGCACAGAACAGAATGTGGACTTCCCAACCCACTGAGCAACTAAAGCTGAGTGCTTTTGTGCAGGAGACCGGCTTGCAGACAGGGGTGCCTCTGGGCACTTCATTGGGGAGGCTAGGCTTCCTGACCAATGACCTCATTACTGAATGTGTGGGGGCTGAGGCTTCCTAGAATGAGGTGCCTCTGGGTACTTATTCAGGAAGCAGGGTGTGCTGCCCCAAGGAGCTTTAGCTTAAAGCCTTCAGGTTGAGGCTTCCAACAGAGCAATGGGCCCCTTCAGGCATTTATTAGCAAGCCTAAAAGAAAGATATCCTAATAAATAACTATCCTGAGAATTTCTCACTGGCATTACAACTTGTTAACTTCCTTAATAAACTCTTAATCATGTTGTCTGTGAGTCCTGTGTAGCCATTGCAATGGCTATTATAACCCAGAAAGGAATAATAGAGAGCACTAATTAGGACAACTCAATGTATTTTATAATGTTAATGGCTCTTTAGATGAGAGTTATAATATCATTAATAATAATTAAATTGAAACAGAGATTACAGATGAATAGATCATTTCTAAGTAATTAACTATACATGATCATGAATCACCATATATATGCTTAAAACGTTTTCCATAAAGTGAATGAAGATTCTCTTTCTGCACAGATCATGCGCACCCCTCCATAGTTAGTCATATCATCATTCTATCGGTATCAAAGATTGCCCAATTCCTTCCCTTGCTGTCGGTGTCAAAGATTGTCCAATTCCTTCTCTTGCTGTTAGTTGAGCTGATTCCTTAGAACAACCCTGAATAGAATGATAAAGAACAGTGGGGTTTTAAGACTGATGCCATTTGCTTGCTTAATTTCTGCCATCAAATTAAATGTTTGCCATTATAGGGCCAATAACATGTTTTCCTAAAAAAAAAAATCAAGCAATAGTTTGTTCTGCCAATCAGATTAGGAAATGTGTTTCTTTCTTCCAGTTAATAATTTTCCTATCAAAAAATAAGAATCTTTTGATGCTAGTAGGCATGAAGAATCATTTAAACAGAATATGGTATATATATAGTCACGGCAAACAGAACAGAGCAAGGAATGTGTATTCCTTTTTACTACTTGCCATTGAGTCTGCAAGGTCTCACGGTCACCCGTGTGTACCAGAGTAGTACTGTGCTCCATTGGGCTTTAATGACACTTTTTGGAAATACATTGCCAGAACTTTCTTCTAAGGTGATTCTGAGTTGATTTGAGCCTCCAGCCTGGTGGCTAGCAGTTGAGTGTATTAATAGAGTGTACAACCTAAAGTCTACTCCTATTAGTCAGAGGAAGAAGGCCATAAGAGCATGAGAGAAGCTTGGTTGTTCTCTAATGTGGCATCATGGTGAGATACATAAAAAGGTGTAAAAACTGATGCTTGGTCATACCTCCAGAACTTCCCATTTAATTCACATAGTGTATAACCTGGCCCTGAGAAATGTGTATCCTTCTGGGAGATTGCAGCAGTAGCAGAGTTTGAGACTTTAAAGCCGATGCAAACAGATGGTTTGTTCCACTGCTAAATAAAAGACCGTGGGTTTGAGTGCATGTAGAAACACCTCACGAGAAAGGATGGGAGCGCTACATTAGCGAGTTCAGCTACTGAACAACCCAAGGAGTACAATCCTCTTCTATGGCCCAGGAGGTCACCAGGAGTCTGAGTGGGTTGGATGGCAACTCCATCACTGGTAAAGTTAGAGACCGAGTAGTCTGAGTCCATGCCCCATTCTTATGCACGTGCACATCAATGAAGGAATTAAAACCACTCTTGGCTCTCATGAAGGGGAGAATATATATATATATATATATATATATATATATATATATATATATATATATATATATATATATATATATATATATATGTGTGTATATATATATGAACTATAATTAATGCTAAAAATCAATCTGATCGGATTAAGTACTTCTCAAAACAAAGCCCACATGGAAGAAGCACAGCAGCCTGCGTGACCATGAGGTGTCGATGGGATCAGGTAGCAGGCATCTAAGACCCAGAACAAAATCATACCAATATGAATGGGGAAGGGGGACCTGGAGTGGAGACCCAAAGCCCATGTGAAGACAATTGGACATCCCCTTACATAAGGGTCACAAGGAAGAGAGGAGTCAGTCAGGGTGCAGTATAGCACCAATGAAGCATGCAACTGCCTTATAGTTCTTTAATGCTTCCTCCCGCCCACTATCATGACCTTAATTCTAATTTACAAATCAGGTTAGACCAGAGCATGCACACTGCTACAGATAAGAGCCTACAACACAGGGAATCCAGGACAGATAAACCCCTCAGGATCAACAATGAGAATAGAGATACCAGGAGGGTAAGGGGAAGTAGGGGGATAAAAGAGGAATTGATTATAACCCCCTCCCAGGAGGACGAACAACAGAAAAGTGGTTGAAGGGAGACAGTGGAGGGTTTAAAATATGAAAATAATCATTTATAATTTATCAAGGGTTAATGAGGGAGGAAGGGGAGGGAAGGGAAAGGAGGAAAAATGAGCTGATATCAAGGGTCCAAGTAGAGGGAAAATGCTTAGAAAATGATAATGGCAACATATGGGCAAATGTGTTTGACACAGTACATGAATGTAAGGATCATGGTAAGAGTCCCCAATAAAAGTATTTGATTTTTTTTAAAAGAAGAAGAATTAAGCATTTTTCATGTCTGCCAGACTTATAGCTGAAACAGTCAACTCTCCAAGAGGCTTCTTGCTGATCTCATTGTCCCTACTAGAGCCAAGAAGGTTTATTTAATTTTTTTTTTTCAGTATGGCCCAGTGCTTTGTGTCAAAGAGGGAACTAAGGCTGATTTTCAAGTACCCTTCTGGACAAGGCTGGGAAGCAACCAGAGGAGGCAGAGGCAGGGGAGGTGGCTGCTGCTCTCCTCTACTCCAGGGCTCTCCCTGTAGGGACCCAGTGCTGCCACCAGACACGGGTAGGGGGAATGCAGAAAAGAGGTTGAAACAAGCTTGGTGTCCGTTGCCTTGCTGCTGCTGCTGAGCTCCAGCTAACAGAGAAGCTGTTTGTCTCCAGTCTTTGGCCTCAGATTCCAAGACCTCAAAGACCAGCAGCGCACATCCTGCTTCCATATGCATGTGAGTAGCAACATTCTAGGGACAAGGACATGAGCATTCACTCCTAGCAATGAACTTGATCCCTGACCCTGCTGGTTGTCCAACCCCAGAACCAACACTGGTACCTTTAGTCCACTGGCTGATCTCAGGTCCACTCACACGCCAGCACTCACAGATGAGCCTAAGTCTCCAGAGCACTGTGGGGCTGGGTAACACAACCGTTTCTAGTACCTAAGCTACAGGGCCTTCTGGATGACCTCTTCCTCTTCGGGTACCTGCATTTTTACATAACAACCTGATCTTTAGATGCTAACCATGTCCGTAAGTTAGAAGTGTATGTATTGTCTGTGAGTCCTATGCATCCAGTGTAACAGATTAGCAAAGGCAGGCAGAGGAAGACAGAGGGTATGGATGTCAGAATTGGTTGAAAGCTTGAGAGGAGGCTTTGTTGCCATTCAGAAAAGTCAGCCTTGGGCAGATGTCGGTGATTCTGAAAGGAAGTCAATTGTCTCTGCCTGGCCACAGTTCACAGGGTTGAAATCGCAAGCAGGCTTGGATGTGTTTTGTAGACACCATCTTTTCATCAGAAAATGAAATCATTTTATAACACAACATAAATAAGGCAAAACAAAAGAATACAGGGAAGCAATCCTTAAGGGATTCACTAGGTAGAGCCTCAAGCCTGAATTTAACTTCCCATTGGGTCTTATAGCCTGACACATTGCGGAACATATGAGAGTTGTTAGATGATGGGAATTTAACATATTTACCACGCCCCTGCATTATAATTGCCCTAGAAATGTATACTCTAATACTGGAAAATTTATTGAAATAAATGTTCGCTTTAGCTGTGAAGTTCTTCCTCTTGTTTGGATATTACTTTAGCTCGTGCAGTTTTAAACTGCCCGGCGAAGGGAAACAATCAGGAGTCTTGTACATTTTAACACGCTATTTCTCAAATGAATGGCATTGTTTTTATTGTCCTTTAGATGCAGACTCTCACATGTCATCCTATAAACTGTCAGTAAGGAAATGACAAACCTGAAACTACTCAAGCAGCATGACAGTTTAGCTTCAAATGAACATTTGAGGTAAAAATAATTCCTTTACATTCCTTGTCCCAAGCAAATGAATGCTGCCACTGTGGAGATGGTTTATAGAAACAAGTCAGCACAGATGTGCTTGATGCACTGGATGAATGTATGGATTGTGAGAAAGATGTAAGAGCCCCCCAATAAAAGTATTTTTTTTTAAAAAAGCAATTCAGCTTGCCAAGTATGCTCATTTTTTGTTATTTAGAAGTAGTGTAAACATTACTATCAAGCAATCTACTTGTCCAAATGAGCCTAACTAAAACAGCAATATAAATGAGAATTTACTTAGTTGATTGAGGACTACAAACACAACTGATTAAGCTTAGAACCCCTGGCATCAACTGCAGAAAGTATAGCCCTATTAGGTCTTTATTCTAAACTTGGCAAAGACCATGTAAGCTAGCTCTCCAACTGGGTTGAGATGGGCAAATTTGCATGAATGATGGTCAGAAGAGAAGCATTGTGCCATGTATATGTATACGTGTTTTGAACGATATCCTTTAATAACAGCACTTCCGTTTCCTCGAGCCTTGCTAGATAGTAGGTTAGAGTGAACTCAGATGTTAATTTAGTCACACATTTCAGAAGTCCATACTCTCTAAATAGGACTACTAGCTTGCTCACAAACATTTAGGGGAGAGGGCATCTCACCTGGACAAAGGAACACAACATTTCTCTTGTTATTTGTAAGCAAGCCCACAACGTGGCTGCATGTATGTGAGGGTCCAATGAGCTCCGCGGGTGTAATGGAAACCCCGGATTTTCACCATGAATCTGCTCAGCCGACTCTGTTGGTGATGCCCAGAACCTCTTTGCCTTTGAACACAGCAAAAATCCCTGCAAACTAAAGAGAAAATTAAAAAAAAGTCTTCCTTGATATAATAAAGAAATTAGAGATTATTTTTCCCTTACACCATCCATGGATCCTGCCCACTCTGAGAGTACTTCATAGGGATACATTCAAAGTCTGACTTAGGAACCAGAATTCTCATTCCCTTCCGATAATTGAGACATGTTGGAACTAGGCCAATATCCTCTTGCCTGACACCTTCTATGTGAGATTTTTTACAGGAAATATTTTAGTCTTTCCTCTGTCCTCTGGCACTTTCCATCCATGACCTCTCACACACACACTATACATTGGTACGTCTGATCTAGAGGAGTGTATCAATAAATATTTTTCCCCGAAGCCTCTTTCATTTCCTATAAAATTAAGGTTTAGTAGGATTTTGACACTAGTTTGATCTGCCTAATGTACCTTTTAGACTCAGTCTAATATTATGTGATTGTTTTTGATAGCTGTCATTGAGTTAATTTTGACTCAGTGCTCCCTTGCAATAAGGGTGAGCCTGCCCACATGGTTTTCCAGACTGTAAGCAGTAGCAGTAGTGTGTGTGTGTGTGTGTGTGTGTGTGTGTGTGTGTGTGTGCGCGCGCACGCACGGACATGCACGTTTGAAACGAACTCATGAAACATAAAATTACAATTAGTCATAGTTATTGAAGAGAAGATCCACTTACAGACGTTGTAAATGATCGAGTAGGTGAGAGATTGAAAAAAGATACTCCCACAGTTTCAATATTTCTTCCCCAAGATATTTATAAAATATAGCTGAATAAAACAATCACTTCACAGTGGAGAAATCCAGCTGACACCAACTTTACTAAGTGATCCAGATGAATATCAGCAGCAATAGGAAAAATGCCCATCATGAACCCAAACCAGGTGCCAAAGAGGGAATTCCAACTCATGGAGGCCCCAGGGGATTGCAGAGTAGAATTTTGCTCTGTAGGAATTTAAATGGCTAGGGTTTTCAGAACTGGATCTTTTTGCTCTTAGTTGCCTCTTTACTCATTCAAGCCAGCCGCCCTTCATTAGTAGCTATGAGACTCTCTGTGTTCTTGCCAACAGATCATCTAAACATGAAGAAAGGGCAGATAAGTAGCACAGGGAAAGCCTTCTGCAAGAGGACCAACCCACACATATACAAACAACAACAAGGAAAGCCTCACTGCCTTCAGTTGGGGGCTGCACAAGAAGACGGAAAGTACCATGAGCTGCTAAAACAACAAAATAATCTAACTGGAGAGAATTCAGTCCACAGTGCCCCTTAGAGGCAAGGATAGCAAGATTCCGTCTTAATTACTCTGGACATGTCAGGAGAGCCGGTCTCAGAAGAATGATATCATGCTTGGGACAGTAGAAGGCCAGAGACACAGAGAAAGGCCCGGCAGGCAATGGAGTGACACCTTGGCTGCAACAATGGGCTCAAGTATATGAATACTGGTGAACATGGCACAGGACCAGGCAGTGTTTCCTTCTGTAGTGTGTAGGGTCGCTAGGGGTCAGAACCCAGTGACTGACAACTAATAATAAAATAAAACATCGACAGGATTTCTGAAGCTGTAAATATCACAGGAGCAGACAGCCTCATTTATCTCCAACAGAGTGGCTTGTGGCTTTGAACCTTGTGATTAGCAGTCCAACACTGACTCAACAGCACCAGCAAGGAGCTCCCAAAACAGGAGCGCTGGTGGCATTGTAGGGAATGGGATTGGGTTGTTAATAACAAGATCAGCGAAGGATGTACCACCTAAGAAAGGGGACAGTTCCACTCTGTCCCAGCACCGCTGTCAGTTGCAATCAGCTTGATGGTGGTGACATGACCAGTGCTAATCAAAGATGTCGGAATCATATAAGACAAAGGAATAATGAGAAAATGTCATAGAATGGAGGAGGATAGGAAGACACCAGAACAAATGACAATAGGACTTTCTAGATTGAACAGAAAATTCATAGCAGAGAAAAATAATCAAGAACACTGTACCAAAATTAATTTCCTGGTGTTGGTCATTGTTCCATGATTCCATAAGTTGTTTTTGTTACGCTCAGAAGGGTGAAAGGTACAGGGGAGATAGCTGTGTTATCTTTGTAATGTTTCTGCAAGTCTAAATCGATAAATAAAAATTTAAAAATACAGATATAGATAAATTTCTTTACTTTTTACAATCAAGCTCTATGAAATTTGCCCATCCTTTAATTAATAAATATAGAAATTATTTTGACTGCGGTGTTTGGCAAGTTTAGGGTGATCAAATGGATTTTACTACAATGAGTGCCCCTTTTAATTGTCCAGTAATTTCTCACAGAATTGGATAGCATCATTTGACCTGTGTGGATCCATGCAGACATTCATAAATGTGCTTTGTTTTTCTTTTTACTTATCATGTGCACACGATTGACAGCCATGCGGCTATAATCTATTCAGCAACTACTCATTAAGTCTGCTCCATGTTACCATCTGTTAAATAATTTAAAAAGTTGTTATTAAAGTATAAAAATAAGTCTAATTATAAAAGTAAAAAAAAGTGCTGTAATGGGGTTAGTTTAATTTAAAATGTTATCAGCCAAGCTAGTTCTGCCTTCAAAGTTTTTATCAGTGACTCTGACAGTCATTTCCTTTCTCCATAAATTCTGAAAACATTTTTCATTTATCTTCATTCTGTGAAGTACACTTTCTGAAATATGACCTTTTGTGAATTCTTTGGTAAAATGCAAAGATCGAGTTGTCCCTTCTTTGAATGACCATGACTCTTCATAAGTGCCTCCCCAGGTTTGTGTCCCAGGTCCTGCCACATGGAATCAAATCTCTGATTAGTAGCTGAGTGCTTACATTTTTTCACATCCCATGGCCTCCTATTAAACCCAGAGAAGTTATCTGATTTTATAAGATCTCGCTAGCAGTAGTGGTAAAGTTGAGAAAAATCGTGTCTCTTTTCATTATCAAGGCAGTAATTAAACCCTTCCGGAAACATTATTTTGCTTACTATGTCCTCATCCCAGGAGTCAAAATACAATGACAGAGAGTTGATCTTTCCTTCCACCGAGTTGCATATTTAGTGAGACAGAGAAAATTCGACAGTAATACTAGAGCCCATCAGCAAAACCAATGGGGGGGGGGGGGGGAAACACCAACTAAGTGGATTCTATTGGCGGTGGTTGTCCTATTACAGCTCTGTTAATGAATAAAAATAATACTCTAGTCTATGTGGATCAAAGGTGAATTAGTGGTGCTGCACCAATAGGCTAACAAATTCCAAATTACTTTACTTATGTGTGACTTAAGGAGCCCTAGTGGCGCAGTGAGCAACGCGTTAAGCTGGTCACTGAGTTGAAATCAGCTTCATGGTGTATGTGTACCTTATAGTAATGCATTCTTCCAGTTACCTGAACAAGGGGCTTCTCTTTTTCATTCAAGTGATCGCTCCACGGTTCTCACACAAAGGAACCCTGCTCACCACCTTGGAATCTAATCTCTAGCCACGTCCATCTCTTACCTCATTATGTCATCTGTTACCATTATGTCAACCTTGCCTGGTGTGTTGCTGTTGAATGCCTTTGATTATTTCTGACTCTGACCAACCCCACGTGTCAGGAGTACTGGCCCATCAGGTTTTCTTGGGTGTCATTTTTATGGAAGCAAATCATCAAGACTTTCTTTTGCTGAGTTGCTAAATGTGTTCGAATGACCAATGGATAATTTAATCATTTGTTTACAACTGAGCCTTTAACCATTGCACCGCCAGGGCTCCTAATATTAGATGTATTAACCATAACCAAACCCACTGCCATCCTGGTGATTGGATGCATGTTGTTGTTAGGGGCCAGTTCCGACTCGTAGTGACCTTATGTGCAACAGAACCAAACCCTTCCTGGCCCTGCACGCTCTTCACGTCATTCTTATATTTGAGCCTATTGTTGCACCAAGAATGATGTCCTTGTGCAGGAACTGGTCTCTCCAGATAACATGTCCAGAGTAGGTGAGACAAAGTCTTGCCAGCCTTACCTCTAAGGAACATTCTGTGGTTGAACTTCTTCCAAGACTGATTTATTTGTTCTTCTGGCAGTCCAAAGTGTTTTCTTTATCCTTTGCTAGCACCATAATTCACTCGCCTAGATTCTTCTTCAGTGTCCAACTTTCACATATGCACCAATTGAAGAGAAAATAGCTAGAGGCAGGCGCACCTTAGTCCTCAAAGTAAAGGTCCTCAAAGGGACTAAGGCGCACCTTACTCCCTTGTTTTTCAATACTTTTCCTCTTTATCTCTGCTTAAACATTTAATAGGAGCTTCTACACATATAATTACAATCCATAGGACCGTTGGATCAAGCACAATTGTACAATTGCTGCCATAATCATTTTCAATACATTTTCTTTCTTCTTGAACTCCTTGATATCAGCTTTATCCCCCCCTTCCCCACTCTACTATCCCCCTGAACCCTTAATATATTATTATAGTTGTTGTTTATTTTGCCATAAAAAACTTGGATTACAATGTATCTATTCACCTAAAATTCTGATGTTCATTCCATTCCCATCCAGTGGGATTAAACAGTCATGGTTGCTATCAGTTCCCCCATCTCCTCTGTATTCCCCCTTCTACCCTATATCCCCCTCTATTCCCATACCCTCAGGGAATCATTACTCTCATTACTGTTTCTGAGGGTTTATCTATCTTAGATTCCGTGCATCGAAACACCCTCTTTGTACCAAAGTGCATACGCAGGTCTAGTGAAATTAGTGAGGTAAAACTGAGGCCATAATAGTGGAAGTTGGAATTTTAAAGAACCAGAGGATAATTATGTGCTTTATCAGTGCTTTACTCTACCCTGGTGATACAGTTAAAGTTTATTGTGCCAACCTGGCCGATAAACACATGTAGGGTTAATTGAAGGGTGGAGAGATAAATGGCTTCATGAGCCTTGCCTTCTGAGTTCTTGGGTCTCTAACTTTCTGATGGTCAGACCAGGGTGCAGCTGCCTTAACCAGTTCCCTGCTTTAGCTGGCAAGGCTCACTTCCTGAAAGACATCCCCAAGGGGAAGCCACATGGACTTACCCCAATGCAGCCCTGCGTGCTGGAGCAGCTATTAGAGACCTCTGCCAGCGCTGAGATGCTGACTTGTGGAGAACCCTACCAGTGCTGAGATGCTGACACATTCGTTGACTTGGTTTTCCTCCTGAAGTTGGTATCATTGCGTGTGTTTTGTGAGATGGAGGATGACTTTGTAGATTGGTGTCCAATATATGGGCTAATGTTAGGAAGCACTGGATTGGGATGTTTTCTTGATGTGCACTTACCCTTTATCTAAAACTTTCTCTTACATATTTGAGTTTCTGTGGATTTGTTTCTTTAATGTACCCAGACTAATGTGCCTGGATATATTATCCTTTCCGGGTGGCCCCTCTGTGAGGTACTGTCCAACTGTCTTACAGTGGGCTTTGGCTATGCTTCTTCACATCATTTTGATCACTTGAACTTCTGATACCTATTCCAGTTGACACCTCATGATCACACAGACTGTCGTGCTTCTTCCATGTGGGCTTTGTTGCTTCCCTGCTAGGCAACTGCTTGTTTAAATTCAAAACTTTAAGGCCCAGACAAAAAGGGTTACTTCCTGAGAGGTGAAAGGTGAGTGAACATGATAGTGAGACAGGAGGAAAGAACAAAAAAATAGAGGAAACAGTAAGGAAGTAAAACATATATAGGTATAAATATAGATATGTACTTATGGAAATATATAAACATAAAGATAGATATATGTATCTATGTATGCATACATATGTAAATAAAATAAGGAAACAGATGAACTTTGGACCTCTACTTAAATCCTACCTCAATACAAGAATGATTTGTTCTAATAATGTGGCAATATATGATACTCACCTTCCCAACACGATCGCTGAAGACAAAATCGATGCATAAGCAAACGTGGTAAATAAAGCAGATGTTGCCCCACTATTAAAAGACATAGCATCTGGGGTCTTCAAGGCTGGAAGTTAAGCAAGCTTTTCAATACTTTTAAAGACCTTTTGACTGCTGCTTCCATGAACATTGGTTGTGGATCCAAGCTCGACTGAATCTTTTACAACTTTAACCATTTCTAAACTTATCTTGATGTTACCTATTGGTCCCATAATGAGAATTTTGGTCTTCTTTACATTGAATTGCAATTTATACTGATGCCTGAAATCCTTGATCTTCATCAGCAATTGCTTCAAATCCTTCTCATGTTAAGGTTGTGTTATCGCCTATTGCAGGTTGTTAATAACCTTCCTCCAAACCTGGTGCCCCGTTCTTCTTTATATAATCCAGCTTCTCTTGAGTATGGTGAGAGGCCACAACTCTTTTCCTGATTCTAAACCATACAGCATCCTCCTTTTCTATTTGCACACCTCCCTCTTGATCCATGTACAAGTTCTGAATGGACACAAGTGTTATGGAATTCCCATTCTTCTCAAGGCTTTCCATAGTTTGTTATGATCCACATATTCGATTGCTTTTGTATAGTTAATGGAACATCTTTCTGGTATTCTTTGCTTTGAACTAAGATCCATCTGAAACCAGCAATTTTGTTCCAAGTTGTCTGAATCCTTCCTGAACCTCTGGCAGCAACCAGTCAATGTGCTGCTGCAACCGTTGCTAGATGATCTTCAGCAAAACTTCATTTTCATATGATATTAATTATATTATTCTATAGTTTCCTAATTCTTTTGGGTCACCTTCAACTCACAGGGATTTGACTCATAGAGAACATATAAACCACGCCCCCCACACACACAACGAACAACAACAACAAAAATACCAACGCCATTGAGTCGATTCCAACTCTTAGCAATGTATCTTTGGTAAAGTGGAAGGGCAGAGAAAAGGAGGAGGGTCCTCAAGGAGAGGGACTGACAGTGTGGCTGCACCAATGGGCACGGGCATAGGTACAGCTGTGACTCTGAAGTGTTTTGTTCTGTGGTTCATACGGTTGCTATAGGTAAGAGCCGACTTGATGGCACCCCATAACAGCTCTTGCTGAAAACTTTCCTCAGTAAAGCTGTAACCAGCAATCTTAAACAAGAGTTTTGTTGCAATCCTTGTGTCTAGGGCCATGCTAGTTCTAGCTCCCAAGTTTATACAATGTCCTTGGTTCTTTGCCATGATTCCTATTTTAATCACACCTTAGAGATCCTATCCTATTTTATACTCATGTATTTTTGGCTTAACTGATGAATATTCATTCAACATTCCTTTAAAATGTTATTACCAGAAATCATAGGCAATGGACAAATTCATCTGCATCTATTTTTAATAGCACTAAGGAGGTATGGCTTCTTGTTATTCTTTTGAAACATTCAAAAGTTAGACAGTAGAATAAATTAGCAAAGAATATTAATTTGGATGCATTACAAGTACTCTTCGGGGCAGTGGTTTTTGGCAGTCTGGTTTAATACAGTTTAGGGAAATGCTTTAATTTGATTATATTATGCAATTTTGTTTTCCCTGTTAATTTGTATCTTATTAAACTAAATAAAAACATATATGTCAACCTGGAAATAGGTCCAAATTGGCAATGGTTAGGTTTTTAAAAAATGGCTTTGAATGTTGTGTCTACCTTATGTAAACATTGCCAGAATGTACTTCAGCAAGCATGTTTCTTCAGATTTTATGCTTCTTTCATTTAAGAAATCCAGTTGTAGAACTTCTGTGCCAATTCAAAATACCAACCTGCAAAAGAGTTCAGACAATGGGTAATTTCTATAATTACTTTTATTAACGCCTCTTCCATCTCCTGAAGAATGGCTAGTGGGTTTGAACCAGGCAACTTACAGTTAGCAGCAGAAAGCATAACCCACTATACCATATTGAAACTGAACTAAGGTCTAGCTGCTAGCTACCTAGGCAATCCCAGAGATAGGGTGAGCAACAGCATGTGTTTATTGAGAGATCTGGAAGGCAATACAATCTCCCTGAAAGACTGCCCCATACAGCTAGAGTTTTTATATCCTTCTGGGGATCTCTGCCTCTCTGCATCCGTATTATTCCATCTTTTCTCAGTGCTTCATGGCATTTCCATATGGGAGTCCCGTGTATATCCCACTGCGTCATAATCATTTACTTTCTGGACATGAAATTGTGAATGTTCTTTGAGGAAACTTCTGCCCTAAAAGTATAATCTTCCCTTTAATCTATGAAATCAAAACCTTCTGGTTTTCCTCATGCTCAATTTGAATTAACAGTACATCATTGAGTCACTTAGCCTGTATGTTCTGGGTTAGAGCAGTAACGATCAGGAATGATGATTAAAGGGTTTAAATATACATCATCTTCTTTTTTTTATCGTTCATTTTTTCTTATTAAAAAACATTTTATTAGGGGCTCATACAACTCTTATCACAATCCATACATATACATACATCAATTGTATAAAACACATCTGTACATTCTTTGCCCTAATCATTTTCTTTTTTATCTTTTTTTAAAATTTTTTTTAATTTTAACAATTTATTAGGGGCTCATACAATTCTTATCACAGTTCATACATATACATACATCAATTGTATAAAGCACATCTGTACAGTCCCTGCCCTAATCATTTTTTTCTCCTCTTTTCTTTTTTTACATTTTATTAGGGACCCATACAACTCTTATCACCATCCATACATATACATACATCAATTGTATAAAGCACATCCATACATTCCCTGCCCCAATCATTCTCAAGGCATTTGCTCTCCACTTAAGCCCCTTGCATCAGGTCCTCTTTTTTTTTCCCCTCCCTCCCCTTTCCCCCCTCCCTCATGTGCCCTTGGTAATTTATACCTCGTTATTTTGTCATATCTTGCCCTATCCGGAGTCTCCCTTCCCCCCTTCTCTGCTGTCCCTCTCCCAGGGAAGAGGTCACATGTGGATCCTTATAATCAGTTCCCCCCTTCCAACCCACTCACCCTCCACTCTCCCAGCATCGCCCCTCACACCCTTGGTCCTGAAGGTATCATCCACCCTGGATTCCCTGTGCCTCCAGCCCTCATATGTACCAGTGTACAGCCTCTGCCCTATCCAGTCCTGCAAGGTAGAATTCGGATCATGGTAGTTGGGGGGAGGAAGCATCCAGGATCTGGGGGAAAGCTGTGTTCTTCATCAGTACTACCTCGCACCCTAATTAACCCATCTCCTCTCCTAAACCCCTCTATGAGGGGATCTCCATTGGCCAACACTTGGGCCTTGGGTCTCCACTCTGCACTTCCCCCTTCATTTAATATGGTATATATATACATATACACATATATACACACACTTATATCGTTGTTGTTTTTTTTGCATAATGCCTTATACCTGGTCCCTTGGCACCTCGTGATCGCACTGGCCGGTGTGCTTCTTCCCTGTGGGCTTTTTTGCTTCTGAGCTAGATGGCCGCTTGTTCACCTTCAAGCCTTTAAGACCCCAGACACTATCTCTCTTGATAGCCGGGCACCATCAGCTTTCTTCACCACATTTGCTTATGCACCCATTTGTCTTCAGCGATCCTATCATGGAGGTGTGCAGTCCATGATATGATTTTTTGTTCTTTGATGTCTGGTAACTGATCCCTTTGGGACCACTCGATCACACAGGCTGGTGTGTTCTTCCATGTGGACTTTGTTGCTTCTGAGCTAGATGGCCGCTTGTTTATCTTCAAGCCTTTAAGACCCCAGTCACTATCTCTTTTGATAGCCGGGCACCATCAGCTTTCTTCACCACATTTGCTTATGCACCCATTTGTCTTCAGCGATCCTATCATGGAGGTGTGCAGTCAATGATATGATTTTTTGTTCTTTGATGCCTGATAACTGATCCCTTCGGGACCACTCGATCACACAGGCTGGTGTGTTCTTCCGTGTGGACTTTGTTGCTTCTGAGCTAGATGGCCGCTTGTTTATCTTCAAGTCTTTAAGACCCCAGTCACTATCTCTTTTGATAGCCGGGCACCATCAGCTTTCTTCACCACATTTACTTGTTCACCCACTTTGGCTCCAGTCGTTGTGTCGGGAGAGTGAGCATCATAGAGTTCCAATTTAATAAAAGAAGGTATTCATGCATTGAGGGAGTGTTTGAGTAGAGGCCCAAGGTCCTTCCGCCACCTTAATACTTGACCGATAAATATAGACACATAGATCTATTTCCCCATCTTCCTATATATATTTGCATGTACATGTCTTTGTCTAGACCTCCATGAAATACGTCATCTTCTTAGATAATACCTGACTCTTAGAAATGTATTAAAAATCCTTCTCTCAATATCCTTCACTCAGCCTTGACTTCCCAACACCTTCGAATCAAGGTAAGACTCCTGTTCTGAGTGTCTTCCCTCCAGCCACATCCCCTAACTCAGCTGTAACATTTCATTCCGCATTTAGTGTATGTTCCAAACTGTGTGTTTGTCTCCTGTTAATCTTCGCAACAGCTATATGGATTTGGTATTTTAGTCAAACCTTTAGTTTAAAGAAGTTAATCTTTAACATATATACCGAGAACCACTATTAAAAAAAACATCACATGCATGTAATGTGCACAGCAGACAGAAAGGTTATGGTTTGATGGGGTTCGAATTCTCAATTCTCTTTTGGGGGCCCTCTTTCCCCATATGTTTATAATGGAGGTAATAGTAGTACTGACTTTACAGCACTGTTGAATGCTAAATTCCTAAGTAAGAACTACATAGAAAATACTTTAGAAAGTAGCTGGCATATGTCAGGTGTGGGATGAATATTAGCAAGAAGGGTACATTTTAAGATAAATGTTATCTAATATTTTTGTGGTTTGTAGCTTTTGAAAAATTATTATTAAGTAACTTCTAAATCCTGCAGCTAGTGCTTGTGTGGAGGGGAGAGGATTGAGATTAAATTTTGATTTTGATGTTCAGTCGCTGTGTGACAGTGGACAATTACGTCTCAGTTGGCCTTAATAAATAAAAAAAGCAACGCAGCCCTTTTGTTTGTTTGTAGGATTTAAAAAAAATTTTCCAGGCCATTAAAGGTTATTCAGATTAAATAAAATAATGTGCATAGGAAGCCAAAGACACTGCCTAAGGTCCTATCAGACCCAGGTCTATAGCAACTTGTGCGTAATTTTCTCTTTTAGCCACTCCCTCTGTCCATGCTCAACGTGGTCTTTTCCATGACGGTGGGGAGAGTGGAGGGCGGCGTTTTGTGGAGAAGCTGAAGAGAGCAAATAGCATCCTTTCCGAGGAGACCCCACTAACCTCACCTCACAGAGAAGAAAGCAAATCGAGCCCTCTCTGCTTCTAGTTAGGGGTCTCAGACAGCTTGCCTGAAACCCCACCCCTTCCTTTTTTAAATGCAAAACTTGCTCTCGACAGTGCAAAATATTGGCGGTTTTCAATAAGGCTATTTTCTCCACGGCACCTGTCCAAGAAGATGTTTTCCGTTTCCTGGGTTTAATTTTTGTTGTTGTTGTTGTTGTTGTTGAGTCTGTGTCTCAAAATAATCTTGGATGCTTCATACACATGTCTTTTCCTGGGCACCACTCCGGGTTTCCTGAAGACCAGCGCAGGAATTTACATTGTTAACAAGGGACCATTCCGAGAACTGCCATCTTCCTCTGTGCCTAAGGAAATACCATCCAACCACCCAGACAACTCAGGTTTAATTATCACTGCATGAAGGAATTGACCGTGTTTCTGCCTGAAGCCATTTTGGACTTGGAGCCTGGCCAAGTCAGCCATTCTCATGGAGCTCACGCAAGTGTCCCTGAGAAAAAGGGAAATAAGGCCTAGAGGGTCTCCTAACTTTTCTATGATTCATCTTTTGTTTACGGTTGACTAAAAATAAGAATTGATCTTGTAGGCATGGTTCTGTCTTTGTGAATGAGTGTTATTGAAGGCTTCGTCCTATCACCAACCCCCATTATTTGTGTAAATAGTGTCTAGTCACTTAAGAGCTTCATCTGTGTAAATCAACAATTCATGTATTGCAGTGGGGTGTGGGGGGGTGAATAGGATGGTTCTGTTCCTGCCAGTCATTTCCAATTTGTCGTGACCTTACAGGAGCGAGGAGAACTGTCCCTCTAGGTTTCCGGGCCTGTGATCTTTGTACGAGCAGGTCAGGTTCTCCTCCACCTGCGGCTTAGAACTGCGCATTCTGGGAGCCGTGCTCTCAATCACACGCCATCCGCATGCCTTACAAGCATGCACTTCATGTTCTTAAGGGAAAATAAAATTAATGCCAAGCGAATACATATTTTTTAAAGACTCACATTCTGATACGTGAATAACTATCGCGGCGGGGGGATTTTCCCCTTTAAATTTCAGCCTTCGTTTTACTGAAACATACACAAAGTCAAATTATTTCATGAATGTGTTCTATTTGACAGTAAGTAAATGAGGGTCTGCATTCGGTGTTAGGGAACCTATGTGACATTTCCGTTTGAGAGACACAAAACCTTGCATTCAACCCTGGCTTTCCTTGGCGTAGTTTTTGTTTGGGAGGATGGAAAATGCGGCGTGGCATTAGTTTGGCCACACAGCACTACCGCCGTCATTGTTTGATAGACCTGTGAAGAATATTGAATTGGCAAATGTTGTCTTCCTTATATTTTTATAACAATAACTTTCAAAATATATTTTTCCTTACTTTTTAAAATATGAGGTACCTCCAGAGGTGGGTAATATAAATCTTGGGCTTTGGGGCACTTCAGGTTTTCCTTTATTGCTATAAACCCACCTAAAGAGAGATTTTTAGTCTGGACCATCTTGAACCCCTCAACACCAGCGGTGGGAGTGGCGACACCGGGAGGGAAGGGGGTGTAGAAAGGGAGAACCGATCTTGGAGATCTTTGTGTAACCTCCTCTCTGGGAGATGGGCAATGGGAAGATGGGTGAGGGGAGACGCCAGGCAGTGTAAGATAAGATAAAATAATTATCTATAAACTATTAAGGAAACAGGGGGAAGTGGGGAGGTTGGGGAAGGGGAAAAAAGGAAACCGAGCTGATTCCAGGAACCCAAGTGGAAGGCGAATTTTGAGAATGACGAAGGCAACGAATGTATAAGGGTACTTTACTCAATTGATGTATTATGGATTGTGATAAGAGTTGTATGAGCCCCAATAAAAAAATTTAAAAAAAACATATCCCAGAAACAGTAAGCATCGTTTTCCCCTCGTTGTGTGTACTAATATAGATGACTGGTGAAGAACGGGCTTCCAGAGCAGAGATCTGTAGTCGGGAGGAGAATTGCTTATGTGACTGTATATTTGAACTGGCTGTTACACAACACTCTAACTATGGAAAACTGGATAACCTGCCTCAGATGAGACAACCTCTGGGGTAGAGTATGGTTCATTAGAATGAGCTTTAGCTGACTAAGAGCAATCAAGAGACTTTGTTTTTAACATTGGCATCACAATCTAGTGAAGACTTCAGAAGATGCTAAACCAGGGGTTCTCAACCTGTGGGTCGTGACCCCTTTGGAGGCCAAACGACCTTTTCGCAGAGGTTGTCCAATTCATAACAGGAGCAAAATTATAGTTATTAAGTAGCAAGGAAAATAATTTTATGGTTGAGTGTTTACCACAACCTGAGGAACTGTATTAAAGGGTCGTGGCATTAGGAAGGTGGAGAACCACTGCTCTAAACCTTCAATTAATAACTGTTTTCCAAATGAGTCTGCTAAGACATTATTTTTCCTTTCATTCAATGGCATGAAAACATAAAGATAAACTCAGAAATATAAGCCAATCAATAAAAAGCTGTAGACAGCACACACCCAAATGTATGTGTGACAAAGGGCAAACCCCTCAGTATTAAATTATTTCCTTAAATTGCCATGAATTCATTTTCAAAATACAATATTGATATACAGAATTTCCCTCCATTTTAAAAATTTACTTTCAAGGGAGAAATTTCACAAGTTATAAAAATCACTAAAAAGTTTTATGACATAAAGTCACTGAACTCATCAGATATAATTTGTATCAAAATGTATATTCAGTTTCTGTGTTGTAAGTGCTTCAGGGAGTTGAGATGATGGTGGGTTGCCAAGAAGTGGGAATCCTTATAAACACAAAGCTTAAGAAAGAAATTCCACCAAGAAGATCTACTGACGTCTAGATCTAGGGAAGCACGTGGAAATGGCAATGTCCTTCTACCTGCCCCTCTTCACCCGCATATTCCTACCCAAAGTCCACTCTTTCCTGCCCTCCAGCAAGTTCATTCCACCACTACTGGCCCTGGTGGTGAACTGGTTTTTTACATCTATTTACCCTCTCAAACATCCATTTCCTTATAAATCGTGATGCATAGGAGTGGTCAGTCCTATTTCTTTAATGTTCTTTTAGTCATTGAAACATCTATATTCCGAACTATTTTGGTGGAGCGTTGGGGAATAATTCTTCCAGGAAATAGCTTATTTTATCTCCAAATGGCTCTCAGCTGGATGACTACAGATGGAGATTGATGGATTTGCATGTGTACACTCAGATTGTCTGATCCCTGAAAAGATAAGCTCATTTGGATCTGATTATCGTCTGCCTAATTCTCTGATCTCTAAACAACCAGTTAACATTTTTGAACACACCTCCTTCATACATGTTCATGTGTATGTTGTCATTGTATATGGTACCCTGTGGTATAATTTGGTTTACAGGGATTACATGTGAAAGCATAGGACTTCCCCATTAGGGGATATTTCTCTATGTTATAAATATCCTTTAAATGTAAAAAAGGAATTGTAAGAGACATTAATTTGTTAAATATTTCATCATATTTATTCAATCATTATACTGAAAAAGTAATCTCAGATGGTGGTGCAAATGATGACTCTGATATCATGATTAAAGGAAAACTCATTAACAACTTGCCGAATACAAATGGCACCAGCTTGCTTGCAGAAAGCAAGGTGGGCTAGAAGCACTTACTGCGGAGGAGCAAAGACTCCAAACTGTAGCACAGATCACCCTGAGATGGAAGGAAAGCCAAACCCTCATACCTGGACCAATAAGCCATGCCACACTTGTCATATAATTTAATCCTCACTTTAGTTGCTTTGTGTAGCCTGGATGTTAGCATTAATGCTGGCATGTAGACTTCAATGATATTGTTTAAAAACACAAGGCCAAGTGTGTTTGACAGGAGATAAGATTCATCTCCAGTATTGCATGTGTATTTCCTTGATGTCTTCCTTCCCAGTTTACTCAAATACACACTACTTGGTAGTGAATGTAGTCTGGGAAGGGCAAGACATCTCTGGGTTCAGGTTCAGGGAAGTCAGTCTTATGGACTATCTTCATATCTGTCTGCTATAAACGGGTGATGCTATCACTCAAGTGTCCACGCCTTCCTGTTCCCTTCCTCCCTGTTTCATGAGAACTGCTCTAAGACGGATTATGGCCCACAGCGCTGGACTGTGAAGTACCTTCTTTACTGTTGCCTCATTTTGTTTTTTCATTCATAAACCCATTCCATCGAGTCCAGGCCAACTCATAGCAGCCCTATAGGACCAGGTAGAATTTCCCCTGTTAGTTTCCAAGGCTGTAACTCTGTACAGGAGTAGAAATCTCTGGTTTTCCCTCTGGGAGCAGGCAGTAGTTTGGAACTGTTGACCTTGTGAATTACAGCCCAACTGGTAACCTCGATGCCTTCAGGACCCCGCTTGTTTTCTCTAGTTATATTATTTTCCCATTGTTCTAGGATCAGCTCGAGCTCTACCTTTTTGAGAATGTTTTCCTGCTCCTTCCGGATGCTGAAGGAGTCCACTTTATCTCATGAACTCCCATGGCATTTCATTTGTGATGCTTTTAGGAAGGAGACTTAGCACTGTGAACCTTGCATCGGAGGGTTGTGTATGTGTGTGTGTATGTTTATGTTGCGTATTATACCATGAGTCTTTTAGAAGCAGACATTTGGTCTGTTTCATCTTTACAGCTCCCAAATAACCTAGCAGTAACTTCTGTGTTGCAAGCACTCAATAAATATTTTTGGATTAAATGAACATAGTCACCAATGAATATTTGCAGGGATAGAGCTGCTGATTAGACAAAGATCTTTACATTAGCTTGTTAGATTGGCATATGAAAAGATGAACACATGTCATAGAATATTTCATAGAAATTTTAAATAAGCTAAACATAAAAATGATTATATAAAATTTTCAATGAAAGGGTTGCAATACTCCCCCTGTTTTTTCTTTTCTTTTTTTAAATCACAGCACCATCTCTCAGATGCTCTGGGAAATCTAGACAGTTGTTCTCCAACTGTAAAACTTTCAAGTTTGGCATGGAAGTCTATATCTATTTTGTTTTCATAGATGGGTAGTAGAAAACACACACATACAAACTGCTCTTTTTCATTATGTTTGTAGAATCCCTGTGTTAGGAAGGGTTCTCCAGAGAAACAAAACCAGGACACTTATGATTAGATAGATGATAGATAGATAGATTGATTTTTACAGTGAGAAGGAATATAAAAGCTAAGTAGTCCATACAGCAGTACAGAGGGTTCAGTTCAACTCACTCTTGTGGAACAGTCAATATACTGAAAGCTGTTCAACTCACAGAGGAGGCTTCAGTCCAAGGTCAAGGAAGCAGACAATGGAGTCCTCCCCCAGACAAAACAGGTTGAGTCTGCCCTAGGGCAGCAGATAGCAGGGTGGGTCAGCAGCAGTCAGGAAGCAGGCCGCAAGGGGAACTCAAAATGAAGAATAATGACAGGGTCCATCAGCCTCAAGCTCAAGCAACGTATGCTTAAGCAGCTTGGTGAAGCAGATCTCAAAGGAGCCTCAAGCCCTAGCACCAGGATCCATGGGTTGACTTGGCCCGCAGGTAGTGAAGTACACAGGTTGAGACAGAGAACCAGCTAAAGCAGCAGCATGCTGGTCCAATCACCAGAGAGCAAGAGAGACAGGGGATGGTCTTACGACCCTTTGATTTCCATGCTCTCTGCCCACATGTTCCTATTGGCCAGGTTGGCACAATAAACCTAACTATCACAATTTTCCATCAACAGTTTTCCTAAAAGGGGTAAATCGGGGCATAAACTATCTTAAAGTCTTCCAGTTTACATCATAACTAAAGGCAAACTGGCACTTGTTTGAGTGAAATTCATTTTAAGGATAGTTTAATAGCGAACAGAAGTGTACTAGGATTCTAAAATTCTGGCTGTACTCTGTGGAATATACCCCTGTGATAATGCTTGTCAAAGATATTTGATTGTATTTTTGATCTAAGTATGCACAGCAAAACGGATTTCCATTCAACCATTTCCACACATAATGTTCATTGACATTGGTTACTGTCTTCCCATTTTGTCTACAGTCTCATTATTCCCATCGTTGTTGTGTTATTCCCATTATTTTGTCTCATTGCGCTCCAATATTCTTATGCATGTATTAGAGAATCTGTGGACAGTTTTGTCTCATATAGCTAAATTATTTTATAAGAGCATCACCACCAACCAGGTGGCTCTTTGCCCATAGCCAGGGGTTCTCATATAGCTAATTTTTAAAAATATCACAGGACACAAGGTTGACATTCTTTACTCTTTAAAGCTTCCATACAACTCAATTAATAGGTGATTTCAATGGTAGCTTCAAAAGATAGCTTCACTTCCAGGTCTAAAAGCTATTTCAGGGCAATAGTCTCAGGGAGTCCTCCAATCTCATAAACCTCCATCTGGGTCCTTTGAAAATTAGGAATTCTTCTAGATTTTTTTCTACCATCTCATCAGGAACCAATACCCATGTCCTTGCTCAGGATTGCCACTACTGTTATTTGGCACCATTTAGTTTTTTTCAGCTCACTGCAGAGGAGCCAATGTTGGGTATCAAGAAAGAGAAGATCTTGGCTCATTTTGTCCTATAGACTGGTTCTTTATCTGATTTTCAAGTTTCTTTCTTAATTTTTTTGAAGAAAATTAATCAATATATGCTGAGCTTCATCCTTCAGTTATTCAGGAAATAATTAATAAACATAGTACACTTTGTGTCCCAACACACTTCTGGATCTCGTATAGAATACCAATTATTACACTCATATTGCAAAAACTTTAAAAGATGTATGAAATTAACAGTCTTGATGCAATTTATGTAAGTAAAGAAATACACTTGCTCCTCACTTATCAACTAGAATATTACCCAACACTTTACAGCTATGACAAAAATAATGTAATCTGCCATCTGATCATTTTTGTGGCTTAGTAATATACATCTAGTAGTATTGAACACCAAGGTCTGGGGTAAGAGTAATACTTGTTCTTATGGCTAAGGCTAGATGTTTCTTGCCTGAGCTATGCTTCTCAGAGGTTCGACAGTTATTCGTGATATAAATTGGCAGTTATTTAGTGATATGATTTGATAGTTATGTAATTGTCTTCCATTACGTGGTCTGATGCAATCATCTTACATTTTCATATAACACCAACTTTCATATAATGACCTGGTCTTTGCAATCTAACCATATCAATAGGCGAGAAGTGGGTACAATAACACTTACAAATGTAACTAATCAGATAATTGAAGCTCTATAGGTGAAAAAAATAAGAGCTATGAAATTTCAGAGTAGCAAGGAATCATTTTCACAGTAAAAAGAAGGATTCAAGGTGGGCCTATAGAGTAAAGAGGAAAATTAACTTAGCAATTGGAGATTGTCATTAGGGGAATTCCAGGAATTATCATCGATTTCAGAGGCATAGAGTACAGTGTCGATCTTGTTAGTTCAGTCCATCTAGAGAATAGAGAATTTATAAAGGAACATACTAGTTGTGGTGTTGTAGAAAGCAGCAGATTTTTTGTTTAATGTCATCTTAATTGGTATTTAGAAAGTAACCGGTAACTTTAGAAAACAGCCGTTTCTATTACATGGGGGGGGGGCGTAGATTGCAAGTAATTATTGAGTATGTAGACTGGAATTAAAGGTGGTGGGATGACTGACAAGGAAGAGCAGGGATAAGAATATACAGTGCCAAGAAGCAAGGTTGCAGGAAGGATGTTTTCAGAATGAGGAAGCATTTTGTAGGCTGAGTTACGGACTTAGAGATGGAGAGACTGACGATGGGAGAGACAAAGAGGATGCTTGATGGTGCCATGTCTCAGAGGAGGAGGGAATCAGGGCATTGCTCAGATAGTTTGCCCTCATGAGAAATGGGCAATGGGACAAATATCACTTACTCTGTAGAAAACTAAAACGAAACACAGTGCTATTGAGTTGGTTTCGACTCATAGCAACCTGATAGCCTCAATCAAGTATGGGGGATGCAAGGTAAGTTTAATGAACATTGGAAGAGTCCAAAGCTAGATGGCCATTATTGCATGTTAGTGAGAGGCTGCTGCTCGAAATGGGGGTTTAAGGGAGCACAGATCATTCTTAACAAATGGTAAGGGTGGGGGAACATGGGCAGCTGGAGTTCTGAGGAGAGATGATGTTTATTTGCCTTCCATTCAACAGTGGTACTGCCTCACGTTCCCGTTTACTTTGTTTTCATGTGGAAAGGGACATCTAGGTTTTTGACAAGCAACAATAGTGTGGTAGAATATTTAAAGCTTCCAAGTTACTCTGAACAATATTCTTCAAAATATTTGTTCAAAACCACATGATCTTTTCCCCCTGCTTTCTCAGGTTCCTATGTTTCATAGCTAAACAGTATCATACAAGTGTACTGCAAATAATTAGATTCAAAAGCAAATGCATGCCTATGAATTTGCAGGCAAGTAGTTCATTTGTATAAAACATCCAAATTAGATGATAAATTCATAATATATTGCACTCATTTTTGCTCTGGGCTCATAGATAATGAGAAACTCCATAGACTCACACAGTGCCAAGAGTGCAGGTAACACCACAGAGTCACAGAGAAAAAGGAGGAAAACCAACCCACAGAGACCTCATTCTGGGGAGTTTGCAGTTGGACGTCTCAGATCATTATATGCACAGGGCTTCAAAAAAGTGTGTGAAAAAATGAAGAGAGAACTGAAAGGATGGAATTTTTCCCATGAACTTTTTGAAGCCTTGTATATATGTTGGAATCCACTCGATAGCAGTGAGTCTAGTTTCAGTTTTAAGTATGTAACTACATTTCGATGTCCCCATCCCTATCCATATCTGCACCTCTCTATATTTGCATGTATACTCTATGTGCATGTTTGTATACTATCACATACTCTGCACTTACTAGGAGTGGTTCTATTTTTTAATATGTTTGGCAGATGATAAGCAAAACAATATTGGGTGAGGAGTTTAGGAAAGTCAAATTTAAAATTCAGTCCCGATCTCTCTGGAAATGAATGGACCAAAAACATGGCTAATGCTACAGACAGCAACGAACCCTTCTTCTACGAAATCCCTTCATTCGAAGCGACACATGTATGTGATCGGAGGCTTGATCATGACTACAACAGATGATTACATGAGAAACAATATCTTATGACACATATGTAAAGTAGCCAAAAAAAGCTAATTGTCTACATCCTTAAACCATGATATACAATGAGAAAATATTGGCTACTTTTGACCAATTTTTGATCAATTTTCTCATTAGTCAGGGTGCAAGCATGACAATGTGAATATTTAATAAAATGTTTGCACACAGAAAATGAGGCAATAGAGTCTCCTCAGAAGAATTCCTGGGAGATTGATAGAAAAGAGGAGAGGACAGAATAGGTCAGAGAGCCAAGTGAGTGTTAGCATTTGCTTATTTTTGCAAAATCGTGTTGATTTAATGTTTGCAGTTTCCCAAACATTCCTGTAAACTATCTCAGTGATATTAGTAACACGGAAGTGAAAGAACGAACAGCTAACAGTTGACCGATAATGTGAGTGGGGACAGAAGCAAAGTGACAGACGTGGAGAAAAAGACAGAAATGGGAAGTATCAATTTTTCTTTTTTCTTAGTATCACTTTTTCAACACTGGTTTTTAAGCCAATTTCATGAGCAGTTTGAGCGATGTCATGAAGCCTTTTTTTTTTTTCTAAAACAAGGCTAAGAGGACCATGACAGCCAACATGCAAATGTAGATTCTGATAAAGTCTCTTCTCGGGCTGAAGATAATTTCCACAACAACATCTTGACCAAGAATGGGAATAGAACACTTTTCTTTATGACAATTGAGTGTGTAGCTGAAGTTACCTAAAGCAGATGTAAATACACTGCAATGCTCCCTTTTCTTTTTTTTTAAACAATTTATTGGGGCTCATACAATTCTTATCACAGTTCATACATATACATACATCAATTGTATAAAGCACATCTGTACAGTCTTTGCCCTAATCATTTTTTTCTCCTCATTTCTTTTTTTACATTTTATTAGGGGCTCATACAACTCTCATCACAATCCATACATATACATACATCAATTGTATAAAGCACATCCATACATTCCCTGCCCCAATCATTCTCAAGGCATTTGCTCTCCACTTAAGCCCCTTGCATCAGGTCCTCTTTTTTTTTTCGCCTCCCTCCCCTTTACCCTCTCCCTCATGTGCCCTTGGTAATTTATACATTGTTATTTTGTCATATCTTGCCCTATCCGGAGTCTCCCTTCCCCCCTTCTCTGCTGTCCCTCTCCCAGGGAAGAGGTCACATGTGGATCCTTGTAATCAGTTCCCCCCTTCCAACCCACTCACCCTCCACTCTCCCAGCATCGCCCCTCACACCCTTGGTCCTGAAGGTATCATCCACCCTGGATTCTCTGTGCCTCCAGCCCTCATATGTACCAGTGTACAGCCTCTGCCCTATCCAGTCCTGCAAGGTAGAATTCAGATCATGGTAATTGGGGGGAGGAAGCATCCAGGATCTGGGGGAAAGCTGTGTTCTTCATCGGTACTACCTCGCACCCTAATTAACCCATCTCCTCTCCTAAACCCCTCTATGAGGGTATCTCCATTGGCCGACACTTGGGCCTTGGGTCTCCACTCTGCACTTCCCCCTTCATTTCATATGGTATATATATATATACATATATACATATACACATACATACACACACTTATATCTTTTTTTTTTTGCATGATGCCTTATATCTGGTACCTTGGCACCTCCTGATCACACTGGCCGGTGTGCTTCTTCCATGTGGGCTATTTTGCTTCTGAGCTAGATGGCCGCTTGTTCACCTTCAAGCCTTTAAGACCCCAGGCACTATCTCTTTTGATAGCCGGGGACCATCAGCTTTCTTCACCACATTTGCTTATGCACCCATTTGTCTTCAGCGATCCTATCATGGAGGTGTGCAGTCAATGATATGATTTTTTGTTCTTTGATGCCTGGTAACTGATCCCTTCGGGACCACTCGATCACACAGGCTGGTGTGTTCTTCCATGTGGACTTTGTTGCTTCTGAGCTAGATGGCCGCTTGTTTATCTTCAAGTCTTTAAGACCCCAGTCACTATCTCTTTTGATAGCCAGGCACCATCAACTTTCTTCACCACATTTACTTGTTCACCCACTTTGGCTCCAGCCGTTGTGTCGGGAGAGTGAGCATCATAGAGTTCCAATTTAATAAAAGAAGGTATTCATGCATTGAGGGAGTGTTTGAGTAGAGGCCCAAGGTCCTTCCGCCACCTTAATACTTGACCTATAAATATAGACACATAGATCTATTTCCCCATCCTCCTATATATGTTTGCATGTACATGTCTTTGTCTAGACCTCCATGAATGCCCTTTGACTCCTAGCTCTTTCCTCCATCTCCCTTGACTTTCCTCCTGCCCTACTACCATGCTTCGTCGCCACCTGGGCTAGAGTATACCTCTTCTCTAAGCAACCTTACCCTTGATCATTTCCCACCAGGCCTGCCACTCCCCCTTCTCTACCATTTGGGGTCCCATGTTGTTCCCTTGTCCCTGGGTTTGTTAACACCACTTTCTTACCCCCCCTACCCCCCCACCCTAAGTGCCCCCGGAACTGTCGGTCCCGTTGTTTTTCCTCCAGATAGTTCATCCAGCCTGTCCTATTCAGACAGACCTGTGGAGACACTAACATGCACGAAAACAAGACAGAGGAAAATAAAGCAACAGTACGCAACCAGACAACAAAACAACAAAAACAAACCACTGACAAAGAACAGAACAAAACAGTTCACAAGAGAAAGCTTGTAGTTAGTTCAGGCATCGTTTGCTGGCCCTTAGGAGCGTTTTCCAGTCCAGTCTGTTGGGGTACCACACCCTGGCCCCAAAGTCCACTTTCAGCATTCCCTGGGGACCTTGCCACTCCCTTCCCTTGCTGTTCCGATGCACTCCCCCAGTGATTTGCCTCGGTGTGGTGGGATCAGGTCAGGTGCAATTCCCACACTGCATCTCCGGTGCAGTCCCCTGTATCGCCCTTAGTCACTGATTGGCATCATTTCTCATGGTGGGGCCAGATATGTTGTTCTCTCTGTGGACTAGCTGCTCTACTCAGGAACATCATCATCACGGCCTGGTGGGCCAGGCTGTGCTCCACTCTCTCCTCCTGCCCGTTCATCTTCTCCCGTGTGCTCTGATCAGATATGTTCATCTCCCGGAGCTGCAGAGTCAATGTCGTCCTTTGGAACAAATTCTTTTCGGGGGAGGGGCAGGAATCCACTTAATTTTTGGTGCTGGGAATGCTCCCTTTTCTAAGAAGAGAAAACTAAGTAAAAAGAATAACAAAGCTAAATTGATTAATTTTTAAAGAAAGTTGCATATATCGACTAGCTGAAAATACAGCTTTCCTAATAATTAGATCGGTGGAAGGAGATTTGGCTAGATGATTAAAATTTCTCTTAATTATTGCACTCAAAATGCTTCTCAGACATGAAGACAGGAAAACACTCTGCAATTCCTAAGTAATAAATTAAAATTCTTGAAGATACTCACTGTGCCTTATTTCTTTTTCTTAGTCACAGTTGAAGGAAACAACTGCCTTAAATTGCCAGAAAGTCCAAATAATTTCCTAGAACCCGGGGAAAGACTAGCAGATGAATAAAATGCTGCATCTTTTACGTGACGTACTTAATGGGAAGGTAATTTCGTTAAAGGTGGAAATGTTTCTTGGGGAGTTTTCTTTTCATCTTTCTCGTGGAGATGCATACTTAGTGGTAGAACAAAGTTATATTTCAAAAATATAATTAAGAGTTAAAATTCTTATATTTAGGTAATTTGGTTTAAAATGGCTTTTACGTTTTAGAACACCTTTCATTTTAAACATAAATGTGTACATTTTAGATGTTTCTTATTTTTATTTTTAAATGTATTTATCTCTTGATGTAGTCTTTAAAATAAATGTGATAGTCACTTTTGAACTATGTAAATGAAGTGAAATAAACGGAGGTTTTCTTAATAATTGTCAATGGAGCAGGTATAAACATTTACTTTTGTAAATAAATAAATAAACACGGCCATTATAAGTAGTGTCATAACCCAATATCACCCTGTGCTGTCATTAAAGCCTGTTACTATTTTACTGCTTTTTTACATAGCCTAATAGTCCATAACATTGCAGTATGATTCTACCTGTACCTTATATTGCTCCTGTCGTATGTCTTCAGCCCTCTTTCGATGGAGACACTGCATTCCATCTTAGAAGGTAACTGTAGCTCCCTATTTACTTTGTGTACTCCTGGTCATATTTCTTCTCCCCAGTGGATTCCTCTGTCCCGTTGCTGTACACCCCACTGCAATTGAGTCAGTTCTGACTCATGGCAACCCTCTAGGACAAGGACAAGGTAGACCTGCCCCTGTGAGTTTCCGAGACTGTCACTCTTTAAAGGAGTAGAAAATCTCATCCATTTCCCACAGAGCTCATTGGTGACCTTGAGGTGGGTAGCCCAACAGATAAGCTGCTATGCCACCAGTACAAGTATTACTTAAAGGTGGTGGGAAACAGAAAAGAGGGAGCATTGGTTAGGAAATATTGGGTTTCTGGTTTAGATGATGGAATATTTGATAACAGATGTTAGTGAAAATTGTACATGATAACTTGATGTTCTAAATTGTACAGGAGAAAAATCTTGAATTGACAAATGTTGAATGACATATATCTTTAAAGTATGGTTTTACAATGTATTCATCATTAAGGACAACAATATCTGAGCACATGTAGGCTCTTGTGCTAGTCTGGCTAATGATAGTTTCTGATAACATTTGACTGAAAATCATTTTATTGGAAGTTGGGAATAATATGAGTAATACTGCTATAACACAGATAATGGTATGTGGCTGTAAACAGTTCAAAGTTTCTTAAATGACATTGTTCATGATCTAGACTTTCATTGCTATGTTCAGTTTCACAGCATATCAGTACCATATCATTCAGATTTGATGAAAGCATAAACATGTCTTCTTTATAATTAGTTCCATATTCCATCGCAATAATATGTTATTTTGTGTATTTTGTAAGTGCTGCCATTTTCATCTCCTTCTTTCGTGACGATGATAGGATTTCCTTGGCCTGAGCTGACGTGTGCCTACAAGATCGCTTAGTCTCAACAGTCCATCAAATAACTAGTGATTTATGCCACTTGCTTTCTTGCATAAATCTTTCTGAAAAATGACTTTTTGGGCGTTTTAATAGTCTATGACATGGATACAATGTACTCAAGGATAAAAAATACGTTTTGATGTTAAACTATGGACTTGTTCTTTTCTGGTGAAAGTTTTAAATGGTTGCATAAATTATATTACCCAACACAAGACATTAACCTAGAGTAACTGCATTCCAATGGCAAAGATACAGGGAATTGAAAAGCGCATCATCACATCAAATTAAACACATCTGCCCTACTCCCATCTAATAAAAAGCAACACCTGATAATGAATTCTCCCTGGGTAGAAATTTCTGTAGCTTGATTGATTTTGTCAGCCCAAAATTTAAATACTTGTGTGCATAAATATACATATTATGGTGTATGGAGGTGTTCCCATTGTTGGGCACTTTCATTGTTATATTGTTACACAGAGTTTGCAAGTATAGAGCAGTGGCTACCTAAAAACAAACTCTAGAATAGAGTTTTGTGTAACTACTGAAATGTGAGGCCTTGTTAAAATCCCATTATCATCATCATTTATAAAATATGGAAAATGATTTTTATTTATCTATATTAGTTTGAAAATCAGAATCAGTTAAGTGCATGGGCAAACTAGAACTGGCAATGAAATCTCGGTTCAGAATTAGACTGTGATATACTATGTGGTTTATGAAATAGCAAAATAATGGGTCAGCAGCTGAATGGAAAGCACTCTGTTTATAACGCATTCACTCCGTAGTCACAGGTTAGTGATAGATTTACATTCGCTTCACAGATAATCTTTAAAAGTATACATTAGCTTTTGTTCATTGTATAATACATTGTCATGAAATTAGAGGCTAAAAACGACTTCTTTCTTAACTCACGGTTTCTGAGCACAGAACAACCTGTCCTTCTGCTCGGCCGACAAACCGCAATCGAGGTCATTCCCTGGTGGGAGTGCTCACAAGTTAACGCATGCTCTCTTCTCAGCTCATTCAGGTTGCGGATCAAGCAAACCATAAAATAAATTAACCTGGAAGATAGTGCATGGACTATCTCAGAATATGAAATTGTAATACCGTTGGTCCTTGGGAAATTATTTCTTATGCACCATTAATAGTTCGGTAGAATGAATGACCAATAATTGTAGAATTTTTTTAACACTCTTCATAATGCTTGGCCATTTTATGAATGCTGCTTTCTTGTTGTGATGTGCCATCAAATCAGTTTAGTCACAGTAACATTGCATGCGTGTGCACACACACAGTGATTGTGTGTGTGTGTGTGTGTGTGTGTGTGTGGCAAGAGTTAGAAGATATGGGTGGAGTCTAGCCTGTCAATCAGGTCACAACTTGCTGGTGCATCATTGTGGGTAAGGCCTTCTCATAATGAGGATCCTGGGAACCTCCTCTGTTTCTCTCTGCCTTCATCTTCATGCTGTTTATGTACCAGAATATATAAACCTGCTGGTGAGCCACTCTGAGACTTGTACGAGCCCTGGGATGCGGCCACCGCCATCGGACCCATGCAACCCCACACCCACCCGCCTGTGATCTTCCCATGTTCTGCACCATTGCATGTGACTTCGAGAGTCTTAAGAGGGATTTATCGACTAGTATCGGACATATGGACTTGATTTGGACCGGGTTGAGATGTTTGCTTGATACAGAATTACGTCTCGCTATGAAGCTCTCTTACACATATATGAGTCCCTGGATTTGTTCCTCTAGTCAACACGGCCTGACACACACACAAACACCACACCATCCTGTGCTCTCCTCATAATCATTGCTATTATCGAGTCCACTCTGGCGTCCATTGAGAGAGTCTCTCCTTTAGGGGCTTTGTCTCTTTGATGAGCCTCTACCTTTCCAAGCACAGTGTTTCTCCCTAAGATCGGCTCCTCCTGATGACATGTACGAAGTGCATGTCCCTCCAGGACATATTCCAGATGCATTTTGTCCAAGACAACTTTGTTCATTTTTCTGACTTTCCATGGGATGTTCAATATTTTCTGCAAACACCCAAGAGATTTGTCTTCCTCAAACATTGCTTTGCCTTCTCTGTGTGCTACACGGCTATTCATGCGATCACTGCATGGAAGGCAGGTGAGAATATCATGTGAGCAACACCTTAGTCCTTAGAGCGACATCTTTTAAAAATTTAAATAAATGTTTTATAGAGATGCTTTATATGAAATTTACAGAGACATACTAAAGCACTTTAAAGAGGTATTTTACAGCAGATTCACCTGATCCACTACATCCATTGCTGTTTTTTTTTCACAGTTGCTACTGCTGGCATTGGTTGTCAATCCAAGTAAAATAAAACCTTTGTAAATTTCTATACATCTCCATGTGTCATCACGCTGCTAAGGATTCTGTGTTCCTTATGTGGAGGTTTATTCCATGGCACTTGATCTTCATCAGTGTGTCGAGTCCTCTTTGCTTTCAGTAAACAAGGCTGTGTCTTCAGCAAACCACTGGTTGTTTATGAGTCTTCTTTCAATCCTGTTGACACATCCTTCCTCCATAGCCCAGCTTCTTCTATGACCTGCTCACACACATATTGAATGAGTAGGGTACATGGATTTAACTCTGACACACCCCTTTCCTGATTTTATCCTGCTTTAATACTGCATAAAAAGTAATAATGCTCTTTCTATTAGAATGACTGCATGTTGGTTTATGCACAGATTCCACATAAACCCAAGAGACTGTTCTGGATTTCTCTTCTTCCTAAAGGTATCTGTATTGTGTTCTGATTCACACAATCAGATGCCTTTGCGTCACCAACAAAACACTGGCAAACGGATTTCTGCTTTCAGCTAAGAGTCATCTGACATCGGCCATGATGCCCCTCAGTCATGTCCTTTTTGGAATTTCTGACTGCAACTAGTTCTGAATGCTCTTCAGTAAAGTTTACCTGCATGTGATTTCAGTGATCCTGTTCAATAAAGTCCACAATCTGTTGGATCAGTCAGTATTTTTTACAGTGGGCACAACTATATATTTCTTCCAGTAAGTTGTCCAAATAACTGTCTTCCATAATATGCACTTTAAATTTTTTTTAGCATGATATATCACTGGTTATTTTCAAATTCTGTCATTCACAGTTCAGAAAAATATGAAAAACCTGTTTGTTCTTCCTATAAGAACTAGATTTGCTAGTAAGGTCAACAGTCTACCAATTCATGTTCTGTCACTGCCTGTCCCCTTTGTGATCATTTGCTGCCACTGATGACCCTGTCACTAGCCCTGGAATCTTTAAATGGCGTAATATTGCTTCCATGTGCTAGGATATAGTTGGCAAGAAAAATAATACACGTTTTAATTTCACGTTGGAATGTACTCTTAAGAACTACAGAATGAGTTGCTACACAGACTGTTACATATTGAAATAAAACAGGTCAAACTTAAATTTTTTAATTTATTCACTGATGATTCCCAGTTGTTCCCTTTCTTTCTGTGCTCTGCCTCCCTTACCTATAAACACCAAAGTCGATTTCTTTTTATATGAAAACCTGCTTTCCTGATTTTTCCTTACAGCATTTATCTCATACAGTATTTGATCGACTCACTTCAATCCACATAATATCTTACAGATTCATCCATAGCATGAGTTGTTTGACAGTCTCATCATTAGTCCCTAGTGAGGCATAGTATAACATTGTATCTATCTACCCATGTTTAATCATCCATTCCTCCACCAATGGGATTTTAGGCTGTTTCCTTCTTCTTGCTATCTCAAATAGTGCTGTGATACATGGGTGTGCGCATGTCTGCTCGTGCTTTGTTCCTGATTTCTTTAGGGTGTGTACCCCACAGAGAGATCGCTGGGTCACATGGTATTTCTATTGCACTGGCTACAGGAAGCCTCATATGGCTTTCCACAGTGCTTCTACTGTTTCCAAGTCCCTCTACCAGTATCCAAGGGTTCCAGTCTCTCCACATTCTCAAACACTGCTCTATTCTAAGATAACATAAAAAGTCTCCCCTCCGGAGCCTTTCAGCAATGGATCACAATATTTGACCCTTAGGCCCTTGCTTCTTTCAGGTCTATCTGGCACGCACTGTTTGCAATACTAAGTAGAACTCTTTTAGCATCCAAATATGTCCTGAATCTATCCTTTGTTTTCCATCCACAATGACATCTCTTTGATTAATACTCACGATATTTGACTATTGCTACAGCCTCTAAAGCACTCCCCTTTAGCTAGTTCCCCCATTTCTAATCAAATCTCCACTCGACATCCAGAATTTATTAAAACACTTACCTGATAATATCACCATAACCCCAAACCAAGTCCACTGTCATAAAATCTATTCCAACTAATAGCAACAGAGTAGAAGGACTCACTGGGGTTTCTGAGCTTGTCAGTCTCCGTGGAAGCAGACTCTCTCCCTTTTAGCAGCTGGTTGTTTAAAGCTGCCAGCCTTTCAGTAAGCAGCCCACCTCCTAACCCACTGCATCAGCAGGGCTTCTTGGGGGAAAAACAATAACAACAAACAAACAAATAAACAAACCATTTTCTTCACACAGGGAGATGAGAACGTTTTTAGTTACTTGATAACCACTTAGCGAGTTCATGTTGGGCTTCAAGTCCACTAGCTCCTTTTGACTCAAATCAAAACCAAACTCATTGCCACAAAGTCGATTCCAATTCACATAGTGACCTTGGAGGGCAGAGCAGAATGGCCTGGGGGATTCTGAGGCTGTGCATCTTTATGGGAGCAGAGAGCCTCACCTTTCTCCAGCAGAGCATCTGGTGGCTTCAAACCACTGCTCTGTGGTTAATGCCCCAACATTCCATCCACGAGGGCACTAGGGTTCCTTTCCTACTTGCTGGGCAGAGCTTTAACCCCATTCAACCTTAGACCTTAGGGCCTGAGGCATATTTAAATTCTCCCTATTTATAACACATTACCCCCCCCCCAAAAGTGTGAAAACTCAAAGAAGTATTGTGTCTTTAGTTCACTTGCTTATTACTGAGTTTCATTGTAAGATCAATTCCCTTTCTAGTGCTCTCTGGTGGACTTTTCTTAGTAATTCTAGCTGGACTTTCTAGCCTTATGTCCTTTAAGCAGTCCAAACATATGGCTACTTGTCCCTGGAATAGGCTCTCGGCTGCCTGCGCTGCTCTTCAACTCCTCAATTTCTATTCTGGGTCAAAGCTGAAACATCATTGTCTTATGGAAGATTTTGGAGTTATAGTCAACAGATGAAATTTACCCCTCGTCCCTTACGTTTAATTGAAATTGATACTGAGACTATTGTAGATTCACATACCATATATACTCATGTCTAAGCCAAGTTTCTCAGCATATTTTTCATGCAGTTTTTGTGATAAAATTAATTGCCTCAGCTGATCTTTGGGTCAGCTTATAATCGAGTATATACGGTAGGTCCATAAAAATACTGCCGAAATCCTATGCCCCTTTACCTAGGTCCTTCAAATGCTATTGTCCTTGAATCTCCACACGTAGATTCCAACTTTTAACACATTATAACAGCACAGCCAGAATATGGACATTGAAATTCACCTATCTTACTAAGACGTTCCAGGTTTATTTTACTTGCCTGCACATGGTTGGCGTGTCTTTGTATGTGTTTCCACACAATTTTATCAAATATGCATTTGTGAATATGCCACCACAGATCATATAAATATCAATTTCATCACTCCAATAATTCCATAGTATCTCTGCTTCCCTTCCACCCTCAGTTCTTCTTAATCTTGCCAGTCATTAATCAGTTTTTTTGTTCACATTTTTATACATGCTTTTGGAAACTTTCCACATCTCTGGTGATTCAACCAGGTAATCATCGGACTGTTAACTACAAGGAGAGTGATTTGAACCCACCAGCAAACAAGGCTTTCTGCTCCTCTTAAGATGTAAGGTCTTGGCAACCTAGTTGAGCAGGTTAGAATCACAATGTCACCTAGAATCATTAGGAGTTCAACTCAACTCAACTCTAATGTGTTTGGGTTTAGTTACCAATCTTATATGTCAGCTTTTACTTGTGTATACATTCTCAGCTAAAACTGCAAGCTGTTCATCCCTGGTTTTATTTCAGCTTCTCTCACATTCCTTGGCAGAAAGTAGGTTTCTAACTGATTGATTGACTCTAGAAAAAATGAACACAGCAAAGTAACCTTGGCCCAAGGCCCAGTATTTATCGGGGATTCCAGGTTCTAGAACGGGGTCAATGAAGAAATACTTTATGTATATGATTCAATTAACTCGTGTGTAAAATAAAGGATGGATTGACACAGTGTCTGCAGCAATGGGCTCAAATATAAAACCTCTTGTGAGAATGGCATGGGATGGAGTGTTGTGTCCCCTTCTGCAGAAAGTCAGAACCTACCAGACAGCAGAGAGCAAGAAGAAGATGAAGGAAAATAAGATATAGAATAGTATTTATCAAGGAAACATTCTTGTGTAGAAGGCTGAATGGGTTGAACTCTGAAATCAACACCAACTGTGTTATTCTGAGCATACTTTGCTAGAAAGTGGAGGCTTAACTGGAGGGTAACGTCTGATGGAGCCCTAGTGCAGTTGATTATACACTGGGCTGCTAACCATATGGTCAGCAGTTTGAAACCAACAACTGCTCTGTGGGAGAAAGATGAGACTTTCTGCTCCCGTAAAGATTACGGCTCAGAAACTCTGTACATGAAGTTTAGGATTTGTCATTTTGGTTCTGATGCTGTAGTGGTTTACCTCTCTCTGAGATGATTCCCAAAGAGTCAACTCTGGTTTTAGAATTTAACCTGGAATAGGGAATAACACTTCACATTTGAAGAGAAGCTTTAAAAACAATTGGCATTGATGATTTGGTACCTCGTCATTGTCAAAGAGAGAATTTTCTTGATCACTAACTGAAAGGACAGTCCTGCTCATGAGACTCTGTGCCAACTTGATTCCAATGTGAGGAAGTCAAATGTACTCCGATCCCCCAAATTCTCTACTGCTTCTGACATTTACTGATCTCCCCACAGCACTTTCTTTTCTTTTTTTAAAAAATCATTTTATTAGGGGCTCATACAACGCTTATCACAATCCATACATACATCTGTATATTCATTCCCTCATCATTCTCAAACATTTTCTCTTCACCTAAGCCCCTGGCATCAGCTCCTCACTTTTCCCCTCTCCCCCCTGTTCCCCCCTCTCTCATGAACCCTTGATAATTTATAAATTATTATTTTGACATATCTTTCCCTGTCCTACGTCTCCCTTCACCCACGTTTCTGTTGTCCATCCCCCAGGGAGGAGGTCACATGTAGATCCTTGTAATTGGTTCCCTCTTTCCAACCCGCCCTCCCTCTACCCTCCCAGTATCACTACTCACACCACTGGTCCCAAAGGAATCATCCGTCATGGATTCCCTGCATTTCCAGTTCCTATCTGTACCAGTGTGCATCCTCTGGTCTAGCCAGATTTGTAAGGTAGAATTGGGATCATGATAGTGGGGGAGGAGGAAAGTTGTATGTTTCATTGCTGCTACATCGCACCCTGACTGGCTCATCTCCACCAGGAGGTCCTTCTGTAAGGGGATGTCCAGTGACCTACAAATGGGCTTTGGGTCTCCAGTCTACACTCCCCTCCTCATTCACTGTGATAAGACTTTTTGTTTTGATGATGCCTGATACCTGATCCCTTCAAACCTCGTGATCTCACAAGCTGCTGTGCTTCTTTCGTGTGGACTTTGTTGCTTCTGAACTAGATGGCCGCTTGTTTACCTTCAAGCTTTTAAGACCGCAGGCAATATATTTTTTGATAGCCAGCCACCATCAGCTTTCTTCACCACATTTGCTTATGCACCCATTTATCTTCAGCGATTGTATCAGGAAGGTGAGCACACGATGAAATGATTTTTTGTTCTTTGATGCCTAATAATCCCTTCAGCAGCTCGTGATCACACAGACTGATGTGCTTCTACCATGTGGACTTTGTTGCTTCTGAGCAAAATGGCCACTTGTTTACCTTTAAGCCTTTAAGACCGCAGATGCTATCTGTTTTGAGAGCCAGGCACCTTCAGCTTTCTTCACCACATTTGCTTATTCACCAGCTTTGTCTTCAGTGGTTGTGTCAGGAAGGTGAGCGTCATAGAATGCCAATTTAATAGAAGAAACTATTCTTGCAATGAAGGAAGGCCCAATGTCCTTCTGCTATCTTAATACTAAACCTATAAATATATGCACATAGATCTATTTCCACATCCTCATATATAAGTATATATGCATATGTGCACGCCTTTATTTAGATCTCTATAAATGCCCTTTTCCTCCTAACTCATTCCTCTGTTTCTTTTGACTTTCCTCTTGTCCCACTAACATTCTCAGTCCTCATTTGGGATTCAGTAATTCCTTTTGGTTACATTAACCTTGATCATGCCCCACCAGGCCTCCTACACTCTTCTCATCACCGATTTGGATTACTTGTTCCCTTGTCCCTGAGTTTGTTAACACCACTACATTTACCTCCCATCCCCCTCTCCCATATCCCTCCGGAACTGTCGGTCCTGATGTTTTCTCCTCCAAATTGTTCATCCAGCCTATCTTATTTAGACAGACCTGCAGAGATAATAACATGCACAAAAACAAGACAGAGCAAAACCAAGCAACAATATACAACAAAACAACAATAAACCAATAACAAAATCCAAAACACAACAAGAAAGAAAAGCTTGTAGTTAGTTCAAGGACTGTTTGTTGGCCTTTCGGAGTGTTTTCCAATCCAGTCTGTTGGGGGCACCACGCCCTTGCCCCAAAGTCTACCTTCAGCATTCCCTTGTTGTTCTGTTGCACCCCCTTAGTGTTTTGCCTCGGTGTGGCTGGATCAGATCCGGCGTAATTCCCACACCCCACAGCACTTTCCTATTGGACTTGATAGTTTATTAAAACAGTCACAGAAAACGCGTGGAAGCACCATAGCTGCCATAACAGCTTTAATAACGGTCAAAGAGGATAATGAATAGAAGCAGCAATGAAGATATGCAAAGAACAAGATTTAGGGAGAGGCCCCAGCATGAGGCCTCAATCCCTAAAGGGAGATGCACTTACCTTTTAATGAAAAAACGAATGCTCCTTTTCACCTGGTGAGAAGCGTTAAAACAGTGACTTCACTTAGCCAGCCAGTTGCACCTCTCAGCCTTCAGCTGGGGTCCCGTCTGATGCTGTTATCTGGGTTGGGCAGTTGTCTCTGCTTCTTCCTTTCCCACCCTACATTCACTTTGCCTGCCAGGTTCATCGTGCCCAACGCACACAGAAGGAAACGATTCTCTTCCATCACGAAGCTCCAGCTAAGCTTCGAAATTTCAGGGCTTTTGATTGTTTGCGTGTTTGTTTTTCCATTCCCAGGGAGTGGGATGTATCCAATCTATGTAAAGGTCAACTACAAGTTGGTGGCCTCCCAGACAATGCCCGTCAATGTCAGATCAGAGATGGGGCACCAGCCAAGCCTGGAAAAGGTCAGCTACTGTGGAGGGCTGTGAACCCAGGACCCAAAGTCCAAGCTGTTTGTTGTTGATGCTGGGTCTTTTTAATAGAGTGATTTTTGCACTGTGTTATAATTGGACGATACTTAAACATGTGCAGTCATGTTTCATTGCCTCTGTCTTTGTTTTGTTTTGCATGAATAGAAATTGAGTTGTCTTTGGTCAACTCTTGTGGTGTGCTTTTCCCATGATCTTCTACCCCTGTCTGTGTGTGTGTATACAGTGATAAATATTTAATATATATGTACATTGTGCACATATTTGTTTAAAATATAGATGCCCATGCGTGTAGTCAGGGTATCTAATTTTTCCAGCGACGATGGCCGAAACACGAGGGAAAGAAACTTAACATAGAAGAAAGTGGAGAGAGAACCTAAATAAGAAAAGAATCAATGTGCACAAAGAAAGTAGATCTTTCTCTAACAGTCGGAGATCATGTTATAAGCAATACCTGTAGCCATTTATTTTCCCAGACTGAAGTAGGCAAAGTGTTTAATTGTAATAAATAGGGATTTTAAAATCTCCTTTTATAATAGATGTGTAATTTATTTCATTTTAGGAGGAGGAAGTCATAGTGATTTTATATATATATTTGGGATCATGCCCAAGTAAACCCAGCTATATTATATGAGACAATGGGATAGATATAACCAGTTAAGGTCATTGAAGGAAAATTGAAAATACATTTTAGGCCTGCTTGTAGAATTTGTATGTAGCATTACCTTCGGCTATTGAACCATTTCCTTCTGCAGGATTACTTTGCAGACCTTTTCTCTGTCTCATTTCCTGATGTTAGGAATAGAGATTGTAATATTTGATCCTGTATCCAGGAAGCTTGAAAAGAATAATGAGAGGGCATATGAGAAAATGATCTCTCAACTCCTTAGATACAACCAAATGTTGTATTTTCTACTTTTATACAACTGCTCACACTGAAGCTATAAGCCTGGTTTCTTTCTGAAGATATAATTGAGAAATATTAAAATTATTTATTTTATTCTTATGTCATTTCCTTGTGAAAAATGACAAAAATTTCAAGAAAAGATTCACCTGGGCAAACTAATCTCATATTTATAGACCAAAGTAAGTCTGGTCATTCCTCTAAATGTGAATATCTTTTTTAAAAGTGTAAAGTATATGGCTTGACTTAAAAATCAATTAAAGTTTATTGTTAATTCGGTCACTGAGTTAATATGTTTAAAGTACAGTGAAATAAGAGAATAATATGATAAATTAGCATTAACAATAACCAAATATAATAATCTGTATAGATGGGAAAATAACTTAGAAAGGAACATCAAATCATTAAAGGTGAGATAAGCAACCCAATAGATAACTGAGAAAAGGTGTGTGCAGGCAACTGATGAAAGAAAAATAATGGTTCCAATAACTATATGAAAATATGCTTATCAAATAAGAAAACAAGGAATGAGTACTATCGATGAAATCACTTCAATCTTTTTGGAAGAGAAAGTGTCAAAAATAGAAAACAAGATGAAGTCTCACCTTCAGGAGGGTGTGTTTCTCAGAATTCATGTAAGGACACAATGTACATGTTCTCTCACCTGACAGGTGGTCTTTAAAAATATCCTCCATAGGAAGATCTATCTACATATATTCCTGCACAATACAACAGTGTTTGAAAGCATGAAAATATTAGCAACTACGTAAATATCTATCCATTAGGAAGTTAAAAAACCACAACAACTAAGTATTTACAAATTCTATTCTACTTATACAATGTGCAAGTAGAAAAATAACAAATGTAATTCCATTCTGAAAAATGTTGATTACACATGCAGTTGAGCAGCCAGGGAGATGTGTGTACCCACAAATATATGTGTACAGAATAAGTATCGAAGGGATAAGTATCAAACTATGGAAGATCTCTTCTTTCCAGCATAGGCAGGGGGGATTAACGTTAGGTTGTGGTGGAGGTAGCACAAAGGGGGCTTTTTTCCTCCCATATATCTCGCACATATACCAATTGGTTTCCTTCATCTACTTCTATTGGCTAAAACTTATTTTCAAATGAAAATTAAATGACCTATTATTTGTGCAATTAAAAATAAAAGAAAGGTATACAAATCCCGCATTGTCAGTAGAGCTAGTGAGTAAAGACAGCAAAGCCAAATAGTCAAATATCATCCCAAGACCTGGTAAATGCTTTCTGCTTAAGAGCAACCCTTCACGCCATCAAATTTGGCTCCAAAAAACAAACAAGCAAACAAAAAACAAACTCACTGTCATTGAGTCAATTTCCACTCCCAGTGACTTTATGGGACATAACTGCCAAACGGGTCCACAGGAAAATGATCCCCATAGAGGCCGTTCTATCCTGTAGGGTAGAAAGCCCCATCTTTCTCAGAAGAGTCCATGACTTCTAACAGCTGTCTGGCAGTTAGCATCCAGGTGTTTACCCACTCTGCCACCAGGGCTCCTTCGCTGGCGAGTTTATAATCAACGGTGGGATAATTATATCCATTTAATCACAGAACCATAGCTTCCCCAATGAGTTTCTTGCAGAAACCAGTTAAATGAATTAAATCTTTACAATGTAATGAGAAACAAATCATCTGTGTATATAAATCAATGATTATAAACAAGCTTTAGGGAATTACCTTTCTAAAATTATCTCAAGAATTGTTAAGAAGTTGGCAGTATAATTAGAGAATGTGAAATTTTATTTCACCACAAACTATAATGTAAATTTTCATCAGAAAATATAAAGATGGCATTAAGATTATGTAAGGGGATTTAAAGATCACGAATGAAGACAAATTACAGCTTCTTTCTCCTTAAAATCTATTTGGTATCCCAAATTCCCAAGTGTACACTTTGCATTGACCAAATTAAATCTGCTCACAATTTCATAGGCAATGGTCAAATTCACTCTAATTTAACAGAACATTTTGCACGGACTCCTGCGATGAGGCCTCTGTGAATACCAGTTAGACAGGCAGAGAAGCCTTAAGCCTGGTGCTGTTTTTAATCTCTGAAAAGTTCTATCATTTTGGGTTACATGGTAGAGAAGTGATGAGATCAGCTCTATGGACAGTTAACAAGTTAATGAACTATTAAAATCATTTACACATTGATTAATCTACATGTGTAGGAGTTTTCGTGAAACAAGGTCAGTTTGAAATAATCAAGCAAAGATTCATAGACACATTTATATACAAGTTGATCCAGATAAGATTGCAGATTTGAATATTATTACATATACACACCTATCTAGGAGCCCTGGTTTGCATCATGGGTATGCTTGGGCTGCTAACCTCTAGGTCAGCAGGTCAAAACCACCAGTCACTTGGCAAGAGAAAGATATAGCTTTCTACTCCCATGAAGAATTAAAATCTCAGAAACTCACAGGGGCAGTTCTACCTTGCCCTAAAGGGTCACTATGAGTGGACATCAAGTCAATGGCAGTGAGTTTGGTGATGAATTATATATATAAATGAAAAATATAATTTTATATTTAGTCCGTGGCTAGGTGCTTGTTTATATGCATGTGTGTGTTCATGAGCTTTGGGGGAGAGAGGAGAGCTCCGTGGAGTAGTTTGTTTGCAGTGAAAGGTTGTGTAGATCCCAAGTAGGAGCCTAAATACCTAATTATTTAGGTATATATATAATTTAGGTACATATAAATGGTACATATTCTTGTCACAATATAACCTTACAAGCATGCATTTACCACATAGGTAAAGAAATAGGCGTGCTTAGGTAAAATCCATTTTTAGTCCTTCTATCAATTTCCTTTGGAAGTGAATGGATTCTTTAGGAGAAAGAGATCATGCTGAGGAAACTACTGCTCTAGTTTGAGATGAAGTGTGTGCCTTGCATGAAAGAAACACTGCACCTTCCATAGACTCTTCCCAATAGCTCTCTTTGTTAGAATCAGAGGCAGAAGCTGGATAGATTTCATGAATTTACATCCCATTGTGATCCTAAAGATGCAAACAAATAAAGAAATAAATAAGTCAATAAATGTGATCAGGTTTAAAACACAAACTCTGTTGAGTTGATTCTGAGTTATATCACATTTTATTGCACCATAATACACTTGAATCTTATTTGTTGCTTTATTTTAAGACGCATTTATCAAAGACAAATCCAGTTCTAACCCAGTAAGTATAAAATGAATTAGATGTGGTATACTGCTTGAAATCGGGGGAGCATTAATAGTGGTTTCAGAAGTTAAAGATCTAGCTTTAGGCAAATGATCCCAGAAATGCTTTGGAAGTTGCACATGTCATAGATATATTTCCATTTCCGGGGTACTTTTTTGAAAATGAAGAGAGAGTGGGGGCTGAAAAGAAAATTCTTAAGCTTATAAAACTGGGTCTTGCCCAGAACAAAAAATCATATCAATGTGAATGAGGGGGAGTGCAGAATGGAGACCCAAAGCCCATCTGTAGGCAATTGGACATCCCCTTACAGAAGGGTCACAATGAAGAGATGAGCAAGTCAGAATGCAGTGTAGCACCGATGAAACATACAACTTTCCTCTAGTTCTTTAATGATCCCCACCGCCTCCATGATCATGACCCCAATTCTACCTTATAAATCTGGCTAGCATGTCCACGTACAGATAAGAGTTGGAATCACAGGGAATCCAGGACAGATAAACCCCTCAGGACCAATAATGAGGGTAGCGATACCAGAAGGGGAAGGAGAAGGTGTGGGGAGAAAGAAGCAATGATCACAGGATCTACATACACCCCCTTCCAGGGGGACAGGCAACAGAAAGTGGGGTGTGGGGAGACATTGGTTGGTTTAAGACAAGAGAAAAATAAAATTATCCAGGGTTCATGAGCGAGGGAGGATGGGGGAGGAGGGAAATGAGCTGATACCAAGGGCCCAAGTAGAAAGAAAATATTTTGAAAATGATGATGGCAACATATGTACAAATGTGCTTGATACAACGGATGGATGTATGGATTGTGATAAGAGCTGTAAGAGCCCCCAATAAAATGATTTTAAGAACCCACAAAAACTAAGAATGGTTAGATAAAGCATATAGATATATATACATATCTATACACATCTATGTATGTATGTGATGTGTGGGTGTGTGCACAAAGCTTTATTAAAGTCACATTAGCTAACAGGTGATTTGAAACGTCAAGTGTTTTGTTGTAAAGCATGGACGTTTTATCTTACATTTAAGAACATAAAGCCATTTTACAACTGTAAACAACAAAAACCGGGTCTTAAATTTGGAGCTGCAATAGTACGATTTTATTTTTTCATGTATGTGTGTGTGAGTGTGTGTGTGTGTATGATTTAAACAAATAAGGGATCTGTTGCTCAGGTAACCAGGAGTCAGAGGCAGGTCACTCTTCAAGGTCAGTTTCATCCAGTGGTTCCTCTCCTGTTCTCTGGCATTTCTATGACTCTGTCCTCTCCTTCTATTGGTTTTGTCAGCAGATTTCCTACCCCGGGGTAGTAACACAATCCCAGCAGTCTCTAACTCATTGCCATCATGATTCAGATCATGTTGTTCATTAAGTCTCACTCCTTTCCTTCCTCTCTGAAGCCAACGGCGGGACTGCATATTGCTCATCACGATTTAAGTGGCCCTGAAGGGCGAAGTAGAAGTGTATTGGCCGGGGTCTCCCCAGCTGTCATGTTTGGATCAAAATTCAAAGTCTTTGCTTTCATGGCACCACTGGAGATTCCCTCAGAGGCCTTTCTGAGCTCAATCACGGAGCGGAGCCACCAGTCTCCTTGCCGCAGGCCCTGGCATCTAGAGAGAGAGAGAGAGAGAGAGAGAGAGAGAGAGAGAGAGAGAGAGAGAGAGAGAATGCCTCTCTCCCAAGGCCCAAAGGGTAGCTCTGCGATGTACCTGGGGCACTCAGATCAGGTGTTTGCCTTAAACCTGATTATAGTCAAGACTTGAAGGGAGAGGAAACCTCTCCCAGAGAACCTGGGTCAGGGTATATATCAACAGGAAATTAATACCGATAGGATTGGGGACGGAAAGGAATGAATATAAGCCATCGACACTCGCAAAACCATCTTCTTTCTTTGACACCAGCCACATTTGCTGAGGGACCTGGGGGGATGGCCATGGTCAAGGCCCAGGAGGGCAGAGTTGCAATAGAGTCTAAGAGAGATGGATTTCTATTTTATCTCATGTTGTTTATTTAGTAATCTCAACCTGCTCCCCTCCTCTCTGAACCCAACAGCATACTTAATGCATTTCTTTGTTTTTTAATTTTATCTACTTGTGAACAGTAGCTTCCCAAGGATGGGTGGGCTAAATGGTCTAAACCTTAAATCCCAAATCTGAGTAAAGGAGGCTCCGTGCAGAGACTCAGTGACCCAGCTTCGGTCCATCTTCTGGAGACACCAGCCCCAGCGCACGCCAGAGAAGGAAAGAGCAGAGGAGCATGTGCAACAGATGTGCGTGGGCCAGACTTGAAAGAGCTATGTAGGAAGCCCACAGCTACATCCTATTGGCTGGAACGCAGGCTTCCCGTGTCCCTTAACTACAATCAGTTGGGAAAAGTGGTTCGCCAGGTGCCAGGGAAGAAAGCAAACACAGAGTGGTAAGCACCCGTCTCTGCCACAGGGCCCCCAGGTATCATGACTGTCCGGGTTCTTGGAATTCACAATGTAAATGGAAAAGTAAACGGACAATGAGGAGAAGAAGAATATTTCCATATTCTGGTCAGCTCTCCTGCAGGAAGCCAAATCGGAAGAGTCTGTCGATAATCCAGCACTACTTACATTTTTGAATGGAGCAGTGGAAGAGAAGGAGCTGGAAGATCAAGGTGAAACATACGATTCTATTACAAGTTCATGAGAGCTCTGAAAACCACGCACTGTGAGCTGAAATGCTCTGAAGTTGAAATGCTCGTGATTTAACAGAATATTGCCTTTGTCATTATAGTCTTATCTAGGTTCCCAAAGATGAAAGGAGTCTATTTCCAACAGGTAATGACTATGTCACCCATGCTGTCCACTTATGAAGGGGAATCTTTTCCTCGGTCCTCTTTGGATTGCATGTACTACAGTCTGAAAAAGGGGGTTTCGTATCTCGTTCTTGACCCGGACCAAAGCAAACAAACAAACAAACAAATCTTGCTGCCATCAAACTGAGCCAGCCGTGCAGTAATTGTGCTGGCCCGTGTAGAACTGCCCGACAGGTCGCCAAGGCTGCCCGTTTCTGTAAGCGGCAGACGCCAGGTCGTTCTTCAGAGAGGAGCTAGTGCTTTTGAATCCTGACCTGTCTGTTAGCAATCCGACATGCAGCTCACTATGCCATTATTACCTTCATTCAGGGAGCACATTTTCACTAATCATCCATCTAGAAGTTTGTAACTAATAAACTTACTTCTCTGGCAATTGCCTGGATGCGTAAATCCAAATCATGAATTCAAATGTCTGAGACAGCCATGAGACACCTGCACAGCAAACAGGCTCAGAGGAGAAGCAGGTAGACACATTGACAGGTTTTGATGACGTCAATATGTGACATTTAGAGGGTGTGTTACTTCAAAGCCACAAAAAGTCAGAGATTCCAGAGTAAGATTTTGCAAGGCTATGGGTTCAATCCTTAAGTAAGGACTCCGTGGAACCGCTGGTTCCCAGTGAGCACAGGCTGATTTTCATACTCAGTTCAAACAAAGGCACACAAGGTAACCATTCACTCAAGACTCACCATTTGCAAAAACTATCTTAGGCACAGAGAGAAATACAAGTCTTTCCATCCAGAAATATATCTGTGTGGAGTGGAAATGTCTTAACACAAGAGGGAAGTGGCAAAGGAATTCCTGGCGTTCAAAAGAGGTGTCTTGTGAATAGTATGAAAATGAATTGTCATCAAGAATACAAGTCATGGGGTCATACATACGACTGCTCCCCCCAACCCCCCGATCTTTGGGCCGGCTTCAAATCGGAGAGCCTAATTGTGTCCTATGTTTCAACAGATACATTTAAACTGCTTTTGAATCATTACATTCCGCATAATTTCCAGCGGAATCATAATCTACTGCAGCTATTGCTATTCCTTAACCCTTTCTTTTTTTATTTTATTAGGGGCTCCATACATCCATCCATTGTCTCCAACACATCTGTACATATGTTTTCATCATCTTTTTCAAAACATTTTCTTTCTACTTGAGCCCTAGATATCAACTCCTCATTTTTTCCTTCCGTCCCCACCTTCCCTCCCCCATGACTCCTTGATGATTTATAAATAATTCCTTTCTTGCTAATTCTTATATTCTAGACCTTCAACTGCAGTTTCTCAATAGTGACTTAATACCAATCTCAAGGGTTTTGTCACTGCCTTGCGCCCCCCACTCCCTGCTCCTTCCTCCAAACTGTCTTTAAGTAAATTTCAATTCCTGACATGCCAGTTTCAAACTTCTGCATGAGCTAGATGACAACCGTGATTCCCTTGTTAGGGCAATTTCTGGTAGGATTTGACAGAATACAAATTCAATATTTAGAAAGGGCCAAAATATATTCTAGCTCAACTTTAGGGCTCAAGGTCCTCAACGAAATTACCACCTAATTGCTGCCTCAATTTGTTCAACTCTGAGCCAGAGTGACTTCCCACTCTTTTTCAGAGAGCTCCACCACAGGTTCTATGTTAAGCAGTACATTGGCTCCCTGGCTGTAACAAGTCATTCATAAATCTGTAATTGGGCACCCCTGGGTGGTATAAACAGTTATGATAATGCCTGCCAGCCACCATATGGGAAGTTTGCATATACTCACTGGCAGTGTCACCTTCAAAGAAAATCCTGGAGATCTACTTTAGAAAATGTAGCCATTGAAAACCGCAAGGAACAGTTGTGCTACGCACACATGGGGCACTATGAGCTTACTCACTGGTGACTGGAGAGAGAGGATATGGACCCACCCATCCTGCATTACCATGGATTTTCTTCAAATACTGGAAAACAACTTAGGCATCTTTCTGCCTGTGTGACATCTACACATCCTTAGTCTATACAAAATCGATTTCCGTTTATAGATCATGTAACCATCCCCCTTGCTCTTAGATGCTCTTTATTTAGTCAAGGAACCCTGGGCTGATGGTTTGTGCGTTGAGCTGTGAGTCACAAGGCCACCAGTTAGAAACCACCAACCATAGTGAAAGTTGAAAGTGTCTTATCCCATTAATATTTACAACCTCAGAAACCAAAAGGCAGTAAGTAGTTCTACTGGGTCCCATAGAGTCACTTTGAGTCAGAATTAACTGGATGGCAGTTCATTTGGGTTTCATCTGGTTTCATGTAGTCACTATACCAATAAAACCAAACTCACTGCCATCAACATAATCTATACGACAGAGTAGAACTGCTGCTGTAGGTGTCTGAGACTATACATCTCTACGGAATAGAAAGCCTCATCTTTCTCCAGAGCAAAGGCTAGTGGGTTTGAACTGCTGACCTTGTGATTAGCAGCCCAACATGTAACCCACTTTTAGTCACTAGAGCATGAGCCTTAAAGTCAGTATTTCTGAATCATATTGATAATGCAGAATACTCTAGTTTTCTTTCCCTTGAAATGTCACTCTTCAAGAAATCCAAGATCAAGATATAGCAACTGGCTTTTATATCATCTTAATTTGTTATATTAACTTTATTACATAGTAAGTTGTGGATAAATCACAACCCATGCAAACACACAACAAGGTTTCCAACTTGGAGAATAACTTTGTTTTTATCCTTACTAAATCTCCTCCTTATAAATGTTCTCAATGTTTAACTAGTTACTATCTTTTGAATTCTGATACCGTAATCTTTTTGAGTTTCATTAGCTAATGGCATGAGGCATGGCAAGGTATGACACTTTATCTTGCTCCTGATTTCAAAGACATTGGAGAAGATGGAAAACAGAGATTAGAATTTGCATTTCAGCACCCCAACCCCCACAACACAAACAGAAGATAAAAACAGTGCTAATCTTGCTTTATTTATTGACCTTGAAATAAAAGATAAAAGCAAATGTTCACCTTTGACTGATCAGACATTTCTTTTCTTCCCCAAACCTTTTTATTACCAGGTCATATCACTCCATAGTTCAAACACATCAGGCAATATGGTACAATTGCTAGGACAGTCGGCTTCAAACATTCTCTTTCTTCTTGAACTCCTTGATATCTGCTCTGCCTTCCCCTCTGTCCCCCACTGTGCCCCCCAGGAGTCCTTATTCCACTTCTGTCTCTACCGGCTCATCAATCCTCGATTTCATATACTGAAAAACAGAAAAAACAAAGAGCAAAAATGTAAGAGGCTATCCGCAATGACAAAATTCATTACAGCTAAACCCCGCTTTGGAGAAAAAACAACAACACATAAAATGTTGAAAACCATAACAGGTCCAACGAGGGATCAACTTACAAGGTTACTGTTCATATCGGGTTTGTCATTTTGATCTGTAGTCATCTCTCCAATGGACACTGTTTATAACCAGTTTATTATTGACTTTTTACTGTTCCAGACAAGAATATATATATACATATATATATGTGTGTCTTTGGCTCTTATTAAATGATATAGTAGGTGGCTTCATAAAAGTATGTTATTTTTCTTTCTTCTAATAGCCTTGTATAGTGTTTTGACTGAAAGGCTACACAGCACATTGTGTCCCCATTGAACAATTTCTATACCATTTGCTCTGTGATGTTGGTTACATTCTTCTTCATCTGTCACCGTGCTCATGATTCCCATGTAGTCTTCTGTTTCCAACAACCTGTTTCCTTATTCCCTCACTTTTTCATCTGTGCTTTAAAGTAATTGCTGACCTTTTACTTTCATATAGATTTTTTTAAGGAGCACAGTGTGGACAAATATTCCTTTATGTTTTGTGAGTTAATCTATTATTAAACTAGAACGTGGTCTCAGGATAGTTTGAGTACTGGCTTTAGTGAATATTCCAGGGCAGATGAGGCTTTAGGAAAAAGAACAGTCTTATGAGAAATCATTTTGCTTGAAAACGACTTCAGGTCAATATGAATTATTCCAAGGAAAGTCAAAAAGTGTTACTATTAGGGTTTTAGTTCATACATGCAAGCTTTGTTTCAAACAGTTTATGTTTAAACATTATTTGATTACTAGATAACTATAGACACATTTTGCAGTAAAGCAGTTGTCTTAGTCTTGTTGAGCTGGAAAAAAAACTACCTATTAATAAACCACGAAGCAGATCTTCTAAACCCTGCACGCCTTTATGGAAGCCTAGAACCTCAACTTTCTCCTGCTAAGATGCTGGTGGGTTTGCATTGAAAATCTTGTGACTAAAAGTCCAATTCACATCCAATAGTGCAATCTCTCTTTCTCTCTCTCTCTGCCATAGAGCCAGGCTGACTCACAGTGGCCCCCCTCGGTTTCTGAGACTGTAACTGAGGTTTACCTGCACGGAATGATCACTGAAGCTAAGGGGCTAGAGAAAAGGGAGGTGAAGAAAGCAGATGGTGCTCAGTTATCAGTCAGAAGGGAATAGTGTCTGCGGTCTCAAAGGCTTGTATTCAAGCAAGCAGCCATGTAAGAGAAGGGTCAAATTAGCTCACAAGGAAGAAGCACACCAGCTTGTGTGATCCAAAGAGGCCAATAATAAAATCCAAATATGACGAGGGGAAAAGGATGAGAGCTAACATTGTGTACAGCCAATTTATGGAAGGCCGTGGAAGGCAGCGGAGCCCAACCACCTGCAGAGCATCTACTCAGATTAAGCCGCAGGCAAAGGTCTAGAACAGCCTTACTATGTAGCATAGCTCATGGTCATCCTGATACACTGGGTCAAGCTTGATACTAGGTCAGTTGACCTCCCTCTAGACCAGTGGTTCTCAACCATCTTAATGCCGCGACCCTTTAATACAGTGCCTCGTGTTGTGGTGACACCCATCATAAAATTATTTTCGTTTCTACGTTGAACTGAAATTTTGCTACTGTTATGAATCGGGTGACCCTGTGAAAGTGTTGCTCAGCCCCCCAAAGGGGTCGCTACCCAGAGGGGGAGAGCCGCTGCTCTAGACCCAACCTGAATTTGTTCCAGGTGCAAGGAGCTCTGGCTTGTTCCATGACAAAAACTTCTTCCCTGGCTTTTAAAATATTAATGGTGGTCCTTTTGCCTTACACCTTGCTGGTATTTTTTATCTTTATATTATGATTGTTTTATCTTCACCACTTCAATTCCTTTTTGTTCTCTCTTGTTTCTGTTGAGTTTACCAGTTTCTGAAAGGTGAACGGGTGGCAGCATAGAGATAATAGCTGATGCTGGGGCTTGTAGGGGGTGCAGATGGGGGGACAGCGTCAGGAGTACACCATGAGGGTGGGAAGGGGAGTGAGTAGAACTGAGGGTGATTATCCAACTCATAAAGGCGATTGAATCATGGAGGGGGTGGGGGAAGAAAATGTTCTGAAATTGATCGTGGTGATGATTGCACAAGTCTTCATGATATGATTGAACTATTGAATTGTGTGCTGTGTGAATTAAATGCCAATAGAACTGGTAAAAAAACCATATACATTTACAATTAGTTGTAGTATGTAACAAACAAAGAAAAGACTGCAACTCCAGCGCTTCTCGTTTGAATACATTTATCCCCCTGTGGCCATGCCTAGTTTTATATATTAAAAACCTCTCACCATAGTGGATGGCCAGTAAATGTTCTGACCAGGTAATACAGCTCCTACGCGTTCTCAATTTGAAGCAAGGCGAGGGATGAAGAGAATGCCTCCAAAGGCCAGGGAAAGTGTGTTGAAGTCTTGGTTGTGCACAGAACAAAAGAAATGGCCCACGTTGCATCAATGATAAAAAGATAATAGCAAGAGTAACACCGTAGGTTGCTCTATGCATTAGACACTGCATGAAGTTTATGAAATGCAACTCCTGTAACGTCTGACGTCCCTGAAAGTCTACATGAGGTTGCTGTGCATCAAATGTGCCTACATTGTAGTGTGTTTGGTTTGAGATTTGGTCATGTACATACTTGGCATATATGAAGATTTATTATCATATTTGAGTTAGTTCTGTAATATGTTTACATGGAAGTTGGATTTGTAAAAACTGTATCATGAGGTTGATTCCCCTTTTCATCCCAACTCTTGTGAGACATCAGCCATGATGACATGATTGAGGCTGTTAGCATGCTGTGTAAACAACAAGGGCTCTATTGGCAAACACACTATTTTGCCTAGCATCTGCCGAGCTGCAGAGAAGCTGAATATGACCCATTCTCTCACCTAAATGGAGTTACTGCTACATGAGGACATTTTAAAACCTAAGTGAATGGAAAAAAAGTAATGTTCTGATTGAAAATGAAGATTAAAAACCTTCTGCCAACACAAGAGGAAAGAGGTAGTAAAGAATTGAGCGTTTATTGTGTTTTTCTGCCCAGGAACTACCCTTCTGGCAGAGAATATGCAAATTTGATATTTTCTATGCTTCTAGCTCTCAAATTGAAACCACAAATCTGTAAATAAAACGGACAGATCGTTCCTGCACACCACGTAAAAGCCATCTCCCGCACAGTCAAGATCTGTAAGTAGTGCTAGGGAAATGTCTGAGAGTAGCAGCAGGAGAAGATATTGAATACATTCTGGATTTTATGATCTTACATTTTTTAAGAGGCACCCAATGATTTTCAAAAGAAAAAATTAAGAATATATGATCTCTCCTAAATCCAACCATCTGTATTAAATAATACTTTTTTTAACTCCAGGAGTTCATATAACTAAAATTTGATAGTTTAGAGCTCTAAACCAATAAACTAATAATAATCATTAAAAGTTGAATATTTTATTGATTAAGTTATATAAGACTGAAATACAATTTCTCCCAAATTATAAATCAATTATACCACAACAAACCTTTTCCCAGGGAGCCTATTCCTGGTCATGTATATCCAGTGAGGACTGAGCTGCCCAGATCGTCAATGGCTGTCATCTCATGACAATTAGTCGCCAGCCCTGGCTTCTCTGCAGCCACTTGGTGAGGGGGCAGCCCGGAGTTTCCCATCTGGAGACTTGGAGAGGAACTTGAGAAGTTAGAATGAACCACAGTGGATGAACTACAGTGGATGAACACTGTCAGCGATGTCTGGGCACTGAACGGCAAACTTTTTGTTATGTATTTTATGTCTTATCACTTCCCGTAGGTGCTGAGCTTACCTTGGGACAAATCTGTCACAGATGGGCAAGTGCTAAGTATCAAATTTCTACCTGTAGAAATTACCGGGAGGACCTGTAGAAATTATGAATCTGTACTTCCTATAATACTTTTTTTTAATGAAAATTCACTATATCTCTTTTAAGGAATTCTGGTTCCGTGCCTCTGCAAACTCTTAAAACAAAATTCCTACAAATAAATAAGTAGATAGATAGATAGATAGATAGATAGATAGATGAATGAATGAATAATAAAACACTGCCATCATAATGAGTCTACACCAGGGTTCTGAAACTGTCAGAGAGCCTTCACTTCTGTCTACAAAGCAGCTGGTAAGTTTGGATTGGCAACCTGGTGCTTAGCAGCCTGACACCTAGAGCTTCCCGAACGTAGCACGAAGCTTCCTTTCTTCCTACCTGTGTGTTCAGTACACCTGTGCTTGAGAATGCTGGACTATACAGTGAAGAAGGTAACAGCTCCTCCCTCTCTGACTACGGTGCGACAAAATGGGTTAGAATGTATTACTGTGTACAAAACTTAGCCTCGGTAGAGTTGGCATTCGATGTAGATTAAACACCCCAAACACCCAGGCATTGTGTCAGCACGGAGAAGAGAGGGACACATAAGCCAATGTTCTTGCCATCTTCTCTTCTCTTCTCTTGGGAGAGATACACAATTGACTCCCAGGGAGCGGCCTAGTGCCCCAAACAGGTTCTTTTGTTCAAACACACTTTTTCTCGTACGCAGGCTAGGGGATCCAGGTTTTCCTCCCTGCATTTGCTGGCTGTTTCAGACGGGCGGCTTCCACAGAGCTCGGTCAAGAATGGCGAAAGAAGGCAAGAAGAATGCTCAGAGAACTCTTGATCCTGCCATTCCAGCTCCAAAATCGCCAAGCCGCTGGGCGCCTTCTTTGCACCTATTAGATTTCTCTGTTATTGGCTGTGTGTGTCCAGGCTTGCTCAGTTGTTAGAGGAAGCTCCGGAGAGGGGCGAGGCTGCCCTCTCTTGGTGAAGACGGAAAGAGCTGCTTGTCTTACTCTATACTAACTGCGACGACTTTTAAAATCTCTTTGAATATACTGGTTTTGAATGTCATATAAGAAAATAATTCTGTATTTCCAGGAAATGACAATCGACACATGCCAATCAGCCAGTCTCTAACAAACACACCCAGCCTCAGGCTTTCACCTGAACGCAACAATGTAACTCCCCACTAAATGAAACTTGAAAAGGTTCTTGGTAAGAGAATACAAATGAAAAGATACACAATAGATTTTAATTTATATTGCTTCTATTACACCACCTTCTTTGACCTTCTTAAAATTAAGTTTAGGTGTTCTCATGCCTTCCGTTTAGAGAATTCTTTGAATCCACATCCAAGTTTATCTCCTGTAATTCTGCAGTGACTTCTGAGACCCTTTGGCATAGTGTCTGTGCCTGCACTGGCAGGAGCTTATCTCTGTCCTGAGGACACTTAGTTGTCATTGGCCGAGGCAGCAAGGCTGCCTCATTCATCTGCAGAGCCAACGTTTTCTGTTCTGCATTTACCAAATTTGTGTCGTTAAAAACTAAGAAAACAGGGAGACTTATGCGTTGTATTTTTCCTCAATTCCTGTGATTTCTTTACTGTTCCGGCTGAAACATGACTTCCTCGGCCTCTCTGGGCTTCTTGCTGTTGTTTGAACTTGGTCCTGCTACAGAGGCTGAAAAAAAAAAGATGGCTTTTCACTTACATGGTGCAGTGAGATGGAAGCATGAGATTGGACATGCTTGTTAAACACTGGCTAATTGGAATGGGTACATTTTCATTTTCTGGAAATATCCTAATTACTTTATTATATGAGTTTAAAAACTAGTACACTCAAAGAGGTGGAAACATCCAAGTATAGAATGAGACAAGCCGAGACTTTGGAAGAGAAAGGTTTCTTGTTTCTCCTGACCTGCATAGGCGGCTATATTGTTGCTTTTGGTTTGCTTGCTTTTGAATAAACTCTTTGCTGCCCATCCTACAAAGTGGCAGGCTACAGAGTAAACCAAATGTTAACATCTGCTAGGTGTAGATATGAAATAGTTTTATTTCATGCAATTTACTGGTGAGGAAATTCACTTTGTAGAAATGTGTCCAAACTGATGAAGAGTGACATTTTGCATTTTCTCTGACAATGAGAGCACAACACATTAAAAATAAAATAAAATTTAAAAATCTGGGTAAGATTGCTATCCTGTCAACCAGTCAAGTCTAATATTCTTGGTCTCCAAACTGCCCTTGGAATCCTGTATGCGAAGGGAGCTACAATCACCATCTTGCTTTAGGCAAGTTCTTTCCTAGTTTCCTTATTTAAAACAGCGCCTACTTGCTCTTTAATGTTATGTAAATTTGCCTTCACTTTGAGAAGATTGACCCAAACTCAACTTACAACAAATTCTTCAACAAATCACCATCACTTATTGTGGCACAGCTTCTGAATCATTCAAAAGTTGTATAACGAACCCAAACTCACTAATGTACCCAAACTCACTGCCAGCGCATTGATTCTGACTCATAGAAACCCAAGATCGGTTTCTAAGAATAAATCTTCATGGAGCAGACAGTCTCATTTTTCAACCAGGAAGTAGCTTGTGGGATTGAACCATTGACTTTGCGTTTAGCACCTCATCCTCTAACTTACAGTATCACCAGGGCTGCCTTGCTTGCGCTAAAATAAGGCTCAAAGAGAAAGTATGTGCCCAGTCCAACATACCTAGAAATTCTTTAATACCCTCTCATTTGTAATAGAATAAGTGCTTGTGTTGTTTATAGTTTATTTCGGTCTTGTAATTTTTTTTTTAAGTGATAGTGTCCTTCAAGTAATAGTACTTCAAATAAATAATTGTCCATCCTTGTAGTCGGGGGTCCCAGCAGTACTGAAGAATGTATTGGATTCATAATTCTCAATATGTTCTGCACATTAAGATTATATATGGAGCTTGGGGAGAGTAAGAACAAAAGTTAAAAAGAACACCAGTGCCTAGGATCAGCTCCCTAAGCATGCATGCTGCCAGCACTGGGAATCGGTGACCTACATTAACTGACTTCCCTTACAGCAAGGTCACACGTTCAAACAGTCCCTGTAACAGTACATTTTTATAAGGTGATTAGTTGATGTGTTTAATTAGTACATATACTGATTAAAAGTGTTAAGAATATAATTCCAAAATTGAAACATACAGATAAAGCTTAAAGGCAACCTAACTTGCCAGCATAGGTTCTAAATGCTGAAACAAAGAAAAAAATGAATAAAAATGAATAGAATACAAAATCAATGTGCAGTACATCTTTAGCATAATGAAGTTTGGGAAACTCTTCATGTCTGTATTCAAGGTTGACGTAGCTTTCCACTTCTCCTGCATCTGAAGTTAAAAGAAAATACGTGCAGATGACAAGTTTCTCCACGGGTCTGTCTCTGGAGTACAGGATATAGCTGGAGTACCTGTGCTGTTTTTGTAGAAAACAACCCACTCAACAGTCACTCACAAAATACCTGCATTTCCCAAAGTTGGCAATTTCATTAGGGAAAATAAAAGGCCATGAGTGGGAACAGGCACTGTTGACTAGCATTCTTGTGTGCGTGTCACTGTGTCTTTATTTTAGAGATCAAACCGTGTCCCATCCAAAACTGTGCTATTAATACGACCTTCTATGCCCGTAGTTCAAACCTCACTTCAGAATGGGTGATCTGTACTCTGAGAAGATAAGATGAGTATCCATGTAGAGTGTGTCTTGAGTCTATCTCTTTTGATATAAAAGAGATTACAGGAGCAAAGCCAGGAAGCAGAGATGAGAAAAGATTGGTGCCTAACCTGAAGCAGAACCAGTAAACAGCTGCTGAAGAGATTAAAAAACAGATCCTACTGAGGGAGAAAGCCCTCACCAACCTGGCACCCTACCTTTGGGTGTCTAGCCTCTGTGGGGAAAAGATGAGGCTTTCTATTTCCATACCGAGTTCTAGTCCTGGAAACCCACAAGGGGGTGCAGGTCGTTCCTCCAATTCAGAATTGGCCGATGACAGTGAGGGAGGGCAACCTAAACTGTGAGAAAATAATGTACACTTTCTAAAGTCACGCACTTGTGATCCAATTTAATTTAACTCATCAAACCAACTCACTGCCCTCGAATCAAGACCACTAAGAAAATGTATTGCTGCCACATTAATTTCTTTTTTCCATTCACTGATCTTACATTATTTTTGCATTTCGCCAAGTTTATTCCTCAGTGAGAAAATATGATTCCCTTTGAACTCTATTTAATTTAGCATCCCTGACCATAAATCATCACAATGATATCTGTCTATAAACCAATGACTGAAGTTAAAATGATCTCCCATCACATCACTGTTACTATCATTTTAACAGGTAAATTTTGTGTGCATAGTAACCTGAATATGCTTCCCCATTGTATGAAACTAAAATTAAATGGGTAAGAAATCTCACTGAGTAGACTAAAAATTTGGCTTTGAATGTAACCTGGGGAATCAGTGCATTTTCTGAGATTGCAACTTGTATCATTTTTCTTTTAAAAATACATAGTTTAGAGTCAAAACCAAGTGTAGAGCCATGTATCTATGCTAAATACACATGTAAATGATTAAATCATCCTTTAAGAAAATATTAGGTATGTGTGTATTTACTGCTATGTTTTTGTCCACGTTCATCAATGTAAATTTGATTTGCTTAATATCACGTCACTCTCCTTTCTATGTAGTGAGAACAAAAATTGTCCGTTAATATACATGCTGACAAAGTTTCTGTCGCCTCAAAAGGTGTCACCAAACTGTAGAACAAGACTACTCAGTTGACCAGTTTCCAAAGACAGTGAAGTTTCATCTGTGCCATTCGATATGATAGATGCAAGTCACATGTGAGATGAGTCATTTGTGAAATTAAAATGTGCCTCGTGCAGCTGTTGGAAGAAAAGAGTTGGGGTTTTGAAACCCATTGGGATAACCCCACCTGCACTATAGGTTTGTTAGGAGTCAGAATCCACCCCTTGCCTATGAGTTTGGAATTGGGAGACTATAGCTGTGGGGATAGATTAATTTAATTTTAAATGTAAAACCCTCATCTGTCTGCTGGACATCGTATTGGAGAGTGCAATTTTTTAACACACATCTCTTCCAAAATAGAGGCAGATTTTATTAAATTAAGTCTTACTGCTAACTTTTCCTTAGGCCCTATGGAATACTGAGCGTATTGTATACATCATAGCAAGAATTGAAACGGGTGAATAGAAACCTGTGAATGGGCGTCTACAGTACCTCAGCGTAAGCCAGAATCAGCTGCATAGCTAAACTAGGAAGGCATCCGCAGAAAATGCTAAGTTGTGACCTAACTTCTAAACCTGACCTGCCTGCAGCAGAGAGCACCTGGAAACTGCACAATGTAAGTTTGTGCTTGGAATTCCCTTCCAAACTCTGCTGAATACCAGAGCTGTTTTCCTTTAATCCATGGCCTTTTGTTTCTGCATTCCTTGTGAAGAGCCTGTCCCTTACTGTCTGTATGCCTGCCTTGGACCTTTTCCCTTACTCAGGGCAGCATTTCCTCCGTCACTCTTTGTTCTGGAGTTTGCAACAGGTTGCAGCGACGTGTGGTGGTCTTAACAAGGAGGAGAATAATCGTTGGTACTATTTTTTATTTTATTTCATGAAGTGTCTTAAAGCTTCCCTGCCAAGGCGCATATCCTCCAAGAAGCTAGTTGCTGATGTCCTTTGCTTTCTTATCGCACAACTTCAGTAAGCTACTATCAAGCGCTGAGCTTGAGCAGAAGGCCGGCTGTGACCTTGCTCTGCATTGCACAGAGGCACATGGGTGGAGACTCAGCCATCTGGAAATGCTACAAAAGTCAGGCATTTTGAGCCCACAGAGGGTTGATTGTTGGTATTTGTTTCTGCCTCTGGAAATTCAGACAAACACAGACAGTCTCCTCTGAAGATCCGAGTTTTCACTTTTCCTGGCCCTCGCTCTTTTAATCATCGGTGCCTTTGGTTTTTGATAACGGATTCATTAAAGTCCTTTTCAGTCCAAATAGCAGACACACTCCCCCTCCTTTGAGCAATAGAACTCTATCAAGTGTGTGTGATGCAGCTAGACATTTACTTCATGATCCCACTAGGTGATAGTCCTTTCTTGTTCTTGTCTACTAGGATGGCACAGTGAGTTAAGCATTGAGCTCATGATGGGAAGGTCGGCAATTCAAACCCACCCAGCACTGCCCTGGAGAAATACGAGGCCGTCTGTTTTCTTCAAGATTTAGAGCCTGAGAAGCCTTCTGGGGTGCTTCTACTTACAAGGTCACTGTGATTGAGAGTCAACTTGACAGCAGTGGGTGGCTATCCTGAGGCAGTTAATTCATATTTTTTCTTATTAAATACATTTTCACCAAAGAAATTTAAGGGTTGTTTTAAAGTCAGACTCTATGAAGAATCATACATTTGATCATCATTTTCTATTCTCGTTGGCTTTGATCATATGTATGAAGAGAACGTCTTTGGGCTGCCATTGAGAGCAATGATTACATCTCTTACTACAGATAAATAAACGGTTGTCTTTCAGCATTTTTCAAGGCATTCCATTCCAACATATGACTCCAAATGAGTTGAGAAATCAAACAGCATTTTTATTCCTGACCTTAGAAGGTGCCTTGGTTCCAACTGAGGAGGAGAAAGGCATCAGGGATTTTTAGGTAACTTACATAACACATTGCCCTTATGCATCTCAATGAATACATTATTCCTCACTGTAGCATTTTCGACAGATCCCTCTTATTTTGCATAATAATTCAAAAGGCCAAACTAATTAAAATTAAATGAGGTGAGAATTTTTTCTTTGGGTAGAAAATATTTAGTTGTTGTGGGGGAAAATGACTAAAAGTGGGGGAAAAGACTAACAATATTTATAAACACCCTAAAGAGGGAGTATGCCTGGTAATGTGCACCTAATAAGCCACTTTGGCCCAAGTGTCTATACCCCTTGGGGACCCAGGCCAACTGCCAGAGAACACTGGGGTAGAGAATGCTGGGCCTTCAAGGTCCACATTACAACTCAAAACAACACCGTAAGATCACTTGGAAGAGAGAACCACGAAGATGAAAGAATTTAAAATGTCTGAAATTTCCTAATAAAATTCCAAGTTTGTTTTTTGTAGTATTCTAACAGAATTTTAACTGTTTTGCTGAAATTCTGCACGATTAACTTGTTCAACTACTTGTTTTCCAAACCAAAACAACAGAACAGACAACTAAATATAATCAAATAATAAGTGCTTATTCAAACATTTAAACCTGTTTTATGAGCTTAAAATACTGTGAGAAGAAGTTGGGCCTTATGTCAGAAGCTCAGCTCTAATAGGCAGAAAAGATGGGTCCCAAAGCATGGTTAAGGAGCTTTGGTAGCGTGTGTTGGGCTGCTAAGTGCAAGGCCAGCAGTTTGAGACCATCAGGCCCTCCAGGGGAGAAGGATGGGCTTGCTACTCCCATGAGAGTTGCAATCTTGGATACTCGCAGGGCCAGTTCTCCCTGTCCTATAGAGTCACTGTGAGTTATCATTGGCTGGATGGCAGTGAGTTTGGATTCTGATTTCTTGGAACACAGGGCTACATACTGTACCTGTGTATTTCCCAAACTCAATGATACTGCCCCCTAGGGGAGGTTGCTAGATTGGGAATGGGTGTGGGTGGCAAAAGCAGGAACCTACACTTTACTCTGGGTTACAGGCTACAGTACAAACGTTTTTTAATTGCACATGGGGTTCTGAAGGGGAGGAAATAGGCCACATAAGTTAGGGCATCTATGCTTGAAACTGTCCGTGTGGCTCTCTAAGCCCACTCCTCTCTCCATTAACTCTGTTATCATGGATGGGTTTGGCATAGGTGTACTTAAACACAGGAAGTTCAGAGATTACTGCTCTGTTGGCCTTGGAGTTCCTCAGCTAGAAGGCCAGAAAGACCTCTTCAGATTAGGTTTAAAGTAGCTTCCAAGTTTTAAGAGCAGTGGTCCAACAAGAAAGAATGGTCAAAGTAATAGAATTGCTTCCTCCATCTCTGATGATCCAGGAGGCAAGGGGGAAGTCAATTCCTGACTGGGTTTCTGGCTTCCCATCAAGTCTCATACTGACTGCTCCCATGGGCTCATAAGCAGAAATGGAAGGGACGTTTTTGAGTGAGAACATCTGTTAACAATGGCAGTAGATGTACCTCAAAACCAGCCATGTGACCTTAAATCAAAACGTTAGCAGTGTACTCCATATGCCACCACGGTGCTTTGTTTGTGTGTTCATATATGTGTTAGCCCAGGGAGACTAGAGAAGCAAATCAGAGAGACTCATATGTGTATAACAAAGAGCTTTTTATATAAAAGCAATTGAATACTGATAAAATATCCCAGCGCAGTCCAGATCAAGTCCATAAGTCTTATAGTAATTCATATATCCAAAACTTGTCCATAAATTCCTCTTTAGACGCATGCAGCCATGCAATAATACTGATTTAAGGAAGATTATATACCAGTGGGTGGAAGGTCTGATGGATCCAGTGGTGGTAGAAGTGTCTCAGTGCTGGCAAGGGTCTCCATGTGGCTCCTTCAGCTCCAGGGCTCTGGCTGTATCAGCATAGCTCCATCAGGCTCATTGTCAGCATGTTTCACAGGGAGAGAGCCCGTGTCCCATCTCCAGTGAGATATTTATCACCTTAGCGCCTCCAAATGAGGTCATCCAGCTGCAACCTGAGTAACAGGCTGAACTCCACCCCTTCACTCTCAGATTGACACCAGCTGATGTAACTACCACAATATAGTTGGCAAAAATGAATGGAGACAGATACTCTGTGTTCTGTCTACTTACAATTCTAAAAATGAAAGCATGCCTAAAAGGGTAGAAAAAGCCACCATACAAGTAAACCAACCCTGAATATTGTTCATCAACTATAAGTTTCAGGCATAAAGAATTAAATAGATCACAGTAGCATATTAGACACTTGCATGGGCGACAGCAGGGTAGAGCAGGTGGAAGAGCGAAAAGGCTGGGAGGTTGGAAAGCAGGTAGAACAGTTTAGTGAACTGCTTGTGAGTTCAGCCCCCACATGGGCATGACTCAGTCATTTTGACTTTGATTTGTTCCCATTAGAAAACGATGGAACAGGTCCCACTTTTCTCTATCAATGCCATCACCGCTTCATCTTCCCCCTGTTCTTTTTCCATCTTTACCCCAGGCATCCAGGCATGTTCAGGGCCAGGTAAATCCTCTCTTTTTGGATAGAGACTGACAAGCTAAAACTGCTCGAGGTGCATTTTAACCATTATCTAAAAATCCCAGTGGTTAATCAGATTCGAGGACAAACATGTATTACATCACAGCTTCCGTATTGACAAGCTCAGAGAGACAGCTGAGAGGTCCTGGGTCTGGTTGACTTCCTAGGTTCTGACTCGGTGTGGAGCTATCTCAAAACTAGACAAGAAGAGAATTCATTTCCAAGTTGACTCACTTGGGTGTTGGCATGACCCGGATCTGCCTTCAATTCTCCTAGGGATCTACACAGGGTCACCTTATAATAGGACAGCTGCTTCTTCCGGCCTGAGCCACTCCAGGATAAACGAGAGAAAGCATTGGGAGAGGAAGGCACAGTCTTTTCGCAACCTCCTCTAGGCAAGGGCACTCCATCACTTATGGTCCAGCACACTCTCAAGGGATGATAATTATCTAGAGGTGAGCAGGCCGTGAGGCAGGGGCCTAGGGGCTCTCCACCTTCTTAATGCCGCCACCCTTTCATACAGTTCCTCAGGTTGTGGTGACTCCCTGACCATAAAATTATTCCTGTTTCTACTTCATAGCTGTAATTTTGCTAACATTATGAATTGGGCGCCCCCTGTGAAAGGGTCATCCAACCCCCAAAGGGGTCTCGATCTACAGGTTGAAAACTGCTGGCTTTCGGTACTATTGTCTTATACCCATGGTGTGAGGGGAAACTTTGTAATCATTAGGAGGAAGTGAGAACTAAACAAGTTCATGTATCGTTCATTCTGTGGAGTTTGAAAACAAATAAGAGTTCTTTAAAATACACTTGAAAATCTACCAGAAAGTAGGAATTACCGTTCAATCAAAGCATGCATGGATGAAGAGAGAAGTACACCTCTGGGGACCTGGGGACGCAGATTATCACCATTTTTGAAGGATGAACTAGAGAGGGATTTGGAGGCAGAGAGACCACCAACACCAAGAGAAGAAGACGGCTGGTTCTACTAAGGCTGCGATGAGTCAGAGTGGAGTTGGGGCAGTGAGCTCGGTTTGCTAATTGGGGTATGATGCTTTCTGTACAAGAGCAAACATCTATTTGCTTGCCCTGTGGGGTGGAGGTGTGGCCTCCATTCTATGCAGGAGAAAGATGGAGTGAGATGCCAAGCTATGGCCATGGGAATTACTCCCAAAGGAGATGGTTATCTCTCTAGATGGAGGACGCCTTTTAATTTGAGTGGAATTTCAAAGAAAAACATTCCTGATTTCTTTCTCTCTTTTTTTCAAGATAGAATTATTTTGGGAAAAGTATCCAAGGTATAACTTCTGCCATGTTCCATGTGTGATGACCAATTAAGATGAAATGGATTGTTCCAGCTCATGGACACTCGACATGTGTCCGACGAGCGCTGTACTCTGCAGGGTCCTCAAAAGCTGGTTTCCAGAAGTACCTGGCCAGACGTTCATTTCAGTGCTCCTCTGGGTAGAGTCAAACCTCCAGCTCTCTCGGTAGCCACATCTGAGCAACAGAAGTTAGATACAAACCTTGCCTAGCTATTCAGGTTTAGGTACATATTTGACATAAAGACAGACTTAGGAACAGAAAATATTCATAATCCAGGGACAGACGATAGCTCAGTGACTAATATGGGAAGAGCAAGTATATAATAATATGCTGATTATCAAAATGATATAGTAACTCTTACTAACACAAAGCAATGTTGGTTGGTAATAACAGTTTCTTAAGCTTTATAACAATAATAGCTTGTATGTATATTTGGGGATTGCTTTATTATTTGTTAAAGGATTCCCTATTTATTACCCATATACCATGGCGGCATTGTTGGGTAAGTTTTGGTATGCTAACCATAAAGTCCAAGGTTCAAATACACTCCTCACTCTTTAGAAGAAGAATGTGACTATCTGCTCAGGGAAAGATGTATAGCCTCGGGGTCGCTGTACAGGGTTGCTATGAATCCAATTCAATTCGGCCACATGTATGGAGTGTTCAGACCCATACACTTACTGGTTAAGGCAAATATTATGCAGGACACTGCCGGAAAAAAGCCCTCTATGATGAAAAGCACTACACAGTAGCCATAACAATGCTTAAACATACCAATGTCCTTCAAAATGGAGCAGGCTCATGCGACATTGGATTCTGTCGTGCATAAGGTCACCGCCACCTCCAGATAGCGTGCGGCCACCACACCTCTCCTGTGACCTGCGCTCTCCTGACCCGACCCTGAAGTAAGCCGAGAAATACAGTTTCCTCAAGGAGATCTTGAGTTTTGTCTACCAAGAATAAAACAATTAAAAAAAAACTATTCAGGAAGGTGAGAGAGAGAGAGAAGTTTCAAGTTATGTTTAGGAAGCATATTATCGAAACCCCCAAATACAGGCTGGGTCTGACAGTTGACATAGAAAACAATAAATATATCCAAAGAGTCCTGGTGGTGCTGAAAGAGAAACACTGGCCTGCTTAACCACACGCTCACAGTCACTAGGAGACTCCTGAAGAAAACCATAGTGCTGTCAGCTCCTGGAGAGATTCCCAGCATTGGAATCCAATGTAGGGTCAATATCTGTTGGAATCAACTTGATGGGTTGGATTTATCGACAAAGGAAGCAACACTCTTGGGTTACACATCAGGCTGCTAACGGAAAGGTCAGAAGTTCGACTCCACCATCCACACTGCAGGAGAAAGATGAGGCTGCTTGAGTTTGTAAAGATTGACAGGGCCTCAAACTCTGGAAAGTACTCCTGGAAAGTCAACATTGACTCAATGGCAGAGAGTTTAAGTTTTGGGTTTTGATGTTCATGAAGAAAAACAGCTCTGTCCTCTAAAGCCTAAAATTCATGTCCTTTTTCAAGCTTCCAGGAGGAAAATGAACCTATTTTCATAATATGCTTAGTCACCATGATCAAGCTTATACGGCATTTAAGTGAGAAATAAATGGATGTAGGGTTGGACTTAATCTATAACTCTGGAAAGTGACAGTAGATGCAATGATCAATCAAGTTGTTCTTTGAATATTTGGCCACCAGAAAATCATAAGAAACACCACTTCCCTTGTAAGATCAATACAATAATTGAATATTTTTATCATGTCCCTGTTTTGCTGGCTCCGGTTTTGTGGTGTCATTGTCCTGAGAGAAGATGGACAGTGGAATAATTTATTGCTGGTCTTGAAATGAATTCCTGCGGAGGGAAAATTATACAGTACATCTTGACACAAAACGACGGCACCGATTGTTGGAATGTCCTTGATATGCCTTTTAATTGATGAGCTCAATGCAAAAGGCAACTTTCTTATTGTCCACAAGGCTAACCTAGTTTGAGGATTCCGGGAGCTTTTGGAAAAGCTATAGACAATTTTTTTCTTCAGAAATTGGATTAGAGGAGGGAAGAGAAAGAAGCGGGATAAGTGGAAAATCCTTTGAACTGCACAAGCATTCACAGAACCCGCAGCATGGGAATCAAATGAGGATATCACATCGATTTATTAGCTTCACATCTATGGGCCACCAGTCACAGCTGCCAAGATTTTCCTGTCATTTTTGAATGTCTGTCATCGGCCCTCACGTATCATGTTCTTCTAATATTAATGGCAAAATAAATGGAGCAAACACTTAAACAAGTCAAGAGGCTGATGTAAGCAGATAGCTTAAATATCTAAACACCCTCCTTCTGCTCCTGTGTGCATAAATCTTATTTATTCAGTCATTCGTTTGTTAAATACATTTTACTGAGTGCCAATACGTCCAAGGTATTATGTTAGAGGCTGCGCAATGAATGAACAAAGATCTCTGACTTCCCTGACTTGAAGGGGGAAAAGAAAACACACCATCTAAACAAAGACAGCATAGAAGTACACATTGTGAGGAGGGCTATGAAAGAAGCCAGAAGGATCGGTGACAGAGAACGATGGAAGGAACAATGGAAGAGACACTGGAATCCAGAGATCTTGGCCTGCCTCATCTAGGAGATAGCATTCAAGCGGAAGTCCGAAGTAGCAGATGCAGAAGAGGCCTCCGACGATGTAAAGAAATGCAGTAAGCACACCTGGCTGACTTTAAGGAAAGAGACCTAGGAAACGACGGCGATCTGGGCAGTGGGCACAGTGTGTCATGAGACATCTACATGTGTATCTAAGTGCCAAGGGAGAGCCGTGGTGGTGCTGTTGGATACGTCTAGACTGCTAACTGCAAGGTCAAGGGATCAAACCCACCGGTCACTCTGAGGGAGGAAGATGAGGTTATCTGCCCCATGGAAGTGGGTTTGGGGTTGAAATTAAATCCCAATTACTCCCCATCAACTCGTTTGAATTAGATTGCAAGTGAGTCCTGGTGAGAGTGTGTGTGCAAGAGGACTGGGGACTCAGTGTCAGACTGGGGGTATCGATAGAGAGAAGGGGCACTTTTGTGAGGCTCATTGGAGGCAAGATTGATTGGACTTGCTAACAGAGCAAATGTGGGAAATACTTGTGTAAGTATCTAGTGAATCAAATACCATCGCTTTATTATTATTTTTATTGCTGTGCACACCGGGTAAATTTATACTCCTTGTGACCGTGGGGGCCACTAGCGACTGTGGGTGAGAAAGACGTGGCAGTCGGGTTCTCTGAGGAGTCCCGGCTAGGAAACCTCCATAGCCGTTCCACACTGTTCGCGGATCACTAGGAATCCAGTGGGCTTGGCAACAGTGCAGGTCGGGGGTTAATGGTGAGGGAAGCAGACGGCTGTGCCACTCCCGAGGGCAGTTAGTGGGTTTGAACTGCCAACTTTTCATTAGTAAACAAGCATTAAAGTATCACATCACCAGACTCTGTAGGATACATCTAGGAAAAATCCTGTGCTCAGAGGCTTTATATCACCCACAATTGCAGGACAGGGTTGACTCTCTAACCAAACCTCCTTCATGTTATGTTTCACTGCAATAGGGACCCTGAGATGAACGGAGGCCTCCATAATGTGCACATGACTACAGCCTGGAATAGTTTATTAATGTGGTGTTAATTAATGCTAATAAGTTAACTTAAATAAATGTAAATGAATTCAAAACATACCGCTCGTAACGTGTTCAAATATTTTGACAGAAAAAAATGTGCCCCTGGGAGTGGGTAGGGGTGGGGAAGAACGTGGTACTCTATCCTGTGAAACACATGCAAGACGACCCCTGCTATCAAATGAGGCTCGCTGCTCTTCCAGATCTCCTTTGCATAGTTCCTTGCTGTCACCACCTGACGGCTCCCTGCCAGGAGCTCACCTGGGGCAGGACATAGATGAAGAAGAAAGAAGGGCCTTCCCAGCCAGGGTCATCCCCCTTTCCCCCCCCACCCCCCCACACACTGCCCAGCTTTCCACCCCCCCCCCCCATGAAAACACCAGGCTGCCTGCAGCAGAATGCGAAGAAGGAAGCGGAGGGGAAAGCATCCATTGCCTGCTCATAGGCAGAGCATCTTTGTTCAAAGAGCAGGCTGTGGTCAGAGCAGAGCCCTTTGGAAGACACAGTCATATTCTCTTTGAACACAGAATGCAAGCCAGGAAATGGGTTTCCGGGGCCAGTTGGAAGCAGTGTAAAAATTAATGTTTAGTGACGAGATGTTCTATTCGTCCCAGGGTGTCACAGTGTGTGTTTGTTTCTTTTTTTCTTTCTCCAAAGCTGGAGCACTACTAATTTGGAAATAAGATTTCCCTAGATCTTTCAGAGCCTGCAGGGCCGTCGGTCATGTACCAGGCACTATTCTTTCTATGATAAATCCGACTGCTTCCAGCAGGACCCTGGGAAGGCTTGAGCATGTGTGTGTCTGCTGGGAACCAAGAAGCAAACTGAAGCTTTGCCATCTGCCAACTCTGCTCACCTGTGTGCTCAGGCAATTCCAGCTCCCCCACCCCCTAATATCAACTTCAGTAAACTGGGAAAGAGGCATTTCCATTTTGCAGGTGAAAAGCTAAGCAGCAGAATCCTTGAGGAAGGGGATTAAATTCAATACAACAAACAATAATAAGATATATGTTAATTGTATGCCAGATATTGTTGTTACAGTTTTTTAAAAAACACCAGAATTTTCCTGGTGTTCCTCATTAAATTTTCACAACTTCCAATGAGCTAGGTATCGTTGTTTTTATAAATAGAAGGAAACTGAGGCACAGAGGGTTAAGTGTGGTAGTCACCTAATCTGGTATCAATTTGAGGATTAAGAGTGTAGGAGTGGGGTCTAGCCTGTCAATCTAGAAATAGCCAATGAAACCTCTGTGTGGGCATGACCTTCTCCTGAGAATTCTGGGAAATCCAGTATTGCTTCTTGGAGGCAGGAGGGACTCTCACTCACTACTCTATACCCTGGGAGACATAGTAGCTGACAAGATACATGGACCCACCCTGATGCAGATACCCCTGCCAGCGCTGAGATGTTTCCAATGACACTGGATCCAGAGACTTTCTACCCAATGGCTTGTGATCTTCTACATTTGGCGTCATTGCATGTGTTTCATGAGTCTGAAGAGACTTTACAGATTGGTATCAGATATATGGGCTAATATCGGACTATGGCCTTGATCTGGACTAGGCTGGGGTGTTTTCTCAATATTCAGTTGCTCTTGTATGTACCTCTCTTTCTTATACACATATGTGTGTCCATGGGTTTGTTGCTCTAGTCTACCCAGACTAACACATTAAGTAACTTAGTCACAAGGATACATAAAAGAAGCACCTTATCTGGACACTAGTGAGAATTTATGTTTTTGTTCAATATATTTCTCTCACAAATGTTAACCATCCACTTGACCCCCCATCCACTTGACCCCCGTCGATGGTCGATGGTGACACAGACTCATGGAAACTGCGTGAGCCTCCTAACAGAATTGTGTCCCGTATAGCTCTCAGCGGCTGATTTTTCCCAATGAGATGATCAGACCTGTCTTCCGAGTGGCTTTTTACTGGATACGGACTGACAGTCTTCCAGTTAGCAGCTCAACGTGTTGATCATTGTCACGCACCAGGGAGTCGCTACATCTCCCCACTTGCCTTCGAATTGACATTTAGCTATTTATCACCAAGATCAAGTGTGATGGCTCAGACTATGACTTCATTCAGTGTTGTAACAGGTGTTCATATGGGCATGAACAGAGAATGACCATGCTGCATGGCAACTAAAGTGCTGACTCTCCGGGCAGCCTGTGGCAATCAACCACAAGGATCACACTTGGAGGAAATGCAAGGAAGCTTTGTTTTCAAATGGAGCCAATTCAAGCTCATACGCATAACGTAATGGGTTCCATTTCAAATATACAGCGGCAGACACAAGGGAATAACCAGGATCTCTGTCCTGACTTCTCCTGCTACTTTCTCTAGGAACAAGTCTGAGATAGTTAAAGTTTATTGTACCAACCTGGCCGATAAAGCCATGTGGGGTTAATTGAAAGGCAGAGCAATAAATAGCTCAGCGAGCCTCGCCTTTCTAGTTTTCGGGTCTCTTGCTTTCTGATGGTCGGACCAGGATGCAGCTGCCTTAGCCAGTTTTCTGCTTTGGCTGGCAAGGTCCACTTCCTGCAAGTCATCCCTTAGGAAAAACCACATTGACCTACCCGGATGCAGCCCTGGGTGCTGGAGCAGCCATGTGGAGACCCCTGCCAGCGCTGAGTTGCTTCTGCATTCACTGACTCGGCTTTCCTCCTGTAGTTGGCATCATTGCATGTGTTTTGTGAGATTGAGGAGAACTTTTTGGATTGGTGTCAGACATATGGGCTAATGTTGGACTTGTGGGCTTGCGCAGCACTGGGTTGGAATGTTTTCTTGATGTTCACTTACCCTATAGATAAAACTCTCTCTTTTACATATAATTTTCTGTGGATTTGTTTCTCTAATGCAACCAGAACAACACACAAATCCCTAGCAGCTCCACATGTTTATAACTCTGTGCTATGCATTAGAGGTAACCAAACACGAAGTAAGACAAATATTCTGATTAAATAGAGAAGGAATGGCATTGAAATAATATTATAGCCTGATCAAATTCCGTGGAAATCAGGCTGGTCTTATCAAGTTACCCTGAAGATTTACTTAGCTACCCAATGTATTATTTTTCAAGACAAACTGAGTATTAGCTATCTTTTTGTTTGCTCGTTATAGCAAGCATTGTATGATTCATATATCTTCTCCAACAACTCATGTTGAGGCTGTTATCATTCATAATTAAAATTTTAGATTGTGCATAAGATGATTTTCTTCCTTACTGATGGGACAAAAAGTTATTATTCACTGTTAGCAACATGGATAATCAATTTGTAGTAAATGAATCAATTTAGACAGCTAGATGTTGTACCTGATATAATAAAAGAACTTATTTGAAGATTTTTATCTTGTGGCAAACTCAGAATAAGGAGTCTTGCTGCCACAGTCAGTTGAAACGGAAAGGTCCACGGTTGGAAGTCATCAGCGGCTCCATGGAAACGAGATGGGGCTGTCTTCCATAAAGATTGCAATCTTGGAAACCCTATGGGGTGGGTCTTCCCTCTCCTCCTATGGGGTTGCTATGATTGGAACCAATTCAACAGCAACAACGGGTTTGGGGAATTTTTTGGGGGGTAACACAATGGGGTAGATAAGGAGATGATGAATAATCTGGGATGAGTGTACAAGAGAAAGTAAACACTTTAATGTGATCTTATAACAGAAGCAGATAAATGTTTACTTTTGGAATGACCACCTGGTGACTTCATAAGCAGAGAAAGGTTGGAACTTATTGGTTTCTTGAAAATATCACATTTTCACAATCTCTTGCAATAAACAATATCAATTGACCCAAGCTAGAAACTTGATATCCAGTTTTAAAAATTTCCTCTCTTTTCTGTTTTATCTTCTCCAGTCAGTCAATTATTTATTCAAGCATCCACTTAATCCTTTGGGACAGTTCTGAAATTCGCTCTTCCTATTGCCGTGACTCCATCAGACCTTCGTCGTTTTCTTTCTGAAGCTTAGACGTGGCCTATCTTCCTTTCTTACAGTCTTGCCCCATGTACACACATGCTCCACAGAGCTGTTAAAATAATCTAACTAAATCATCTCTGAGTATGGTTCTTCCTTTGTTAAAATCACTTTATTTTCTGCAGATCCTCATTAAATACATAATAAAGTCTAAGCTTGTTTTAGAATAACTTAGAAGGTCTTGTTTCTTTGACCCACCTCTTGTTTCTTTGAACTCACCATCTGCCTTGCAATTCACCAGAGTTCTAAATCGCCTGCTATTTTCTGCCTTTACCGAAGTTTGCGGTTTCATGACTCCGTACTGTCACTCGTGTGCCCTGTGCCCCAGAGCCCTTTGCTTTTGGGTGTCATGGGGTAACAACTCATCATTCCATATTCAGATCAGTAAAGTATTAGGAATCTTTCTCTGGCTGATGGAATATTCTCCCAGAGTTGCTTGCCTTGACCTGATTGCTGCGGTTGCCTCACTCCTCCAGGAAACAGAGGCCATCTTGAACTGGCCCGATGGTGCTCAGTGCAACCTTGTTTACAGAACTGAATCATTGCCTATATGATACATGTGCCAGCATATCATTTTAGGAAAACACACAGCATGAAACTCACATCGGTCTCATCCAGTAATCAACGTGTTATTAGTGGATGTGTTAGTCTAGGTACATTAGGGAAACAAATCCACTGAAACTCATATGGATATAAGAGAGAGTTTTATATAAAGGGTAAGTGCACATCAAGAAAACATCTCCACCCAATGCTGCCTAAGCCCACAAGTCCAACATTAACCCATATGTCTGACACCAATCCAAAAAGCCCTCCTCCATCTCACAAAACACATGCAATGATGCAACTGCAGGAGGAAAGTCAAATCAGTGGGTATGTAAGCATCTCAGTGCTGGCAGGGTCTCCACACAGCTGCTCCAGGGGCTGCATCAGGGTAGGTCCATAAGGCTTCTCCTCGGGGACATCTTGAGGGAAGTGGGCCTTGCCAGCTGAAGCAGGGAACTGGCTAAGGCAGGTGCACCTGGTCTGCCCATCAGGAAGCAAGAGACCTGAGAACTAGAAAGGTGAGGCTCGCTGAGCCATTTGTCTCTCTGCTCTTCAATTAACCCCACACATGTTTATCGGCCAGGTTGGCACAACACACTTTAACACTCTTGGTGGATGCTTATACAAAGAGGCCTTGTATAAGGCCAAAGAATGGAAAAACAATAATGACTGGTTTCCACCCTAGCTGTATTACACAGCATTTGGCTCTACATTTGAGGATTTTGACCCTTGCAATAAGTTTCATCTATTAAATAGGCAGTCTCTCACCTAAGGGCCACTGGTGGCACAGGCTGGTGGTTGGCAATGCCTACTGAACCCCCCCTTCCCCCAGCAGCTCCTGGGGTGAAGGTTGAGGCTCGATGCTCATGAAAAGATATGCAGGCCGTGCACAGCATCTCCTCATAAAATTTGTCATTCCACAGCAAGAGGAGAGTTTGTCATGGTCCCACACCAAGAAGCTAAAGAAGCCACGGGGAGTGAGCATGAATGTATGCGTGCACAGTGCATACATACACACATACATGCATGCATACAAACATACATACATACGTAAAAGCTATCTTCTGCTATTTACTCTATTTTCTTACTTGGTCCCAAGTAACAGAACAGGGGGCACAAGCTCTAACTGCATTGAAAATTTTTATTTTTCCCAAATACACACGTGTGATGATGCTAAATTCTACTGTCAGTGACTATATTCCTCTAAAATAGATCTGTACTATAATTCAAACCCCACATCTCTAACAATCAAGGGTGTATGTCATAGTGACACAGTTCTTTACAATAGTATTATGATAAATATATTATGCTATAAGTTATATATATATGACCTGAAGCAATCACACAGTAGTATAGTGCTGCATCCTAGGCCATGAGATGTTAGGGGGCAGAGCTAGAAGAAAAACCAAATGAAATGCTCAAAATAGGAATAGCAGCACAACATGATGAACACAATCAATATCACTAAAGTGCACATGTAAAAAATGACAGCCTCTCTGTTTTATAGATTTTATCACGCCAATTTTTCCAAACTAAAAGATTCAGTGCTAAAAAGAAGAAAAGCTATATATGCTTGGAAATCCTATGTAGGGTCAGTATGCTCAGCATCAGGTGATGGCAGTGGGCATAGAATTTGGTTCCTTTTTCTTTTTGTAAAAAAATGTAACCTTAATTTTACTCTTAGCCCAAATATGTTTTAATGCTTCAGAACAGAGATAATAAATCAAGGGTAATAGGTTATGTGTTTCCTGAGTAGTGGTGGTGCTGTGGGATAAAAGGGTTTGATTGCTAGCCACAACGTTGGTAGTTCAAATCCACCCGTCGATCTTGGGAAAAAGATGTGACTTCCGGTCCCTATAGGGATGTCTGGTGTCTGAAATCCTATATAAGATCATGATGAGTTAGACGTCACTCAAAGTCAGTGGCTTTGGAAAGAGAGCTAACACTAGCTGTCTGTCCATTTCTCATATTGTGGTGGTTTTTATGTTGCTGCAATGTTAGAAACGATGCCCCTGGAATTTCAAATGCAGCAGGGTGACCGGTGATGGACAGGTTTCAGCAGCAGACTACAACAGACTAGGAAGCAGGACTTGGCAGTGGACGCCTGCAGGATTAGCCACTGCAAGTCTTTTGAGCAGTAGCAAACATAGTGCGATACAGAGCCTGAGCAGGAGCCTATAGCTGGACGATATTCAAATGCTACAGGGGAAGGAAGAACTGCTTCCATAAAGGAGAGTGCACTTTATTGATGTATATGGAACAAAGCTGTGCAGCCCTTTCATTTGCTGATGGGGTAAGACTCAAGATGAGAGGAGGGCAGCAACTCAAGCACCCATTAGTAATTGGAATGTGGAAGGAGCAAAATAAAGATCTAGGGAAATTAGTAAGCATCCAAACTGAAATGGAATGGACAGAGATGCATATCAGGTATTGGCCATGTTGAATCAATTAGTCATAGCCTTTAGTATGCCAGTGTGTTTGTCTGAGTACACTAGAGAAACAAATTCAGAGATGCCCATGTGGGTATAAGAAAGATCTTTATATACAAGAGCAATTGAATATTGACAAAACATCCCAACCCAGTTCAGATCAAGTCCACAAGTCTGGTACTAGCTTATATGCCTAACACCAATGTATAAATCCCACTTTGGCCTCACAAAACACATGCATTGACACAAAATACAGGAAGATCACAGGCCTCAGGTGGAAAGTCTTGTGGATCCAGTGGTGGTGTAAGCAGCTCAGCACTGGCGTGAATCTCAATCTGGCTCTTCCAGCTCCAGGGCTCTAGCATAGCTCCATGTGTCTTGTCACCAGGAATACAAAGCCGAGAGAGCAAGAGAGTGTGTCTTTTCTCCAGTGAGCTATTTAATCTCTGTAGGGCTTCCAAAATGAAGTCATCAAACTGCAACCTGATTGACAGGCTAGACTCTACCCCTTCACAAGTTGACACCAGATTATGTAACTACCACAGCCAGGAATGGACACATTACAGAATCCATAAGCACAATGATGCCTTTAATAGGATAATATTCATTTGCATACAAGGAAGCCCAGCATATATCACTATTATTCAAATTATACATTGAACACTAATGACATCAATGAAGAAATTGAAGAATTCTACCTACACCTGCAGTCTGAAATTTATCAAGCTTGCGATCAAAATACATTGATAATTACTGGTGATGGGAATAGAAGGTGGGAAACAATGAGGAAGATCAGTGGTTAGAAAAAATAAACCAAGTTAGAGATCACACGATATAATTTTGCAAGAACAACTACTTCTTCATAGTGATTACCTTTTTTAAACAACATAAATGGCAGCTATACGCATGGACCTCACCAAATGGGAGGTCATCAGTCAGAACAAGGACAGGGGCCAAACAACTGATCATAAATTACTTATGCACAAGTTCAGGTTGAAGGTGAAGAAAACTAAAGCAAGTACACTAGAACCAGACAAGTAAAACTAAGTAAAAGTGACCTTGTGCAGATCCCCCTTGAACATGGTGTTCACATCAAGAACAGGTTTGATGCATTGAACACTAATGATTGAGAACCAGATGAGTTGTGCTAGGTCCTCGATCCAGAATCATGGCTTAGACAAGGTGACATTTAACCACAGCCGTTACAGTCAGTGGAACTGTCACTTTGCCCCGTGATGTTCATTGTTAATACATAAAATCATAGATTTTTTGCTTGTCATAAGTGCAAAAAGTTGGAGAACCAACCAGATGGTTGAAAACTCAAAAGTATATACGTATATCCAGAAGTTATGTGTGTGGTGGCATTTGAAATATAATTAAACAACTTAATGGAGAAATGAGAATTACAGTTCATATTTCACTCAATTGATGTGTTTCATTGAGAAACACACATTTGTATGTGTATTTCAGTTTTCAAAATGAAGATATGGTTTCTATCAATTCTTTTACATTGGGAACTTACCCTTTTGCTATCTCTGGACTGTACAAACCATTCTTCTATTCTTCTTAAGGAAGCACTGTACCTTATTGTAAGAGATTAAATCCAGTAAAAAGTGCAGTCATCCTGGAAGAGCAATCAAATCCTATAGAAAGTTATTCCCCTACTGAGAGTCCCCTACTGATTGGCCCTCTCTTGAAGCTACTCCCCTGTACCTCTTTCAGACAGCATATCTGAGACCAGACAGAATGCCATGACCTCGGAGAAACTCTACCACAAACACAGAGAACAGCCAACAATAGCAGCCCGTGGGGACTTCAGTCTTTGTCTGTGCCAGCCTTCCTCTCCATCTTGAGCAGATGGGGCTGGGGAAGGAGGTCACAATCTGAAGAGGCAATGGATAAGTGTGTGTGTGTGTGTGTGTGTGTGTGTGTGTACAGCAGGTACACACACAGTGATAGTACCATTCCAAATATTAGCATTCACAAGTGAGGAAAACTCTTGTTTTCAAAGCACCAAAAGTATAGCAGGAACACAATACCTCCCATGTATTAGACCCTCTCTAATTGCCCTAAATAGAATAAAATCAATCTCTATCACTTCGAAGTTCTTATCCTTTTATCATAAAACATTTCAAAACCTTTGACAAATATTTAATTAAAGTATTCTTGAAAATGATGTTTTATGAATCATAAAAGCAACCAAAGCACACTACCCCAGATGAAGTCACTGTCTTTAGAAGTATGCATTTACTAAACCTTGGGTTGTTTGTAATGTGCCTGTTTAAGCAGCAACATTTTTAAAAGACTATTATTATTTGTAAATAATTAATTGATGGCTTCCACGATATGAGAATATTAAGAAGACAGTGAAGTTTTATAATGAATAGAACCTATTCTTACTGATTTCTAGTAAGATTTTTAATAAGCTACAGAACATTCAATGCATCATGATATATTAGTAATTTTAGATAAACTCAAAATTATGAAGAAGAAAGTGCAAAAATAAAAAATTGGATGTTTCGAGTTCAGAGAAAGACTTAAACCAAAACAGATGAACTCATTGGCATCTAGTCAATACTGATTCATAGTGACCCTATTGAACAGGTTAGAACGGCCGCTGGGGATTTCTGGGATGGTAAACCATCACAGGAGGAGAGAGTCTGTCTTTCCCCTGAGAGGAAGCCTAGATGGGGATTAATTTGATATGAAAATTATTAGGAGGAAGGCAGTGGGAGGGGTGGGTACCAGAGCCACTCTGTGGCTGGTTAACATTCAAGAAAGCAGATCATTAGGATTACCATGTCATCAATGCTGTCTGATGCCTAAAGAGAGGATGCTGTGTGCCAATCACTCAGACTGTGATTACCCAAAATAGAGACATCACGGGCCAGTTTTTAAGATTATCCAAGTCGTAAGATGTTTAAAATCAGTAAAGCAAAGGAGGAAAGGCGCTCAATATGCTACGTTGTTTGCTGTGTCTCTGCAGAGACAGTAGTGGGGACTCTGGGGAAGTCATTTGAGGATGCTATTAACAAGGCTCAGTAACCCTTGGTGAAGTAGAACAGATGATCTTGCAGAAGCTGCTTCTGTTTTCTTTTTCACATGACCCAATCTGCTGCTGTGCCCAGGGCCGGCTGACAGGCAGCGCTGGGTGAAACCGCTCTGTCCTGCCGAGGCTGGCTGTCCAGCCTGTCTTTGATGTTTACAAAAAATGGTATCCTCATTAAAGCAGAGCACCAAACAGCCCTGCCACTTCAAGGACATGTCTCCCTCGTGAAAGGATAATCAGGTCACAAATTGGCACAGACTTATCTGTGCTGGTTGTGCAATCTTGTGGCTGACGATGGAGCCCAAACCAGGAGATTCCCTCCAGAAGGGGCCAGCTGGCAAAGCCCCTGAGAAAGTTGCCTGTTCCAACAGTACATGGGTTTGCTTTATTTAAAAATAGGAGGAAACAGAGTGTTAAGCAGAGCATGTTGGTTTACTACTAAAAAACATATACAAAAAATCACCACTACTAGGCCTTGTTTAAAATGATGGGCTTAACTTCTCTCAATAGTGTTTTAAAAATTAGTTCCAGGGACTAATCAATGACAATATTAATGGAAGATCCTTATGTTCCGGGAAAATGATCAATAAGAGTTTCTACCTCAAATGAACGAGGAGGTCTCTAAGGGGAGCCAAAGGCAGATAAAAACATAGATCTAGGAATGGACTTGGGGCTCGCGCTAACTCCTAGCTCCCATTTAATCACAATGAGTTCTTACATCATGACCCTGCTCAATACTCATGCTCAGGAAGTGGGCACAGAAGACAGGGGTGCTATAGCAAGATGTGATGAAGACATAAGATGGAGCCCAGCTATCAGATAGAATGTCATCTGGAGTCTTAAAAGCTTGTTTGCAAACAAACAGCCATAAGTGAGATGTCAACTAAAGCCACATGGAAGAACCACACCAGCATCTGTGACCCAAGGATTGTAAATTACATAATCCAAAATCGAAGGTGGGAGTAGTATTGGAGCCTAAGAGATTCTGGTTTGCAGAAGGCTGCGAATGGCAGTGGAAAGCCCAATGTACATTTGTGAGATCTGGTCAGGTTGACCAGAGACACAAATTCAGTGATACTCATATAAGAGAGAGCTGTATATCAAGACGTGATTATGCATCAATAAAACATTCCAGCCCAGTCCAGATCAAGTCCTTAGATTAATACTAGTCCATAAGTTCGATACTAGTCCATAAATCCCTCTTCAGACTCATGCGGCCACAAGCAATGATGCAGACTGCAGGAAGATTGCAGGCGTGTGTGTGAAAAATCTTGTGGAGCCAATGGCAATGGATGCTTCCTAGGGCTCTGGCAGGTCTCTAGTGGGTCTCCAAATGACTTGCCAGTAGGAAGATGAAGACAGAGAGAGGGGGGAGGGCCGGGCGGGGATTCCCAGGACCCTCCTTATGGTCACTATCAGGCTGTGATGCGATTGACAGGCTAGACTTCAAGTTGACACAAAATTATGTAACTATCACACATTCTTAAATGATAAATACATTCCAGACACTCTCTTTTACAAGAAAAGACGAAAATTTGGCTCTTTTACCAGGTAGAGGGTTAAAAAGGATAGCTTTTTAAATTCATTGTTTCAATATTATGTACAGTTGGCATATTTCATTTTAAAGGGAAAAACTCTATTGCTCATCTCAGTATTTGGTTATTTATGCTAAATGTAAGAGTACCTTGCACAAGTGTTACTTCAAGCTTTCCCTTGTCCTCTGTCTCTCTCCCACCTGCACGGCTTGTGTGGTAAGTGTCATCGTTCAGGCACTGAATTCAGTTTAGCTTCCGCTCTTCCTGCTTATGCAACACACAGCAGAGCCAGGCAAATAAGCCTCTGTAACTTCATAAGCAAAGTACATGTACTTTCCCCACCCCATCCCCCTCTTTGGGCACCACAATTCCAACCCAGTTAGCTAGTGAGAATGTTTTCCACTCAGAATTTAGTACCTGGCAGCTTCTTTCAATTCAAGAATTTATAAAGAAGAAACTGGTGTGAGAACTGCTTGACCCCATTATCACTTCAATTCAGATACAGGAAACTACCCAAATGCTTTTTGTTTAAGCTTGTAATCTTTTCTCTCTAGAAGATGATGATGTAGGCAGCCAGGGATGGCTCTCAAAAACTCTCTCTGGTGCAGTCTTCTGTGACTGTGTTCTGCTTTTCTCATAATGGCTCACCCTTATTCTACATCCCGCATGTCTACATTTCTTGTTGGTCTAAGCAATCCTCCTTACACAGGAGTTCGAAATATGACATAGGCAGCAATGGCAACCTTTATATTTGTATTTGTTCAAAGCCTTCAGAATTAAAGCAGATCTCTAGATTTAATTATCATACTAACTTTTCTTTTGATTCTTAACTGCAGAGGAATAAATAAATCTCCCACCACCCAAAAAGAGAAGAAGTGTATCAGAGGCTAGAAAAACATAGGTAGGCTCTGAACTCAGTCTGCTTAGGTTCCACGTCTGGCTTTGAAACAAACCCCCTGTGCAATCTTAAGCAAGTTCCTTAACTTCTCTGAGTTCCAATGGCGTCGTCTGTAAAGATAAGGCTAATGGCAGGCAACTGTGTGAAGATGTTACAGGAATGATATGAGTCTTGGCACATTCTAACATCTAGGACAATAACTGAAAAGAATAAGTTCTCCCCAAATGAAATCTCTCCTTAGCTATCCTTTGTTTTAGCACTACAATAACGCAACTGCCTAGATGTTAAGTATAAGCGACCAATGTGAAATTATTGGTAGGCTTTATAACAGTCCTTCCTTAGTATCCACAGGAAATGAACCGAAGGCCCCACCCAAACCCTTCATCGCCCATCACCTCCACCACCATTACCAATGCTCTTCTCTGGACACCAAGACCCTTGGATGCTCAAACACCGTATATAAAGTAACAGCGTATTTGCATATAACTTACATACATCCTCCTGTACGCTATAAGTCATCTCTCTAGATTTCTTATAATGCCTAAAACACGGTGAACATTATGTCAGTGGTATTTTATTCCAATTCTTGGCCTTTGAGAATGGCTTTCACCATTTACTTGCCGACCCCACCCCCACCCCCACCCGAATCCTTTCCATCTGTGGAAACTGCTACACCATTATCAGATCACTCTAATGACGAGCAACTATTCCCCTTATTTTCACTTGTCCTTTCCTTCATCCTTCAATATGGACGTTAAGTACCATGACAGGGGTACTGCGGCATGCTTTTATCCACCTAATCATCTTGGTTTTATTTCCAAGTGCCGATGTAAATGGTGACTGCAACAGAGGAAAGGGTTGTAGCGTGTAAGACCGATACCCAAGCATCTGGCCATACGTTCCAGACCTTATGCTCGAGCAAGGCTTGACTGCTATTCCAAAGATACTGAAACACATTTCATCAATACCTAGTCACTTTGAACTCTATGATTAGAAAACAACAAAATAAATAAATAAATTGTAAGAGTTTAAAAATGCGAACATGCGTTCATACACGATGAGACATCGGGATGTCCTTGCTGTGGGGGGTGTTTTCTGCAATCTTCAATGAAGTAGAAAAGTGAAAAACGTTTTGAAGGACAAGTTAGGTTTTCCGTTCTCCATTTTCTGTACCTCCTGGATATCACATTGTTCTAGGTTGTTGTTACAAATGCACACATCAGTTTTAGTTTTCATAATCATACTCACAGAACTTGACAGAACTCTTTGAAGGAAAGAGAACCTTTTTTAACAGCTTTTAATTGTTCTATAGTCAGGATTGCAGCCTTCAATATGGATTACAACCCAATGTAAAGAGAACTGGCGTCCTTGCAGCGGGACCCATAGGTAGCATCTTGAGAGAAGGAGAAAAGATTAAAGTTGTCAAGGATTTCATCTTGCTTGTCTCCACAATCAATGCTCTTGGAAGCAGCAGTCGGATGCATTGCATTGGATAAAGCTGCTGCACAAGACCTCTTGAACATGGTGAGAAGCAAGGACATTCCTTTGAAAACTAAGAGGCACCTGATCCAAGTCATGGTCTTTTCATTCACCTCGGTCTTTCGTGCATCTGAAAGATGGGCATTGAAGATAGAAGACCAAAGAATCAATGTATTTGATTATGGTGCTGGCAAAGACTATTGAAAGAGCTATGAATGGCTAAAAGAGCAAATAGATCTGTCTCAGATGAAGTACAGCCGAGTGTTTCTTAGAGGAAGAGATACCGAAACTTCATCTCACCTATATTCGACATCTGAGGAGAGACCAGTCCTTGGAGAAGGACACCGTGCTTGGTAAAGTAGAGGGACAGCAAAACGATGGATGGACATACTGGCTGCCTCAGTGGGCTCAGATGTAAGAACAGGTATGAGGCTGGCACAGGACAGAGTAGTGTTGTGTTGTGTGGTGTTATACACAGGATCACTATGAGTCAAAACCAGCTGGAAGAAACGTAACAAACACTTTCTACTCAGAAGGCCTTAGAGAAGAAAACCAGCCACCGTTGGGTGCCTTATAGCTCATGGAGGCCCCTTGTGTGTCAGAGTAGGAATGTATTCTGCAGGGGTTTCTGCATCTGACTTTTCCCGAAATATCAACCAGCTTTTCTGCAGACATGCTCCAGATTGAATGAGAACCCACAAACTTTTGGTTAACAGCTGAGTGTGCTGAGAGTTTGCACCAACGAGGACCTCCTCTGAAGGATGTCACCAGTAAAAGAAAAGTGCAATTAAATTGGTCAGTAGCAGTGCTGAGAGTCAAAGAGGATAAAATAGGAGACATAGATTTGTCATGTAGAATTCTCCTTAGTCTGACGATAATAGAACTTCAACTCTTCAGAATTATTCAGAGCATGGCAAAAACAACTGCCCTGATTCTAGGAACCATTAAAGGGGCCACAATCGCTAAGATAATAGATAAGGTCCTATGAGTCACAACTGACTTGATGGAAGTGAGTTTGGTTTTAAATTTTGGAATGCTTAATAGCATTAATTTTCTGTTGGGATTTCACAGGCAAAAATATGTGTATGCTATTAATTGATGAAACTGGAGTTCTTTTATTTGACGAGTTTTATGTTACATTGATGACAGTCTTAATATTGTCATATGCTTTGTTTTCTATTCCCTTTCCCTCCTGTCTGGGTCAATTTTCTTTAATAAACTTTATATGCCAATTAATATTTTTAAATGTATGCAAAATAATTTTCTATTAGTAGATTGCAACCTCTTGAATCTAGACCCACCATCAATGGGTCTACCACTATTAAAGTCTACTTCAAGACATATTGAACCCTGGTAGGGTGGTGGGGCTAGCATTGGGCTGCTAGCTGCGAGATCAGAGGTTCAAATCCACCAGTCACTCTATAGGCTAGTAAGGAGGCTACCTACTCTTGCAAAGACTTACAGCTTCAGAAAGTCTACACAGCGTCACTCTGAGTCTTGAAGATCAACCCAATGGCAGTGGGTTATCAAGATATCATCTGTTGTTCTTGCCCTCTACTGCCTTGATGCTCAGTCTTGATATTTTTCTCTTCCTCCTCTAGTTCTAATCTCCCTCGTCCTCTCTGCTTTGTATTCATCCCAACACATGCTTGACAAGCACTGAATGTTTATCGTCGTGAAGGTGGAGTTTTGCCTAAGTTCCTCTGCTCCTTACATTTGAAAAAACAAAAGAGCCGACGGGGCAGTGGGAGAAGGACTGTGGCTATAAATATAAGAACACAACGTATTCTCCCAAAGAGATTTTATTTTTCATGCCAACAGGCAACCAAGGTAAAGTTGGGCTGACCTGATTCCTTGTTTAAAGTTCATATCCATCGATGAAGAACTGCTTTTGAAATTCAACAGAATAGAGCTAAGGGAGCAAAACAAGGACTCTGAAATGTTTGCAAGATACTTTTCTTCCTACTATAAAATTTAGAATTTCTGGAATATTTATTTTGAAAGCTGTAGGTCAAAAATGGGTGGTTAGGAGGAAATTCATCGTATTCAACCTAAAATCATAAATACACTCGTGAAACGAAAACTACAATTCAACATAAAGATCGATGCAGTTGAGAGTGGCTCTTGGTCCATAAACAGAAGATTGCAGCTGCACAAACAAACAGTTGACTCCAGGCAGTTAGTAGACACTAACTCATTACTTCACTAACTTTCTAATTATCTTGCTTCTCAAGGGCAAACTCCTGAGAAAAATGACTTCTCTGGGAGTTTACTGATGCTTCCATCACAAAAGGGAACACGATTCATTTTCTTTACCTTTTTCCTTGCTGGCACCAGGGGCTGAGATTGGAATCTGATTTGAAACCTGAGGCCAAAAAAAGAGGGGAGGGGGGAGATTCCAAAAACTTTTGCTGAGGCAGCAATCGGAAGTTAAGCGAACCTGGAAAAACCCCTACCTGGCAAATGAGCTTTCCTGAGCCTAGGGAGACTTTAATTAATGTTAATAGAGAAACCTCCTTCAAAACCCAATTAAGCACTTAAACGTGTTCTTAATGATCTCTGCGCCCTGAGTCAGGGTGTAGAGAAGGGAATTGATTTAACACCAGGAATAAAAATATCAATGTCCGTGCATAGTGTATGCGGCTTTTTCGGTTTGAGCTTCCCTTCCTTCTGGTCAACAAGCTCTTCTCCAAGCTTCTCACGCACTCCGAGGCTCCGGTGGACAACTGGCCCTCCTCTCTTGAACTATGCTAGGGAAGTTAGCAGCTGAGCCAATGACATCCCCTCAAGCAGAAGAACAGTTACATAAAGCACTTTTAAAATACAAGCAGACTTTGAGCACCTAATTATGCTGCAGGTGTTGCTCGTCCCCCAGCCTGAGAAATGAGCCTGACACTCTCTTTATCACAGGCCCCTGTCCTCAGACACAACTGCCCTGGAGACGCCCTTTGTTCCAGCAGCACGTGGTCCCTATCACAATGATTGCTCCTGTGGTTAGATTAGCCTGCATTAGCCATGATCGATTCCCTCATTACAACATTTTAAATTAAACCTGAAATGAATCTGCTCACTTAGGTCTACTCGTCCCTCAAAATATTTGAGTATGCATGTATAAAATATGCTTTCTATTTTACCGGAGAGATCCCTCGTTCGTGTCGTATTTTGCAGGGGAGTGAACGAGAAAACACTATAAAACATTCCAATGGCCCATCTTTCATGGCAATGCATGAAGCGGATTGGGTTGGACCAGAGAAAAGATAATGAAGTTTTGAAAGGGAAGCTCAATCATTGAAACCAAAGGCTGTTCATGCAGAGAAGCCAAACCTCTCCAAAATGTGCATGTTCGTGCCTAAGGGTATTCCAGGTATGGGGTAAGAAACTGAGAAGGACTGAATTATTTTGACTTATGCTTGAGATGAGAGAGACAACAAAGTCTCTTGATTAAGTCCTTTTGAGACTTTGTAGCCCTGCTGTGATGGGACGGCCTTCTCGCCTTCCTGTAACGCCCCTACTTTCCTAACGCGGAGCCTTCCACTCTTCTCACTTCCTATGATTAAGGATCATCTAAGACTATAAGGGAGACCTATGTGCATATATTTATAGGTTCAGTAGTAGGGTAGCAAATAGACATTGGGCCTCCTCACGCATACTCCCCCAATACAATAGCACCTCGCCCTGCTAAATGGTCATTGCATGATACCCACCTTCCTAACATGATCACTGAAGACAGACGTGTGTGTAAGCAAACGTGCTGAAGAAAGCTGATGGTGCCCGGCTATCAAAAAGATACAGCGTCTGGGGTCTTAAAGGCTTGAAGACAAACAAGCGGCCATCTAGCCCAGAAGCAACAAAGCCCACAGAGAAGAAGCACACAGCCTAAGCGAATACAAGGTGTTGAATGGACCATGAAGCAGACACCAAGGAACAAAAACAACCATTGTGTGACCACCCTCCTCACATAATCGTTGAAGATGAAAGTGTGCATAAGCAAGTGTGGTGAAGAAGGCTGATGGTGCCCGGCTCCTGAGAGATATAGCATCTGGGGACTCAAAGGCTTGAAAGCAAACAAGCGGCCATCTAGCCCAGAAGCAACAAAGCCCACACGGAAGCAGCACACCAACATAGGTGATCGTGAAGGGCAGTGGAGACCAGGTCTCAAACAACAAAGGCGGGGGGGTGGGGGTGGGAATCACATCACCGTGAATGAGGGGGAGTGCATGATAGGGACCCAAGGCCCATCTCTAGACAGCTGGACATCCCTTCCAGAGGGGTAGTGGGAAGCAGATGAGTCACTCAGGGTTCAGTGTAGCAACAATGAAACTCAAAACCTTTCTCTAGTTCCTGAATGCTTCCTCCCCTCCCAATTATCATGACCCCAATTCTACCTTGCGGACCTGGTTATACCAGAGGATGTACAGTAGGGATCTGGAAACACAGGGAATCTAGGACAGATGAACCCCTCAACACCCACGGTAGGAGTGGCGACACCAGGAGGGAAGGGGGTGTAGAAAGGGAGAACCGATCTTGGAGACCTATGTGTAACCTCCTCTCTGGGAGATGGGCAATGGGGAGATGGGTGAGGGGAGACACCGGGCAGTGTAAGATAAGATATAATAATTATTTATAAACTATTAAGGGACCAGGGGGAAGGTGGGGAGCAGGGAGGGAAGGGGAGGGGGGAAAAAGGAAACCAAGCTGATTCCAGGAACCCAAGTGGAAGGTGAATTTTGAGAATGACGAGTGCAACGAATGTATAAGGGTGCTTTGCTCAATTGATGTATGTACGGATTGTGATAAGAGTTGTATGAGACTCAATAAAAAGATTTATTAATAAAAAAATTTTTTAAAGACTATAAGGGAGATCCAATATTAAGGGGTTAATCTTTAACCTAACTGCAATGAACAGTATGGAAAGATTTGCCTTCTCACCAACCACCATCTTCTGGGTACATAGTGTACCATCACTTAAGAGTTGATTCTGTACAAGACAAAAACAAAGGCTGTAGATGCTTTGGTTTCACTGAATGAGGCCATCGCTTTGGCAGTGAGAACAGTGCAGGACAATTATGGAGTTCTGCTTAGAATCCAATGCTGCCTTTTTCATATGTATTTTCCAAACAGGGCACACTATCTTGAAGCATCCATTAGCTACATGGATACCCTAGCTTCTCTAAGTGAGTTAATAAATACAGATTGGTCAAGATGGGTAAATATTTTCTTTCTCTTATGCTTGATATCATAGGTACTCAGTAAATATTACCGGAATGAATTTGTAAATCAAAAAGGTGATTTCAGTCATTCTACCATTGTGTTACGCAAAGAGAATTTATTTCTAAAACATGGGGCTCTGCCGACAGACGTCATGGACAAAGTCTTGTTAGACTTTTCAATTGTACTTTATTTTCCTTTACTTGTATAAAGTTACTTCATCCTCCCTCAAACACTGCGTGGCCAGTATTGTTACATGGTGCGCAAATAAGGAAGCTAAGTGCATGTCACAATGAACAGGTGTCGCCGATCATGGTTTCACTTAGCGCGTTCTCACTAAACATGCCCACCCCTCTCTGTTATGTACTTTGCTCCATTCATTTTCAATCTCATCATATCAACTGGCATGCATTAATGGGCATCAATGCGGTAGTATTACTTAGAAGTTTGTTGTGAGCATTTAACGAGCATGGAAAGAGTCTGGCACACAGTAAGCGCTAGTTGTTTTTATCTTAGCTTTTGCATGCTAAGTTGCATTTGTAAGTTTTGAAATTACCTACCTGTCAATAAAACCAAGCAACCTGCCTGTCATCAGCTTAACTTCAACTCATCGAGACCCTAGAGCAGTGGTTCTCAGCCTTCCTAATGTTGCCATCCTTTAATACAATCCCTCATGTTGTCGTGACCCTCCAGCCATACAATTAATTTCAGTGCTATTCCATCACTGTAATGTTGCTACAGCTATGAATTGGGTGACCCCTGTGAAAGGGTCGTTCGACTCCCAAAGGGGTCGCAACTCACAGGTTGAGAACCGCTGCCCTCGAGGACAGAGTAGAACTTTCTTTGGGGGGTTCCAAGGCTGTAATCATTTACAACGATTGCCACCACTTTCGCCCAAAGAGTGGCTGGTGGGTTAGCGGATCAAGGCTTAATTACTGCACCGCCAGGAGTCCCTCGACTTGTTCAACCCATGATTGTGTTGCCTTAGACTGACAGTGGTGATGCACAGCCAGGGCACTGATGTGATCAGTAGTTTAACATCTGTAGGTCTATGGAACTCAAACATTGGGATCCTTCATGTGTTTATCTTACTTTATTCCATAATGAACAAATAAGAGGGATGTACATTTGGAAAATATGATAGAAACAAGTATTTGGGAATTTTACTATGAAAGAAACCATTCCATCTAAGTGTTCATACATTCCAAGAAATGTATACTTAACATTAATTCACGTTCACATTGGAAAATAGGAAGGTGTTTCCTAGTTCAAACTGAGTCTAAATAATCAAGAGGATCTTCCATTCTAAATTATTGAAATAAACTGTGATTTTACAAGAATTTTCTGATTAGAATATGCCAAAAGCATTTATTTCAGATCAAATAAAAAGCCCCAATCCCCCATGCAGTGAATTTCGCACGCTTCTATTGGGTTGTGTTGTGCATTTAAGTCCCAAGTACCCATCCTGGAAAATATTTCCTTTCTAATTGAATGAACCTCAAAGCTATAATTGAATGGCCCTCAAAACAATGTTTATTAAATCCTTAATTATTTAGGGTCTATTGGGGTCATAGTTTTACTGAGAGGGGGAAATGCACAGGATAATCACACACCGGGCAAGCGGGCCTTGTTTTGCTTTCAATTGAGAGGCAGCTCAGCCCCCGTGCCACCGTGAAGGCCACCTGTGCAGGCACTGCAGATGGTCATCGACGCTGTCAAGCTACAAAGACGTGTGTGTGTGTGTGTGTGTGTGTGTGTGTGTGTGTTTGAACTATGCATGTGGCCACCAGAATTGAGTGGACGAGGATGGCTCTTTGATTTGGATGTTCAGTACATCTATGTCAAGAAAGGAGCAAACGATAAATTCACTTAGTTATTTTAGATTAAGGGATATTCTACCTCACACTGCTGGTCAATATTACCTGGTCAATATTCAAACTTAAAAGTGAATGTTCCCTGAGCCTTCTTACTTTGACGTGCTTGGTTGCAGGTTTGTTTTGTTGTCCTCTTTTTTGTTGTTGTCAGTGTTGTTATCGTTGTTTCCCACAAAGCAGCAGAAAGAATACACAATTGTTAGTTATAGATATGTCTTACAAATACAGTGAGAGCAATCTTATAATAAGCAATATCTTATATGACTATAAACTGAAACCCTAATTTGGGATTTATGTTTTAATATTTATTAAAATTTATGCATGATGTGTCAAAGTACACATTTTGGAGATCACTATCAATGCTAAGCCAGAAACCTTCATCATTGCCACTGATTAGAAATGATCTGTTAACCTTATTATCATTTGAAATTAAGGCTGATTTCTTAAGATGCATATTTCAGAGACCCTGGTAATCGGCACTGCATAACACCCTCTATGGAAGGAAAGGGCTTGTCTTTCATTTGAAAGCATGTCGTGGACATAGAATTCATAAGCTTTTTACTGATTAGCATTTGCTTACATGGAGCTGATAGAGTATATGTAATATTAAAGCCTAGAATAATAGTTTCTGTGAAAACTTACATTTTATCGATTAATATAAATATGCATTCTCAAGAAAAAATTAAATAGTCAGATTTACATAATGAAATAAGAAGTTCTTTATTTATTTAAGTTAGGCATATTTCAATACGGTTATGCACTTTTTGCCAGGCTTTACTCAAAACAATTTGTGATAACTCTTTGCCCTGAAGTTGCACCTTCTACTGGCAGCAGCAATCTTATTATTACAGAGTATGAATTCCAATCATTATAGCTTTCAATAATAGTGAATATTTCATAACCTTAAAAAGCATTATTTTGCATTAAAATATATTTATGATTGCCCACTAAATTCAGGAGTAAAGAGAGACATGTGGACTATCATAAAATTACAAGCAGTTGAGCTGTCGTGTTCTCTCAATTGGTATTATGAACTATGAGAATTACTTTTAATTGGATTCCCAACGTTTGAAACAAAGAAGAAGGAACAGTAGTTAGAAAATACATCCATGGTGATAGAAGCAATACTGGAGACTGCATGAAGGAACTCTTCCAGACAGACCAATGATTTATTCATTGGAAACACCTTTTTCCAACAAAACAATAATTATTCACTTGGACCTCCCCAGAGGATTCACAAGTTGACTGCAAGAGATGTTGTTGAAACTCATCATCATCAGTCAAGAGAAAGCTATGGTTTAATTGTGGAACAAACCATCGATTACTCATGGGGAAGTTCAAATATCGTAAAAATTCAATAATTCAGTCATACCAAGAAATGTTGTGCAATCCTCCCCACAGTCGATATTAGAACATTTTCTTTTCCTGTACTCCTTGTAATCAGCTCCCCATTGCCCCATAGCCTCCCTTGCCATACACGTCAAGCAATCATTTACCCGGTTCCTGTCTCTCTAGATTCACCTGGATTTCATATGCTGGAAAACACACAAAAGTACCACACAAAGAAAGAGTCAAAAAAGCTAACAGGAGTAACGAAAGGGAGTAAGCCAATTTGATAGAAAATACAAAAGAGTAGACACGAGAGTAACTTTACAATAGGTCAAAGGGAGATCAGATGATAAGGGGTTAAGTCTTAGCCTCGTTATCTCTGTCATCGTCCACTTTTCAAGGCATTCTTTATGATGGCCAGGCTGTCTGCCTCCCTACTCTATCATCAGAAGGGATTTACCAGACGCGTCATCTACGGGCACTCCCCCTTCACTCTTTCTTTAACTGCTATAACTTCTACATGTGTCAAAGGGGATTAAATCAGATATGACACTTTAATCTATGATGCTCATTTATAAAGCAGTCTCTGACTGATACCAAAGCTATCCATACCCCTGGACTGTGATCAGAGAGGGAAATCACAGGAGGCTGAATCTATGTGTAGATCCTGCAAATGGACTTTGCGCTTTCATCCACAGCCTTATGCAAACCAGGAGTTCACGGTTTAAGCTCCAATGCCATTCCCCCACTTTCGATTTGGATTATAGTACTTATAATCCCTGGATCACACTTACTGGTGTGCTTCTTCCATGGAAACTTAGTTGAGGCCTTACTTAGATGGTTGTTTGTTTGAAGACAAGCTTTTAAGGCCCCTGTTCTTTCTGAAAGTCTGGCAGCATCTTGTTTCTTCACCAAATCTTGCTGTAGCACCCCTATTTTCATTGATTACCTCATGACGTCACATACCAATCAGATCCACGTAATAAGGACTAACTGTTCTTAGAATGAGTCAAGAATTAAATGCAAGCCCCCAAACCATTCCTATATCTATGGTTTATTTATGTCTCTGGTTCACTCTGGAGACATCACTGTCAGTAGTGTCCGTCAGTTGTAAGAAATTTGCAAAGGCCTTAAACTGGACTTCTAATAAGTGGGTGTGTATACCCCAAGAATATGTACAAGATGATACATTGTGAAATGACATGAAAATATTAAAGTTATACTTATATTATTCAACTATCCCATCACTTCCATTGAGGTTTTGTGTATTTTTAAAAAATTTACACTTTATGTAATAGTTTCTGCATATACATATCAGTAAATATTTATAGTGAGAAGACGATAGCATTTAAACTCATTAGGGTGGGTACTAAAACTGTTTAGAAAGTACAGTTTTGAACATAAATAAAACATAATTTAATTTCAGTATAATCTCAAATCTGAATAATTTTCATGTAAAAATAACCAACCCCCGAGAAGTAGAGGAGCTTGTATGATATGAACTAAGCTTCTGAATTAGTGGTGGGTGTTTATTCTAATGAGCAGAATTGTTTTGTCCTTTTCAGAAATATTATTACTCACATCAAAAATTCATAGGGTTTTAAGTTTGCCTTTATAAGATCAACCACATGTCTAGCTTTTACATATTTAAAATCTTTGATCATGGAGAAAAGTAGGAAACCTGGTGAGGTAGTTTATTGTGCCAACCTGGCCGATAAACACATGTGGGGGTAATTGAAGGACAGAAAGTTAAATGTTTTGAGAATGATGGTGGCAACAAATGTACATATGTTCTTGACACAATGGATGTATGTATGGATTGTGATAAGAATTATATGAGCCTTCAATAAAATGATTTTTTAAGAGATAAATGGCTTGGTGAGCCTCACCTCTCTAGTTCTCAAGTCTCTTGCTTTGTGATGGTTGGACAAGGGTGCAGCTGTCTTAGCAGTTCCTTGCTTCAACTGGTAAGGCTTACTTCCTGTAGGACATCCCTGAGGAAAAACCACATGGACCTACCCCGATGCAGCCCTGGGTGCTGGAGCACCCATGTGGAGACCCCTACCAGAGCTGAGATTCTTCCACATTCACTGCTGTGGCTTTCCTCCTGCAGTCGGCATCAGTGCATGTGTTTTGTGAGATGGAGGAGGACTTTGTGGATTAGTGTTAAACATATGGGTTGATGGGTTACTGTTCGACTTGTGGGCTTGGGCAGCACTGGGTTGGGATGTTTTCTTGATGTGCACTTAACCTTTATATAAAGCTCTCTCCTTTACATTAGTTTGTGTGGATTTGTTTCTTTAATGTACCCAGACTAACACATTATGGTACCTTGTGAGTGGGGCACTGGAGAAACAAATCATAAAATAGAGAGTAGATGTTTGTTTGACCTCTCCCTCCTGGTAGTTTCTCTTGTCTAGCCAGAGGTCAGATAAAGCCACCCTATTTACTAGGTTATTTTATGGGGAAAAATGGGAAGTATGAAAATAGAAAGTTTGTAAGCCCACTTGCTTTGAGCCATTAAAATTTGATGTTTAGGTAGGTTTAGGCCATGTCTACAAAGAAGTATATGCCCCACCCAGTGCTTTGGAGTACTCGGGAACCAATGGTCTTTGTCAGAAGCTGGAAAAAATCTGGAACCATGAAGAAAATCCCTCTCTGGGACTGAATGTTAAAGGGAGCCTGAGAGCAGGCTGAAATGCTTGCTAGGTGACCACCTGGATCCACTTGTTGAGTAGAAGTGGGAGAAATGCAGCAATAAAGAGACGGGTTGAGTTTGGCCGCTGACACCTGTGGACTTAGTTTACAGGAAAAAGAGGAGAAGATGAGAGCAGGTGGACTGGTCTAAGGTTCATGACCTATCAGGATGGGGCTAGGCTTGTTGAGTATTGGTGAGAGCCCATGGTCTAAAGGCAAGGCAACCTGCCTTTAGAGCCCATGGTCTAATGGGAATCCTGAGGAGGCTGAGTGAGGCAGCCCACATTGAATTGACCAGAACCCAACCAGCTGGAGATTTTTGAGCTAGTGAATTGGTGCATATTGTTGCTGACTTCATGGATGGTCTGTCCAGATTTGATTTTGCTTATGGATGCAGACTTCACAAACTTCCAATGAAATGAAGACTCTTCATGTTGAAAAATATGATTGCCTTCTCAGAGAACTGGCTTGATGTAAGTGGGCAATATATAAATTGGATACTCAAAATTGGGGGATAAAGGGCTGAAGTGGTTGGCTTACAAACTTTCATAGGTGGGGGAACATATTCACAGGATTATAACATTAAGGTGTAGGTGTTACTTAATTTCAATCTTAAAGGTAAAGAATTATGTACAGGTGCCAGGTTGGCAAGGGGTGGATTGGGGTAGTTAGTTTATTGTGCCAACCTGGCCGATAAACACATGTGGGGTTAACTGAAGGGCAGAGGGATAAATGGCTTGGTGAGCCTTGCCTTTCTAGTTCTTGGGTCTCTTACTTTCTGATGGTGAGATCAGGGTGCAGCTGCCTTAGCCAGTTCCCTGAAGCTTACTTCCTGCAAGACATCCATGAGGAGAACCCACATGGACTTACCCCAATGCAGCCCTGGGTGCTGGAGCACCCATGTGGAGACCTCTGCCAGTGCTGAGATGCTTATACATTCACTGACTCCGCTTTCCTCCTGCAGTTGACATCATTGCATCTGTTTTGTGAGATGGAGGAGGACTTTGTGGATTGGTGTCAGACTTATGGGCTAATGTTGGACTTGTGGGCTTGGGATGTTTTCTTGATGTGCAACTTAACCTTTATATATTTGTTTCTCTAAAGTACCCAGACTAGCACACCTGATAATATAATGAGTTTAGCTTCTCGCCACAAGATTGGCAGTGCATACCAACCATCTAACATCAGAGAAAGATAAGGTTTTCTAATGTCATAGAGATGTTTTCTGCAACCCTGAATGTTACAGTCTTAGAAACCCAAAGAGGCAGTTTTACTGTGCTTTGTCAGCTGATAACTCTGGTTTTGGACTCCTAACCCCAGTACAAAACCAGCAGCCATTCATTGGGAGCAAGAGGAGGTGTTATACTCACATAAACTGTTACAGTCTCAGACACTACAATTCTACCCTGTTCTACAGGGTCACTGTGTGCTGGCATCAACCTGATGTTAAGTGAGCAAGTTTTGGTATGAGGTCTCTCTGGGTCAACATCAACTAGATGGCAAGGGATTGAGTTTTTAACTGATAGAAGAAAACTGCACATAGAAACTGCTGAAATGTGATTAAAGTAAGCAAGAGTAAACGATGGAGCATAGGAAATGTTTCAGCTTCCAAAACCTTACCCCCCCTCCCCCCAGAAAGAAGTTGCTTCTTGCAACTCACAAGCATCTATTCTTAAACACAATGAATTGATAATTGTGACATCTGACTGTGTCTGTGGCACAGTGAAAACCATTTTTGATGTGGGCTGTGACTGAGGAGTAACATGACCTACATTCCAGTTCAGGCTCTGCTATATTCAGCTGCGGGACCTTGTCCAAATGAGTTACACTTGCGGAGTCTTCGCGTTCACATTTGTAAAGTCAGAATAATATCACTCACGTCATGTGGAAACACCTAGCCAATTAACAGATCATAGTAAATCTTTCATTAACTCCTTCCTTCCTCTCCACCCCTGTCCCTTTTTTGAGAGTTCTAATAACCTTCCCTCTATGACGTGTGTGTGCGCCCACGTGACTTCCTTTCATAGCAAACCTCCAGAAACCCTCAGTCACCAGTGATTTCTTCTTCTCCAGACTGAAGTGCACTGAGAGTGACACACGGCTGAACACACCGCGCCTGTCTCCTTTCATTAGAGTGTAGCGTGCATGTTGTGCATATTTAACCCGTCCTTATCACCCTTAGCAAGAGCGCTGATCCATTGCGAGTTTCCAGAAATAACGTTGGATTTATGGGTAGATTAAATGACACCACTGAAGCCACTGTTCATCCAAAGCCATTAACTTCTTTCTCTTTCATAGCAGGCCATTCTGTACCCCGTCAGGATATCAAGATGCTCACTCTGTTTTGAGCTGTACATTCTAACAGGGTGATGAGGACTTTTCTGACAGTCAGATCAGCTTTCAAGAAAGAGTGTTTAAAGGGCCATGTAACATTTGACATGGCATTCCCAAGGGGCTTGTTTGCTCAGTGTCCCAAAGGAGCTGTTGTTACTCCTGTCCCTGCTCAGCACTAGCAGGACAATTAGAAAAGCACATTAAAAACAAAACAAAACATCATCACCATGGTGTTAGACACGATTTGATGGGCATCCCCTGTGTGGTGACCCAACCATACGTCTTCGTGTCTATGGGGAGAAACAGAGAGACAACAGCACCTTCCTTGAGCAAAGGCAGGTTATTCTGGTCTTGCTGACTATCCTTGCGAAACTCACACAGACGAAAGAAGCAGCAACTATGCATTATTTGCCCTGACAGTGTGACAGAGCACTAGAAAATGTCGAGATACCTCCGAGGCATTTTATATGCTTCTTCCTTCCTTAAGGTATAATTGCTATATAAAATAGTCATCTATACATATTTTTACTTTATTTTATTTTACATTATTTCAAAATGTCCCTATTTTGGGTTGCATGATGAAGTGACATATTAACTTTTTGTAGACATGTCAGGGAGCTTCTATGATTGGATGAGCTACAGTAAGTCCCGCTCTGTTTGGTTTTAGGGAGCATGGCTATAGCAACGTTGTGCATCACTTATCACAGCTCTGTGATGAGAAGGAACACCGGTGAATGCACTGTCTCCTGCATATACTCTCCGCTGTGTAATACATATTCGTTGCTTTATTAACCATCGCAGCTCAGTGAATCCATGAGAGTTCCACAAAAATAAGAGAAGCCTACCAAAAATCCCTCCTCCTCTAGAGGAATCACATTGCGCTCTTTCCCTTTCCTTGGCTGAAGTGTTCCTTTATGTGCTTAAGGCCACTTTCAGATTTCTTATCTACAGCCTCGCTTATATTCATTTCTCTACAGAGGGCTGCTTTCCCACTTTTAAGACATTTTTAACTTGCTTAAAATATGAAGGCCAAAACTGAGTCTAGATCAAAGGATTGCCTGACAGCATTTTAAGCTGTAAATTCTAATTGGATCATTGGCGCTTTTCACACAGACCATCCAATCCTGGCTTAAAGAAATGGTTTGCTTAGAATACCATGGAACACCTAATATGGTGTTCTCAAGGCACTGAGTGACTAGCAGTCTGCAAAAAGAGCTGTCATTTGGGCCATGTATCCTTTTCTGACTTGGGAAAAGGTTGATTATTTAAGAAAACAGCAGAAATATCCACTCACAACAGAGGCTGAGTAGTTGCCTCCATGGAAGAAACCCTCTGTGCTAGGTCCCCACCAACCAAGCTCCTGTCATCTTTGTCGTTCGTGTGAAACCCGGATGAAGGAAGCTCATGTACAGAGATCTTTCCTGATGCCAGAAGTGGATATCTACACAGGGTGACCTGGGGTCACATTTTCCCTTCGTTGTTAATCTTCACTTTTAGATATTTGATAGAACTGTTAGGGAAAGGCATGCGTTAGTCTGTCTAGTAACTACCTGTCTACTGAACACTTTTGTCCTAAGCTTCATCCTACTTGTTTCACTTCTATTTACTTGATCTCCCTGCCTCCAACCTTCACATCTGTTCTTTCAAAGAGCAGTTGACCATTGCATCTTATATTAAGTAAGATAATACTCAAAGGTGTCATTATTTACACTTTAGACTGAACTGATAACTTAATTTCAAGGTGGCTTCAGAGGATAACTTCAAGTTTTGAACAACTGTTCAAGGTCATAGTCTCAAGCATTCTTGCAACCTCAATAAGTTCAGTAAGTTGAATTCTTTAGGAATTTGAAATTCTGTTCCATATTATCCTCCTCTTAAGAAAGATGCATCTAGTAGGTCCCTGGTTAGAATGTTCCACAGTGGGAGCAGGGCATCATCTAATTCTTCTGATCTTGAGAGGGAAGGGGCGTGGTTTATGTGAATAATTAGTCCAGTCATTCAATTTCTTCTCTGCTGCCATTGTTTCTTTCTCTTTTGTTCCAGAAGAATAAAAACCAGTATGGGAGAAAGACAGGCCATTTTAATCCCATAAAAAGTTACTGTCTCCGAAATGCACAAGGCAGTTCTACTCAGTCCTACAGAGTAGCTGTGGGTCAGCACTGACTTGAGAGCAGTGAGCTTTTTAGTTCACTTGTATTTTAAATGGCCCCTCATGAGTTTTCAAGACCTCTGATACTACTCACCTTACTGAAAGGTAGAATAGAACTTTGAAGAACTCTATTATGTAAACTGATTAAATTTCTTATGAGACCATTTACTTAAACCCCCAAACAAGAGAGCTAATCCCATGGGGTTTTTAAAAAAAATCATTTTATTGGAGGCTCGTACAACTCTTATCACAATCCATACATCCATCCATTGTGTCAAGCATATTTGTACATATGTTGCCATCATCATTCTCAAAACATTTGCTTTCTATTTGAGCCCTTGGTATCAGCGCCTCATTTTCTCCCTCCCTCCCCACTCCCTCCTCCCCCATGAATCCTTGATAATTTATAAAATATTACTATTTTGTCATATTGCACACCCTCTGTCATCTCCCTTCACCCACTTATCTGCTGTCCATCCCCCAGGGAGGAGGTTATATGTAGATCCTTGTAATCTGTTCCCCCTTTCTCCCTCACCGTCCCTCCACCCTGCTGATATCACCACTCTCATCACTGGTCCTGAGGGGTTCAACTGTCCTGGATTCCCTGCATTTCCAGTTCCCTTCTGTACTAGTGTACATCCACTGGTCCCGCTGGATTTGTAAGGTAAAGTTAGTATCATAATAGTGAGGGGGAGGATGAGTTCAAGAACTAGAGGAAAGTTGTATGTTTTATCACCGCTACACTGCACCCTGACTCGCTTGTATCCTCCCCGCAGCCCTTCTGCAAAGGGATGTCCAATTTCCCACAGATGGGCCCTAGGTCCCCACTCTGCATTGCCCCTCATTCACAATGCTATGTATGATTTTTTTTTTTGGTCTTTTGTGCTTGATACCTGATCCCTTAGATGCCTTGTGATCTCACAGGCTGGTGTGCTTCTTCCTTGTGAGCTTTGTTGTTTCACAGTTAAATAGCCCTTGGTTTATCTTTAAGCCTTTAAGACCCCAGACACTATATCTTTTGCTAGCCAGAACCATCACTTTTCTTCACCACTCTTGCTTATGCACCCATTTTGTCCTCAGCGATCGAGTTGGGACAGACCGGTGTGCTTCTTCCATGTGGGTTTTGTTGTTTCTCAACTAGATGGCTACTTGTTTATATTCAGGCCTTTAGGACTTAAGACGCTATATCTTTTGGTAGCCAGGAACATCAGCTTTCTTCACCACATTTGCTTGTGCACTCATTGCCTTCAGCGATTGTGCCAGGAAGGTGAGCACCTCAGACTGCCTAATTGTTAGAACATAGTGTTCTTGTGTTGAGGGAGTACTGGAGAATTGCCCCACTGTCCATCTGTTTCTTTAATACTAAACCTATCAATATATGTACATAGATCTATTTTCCCCTCGTCATATAGAAATATATTTACATCTCTATATGCCTGAATACATATCTATAACTACACTTCGCCTCCTAGTTCTTTCCTCTATTTCCTTGTACTTTCCTCTAGTCTCACTATCATGCTCCGCCTTCATTTGAGTTTTAGGAATTCCTCTCGGTTACATTGCCCTTGATCCAGCCCTGCCAGACATCTTACACCCTCCTTGCCACTGATTTTGGATCACTTGTTGTTCCCTTGTCCCTCAGTTTGTTAACACCCACTTCCTTTCCCCCGCCTCCCTCTCTGCCATGTCCCCTTGGAACTGTCACCCTGTTGTTCTCTCTTCCGCCTTGTTTATCCCACCTATCCCTTCCATGTAGACATGCTATGTATCACCACAAGATTGAATACAATGAAGCACCAATAGGAAGTAAAACAATAGCTACAACAACAACAAAAACCCTATAAATAGTTCAGGGTCTATTTGTTGTCCTTCATGAGGGCTTTCCAGTCAAGTCTGATGGGGTGCCATGCCCTGGCCCCACATCTATCTCTGGGGACTTCATTGCACTGATCCCCCCGTTGCTCTGCTGAATTCCCCCCATGGTTGGCTTCAGCATAGTGTGCGCAGGGCGGGCACAAATCCTGCCATGTGTCCTAGTGTTGTCCTCAATGGTGCTATGGGTCAAAGAGGAATGTTGTGTCCTGTGGTGAGGCCGGCCCTGTGGTCATCTCTGTGTGTTACTGCTCTGAGCAGAAACATTGTCCTCAGGGCTTGCTGAGCCAGATGGGTTTCACTCTTATTTTTTTTTCCCTTTCCCTCTTGTTGGCTCCTGTGTGCTCTGGTCAGACAAGACCCTCTTCCTGAGCTGTAGCTTTAGTGCTGTCCTCTGAAGTGAATTCTTCTGGGGGGTGCCCATGGGATTATTGATTCTGTCTCATTACTTTCAACATCTCTGGCCACTTGTTGAAAAACCATACACAGCCTTGCATTTGCCCATATATGCCTACGTACAACTTCACCCATATTGTGTGCTTTCATGCCCATTACCCATTTCTCGCCACTGGAAAGATGCTGGCCACACTTCACCCTTCCCACCCTGGCCTTTGGTAATCATTAAAGAATACTTTCTGTGCATTCCTCTATTCCCGTCACTTCACAAAAGGGAGAGCATACAGGATGGTTTGTGTCTGGTTGACTTATTTTGATCAATAGTTAATCCATTTCATATGTTGTATTGAAACTTTCTTTATTGATAAGTAGTATTTTGTATGCGTGCACAATGGGACGTGAGGGGTTTACAAAAGCTCACTGCCATCGAGCCAGTTCTGACTCACATCAGCCTGTAGGGTAGAATAGTACTCCCCCGTGGGTTTCCAAGACTGCTAAGTCATTACAGGAGTGGAAAGCCCCCTCTTTCTCCTGCAGCGTTGGAAGGCCAGCACATAACCATCGTGCCACTTAAATAGCTTCCTCTCTGAAGTGTCTGTTTATGTCCTTGGCCCAGGTTTTGATTCGGTAATCTGTCTTTTTTGTTGTTAATTGTGGAGGGTGTCTATATATTTTAGGGAGTAGAATCTTATTAATTTTATCCCCAAGTCTGAATTTTAAATGCCCATCTTACCTATCCTTGTACAAGTGACTCAGCTCCTTCTGCAGCGATTTTTGGCTGGTTGGTTTGTCACTCAGAATATATCAGTCTCCAATTTTCAGGAGCAACATGTTTGAATCAAGTAGTGTCACAGATAAAGATAAAAGAAGCCACTCAGATACTAGGAATGTCAAAGTCATCGTTGTTATTGACATCCACTCGATTGCCAATGCATATGACCTTATGCGCCACAGAACAAAATGATGCCTCGCTCCGTGCCATCTTCATGATCCTTTATTGCGCAAGTCTGTTGTTGTGGCTACTTCATAATTGTTACTATATGCTTTATGCATCAAAGGACAATAGCCTGAAGCGGTTGCTATAGCAAGCTAATGCTTACAGAACCAATTATTTCACCCACACACACTCAAAACCCAGGCCACTAAAGCATTAGAGCGTGTAGAAAAATATCTAATCAAATATATCAGCCAATGCTCCAAATGTACAAAGGACATATTCACTAATATGTGGCGAAAAAAACTAATATAAAGGTGACAGTGATTTTCAATACCTTAGATTTTACTTAGAAAAAAAAGCCACTTGTTTTTCAGCAGGTGAAACTAATTTGCACTGTAATTCTAGCTGCCGCCTGGCTATTCCATGCCTTACCGAAGGCTCTATTCTAGTCTGCGCTTTACCAAAGGTGAGAGACTGCTAGTCACTAGTTTCTAAACACGCCCTGGTCCACCTGATGAATTGGAACCACCTTGATGCAACTGGTTTTAAACACACGTTCCTATCGCAGCTAGATCAAAGCAAGAAATCCCGTAGAACTGTACGGAGACCACGTAGTTTACACCTAATGTCTCTCAAAGCCTGCTTGTAAATATTTAGGTAGATTTAAATATATAGATATAGATATAGAGATAGTGATAGATAGAGATAGAGATAGATATTGGGGAAATCAATCATGCTTAACATTTTGAGAATCTGGACATCTATTGAGAAATTACCAGCTATAGGCAGTTTATGAGGATTCTCTCCAAGATCATCTCGTGTGTTAGAGCTGTAGCCCAGTTGAATCTCTAGAATCAAGATACGTAGTAAGAACCTGACAGAGGAATATGCTGACAATCATTTATCATGACCATACTGTGAATCCAGATTGTGCTGCCTACCACTTTAAAGGAAACACTAATTAGCAAGATGACAGGGATACCTACTTCAGGCTCATCATGTGTCCACATAAATCATTGTCTGCCCAGGTGCACAGCTTAACATCTCTGCCCAGAGACACGGATGGAAGAATTCCTCTGAGCATTTCAACGCAACGCATTACAGTCGAAGCCCGTCTGAGAATGAAGATGGTTTGCTGCTTCCAAGATAACCTGCACGAGGAGTGTGGAAAGAGCATGTCCCACCCACTTGCCTGGGTTGCTGTAGATCACGTCTTCCGATCGTCGGCATGCAAAATGGAGAGGTGCGTGTTGAGAAGAGACGGGGAAGTCTCCTCGACCCCCGCCACCCCCGGGAAGTAAGAAGTGACCATTATTGTCCGTTTTGCCGAAATTACAATGGAATTTTCAAAAGTGTGGTTCTGAAACAGTGACTTGCAAAAAAAAACAAACAACAACAACAACTGAAGATGTTTGGAATGAATAATGTTTATTGGACACGCTTCAAAATAAGTAGTGCATCTGGGTGTGTGCTACTATTAACCCAAAGCATAGGTTCCCAAAGGCATTTGGCCTACTGACCCCTTTTCAGAAAAAACAACAAAAAAGCATTCTTCCCCTCCTCCAAGCAATGAAATCTTTTGTGAGATAACTCATAATCCTGGATCAAGCCTAGGTATCTTCTTTTGCAGTAAGTACCCCCACCCCCACGCCCACCTCCACTCCCGGATGCTTCCAATAATTGCCACCCCAGGGGAATGGTATCACACATTTTGAAAAAGCAGTGCTTAAAATCATGGCCCCTAGCTGCCCAGTGGGTGCTGATTTCAGTGTACAACAGCTCAATGGGGCTGCCTGGCTGCACTGTGCAGATGCAGACTGCCAGCCTTTCTTCTCTGCTTCTCTACAAGGACTACCCGTGTTCCCCACAGTCAGGCGGAAAAGGCAGATACCTACACTTTATTCTGGGCAAACGTTTTATTTGCCAGGAGACTGCTGAGTGTGTGTGTGTGTGTGTATACTTTTTTTTTTTCTGAAAAGGCAGCAGTAGGCCAAATCAGTTAGCAAACATAATTAAAAAAAAAAAAACAAGGTCTTCATGTCCAGGAATTCAGGTTCTAGACTTCCATCTTTTATTGCTATCAACTATGCTCTGTCCACACTCCAACCACTACTTTAAAATTAAAATGCATGTCGGGACGGCCCCTAAAACAGTTTCTGTTTCTGCGAATCCATGGCTTTGTGAGTCTTTAGGTTCAGAACTTTTCCTGCTTTATCCCTTTGTAAGTCCTCCAATGGGATACACATAAGGTTCCATTCTGTATAAACTTCCCTTTGGGCGTGCTCTAAAGTGAAACTCACACTAATCTAGTTCTTAAAAACAACCTGCACTGAAGGCATTGGCCAAAAAAGTAAGACTTCACTATTGATGGAATACCAATGAAGAGAGTCTACCAATCATAGGCAATACTGCAAATGTTCAATTTTTTTATGGCAAGAAATTTAGAAAACACTTATCTGGCCAACCAACTGGAAGAAATTTTCATTTCTATGGAAAAGGAAGGTGGGTCAACAGCGTGTAGAAAATAGTTCACGATATCATTAATATCACTTGCAAGTAAAAATGTACTGAAGATAACTCAAAACAGTTGCAGCAGTACATCAAGAGGGAACTGTCAGAAATTCAAGCTCGATTCAGAAAAGGATGTGGAAAGATGGCTATCATGGCAGATGTCAAATGGATCTTGGTTGAAAGAAGAAAATGCACAAGGGTTGTTTTAATAAGAATGCAAAGGCATTTAACTATGTGGAACATAGCAAACTATGGATAACACTGACTGGAAAGGCTGTTCTGTAGCACTTAATTGTGCTCATGTAGCATCTGTACATAGACCAAGAGGCAGTTCTTTGACCAGAAAAAGATTTACTACATGGTCTAAACTCAGGAAAGCTCTATATCAGGGTTGTATCTTTTCACTCTAGTTATTCAATCTCAACACAGAGCAAATATGTAGAGAAACTGGACTATATGAAGAACTGAGCATCCTCAAAATTGGAAGAAGACTCAAACAACAACAAAACATGCAGTGTGCGCACCATATTTGTTGAAAGTAAGGAGAATTTGAAGCACATACACGTCAACATAAAGAAACTAAGAATCTTCATTACTTGGTCAATAAGCAACATGAAAAAATTTAAATTTTTGAAAATTTAAAAAGTTTCAATTTACTTGGATCCACAATCAACAGCCATGGACACAGCAACCAATAAGGCAAACAACAAATTGCTTCGGCAAATCTTCTGCATGATATCTTTTAAAATCATTAACAAGTACATAGGCCACTATAAGGAATAACACTTGCCTGATTCAAATCATGGCATTTCCAATCATCTCAGATGCAAGAAAAAGCTGGACAATGATTTTTAAAGACCCCAAAGAATTGGTGCCTTTGAGTTGTGCTAGTGGCAAAGAATATTAAGTGAATTTCCAGAAGAAAAATAAAGAGTTGCTTTGGAAAAAAGTACTACCAGAATGCGCCTTAGAAACAAAGATAGCCAAAATTTGCCTCAAGTACTTCAACCATTTCTCACAAGGAACCAGTTCCTAGAAAGGGACAGCATGCTGGGGAAAATAGAACATCGTTGAAAGAGAAGAACACCCTCAATGATATAGATCGACACTAGCTGCAAGAGTGAGCTCACACACAGTTACAGTTATGAGGGTGGTGCAGGCCCCAGCAGGTTATCCTTCCGTTGTACATGAGGTTATGACTCTGAGTACATGTCCAGCTCCTAAACAGCAATATGCTAGGAAACCTGATTTCCATTTATGTTCTGTGTAATATCTGGGTACCTCAATTTTATTATTGGTATAATGTTTCTCAAATCATCTCAGGAGTACTATGAAGAAAACATTTTTGAAGTTAAAAGGTTTTAGGGGAAAAAAAGAAAAAATATATTATCTAAATATTAAATGTGTTAGTCTAGGTTGACAAGAGAAACAACTCCAGGGATACTCATGTGTGTGCAAGAGAGAGCTTTATATCAAAGAGTAATTGTATATTTAAAAGAAAACCATCCCAGCCCAGTACAGATCAAGTCCTTAAGTCCAAAATTAGTCCCTATGTCTGATACCAGTCTATAAATTCTTCTTCGGATTTATGCAATGATGCCAAACACAGGAAGATCACAGTCCAGTGGGTGGAAAGTCTTGTGGATACAGTGGTGGTAGAAGCATCTCAGCGCTGGCGTGGGTCTCCACGTGGCTTCTCCAGTCCCAGGGCTCTGGCTGCCATCATCATGGCTCCATGTGGCTTGTCCGGTCTGCTTGACAGGAATGTCAAGCAGAGAGAATGTGTGCCCCACCTCTGGGGAGGAAGACAAACAGGAGTTCCCAGAATCCTCAGGAGAAGGCCATGCCCACACAGAGGCCTCATTGGCTGTATCCTGATTGACCACCTAGACTCCACCCCTTTGCCCAACTTGACAAGATATTAAGTAACTGCCACATTAAGTGAAAATAACTCCATTTATGCCATTTTGTGACTTGGAGTGTTCTTTTGCCACAGACAATTTCAAAGTTGTAACTTGAAATTTGCTGTATTGTTAAGCCAAATTACTGTATACAGCAAATTTTTGTCTTTGGCAACTGTGAAGTCACATTTTTGTATATGTACTACTCACTGCCATTTAGTTGATTCTGACTCAGAGTGACCGTGCCTCGAGTGTCTGGGTCTGTAAATCCCTATAGGATCAGATAGACACAGCTTTTGCCCAAGAAGTAGCTGTTGGTTTTGAAATGATAACCTTAGAGTTAGCAGTCAGACTCCAGATTTATGTCACTAGCAGGGTATCTAGTTTTTGTATAATCAATTGTTATTTCCAAGAGGCCTTAGTGGGAGTAAGAATGCATAGATGAGCAGATTATAAGAAATGTCCTTCATTGCCACAATTATGTCATAAATATAAATACTTCTACAGATAAACAAGGTGAAAGTTCTCAATGAAATGTGTAGGGTAGCTATTTTTATTTACCATCACATAATTATTCATATGATTTGGTAACATCTAAAACATGATTTATGTAATATCTCAATATTAGGTTATAGCACTATGATAAAGATTTCTCTCCTTTCTACTGTTCTAACATCATAAAATAAGACAAATATATTCAATTTTCACTCTTTGCTTTTATTTTAAAATCCTTTAGCACTCTAAAACTCTAATCATTCGGTTCTCTATAGATTTGTTCCACCATAAAACATTTACCTTTCTCAACCTCCTTCCTTCAAACACGTGTGGAAATGAGTTGGGAAGTCTCTTAGATCCTTTTGATGGAAATTTTTCTCACAACATTTCGACAAAAGTCATTTAAACTTTATTTGAATTTTCTCAATTATAGAAAACTCAGTAGTTCTCAAGAAGTCCATTTTATTCCTTTACACCTCTTCTGGGAATAAAACTATTATTTATCTCATACAATGCTGATCTATTTATTTTCTGTCTTTTCCCTCTGATTCATGTTTAAAAAACCACGCTACTGTGATGAGCCTAACAGGAGCTTGGTGGCATAGTGGTTAGGCACTGGGCTGCTAACTGCAATGTCAGCAGTTCGAAACCACGAGCCACTACAGAGTAGAAAGATGAGACCTTCCTCTTCCGTGAAGATTTGCAGTCTTGGAAACCCACAGGGCGGTTCTACTCTGTGCCATGGGATCAGGGTGTACTCAGTGGCAGCGAGAGGCAATGTTGTCAGTGATCAGCACGGGAAAGAGTCCCTAGTTTTTCTTATTGTGCACCTTGGAGACAATTCTGAGTCAAAGCAACATCCAGGTGACTGCCCTATGGGGGTTGCTAGGTGATGCTCTTTCTGGGAGCGGCTTGAGCACCAGGTCTATTTCCTGCTTCCTCCACTTGGTGGGTTTCGATCACCAGCCTTTCTGCGAGCAGCAGCCACGTGCTTCACCACTGTGCAACCAGAGCTCCTGCCGTGTACCTCTCCTCTCCACACAGACCCTGAGGTTTCGGTGTTCTCTACACCACACCATTTTCAAATTTTTATGAACCTCGTATTTATCTTTTCAGTAATCTTTTCAAGAGTAGATGTGTTAGTCTGGGTACATAAGGGAAACAAATCCACAGAACCTCGTATGTATAAGAGACAGTTTTATAGAAAGGTTAAGTGCACATCAAGAAAACATCCCAACCCAGTGCTGCCCAAGCCCACAAGTCCAACATTAACCCATATGTCCAACACCAATTTACAAAGACCTCCTTCACCTCACAAAACACAGGCAATGATGCCGATTACATGAGGAAAGCCGAAGCAGTGAATGTGTAAGCATCTCAGCGCTGGCAGGGGTCTCCACACAGCTGCTCCAGCACCCAGGGCTGCATTGGGGCAGGTTCATGTGGCTTCTCCTCAGGGACGTCTTGCAGGAAGTGAGCCTTGCTAGCTGAAGCAGGGAATTGGCTAAGGAAGCTGCACCCTGATCTGGCCATCACAAAGCAAGAGACCTGAAAACTAGAAAGGCAAGGCTAACTGAGCCATTTAGTTCTCTACCCTTCAATTACCCCCACATGTGTTTATCAGCCAGGTTGACACAATATATTTTAACTATCTCAGAAGAGAAGACGTTTCTTACTTCCTTTGCAGACCTAGATCTGTCTACTTCAGGATACTTTGGCAAGCATGCAGTACACCGGTTCGCCCCCTCCTGGACACTGGGTTCACAAACATGCCTCTTTCCAGGGGAGATACGTTCTTTAGTTATGTAAAAATTATTTTTTTCAATCATAATTTTTAAGTAACCATAAAACACCTCTCCTGCGCTGCTTACTTTTGTTTGCCTTTGCCCATTCAGATGGAGCCCTGGGGGTAGGGGGGTAGCACACGGACCTGCATACACCAAGATCAGCATTTCCAAACCACCAGCGCCTCTGGGGGAGAAAGATGAGCCGGTCCACTGCAGTCAAGAAGGGATGGCTTGGAAAGCCACAGGGGCAGCTCTGCTCTGTCCTTGTAGGGTGGCTGTGAGGGAGAGCCCACTTGCTGGTAGTGAGTTCGCATCCTGAGTGGGGGTTTTCCCTCATTGCTTCTGACGTACGTCATCCCTAGAATGACCAGTTTAGGAAATGCTTATGACTCAAGGTAGGTCTGTTCGTTGCGGATTCCGCAGACTGGGGTTGGAGCATCAGAAGTCAAGGCTGTGGAGGAATCTGTCCTGGGAGGCCCGTCCAGCCCCATGAAAGCTCCAGAATGCTGTGGGTGGCTCTGCCAATGGTGAGCCCTCTCTTCCCCAGGAGCGTGTGGCGTTTCTCGGACTGCTTTGGTCTCTCCGGAATGTTTGAGTCAGGAACTCTGAGAATCACAGACAGCTGAAATCAGCTTTCGAAAACTAGAATCCAAAGGGAATCTTTCATCCGTTGGGCACAAGGAAACCGAGTGGAAAGAGGATGTGTGTAAGAAACCTCATCCAATTCCATGTTTCTATCCTATCAAGATGAGTTGTACAATCCTCATCACCATCCATTTCAGAATAGTTTCTTCTTCCTTGCACTCACGGTGATTAATGTAATAATTATTATTGTTTTCAATTGTAGCAAAAATATTCCCAATGAAATATTTTCCAGAGCAAAAAAAAAAAAGGAGAAACCTTGATATGTGACCGCCCATTGTCCATCATTGAGGAGACATCATTTCTTTTAAAAAAAAATGTTATCGGGAACTCATACAACTCATCACAATCCATACATCCGAGATCATTTCTTAAGAGCTACCAGATCCAGGGTGTGGATGACTTTGGGAAGCCATTTGATTTTAATAATTTCACCAAAGGAACTAGGGAATGGAAATGGTGAACACAATCCAGCCCATACAGCAGGTGCATTTGTCTGGAATCGTGGAAGCGTACCTTCCAAGAGAAAACAGGGAGCGCTCTTCCATAGAATCGTAGAAAGATACAGAGTGGGCAATTTCTTACAAGGGGATTTGCATCCATCAGTGTATACAACTCCGTGCCATCGTGTGATACTGCCCTAGTGCACTAATAGAAGTGGTGTTTTGAAAACTCTCCCCTTAGAGGACATTTCTTTGTCCTTCTTCTGAAACAGACCTGCCCATATACTCTCGCTCCATCTCATACTTGAACATTTAAACCCCTAGCTTTTCTAGGGAAGTTTTTCAGGGTGTTTAGTCCACTCAAAGGAGGTATCATGATCGTAAGTATATGCATATTTTCCTTACGAAGCTATATGGTGATTCTGTTTTTAATAATTTAGAAAATAAAACCACACTGACTACCTAAAAATTATAACTGGTTTCACAGTCACCTTGTCTCACTCCAGTTGGTTGCGTTTAATCAAAGAATGACATTTTAGTGTGACTAATAGTTAACCATCAATAAAGACCAATGTCCTCTTACCAAATGAACTTGGACTAGTCAGAGGCCTGCGATTCAGTTATGATTTTAGGTGAGTCAGAAACCCCCTTCTGATTGCAACTCTTCCCTCCTGATCCATTCTTCTTAAAAGTTTACAGAGTAAATGTAGATGCTTTGAAAGACCACGGGCTTCGGAACCCTCATAGGCCTGTGGTCCTAATACTTGTAATTGCAGCAGAGTGGGAATGCTGTTAGAGTCTAAGTGTGTGGTGAGAATTAGATGGGGACTGGCCTAGAGCATGGTATGCACGTGATAACCACGAGGCATGACCCTTGCTGTTAGTATCAATTGCTGTGACCTCCGCGTGTGAAGTTAGTGGTCCTAAGTGGGGCTGCTAACCTCAAGGTGTCCATTTCAACCCCACCAGTAGTTCTGTGGAACAAAGATGTGGTTCTCTACTCCGGAAAGAGTTACACTCTTGGAAATTTACAGGGCAGTTCGAACCTGACCCCTATGAGTTGGACTCGATCCCACGTAGAGAGTACTTTTGAGTGGCACAGTGGTTTCATTCTGGACAGCTGAGAGGTCTGAAGTTCAAACCCAGTAGAGACTCTGTTGCAGAAAAGAGCTGGTGATCTGATCCAGTCATTGTGAAGCCCACATCACCCTGTGGGGCTGTTCTGCTCTCTCACCTGGCTGATACTAGGCGCACAGGTGACCTTGTGGTAAGCCATCCAGCACTTACTTGACAGCATGACCAGAGCTCCAGACACCCACAACAGATGTTTATGCACATGCTCCTGATACCATGCAAAAAGTGGCCTCCAACTGCAATGGTGGAGGCTTGATCCCATCCAAAGATTCTTTGGAAGAAAGGTCTGGCAACTTTCTGAAAACTCACCCCTCAAACTTTCTGAAAACTCACTATGGACAACAGGTCGACTCGGACATACATGGGCTGCCACGCGTGCGTCCTCATCAACTCGATGGTGATTGACTGGACATGAAATTATAGCGCACTCACATTTCCACAGGGAGTGTAATCAAGGTTGGCGGACAGTGGGAGGGGGAGGTTTAGGTGAATCGTAATATTCCTAGAATCAGATAGATGAAAGCAGCAGGGTCAAGTAGGTGGAAGTCATTCTGAAGCTCAGTGATGCCATCAGAGCCTGCCCTCTGACAGCCAATTACACCATACTGGATAGACATGTTTTCTGGCCATTGTTTTATCTGAATTCTGCGTGCTGCGTTTTATCATAAAAGTTCATTTTTCTATCCATCGCCCCAAAATAGACATAAAAATAGTGCATTTACTAATGCAATAGTCCATTCACGTTTAAAAAATTAAATACAGGTAGTCCTTGACTTACATAATATTCCTTTCTGACTGCTCCATTGAATGTAGGTTCGGATATATGTTTAATAACTTTTTTCAAGTTTTAAAACTAATTATAATTGTCAGGCTCTTTATAAGTGTGCTCCCTTTCTGTCTTGTGGGGCTGCGAGCAGTGCACATAAGCTTCCACCATGAGCTTTTGGAGGCCTGGTGGTGCTGGCCTGTGTGGGGGTGCTGTGGTAAGCTTTGGAATGGTTACCACAAGACCAGCAGTTAGAACTCGGCCGCCTCTCGGTGGGAGAAAGATGAGGCTGTCTGAGCCCATGAAGATTTACAATCTCAGAAATCCTCGAGTCGGAGTAGACAAGAGGACGCTGGGTTGGACCACATATTACTAAGAAATAGATGTTAAGCGTGAATTCCTGCAATCTGTGTTAAGCCGGGAATACCCGTAAATAGGTAACCAATAATTGTATTGTGACATACGGCCTCTGAAGGTCAATGTGGTTGTTTTGAGGAGCATCTCACTCCTGCTCCTCTTCTTCCTCCTCCTCCTCCTCCTCCTCACTACCACTCAGAATATCGCCGCTCATCTAGGCTGGGTGTACCTGGGCTTTTGGAAAATGCGATTTTTAATGCATTTGGTGTGAGTCGTTAAAATTAATGGCCATTTCTGCTTGTTCTGTGCCTCTTGAAGTTCAAGTACTAACTAGTGGGTAGTTTCCTGGCTTTCTGCAGGGTCTTCTTTCTAAAGGAGTCAGCACCCTCTAGTGTCCGCTGCAAGCATAGCAGGTCTGAGCAAGGCAAAGGAAATTGGAGGGACTAGCCAGCTGACCTTGCATGGCACGCTGCATAAATCACTACAGCAGCGGTTCTCAACCTGTAGGTCATGGCCCCTTTGGGAGTCGAAAGATCCTTTCCCAGGGAACGCCCGATTCATAGCAGTAGCAAAATGACAGTTATGAAGTAGCAACAAGAATAATTTTATGGTTGGGGTCACCACAACACGAGGAAGTGTTTTAAAGGGTGGCAGGCAGTATTAGCCAGGTTGAGAACCACTGCAGTACAGCCGATCACTCTCCATATCACCAGATTTGTGTGTGTGTGGTGGAGGGGACAGGGGGGACAGGGGGGACTGCTGCAGGTCCGGCCCCAATCCACTATTATTATTATTCTTTCCCAAATAAACCTCAAAGCAAAAGCCAACATCTATCTTGGATTCAAGGAAGGGCTCAAACAAATAAGGCCTTTGTCCGTATTTACAAAGACCTTCGCTGCTCCCGCGTTGGCGCTTGCGGCTTGGTGTGCAAAGGCTTTTCCAAAATGCGCGTGTTCTCCCAGAGCACGGGCAACCGGCAAGCTCCTCCCGCCCCTCGTGCCCTTCCAGCAGACAGAGAACTGGTGCCATCCCTCCGTATGTTTGACTCTTCTCTTCTTTCAGGTTGTCTACAAAGCCTGGCTCTGTTCCCAGTACTTTGAAGTCACGCAGTTTAACTGCAGAAAGACCATTCCTTGCAAGCAATACTGTTTGGAGGTTCAGACAAGGTGTCCATTTATATTGCCCGACAATGACGAAGTCATCTACGGAGGACTCTCCAGTTTCATCTGCACAGGTACAGTCAGGGCCGTCTGCCGGCAGCCGGTCTCTCGTGTGCTGTTCTGCTCGCGGCTGGGTGGCTTGTTTGCCTTGGGCTTTCCTCCCACAGGTCCTTACCTGGAAGATAGAGCCGGAGGTTCCCCAGCTTCCAGTAAGATGAGCAGAGCGCGCTCCCACGTGGATGTGGAGGCGTTTCCATTCCATGGCCCATTCTCTCTAGATCAGCTGAGACACCCACGCAAACTCACGTTGTACAAGGAGAATTCTGAGGACAGCAGAGTAGTATGGTTCGACTGACTTCAACTTGAGCGGAGGCAGGGCAGGCGGTCTGTCTGCACGACCTCCGCATCACGTCAGAACAAAGGATGGGATGAGGCCAGGGAAGTGGTATTTCTCCTTCCCACTCGTATCGCCAGGTTTGGTTTCTGAGAATCCCAGGACGCACCATCTCAAAAACAAATGATCACCAGCATCCATGCATGTGTGCCCAAGTCGCGTGCTTCTGTGTATTAACATTACGTAGGAACAGGGGACATACAATGATTCTATTTCCAGTTAACCATGTTTATTGACTTCTTTGAGCAAATGATTCAGACCGGGCAAAAGACCAATATCTTCCCATAGTTTCTGGATATGTATAAGAACGTCCAGTTTCAGACACAGAGTAAGATGCAAAGGACCAGAGCAGTCTGTTTCGTAACGTGAGGAGCAGACTACACGAACAAGCTCCTTCTCCCCTAACTGCGTGTAGGAATCAGGGCTACTGTTGTACGTTATCCTTTCGCAAAAACGTGTCCAACCCTCTAACATCACGATGGTTTGGATGGCTGCATGGTTCGCTTTTAAATTGAATGGATTTAAATAATACCAAAAAAATCCATACAAACTATAGACTGGTACAAGTATTATAGTATGAACAACCCCAATCGAGAAATATTAAAGACCTATTTTTTAAAATTATATTTCATGAAGCCCCCTAAAATAAACTTAATTCAATGATCCATATGAAAATGTGTCCAACTATCCTCAACTTGCATATTGCCATAACTACCCATCAGCCACACATGCCTCACTGCCTGCCTGCTGATATGTACTCCAAGCTCTAGATGATAAGCCATTAAAAAACACCCCACTCAATTTCCCCCCTCCCTCCCCTCCCTCCCTTAGAACTGATTCTTTCTTATGCTGTCCAAATATTGAGGAGTGCCATCCAACTGAAAGGTAACGGAGGTAGACGTTACTGATCTTTCTATGGTGAAGTCATGACTTCACAGCCACCAGGTCCCCTAAAGGACATGGGTAAGGGCAATACTCTCAGTGTAGTTATGCTGTCAGGATTCCAGATAAGAAAACAAGTGGGCTGTCAATGAGCGGTTGCCATTGTAAAGATGCACGTGAGCCACATGATGGAAAGTGATTTCCCAATCATTTTCAGCTCCTACAAATGATTGGATGCTCAGCTCTTTTTTGAGGTTGCTCCTCTTTTCTGGATAGAGATGGAGGAAAAGAGAGAGAGGGGAGCCCAGGAAGGAAGGAAGGAAAGACACCAATATGTTTTCCGTTTAATTCTAGCCAAAATTCACGAAAGGCTATTAAGTGATCGTGGCCTTTACCTGGAGCTCTGAATAAAGGAGGTGTCCGTTGGAGTCAATGAGGCATCCAGGATTTGAATGAAGTGGGAGACCTTTGTCTAAAACTGCCTGTGCCTTTACCTGCACATCATTTTTATTTTGTTTTTCTTGTAAAAGTCAGAAGCTTTTGTCAGATTTCCAGAGTTGAAAAGACCCCATCCCCGTTGACGGAGGAGCTAGTTCTTCTTCACCCCCACATCCACCCTGAATTTTCTGATCCTTCAGGAGGTATGTGAATCTGGAGTAGAGGTTTGCATCAATGTCTTCTTCCTTACTGGTCTTGCAAGGCCATGAGAATCACAGAGATGGGGTTTAATCTCTTTCTGCATAGGATGGGGAAAGAGCCCATCTTATTTTTATTTCATTTTCAATTATTATTTTTATAAATTATTATTTGTAAAATAATGCTTATGAAGTTACAAGTAAGGAAAGGGGTCCAGAGCAAACCACTGTCTTCATTCGAATTGAGCTCCAAGCAGAGGCCCCTGCCCCTTCCCCATTTGGAGACACAGTTTAGAAGGTGTTGGCATAGAGAGCAGACCCCAGTGCCCCTCTGCTTAAACCCATGCTGCTGATTGAGTCAGCCAGCTTCCAGCAAACAGGAAAACGCAGGTAGTCATAGCGTGTGTTCCTAAACGTGAAGCCGTTTCATTGGGGAAATGCGCCTCTTAGAGGGGAACCAGAAAGGCCTGGGGCCAGACATCCAGATGACTTCTTAGATGAGTTTGGGCTTCACCCGAGCCATTCCAGGCGTTTTTCCAAATGAAATGACTCAGTGCTCAAGAAACACCAGACTAACTAGAGTAGACCCAGAGCGATGCCTTTTTCCTACTCTTCTCATTGGTTGCAGAGATAAATTTAGGTGCTAGCAATGTTATGTGACCACACGTGATATCAGATCTCTTCGATGGCTTATTCATGGAATCGGATACATGGACAATCACTGAACTCACTCCTGTTAAAAGAAATTAACCGACTAGGCTAGTTCTAATTTGCTTTCAGTAATGTCATTGATTTGTTTTCAATTCGGTCAAGGTTTTATTCCATTATTATGGCTCATAAAAATGGCTACCTATTAGATGGAGCTTTCTTCAAGATCAGCATAGCGGTTTCCCTGGCATCTGAAAATATATCCAATGTTCAGCCTCTATAGTGCCCCTCGAAGGAGCCCTGCTGATGTAGTGGCTGCCAGTTGGCCTACTAATTACAGGTGGTCAGTTCAAAACCACCAGAGAAGGCTTCCTATTCCCCCAAAGGGCTACAGTGTTGGCTGTCCACAGGGGCAATTCTTCCCTGTCCTGTAGGATCACTGTGAGGCAGAATTGATTCCATTGCATTTTTTTTCCTCTTTTTTTTCAGGGTGGGGGGGGGAGTCAAAGTGTGGGGAGGGGAGTGGGTTGAGAGAGCTCCTCCAAAATGATAGTGAGAATTATCTACATAGTTGTTGTGTCAGCCTCTGAATGTATTCAGTAAGCAGATTACTGCAAAGCATCCTGAGCCAGCTGCTGCCAAGTGAGGCTCTGTTCTGTTCAAGGTGCTTCTCTCTAGTGACAAACCAGCGCTGCGGTGAAGACTCTCCTGGGAGAGAGAATGTTATAGGACCCAGGTTCTTCCTCCCATAACTTTTCTTAGGCATAGAGTGGTACTTAGGCTTCCTATAATCTGCCAAAGAGTGAATGTTGGTCCGCTGAATTGGTGAGCATTTGGTAGGTTCAGAACAGAGTGGTGGTTGTGGTGGAGGGGAAATCCCTCTAAATCAATGGTTCTCAACCTTCCTAATGCTGAGACCGTTTAATACAGTTCCTCATGTTGTGGTGACCTCCAGCCCCCCAACCATAACATTATTTTTGTTGCTACTTCATAACTGTAATTTTGCTACTGTTATGAATCGGGAAACCCCTGTGAAAGGGTCGTTTGACCCCCAAAGGGGTCGCCACCCACAGGTTGAACACCACTGCTCTATATAATCAAGTGTCATATATAATCATGGTACCAATTTTGCAACTCAGCGATCAGTGCATCACTTCCATAGGATGCAAACATGACTTATGCATGTCCTGGATTAGAAGGTTTACAATTCATGTTTTCTGATCATCTGCCATTTTTCATGCCAGCCAGTCAGACAAGAGTCAAAGCCAAAAGTGAAATCTGAAAATGCATATCCACTGCTACACAATGTCTTTGATTAAAGACAGTACAGCAGGTCATGACCAAATGTTCTCTGGCTGCACACGCAGATGGCAGGAAGGCTGTGTCCTTCTATGGCTCATTCTGCTCTCTGCTGTTACTAGAGACAGGGGCAGGGCACGTTCCTTACCTGAGACGTCTCTGGATTCTCCGTGAAAGAACAGTTCTGGCATGTCCTTGGACAAGCATTTGAAGAATTCATCAGAAAGTCAAGGTGAAACCTGTTATTTAATATTAGGCATCTGGAGGCAAAAGTTACCCAAGCAGTGCTGTTAGCAGGTGGGGTTATATCGTGTGTGTGTGGTCAGCCCTTTTCACAGAAGGGAGGGAAACTTTGTCCTTGAACCCCTCAATGTTAGCCCATCACTGTGATTATTATGGGAGGTCCCTCTCCTTTTCAGGGAATCCCTTAGGGAAATCCTGGATTGCCTGCAAGGAACCCAAGTGAAAGAAACAGGAAGAGCAGGGTATCATGGTCTGTGGTGCGAGAGTAACAAATATTATGAAAATCACCATTTGCTTCATAGATAAAATCGCCTAGATTGGATGCTATATTTTTCCGAGAGAAATTATCAGTGGGAAAAGGAAGTAAAAGTTGGTCCGCCCGAGGGCCACTGACAACAGAAATAAAACATATTTTGAGAATGATATGTAAATTCCGCCTTCCATTTTTTTTTTGGCTGCGACAGGAATAAGGTTATGTTTCTGCCGCTTGAGAAAACACTGTGGGTTGCTGCCTGAGTTACCTTGACAGGCCTGATGTGCACTGAGGCTGTGAGCCCTCTCGTGGCGGTGCTGGGCTATGACACACTCGTCCAAGGGGACCCAGGAGCACTGCCAGCAGTCAGCCAACCGAGCCAGAGCAGACCAGAACACACCCAGTGTCCTGACACACAGCAAACCTGGAGGGCCCAGTAGAGCGCGGGGGACCCTCTGCATGGTTCAACTTTTACATCTTTCCCAGAGGGTTCAACAGTGAGAACTTTGATATGAACATGGATCAGCTTAGCAAGGAGCTCAAAGACCTGTGTGCTGTCGTTGTTGTGAGGTGCCATCGAGGCAGCTGTGGCTCCTAGTGACCCAGTGCACAACAGGAGGAAACACCAGCCGACAAGCCCCTCACCGCTGTTCCTCACCATGGAAATACCGGTAGCTGGCGTCTCCTAAGTCGTGTGTGAGAGTTCTCAGCTGTGAAAGCAGGAACACTTTCAAGATTTTTGCTTAGAGAGTACTAGTTAGTTGAAAAGGATGTTTAAAAAGATTTTCTAAAATGAAGAGGACCTTTACTTTAAAAGAAAAAACACCTCCACTTTCCGTATATTTTAATGTGTGCATTTGTAAGCGTTTCGATATCCCTATTTTCTTCACGTGTCCATCTCTTTCATAATATAAAAATAACTCTTTAAATTATCAGAAAGAATGCTAGGTGCCCACGTATTCATAGCCTTCTTTAATATTGATTGACAATGCTTGAGTGTGTCAGAATCCTAACCGACATGGTGAAAGTGCAGGCAGAGAGGGAGAGAAAGGAGCCAGGACAGCCTAAAACCAACAACATCCACTGGTGGACCTGGCTACAGCTCTGACCCACAGCCACCCTGCAGGACAGGGTGGGGCTGCTCTGGGGGCTTTCTGAGCCTGCCACTCTTTATGGGAGTAGAAAGCCTTGTCTTTCTCCTGCGGAGTGGCCGGTGGTCATAAAAAAATGGTAAAAATATGAAAAGAAATAAAAAGAAATGTAAATTAAATATTATAGTAACTTCATGTTTGAGGTCCCACCTTACATCACTATACTCTAGTTTCCGAGATGTAGTGAAAATCACATCCTTGCTGGTGAATTCAGATCATGAATACATAAAGACAGTTTTTCCTGACAGCCATTCACAAAACTCAAGCTTGCCTTCGGAGCACAATGCCTGGGGGTACAAATGAAGGGATCTGCATTCTTCTCTTGGCTCTGAATTTTGGAAAGTCATGCCTACTGCAATGCTTCATTTTCCTTCTTATATAAAAATGAGATGACAGTGTTTAGCCGCCCTGAATTCATTGTCCCCGGGCTCATTGAGAGCCGAGTGCCCGGTTAAATAGGCCATGTGTCTGGCCCGTCTGCCCATGCTCACACACAGCTCAAGTGTGAGGGCTTCCGAAGTGACTGCAGCTTTCATCCTGGGCTTAGTTCAGTGGGATGACCTGAGGGAAGGAAGGCATCTGACTTAGTCCACCGGAAACCACCCTTTGCCAGACACCAGGGAAGAGCTTGTGGGTAAACTCATCTCTATGTTGCTGACTTGGACACACTTTCGGGAACGTCTAACCTTACACGGACCTTTCTGCATTTCGTTTCCATGCTTTGCCTGATTTAAGAGGAGAAATGAAAGAGATAAGATGGTCCGAGAGCATGGGAGATAAATACTGAGCAACAATATGTCTGAGCTTCTCATGGACAGAAATGGAGTCAGTCCCAACAACAATCCAACCTAGATCAAAGTTAGCAACACCAGGGGGCTCTATGCAGCTGAGTCTATGTGGATTTAGTGCCCTGTCGTCTTGAAAGGGTGCGCTGCAGGTAGGCTGCGTAGAAAACCTGTTAGCTGTCCTCTGGTGCCCCCTTGGAAGACTTTCACTGCCATCAGCCCACAACTGCCTATTAACCTTCCCGTGTCGGGACACGGGTGTGCTTTTGGCAAACATGGCCAGGGCACTCTGAAATAGCTGGAATGGATAGCACCCTTTACCGAAGTCAGCACTTTAGAAGGCTACCCATAAAGAGGGGAGGGGCGGGGGATGCCAGGCACCTGGACAGCTGACTTAGTCCGTGGTCACGTGGAGACTGGATGCAAACGTCCAGCGATCATCCCGAGGGCAAGGCCAGTCATGGAACCCTAATCATTATACAGCCCCTCCAGAACCACACAACTGTTTATGAACGCTGAAACGCAGAAATATTTACAGTCGGGTTGCAGGAAAGGCGGCACTCTGGTAGCGGTGTGCATGATGTGCGAGACTGCTCACCACAAGGCTTTCCCCTCCAGTAAAGAGTTACGGCTTGTGGAACCATGGGGACAGTTCTAATCTGTTCTCCACGTCTAAGGTTGTTATGAGTTGCAATCTACTCCACGACAGTCAGGTTTTTGTTTGTTTGTTTTGTTTATAGTTTGGGCAAGCAAGGCATTCGGTCATAGGAGGAAGAAGTTAATTCTGGAATTTCAATTTTTCAAGGATAACTGGGCCAAGATGAATGTTCCACAGCAAGTGAAAATCTACTTATTAAAGTCATGTGCCTACTTTGTCTGCATTTAAAATATCTTTGCTAAACGTGAATCCCCGGGGCTGTAGGGCATTAGATATGGGACTGCAAACGTCACGATCCATCATTTGAATTCACTAAATGTGCAGGGGAAGAAAGATGTCATTTCTATTTTCAGAAAGAGTAACGGTCTTGGAAATGCACAAGGGCCAGCCTACCCTGTCCTATGGGATCACTTGGAGTCAGCAGCGACTCAAGCACTGTAAGTTTGGTTCAGTTGGAAGCATGCGTCCCATCTTCATAGTGATGCCAGACAAGGCGTCGTTTTGAAAATTGAAGATTATCTTCAATGGTTACAGATTCAGGCAATTTTAGAGTAAATCGGAATTAGAACCACCAGCTGCTCCGCATGAGAAAGATGGGGCTTTCTGCTCCCAGACAGATCGGCAGTGCAGAACCCCGAGGACCTGCCTCTATCCTCCAGAGTCGCTGGCTCTGAGATGGACTCACCTGGAAGGCAGTGTGAGTTTTCCCATTTCTTTGGTTACACAGCCCTAAGCAGTCATGCCTACCTTCCCACCTCCGAAAGGAATTGCTTATTTCAGAAGGAGGAATAGATCCATATTTCCTGGCTATTGGTTTCATGTTTCAATGGCTACATGTTTCTCCTGGCAGTCAGACCGTCCAGGATGTCATCTGTAGGCAAGCATGTCATTCTCTAGTAGTAACAGAGCGAGGGAAGGCTCGCCCGTGGATAAGGCAGAAGATGGGGGGGCTCAGCTCGCAATCTGTCCTGTGCAATTTTACACAGTTCAACAAACATGTCCTTCTTGTGAAACAGCATAGCTCACACTAAAAAGAAAAATTGCATGTATTTTGCAAGAGAGACCATTTTTCTGCTTACATGCAGAAAGGAGAGCTTGTCCGGCTGTTGTCATGTCCAGAGTCTGTGCAAGTATCTCCGGAAAACGATATGCTTAGATGACGATCATTTTCAGATCAATTGGCCAGCAAGTTTATTGGATTTTATGCTCACATATACCCAGAGATGCGAGCGCACAGACAGAGAGGGAAGATTTCAAAGAATGTTTGCATTCCCAGCACTCTACTCGAGGCTCAGTCACTTTCAATTACTTTTATCTGTATCTTATAACTGAGACACATAAATGTTGGTTAGTGTCTCCTGGTGAAAGAAGGTATTAGGTACATTTAAAAATTTTTTAAATGAGCCAATTATTCTCAATTGTGAAACTCTGGCTTTTCAATCTTTGGGGTTTAAATAAGGTATATGGGAGTATCAATGTCCTAAGATAGAATTCATTAAATAATCATAATGCCTAGTGTTTACCAAAAGAATATCAGAATATATCTTCAACATGTGTTTCTCCTCGGATTAGCAAAATTCAGAGGCTCAAGTTTTTATATCCATCAGGAAGCCATTATTTAAAACTATTTAAAACCTTTCCTTTGTAAACAATTGTCACATGGTTCAGTTTTCTCTTTGAGTTTTGGGGCTAGTATCCAAGTGTGTATGTGGGCATACACACACAGACATGTATATGATTAATTCTTTTATATATGATTAGTGTATCTAACGCATGCATATGTATATTTATAGCTATATTGATATGAATATAATTTATATACATGCATACTATTCAAGTATCTTATTGTTGAAGCTTGCAGGCAGTTCACACTGGAAACTTTGATTGCTGTTTTGTTTGTTTGTTTTGGCATGGCTTCAAATTTGGCTTTGAAGTCAATTCCAAAAATGGAGTGTGTCCACTCTAGGAAAGGAAGCAAGTGCATCAATTCCCAGGAGGAAAATGAACGAATCTAACTCTTGTTTAATTAATACACAATGTCAGCCTTAAGACCATTTTATTGCCATTATTGACTTACTGATCTTTCACTTCCAAGTATAGCATATTGCCTTTTTCTTCTTTTTCTAGTTCATAATGTAAAAGCATCATCCACCTCTGTTCCAGGACAGTGAAAATACAGGTATCAGCACCCACACCCTTACTCGTGAGTGTAGGCTTTCTTGCCACCTTCAGTAATATGTCTTTAATGCTTGACCGTTCTTTGTGACCGGAGGTCAAAACCGGTTCTGGTGGCAGATAGTCTCTCCTTGTGAAGGTAGCTAGAAAAGTCCAAGGCAGACTCGGGTCTCCTTCTTATTCCGTAAGTTCTTGTTCGATTGGTAGTTTTAAAAAGTTTCATCCTTTTCATAATAGAAAAGAGACAAGGACCACTACTTCTGATCATTTTAATGTGCATGTCATATGTACACATAAGGTCAAAATTTCTATAGAAAATATTGGCTTTAGAAGCCAAATTTTCTGGGGGGCATACAACAGAAAAGTGGGTGAAGGGAGACATAGGATAGAGCAAGATATGACAAAATAGTAATTTATAAATTATCAAGGGTTCATGATAGAAGGGAAGTCGGGAGGCAGGGGGAAAATGAAGACCTGATGCCAGGGGCTTAGGTGGAGAGCAAATGCTTTGAGAATGATGCGGGCAACGAATGTACAAATGTGCTTTACACAATTGATGTATGTATGGATTTTGATAGGAGTTGTATGAGCCCCTAATAAAATGATTTTTTTTAAAAAGCCCAATTTTCAAGATATGGTTCTAAAACCCAAATCATGTTCACTAGGCACCTCTCATCTCGTCATGTAGGTAATGTCTTGCAGTCGGTGAGGAGCCACTGTCACTGAGAACCTGCATCTTAACTACCTCCGTTCAGACTCACCACTGCTCCTTGACCTCTTAGAGCTCTATAAGTAGACCTTCAAAGACTCGGCCACGATTAGACACCACATACATGATTCGCTATGTTACATGACCACAGCAAAGTTCCTGGTCAGTTGATATTAGACAAACATGGTACAATATTTTTTAAATTCAAAGAGTGAAAACTGTGTTGACCAGTTATAGATTTATCATAGTATATTTCATCAGTCTTTAAAGACGATCATTAAGGCTATCTACAATCCTCTGCTATTCAATGAAGTCCAACAAGAAATATTTTTATTGCTACATCATTTTCTACGCATGTGAGTTCGTCTGTGTCAGTAGGATACCAGCACATGGGTGTACCACTCATAAATCAAAGCATCTGTGCAATTAGGAAGATTTTGCTTTTCTATCTATTCTGGATTCTGATCACCCCAATCCCCTACTGCCCTAGTTTCCCTACAGGAGTGTTTCAGCTCCTTAGCAGGGCTTGATCTAACCATGGTTGACTCCTCCAGCTTCATTTACGATCATCCCCCTCTTTGGGATCCAGTGGTCCAAATGCTTGTCAGACAGTCAGTTCCTTTTGCATCTCTTCACCCCTTAGCCCCTTGGAAAGAAAAGTTAGAAGTGTGCCAGCATGGTCACCTCTAGTGCTCCCTCTTTTGTACCACCCACTGAGTTGCAGTTGAACCACGTGCTTGCCTATCTCCTTTCCATTTTATGATGAGTTGGATTAAGTAGGGTCTTTCTTGTGTGTGATATATCCATTTATCATTGCAGAATATATCTATTTGGTGCCGAGTATGTTCTCTCATTCTATCATTTCTACTTTGATTTTATGTGCTACTCTTGTTGTGTCTGAACAAAGATACAGGGTTTTATGCCCAGTATGTTTGTGCTATGCAAATAGCATTAACAAGAAAGAAGGAAAGAAAGGAGAGAGGGAGGGGAGGAAGGAGGGAAGCAGGAAGGAAGATGAGGAATTTGTGGAGTTGTTCTTTTGAACAGCAAAGGGTCTCCAAGGAAAGAACAGTAAGTTAAGAAAGGCAGGGTAAGAGGAACGATGCCCAGCCAGGTCAACAGGGGCCCTCTACTTCCCAGCCTTTATCTGAAAGTGGTAGTAAGTCCTGCCAGGCAAATAACCACGAGTGACATACACTTTAAACAAAATGTTCTCCATTCATAGTATAAAATAAGAACAGCACTCTTGTATTTCAGAGATACTCCTCCTGCCGCATGCAATATGGGACTCAGTATGGAACTGGATGCAGATCATTGCCACTGGGCTCAGCACAACGTGAAAGGCTTGGATTTAAAAATGTTTAAAGCCTAGAAAGTGATGAAATGTATAACCTTATGGGAATTACCATTTAAATGCATTCCCAAACCTGAACAATATCTAGCAATTTTGGAATAAAACAAGCACAAGAGTAGAATAATGTCTAAGTCTTGTATGAAAATGAAATTTTGCGTACTTCATATGTTTTAGAGGATGAGAGGACAGGAAATAAGAAGAAGGAATTATAAAAATGATGAGCGGGCGCAGCTGAGAAGATTTAGAGGATAATCTTAATGTGGAGAATGTAATAACGAAGATGAAAGGGTATTAACATTATAGATCACTTTTATTATAAAATAAAAGTATTTCTGAAAATTACCTATATCTCCTTGTGAGGAAATTTAGAACCACAATAAGTTCGCTATGCTGTTGTGCAAGCCGTGCCCACTTTGCCTACTTTAATAATTACAGTGTCTTAGATCCCAATCTGAAAAAGCCTGTGTCAGGAATATGCAAACTATGAATTTTTACTTCTAAAATCTGACCTACTAAGCAGCCGCGAGGTAGATTGCCTTCTATTTGAGAATGTGCTTCTTTTTCCCTATCATGCTACTATTTGTTAGTCTAATTTTACATGCCACCCCTATGGCTTGGGGCCGAAAGAGAGACTAGTATTGTCTTACACAGTAGTTTTACTCTCTGGACAGCCTTCAATCTCTAAATCTCATTCTTTAACTGTTGTTTCGATTCTATGCCAATAAATTCATCTGTCTCACAGTGACTCTATATGACAATGTAGAATTGACCCTTAGATTTCCTGGCTGTCACCGTTAGGGGGGCCAGTTACGGAGTCTTTTGCTTCTCAGAACACCTTGTGGTCCAAACATTTGGTGAGCAGAGGAGCTCTTAGCCATTACTCCACTGCAGCTCCTTTCAGTGTTTGCCTAAAGAATGACGTATTTCCACACTCGAGGGTGCACCCGCACCTGTCAATTACAAAGTGTCATTAGTACAAATAACCCTCCCCCAATCATCAAGAACCATCCACAAACCAGCACACACATACAAAAGAAGCAAATGTGAACACAAAATGAAGGAAATGAGTCTACAAATCCAGGATCTTTTAGAAGAAAAGGAGCCTGTGTTATTTATCCACCTCCCACTGGTGGCTTTCCTGCTGGCCTCCACAGATTGCTTGGCGTAAGCAGAATTGTGAGGTCTTACACAAACTCACTTTCTCTTACTTGGGACTTTCTAGGCACAAGTCTACACTCAAGTTTGAATGGCTATAAATTATTTCCTTACATTTATTATAAAATACATGCCTAGGAGGGGAAAAACATTATTTTTCAGTGTGGTTAATGCATATAAAAGATAAAATCCATTGCCACCGACAAAACTCTGACTCAGGGTGATCCTCTAGGACAGAGTAGAACTGTCCTGTTGGTTTCTGAGACTGTCGTCTTAAGAGAGCAGGCAGTCTCGTCTGTCTCCCACCAGCTGACGGATGGGTTTGCACCATCCAGCACCCAGTTACCAGCCCAAGGCTAAGCTTCCTGTGCCGCCGAGGCTCCTTCAAATGTGTGTGAGTGTGTGTGTGTGCGCGTGTGTGTGTGTGTATTTCTTTCATAACAGACAGAACAGACAGGACTCTGTTGGCACTGCGGGATAAGCGCTGGTTGGTAACAACAAGATTGATGGCTGAAATCCACCAGTTGCTCCTGCGAAGAGAGATAGGGTACTCCATCTTATAAAAAATTAAGCTGTCAGCGACCTTCCACAGGGCTGACATGAGTCAGAAACCATTTGATACAAGTAGGGCTGTTTAGTTTCCTTAGAATATACAAGACACTGATTAGTATGTTCTAAGCACATTGTCCAAAAGATATCCTTCTGCATTTTACCTCATTCCATAAACATTTGCTAAAGACTCCTTGTATATGTTTCCGGTCACTGCCTTAACTAATCACACTAAATTAACTCAAGAATAACAAAATGTTACTTTCCCACAAGTCTGTAGGGACAATGTAGCATCACAAAGCTAACGTCAACATGTCTGCCAATTCTTCTGTGCTTCTGCAGGGGCTCCAGGGGAGACCGGCTTTCTGATCTTTTGATTGTTGACGGTTTCAGTTCCCTGATGTTGGGGGACTGGGCTCCCAATTTTCTCTCTGGTTGTAAACTGAAAGCCGATCTTTGATTTGATTGGCCACCTGTGACCTTTGGCCTCCTTTACCCATTTTTAAAGTTAGCCGTGGTGGAGCAAGTCCTTCTGAAGTCACAGACCTTGGCCCAAGCTCTTGCCTCCTTCGTCAGGTTTTGAGAGTTCATGAGATTGGGATGATCCTGCCCGGCTAATGAAGGATTGTTATTGACGTTGTCAGTTGCCATCCAGTGGTGTCTATCCATGATGACCCAATGCAATGTGTGCAGAGAGCAGAACTACTCCAAAGGGCTTTCAAAACTATGGCCTCTCTGAAGCAAACCATCAAATCTACCTCCAAGGGACCTCTGGGAGAATCACCTCATGTTAAGATCAGCCAAATAGCACCCTTAATTTTTGGTCATATAAAGTAATGTATTCACAAATCCCAGGATTAGGATATGGCCACCTTTTGAAGTATCATTATCGTGCCTACTATACCTATGACAGGCATGTCATTATGCTAGATGCTCATAATCCAAACTTGATCAATGATGTAATCCACAACCTAGTAAATATAAGTTCACTTGAAACACTAAACCCATCTGATGATTTCTAGACTGAAAGCATCATGTGCAAAATATTTCAAAAGTGCAGAGGAAGAAAGGACCGATTAATTATCTCTCAAAGAAATAACTTCTCAAAGAAATATGTATGTAGACTTTTATCACACGGCAGATGTGAAAAGGAAGTACAGACAAATTAACTTTATCCAGACTGAAGTAGGTTATTTCCAAAACAAGGAAATAACCCTGAATTTATTTTCTTTTAAGAAGCACCAGTAAGCATTTAACGACCACTGTGATTGCACTTACTGCCAGCATCACTCAAGACTGAAAGCAAAAACAAACAAACCGCACACCATCAAGTTCATTCTGATGCATAGCCACCGGTAGGACAGAGTAGAACCTTTGCTATGGATTTCCCTGATCTGACTCTTCACAGAAGTAGAAAGACTCCTCATTCTCTCCTGGAGCAGCAAGCTGGTGGTTTCAAACTGTTCTTTCTGGGGTTAGTAGAATTGGCAAATAATTTGAGTATTTAATGTGTGTAAGACATTTAGGCCAATGCTTAAGATAGATTCCTTAACTTTTTAAATTGTCAAGATGTTTCTGCGTAGTACATGTGCTAATAAGACCTGTTTTAAGTGACGAAATCGAACCAGAAATGCTGTGAGCAAAAAAAGACAATCCATTGTTCATGTAACAGAAAAGCAAGAGGGGAAACTTTAGGGCATATTATTCACTTGTCTCACACAGGGTGGATAGATCAATACATAGATGAAAGATAAATTGAAAGAAAGATAGATAGAGAGAGCAAGAGAGACTGACATAAGATAGGCGTGCGGACACATCAACGATGAGACAGATATAGATAAATTTGCTCTATCCCAGCTCCCATTCTAGTTTTACGTCTCTTTTTATTCATATCTTGACTTGACTTTTCTCCCATGATTTATCGCACCAGAGGATACCCTTCAGTTTCAAAATTGTTACCTAAGGAGGTCACCTGATGCCTAATATTTTTAGCAAAAGTTCTATGTCTAAGTATCATTGTCTTGGTTTAAACTCTATTCCTGCACTTGAACAATCACTGTAGCAAGTTGGATGGAATCTGGGTAGTCATGGTGGTCCTGGTCCCATGGTGAGATGGGGTCGGACCCACTTGCACACTAAATTGGAAAAGGACTTGAAATCTGGGTGCTGCTCCCCAAAAGGGTAGTGGATGCTGTCTGATCAAACAGCTGCCCACTGTTGTCTGTTTCATCATTCAAGCAAAGAAAACCCAAGTAAATTTCTCTGCATGCATCTTCTGATCAATAAATGAGAAAACCAAACCAGACTGATCTGAAACAGCATCCTCCCTCTATGTGTTGCTGCTATTCTGGATATGAAGGAATAAATTAGTCCCTTGGACAATGTAAGAGCCCTGGAGGTCTAGTGGTCATGGATTGGACTGTGATGCATGGTCCACAGCTCTAAACCACCAGCAGGGCCATAGGAGAAAGATTGTGCTTTCTATTTCTGTAAACAGTGACAGTGTCGGAAACTCACCGAGCGCCCCTGAGTCAACATTGACTGGATGGCAGTGAGTTTGGGTTTTGTTTTGTTTTTTACAATGAAACTTTTGGGTTCTAATATCCTATACTAACATAGTATATTTTCTGTATACTATCATTTGCTGTTATATTTATAACAGAAAAGGTATTCTTACTCATTTAAAAAGAGTTAAGCAAATATGCAAAAACTGATACTAAAAACCCATACTTCCTTCATCCAGAGAAAAATAACAGTATATAATGAGTATCATTAAATATATTTTCATCATGTTATTTTAAACACTCATTATTGTATAATTTCTGAGCATAAAGTAAATTTAGTTTATGTTATGCAACACTGTCATTTCTATTGTTTTCAACTTTAAAAAGCTACAATAAATATTGATTTATTTCCTCAAACCAAATTCATTGACTTGAACTTCGCAGGTAAAAGGGCTAGTAAAATTTAGGCTTGATACTTATGGCAACAATGCTACACAAATTTAATATAAAATATAGATTCTCACCAGCAGAGTATGGCACTGCTTGGTTACGGAATACTCTGTGTACTCCTCTGTGCTCAAGTGGGTGTGTGCTCCACTACCATCGAGTGAATTCCAACTCATAATGACCCTTGATAGGATTTCTGTACTGGACATCTTTATAGGAGCTGACAGCCTCGTCTTCTTCCTCCAGAGCCACTGTCAGGTTTGAACTCCAAACCTTCTGTTGAGCAGCCCAGCCCCCAACCCTTAGCACCACTGGGGCCGCTTTCCTGTGAACATGCAGATTTAGAATTATTTTTCCCACCTTACAAGTATAATATTGCCTATTATTATTTTTTCACAGTTCTTTAAATGTGAAGCTCTACACATGCACAAACTGGCTGCAGTTGATTTGAGTCCAACCCACAGGAAACCCATGTGTGTCAGAATAGACTATGTGCTATAGGATTTCACTACCCTTCATCTCCAAGCACATTAACTAACACTACTCTGAAACTTCCATGTACACATTGCTGTTCTTGCTCAGGGGCTATTCGTTTGACAATGACTCATAACCAGCCTATATGCAACAGAAAGAAATACTGCACGGTCCTGGGCCTTTGAGATTATTCCTCTTTTTCACCAGCCCTTTAGTTTACCAACTGTTGTCCAAGAATCAGTTGTATATCAGACAAAGTCTCAACATTCCAGTTGTACTTCTTCTGACACAAATTCTTCTGGCAGTTCATAGTACTCCTCAATAGCCCTCATCAACATCATAGTGAAAAGACAGCAATTCTTCTCCAGCCTTCCTTACTTGCATACAAGTCCATCCATAGGCAACTGGATACCACCCCCCACCCCATACTGAAGGATTGTGGGGAGGAGATGAGCCAGTCAGAGTGCAGGGTAGCAACGATGAACCAAATAACTTTCCTCTAGTTTTTAAATGCTTCCTCTCCCCATTATCATGATCCCAATTCTACCTTAAAAATCTGGTTAGATGAGAGGATGTACATTGGTACAGATAGCAACTGGAAACACAGGGAATCCAGGACAGATGGTCCCTTCAGGACCAGTGGTGAGAGTGGTGATACTGGGAGGGAGGGTGGGGCGGAAAGGGGGAACCAATTACAAGAATTTACATATAGCCTCCTCCCTGGGGGGTGGACAGCAGAAGAGAGGGCAGGGGGAGACGTTGGACAGCGTAAATATGACAAAATAATAATAATTTATAAATGATGAAGGGTTCATGAAGGAGGGGGGAGTAGGGAAGGAGGGGCAAAAAGGAGGAGCCGATATTAAGGCTCAAGTAGAAGGCAACTGTTTGGAGAATGATGATGGCAACAAATGTGCACATGTGCTGGACACAATGGATGCATTGCGATAAGAACTGTAGGAGCCCCAATAAAATGATTTTTTTAAAAAGAAAATACCTTGGCTTGGGTCAAGTAGCCTTTAATTCCTGGAAGTACCAATTTTACTTTTCAGCATTTGAATGCTGTCTTTTGTAGCAGATTTCCTGCCCGTATCGATCTCTTGAGTCCCCCCCACCCCCCGCCATGAGTGTGGATTATAGATCCATATACAATGAAGAAATCATGGATTCCTTCAATCTCTTCTCCATTGTTAGTGGTATCCCTTATGGGTCCAGTAGCGAGCATTCTTGTTTGCTTTACAGTGCGGTGTAGGCTATACTGCAGACTGGAGGCTTTGACCACCACCGGTGCATGCTTTAAATCCTCTTCACTTCCAGCACATTTGTTCTTTCTCTTTCATATTGCTTCTTAACATCTAATCTTCATTTAATTAATACTTAATTAAATTAATACTTAATTAATTAATCTTCATTTAATTAATACTTGAGTATTTTTTTATCATCATCCAGGTATATTTTCCTTTCCTGGATCTTTGCTTCTAACCAACAAAGATTTGTAAGAGACGCTGTGTTGCTGACATGGAGTAGAATGATGGTTGTATTAAACTTTGCACGTGTCAATTAGGTGGGGCACCTAGGAGCCTAATTTTAGTTCATATAATACATTTCTTTCTAAAAGGCATATATGCTTTAAACACTCACTTTTATTTTTTGTATGTTCCCTTAGTTCTCAACCTGTGGGTCGCAACCCCTTTGGGGATGGAATGACCCATTCACAGGGGTCAACCAATTCATAACAGTAGCAAAATGACAGTTGTAAAGTAACAACAAAAATAATTTTATGGTTGGGAGTCACCACAACGTGAGGAACTGTATTAAAGGGTTGGGTCATTAGGAAGGTTGAGAACCACTGCCTTAGTTCAATAGGTGAGTTCAATAGGTGCTTCTACTCTTCTGGAGATATTTTTCAAAAAGAAATATTAGAAAAACAGTATATAGCTAAGCTATTCAAAGCGTTGTTGCTTTTCTTATTATTTACAAAAACGTGCATTCACGATTTCCCAAATCAAAGTTGAGATGGTCAAATGCGGGGATTTTCCTACAAAGAATTCCCTGGTATTTCATCTGTATCACAACAGTTAAACTCGTTGTTTCCACCAATTAGTAGCCATTGTCAGTTGCTTAAAACTAAATTTAGAGAAGTGTGTCTCTAAGAATAGGGAGGAAAACTAATGATCCTCGAGGCTATGATTGGGAAACAAGCCAGTGAGAGAATCCACAGTACCACTGCTGAAAAGCCTCATCATTCTGCCCTGCGCATTGTATTGTAACTAAGGGAATACGTTTCTAATAAGTTGCCTTTTGGCATCTGCCAGGCCAGAGTCTGCACTAAGTGATTCTTTTCAACCATTCAGAGGAAATTAAGTGTGGTTAGGAGATAACTTTGTTTTCCATTGGTGTGTGCATTCTAATGAGTGTTATTCGCTTACACCCCACCCTGAACCACCCCTCACCCTCCTGCTTAGCAATGATGTTACCAACCACAAAAACTGCTTCACGTTGGTTTGAATTCTCTGCTTCAAATGTTGCTACTCCTAATACTAAGTGATTCGATTTAACTCTGAAAAGGTCATAGTAGTTCTTGGTGTGGGAATTTTTGTGTGGTATTGCTGTTAAATCTAATATTGACATAACTGTTGAGACTGGTCTTCTTACCAGGTCCCTAAACTGCTTTCACGTATTTGGTTCGAAAGATCGGAGCTGTGGTTCCGAGGCAGACTAGTGTCATCTTAAGGTTGACCTTGGTTTTGAGGGAAAGCATGTCAATGAAAATCACAACTTTGCTTCCCCTTCTCTCTCCCAACTCTTAAAACAAAAGAAAACAAAAAACAGTGCATCCAGTTAGAAATACTTTCTCCCTAATTGAAAAGAGGCCTACTTTTGAAGCCAGAATCTATTTATGAGGTGTTGTTACATGCCTGGAAGACATTGGTTTGCGTCTGTGGATGCATGAGTACGCACAGACAAGGAGCTTTTTTTGAATGTATTCTGAGACGACACGGAAAATCTGGTTTTCTCTGTAACAAGTAAAGCGGACAGTGTGTTCATTCTCTAAATAGACTGATGGATCAAAGCATTCGCAATACTGCCGCTTCAATTACAACTCTTTGTAGGAGGTACCGTGTTTGCAGACGTATTTACATAGTTTCCTGTTTTCAAGGATGTTTTTGTTTTATGGTTATTAAGAACTTCCAAATTGAAAAATGACTGCCATCATAATAAACATTGACATTGATTTCCTTTATCTGGGTCCCACTGTGCTATTTCATAGAGGATAATTACAGTAATAAGTAGATAAAGAACGAAATAGATAGCGTTCTAGAAAAAGAATATGCAGTTTGTTTATGTGGCTTCCTGGGAAATGATTGGAATAAAACCAATGCTGAGCTACCTAGCACTGCACATGAAGTCACGGAACACCCACCCATGTGAGAGAGCCAAACTTTTCTGTAGATTCATATGAAACAGTTACATGAATTGTTCTGAATTCTTCACTGCACTTTAAAATTCTTTAAATGCCCTCGAGGTCAGAGAGGAATATAATCTAAATAGCGATAGCATGTGGCAACAATGGTCAATGACTAAAAAGAAAGTGCTCACTACGTTTATTACTTTCCCTGGTCACTTGTATCATGTCCATTTGAAGGCATTTGTCATCGAAAACAGAATAGACTCCCTCTGTCTTGGAAATGCCCACTATGTCGGCCTCCAGCTGGCTTTGATGCTCTGCACGGATGCAAAGAGCTGCACTATGGAGGCCAGACCGCTCCTCCAGGAGTATAGATGGTTTCCTTCTACACCATCCTTTGGGGTCCAACAAAAATCAATCCAGTCATCAAAAGATCCGATAGAGGTGGAGTGAAGAATTAAAAGAAATATATAGTGTTTATTTTCTTTTTTATCCATTCACTTATCGTCCTCTTCTTCTTAGGATAAGTTTCTATAATTGCCACACCCAAATTTTAAAAATAAAGGAAAAATCCTTGCAACCATTTGGGATAAAAATAACAACGTGTAATGTGATAGTAAAGAGATTTAACAGTGCATGTAGGTTTCTGTTTTGATTATTGTCTCCCTGTCTGCATGCAGTCTTTGTTCCTCTAGTAAAATACTAGGAAACTTTAGAAATAATTGACTAAGGAATTCTCTGCTTAGCATCAAGGCATTTCAAATGCTAATTTATTCCTCAGCTTTGATTTTAATGAGTGACTCCTCTGTAAAACTTTTCTGCCATGTTAATATGGCCCTTTGATTTTAATTTAATTTTGTATCAATTTCAGTTTGAGAGCAATTTATATTCCCTCTAAAGGGCATGTACTTAGCTTACAGGTCTGAAATGCCTCTCTGTAGCTGGCTGCGTGTGAACCTTTCTTGAGATCCCATGTCACTTTTATTATTGGCATGTATACTCGGACTATAGTGTCTAATTAGATTGCAACTCTGTGCTTTGTGCCCAGTGTAGTCAATTGATCGTGACATTCTCTCACAATTCAGATTATTAGACCATAATTTCTCCATTTCTCCCCTCATTCGGCAAATGCTTCATTGGTTTTTGAAGCTACGCTGTTTTCTAGGGTCTGAGAATACACAGGGGTGGTGGAGTAGTAATCCTTATTCTCAGCAATGTAAGAAGAAGTAAAGTTAAATAAGACTAAGAACAATGCAAACTTTTAATCATCAATACAAATCTGATAGTCCTGCCCCTCAAACACAACAGCAACAACAACAACAATTCTACATCTTTCATGTGTGTTTTCCAGTTACTTGACATTACCTTGGGTTAGAAAAGAAACTACAAATATAGATATACTCATGAGTTTAGACCTTCCTTCAGATGATATCTACTAGTTATAGATTTTTTTTCTAGATTTCTATTTTATATGTGAGCTGCCTCAAATATAATTAGCAAGTTATCTAGAGATCATCTATTTTATCGTTGTTTCACTGAAAGAGGACAGATGCTGGTGGATCACACTGGCTACAGGTGCTGCTGTTCCTGTTTCTTTATTAAGGTTTCTTCTCAATAATTCCTTGATTATATTCATGTGAGATCGCTTTACAATATAAAAATGCAAATTTTTATATTGTGTCTAATATAGAATATCTTTCATATTGTATATTTGCAATGTAAATATTAAAAAGAAGTGGTAGTAAACACTGATTAAAAAAAACATCTGCAACACTAAACTACAATGTACATAATGGGAACGAATTCCCTTGGCAGGGATTAAATTATTGCTATAGGATCCAAGTGTGGCTTCTGCATCAAACTGACAGATTGAAACCAAAGTTTCTTCCCCTTTCTTCCTAAGTCCTTTTGGAGTGGAAGTTAAAACTCTAATATGGAAGCAGGAAAACCCAGAAAATGGGACAGTATCAGAGGAGAAAGCTGAGACAGGGTTTCGAAGAGAAAAAGGAGATGGGCCGTGCTGACAAGCACACCTGCGTTGAGAAAGATGCTGGAGCCAGGGATACAGAAGGTAGCATAGGGATACAAAAGGTAGCATAGGGATACAGAAGGTAGCATAGGTGGGGGCCCTTCTGCCGAGAGAAATCATTCGGGAATCAGTTTGGAGGAAGGCACAGTCATAGAACAAAAGGGCCAGAAATTATCAAAATTTAAAGACTAAATGCAATCATCTGAGCAAACTGCTTATTTCCATTCTTATTTATATCTTGGTGGTATTTTTTTTATGATAGAGGAACTTTGTTTTAAGACATTGGATAAGTTCCCTGAGATGACTGTGACAAACCCAGCTTCATGGTCTTCTTCTTATAGTTGGGTTCCGCGGGGAGCTCCCATGGCTGCCCTTGAGTCGCTCAGTTTGTCTCTGGGATCACTTACCCTAAAAATGAATCTGGTCACTGGGAGTCTTACCAACGAATTCAAGGTGACAAGGTAGGAAGACGGTAAAAGCCATTGCAGTTATAGAAATGGCGGGTTCACCAAATGTAGGCTTTGTGGAGAGAGAATAAAAGAAAGAAAAACAACAAGGTGGAAATGGTGGAAGAGATGGGCTATAACAGCCATGCGACAACCAATCTTGCCAGTTTTGAATAACGATCAGGCCTCGGGTTTAAAGGGACTCCAAGGAGAAACTATTTTCTTAAAATGCAGACACATCTCCTTGGAACTGTAGACCTCAAGAGATAAGCAGAGTATCTAAAGAAGTTGCAGAAAGGAAATACACTTTCGATGAAACAAACATAATACTAGCTCCAATGGGGTAGTCAGGGTTTCAGCTCTTTTTCATATTCACCCTGGAGTTACGTTCATGGGTTCTGTGTGCCCCAGACAGGCTGGCTTTTTAGTCCTGTAAACAGCTGCCATCTCGGGAAACCCACACCGGGTTGCTTCGAGTCGCACTGACTCCACAGAAGTGAGTCTAAGAAAAAGGGATTTTGCAAATGGAATTAAGGCTTTAATCAATTTAAAATAGACAGTTTATGATGCTAAATTAGGTGGATGGACCTAGTGTCATATCACACACACACATGCACACACACTGCAAATGTGCCAATCAGATAGGCAGGCAAAGTGGGAGAAATCAGAAAAAGTAGACTTATTTTTTGGATAAAAAATGAGCCATGGGGGTGAGTTTCTTCCAAGATCAGAAAAATGATCAAGGCAACACAGTTTGAGGGGTTCAACTAGTCTCTACCTGACCATGAAATGAGGTCTTTTTCTTGATTTTGAGTTTGGTTCCATAGTGTTCTCCTGTTTTACCCAGGATCTTCTAGTGTGATTTCTTTCGGAGGAATTAATTTGGGCAGACTGTTGTTCCAGTGGTTTATTCGTCCATTTAATCCATTGTTTTCCCGTGCTTTCAATTTTCTTCACTCTTCTTTCCTCTGAACGGGGCGAGACCAATGGTTGAACATTTAAAACTCAAACTCCCTGCTATGGAGTTGATGCTGATGGACACACAGCAACTCTATAGGACAGGGAAGAACTGCCCCTGTGAGTTTCTGAGGCTAACGCTTTATGGGAGTAGAAAATCCCATCTTTCTCGCAGGAGTGCCTGGTACTTTCAAAGTGCTGATCTTGTGGCTAGCAGCCCAACACCTAACCGCTACACAGCCAGGGTACCCTATCCTAGTCCTACAGTCACAGGGAAATGAAATCTTGCCAACAACCTGAGTAAGCCTCAATGTAAATTCCCCCACACACCCTCCTGATAAGAACTTAAAACTGGCTGACACTTTTGACTTCGGTTTGGTGAAATCTTGAGTAGAGAAATTATTCAATTCAACCTAGATTATATAATTGTAAGATAGTATTGTTTTCAGGTGTTAAATATGTAGTAATTTGTAGCAACGGCAATAAAAATCAAATGCAGATCTTAATACTGAAAGAAGGGTTGCAAAACACCTTTTTAAAAAGTCTAAGTGGCTTTGAAATTGGACAGTGGGTAGATTATGGAAGATTATGGAGGAGCATAATAGAAAATGTATAGATTGCCATAAAAATAATATTACTAGAAATATGTACACAAAGGGGTCAGAAAGAAATGAGGGAAATATGCATATTGCAAATTGGAGGAAAGGAGATTCATATTGTATAAAATGAGAAAACATAGCAGAATTATAGTCTGCAGTTACAAGGGAGGCAAACACTGTAAACAATGAACTTAGGTAGTTAGTTGAGGCAACTTCCAAGCAAAATGTTGAAGGTATCATCTGGTTTGTTCTTGCTGCTTGTGGTAAAATGCTAGAGAAAAGAGATATTTTGAGAGAAGAAACTAAAGAATTCATGAAAATGGCTTTGGAGAATTTCAACCTACCCAGTAGGAAAAAATGAAAAGGCATACAATTAAGAACTTTAATGCACATAAGTGTGACTTAGAGGAACATCAAACAACCGGGGATTCGCCATCCAGCCCCTTCCCAAACACAGTAGAAAGGCTGAAGGGTCAGGGGAAGAAGCCACACAGAACGTTCTTTGAAGAGATTCAGTGCATCCACCAGCCATCACAGCAGAAGCCAAAAATGCAAATGGGATTAGGTAGGAAATATCAGTGGCAAGATTTTTTTGTCCAATCAGGTGACATACGAGTCCTAGGAAGTTCTTCAGAATTTTATATCAGCAAAAGAAACTAACAGTTCCGACTGAGAGGGATAGAAAAAAGGAAAACAGAAGTAAATTGAATGGATACCCTCACCCAATTCACCTGGCAGAGGACATGCTTATGAACTCTGCTGAAAAATAGGGAGGAAGAAGTAGGACAACTCAGATGACTCAGCTGCAAACTCAAAGGGTGAGCCTGAGAACCCCAAATATGTATTCCCCAGGTTAGGTATCTCACTGGTGTGATTAAAAAATCTGTTCGGGTTGATAGCACCTTTTTTCCCCCCTCTGATTTTCTTCCTTTCTAAAGTGGAATAGCTATTATCGTATTCCTGCCTCATAATTTTATTCCATGAGCAGATAATCTTTTGTGTTAGAGGCCAAAAGATGAAAAGAAAGTTTGCCCCGGATGGATTTTACTCAATTTAAGTCATTTGCATAATCAAATTTAGGAGATATTCAATCAATAGGATTTAGATGAGATTTTACACTTTGAATTGATATGGTAATCTTTGGTAACTTTGAGTTAGATATGAGACATTAGTAACCTTGAATTAGAAAAGAGTATATTTGGAATGTGCCATAGACTTGAATCTTTGGGGAGCAGAAGACAGACTGTGCTAGATGTTTATAACAAAATGTTTAGAATCTGTGAATATGTGCGAGTGGGGGTTGTGACTTCTCAGGAATAGTGTTTTGTGTGTGTGTGTGTGTGTGTGTGTGTGGCTTTTCCGGAATAGTGTTTGTGTGTGTGTGTGACTTTTCAGGAATAGTGTGTGTGTGTGTGTGACTTTTCAGGAATAGTGTGTGTGTGTGTGTGTGAGAGGGAGAGAGAGAGAGAGAGAGAGAGAGAGAGAGAGAGAGAGAGAGAGAGAGAGAGAGAGACTTTCCAAGAATAGTTAAGATTATGGGCCTCGAGATGTGGGGAGATTCAGATTAACCTGGATTACCACCTTGGACCTAATGTAAACCCCTGGACCTCTGAATCAATGGCACAGGGGCCACTCTGACCTTCTCCCTCTTCAATAGGAAGAAGGCAAACCTCCACCCATCATCTTTAATTATCCAATTCTGACACCAATCACCCCTCCTATGTCACTCTACTTCTCTGCTGGGTCAAATAATCCCGTGATGTGGCCACACAGTACCCACAGAAAACACTCATGATTATACTGGTCAATTATGGAAGTAATGAGTCAGAATCAACTCAATGGCAGTGAATTTAGAGTTTGTTTATTTACAGCAGGACAGGGAAAGATGGGGTTAGAGAAATTAACAAGTCACAAGTAAAGTAGTCCTTTTTGTTTTTGCCCCCACGACATCTCTTCTCAGCCATGCTGACAGGTACCTCACTTGCTGGTCTAGAGCCTTCAGAAACATGACACTTGGGCCTCTGCTCTGCTTAGGCAAGGGTTCTTTAAATTCCCACAGGACACCCTCCTTTTCAAGCCAATCTCCCACCTGCGGATGCTCAGGGGTCAGGGAGGGCTGCCGCCTCTAAGATGGTCTTGCCTCCGCCATGGACTCTTCTTCACAGTCTCTGATGCTGATGCTTCTCCAGGCAGGTGTCCCAGACCACTGTGGCAGCTCCTGCTGCTGGGGATAGTCTCTGTCTTCCTCTCTCAGAGGTCACTCACATAGGTCCAGAAGAATGGCAAACACTGACCAATCCCAGAGTTCGACTGATTCCCATGCATGTGGAATAATTTTTCCATGTCCATTATTTGGCTTATTTCCAAATATTCGCTCACTCTACCATGAAAGTACCTTATCACTCACTACTCTTGGATGAGCAGCGTCAACAGTAGGCGGTGTCCCACACAGGGAAGACAGGGTGTTCCCCACTCCCTTAGAACCTCCTCTTCTACCAGACCATACATAATCCCCAATCATGTTTATTATCAGTTTACCCATGGAATATTATGTGATAAATATTGTTGTAATCTGCTTAAGTGTTATGGGTCTTAGATAGCATGAATGCTACCAACTTTTTTTTGGCGGGGGAGTAAAATCTTCCTGCATGGAAATATAATGGTATTAGCAACTAAGCAGAAACTATTTTTTTATTTTGCTCCCAGAAAAATTATTGATATAGGCTAACACGAGATAATTATCACCATATTATAATCAATGCATCAAAAAGTTTGACAAAGTTAGCAACTATGAAAATACAGTTAGCAAAAAAATTAACAAACAATCAAATAGCAGCAGCAACAACAAAAACAGCTGTTCCTGTGTAGCCTGGTTAGATAAGCTAGCGGATTCGAAGCATCGATATAATTGGCAATAAGGACAGCTCTAGCCATTGGAAGGTGCAAATTGTAGACCAGCATGGAGTCTTAATCACGCATTGAGGTGTGTACGCTGAACTTTCAAAGAATGTTTTCGTTACTTTTACTAAATGCAGAGATCATTCTATGTTGAGAAGACATTTCTGCTGAAACAGTGCACAAAAGTGCTTTACAGTCATTTTGATGTCTCCACTCTGACAGTGTCACTCCACAGGGTTTGTACCTGGGCATCTCCCTCAGGGCGCCACTGCAAATGCATGTGAGTAAAAGATCACCTTTTCTGCTTTTATCTGTGACACCTTGAACCGCATCAATGACTCCAAACACTAGGACTACTAATACCCGGAGTTGAAAGTAAGTGGTCACAACAACAGAAGCATCTGACTACCTCGCTTCTCATTCTAATTGAAATGAAATGTGAAAATGGACCGTGGAAACAAGAGGGAGGATTTAGTGCCCGAACAAGGGAGGGGGATGCAGTTCAGTCATAGAGGGCAGATAGGATCAAAGCACACTGAGAGCTCACATGTGAATCTTTGCCCCTACAAAGATGTGTGACGTAGATGTAAATCAAGAAAATCTGTGATTCCGCGGGGTCCTTATTTAGAGGAGACCAGTTTGGGCATGAGCACAAGTGGAGTGAATGTTCAGGAACATTCTGCTCAAATTCCTGAAGCCTGTGTTCATGAGAAAGCACTGGTAAAAGCTGGGTAGGAAGCCCCTGCACCAGAAGAGGCTTTGTTATCTGAACACGGGCAAGCACCCTCTGGAACGCAGGGGGAAACAACACCAAGAAGACTGCTGAGTTAATCTGCCGCTAGAGTTCAATACAACCAAGACCAACCCAAGCCTGCTGCCATGGAGTGGGTTTCAGCTCATGACCAGCGAGGGCAGAGTCGAACTACCCTGCTGGGAATGCCTGTGTTACAGGGGGACACACGTGATTTGAGCTTATCCAGCCTGGGCTCTTGTCCTACCCAACCCTCTGTACCCCCACCCTCCAAAATAAATAAAAATCAGACAAGGGGCAGCAAGCATTCAGACCAGAGTTGGTGAAACGGCTTGGACAGAATGAGCCAGTCTATTGAGAAAGGTGTTCTAGTGTGGAACACCAAAGGGCTGCCACTAAAGTGACAGCCTCCTAGCTTGAAGAACTAGATTGTGTCCTGCTATTGGCAGGCCTTCTGTAGCATACCTCCCCTTTGCAGGTACATCTGCCTTGTACCCTAGAGTCCATGTTGTGTCCTTGCTGCCAGACCTAAAACCCAAGGACGAATTCAGCCATTGTGCGGGTAGCGTGAACATCCTGTCTTCCATTGATAAGGAAACATGTCTAATCTGCTGTTCAGCTTTCTTTGTGCTGGAGAGGCCTGGGGACGGTGTGCCTCCACCTCTCTTTTACGTTATGCTTCCTTTCACTGTGACCTTTGACCCCTTCGCCCAGCTCTGTCTAGCTGACAGTTGGAATGAGCTGGAATCCGCCGGCGAGCAATGGGTTTGCTTTTTGAGTTTAATCTTTAAGAAAACAGACTGTCATCTCTTTGCTCTACAGTCAGAAACCAGTCAAGTGTGTAACCACTGAGAGTCCCAGAATATTTCAAGTGAAGAGAATTCAAATAGTATTATGGTCTAGGACATTCGATCTCTGACGTTGGATCTCTACTTACTCCTTACAGCATTTTAAGTGGCAGTCGTTAACCCCGCGATACTAACATACATGAAAGTCCTTAAACTCAGAAAATATGGAAGGAGCAGGAAGCAGTCAAGAATCCTCTGGCCATGCTGTGGTGCCATGGCTCTGTGTGTGTGTATGTGTGTGTGTGTGCAAGAGGATGACTGAAGTGTCCAGAGAGCACATGAGAAGTGCCTGCTTAGCTAAAGCAGCCATTTTCAAGCATTAGCATGTGTCCCTACATACACCCACATGCCCTGTCTTGCAGGCAGGCATATGAGCACGTCTGTTTAAGAATGAATGCATAGGCGAAATTTTATCCCAAAGGTGATTCTAGCCTTCAATACAACTCAAAAACAAATGGACCTGTAAACACAGGAGCTGAAGAGTGAAATAATGACTGGACTGGGATATAAGTAAACAAAAATAGAATTTTAAAAGTAAATGTTGCAATAAATGAAAGTTTGCAGAAATATAATTTACAAAGATCGTAAACATTTATCATCAGTCATTTCAAGATTGAAATAAGAAAAATGTAGCACAAACTCTTTCCTCCAAGACTGTGGTGACTAAGTCTAAGGCTGAGATCAAGGATATAAAATTAAGAGAAGTTATGTGATCGATCCAGTGCATGATTAAGGAGTTGGGGTGGGGACACCCACTGGGTGACACAGCTACTGAGTGGAACTAGAAGTGTCAGGCCCCTCCTCTCTCAATTCTTGTCACACTCTTAATAAGGAATTCAGACAAGAGATAGGAAAAACAATGGAATGTAATGAGTGAGTTTATTAAAGGAGTCTATCTCGCACACTGTGCAGATGGGCCTCGGCTCATTTGAAAGCACACTGTTGGATGGGGAGTTAAGATCTTTATGTTCTTGATGGTGGGCCTTCTGTTATTGGCTGGCTCTTTGTAGTATACCTCCCCTTTGCAAATGTTGCACACCCACCCCATGTTCATGTTGTGCCCTTGTGGTCTGACCAGGACCCTAGTGAGATTTCCCTTGCCATTCTCCAATCACTGGTGGGGCATGGGTGCATATCCTGTCCCTCCCAAAACAGCCTGTCTCTGCCTTCCACCTCCTTTTGTACTGGGAAGCTATTGGTAAAGGAAAGGTGCTATCACCTCTCTCTTCATTTCCAATGGCCCTCTTGCCCTGTTCCGTCTACCCAGCAACACTTTCAGAGAGGATGATTAAAAAAAGACTAAATGTTTGTGCATTGTTTCAGCAGACAATTATTGTTTTTGTTAATACCATATTTAGTTATCGCAACACAAAATATTTTTGTAAACCCAGTTTAGAAAGATAAAATTCTATGCTCACTTACTTTGGAAACTTCAAAAAGGAGCACAGGTGGCATAGAGCAGTTTGCATTGGGCTGCCAGCAACCATGTCGGCAGTTCGAGCCACTGGCCCCTGTAAAGGTTTACAGCCTTGGGAACCCTCAGGAGCAGGCCTGCACTGTCCTAGGTGGTGGGAAGAGGCAGAAGTATTAACTCCATGGCACTTGGTAGAGTCGGATCATATCAGAGTTGTCATCATACTTCAACCACAACAATGCTCTGACTCAAGTGGTTTTGTCTATACACACCACAATAATGAATTAATGCTTTATTTGCTGCTATTTTCATAGTTGCTGATTTTGTCAGATTTTCTGTTTTAGCTACAATGTTGTGAGAATTAGTATTTTTGAAGTTACTCTTTTTGAGAATGAAGGAGTATTGAAACAATGTATGTATAATCTAAGAAATATTACATGTAAGCAATTTTCAGCTATATTCAGATTTATCCGATAAATAAAGTTGATATTAGACCTTACACAGGATGCCATGCTTTCTAGGATGAAGGACATCTGTGGGGAGTGATGCCAGACATTCCTGGAGTGGGGGGTACCAACTCCAGTGATAGCATGCGATCGCACTATTAATTTGGATCATTAGACAAAAATGTTGAAAATTTGTAATTAAAAGAATACAACTTTAATAAATTACAAGGTAAATTAAAAATAGACATGCTTTACAAATTAGGAAAAATATACTTACAGATATGTTCACATAGTTCAGGGTAGAAAATGAAGGGCACGGCAAAGCAAAACTGTCAAAAATTATAGTGGAAGCGATCTCAAGCACTACAAAGTGTACAATAAAGTCACATGCACGAGTCTCAGAAACCCACAAGGATAGTGCTACCCCGTCCTATAGGGTCGCCGTGAGTCAGAATACACTCAATTGCAGTGCATTGGCTTTGGGTTTGGTTGTCCCGGGTGACATCGTGAGTTAAGCACTTGGACATTAACCCCAAGGACAGCAGTTCAAAACCACCAGCAATTCTGCCAGAGAAAATAAAAGACTTTCTACAGTAGAACATCAGACTTTGATGCTAATCTGTCCCAGGAGGAGTGTCAAGATGTGATGCAGTCAAGTTCTGAATCAATTTTTCCCATAAGAAATAACTGAAATACAACTTTCCTCTAGTTCCTAAATGCATCCTCCCCCCACCGCCCCATCATGATCTGAATTCTATCTTGCAAGTCTGGCTAGACCAGAGGATGTACACTGGTACAGATAGGAACTGGAAACACAGGGAATCCAGGGCAGATGATCCCTTCAGGACCAGGGGTGTGAAAGGCAATACTGGGAGGGTAGAGGGAAAGTGGGTTGGAAAGAGGGAACAGATTACAAGAATCTACATGTGACCTCCTCCCTGGGGGACGGACAACAGAAAAGTGGGTGAAGGGAGATGTCAGACAGGGAAAGATATGACAAAATAATAATTTGTAAATTATCAAGGGCTCATGAGGGAGAGAGGAGCAGGGAAGGAGGGGAAAAAGGAGGACCTGATGCCAAGGGCTTAAGTGGAGAGCAAATGTTTTGAGAATGATAAGGGCAATGAATGTACATCTGTGCTTTACACAATTGATGTATGGATTGTGATAAGAGTTGTATAAGCCCCTAATAAAATAATTAAACATGTTAATGAAAAAATATGAATAACCTGGCAAAAAACAATAAAACTATTATGTAAGATAAAAAGGGGAAAAAGAATAAACTGAAAATTGATTATTCCATTCTCGACCACCAAGGTTTTACCCTAACCTTGCCTTTTTATACAAAACATTACACAGAAATTTCAAAGTAAATAAGTTCACAGTTAAATAATATAATTTAAATAAGAAACACCACATTAAAATGTTTGTAACAAGTACAGTATGGCCCATGCCTGGAGATTGATGTGGATCTGGATCTGTGGAACTGGATGTTGAGAGGAGGGATGGAGAGAGAGAGAGAGACAGACTTTGTGTGGAAGGGGAATCCCCTTCCATAAAATCAGCTGATAGCTGCTTTTCGGGATTTTTTCCCCTTATTTGCTTTTTTTCACCAGGACCTGGCTGGCTTTCTCTGAAAAACAAAACAAAACAAAACAAAACAAAAAAACCCCTGTTTAATGTGGTCTGCTGTTGGCATCTCCTTAACTGTTCTCTAAAAGGATTTACTAAATTTTCAACAACAATATCGACAACATGGTTAACTAGTTCTTTATCATGATGTTTCTTTAAAAAAAAAACTCTTATGTAAAAACAGTATAAAAAGGCACAAAAACTAAGAAAACTATAGCAAAACGCTTGAAACACAGCCATAAACGGTTTAAACAACACGCACTAAGAATGCAACTAGCGCTCAGTGACCAAAACAGGACCTGCATTGGTTTACAGAAATGGGACCTGCATTGGTTTACAGAAATCCTGTGCCTTGGGTTGGAGTCTGATGTTTTGTTCGAGCTCCAATGCAAAATTTTCTCGACATTTCTTGTCAAAGTCCGAGTATGTCAAGTAGTGATGCGGTCAAGTACCCAGGTTCTACTGTACTTCCATAAAAATGTACAGTCTTAAACTCACCAGGGTGTGTACTACTCTGTTCTACAGTGACTTTGAATTGACATCAAATAGATGGCTGTGAGTTTGGTGCTTTTGAGTTTCAGTAATGGTGAAGCAATGAAATGTAGATCACATTACAGAGAAAAATATAAAGAATGTGAAAATTAAATAATAAAATGTATCAGGCAAATGTACAAAGATATGGAGAGATCAAACCCAGCCCAGCCCATGCCAACCCACAGAAACCCAATATAGAGTTTCTGAGGTTGTGAATCTTTGTAAGAACGGACAGCCTCTTCTTGCACCTGCAGAGCAAGTGGGGGCTTAAACCATGGACCATGAAGTAAGCAGTCCAAGGTCACCAGACAGGAACAGCTGAAAGAGCTCGATAACTCACTTTCAACTCACATGTCCTTATATACAACAGTATAAAACAGGGATGGTTCTGTGTCAAACTCCTCATTGCGGCATGTTTGATTCCGTTGTTGGGGACAGTTGTGCCAGTATCATTGAGGGTCTACCCTGCTGACTTTCTAGTCCTGCTGGCCCTCTATGTTACCAAATACAATATTCACTTCCATTGATTGATATTTCCTAACATATAAAGCATGTGCACTGGACAATGTTTCTGTGACCCATAAGATTTTCACTGGCAAATTTTTGGAAGTGACTTTCTTTCTCCTCGGACTTAGTAAGAGATATGCTTAAAGCTGTCTCCTCTGGGTGACCCTACCAGTGTTGGAAATGATGGAAACAAAGCCATTAACATAGCTATCATAGCAACATGCAAGTCACTGTAGTACAACAAACTAATAGGACAAATAAAGTGATTATAGTACTGCCAAGGGACAAATATTATGGTAAAAGCAGCAGGAATGTCAATAATAGAAAAAAGAACATTTTTCAAAATTGTGAATGAAGGCAAAAAAGAATGTCGTTCATATTTCTAGATTTCAAAACTCAATGGCATCAAGTCCATTTCAACTCATAGGGCCCCTCGAGGAGAGGGGAGGACTGTTGTGGACGGTTTCAAGACTGATCTTTAGTGGAAGACGCATCGCTATCAATGCCCAAGAATTGGTGGGTGATTTGGTTGAGTACTTAACCTGATACCTTACCAGGGCTCCTGTTTCTAGATTCACTGCCTATTAATGACTGATGGTAATATAAAAATAATGAATTTTCTTTACCTACTGCTGACATAATGTCTGCCAGTTGATTGTATTATGGTGGTTTGGGTGTTGCTGTGCTGGTGGGTGCTATAGTGCCAGTATTTCAAGACCAGCAGTTTCCTGCAAGGTGTGTGGTTCCAGCAGAGCTCCCTGACTGAAAACAGCCTATGATGAAGGAACAGGCAATTCAATTCTGGGGAACTCACCACAGAATAGCTTATGAAAAAGAGTGGAATGGTGTCAGATATTGAAAACCTCATGAGTAGCAGTGGAATATTGTCAGATAGATGAATCTCTGGCCAGAGGGCACTGAAAACACAACTAAGGAAGCGCTGCCTTCTCAAAGTAGAGTCAACCATGATGATGAGAATGGAGTAAGGTTCAGGACCTTCACTTACTATGGAGCATGACTCAAAAATGAAAAGAATAGCTATAGATATCTACTAATAATCAGAACTTGAGATCTATCAAGTACGAATCTAGGAAAATTGGAAGTCATCAGAAATGAAATAGAATGAAAAAAAAATCGATATCTTAGCATTGGTGAAGTGGACAGGCATAGGCCAATTTTAAGCAGATAAACATTTGGCTTGCTCCTGTGACAATGCTGAGTTCGTGAGGCATGACACCACATTCATCTTCACAATGGAAATTTAAAGGTCTATCTTGAAGTACAACAATCCTTCCAGTGATGGGATAATATCTGTCACCATACAAAGATACCCAGTCATTATATCTCTTATTCAAATGTATCCACCAATGCTAAACCTAGTGATGAATAAACTGAAGAATTCTACCAACTCCCTCACTCTGAAGTTGATCAAGTATACAATCAAGATACATTGATAATTATTGGTGATTGGAATGCAAGAGTTGGAAACAAAGAAGAAGGAACAATAGTGTGAAAATATGGCCTTCATAATGGAAATAAAGTTACTGATCACATCTTAGGATTTTGAAAGACCAATTACTTTTGCAGAGCAAATATCTTTGTTTCAACAACATAGTGATTATACATACACATGGATTTCCTAGCGTGCAATACACGGAAATCAATTCACTATATTTGTCGGAGGAGATGATGGAGTATCTCAATTCAGTTGCCAAAATGAGGACAAAATGTGGGATAGGTGACTAATTACTCATATGTAAGTTGAGCCAAAGCTGAAGAAAACTAGAACAGGTCAGGAGAGCCAAAACACAAAATATATTTCCTCTGAATTTTGAGAACATATAAATAACAGATTTGATACACTGCACCTTACTGACAGAAAACTGAACATTGAGGTGACATTCAGAACATAATGCATTAAGAAAGCAAAAAGCCATTAGAAATCAGGAAAGAAAGAAACATCAAAGTGGAAGACAGAAGAGACTGAAGCTTGTTCTTAATGGTAGAGTAGCTGAGACAAATGGAATAAATGATTATGTCAAAGAGCTGATTAGAAAATTTCAAAGGGAAAATGAAGGGGGAGGAAGGGAGTGGAGCACACCCTGGCCCAACCAGCCCTGAGAACAATATCCCCGCTCAGAGCAGCCAATGCACAGAGAGGACCATATGGCCGGCCCCACTACAAGATGTGACATCCTGCACTGACCCATAGCCCTACATGGGACAACACTGGAAACACAGTGTGGGATGTGTGACCAAGCTGACCCCAACACACGGAGGCAAAACACTAAAGGTGTACAATAGAACAGCAAGGGGAGCAGAACAAGGAAGTCCCAAGAGAGTATCACAAATAGACTTTGGGGTCAGGGTGTGGCACCCCATCAGACCTGGCTGGAAAACACCCCTAAAGGTCAACAAACAGACACTGAACTATATATAGGCTTTTCTTTCTTTTTTTCTTCTTCTTTAAAATGTTGTATGTCATTGCCTTTTTGCTGTTGTTGCTGCTGCTGTAGCTTTGTTTTTCTGTGTCACTTTGTTTGGTGCTGCCGAGTTTTTATGTGCAGATTATTATCTCTGCAGTTCTATCTAGATAAGATAGGCAGGATAAACAATGTGGAGGAGGAAACAACGGACCGGTTCCAGGGGGCATGGAAAAGGGGGAGGTGGGGAAGGGAAGTGGTGGTAACCAATCCAGGGACAAGGGAACAAGGAGTGAATCATAACCAGTGGCAAGGAGGGGGTGGGACACCTGGTAGGGAGTGATCAAAGGCAATGTAACCGAGAGGAATTATTGAAACCCAAATGAAGGCTAAGCATGATAGTGGGACAAGATGAAAGAAAAAAGAAATAAAGGAAAGAAGTAGGAGGCAAAGGGCATATATAGAGACCTAAATACAGGCATGTACATATGTAAATATATTCATATATGAAAAGGGAGGAATAGATTTATGTGCATATATTTATAGGTTTAGTATAAAGGTAGCAGATGGACATTGGGCCTCCACCCAAGTACTTCCTCAATACAAGAACACTTTGCTCGACTAAATAGACATTCCATGCTACTCACTTTCCTGACACAATCGCTGAAGACAAATGAGTGCATAAGTAAGTGTAGTGAAGAAGGCTGATGGTGCCCAGCTATCAAGAGATACAGCATCTGGGGTCTTAAAGGTTTGAAGTTAAACAAGCGGCCATGGCCATCTAGCCCAGAAGCAACAAAGCCCACATGGAGGAAGCACAGCAGCCTGTGTGATGACAAGGGGTCAAAGGGACTAGGTATCAAGCACCAAAGAACAAAAAATCATATCACCATGAATGAGGGGGAGTGCAGGGTGGGGACCCAAGGATCATCTGTAGTCCACTGGACACCCCTTTGAGGAGAAGTAGCGGGGAGTAGACAAGTCACTCAGGGTGCAATGTAGCATCAATGAACCACACAACTTTCCTCTAGTTCTTAAATGCTTACTTCCCGCCCCCGCCCCCACCACCCCACTATCATGATCCCAATTCTACCTTACAAACCTGGTTAGATCAGAAGATATACAGTGGTGCAGATAGAAACTGGAGACGCAGGGAATCCAGGACAGACAAACCCCTCAGGACCACTGGTGAGAGTGACAATGCCGGGAGGGTGGAGGGAGGTGGGGGTAAGAAGGGGGAACCGAATACAAGGCTCTACATATAACCTCCTACCTGGGGGATGGACAACAGTAAAGTGGGTGAAGGGAGACGTCAAGCAGTGTAAGATATGATAAAATAATCATAATTTATCAATTATCAAGGGTTCATGAGGGAAGGGGAATGGGTGGGGGGTGATGAGGAACTGATTCCAAGAGCCCTGGTGGAAAGAAAATATTTTGAGAATGATGAGGGAAACAAATGTACAAATGTGCTTGATGCAGTGGATGCATATATGGATTGCTATGAGTTGTTCGAGCCCCCAATAAAATGATTTAAATTAAAAAAAAAATAAATCAAATTACATTTAAAAAAATCAAATTTCAAAGGGCAACTCGAGAAGACAAAGTCAACATTTATGATCAAATGTGCAAAGACCTAGAGTTAGAAAATCAAAATAAGGAAGAACATACCTAGCAATTCTCAAACTGAAAGAGCTGAAGAAAAACATTCAAGTCTCGAGTTGCAATGTTGAAGGATTTTTATGAGCAAACTATTGAATGCTACAGGAAGCATCCAAAGAAGGTGAAAGGAATATTCAGTCACTATAACAAAAAGAACTAGTTGACATTTCACCACTTCAGGGTAGCAAATGAGCAAGAACCAATTGCACTGAAGAAAGAAACCAAGCTGCACTGAAAACATTAACCAATGAAAAGGCTCTAGGAATTGATGGACTACCAACTGGGAATGTTTCAACAAGCCAACGAAGCACTGATAGCACTCATTTGTCTACGCCAGGAAATATGGAAGACAGCGTCTAGGCCAACTGACTGGAAGAGATCCATATTTTTACACATCCCAAAGAAAGGTGACCCAGCAGGTTGCTCCAACTATCGAACAATATTATTGTTCTCACATGCAAGAAAATCTTGCTGGATATCGTCCAACAAAGTTTGCAGTAGTATACTAACAAGAACTTGCCAGTGGTTCAGGGTAGTTTCAGAAGAGGGCGTGGAACAAGGCAGGATTTTGCTAATGTCCGATGGACCCTGGCTGGAAGCAGAGAATACCAGAAAGATGTTTAGTTGTGTTCTATTGACTATGCAAAGTCATTTGACAATGTGGATCATAGCAAACTATGGAAAACCTTAAGAACCCTATCCAAAACACTTCACTGTGCTCAGGTGGAACCTGTAATGGAGCAAGAAGCAGTTGTGTGACTTGAACAACGTAATATTACATGGTTGAAAATCAGAAAGGTGTATGTCGGGGTTGTATCCTGTCACTATATGTATTCAGTTTGTATGCTGAGCAAATAATTCGAGAAGCTGGATCACATGATAAAGAATGTGGTAACAGTTGGAGGAAGGGTTATCAACAACCTGCCATATGCAGATGACATAACCTCCCTTGCTGAAAGTAAGAATTGAAACATTTGCTGATGAAGTTCAAGGACTGTAGCCTTCAGAAAACCCAAATCCTCACAACCAAACGAATAGGTAATGTTGTGATAAATGAGAAGAGATTGAGGTTGTCAAGGATTTCGTCCTGCTTGGATTCAAAAATCAATGCTCATGGAATCCGTAATTAAGAAACTAAATGATGCACTGCATTAGATAAATCTGCTGCACTAGACCGCCATGAAGTGTAGAATAGCAAGAACAGTACTTCAAGGATTAAGGTGCACCTGACCCATCTCATGGTGTTGTCAATTGCTTCCCATGTATTTGAATACTGGGCATGGAATAAGGAAGCCCGAAGCAGAATTGACGCATTTGCGCCCCAGTGCTGGTGACGAATACTGAAAGGAACTCGGACTTCCAATACAACAATTCTGTCTTGGAAGAAGTATGCTGGAATGCTCCTTCGAAGGAAAAATGCATTATTGAGTTGCAATAGTGAAAAATGCTAGAGACAAAGTAATGATTGGTGCAGGAAGCATCCAAAGAAGATGGAAGGAATGCTCAGTGGCGCTGTTCTAAGAAGAATGCGCCCGCATCCCACCACTTCAAGAGGTAGCAAATGAACGAGAACGCCTGAATAAAGAAGTCCAAGCTGCACTGAAAACATTAGCCAGTGCCAAGCCTCACCAACTTTGCACATGTTGTCAGAATAAACCCGTCCCTGGAGAAGGAGTTCATTTGTGCAGCCCAAAGAGGAAGTCCCTCCACAAGATGGTTTGACACAGTGCAGCAGAAATGAGCTCAAAACCCAAGAACTGTAAGAATGGTGCGGGCTCAGGTGGCGTGTTCCTCTGTTGTCCACAGAGTCATTGTTGGGGCCAAATCAGTGCACCTAACAAGATAAAAATACTCTACAAGGAGGCCTCAAGAAGTCATAGAAATATGGAAAGAAAAGATAAGTTTGTATTGAATTTTAAGGCCCCTGATTTACATCTAAATATTAAGAAATTCCAACCCTGACCATAAAACTAAGGCAATTACTCTGTTCTGAACTAGAATGTGGCATAAAGAATTGAGTGTGTACCCAAGAAGGAGAGGCACTTTCCCATCCACCTTCCATCTCAGGGCATAATTTTTGGAGAAAAGGTATCTTAGATTTGCTTAATTAGGCTATTCTCTAAATACTTTTATTAATATTGGAATGGCATTTGTGGATTAAAGTTTATGAATGATATTCAGAAAGCATATAAGCAGTCATATTTCAAGAAACTAAACTTTCATCCAGGTTAAAGTCAAACACATGAACCCAAAAGAACTCACAAAGGACTGCTGAACCACATTATTCTTGTTCTAATGACAGAAAATGAGTGTGGCCTCTCTGAATTTTCATAGTTGTACCTATATCCCGACCATATGTACTATTCCTTTCTGTAACTCAAGATTCTGATCAGGTAATCTTGCAAAGGAAAGATTATCTAGCCTTAAGTGTAAACCCATAGGAGACATAGCTATTTTCTGCCCAATTATCTGCCTAGGACCTTTAAAATTACCCTGTTCACTTCCAGAGAGCACCTTTAGACTGCCTGGGCCAAAAACTTTATGTACTGTTTCCCAGCATCCAATTGGTCAGTAGGCCGGTTGTAGGCCATCCATATTTTTGTTTTGTTTGGCCATCCATATTGGTCTTCCAACAAACTTCACCATTGCCTTGATCTAGTTCTGTTGATGCTGTGTAAGATGGTAGGAATTTCCCGCTGGCAGCGGTAGCATGGCTCCTTTCTCCATGAAAATCCAGATCCACGCGGCCTCGTTAGCCCTTACATCAAAGGACCCCTCTCATCCAAGATATATTGAATTTCATCAGCCAAGTCTAAATACTCCTCAGAAAACATTTAAATCTTTTCTTCCTACTTTGTTTGTTTACTTTTGCATATGTTTATCCAGTCAGCAGTAGATTTTCTCTTCTTAGATCTTCTCCAATTCTGGATTATTCTCAGCGTTTCCAGGATTCAGTTCGTAGGAAAATACACCAAACTGAAGGAGTTGCCCCATGCCAACGGAGCAATTGGGTTCCAGTAGATAAGGGTTTGTTTGTTCATAAACTGTGTTTCCATCATCCTCCCACCTCCATGTTTGACTTATTAAGGCAAACGTATTGAATGAGTAATGTGACATTCAACCAAATAGAGTCTGAAGGAGAATAACAAAAAAATTGAATTAAAGTTGAAGAACACATTAGCATAAATGAAAAAAATTGAGGCATGAGAAAATAGAATAAGTATTGACATGTCCAAATTTTTATCTTTCATAATATAAATGTAAGAAAAATAAAAATTTTGCAAATCTAATCAAGGAGAAAAGAAAAGTATTAAATATTAACAATGAGAAGATTATATTCCAATTGAGAGTTTTAAATGAGACAGTGATACACAACTCAGTAAAGTTTTAACTCTCATTAAGGCAAGATATTTTTAGAGAAGTATGTACTATCAAAATTGACCCCCAAAAAAGCTTTGACAGATTAATAACCATGAAAGAAATTGAAAAAGATTAAATTAACTTGAAGAAATAAATTAGATCCAGAAAGGTTTATAATGTCCATGCTACATAAACTATTCTAGGGAGTAAAAGAATATTTTTTAAATGTTCTTTTTCTACAACTTGAGACATATACAAGTACTAGCAAATCAAATCAAGACTAACATAATGCAAAACACAATTACAGAAACTAAATATATTTTAAATATAAAATGTATAGATTATGTTTCTGTACTGTGTGTCTACATAATTTTTTTTTAAAAAACCTGAAAAATCAAATGCCAAGAGTTCCTTCATTTTCCTTTCCCATTGTAAGAAATCCAAATGTGGGCATTTTCCTCCTTTTTGTCACTAGAGTTATTATTGGATTTTTTTCTAAATAAACTTCAAATGCATATATTTGGCTTAAACAAAAACACATTCTCTCACAGTTTAAAATAAAGAAGTCAGAATTTGGAGCTCAAGGGGAGGGAAGACTTTGTCTCCGTGGTGGGTCCGGAGGAAGGTCCTTGTCTCTGCAGCTCCTGCGTGGTGGTTGCCTGGGATCTCCGTGTACCTCAGCATCTACTTTACCCCATCTCTGTTCTCCCCACTTCTTTAATCTTTTCTTTGTCTCAAAAGAGATTGACTTAAAATACAAGCTACCTCAATCCTACCTCATTAGTATGACAGACAATTTCTTTCCAAATGGGATTATAACCACAGCTTAAGAGTGCAAATGTAAAACACATAGTTTTGGTGGGACATAATCGATGATTAGATGCAATTTGGTACCACGCCACTCTCGGGCCTGCCCAAATCCATGCTTTTGCCATGTCCAAAAGACAGTCACTCTATCGCCTCATCTTGACAGTGTTAAAATCAACTCCAAATCCAAAGTCTCAGTCTTGAATCATCTCAAGCTCGTACAGATGAGACTTTCGTCGTCGTCTGGGTCATAGTCTATCCTGGATCAAAGTCCTCTTCCTCTGTGAAATATAGAATACACGTGACCTCTTTCCAAAGTATAGGACCGCACTGCTCAATATCCAGACTACGTTCTATCAAACAGAACATTGCACGACTTGAACTTGCTGTAAAGAACACATTCTAAAACCTTACGTCAGCCTGATCTGGTGGGTTTTGTGCCTGCTGCTGCCACTGCTGCTGTTGCAGGAGCTGCTGTGGTAGCAGAGGCAGGTACTAGTGCCGGCAGCAGCCGATGGGAGGACAGGGGTAGGTCTAGAAGCAGCCAGCAAGGGGGAAATGGAGTGTGCCCAGTCGTATCTACTGCTCTACCTGGCCTCCTCAGCATCCACCACCGTTGCTAGACTGTCACTATCCCCACCTTCTAGAGACAGCTTCCCTGCCTAGCTCTCACCTGTGATCCAAGGCTGCCAGAGCCTGGGTTTGGGAGTCTTTAAAATCATTAGAGGTAAATAAAAGTGCTTTTAAAAATCATTTTATTTGGGGGGGGGGCTCATACAACTCTTATCACAATCCATACATATGTCAATTGTGTAAAGCATACTTGTATATTCATTGCCCTCTATTCGTTGCCCTCATTATTCTCAAAACATTTGCTTTCTGCTTGAGCCCTTGATATCAGCCCCTCATTTCCCCCCTCCCTCCCCACTTCCCTTTCCTCATGAGCCCTTGATAATTTATAAGTTATTATTATTTTATCATATCTTACACTATCCGAACTCTCCCTTCGCCAACTTTTCTATTGTCCATCCCCCAGGGAGGAGGTTCTATGTAGATCCTTGTAATCAGTTACCCTTTCTACACCCCCCTTCACTCCACCCTCCCGGTGTCACCTCTCTCACCACTGGTCCTGAGGAATTCATCTGTCCTGGATTCCCTGTGTTTCCAGTTCCCATCTGTACCACTGTACATCCTCTGGTCTAACCAGGTTTGTAAGGTAGAATTGGGATCATGATAGTAGGGGAGGGGGGAAGGAAGCATTTAAGACCTAGAGGAACGTTATGTGTTTCATTGATGCTACACAACTGGACATCCCTTGCAAAAGCCTTTTTCTTAAGGAAAGGGGAGTTTTCTTGAAAAGATATTGTTATATATACCTGTGCAATGGTGGAATAGGTAGCTTTTGACATTACATATTAAAGGGGGGGGGTCGGTACTAAGTAAGTGCTAAACCAAATGGAGCAATTTCCATTAGCATTCGAGTCTTGACATTGACCTTCTGTCCTCTGAGACTCTCTGGGCAATAGATGCTGGGTACTGCCCCCGTTCTCTGGATTCTGAGTGGAGACCCGTTAGCCCACTGAGACAGCAACTCTGCTCCCTTAGGGCAGTCAGACTCTCCTACTCCATTTGAGTGACGACTCTAACCTCAGCCCCCACGGGTCCCATTCTTCTGCCCAATGGGCATGGCAGGCCTGCCCTTAAGTTTTAGGTGGTGGCCCTTACCCCCCTGACATACCCCGCGCTCCAGAACTGAAGTGGCAAAGATCTGACTCCTTGAAGCCTTGGAGGTTGTGAGCCAACCCTAGGCGATCCAGAAGCCTGGCGATTCAGCGTTGACAACCAAGACGGCTCTGCTACCCATGCTCCTTTCAACGGGTCTACTGTCCTCCAAGCTATTTCAAAGATGGGCCTTAGGCTAACAAGTGGAGAGACTTTGGCCTGTTTCTTGCCTGTAGAATCCCAAAAGGAGGACTGAATTCTTTCCTTTCATTCTTTCTCTATCCCCTGTATTCTAAGCTGATGGGTACTCTGCTGTGGTACTGGGTTAGACCAGTTAGATACAGGTTTAATTTCTTTAACAACAATTTGTTCAACCACATCCTTGGTAAACATTCTAGAGCACTTGCCCTTTGGTTTGTACAACAGAAGTTTCCAAATCTTTAATGTCTGTTCTCACTTTGCACAGTTATTATTAAACCCTTTTTACTATAAATTGGGAAAAGGTTTGTAGAGAACATTAGTTTGGGATAAAATAATTCATACATACATTGTTTTATCTCAATGATTGTAATTCGCTCCAGGTAGCTTTACGTGTCCCACTTCCTCCCTGTGTTAGTCTAGGGAGACTAGACAAACAAATTCATAGACAGTGTATAAGAGTGTATAAGAGAGAGCTTTATATACAAGAGCAATTGAATATTGAGAAAACATCCCAGCCCAGTCCAGATCATGTCCCTAAGTCCAATATTAGCCCATATGTCAGATACCAATCTATAAGTCCTCTACAGACTCACGCAACACATGCAATGATGCCAAATGCAGGAAGATCATGGGCCAGTGGGTGGAAAGTCTTATGAATCCAGTGGTTATAGAAACAACTCAGTGCTGGTGTGGGTCTCCATGTGGCTCCTCCAGCTCCAGGACTCTGACTGCATCAACGTAGGCCCATCAGGCTTGTTGTCAGTAATGGCTTGCAGGGAGTATGTATCATGCCTCCAGTGGGCTATTTATCTCCTTAGTGCCTCCAAATGAGGTCATCAGCCTGTGATCTGATTGACAGGTTAACTCCACCCCTTCACTCTTAAGTCTCAAATTGACACCAGTCTATGCTTTGCTTCTTGCTTCCATTCATCCTTCTTTCCAGACTTCCCATTCTGTTCTTCAGGGTAAATGCTGCCCTTTTGATATCAATGGTTGATTATTATGAGGGGTTCATATCTGATTAGTGTTTCTGTTCCACACTTTTCCATTTTACTTTTAAAAATCAACTTTCTACAAACAAAAATTGTATTTTTTTAAAAGCTGATTCACACAAATATTTGAAAATTAAATTTAGTCTTATATAGTGGGGGAATTGAAGATAGTAAAATGTAACTAAGAAAATTAAGGATTTGTTTTTAAAAGAATATTATGTGTTAGTCTAATTATTTCCTTTGCTCAGATAGTATTCATATTCATCACACTTGTTTTAAGCCATGAAAAATGAAGGTTCCTTTGAATGACTACAGCAATTAAGTAAAGAAAAATAATTTTCTTTAAATTCCTTCAAATCCTTCTTAATATCATCTTGATTTTACTACTTCATTGAGTATTTAATGGAAATGACCAATATTGTATGAGAGCTTCCTATCTCCCAGCCGGTCTTTGAAATGGCTTTAAATGGTTTTCAATGTATTACATAAAATATTTCACAAAAGCTTCATGATATTGTTACTATGAGATGTACTACTAATAAAATGGTTATTTTATATATAATAATAGGGATGGATCCCTATTGGTATAGTGGGATAGTGATTAAAGCACTTGGCTACAACCTGAAAGATTGGTGGTTTGAATCAACTAGCCATTGCCCTAGAGAAATATGTGTCAGCCTGCTTCTGTAAAGATTTCTCACTGCCATCAAGTTGATGCCGACTCATACCGACCCTATTGGACAGGATAGATCTGTTCCTATGGGTTTCTGAGACTGCAAGTCTTTCTTCTGGGAGTAGAAAATCCCCCATCTTTCCCCGGAGAAGCAGCTGATGATTTCCCATTGTTGACCTTGCAGTTCGCAGCCCCACGGGGAAACAGCACTATCGGAGTGCCTAGGGAAACACTGTTGGGCAGTTCTCCTTTGGTCTCATAGGATCGCTGTGGACTATGACTTGAACTCAACCAGGTGCCAGTGATTTATGCGCTTTGTTATTGTTATGATGCATAAAAAGAAACTGGATTATTCAATGCCAAATAAAAGATAATACTTATGTGACCTTTCAATTTAAAATTTTTGTAAGAAAAATATATCAGAACAACATTGTACTAAATTAAAAGTTGTTCATTTTTCCTTCCTAAATCCAATCAGCTATATATTTGTATAATAATGTTACTGTTTGAGAAATTACTCATTTCCAGTTTGCAGTATATTCTTGAATTCTCTATATGGTAGACAAAAGTAAATTTCTCTAGGTAAGGTTCATACAAAACCTGACCAGTGGATTTGTAAGGAAATATTAAAACAACAACAACAACAACAAAAACCCTGTAATGAAGCTAGGGGACAGGGGGTTGAGGTGGGGGAAATGTCAATCCGGAATGTGCATCAGAGATGTTCTGACTGAAAGGAAGTAACCTATATCCATTGGAGGCAGGCTGTCTAGAGCAAGCAGAATCCTTAGGTAGGTGTGTTAGTTTGGGTAAACTAAAGAAACAAATCCACAGAAATATATATGTATATATAATATATATGAGAGTTTTATATAAAGGGTAAGTGTACATTAAGAAAGCATCCAAACCCAGTGCTGTCCAAGCCCATAATTCCAACATTAGCCCCTATATCCAACACCAATTTACAAAGTCCTCCTAAATCTCACAATACACACACAATGATGCTGCGTGCAGGAGGAAAACCAATTCATTTAAGCATCTCAGTGCTGGCAGGAGTCTCCACGAGGCTGCTCCAGCACCCAGGGTTGCATCAGGGTAGGTCCATGTGGCTTCTCCTCAGGGATATCTCAGAGGAAGTCAGCCTTGCCAGCTGAAACAGGGAACTGCTAAGGCAGCTGCACCCTGGTTCAACCATCAGAGAGCAAGATACCCTAGAACTAGGAAGGTGAGGCTCACTGAGCCATTTATCTCTCCACCCTTCAATTAATCCCACATGTGTTTATCGGCCAGGTTGGCACAATAAACCTTTACTATCTCAGTAGGGATGCTCACTTCAGCTCAGGATAGATTTTGGAGAGGTTCTCCAATAGAAGTTATTTCTAAGCAACATGTCTAGCTGGAAGAATGACTTCTGCTCTACTGAGGGGCAGGAACACAGGAATGTGTGACACTGTAGACAACAGAAAAGCAAAATAAACTGAGAGACCCCAAAAACCAGATGACTCTCATAGTTCACTCAGTACCGAGCCCAGTGATACAGAGAAAAGTGCAGCGATAAAATATTGCAGCGAAATCTCAGCAGAAAAGAAAATGTTAAAGATATTAACACAGAAAGATAGAAGAATAGATAAGGAGACAACCTCAGTTCTTCTTAGGAACCAGAAAAATATATTGACGTGTCTTCCAAAAACTCAAAACCAGACACACTGCCATCCAGTTCATTCCGATTCATAGCGACCCTTTAGGATGGGGTAGAATTGTCTCTGTGGGTTTCTGAGACTGTACATCTTTACTGAAGAGGGAAACTTCATCTTTCTACTGGGGTTTCAAACTACTGACCTTGCAATTTGCAGCTTGCCGAGCACCCCACTACACCACCAGGCTTCTGTCCATCTTAAAGAGCGTGTGAACTGATAGGAACCTTGATACTGAAGCAGCAGGAAACTGATTTGCATCCAAAGCTTTCTACATACAGGAACTGACTGCTTAACATACTTTGAAGGAGATGAAACAAAGAGTTTTGGTGACTAATCTGTTTAAGAATCAATCAGAGCTCGCTCCCTATCCTATTCCCTACTCCAAAAACAAGCAGCCCCACCCCACCTCCATCCTCCTCCACTTTAGAAAGAAGAGGGTGACTTTGCAGGGAGGAGAATAAGCAGAATAATTATTTTTGAAATGTTAAAAGATACTTTTATTGGACTAGATGATACCAGAATTGGTTAAGGAGGCTGTGCCACCATTTAGCAAGTGCAGAAAGGCCACAGTGTCTCCCACTAAACCCTCTTCTCACATCTAGCTCTCTGAAAACTGACTCTCCAGCCTTCACTCTGCCGACGGGATACTGGGTGAACTGTCATTCTGAGAAGTCTGACCAACCCAGCGAAAGAACTGTAAAAGTCCCTCCATCTAAATAGTTCAAGCATGTCATTCCACAATGTAGCTCATATTTTAAAAGACCACTTAGTGTTCTGGTAGCCCAGAGCTGTTCATGTCAGAAGACAGTCAAGTAAGAACACACTCTTGTTTAAATCTTCCCACTTGAATAAGGAGGGAAAAAATGTTTCCTGCACAAAGCATAGCCCATGCTAAAGGGAATATAAACTATAGTACTATTAATATCTCAGAGAGAGAAGAGAATATAAATAGAGTATTAACTATGAAATTAAAAAGAGTTGCTTCAAAATCAACAGAATTCTTCGAAATTAAAATATAAGAGGTGGGGGAGAGGGGAGAAAAATCTGCACAAAATTGTCCCAAGGCAAGGCTGCCCAAGTGCACTGAGCAGCTCTATGAAATAGAGGTCTCAGGTCAGGAAATTAAACGAAGAGCCCCAGAATGTCCCCAGTCAAGCACGAGTATAATACTTGAGTAAACAAGAAAAATATTGTTTCTACCATCTTGAACGTTTCCATTCTGAAGGTGGGGAGCGGAGGGGTGGAAAACAGAAGCTATTACAATGATCCACACATAACCACACATCCCACACATCCTCCCCGCCCCTGAGAGAACAACAGAAACTGTGGGAGAAGGGAGACAGCTGTCTGTAAAATATAAAATAATAAAATTTGTAATTTATCAAGGGTCACGAGAGTGGGGAGACAGGAAAAAAGAGCTGATACTGAGGCAATAGAAAAAAAAAAGAAAGAAAGTTTCCATTCCAGACCAAGCAATCAATGAAATGTAAGGTAGAATAAATATATTTTTACGTAAACAGTAGCTAGAGAATTTGTCACTATGGACTTTTCCTTGTGAAGGTAGCAGTAATAGCACTTAACAAAATGAGAAAGAATTAGGTACAGGATACTGAAAGCAGAAACCCACCACAGGAGAGCGTCACTGTGAATTTCCAAGGTAATGGCTCAAAGAGATCCAGAGTGGAAGCTATGCAGTCATCCTGGAATGGAATCAACCATCCCAGATGATGGAATCAGATGATGGATCGACATCCCAAGATGTCGATCTCCAGAAAGATAAACCAGGTGAAACACCTTATGCCCCTGAAGGAAAGGAAAAGTTATCTGGGGTTAAATTAGTGGATATTAAAAACAACAACAACAACAACAACAACAAAGGTAACTATTTGCTCTAGGACAAATAAAATCAGATCAGAAGGGGAAATTCAAGTGTACTGCTTGAGTGAAACTGAGAACAGTGTTTCCATCTCCCCGGTGGCAGAGTGGGCTACCCATCACACTGCGAGCTGCAAGACTAGCCCTTTAAGCTCACCAGCCACTCTGAAGGGGAAACTTTCTGCTCCCATAAAGATTTAACTTCCACAAACCCAAAGAGGCAGTTCTCCTCTGCCTTATAGGGCCACTATAACTTGGAATTGTTCAAAGGCAAGTGCGTTTGGGGTTTGGTTGAAGAAAGGGAAACTGAAAGAACTCATTACAGAGGTGTGATTACAGACGGAGGGAAGTGGGGAACATATGTGCTAGGGGAAGAAAATGGAAATTATTGCATTCTTCTATTTTCTCATGATAAGTCTATAGCTACAGCTAAAAGCATTTTAATCAAGAAAATAATAAAACATGCCTTTTACAGAAATGGAGGTAAAAATATACTAACATCTAAATGTATTGACCTCTGAGATTGAATAAGATGATATGGAGGAGATGGACGAATTATTTTATTTTGTAGGATACCTTGTGCTCAACTCTTTAGTATATATGCATGAATAACTGTATAAAAACTTCTATTAGACTAATAAATAAGGGGAAAATAAAATGACAATTGTGCCAGTCATAAAGATGGGGCCAAATGATAAAGCTGACTTGATTGTACCATTTTGTTCTCTTGGAAATGACTTCAGTTAAACATCTTCAAGGCAGCTCTGAGCAACATTGGAAAAGCTTTTATTTGGATGCTTTCGTTAAATGTATCCTGTTAACCTCCTAAAATGGCAATTGAAATGAGCTTTAGACTTCTATTCCTGTAATCCTAAATGCCAACATTTTTTTCTTTGTAGACAATATTGGAAAACATATACTTCGATGTATGATTAACCTACCAATGAGGTGGCTTATATGAAAAAATAAAATATCATACGGTAAAGATGTCAGAGCTGCAGATCTCATTAATTCAGTTTTTTTTCCATATTCTACCTAGGCGAAGGTGAAGTTTACCTTTGAATGCCTAAGAAGAAATGAATATTGTAAGCATCAATATAAGACTATCTTCATCATTTATTTAAAAGGAACTGAAGATTGATGTGCATCATGTGTTGTTTAATATAGATACTTTTTATAACACATGTTTTTGTTCATGTAATGTTTGTTAAATATATATTTTGTCCAGGCATTTTAAGATGTATTTGGGAAAGCAAAGCTGGAAATACATAGGATTTGTTTCCAAGTTCATTAAAAAAGGGGGAGTGGCTCTTAGAAGAATTGCAAAATGCACTAGTAACCCAAGACTGTAAATCTAGACTTTCACACAGTGAATTTCATGTGAGTTAAACTTGAAGGATAATTAAAATAGAAGTGAAGTTTAAGGAAGTCCAAGCAGAACCAGTGACGTGACCAGTGGTAAAACATCACAGAAAAGCATGTGTTCCGGGAAAAGTCAACATTTCAGGATTGCAAAACATTGAGAGATGAGCTTAGAAAGAAAGGACAGCAGATTCCTGCCCCACTTCCCCTTAATTGCTGCTATTTTAGTGAAGGCAAAGAGATACTATCGATAGCTATTATTATTATTATTATTGATGAGTGAATGTTAGAATGAACTTGCTATGCCTATTTAGTCATGATACTCTCATGCTTGAAAAGTTTAATAATGGGGAAATGGAGACAATATTAAAGTTGTGAAGTCTACAATGAAAGGCTGAGCAAAGAAAGGACTTGAAAATGTGACTGTAAACACTCATGAGAAAATGTTTCAGTCCAATAAAGAAATGCAAAATGGCATCCATAGCTCTGTAAAGACCTAGAGAGAGAAAGGAAAGATTACAGGTAACAAGTGTGGTTATTGTGTTTTCAAAACTTAGAGAATTTCACTTTTCTTTGAATCAGTTTCTCATTTTCTGATTCAAAATAGCCAATACCAACAAAACATAATAAAGGCTTCAATTTAGGCAGTCACCAAATAGAAAAGCAAAGGAAAGAAGACAAGAAAGATGTAAGTAACTGGCTATGCATTGGATGTGTGGAGGATTATGCCCATTGACCCAGAAAGGACGGAGATCTGCAAAAAAGAAGTGATTAGTAGGCATGATTCTCACACCTATGGTATTATAGTTGATTGACTACTTCATTAAGTAGAATGATTTAACATTACTTATGAATTGCATTAATGAAGAACATTTGTATTAAAATGACAGGCTGGGTAAGTCTATTGGGCCACAAGCCCATCTTGAATATCTAGTTCTGATCTGCCTTATTTTTTAAATTACGTATTCATCACATACTAAACATGTCCTGGTCCAGATGATGGTGATATAGAAGAACAAATTGAGGAGCACAAAAGTACTGCTTGGAGACAAATATTGACTATACTCTATATTGTATTGACTTTACTTTCCCCATAAAACTTTTTTTAAAATGTGAAAGCTGGAAGCTGTGGAAGACAGAAAAGTATCAGAAAAGAAAAATTCAAATATTTTCCAGTTAAACAAGCTATTGATAGGTGGTAAGACTGCACCCTGTCAGAGGCAGAGCAACTGTGAGACCGGGGCAAAATGGCTTTCCACTGGGTTCTGGATTTCATAGGTTACTCTGTATCTAGAGTAGACACACACAACATGAGTGGCTTCAAAAGACTTGTGAAAAAATGGAATTAAAAGATCATGGACTTTTCCCATGCATTTTTGAAATCTATATGTAGATGTATGCACACATGTCTACACAAATATATGTGTATTTGTTGTTGTTAGGTGCCATTGAGTTACTTCCAATTCACAGTGAACTGACTGCCGCAGAAGCAAGCACTTCTTCCCCATATTATGAGATCTTCACAATCGTTGCTGTGTTTGAGCACATTGTTTTCTGTTGCTTTGTCTGAGCCTATTGTTAGAGCCACTGTGCTGGGGGTCTTCCTTTGTTTTACTGGCCATCTGCCAAGCATGAAATCCTTTGCCGGTGGCAAGTCCCTCCAGATAACATGGCCAGAGGACAAGGGACAAAGTCTCTTCCTGCTGGCTCTTCCGAGGAGCATTCGGATTGACGGATTTGTTCATTCTGCTGGTAGTCCAAGACATGCATAGCCCTCTGGCACAACCACAGTTCAAATACAGCGATTGTCCTTCAGTCTTCTTTATCCACTGCCAAGTTTTCATATGATTCGGAGGCTTGGGTCAGGGCACCTCAGCCCTCAATCTTACATCTATATTTTTTAGCATATTAAATCAGTCGGCCGCAAGACTATCTAGTGCAATATAACCTTTGATTTATTGAAAGCTTTCCCCATAGATGTTGATTGTGGATCCAAGCAAATCAAAATCCACGACAATTTCATATTTTCATCATTTATTGTTATGTTGCATATTGCTCTGGTTGTGAGGACTTCTGTGCTATTTCTGTGAAGGTACAATCCTTCATCAGTAAGTGCTTCAAATCCTCTTCATTTTAAACATGCGTGTTGTGTCATTTACATTACAGGTTATTAATGTAATAATTCTCCCATTCTTTAATTCCATTCTTATGCCATATTATTCTTCGTGTGGTCAAGGTTCTCTGGGTATTTGTTTCTCAGCATACAAATTAAATAAGTGTGGAGAAAGGATGCATCCCCTTATGCACACCTTCTTCTTTTTAAAACCTGATGTATTTAGTCCCTTGTTCTTTTCAAACAACTGCCTCTTGGTCAACATACAGGTTTCACATGAGTATGATTAAGGATCCTCAGATGCCCGTTATTTACAAGGTGATACATAATTTAGTATGACACACCGTGGAATCCCTTTTCATAGTCAATAAAACACAAGCAAACCTATTGTTATTCTCTCCTTTCACCCAAGATCCATACGACATAAACCATGGTACTGCATGTTCCACATCCTCTTCCTAATCCAGCTCGAGATTCTGGTAGTCCCAGTTGATGCATTATGGAACTGATTTAAAATTTTTCTTCATCATAATTTTGCTTGAATGTAGAATTAGTAATATTGTTCAGAAATTCTGTCAGATCACCTATCACTAACATCGGCACACATATAGAACTTTCTAGTGATTTGTCCAGGTAGCTCTTTTTAAAATCCCTGGGCATAGCTGAGTGAGGGCTTCTAGCATTGCATCCATTTGTTGAAATATCTAAGTTAGTCATGGTAGACTAGAGAAACAAAATTCATAGATACTCGTATTTTATAAAAGAGAGTTTTATATCAAGGGTAAGTGTACATTGAGAAAGCATCCCAACCCAGTGCTGTCCACGCCCATAAGACCAACATTAGCCCATATGTCCAATACTGATCTACAAAGTCCTCCTCCATCTCACAAAACACATGCAATAACACCAAATTCAGGAGGAAAGCAGCATCAGTGAATGTCTAAGCATCTCAGCGCTGGCAGGGGTCCCCACACAACTGCTCCAACACCCAGGGTTGCATCAGGCTGGGTCCATGTGGCTTCTCTTCAGGAATGTCTTGCAGGAAGTGAGCCTTGCCAGCTGAAGCAGGGAACTAGCTAAGGCAGCTGCACCCTGGTCCAACCATCAGAAAACAAGAGAAAAAGACAAGGTTCCCAAGCTATTTATCTCTCCATCCTTCAATTCATCCCTCATGTGTTCATTAGCCAGGTTGGCACAATAAATCTAACTATCACGGTATCTGAGTTCTTTCTTTCTTTATTCCTAGAGCTTTGATTTTTGTCAAAGCCTACAATGAAGCTTGGCTTCTTTCTTTAGTACCATTTGTTCTTGTCCATGTGCTACCTCCTTACTGAATTTGGATATAGTGAATCTGTGTCTTCTTTCTACCTTCTTTATATGCCATTCATTTTTTTACTCATAGAATGCTTCAAAATTGTGACTGAAGGCTTGATGTTTTTTCCCTCCAGTTATTTCACCTTGAAATATTTTCTTCCCTTTGCATTTCTAACTCCAATTCTTCACACATTTCATAATTGTCTTTATTTTCTTGAGCCACGTTTTCCAAATCTTCTATTCAGCTCACCATTTCTTACATAAACTTTAGGGACTTTGTCTTCAAAAGCAAGTTTGAAAGTCTGCTGTGATATCCATTTTGGTTTTTCCTTTCTTTTCTACATTTTAATAACAGCTTGCTTTCTTCCTGTATTGGGTTCCTTATGTAATTCCCACAATATTTCTGTCTTCAGTCTTTAGTGTTCACTGTATCAAATCTATTCTTGCTTAGGGTCTTTAAATTCAAGTGGGATGTACTCAAGGAGGTATTTTTCCTCTCTTGGACTTAATTTATTTCTCTTCCGCTGCTACTTGAACTCCTCAATGAGCAGTTGATGATTTGTGCCACAGGCCGCCATGGGTCTAACTTGATTGAGGGCATTAAGTGACTCAGCATCTCAGCCTACAGGTGTGGGTAACGGCTCAGCATCTCAGCCCACAGGTGTGGTTAATTCAGTTCCTGTTCATTGTATCCCGCAAGGTCCATGTGGTCAGTTGCTTTTTGTATTGTTTTAAAAATGGGTTTTTTCCTATGAATTTACTGTTGGTCTTGCAAAATTCTATGATCTGATTTCTCATGTCTTCACTATCACCAAGGCCATTCATTGAGACTTCATCTTTGTTTCCAAGTTTTACATTCAAATCACCAGTAATTATCATTACACCTTAGTTGTGGTTTTAATTGCTTTCATTCTGAAGAAGTGGGTAAACGTCTTTAAGTTCTTTATTTTTGTGATTAAATGGTTGGTATGTAAAATTAAATAATAGCAGTACGAGTTGGTCTTCCTGTGTGCATATAGATATGATCCTAGCATTGACAGCATTGTATTTCAGGACAGATTTTGAAATGTTCTTTTTGATGAATGCTATGCTGTTTCTCTTCAAATTTTGTCATTCCTTAAATAGCAAGCCATATAATTTTCTGATTCAAAGTAGTCAATACCAGTCCATTTCAACTCCCTAAAACCTAGAGTATCTGATCAATATTCCATTTCATTTTGGAAATTTTCCCAAGGATCATACTTTGTACATTTCACATTCTGATTATAAAAGTATATTTGTAGCCATTTCTCCCTATTTTGCATCACGCCACTTCTGTAAATGAATGTCCTGAAAGCGTTGCTCCATTTACATCACTAAGGTCAACTCTATTGCAATGAGACAACTGTGCTCCAGTAGTAAGTCCAGTATGTTCCAACCTGAGGGACTTACCTCTCAGCTTTCTATCAGACCATGTTCCGTTGCTGTCCATGAGTTATTTGCTGGCCAGTTTTCTCTGAAGTATGTTGCCAAGACTTTTATTCCTAATCTTATTTACACTAAATGCCCTGCTGAAAACTGTCTACGGTGACTGGTATTTGAAATATAGGTGACATAGTTGTCAGCCTCATCGAAATATATGTTGCCATTTTATGGCAAAGTAACAAATTTCAGAGAAGTGGTGGATATACACAGACATAGACACGTATGTGCGTTGTGTGTATGTGTACATATGTACACACACGTGCATGCATATATTTACCAGAAAACCAAGCCCATTGCTACGGATTTGATTCTGGATCATTGCCCTCTTACAGGACAGAACAAAGTTGCTGCTTTGGGTTTCTAAGACTTTACATCACGTGGGGAGCAGACAGCCTCCGCTTTCCGATTCAGAGCTGTTGGTGGGTTCTAAGCACTGACCTGTGGTTAGAGCTCAGTAGGTAGCCCACTATGCCACCAGGCCTAGATATAGTACATTGTTTTAAGACTTTGGGATGCAAAATGTTAAGGAACAACTTCATTGTTACTACTGTGAACTTCTTGCTGTCTGTTTTCTTTTTCAAAACACTCTCCTTTCTTTATCCCACAGGGCTCTACGAAACCTTTCTAACCAATGATGAACCACAGTGCTGTGATGTCAGGAGAGAAGAGCACTCAAATAGCCTATCCAAAGGGACAGTGGAGAAAAGTGACTCCTGCCATAGGACATCGCTCACAGCATCGTCAGCAACACGATTGTGCAACAGCAGACTCAAACTCTGTGTCCTTGTACTAATTCTCTTACATACAGTACTCACAGCCTCCGCAGCGCAGAATGCAACGGAACTGAGCTTCGGAGGCATCAATGCACTGGACGAAAACTCCACCAATGAGGACTAGCGGAAGGATGACACGTCATCAGAGAAGCAACTGGCCCACCAGGAAAAATGAAGCTGCTGTCAAACGTAACAGAAACTGGGTGCTTTTACCCTTTAACGACTTCTTGCAAGGCCTTTAGGGTAAAATTTCAAAAGATGGGCCTGAATCCAAACAAGGACACAAACACAGCTTTTTTTTGACTAAAAGGCTGTAAAGTGACTTAAATTTCTCACACCATTTTATACACTGTGTTTTAATGTTTGGAGGTTTTATTTGCTTTTGTTTTGTTTATTTGTTTGTTTATTTTTTTGCACTTGTTAATACAGGATTTGTTTTGGGGGATGGTTTCTCAGAGGTACACTAAGTCTTTTCACTGTCTCTATTTCAATATTTCTAGTCATCGTGTATGTTCATCAGATAGTTCTGTCTTCTATGTCCTGTCAGTTTCTATTAGAGGAATGATCGCTATGACCCCGTGGTATAGCAAAAAACAACAACAAAAAAATAATTTAAAATTTTAAAAAGACAAAAAAAACAGAAAACAAGAAAAATTACCAAAAAAATATCCCTTACTCTCTTCTCTCCAAGGAATCCACACCCTTCCAGGCCCCGCCCTCCTCTGCTCCCCTTCTCATCCCCGTAAGCAGACAACAACCCACTTGCTTCTGTCTGTGTAACCACAGTGAACGGGTGTGCATACCCAGGTGGGCTCCTGAGCCGCTGCTGCACAAACCCACAACCGAGCAGAACCAAGAGGGCCCGACAGGGGGCTCCCTTTTAGCTGAACAGCAAGAGCTCTCCATCGTAGAGGGAATCAGACAGGTATCGTTTTTTTCTGTTGAAATGAAGATAAAGGGAAAAGAAAAAATATATATCTTGAACTCTGTTTCTCCAGTCCCCATTTCCAAGATGTCCAGTCCACTCGCTCCGGTCAGGTGATGAGTAGCAGTCAGCTGGACCAAGAATGTAAAGAGGTAGGTAGACGTAGAAAGCCCGGCCTTGGGAGGCTGGAGGCTGGCTGGCTCTCATTGTGATTCCAGTCCTGCTGCAATAATTTGACACGACCCCACGCTGGCCATGTTAGTGGGAGCAGAGTCTGAGGAATCAATCTGGACTTCTTCTTCTTCTTCCTCTTCTTCTTCTTCTTTTGGTGTGGAAGAGATACTAGAAATGCTCACACAGCTGCAGTACGCAAAATATATACACTTTTACCCCAGTATTTCCCCCGATATTGTTTAAATTCACTTCAGGTATACAATGTATGCGATTATGCATTATCACAACGGAACAACTTCTTTTAAAAATAAATAGGTCAGCCATTTTTTGTGAAAGTGCAAAATCTGTAGCATCCTGACATATCCTAGGTAATTAGGAAAAGAGGAGGAATCGGATTGCCTGGTTCGCATTTATTTATTTATTTTGTGTGTGGGAACATTTCACTTGCTGAGTGTATATGAATTTGCTTTCTTCAAAGGATTTTTATGAGTTTACAGTAGAATCAGTGGAAGGAAGAGTTCAATAAGGGCTGTTTTTAAAAAAACAAACAAAAACAAAATATGATTAACAAACACTTTACATTCCTTCCTATTCTCAAACTACACTTGGGAAGTGCACTTCAGATATGTTTGCTGTGTAGCTGGGAGATGAAGGAAAATTCTAGAAAAGGTCCTCTTAGCGAACAAAATTTAGTTGCTAACTTTATAGCTATGAAATTCCCCCAAGCATTTGTTTTTGTTCAAAGAGACTTTAACCTCTGCATCATACTTAACCCTGCGACATGCGTACAGTATGCATATTTTGTTTTGGATAAAAAAATTGTTTTGTTCCAGTCTGTTAAGAATATTCAAAAATAATAAAGGTATTGCTTAATAAAATTGCTAGAATGGTTTAGCAGTACATGCCTAAATATTTTACTAGATTCTTTGTTTTAAGAGTGTTTTTATTGAGACTTAAAAATCTTAAAATGATCTGTGCAAATACAAAAAAAATACCCCAAATGCAAAATGTTCCAGTTTTTGTTCCTTTAAAGAAAAACGTTGAATACAAATGCAAATGCATCCGCGTGTGTACACAGACACCGGTATTTTCGTTATTGGGAAAAAATGGTGCTTTTTTGAAGGTGTGCGTGGGCTGAGGAATGGTTCGTGAGGACATATCAACCGCATTGAGATGATGCAACTCTTTAGACTTGTAGAAATGAGCGTTTTCAAAGCCGGAAGTACTGGTGGAATGCAGAGTTCAATGGCGGTGAGCATTTCAAAGCCATCCCCGCGGATGGCAGCTCAGGAGGCATGCCTAAGTGCGCTCAATAGGCCAGCCCTTGCTCAACTGCTCTCTGAACTTCTTGAAGCACCCGTACACACCAGATGGACAAAGTTTGCTGTAATCTCTCTCCAGCTCTGCTGTGGGAAGACCAGATAATGATCCATTTCCTTATGGGTCCTCACATTTCTTTGTTCATCCCATTGGCATTTATTTCCATCCTTTGAGGAAAACAATACATCAGCACAGATGTGATGGCTTAGCCAATTTCCTTTTACTGGTATGACAACAAGTTTCTATTTCTAAACACTGGGAAGTGATGAAAACAGCATCACTGGGAAACCAAAATAGTCTTTCATTTCCCTGAGTATCTTTTGACCACTGGTTAAGGCATCGACATGTCCCGCATCCCTGTGTTTTAGGGGTTCAAGTGGATGGTAGCTTAAAGAGGGAAAGCAAAAAGAACCAAGATAATTTCAGACGTTGAAAAAACCAATGCAGCACGATTTGCAAATATAAAGTCATGAATAAGATGAGGAAGAGTAATAGGAAGAAAGGAGGAGTCCTTTCCTTCCAACAAATCAGCCAGCTTTGGTACTGTCTGCAAGTTTTCCATATAGTTTCTTGCCTTGTTCATTTACATTAATTTATACTTATTAAATGAGAATAATATCAACACCTGATATTTACTGGTATCCATGTGTAACAGCTCCCTCCTCCACTCCAACCCCCCCCCACACACCATTTCCATTGATGCATGAAGTGAGGCTGTTTATCCTGTTGGCAGCTAAAGAGTCCAAATAGGCAGTGAAATCCTGATAAAGTTAAGAAAGAATCAGAGATGGTGCACAGTTCACTGCATCCACTTATCATTTCTACTAATGTTTCCTGGCACAAACTTGATCATGCATGATGTTGTGCATGTGTTAATTTTGACAGAATTAATTCAGGCCCTGCTCCTTTCCAATCAACATCGTACTCCATGTTTTAGAGTGAGCATCGATTGCATACTTGATAATGAACTGTGATTAAATCTATTACTTCTGCAAGCAAGATGAAAGCCACGTAAATAATATGCATTTCACAATTGTATGGGACAGGCATTCTCTTTGTTTCATATTGTGTTATTTTCTGCAGAGGAGAAATTCCAGTTCTGGAATATGCTAATACTGTCAAGCCATATGCTAAAAATATAGCTAAAGTTGTGCTGTTTCTTATTGAAGTTTCATTTGGTCATACATTTTGTTTTATTTAATTATAAGGAAATTATTCTTCCTCTCCTCCATAATATAGTCAGTGAACATTGTCTTCTAAATGACATCATTAGCTAAAAATAATTTAATTTATTACCAATGAACTGAAAAGTAGCAGAGCAAATAGTGCTTAAAATTAAAGAAGACAGGCAAGTAGACAGAAAGCACAGGGAGCGAGGGCAGCAGGGAGGGAAGGAGGGAGGACTGGGGGAAGGGAAGAAAGAAGGAAGAAAAAGGAAGGACTTAGAAGAGAGGGAGGGAGGAAGAAGGAAAGAGAGAAATCATTTTTTATATGAATGCTTAAATGTAACAGTTTGCCAGGGGTAATGGTGGAGGAGAAAAATGTACCATATATGCTTGTGCATAAGCCATTTTTCAGCATTTTAAAGCAATTTTTGTGGTTAAGTTAGGTGCCTCGCCTGATACTTGGGTCAGCTTATACTCGAGTATATACAGTAGTTGGAATTCATATCCATTTGCCAAATACCTGCATTAGAAGACTATATGTGATAACTTGACATGACGTCATTGAAATATTGATCAAGCTGAGGCACCATTTTAATTTTTCCTATGAAATAAATTTGTAATGTTCTTACGACTGAAGGTGTTGCCTCAGAATGCTAAAATCACAGGGCTTGCTTGCTTTTATTGGAACTGCAGACAGGTATTATATTATGTATGCATGTATTTGTATATATAAAGCGAAAAGAATATATAGCCATTGACATTTCATATGCATAGAGATCATTTGCAAATAAAGCTTTACCAACCAAATTATTTAGTCCATAATAACAAACCGAGTTGCTATTACGAATGATCCCTATTTATTTGAACAGCATGTTCTTTGGGGAAAACAAAAACACCTACTTTGCTATGGAAAAGAGACCAGCAAAGTATCTCCATTAATGAACAACAATTTCTAACTCAGTAAAACCTTTTAGCATCTGTCAAGAGCTAATGATGTTCAGGGGGCAAAAAACGAATAGGTTACGAATAGGCATTAGACAAAGCTGCATCAACAACACTCAATTGAGGAAAGTGAGCTCAGTTTAAAGCAGCATCTCCATGATACTTATACAAAGTATCCAGTTCTATTACAGATTTTATAAATTCCTCAAGTAATGATAAAATATATAATCAATTCTCTCAAATGAAACAAAATTTTAGGCATGTGTTCTTCGATCTGTGGATACAGCGGACTCTGCTTACCTGACCAGTATGTTCACATAAAAGTTGAAAATGAATCATCTAGAGATTATTCCCATGGCCACAAAGGTTGGAAATCATAAGATAAAAATCAAACTATGCCTTAGGCTTTCAAATTTCATAGTTTTTCTCTGGGATTCAATTGGATACTTAGATTTTGAACATACTCTGGGAACATAATTTATTTTCTTTAAGAGTCCAAAATGTTCATAATAAAGCACTAAGTTTTAAATGAAAAGCAGCAAAAATAGAAACTACCTTCCAAAGCTAGTATAGGTATAGCATGTAGTATGGCTGTCCATATTTCATTTTGTTTCACTCTGCTGCCAATTAAAAAAAAAACCTCTTGGAAGTTAAAGGAAAGATAATCAGAGGAGTTTTTTTGCTTTTTGTTTTTAATGTATACCTAAGAAGTGGCCGTGCTGTATAGGTTTTAATTGAATTTTCACCATCAGGACCAGGATCTTGGCATAAAAGCAGTAGGTTGAGCCCTAAAATTGGTACCTGTTGTCATGGGTATGATTTAATTATGTGAACAAGAGGCTTTATGAGGTTAAGAAAAATACCACAGAGACTACCTGAGGCTTAAATGATATAAATAATGCAGAGAATTGGTTCCAAAATAAGTCATGTACCTAATTTATTTTCATGATTATTATTAATATTTTTACATCAATATCTTTTTTAATCTGACCTTCATCTGTCTTTAGGGATTGGAAACACTACATATAAACCTACCACTATATTGTAACATTGCACATAATCTACATAGATGTGCTGAAACTAGCAAAGTGTGGTCCATGATAATTTGAATATGTGGTAAATCAGGGACTACCTGCAGAGACCATAACCCAATAGCAATAAGTTATAATGATTACTCATCTATGAAGTGAAACTGTATTTACTGACTAATAGAGACTGCTGCTGAAAACCTTTCAGGGTTGCAAATTGCACTGATTTAACTCTTAATTATACGTTTTTAGAAGCACTCACATTTTAAATGTAGAATGTTTTCTCAGTGAAATTGGAAAGAGCTGATAGACATTACTGTTTTAAATTGAGTTTTCATGACTTTTCATGTAAGCAACTTTGGTTTCTACGTTTCTCTCCCATCAAATGCTGATGAAGAGCAGAGGTAGTTTCACGTACAAGAATAAATTTACCTAGAATGTAATGATGCAGCCTCAAGGTGTTTTTGATAGCACTCATAGTTTTTTTAACGTAAGTCATTTGATCGTGTAAGCAAAAAATATGGTCATAAATTTGAACTTATTAAGAATGAATATATTCGCTGAATCAATGCCTCTCATCTTAACAGTAATATTATAGTTTCCATAAAGTAAAGTCACAGTGAAATAAGTTAGGATGTCTCAGGCTTTCTTAATGAAGCTGAGGTAAATGAATTAAGCAGGCTTCTTGATCAATGGATCTTACTTCATGAATGCAGTTCTCTCTTCCCAGTCCACCTACATATCACTTATTAAGTATTCTAACATATTTGCATATATTTTGACCTACTCTTTTTATCTGTTTATAACTAATATCTTCAGAAACATTCAAAGTCCCAGTGTTTATTTGTTGGGAGTCAGTCCATGGATTTATAAACAGATCTCTCTTCAGAGATGAAGAATCAACCCCATTTCAGTGCACCACCAGCTGCTTCAAGACACCCACTGTCTCTTCTGATTAACTGGAAGACGATTTGATGGATTAGCAAATTCCATCCTATGTCAAGTTCCCACCTACCATTGCACTATAACATAGATAACCTATACAGAGCTTTATTTCTATTCCATAATGCATGTTTTCATGTTTGCCCTGAAACCCAATGGCCTCCATTTTCACTTTACTTAGATTTGTTGATGATGTGTAACATACCCAAACTAAGAACCTACATAAACACATATATATTATATTTAATTTGATTTTTCTGAATGTACTCAAAAGAGAATTCTTATGAAAATAAAAACACAGAGAAAAATACTACATCCAATATATTCTGAGACTTTGAGAAAAATGTAGAAATTAACAAGCTTTACTGCATCAATTTTTAAGGAAGAGTTTATTCCTTAAACTGAAAATTCTCAAGTCAATACAATTCAAGGAATTAAAAGGCACAGAAACTGTGCTAAAATATATTTATACTCTGTTGCTTGCTGTGTTTGATTAATCATTTAGGTGAATACTCATGCCCCATCTATGTCATTGGGCAATTGATCTAGAATGGTAAACTTAATTTTTTTTGGAAGTTTTTAAATCTACTTTGAAAAACTTTTATTTAGTTAGCTATGAAAAGTAAAGGAGTTCCATTTGACTTCTTTCTTTTGTGTCTTATTTTAATTTTTGTCCCTGCCTATACGTATTCAATGCTTAAGCACTTGGCTTTTAACTGGAAGACTGGTTGTTGGAAGCTGTCCAGTGGCTCCATGGAAGTGCTCTGCTGCCTTCAATATGACAGCGTAACCAGCCTATCCACCCACCAACTAACCAACCAACCCACCCACCGACCCACCAATCAATGAACTAACAAACCAACCCCCCTACCAACCAACCCACCCACCAACCAATCAATCAACCCACCAGCCAACCCACAAGGTAAATTCACCCTGTCACTTTGGATGACTGAGTCAAAAATCGACTCAATAGTTCATAACAGCATGTTTATATATGGTGCGAAATACAAGAACAGCCTAGTAAAGTTCATAAAATTGACTGACTAAATGGCTTATTATTTCATCAAGGAAACCAGGGGCCACTATATTAAATGAAAGACAACTGAAGTATCTTGATCCTTCAAGTTGCATATATGTCTACATTGATGATGTCTTTAAATAAACAATGTGAAGATGCAGTCATGATCATAGCTGTTGCTGAAAGCAAGTACTTAAGATTTCATTTTTAGGAAGGATCAGAAATATTTGAGGTCATTCATTTGTTTTTCTTCACCTAAAAGCATATCGTAATTATCTTACTTCAATCTAATAAGAATGAGGTCTGTTTCCAAGCATTTCCATTATTACTCAGATTTGATGAAGCATTTCTACTGCTCTATGCGAAAGTCAAGCTCACCGAAAGCATTGTGCTTAATGCAATTTCCTTTTCTCTGAAATCAAATCAAATCAGGTTTTAAATATGCAACAGGCACAGCATGATACAAAATTAAGTAATCTATATGTAATGCATTCTCCAGTAATTTCCCATAAATAGAGACTAAAATGTATACGTTTGTGTTTTATTTTATTTTATTCCCCCCTTAAGAAAACAGAACATCTTATTTAATTCATTTGGGTTTTCAGAAATTTCCTTTTGTTATAGGGTTCTGTATCTCTTCAAATTTCAAATGAAACTGCGCAGTTAGAGAGTTACAGTTAAAATTGCTTTACTCATCTCTCAGTCCAAATATGTATAAAATGAAAAACCCATGTGGTCACAAGGAGATGTAATTCCTTGCATTTACTCTGGTCTCTTTCATATCCTCTCCTCTCCACCCTCGCTGTTCATCTCAACTTCAGGAATTGATCTCACAAATATGGGCTATAGTGTTGGTAGTGCTGTTCTTAATATTGCTGTGATTTTTTAAATTGTTTTACTATATTGACTCACAATCCTTAGAATTGTGTAGGAACCAATTTAAGATATGTGATATGTGTTACATAAAATATTCTATTATTATAACAAATTTAATTCATCAACAAACCCTTTAATTTTATACTAAAATAATAAACACTAATTTATTACAATGACTTCCAAAGAAATATTGCTTGCAGGTCTGAGATTGTGAATACTACTACTATAAAAACCTCATAGGATACAGTGAAACATGCAAAGAATGAGCTTGACTTTGGAGGGTTAGATGTTTGGTTTACATATAGTCTAATCAAATATAGGGAGTATCGTTTCAATTTTTTTATTTTGAAATAGAAAAATATGCTTCAAACCAGATGGAAATGTAATTGCATTGCCCATGGTATTTAAAGAAAAGCTTGAGAAATTATGGTCTTTATGTTTTTTATACAGATCACATCTTTTTCAAGATTCACTCCCCATCCATCAAAGCTTCTGAGTTTTATGTCTATCAGAATACTTCACAAATTAGACAATTGTGTCATTTGTGTTAGCTATGCACATACATCTAAAAAAAGACTAAAGAGAAGATATTAAGCTTTTTTTCTTTAAAACTATCTAGAATGTTATAATTGTGCAATTGCAATTAGCAGCTAACTCATAAAATAATCAATGTATCAAATCAGTAGGTTATTGACTATATTGCAAAAAGCAGATAAAGAAATTTTCTTCCTTGTTTAGCTTGTGAACTTGGTCTATCAATGAACATTTCTTTCAACTTTTCTCAAGATGCGTACAAAGTAAAAGTTCTCATTTGTGACATGACATAGGAAATTATGAAGTGTTACACTTAACATTCCCTTTCAATGCTCAATGTTCATCATCTGACAATGGTACACCTCCTAACTTATGTACACCCTTCTTCAGTAATTCTACTACGGAGCACTGATAAAGGTTGCTGATGTCTGCAATCAAACCTAAACAAGGTGAATCAGATGTTCTATTTGACACTAACAAAATTTCTAGATAGCAAAAACATGGATCAGGGTATTGAAAGATAACATTACCTAGATTAATTTTCTTCCTTTTCATTTGAATGTGAATTTCATAAAAAGTGAAAATAACTGAATATTAAGTTGATGATTATTCTTTTTATTTTGAGAACAGTGTACGTGTCTTGGCTTGTCATTTCTTGATCAATCCACCACTTTGTTTATGTGAAGAAACTTACTAAGCATCGTACATGTACCAGCATCTAATCTAGGTTTGGGGGAAACAGATGCATTCTGGGTCTTCTAGATGACCCAAAGGGTTATGCCCTGGGATACTAAGCAGGTGGCTGATTGTCAAAACAACCTATAGGTTCCTTGAAGAAAACTTACCAATTTGCTTCCTTAATGAACACAGTTATTTCTTGAAACCACGATTCAAAATCAACTCCAGGACAAATACATATATTTATTTAGTTGATCATTAGTTTGGTTAAAAGAGAGGGAATTTTTTATAATTACCATGGAATGGCAAGAACACGGTGAACTTTAAATTCTTTATAAGCAACTGTGATGGTCAGAAATGAAAGAACTTTGGAAAATGAAGTGAATCTAATTTAATCATCAAAGTTACAAAAGCCAAAGGAAGACAAACATTGCAGTCACATACTAAGAGAAATTGAAGAGACCTTGATAAAGTGCACAGAGGCAGCTGTGGCTATAGAAACCTTTTAGAAAGTGAGAGAAAATAGACCTGGTATTTTAACCAAAGTTGGGACCTGGAAACTGATCCTTAAGGGAAGATGACACACACACACACACACACACACACACATATATATGTATGCTATATCAATATAATATGTAGCAAAACACAAACCCCTTTCATCAAGTTGATTCCAACTCATACTGTTGTTAGTTGCTCCCCAGTTGGTTCCAACCTATAGTGTCCCTATGCACAACAAAACACTGCCCACTCTTGTACCATCCTCACAATTGTTCCAAAGTCTGAACCTATTGCGTCCACTCTGTCAATCCATCTCATTGAGGGACTTTCTCTTTTTTCCCCTTTCCCTTCCTTTTAACAAACACCATCTCCTCCAGGCAATGGTCTTTCCTGACTATATACCCAAAGTACGTAAGGCAAAATCATACAATTCCTGCCTCTAAAATGCACAACTGGCTATATTTCTTCCAATGCGATTTGTTTGTCCTTGTTAGCAATCCATGGTGCTTTCCATATTCATTTCCAGAACCTCAATTCATCAGCATCTGTTCTTCTTCAGTCTTTATAGTCAATGTCTAACTTTCACACCCAGATGAGGCCATTGAAAATACCATGGCTTTGGTCAAGCTCATCTTAGTCCTCAAAGGAACATATTTCCTTATCAGTACACTGCAGAGGTATTGTGCAGCAGATTTACCTAATGCAATTTTTGATCTCTTAACTACTGAATATTGTGGTGAACCTTGATTGTGAATTCAAGCAAGACAAAATCCTTGACAACATTTTCTCCTTTTATCAAGATGTTACCTATTGGTCCAGTTGTAAGGAGTTTGGTCTTCCTTACATTGAGTTGCAATTCATACTGAAGGCTTCAATCCTTAATCTTCATCAGCAAGTGCTTCAAATCCTCCTCACTTTCAGCAAGGATTATTACATCATCTGCATAGTGAAGGCTGTTAATAAGCCTTCCTCCAAACCTGATGCCATATTTTTGTGACTTTTTTACCAGTTATATTGGCACTTCATCCACATGCCATACAACTCAATAATGGACTCATATCAAGAATAGTTGTATAATTCTTACCACAATCAATTCTAGAACATATGTTTCTTCCTTGTACTCATTCTTATAAATTAACTTATTTTTTAAATTATAGCAAAAAATATACACAACAAAACCTTTTCCAATTCAATGACTACCACATGTATAATCCAGTGCAATTGATTATACTCTTTGTGTTGCACAAATATTATTGATATCCTTTTACAAATTATTCTACCACAATTAACATAAACTCGATGCTGCTAAGCAACAACATTTTCTCTTTCACCCACTGTAACCATTATTCATTTGTTTTGTTTAGTTTTTTTAGTGTTTTTCTTGATATAGTATTTATATATCATGCACTTCCATAGTTAAATCTCTTTTTAAAGAGTTATGTATACATCATCACAATCAATTCAAATGTTCCCTCCCCTCCAACATTCTTCTTTATAATCCAAATTATCTGATGATTTTTTCTGCATAAAGAGTGAATAAGTATGGTCAGAGGATACAACCCAGATACAACTTTCCTATGTATAAACCAGTAAGTAGTCCTTTGTTATTTTGCACAATTGCCCCTTGATCCATGTACAATGAACACAATGAAGTATTCTAGAATTTTCATTCTTCTTAAGGTTATCCATGGTTTTTTAAGATCCACACAGTAGAATTCCTTTGCGTAGTCAATGCAACACAAGTAAACATCTTTCGGGCATTTGTTTTGAGTCAAGATCGATCTGCATGAGCAATGATATCTCTTTTCTACGTCCTCTTCTTCATTTCATTCACGTCAACAAGGCCAATTCTGCTTTGGGAAAACAGCTTCCCCTCAGTCACATTTGGAGTATCTTCTGACTCAAGGACCCATCCTTGAATCCTGCTCTGGCAATGTTCTATTTACATGCATTAGGTCTTCAGTATCTGACAATGTTTCCATGCTCATATGAGGTTTTCAGTGGCAACGTCTTCCTTAATGGATAGCCAATGCCTTCTTCATAGTGTGTTCTTAGTCCGGAGCTCTGCGGAAATCTTTCACTTCAGGTGACCCTGCTGGCATTTGAAATACCAGTGATACAGCATCACAGTAACACAAAGTCAACACAGTACAACAAATTGACAGTCAAGTGGAGGAATTATATTTATATATTTGTATATACACACATTGCACATATTATGTATATTCACACACAAATATAATCTATATACTTATATGATTGATTATATATTTATATATACTTCATTATATATAAAATTCAGAAGCCCCAGTGACGAAGTATTGCATTATGTGTTCGGCTGCTAATCATGAAATCAGTTGGAAATCAACAGCTACTCCTTGAGAGAAACTTTCTACTCATGCTAAGGTTTAACAGTTTCAGAAACCCACAGAGATAGTTATATGCCAGAATTGACATAATGGCAGTGAGTGAATAATGAATAATTCATTATATAGAGATGATAGCTAGATAGATGATAAATAGATAGAAATGTCTTTTCTTAAAATTAGAGTGTGAAAAGCTTGAGAAAGGCAAGGGTGATGGAAATAATTAAGAACTGAACTATGAATTACTTTCCCTTGAAACTTTCTTAGGTTCCTGGGGCTATGGCACCAAAATAATATAAAGTAAGTGGCTTGAAAATACAGAAATGTATTCTTCCTGTAGGCAAGAAGCCTGTAGGCAGGGTACCTACAGAACTGTGCTTTCTCTGTTGGTTATAAAAAAGATCCTTCCTTGCCTCCTTCAGTTTCTGGTAGTTCTGGGAGTTTCTTGAAGATAATTCCTCATATTCTGCCTTCTGTGTATGTATCTGTTTCCCTGTTTATCCTTAATCTTTGAGAAAGAAAAATCTAAAATGGGGTTCCTTAAGCAGGGTCACCTCCTCAGATGCATGGGGTTTTTAGGACTTCCCTATATCTTTGGGGGGAACAGGATTCAATCCACGGCAACAGCACCAGGGAGCAGATTGAGCAGGGTGAATCTAAAAGGGCAGGGGCAGTGAGAGTCAAGGCAAGGTAGCATTGAGATTTTGAACCAATGCAGTTGCAAATGAGAACTAGAAGAGGCATACATTAGAGAAATGTTAAGATAAACAATCAGTGGGAAGTGGTGATTTTTAATAAAGTGACAAAGGGAGTAACAAAATAAACATGGCATTAGAAAGGGAAGGACAGAGGGCAGGACAAAGGACAGGGGTGGAAGAGAGAAAGAGGGAGAGGAAACTAAAGAACGGAAGAAGGGAAAGGAGGGCAGGGAGGGGAGAAGAAAGTCAGAGGCAAAGGTTAATCATTTAGCTTGACTACTCATCCAATACACAATTCAGGAGAGAAAATAGATTGGGACCACAGAGAGCCCACTGCACTGTGTGCATGGTCACTAAGATGATACGGATTCGCACAATTGTACCAGGTGAGCGGGAAAGCAAACCAAACACAAACAAATGTGTATTGATTCCTATTCACCGCACTCCCTCCATAATCTTCACAGATGAAGTTTGCTGGGGCTTTGTTTCCCGCAGCACAGTGGGAGTAGGGGGGTGATGAGGGGGTGTTCAAACAGCCAGCCAGTATCTCAAAGGTTTCCAACAGTCTCACTGGTCCAAATGCTAAATAGTATTATTTAATCAAGATTTCATGAGTCAGACTTGGCTAGATGAGCATGGGTTTATAGAATTAGCATAAAAATAAACATGTATTTGATTTTTAAGGTAAAAAGAGATATGTCTCTGCTATTTCAGAGCTAAAACTATAGATTTTAAACTTATTATTGAACATAAAAAGTAAAATTCTCATCATGAGATTAAATTAGGTAATTTCTTCATTAACAAAAACGGTGAGAACCAGGGACTTCTGGGAAGATCATGACTGAGTAACACATACCCGAGGGACTTCACAGGAGAGTGATGAAGAGGGAAATTCCACACTGCCGGGTCCCAGGAGGAACATCACAAGAATAACTAGGCACGGATCCACCGAGTTTTGAGAGGCTGGAGCTTTGGCTTACTACAGTCGAGACCAGTTAGGGTGTGACCACAGCCCCACCACTGTCTCGGCCATAACTGGGAACATTTGGAGATGGTACAGGGGCTTTATCTCAACACAGTCACAGCTTGCTGCTGCCTTGGGGCAGGGGTTAAGCCCCTCCAGCCCCATGGTCAGGGATTGGGGCTCAGCGATATTGTTTCTTTTGCTTCCCACTCTTCTCTCTATTCTCTCATAGTCACAGTGGGCTTTCTTTTTTTTCTTTTTCTCTTCCTTTTCTCTCACACATCATTGCCCACTTCTAGAATACTCCCCTTAACCTAGGGCATTTGTGCCTGCCTTCCACCCAAATGGGCGAGCTCCACCCTCTGCAGCATAACATAAGGCTGGGGAAAGACCACCCACCCTCCGCCAGGGGATATCCTGCTGAACTTACTCCAGGGGAAATCCTGCCCACCTTCATCCCAGGGAAATTCCACCCAAATGCACTCCCTCTAAGTGCTTAACATGTGGCTGGGGAAATCCTGCCAATCTCTTCTGGGGAAATCCTGCCTGCATGGCTGGGGGAGCTCCAATCCATCGTCTGTGGTTCCACATGACTGAGGGAACTTCTTCCCGCCTGCTATAGTGTGTCACACAGTCTAAGACAGCTCAGCCAGCACTCGCCAACATTCCATGTGCTGCGGGAACCATTGTCCAACCTCCACAGAAATCAACCAGAATAGGGCAATTCCACCCACTATTCGCTGTGCTCTACACCAGAGCGGGCAACCCACCAGCCTTCTGTGGAACTCCCATTGCAGCGGGCACCCCACACACCCTCTGTGGTGCCCCAAACTGCCACGGGTCACAGCAACATGACTTCTTGTGAGATCACTTAGTACAGTACCATCCTCATGGGTCCACAAAAGCCCAGCCAGTGTCCCCTGAGAGGACCATCCAACTTGCCCTCCAAAGAACAGAATACTGACTGACTAGTGAAAGAAGGATAACGTGGTAGACCAATTTCATAGTGAATTTAGCTGTAGGCAGTTCAAAGAAGCATTCCTGTGAGTCTCCCAGAGAAAGCCCTTCAACTCCCTGGAAAATGGCCCCTGGATCTTCTAAAACAATGTACCACAAACAGCAATCAGCCCCAACAACCTCGATAAAAAAAAACAAACAAACAGGAGAACAAAAGGTAATGGTAGATGTCCTGAACTTAACAATGTGCATAGAAGAAGCAGATATTAATCTGCCACAGAAATAAATTATCAGAATGATGCTGGAGTCATACAGGATATGAGGGAAGCAATACAAAGAAAGGATGAAGTGATAGAGGAGATAAAGTTCACATACTAAAGAGAAATATAAGAGCTTAGGGATTAGATAACAAAATCCAGTAGTAGATTCACAGACTTCACCAATTGACTGGAGAAGGCAGAGAACCACACAAGTGACTTAGAGGACAACCAAGCAGACTTTAACAAATGAGGGGGAAAATCTAATAAGATCATTAGAGATGCTGAAGAAAACCTAAGAGCTATGTCTGATGTTATGAAGAGGAACAACCTCAGAATAATTGGATTACCAGAGGAAAACACACCAAAGAAGTTGTCTGCAACAGTAGTCAGAGAATTCTTGGATTAAAATCTTCCCTGGTGTAATGAATGTAAACCAGGCAACCATTCAGGAGGCTGAAAGAACACCATCAGGACTACATTTCAAGAAGTCACCAAGACACATAAGTTAAACTATCCAACTTTGAGGAAAGGAGAAAATCATGAGAACAGCTAGGGAAAAACAAGCAATCACATATAAAGGTTTCCAAATATGCATATGCTCAGACCTATCAGCAGAAACTACAAAGAAGTATAGAGAGTAGAGTAATATATTCCAAAAATTGAAGTAAAATAACACAAATCCAAGAATACTCTACCCAGTCAAATTATCTATTAAGATAGATGAAGAAGTAAGAGCATTCCCAGACAAGGAAAAAGTCAAAGAATATATTAGAAGAAACTCAGCCCTATAAAAGATCCTTGCCAACCACATAGGGGCAGAAGAACATCACTCACCAAGCATAAATAAGAGAACGCCACATAGAACAATCCCACTCATAGGGCAACAAAGAGAAAACAGCCCCCAAGTTAGCATTGACTTAAGGGTAGAAAGAAGTCAAGAATGAACTGCACATACACAAACACACACACATCTTTCCTCTAGTTCTTAAATGCTTCCTCCATCCCACTATCATGACCTCAATTCTACCTTACAAAGCTGGCTAGAACAGTGGCTGTACACTGGTACAGATAGGAACTGGAAGCACAGAGAATCCAGGACAGGTGAACCCTTCAGGCCTAGTGGTGAGAGTGGTGATACAGGGAGGTTTGAGGGAAGGTGGGGTAAAAGGGGGAACCAATTACAAGGATCTACATATAATCCCCTCCCTGGGAAATTGACAACAGAAATGTGGGTGAAAAGAAACATTGGACAGTGTAAGACATGAATAAATAATAATAATTTATAAATTATCAAAGGTTCATTAGGGAGGGGCTTGAGGAGGGAGGGGCTTGAGTAGAAAGCAAATGTTTTGAGAATGATGATGGCAACACATGTACAAATGTGCCTGACATAATGGATGGATGTATAGATTGTGATAAGGGTTGTATGAGCCCCCAATGAAATGATTTTTTAAAAGTTCAGAATTTACCTAAGTTGTCTGGCGAAGGATTTTAGCCAATTATATAGCCTTTTAAGCATAAGGTTCCTATAATTTTAATAACATTCATTTCAGATTATGAAATACTTTTTAGGCTTTTTTTTCACTTTGTAACTATCATAATAGTTCACAAAACTACAGAAACTTCTGAAAATGGTGCAAAGAACAATTTCTTCTCTTTGCCCAAACTAAAATATTCCCTAAAGCAATGGCTGATTTGAAGTCTCGTCATTACCAAATACTTCATACATGTATTTTCTTTAAGTAAAAAATTTCCTATATAGCTTCCTGTGATGAGACATACTATTTACCCATTTGGAAAAGCTAAAGTTAAAAAATATGAAAGGAAAGGAAGAGAATAAAAGAAAAACTTCCAATACTAAATGTTGGTGATGCAGTCGAATTTCTGTAAGCTTCTTGTGTAAACGTGAAAGGGGGACCCCGGTGGCATCCCGGTTGAAGTGCTCGGCTGATCACTAAAACGTCAGTGGTTTGAACCCCGTCTCTGCTCCATGGCAGAGAAATGTCGCTGTCTGCTTCCATAAAGATTACAACGTGTGGGAAATCCCAGGATGTTTTCTCTATTTCAGTGTTGACATGAATCCTAATTGATTTAGATATATGGCAATGCTATAAAATGGTACAGCCAATTTTTAAATCCATTCACCAAATTCTTTGTAAAAGTGAAACATTTGTAAGCATATTATGTTTAAAAGGGAAACATCATACAAGCCAAACATCGTATATGTGTACATAAAGACTTAACAGCTTTTTAAAAACAAACATCCATATGTGTTAGTCTGGGTAGACTAGAAAAACAAATTCATGGACACACATTTGTGTACAAGAAAGAAGTTTATATGGAAGAGAAGTTGAATACTGAGAAGACATCCCAGCCCTGTCCAGATCAAGTCCATAAGTCTGATATTAGCCCCTATGTCTGATACTAGGCTATAAAGTCTTCTGACTCACAAAACACATGCAATGATGCTGAATGCAGGAAAATCACAGGTCAGTAGGTGGAAAGTCTTGTGGCATTGTGAACATCTCAGCTCTGGCATGGTCCTCCATGTGACTTCTCTAGCACCCAGGGTTGTATCAGGGTAGGTCCATATGGCTTCTCCTCAGAGATGTCTCACAGGGAGTCAGCCTTGTCAGTAGAAAACTGAGAAAGAGTAGTGTCTCCTGCCTTCAATAAGGAAAAACAGGAGTTCCCAGAATTCTCAGGAGAAGGCCATGCCTACACAGAGGCCTCATTGACTATGACCTGATTGACAGACTAGACTCCACCCTTTCTCTCTTAATCCTCTCAGGTCCCAAATTGACACCAGATTATTTAGCTACCATAACATACATTTGAAAAATATCTGAAAACCATAAAGAAAAAACCTCGGCACACTATTATTCGATGTATACAAAACAAAACCTAATGTATAAACCTACTGGGAAATTCACAAATGAAGATGTATTATAGGAATAGTGCCCAATTTTTTTTCTTAAGAGGGGGGGGAGGATATAGGAGTGACAGCACCCAGAGCAACGGACCATACTCTGTATACTAGAGGCCCTTCAGGAGCAGGAGCAAGGAACTCCAGGGTCATCAGGAAGGAAGGGTCCCCAGTGGAGCACTTTTGAGATTGCTGCCTGCAGTGGTAGGGACAGCAGAGGCACCAAAGTCTGTGTCACACTGAGACAGAGCAGCAGAGGAGAATTGCCAAGGTCATCAGGTTGAGCAATGGGCTCCCTGGCCTCCAGAACATGATAGAGACCTAGATCGTGGGGCTGAGGCTGGGGACCAGAGAAAGACATGGTTGACTGAGAAGCGGTGCTGCACTGGACCAAAGACTGCATCCTTAATGTTTTCTAATTCTGATTTGTTAGACCTGTTAACTTCCCTCCTAAATGCCCATGAGCATTGTCTCTGTTTGTTATACTCATTGCAACACAGTCTTGAACTCAGCAGAAAAGTAGGGTTTCCTGGAAGGAGTGGCAAAGAAGCAAAACTGACCAGTCTGAGTTAGTCCTCTAAAATTAATTTGAAGGTGCAAACACTGTGGATGGAAGACTATGTAGCCATACCAAGACATGTCATTTCTCCACAGCTCTTCCAATCATTGTCCATTGTCCTTCCCATACAGGAAGAATTCATTCCCTAAACCCTCTTTTATAATTGCAGCTATATTTTCTACAATTACAATTAACCCTGGAACTATCACTTATACCTTAATTATACATACATAGCTTTGAAAAATAGTTCTGTGTTTTAGGGTGACAACCCATATATGCCCTGTCCCTTTGTACCTACAAATACCGACAAATGGGGAAGTCCTGATTGAAGATGAATGAAAAGCATATAGTCTAACTCTTTTCACAAGCGGGTGAAGGTCTAAGAGTGATAGAACACAGAGCAACAACAATTCAAGAAAAAAAGAGCAGCTAGGTCTCGCACCTTGCCCTTGGGGGTTTCAGGACTAAGTGGAGCATAAGTTTAAGCAATTGGGGACAATGTATATTGTAATATGATATTTTACTAGCTTGCATTCTTGTAAGGCAGTAGTTCTCAACCTTCCTAATGCCGTAACCCTTTAAAACAATTCCTCATCTTGTGGTGACCACCCCCCCAGCACAAAATTATTTTTGTTGCTGCTTCATAACTGTAATTTTGCTACTGTTATGAATCAGATGACCCCTGTGAAAGGGTCACGACCCACAGGTTGAGAGTCACTGTTTTTGGTGTCAGAGTAGGGTTAAAATTATGGTTAGGAGAATGATTTTGGTGTCTGCTATGGATGTGAGTCCTGTATCCTGGTGATGGAATTATCTTGAGAGAAGAGATCTCAGTTGAATCAGATCAGAGGTGATGGTGTTTGCTCTTTTTGGATAGTGATGGTGACCAAGTGGGTTTGGGAGAATGATCTATATCTACCACCTACCTAGGTGGCGTAGGAGGGAGGAATAAAGAAGTGACAGGTGGTTTATGTGAGAGGCTTGGGCTACTGACCATGGCCTCGAGTCACAGAACAGCTAGTGGACAGCTAGTTAAGTGCACCTAGAGCCGCTTCTGGGCCCCTAGCCTTTCCGTCTCTGTCTAAGCCTAAACTCCCTGCCTTTGTTAGTAAAATAGCAGCTTCTACTTGTTTTGTTGTACTAATACTTTGTTAATGAGCCAGACGTATATTAAGCTGCTACCCAGAGAAGTAGAAAAAGAAAACAAAAACTTTTAATGACATGTTATCAAAGCTCTTGGGGCTTTTGGGATGTCTTAAGATCAAGGGCTGTGCTGAGCTTTACCACATGGAAAGGGGGTTAGTTTTGTAGAGTGGGCCTGGAGTTCCCTAGGCTTGTATTCCCTAAATATGCCTGTTGATTAGTCCATGTGTATCCCTGCATCTCTGAGGGCTGTATTGTCCCTGTTACTGGAGAGTTAGGGCTATGAGGCTTCTACCAGAGTTCTCTCCGCCTAGGCAGTGAGACAAAGCCATTTATACTTTTGTCTGCTCTGGACTCTAGAACTACATCCCTGCAGCTACACTGCTCCTCCACCGAGTTAGCCCAAGCACTGGGTCAGGTTCTGTTAGAAATTTAAGAGTCTTCTCTCAGCTGGCTAGTGCTGCTATGGGCTAATCACAACAGGGAGTCTTATTGACAGACATGGCTGCTCTTTAATTTTAGTAAATCTGTGTCTACTTATCTTTATGCTGATAATCCTGTGGTCTGGAAGGGTAGGAGATCCCTCTCAGTTGATCCTTTGCACCGTTCCCTGCGCAGTCCCTCCTGTGTGTGCTACTTGCTTGCCATCTTGCATCCTCCCCAGTCTACTCTCTCTAAGACAGGCCTTTCTTCTGGAAAGAGTTACAGCTCCAAAACACGGAGGCAGTTCTAGCATGTCCTATGGGTCACAATGAGTGGGAATCAACTCGAGGGCAGTGACTGAATGAGGTAATAGAGACCAACATTCATAGTGTTGTCTTGAAACCACATTCAAGTTCATTTGTTTCTTACCCATTTCAGAATATCACATGCACATGCATACATGCGTGGTTCTCTCGAAACTTGTGGAGCAGGTCTTGGTCTCATAGCAACCTTCGTGTTTAACCAGCCTCACTTTTGTCCTCTGCCACTTTGGAAGCAGCATTTCCACTTTTAACTTTTAGCTTAACATCTCTTACAGGCCTCATTTTAGCCATCACAGGTAAGAACAATTAAGAATATCACTTAAGAGTCTGAAGTTTCACTTTCTTAGCTGTGAAGTTTGGTTTCTGAACTGTTGTCCACAGGGGAACTAGCAATCTCTGAACCAGTGTGGTTTATTAGGATTCATAGATAAGCCGCACACTCACACACACAGCAACAAAGAGGTAAGCCAAAAATTCATTAAGGCATAGAGTCCCTTCAAAAGAAATTAAATGGGAACCTCTCTGGAGGTGAGAAGGGACACTTTAAACATAGTTGATATACACATCTCCCTGGAAGCAAAGCTGGTCCCACATCCTGTGTTGAGATGAGGACATTATCTAAAGGAATGTTTCCAGTTTATTTTCAAAAGGGAGGGGGTTGCCACTCTCCAGGTGGTCCAGCAACTTTCTAATTAGTTACTCAGTTCTTCCTTGAGTCTCATAAGTCATTACTTCCAGTTTTATTTGGACTACTGCTCTGGGTCAACATGTCTCAGAATTATCTTCAAGTACAGTCCTGTGCCAAATCTGACTGGGGCCTGACTTCAAAGTGAAAGTGCTCGCCAAGCCACTTCTCACAGATTCCTTCGCTCATCCCTTGTTTCACAGGGTCTTTTGTTCATCCCCTTAGGAGACAGGGCCGAACTGAACTCCCTCTTGTGGTCCTGTCACTAGCCCATTCCTCACTTCTCTTATGTAGCCTCATGATTGATTCCATGATCCTGGATCCATTGATTAGGTAGAGGTTAACTAATTTTGTTAAATTACCTGCGTGAACGGTGGTACTCTCTTGCTTCAGAGCTAACCTCAGCCAGGCCACAGAACCAGAGCAAATACTCATGGCAAGGGAAGAGCAGTACTCCAGAAGCAATTTTCCCATCAAGGATGGTAAAAACACTAAAATTGTAATACAGAGAAAACCAATGTTACTCAGAATCAATTCACTTATATAACACAATAAACTCCTGAAGGTAGTTGTCTAGCCTGCTGCACAGTATAACCTTGACCACTCTATCGAGGCTCCTCTTCCATCTTTCTCTCCTAGTAATCAGCTAATTATTTTCTAAACCACTGATAGGTTCCCAAACTATTTTTTCCTTTATAAGAATTCCCAGAGTTACAAATATCTGACTTATATAAAAGCTGCAGTTATAAATCAATCCCAGTAGAGCTTGTTGTATTACAAATTTGAGGTACATAAAATGGTTTATAATAACAAACAGGCACTACCTTGTGGAAAATACCAAATTATTATATTATTATATTAAAATGTGTATCTAGAAGTGTTTCATTAATGTTTTGAATGTGTGCCAGTGTGGGTAGACTAGAGAAACTAATCCATGGAGACTCATATGTGTATAAGAAAGAGCTTTATATACAAGAGCAGTTGAATATTGAGAAAATATCCCAGCCCAGTTCAGATCAAGTCCATAAGTCCGATATTAGCCCATATGTCTGCTACCAATCTATAAAATCCTCTTCAGACTCATGAAACACATGCAATGATGCTGAATGCTGGAAGATCACAGACCAGTGGGTGGGAAGTCTTGTGGATCAAGTGGCATTGTAAGCATCACAGCACTGGCAGGGCTCTCAATGTGGCTCTCTCACTCCAGAGGTCTGGCTCCATCAGCCTCTCTCCATGTGTCTTTTCCATAGGGATGTCTCTCAGGGAGTGAGCAGAAGAGTGTGTCTCCTGCCTCCCAGGAGGAAATACAGGAGTTCCCAGAATCCTCAGGAGAAGGCCCTGGCCAAACTGAGACCTCATTGGCTATATATATCCTTATTAACAGACTAGACTCCACCCTCAGACTCTTAATCCTCAAATTGGCACCAGTTTATGTAGCTACCACAGACCATCCCTTGTCAGTTTGACATTTTAAACATAACTCTCTAGCATATATAATTTTCAAACAAACAAATAAAATCAGATCTGTACCTAACAGGATAAAATTAAAATGCATACAATTAAAAAATGTGCCACTCTCATTTAAACATAACATTCTCTAAGTGAAGAAAACAAAAATATTCTATGCCTAACAATTGCAGTTAAGTAACACCTTCATCTTAATCCTATAATCTTATGAATGTATATCCCACCTATAAAAGTTTCTAAGCCAACCACTTCATGCCTTTATTCCACCCCATTTTGGGTATCCAATTTCTATACTGCCCACTTACATCAACCTGGTGCTCTGAGGAGACAATCATATTCTCCGACATGAAGAATCTTCATTCCAATTGGAACCTTGTAAAATCCACATCCATCACCTTAGGATTTCAGAGAGATTGCAATCATCTGCACTGTATACTTAAGCAATCATGTGGACAGATCCAGTAGAAGTTCAGGAATTTGCTTTATGATGTTTTTCTGTGTATGAGCTTCAGAATAGGTAAATCTATAGAGACAGTAACTGGATTAATGGCTCCTTGAAGGTATGCCAGCAGAGACTGGGAGGAAAATGGGAGCTAATTAGCAATGAGTACAAGAATGAAAATGTTCTAAAATTTATTGTGGTGATGAATGAACCACTCATCTTGGTGTGATTGAGCTATTGAATTTTATGATATGTGAATTCTATGCCAATAAAACTGTTGGGGAAACAAATTTGAAAAAATATATCCACATCCATAAGCAAAGTTAAATCAGAACAGGCCATCCATAAAGTCTGCAGCAATATGCACTAGTTTACAGGCTCAAATATCTTCTCTTCATCTGATTGGGTTCTGGTCATCTCAATGTGGGTTGCCTTACATAGCCTCACCAGGCTGTCATCTCACTTTTAGACCATGGGCCTGTCACAAATTTTCAACAACTCTAGCCCCCTTGGGCTAAGTCATGAATTCAGACCAGTCAACCCGCTCTCATCTTCACCTCTAGTTCCTGTAAACTAGGTCCATGGGTGTCAGTGGCCAGACTCAACCCATCTCTCTATTGCTGCTTTTCTCCCACTTCTATTCAATAAGTGGATCCAGATGGTCACCTAGCAAGCATTTCAGCCTTCCCACAAGCTCTCTTTAATGTTCAGTCCTAGAGAGCTTTCGTCATGGTTTCAGATATTTTCCAGCTTCTGACAAAAACCACTGGTTAAAAATTCAAATATCCAGAGTTCCTTCTTTTTGATTCTATCTGTCAACAATGGCCCCTTAGGCAAGAGTCTTTGAATACAAACACCCTGAGCACTCCAAAGCACTGGGTGGGACTTATCTTTTCAGAGCTTTCTTTGCAGGAGTGTCTTCAACCTATTTAAAGATCAAATTTTAATGGCTCCAGGCAAGCAGGTTTACACGCTCTCTATTTTCATACTTCCCAATAATTTCTATAAATACTTATATCAACAACAATAATCAGAGGATATCAATATAAACAAAGTAGAATCAGATACTAAACTCAATTCTTAAAACAGTCAAGTTCAATCTTACAGACTAGAATCACAATTATGGGATTGATTAGTGAAGTAACAAGTAACTCAGAATATGTCTGTGGTCAAGACAGATTCTCAACTGTGCCCACAGGTAAACCTCTCTCAACTCTCCCTTCAGCCCCTTGACACCTTGACCCTACAAATCCCATCCTGATACGGGAGTGTTATAAAAAAACTCTTTATAACTGTAGACAAGTGCCTGAAGGCACCAAACTTCAATAGAATACCTCCTGTCCAAAGGCTCTTGTTTTGATGGCCAACCTTCCCACTATAGTTGCTTTAGTGGGCAAGGAAGCCTACCACACTTTCTCAGGGAGCTAGTCTCCTGGTTCTATTGGTGCTATTTCTTGGCCATTATTTTCTACTTTTTGGGGGTCATTTCTACTACTGAAACTCCTGTCTACTGTGTCTAGGAAGTTCTCAGCTTAAAGATTCTGGTCCAAAACACACTCTGCTTCCAGGTCTTCTTGATGATGAGTTCTTCTTTCACTTGTGGTGTTGGATTTCTCTTAACAGGATAGCACAATCAGCCAATCTCTTCATTAATGTTCCATATACTTGGTTTGCATGGCCCTACCTCCACAAGTATTCCCAGCTCCTGAAATGCACAATTGTCAACCTGTCCAATCCTATCGTGCTTATCTATTTTGTCACCCAATCATTTTGCAAGAGTCACAAGACCATAGTAAGAATGGTCCTTTTAAGTAATTCACTGCACCCCAAGGTACTATACCAAGATATGCTTCCTTGGTAGCCATTGAAGTAGCATCCAACACAGAGGGTTAGAGAAAGTGAGAACAAACTAGAAAAGTTTCCAGTGCTGAAGAAACAGTGATTGGAAGTTAGAAAGGTACAACATAATTTTTTGACAAAATTCATGAAAGACTCATCCTGATGAGATTGGAGAATAACTGAGCTAAAGAGAACAGTTTAATGTTATCTAGATAAAAGGAATAAAATGTCATAAAACTGAGTGAAAAATCATACCAGTATCAGAACTCTCATTTGCATTCCCCTAGGCTGAAGATAATTTAGCAATGCCTTCAGAAGTTGAAAGGTTTTCTTTTTTAACCTGACAAACTATGTATCAAGATGAGGACCAAATATTTTAGGAGTATATTTATGACCAATCTACAGTTATTCTGTAGATTATCTACATCTTTATTTTTGTTTTGGATATTCCCTGCCTTATTTGATATTTTGCCTGTAGAATCCCTTAAGGTTACAACTCAAGGCCCGGAGTTCCCCTGAGATCTCTCAGCTTGAGGAATGCTGGACATGTTCTCTGTTCCGGATTTCCAACTACAGGTCTTTTCCTGTTAAATATGATCATCTCTTTTGTCTCCTCAAGCTTCCCTTCACATTTTTTGCTCAAATAGTTTACTTTATAATGTCTTCATTTCAATTTAGTTTACATTTAAGAATAAGTATCAGAATATCTTAAATTTTGGGCTATTCTTTCTCTTTGGTCTTTTAAATGACCAGTTTCTTTTATTTATGCACATTGTCCTTGCTATCCCACAAGTCACCTGGTTTTGGGTCATTAATGCTCAATGCATCAAATCTGTTCTTGGGTAATCTCTAAGATCAGTTAGGATATATTCAAGATTGATCACAATGACAACTGACAGAGTAAATCCATCAGGACCTTCATTTTTCTGATAGGCACAACTCAAAATGGGATGAACAAACTGCAATCATCTATTAATAATTGGAACTTGGAATGTACAAGGTATGAATCTAGAAAAATTGGAAGTCATCAAAAATGAAATGGAATGCCTAAAGATGAAGATCCTAGGTATTAGTGAATTGAAATTGACTGATATTGATCACTTTGAATTGGACAATTATATGATTTACTATGCCAGGGAGGTCAAATTCAAGAGGCATAACATTGCATTTGTTTTCAAAAAGGACATTTCAAGATATACTTTGAAATACTATGGTGTCTATTTGGAATAATATCTACCAGTATATAAGGTAATCCCATCAATACAGATAGTACTCAAATTTATAAAGCAAATAAAGTTAATCATGACTAAGCTGGAGGACTCTACCAACTTCTTCCACCTGAAATCGATCAAACATACAAGAGGATATAAACAAAGAATATTATTAACATCAGATGGATCTTGGCTAAAAACAGAATCCTAAATAATGTGTGTTTTATAGACTATGGTAAGGCATTCAACTGTGTAGATCATAACAAACTATGGAAAACTTTGAGAAGAATGGGAATTCCAGAATATTTCATTCTGTGCACACATAGATTCTATACCTGGATCAAGAGGCAATTGTAGGGACAGAACAAGAAACTACAGCTTGGTTTAAAATAAAGAAAACTGTGTGTCAGCATTATTTCCTCTTATCATACTTATTCAATCTGTACATTGAACAAATAATCAATGAAGCTGGATTATATGATTATTTATTAATATATGATTAATGAAGCATCAGGATTGGAGGAAGGCTTATTAAGAAACTCAATGTGCAGATGGCACAACCTTGCTTGCTAAAAGTGAGGAGGGCTAGAAGTACCTGATGATGAAGATCAAGGATTACATTCTTCAATGAATCACAGCTGAATGTGTAGAAAACCAAAGTCCTCACAAATGGACCATTAGGTAACAGCACAGGATGCACAGCAAAAAGATGGACGTCATCAAAGATTTCCTCTTGCTTCTATCCGTAATCAAGCTCATGGAATGAAAGTAGCAGTCAAAAGATCAAGTGACGTATTATATTGGGTAAATCTGGTGCACAAGGCCTTTCTAAAGTGTTGAAAGGCAAAGAATTTACTCTGAGGACTAAGGGGTGCATGACCCAAACCATGGTATCTTCAATTCCTCATATGTATTTGAAAGTTAAACATTAAATAATGAAGCCTGAGGAGAATCCAAATACTGAATTACAGTGTTGGCGAACAATATTGAAAATCCTATGGATTTCCAAAGGAATCAATCTCTCTTGGAATAGGTACATCCAGAATTCCCCTTAGAGGCAAGAATGGCAAGACTCCATTTCATACTTTGATCATTTTATCAGCAGAGACCAGTGCCTGTAAAAGGACATCATGCTTGGTGAAGCACAGAGGCAGGGGCAAAAACGAAGGCCCTAAATGACATGGATTGACCCAGTGAGTGAAACAATTGGCTCCAACGTAAGACTAATTTCGAGGCTGGCACAGTGCAGGGAAGTGCTTGGTTCTGTTGTGTGCAGAGTTCTTATGAGTTGGAATTGACTCGGTGGTACCTAACAAGAACAACAACAAACAATCACAATATTTCCCTCCTAGCCATAATCCCTTGGGTGTTATAAATTCAAGTTTCTATGCCTATGGCTAGAATCCCATTTTGGAAGGAATTATCCACTCTGCTAAGGGACAGGATTAAGATGAGATTAATTTACCTCTACAGTAGAGGCGTGAATCATCACCATACTTTATTTCTTTGGGGATAGGGTCTGCTGATAGAAAACACACCTCCATCAAAGCTATCCCTCTATGGACAACCACCAACTCTGAAGCAGGAATTCAGAGAGAATTCTCTGGACCACAAGAAAAGGAAGTACGAGTGAAGAACATTTCAGATTTCTATCTAAAGTGACAGAGCTGAGACCAGAGTCACCAGAGGCTGCAGCATTAAGACGATGGGAGAGAGCAGAGGAGCAGCAGTGTGATGTTGAAATGGAGGCAGAACTAGCTCTCTGGTCCATGAAAGGAGAGACCAAAGAACCACGTGGATAAGAGAATGAGGACTTGAGAGATACATGGCTGCTGGCTGAGGAGAGGTGATGCTGTGCCTTCATGACTGTATCCTTCAAGATTTTTTTTTAACCTATTAACTTCCCAAATAAGCAAACTCAACTTTGTGCCATTGAGTCAATTCTGACTTTTATCCACCCTATAGGACAGAGAAGAACTGGTACTGGAGTAGAAACCTTCATGTTTCTCTTGAGGAGCAGCTGGTAGTTTCAAACTACTGACCTTATTCTTAGCAGCCCAGTGCATAACCCACTATGCTATCAGGGCCATTGAACTTCCCCCAATAACCAGTCCATAATTGTGAGTTCTGTGTGGCCAATGCAACAGTTTATAGACCCCACCAGCAAAGTGGTGTGCTATGGGAGACACAGCTGGTGTCAGAATAGATTAAAAAAAACAACAACAACCATGAAGGGTGGAGGCATGTCTGGCCTTTCCCTCATGGTTATAAGGTGGCCAAAAGAGGTCAGATATGGCCACTTGGTGCAGTTTTCCCACCAGCGGATTATTGAGAAATTTGGTTTGCAGCGATCAACTGACCCATTTTTAAAGCTGCATTGTCTGAAAATAACCCTGTGCATGTATGAGCTGGAATCATAGAAGCAATATTTTTCACTTACTCTTGTAGTTATATAAATGTTCAGGCACACGTATTTTTATGTTTAATAAATGAAGTTGCCTGATAAAATCTACAGTGTGCTTTAATATTTATTTTTATGAAACTCATTCTGAGAAGATCTCTCAGATTATATGAGAGGCTTTTTAGCTATAAACAGATATTCATGTTGTTTATTTGACAAGCACTGTGACTCAGTATGCGCATGCCCTTGATATTAATGTAGCCATTTAGTTCATGTATTTCCAGGGATAGATCTGCTTAGAGCGCCAATAAAACATGAAGGGAAATTGAATGACTTTTTTTTGCTACTGAGCAAAAAGCTTAACTTTTTAAAATGATTTTTGATATTTTCTAAAATAAAATAATTGGTGCCACATGTATTTTTAAATTCTTTTTAATGCAAAATTGCATGGCTCTTTCCTTTCTTAAAATTCTAGGATGAAATAATTATAAACAATTTTGTTTTGTATTAGAGATATTTGGTGACATAACTGTCTTTCTGAAAGGCTAATGCAGTGCCTTGTACATAGAAAATCCTCGGTCAGATTGTTTGTCATTACAGAATCCTCCCCCCCACCTCCCACCAAACAGTATTCCTCTTCGGAAAGCCAAGTAACTAAGAAAATTGCCCAGGAGACGGTTCTCCATGATCCCCAAATGCTGTTTAGAGTGAGAATGTATTAAAGGGAGCAAGTAACTGAGCTATTTAAATCTATATTGAAAATCTTAATTTTTCACAAGGGAAAATGCCACACCCTTTAAATAACCCTCATAGAAATAATATGGTTTTTCATACAAAATAATACCGATGATTATCAAGTGGATCAAACACTTTATATTTTTGCAGTCAAGAGTACAGTACAGATTTGCAGTGTTCTCTGAATGGCCCAGTTCACATTAATGTGTTGCCTGGGTTGGTTTCAAAATGGAAGTCTGTATACCTAGTTATGAGACTAATCAATAATTTTGTTAAATAAGAAATTCAATAAAGTATATTTGATTCTATGTAGAAACACTACTTCCAAACTGGATTTTATCAACAATCCAATTTTAGTATTACCATATATTCTCATGTTTAAGCTGAGTTTTCAGCACATTCTTAATGTAGTTTTTGTGGTAAAATTAGTTGCCTTGGCTGATATTCGGGTCGGCTTATACTCGAGTATATACGGTAGTTCAACCAGCAAAATCCTTACTCAATGACTATGTAGGTTTGTATCCAAAAAAAATAAACATAAATGTCTCAGATAGTGTTGTCTTTTTTGAATCAAACTACTGGTAGAAATTGCCTAAGTAGATTTCACATGACAAGCAGTTATCACAGAATCATAGCCCTTTGTACCTGGTTGTCATCTACACATGACATTAATTTCTGACAATCTTTTGGATTTTAATATTTTCATCTAGGCTAAAGTTGTCTCTGACACTAAATCGCCTTTTGTTCAGGGATACAGAAATGCCTGGTTTCTTTTTTGCAAGTCTAGCTCCCTGCAATCAGGTCTATCTCAACTCTTAGCAACCCTAGAGGTGTCCCCTGTGGGGCTTCAAGACGATACCTGACTGTCTACATTAGGACTGCAGGCGGTTTTGAACTGCCGACATTGCTAATCGCAAGCCAGGACATAACTAGTATACAGCCAGGGATCCGATTTCTGTTTTAGGTTAAAATTGCAATTCATTCAGAATAATTTTTACCATTGCTTGAATCAGAACAATCTAACACAACAAAGAATAAGTATCCTTGTGTCCCTTTTTTATGAATTATATCTTTAGATCAGTTTTTATCAACTTCAATAATATTTATATTTGGGGCTGGAATATATATATATATATATATATAATCTCCAAAGGTTGTTCTTTGTTGTCTAATGTGCTTACTAGTATTCCTGGCCTCCATCAACACATTGCTTATAGTACCTTCCTAACTGTAATAAATTCAATATCTCTCCAGACACTGCCAAATATCTTTTGTAGGGCATATTGTCCCTGGTAGAGAATTACTGCCTAAAATTAAATATAATCTCATTAAAGGAAACATAATATTAAAGAAATGCCATGTGTGTTGAAATTATGTCATAGGTCTTATAATCTTTTCTAAAGTTTATTTTTGAAAAGCGAGAATTTTAAAAATACACAAAGAGTGCTTTGCCATGATGACTCGTTTTAGAAAATAATGATTTGGACTTGTTTTGAAAGACATGATTTTAAGTATTTTCTGATTAAACGCTGAACTCTGGAGCCAGAGTTAAAAATAGTTTATGCTCAGATGCATCCTCATTAAAAATCATTTGGGACACAACTACAGGCAAACCAACAAACAATGGAAAAATGTTGATGAAAGATCTTCCATCTTTAGAATGGAAGATGCTTTGGGAATGTTAAATTTTGTTTTGCTGTCTTTTGTTTACATCAGATACGAAACTTAATTTGAAAGAAACAAAATAACTGGCTTAGTTATAATGACTTTTTGTTTCATTTCTCTATAATGTTGTTAGTTGCCAATTCTGACTGATGGTGACATGTGTTAGGCCTAAAAATTAATGTACTTATATTTTAATTTTAAAAATGTGACCTCCTCCCTGGGGGATGGACAACAGAAAAGGGGGTGAAGGGAGACACCGGACAGGGCAAGATATGACCAAATAATAATTTATAAATTATCAAGGGCTCATGAGGGAGGGGGAGGAGGGAATGAGAGGAAAAAAGAGGACTTGATGCAAAGGGCTTAAGTGGAGAGCAAATGCTTTGAAAATGATGTGAGCAACGAATGTACAGCTGTGCTTTATACAACTGATGTATGCATGGATTGTGATAGGAGTTGTATGAGTCCCTAATAAAATGTCTTAAAAAACTTGTTACCAAATGACAACTTTCACATAGGTATGTAGCTCAACAAAACAAATCAATACCTTCTGAGTTATATTGTCACAGTTTTACACATAAATGATCTCAAAGAACACATAATAAAACTAAGAATCTTGTGGCAGCACCTCAGTGCACAACCCATTATACCATCAGAGCTCCTTAACAAAACCAAGGGAGTCTTAAATAATCCTATGATGCACCCAAAGATTGTATCATGAAATCCATGTTGATAGCCATGAATATTTATACCAATAATATTCATCTTCTACTGAAGCTCACATCTTTCAAGATACACAAATAAAGCATTTAAATTTTTTAATTGAAGTCGTATTTTTTATCATCAGAATTAGGTACTGATTTTGGGTGGCCTGCATACAATTATATAAAAGACTCATCTGTGAACTGGACTCCAACACTGTGTTACTGCAGAGGAAGCATGTTAAAAACAAATAGCATTCTCCAAATCTCAATAAAACATAATCATACTGGGAAGGTGATCTTCTTTGCTGACAGATAAAAGACTCAGGATCAGCATGAGAGGAGAAATAGAGATCCATGGGAGATTTGGCGGTTCAATGAGCTTTCTTCCCTCCCAGCTAAACAGGACACAGATTACGTGTGCGTCCTTGACATGGCTGGTTCCAATGGAAATAAGAGAAACTTAACATTTTCACAGAGTAAATTTAAGAACACGCAGGAATAAAGACAGCATTTTTCTCGACTATGAATGGGAAATTGCCCACTGACGTTTGTTTTCCTGCTGAACCACAGGCACCAACAGCAGGAAATGGTGGTGGTCTTGATTTCTTAAAAACTGTCAGCCCATTGGATGGCAAATCAGTGAAACATCTACCACTTAACCACCTAAGGTGTCCAAAGAGTAGCTATAAATGAGGACCTTTGGTTTAAGAGACTTGGCTTTAATTTTGCTATACAGCTAGAGAATGAAAGAATAAACCGTTTCCTGAGGAATGGACATCGGGCCTCCACTCAAGCACTTAATCAATGCAAGAACACGTTGTTCTATTAAAATGGCATTCCAGGATGCACACTTTCCTGACATGATTGCTAAAGAAAAATGTGTGCATAAGCAAATGTGGTGAAAAAAGCTGATGGTGCCCGGCTGTCAAAAGATATAGCATCTGGGGTCTTAAGGCTTGAAGATAAACAAGCAGCCATCTAGCTCAGAAGCAACAAAGTCCACATGGAAGAAACACACCAGTTTGGCTGACCACGAGGTGTAGAACGGACCAGTTATTAGATATCAAAGAACTAAAACTCATATCAGTGGGTGCCCACCTTCCTGATATGATCACTGAAGGCAAATCTGTGCATAAGCAAATGTGTTGAAGAAAGCTGATGGTGCCCAGAGCTATCAAAAGATATAGTGTCTGGGGTCTTAAAGGCTCGAAGATAAACAAGTAGCCATCTAGCTCAGAAGCAACAAAATCCACATGGAAGAAACACACCAGCCTGTGTGACCAGGTGCTGTCGAAGGGTTCAGGTATCAAGCATCAAGGAACAAAAAATCATATCATTGAAAATGTGGGTTAGTGCAGAGTGGAGACGCACAGCCCATTGGTAGCCAACCAGACACTCCTTACTGAAGGGTTGTGGGGGAGGAGATGAACCACTCAGGGTGCAGGGTAGCCACGATGAAACATATAACTTTCCTCTAGTTCTTAAGTGTTCCCTCCCCACCGCTATCATGATCCAAATTCTACCTTACAAATCTGGCTAGACCAGAGGATGTACATAGGTACAGATATCAACTGGAAACACAGGGAATCCAGGACAGATGACTCTTTCAGGACCAGTGGTGAGATGGCAATGCCAGGAGGGTAAAGAGAATGTGGGGTAGAAAGGGGGAACTGATTACAAGAATCTACGTATAGTCTCCTCCAGGGAGAGGGACAGCAGAGAAGAAGTGGGGGGGGAGACCTCGGACAGTATAATACATGACAAAATAATAATAATTTATGAATGATGAAGGGTTCATGTGGTAGGGGGTGGTGGGGAGAGAGGGGGAAAATGAGGAGCTGATACCAAAGGCTCAAGTAGAAGGCAAATGTTTTGAGAATGATGATGGCAAAAATGTACATATGTTCTTGACACAATGGATGTATGTATGCATTGTGATAAGAATTGTACGAGCCCCCAATGAAATGATTTTTTTAAAAAGTCAAATTTTCCTTCTCATGAAGGATCTTAATAGACTACAAATATATTTTTTTAAAAGTCAATAATCATAACATGGAAGAATACTCCTGATAAATAAATAAAGACTGTAACCATCTTTCCCCGTGGAGTTGCTGGTGGTTTCAACTGCTCGCCTTGCAATTAGCAGCTCACCTTGCAATTAGTAGCCACTATGCCATAAGGGTCCTTAAGAAAAGCTAAATATCAGAAAACATATTAACATATTATTGAAAATAATTTTAATCTAAAATGTCATGCTAATAAATTGAGATTTTTGTAGAATTGAATTAGCAGTGCAGAAGGTCAACTAGGGAAATTATTCCAAGTATTCAAAAAATTATACACACATACACGCACATAGTTTTAGAAAGCTACCAGCTCATTTTTAGAGTGTGTTTCTACCTGGTGGAGGTCTGTATAATTGTGTGCCTCTGAAGAGAAAACCTTATCCCACCAACCCCTGCTTCAGAGCCTATGTGTCCCACCAATTGTAATAACACTCTCATTACCTAAAAAATTGTTTCATTTTACTAGAAATGCATTTCATTACTAAAAAAAGAGTTTTGATTTTAAAAAATCAAGCAGAGACTAATTTAGTTTTTGAAGACATACAGATGGAATCACAATTTTTAAAAGCAGAGGCTAGAAGAGACACACACAATTAAACAAATATCAGAGTAAAATCTCCATCAGTGAAAGAAAGGTTTTTTGTCTTCAAATTTAAGTTTCACACAGAATTTATGGAAACAAAACCCTTTCTATTTTAAATGGAATGGAATAAATTTACATAATCATTTAAATACAGTAGCACAATAATGAGAAGAGCAAGAACTTTAGAGTCAGACAGACTTGATCTTTTTTATTTTTATAGCCTTAATCTTTTGCCTTCAGACTGAGGACTAAATGCTGCTGACCTAAGTCATGGTATTTTCAATCACCTCACATGCATAGGAAAGCTGGTAATAAATAAGAAAGATAAATGAAAAATTCATACATTTTAATTATGGTGTTGGGGAAAAATTGAGTATACAATGTACTGCCAGAAAAACAAACAAATCTGTCTAGAAAATACAGCCAGAATGTTCCCCAGAAGTGAGAACGAAGAGATTCTGTTCTAGGTTACCAAGAGGGATGACTCTCTGGTGCAGACCATCACATGTGGTTAAACAGGTCCGTGAAAAAGAAGACCCTCCATGACATGGGTTGACACATGGTTGCAACACAGGCTCAAGCCACAGCCGTGATTGTCAGGGTGATGCAGGACCGGGTACTATTTTGTTCTTTCTCGTATTTTCTACACAGGGCACTCTGAGTCAAAAGGAGTCAACATCTAACACATGCATTACTTATGAGAAGTCAGCTCCAGCTCTATCCTCTACTACAGCCTACTGTCCCAGCAAATCTGTACTTCTCCTTAGAAAAGTTCGTTAGGTATTTGTAGTCATACAGGCTTCCATAACTCAATAGTTGCCTTTGAGTTGATCTTAATTCATGGCAACATCACATGCATCAGAACAGAATACTGACCCATAGTGATTTCCGTGCTGGAATTTATAAAATTGTATTACTAGACTTCGCTTTCTATCTCTGCGTGGACTCAAATCTTCCAGTTTATTCTTAAACAAGTTCTCTCTTTAATCCACCCACAGACAGGCTTCCTTAAGAACATTATCATTGAATTGAGTTCTTATGGTTGTGCAAGTGATTGTGAATTACTTTGATAAAAGTGAGATATAAAATAAAGGCGAAAGAATAATAGGGATCATTCTAGCTAGAAAGAAGGACCGACACAAAGAATCTGAGGGAGAGAGCATGATAGTATCAAGCGTTAACAAGAGAATTGGCCATATCTTGATGCTACCTGTCTTTGGTAGAGCTGGCAAGCTAAGCACGTTGGTTTACATTTCTAATTAGATGGGAGAGGAATGGAATCAAAAGATAAATCATATCTCATGAGACATGAAAAGTATGTGAAACTTAGATTGCTCTGTCTGGAAAGGATAAAGTATTAATATGGCCATATTGCTGCTTTTGCATTATAATTGACAGCATTGAGTGGTTGCTACAGAAAGCTGATGGCCTGAGAAACCCATCAAAATATCGTAACTCTAGCATTTACTGAAAATACTTGCCAATTTCTGGTATGCATGAAACAAATTTAAGGATGAGTAGACAATGAAAACCTGATGAAGAAGGCAGAACTCAAAGTGTAAAACTATTTAACAAACTATAGGCTGTCAATAAATAGTTATTGCTATTTTGCTGGAATTCTGACCAAAATTTTCAGAACTGCATCTGTGGAAAAAAGCATTAAAAAGTTCAGCCAGACATTTTTCATATAAATATTTGGATTATAACCAATTTTCTTTCCAAAAATCGAAGACTTCTTTTATTAGGAGGAAAAAGTTCTAAGTAAAAAAGAAATTTATAAAACATCATGAGCTTCTCGTTATGTGTTTGCATATACCTAGAGAATAATTAGCTGCCCGGTGGAAAAGAGGGATAGTGTTATTAGGCAATGTTGGCAGAACAATTTTTCTACTGCGATGTGAACTCAATTGTATGTTATGAAATTGTGAGCCAAAAGAAATACTACATTGAGCCAAATGGGCTGCTTTGTTCCAGGTTACTCAAATCAGAAGGGACACATCTTGGAAAGATAATAAAGCAAATTAGTTAAGAAGATAGTGTCAACGTGGGGAACATTGCAATCACCATTGAATGTTCTGATAGTTTGGTGGCTTTTTATGCAGATGCAGCTTTGAAATTTCAGTCGACTTAATTATCCATACTAATAGCATGGAAAAGACGTAGAAGTAATGCAAAGGCGTGAATGACCCTATGATGTTTATGTTTGGCTTTATTACACAATCTACATATTTCTGGCACCCAATTCACCTTCAGAGTTTTGTTTGCATAATCATAAAAATTCCAATTCATGAGTATAAACAAATGATGGTGCAATGTGTCACTTGGAAACCACTTGAGAGGCGATGTCCTTGGATTTTAAAATGTGCTGGCATATTAAGCCAGAGGAGATAATGCTTGGAAATTTTGAAAAAAATTATGGTATATAGATAGCTGTCACCTGAAGAGAGTACCAGTGTAGCGAAAGTCAGCCTGCATCCTATTGGAGAGCCTTCTCCCATGATCCCATCCCTCACTGCAAAGTCCATTTCTACTCATCCCAAACCTGGAGAACAGGGAGAAATGCCCCGGTGAGTTTCCAAGACAGTCACTTTTTACGGGAGTCGGAAGCCCTGTGTTTCTCTCATTAAGCTGATAGTGGTATCGAACTCCTAACATCCACTTAGTAGTCCAAAGTGTAACCACTAAGCTTCCAGGAATCCTTCCTTTTCCGAAGCACTGGAAGAGGCAATGTAACTTAGATGTTGGAATCAAGTCCAGGGCAGCTACGAAGAAAAGCAATGAAGTTCTCCAAATGGCATCCCTGGAATTCTGTCCCGATTCGCATAACCCCCTTAGCACAGTCATACGTCTAGGACTGAGCCGGGCATCTTTTTGGCAGCAAATAGTCAAATGTAAGACACATCGAATAAATAAATAAACCTACGCTGTTGAAGAAACTAACATTACTAGATTTATCATTACTTATTCATTTTTCCATTGAGAAGTATTTGTTTTGAAGGAAACAGGTAACAACAACAAAAAGAAACCCTGAGAGTTTAAGCTGTGTATTACATATAAAACCAAGTATATTCCTCAGCCAAACTCAAAAGAAAAACAATTCACCACCCTGGAGTCAATGGCTCCCTTACTGGAGAGTAGAACACTGTGGGTGTTTGAGATGGATCTTTATGGGAAGAGATAGTTTCATCTTTCTCCAAGGGGTTGTTGGTGGTTTAGAAATGCCAACTTGGTTGTTTGCAGCTCAATCTATAGCCCGCTGTGCTCCAGGGCTCCTTGCTTTTCCACTTAATTACTAGGCTGCAGCCAAAGTAAAGAAAAATTCCATTCAAAAATGAATATATAGATAACTAAACTCAAAGCTATTAGTCCATGCTGACTCATTATAACTCTATAGGACAGGGTACAAGTGCCCCTCTGGGTTTCTGAGACTAATTCTTTAAAGGAGTAGAAAGTCCCGTTTTTCTCCCAAAGAAAATATGGTGGATTGCACTGGTGACCTTGGGGCTACTAATACATAAATCAAAAGATGGATAGAGAGAGAGAAAGTAAGTCTGATGGACAGACTATTAAGGAAGACACCAATGTTCGCCATCTGCTGGTGTTTGCTCTTTTGTGTAATTTCATTCCTTTAGTGTATGAGGGGAAGGTGTTTTTAGAATTTGCTTCTAACCAATAGGATAAGGAAATATATAATGGAATTCATATGACTATGTATATGTACATGTGATTAAACCAAACAAAACCCATTGTTCAGTCAATTCTGATTCATAGTGAGTCTATAGGACAAAGTAGAACTGACCCGATAGAGTTTCCATGACTGCAAATACTTACAGAATTGGATGGACGCATTTTTCTCCCATAAAGCAGTTGGTGAACAAACCTCACCCCCAGGACTCAGATGTGATCATGCCACATAAAGGGAAATAGAGGAAAGAGCTGGGAGGCAAAGGGCAGTTATAGAGGTCTAGACAAAGACATGAACATATGCAAATATATATATATGAGGATGGGGAAATAGATCTATGTGCCTATATTTACAGGTTTAGTATTAAGGTGTCAGAAGGACATTTTGCCTCCACTCAAGTACTCCCTCAATGCAAGAATACTTTCTTCTATTAAATTGGCATTCTATGATGCTCATCCTCCCGACACAACGGCTGAAGACAAAGCGGGTGAATAAGCAAATGTGGTGAAGAAAGCTGATGGTGCCTATCAAAAGATATGTGTCTGTGATCTTAAAGGCTTGAAGATAAACAAGCGGCCATCTAGCTCAGAAGCAATAAAGCCCACATGGAAGAACACACCAGCCTGTGTGATCACGTGTTTCTGAAGGGATCAGTTATCAGGCTTCAAAGAACAAAAAGTCATATCATTGGGTGCACACCTCCATGATACGATCGCTGAGGACAAACGGGTGCATAAGCAAATGTGGCAAAGAAAGCTGTTGGTGCTTAGCTATCAAAAGGTGTAGTGTTTGGGGGTCTTAAAGACTTGAAGGTGAACAAGCAGCCATCTAGCTCAGAAGCAACAAAGCCCACATGGAAGAAGCACACCAGCCTGTGTGATCATGAGGTGTCAAAGGGATCAGGTATAAGGCATCATCAGAACAAAAAAAAATCTTACCATAGTGAATGAAGAGGGAAGTGCAGAGTGGAGACCCATAGCCCATTTGTTGGCCACTGGAGATCCCCTTGCAGAGGGGTCTAGGGGAGGAGATGAGTCAGTCAGGGTGCGATGAAACACCGATGAAGAAGACAGCTTTCCTCTAGTTCCTAAATCCTTCCTCCCCCTCCCCTCCCCACTTATCATGATCTGAATTCTACCTTGCAAGTCTGGATAGAGCAGAGGATGTACACTGGTGCAGATAGAAGCTGGAGGAGGCACAGGGAATCCAGGGTGGATGATACCTTCAGGACCAGGGGTGTGAGTGGCAATACTGGGAGGGTAGAGGGAGAGTGGGTTGGAAAGAGGGAACCAATTACAAGGATCTATATGTGACCTCCTCCCTGGGGGATGGACAACAGAAAAGGGGGTGAAGGGAGACATTGGACAGGGCAACATATGACAAAATAATAATTTATAAATTATCAAGGGCTCATGAGGGAAGGAGAAGCAGGGAGGGCGGGGAAAAAATGAAGACCTGATGCCAAGGGCTTAAGTGGAGAGCAAATGCTTTGATAAAGATGAGGGCAATGAATGTACAGCTGTGCTTTACACAATTTATATATATATATATATATATATATATATATATATATATATGGATTGTGATGAGTTGTATGAGTCCCTAATAAAACATTAAAAAAATTAGAAACAAAAAAAAAAAGAAAGATGGGACTGTCCATCTTATTTGTCCCACACTCTCTACTAATTTGAGCAAATAAGCTGCCTCCTTGTGGGCTTATTTGGGGAAACTCACGGCCTTGATGAAAGGGTCCTCTGATTAACAGCAAAAATCTATCTGAAAAGCACACCAGAAAAAAAGTGAATTCTGCCAATGAAACGGAATTTATTTCCCAGTGAAGCTTCAGATGATACTGCTGCCTTGTCCAGCCTCCTGATGGTTGACTCAGGAGAATCTAAGTGACAGAGCTATATGAAACAATAGAGGTATATTATTTCAAGCAGCTAGATTTCTGGTAATATGTTATACAGCAACAGAAAACTAACACTGGACAAAAGTCAAACTATGATGCTATATCAACAAGGAATAGAATGAGACATTAAGATTTAGAGTAGTATTTCAATGTGCCCCGAAGAACAGTACTCCTGAGTTAAAAAAATAAAAGAGAAGAAGAAATAATAATAATAGTAAAAACCCTTAATGTAGGTTATGTTACAAAATGAAGGTTCTAAGAATCTTTACATAAAAATCTCATTAGCATTTAAATTCAAAAGCTCCGAAATTATTTACTTAAAGGAAACTTTATGTTGATTAATATGATAATAAGCATTCACAGCTATGGTTGGAACAGAGTATTGATTGGAAAGAAGTAGTAGGATGTACAATAGGTGTGGTATCTATCGTGCTACGTATGTATACATGACAGCATACCGTGGTGTGATTTCCATTTTGATGGCAGGAGGATGGCAGAGACTATTGTAACCAAAGAAACTGGTGTCTGATACTTACCATTTGTCTATCCTGGCTCTTAATGATTTTTCAGTGAATGTGTAGAAATCCCCCATGAAGTCATCTAACATCGAGTAACTGCCTCCATTATGAGAACTGAAAGGAGCAATAAATTGAAAATGTTTTCTTAAGGGTATGGTCTGCTAGTGATATAAATGGAAAAGTTTTATTTTTGCTAAATCAGGATCCTGCTTCTGGTTTGTAATCTGACCTCTGGTTCTTTAGTCTTGAGCCAGCAGCCTGCCATCTTACTTGCCGAATGTAGGGTGTTCTTTTTGCATGCCAAGACTTCATCTCCTTCTCAACTATGTCAATTCTCAGGGCCCAGAAAACTAAAATATTAGGCATAATGTAGGTGAAAGAAGCAATAGTTTCCACAGAAAGTTACCATATATACCTGAGTATAAGCCAACCCGAAATTTCAAAATAAAAATGTCAAAATTTTATTTAGAAAATTTCAAGTCAGCTTATACTTGAGTATATATGCTATTTGATAATTATTCTGGAACTTTTCTATAACTATGGATTAAAGTGAGAAATGCATTCATTGAAATGGACTCCATAGTTTCAGTAACAATTGTGATACCTTATAGTGGTGAAATAGGCCAAAAAATTGTCAAACTTTTAGAAACAAAAAAGTGAAATTATGGAAATATGAAGCAGTAATTCAATGTCAGTCATAGGGGTTTACTCAAAGTTACCTCAGGATGCTTCATTATGCTGCATCTACAGATTAAATAAATGGGTGGCGTAATAAGTGTTGATTAATCCATTTAGCTCTAAAATCTCTTGAAGTCTGATAGGCACCGGTCCTTTAAGGAACCACACTTTTTAAATATAATTTACAGAAGTCACCCTGTTCACAGACCCTTACCTTTTTGGCTGTAAGTCTAGATGTTATTGAAAGTAAGGTAGATACCTTTAACATTACCAGAATGAATGAGAAAATTTTATACAGCCTCAGTGCAAGAGGCTTTGCTTTTTGAACATTACGGTTCAGCAGATCATATCCATAGAAGCAAATGATGCTATGTGAAATTTTCTGTAGGATTTTATGGAGCAGTTCTAGGAAAGAACCTTCAGATTTTTGCACAGAGCCGTGTCCTTTGCTTCAGATCACTGTTGTACTTTTGAAACTTGCGTGTTCTATGTATACACAAATTTAGAATCAGGAATTCTTGTCATCGTAAATGGCTTACAGGGGGGAAAGATAGCAATGATGACTGTATAACCCCACTTGAGGGGAGCAAATAACAGAGATGCAGATGAACGGATACAATGGATGGTGTAAGACATGGCCAAAATAAACAAATAACTAATATATAATAAGGATTCTTGGGGGGCAGATCAAGGGGGCTTACACCAAGGAGTTCAAGAAGAAAGAAAATGCTTTGAAAATGATGGTGGCAGCAATTGTACAAATATGCTTAATCTAATTGAATTATGGATTATTATAATATCTGTATGAGCTCCCAATAAAATGATTTTTTTAAAAGATTTACATTTTCAGAAACCCTATGGGTGAGTTCTTCTCTGTCTCAGAGGGTCACTACATTCCAGAATTAACTTCTGTGGGCCTAGTTGCATTCACGGTGACTCATATACAGAGTATCAAGCCATGGAGGCACAATCTATAACAAAAATATGTAGGATTAGGAAAGAGATGACTCAGCAACAAAAAATCAGCATCTGTTTTAACAAAAGAATAGCTGCTCAGAAGCAGTAATTTCCGTTGCCTGTGGAGTTGAGACTAGAACAAACTCATCTTGGAAAGAAGTGAAAGGAAGTCCTGCTTACTATAAAACTACAGGATGAGAAAGAAAACAATCTGATTGGATAAGAGAATAGCAGGGAAAGAGGGAAAGCAGTATTTGGAGAAAATAGAACTTGATAGAAATGATAATGGTGCATTTAAGAAAAATGTAAGCTATTTCAAAGACAACCCGTACACATGAATAACAATTTAAAATTTCAGAAAATATATAAGTATAAAAAGATTATTATATTATGTGGCTCATATGAAAAATATTTATTTACTCATAATAATTGTTCCCATAATTGTGTGCTCTTTCATCAAGCCAGACTCGAGGTCCCTGTAAAACAGAGCCTACCTTACCCACAGGATTCCCTGGTTATAATCTGTATGTGAGCAGATGACGAGGTCTTTTCCATCAAAGACGTTGGGTAGGTTTGACTCTTGGGGTGAGCAGCTGAGCTGAGTGTTACATCAGCATGGCTCCTCACTCATTGTGATATGTACATACTGATTTTAAAATTTTAGATGCAACTGAAAGAAATTAAGGGCTACCTCACTGGGGTTACAATTGTTGTTAGGTGCTGTCACGTTCAATGTGTCAATGATGCTTTTGAGGTTGTCTCCAAATTCAATGTGATATAAGCAGGGTTGTGTTTTGGATCGAGTGGGGCTTGTTTTAATTTTCTTCAGCTTCAATTTGAATTTGCTGATGAGAAAGTATGGTCTGGTCCACATGAGCCATGTCAGTATTTGTTCTGGCTGCTTATTTTATGTTTTCCCATGGTTTCTTTCCACCAATCTAGTTTGATTCGGATGTATTCCATCAGGTGAAGACCACATAAATAGTCATTATTTACATTGTTGGTAAAAGTTATTTGCACCATATAAGTCATTAGTCTTGCAGAATTCTACATTGAAAGTTCTAGTTTTGTTTGTAACACTAAGAATATATTTCCCAACTGTTGATCCTTCTTTTTTGTTTGCAACTTTCTCATGCTAATTACCAGTAATTACCAATGCATCCTGATTGCATGTTGGATCAATTTTAGACAATACAAGTAGTAAAATTATTTAATTTTCTCCTCTGTGGCATTAGTGGCTCAAACATAAACTTGAATAATGCTTGGGTTTACTGGTTTTGCTTACAGGTGCATGGATATTATCTTATAACTAATAGCATCATACTTCAGTGTAGATCTTGAAATGTTCTTTTTAACAATGAATGCAACACTCTTCATCTAAGTTTTATCATTCCTGGTACAATAGACTATATAATTGTCTGATTCAAAGTAGTCAATAGCAGCCCATTTTATTTCATTAATCATTAGAATATTGATTTTACATGTTCCATTTCATTTTAATGTATTTTCAATTCCCTAGATTAATAATTTTAATGTTCAATCCATTCTCCTTCTTCATGATTTGTTTCTCTAGTACCCTACTCCCAATGCACCATAATGTGTTAGGCCAGATTGAATAGAGGAACCAATCCAGTGAGACTCATATATATGTATAAGAAAGAGCTTTGTATCAAGAAACAATTCTATATCAAGGAAATATCCCAGCCCAGTTCAACTAAATGAGTCTATCCAATATGAGTCTATCTTCAGACTCACAAAACCACCTGCAATGAAGCAGAAAGCAGTCATATGCAAAGTCATGTGTCCCCTAGCGGTGGATGTAACTCCCGGCTGTGGCAGGTGCCAGCATGGTTCACCAGCAGGAAGGTGAAGGCAGAGAAGGCGAGGGAGGGCCACAGGGCTCTCCTCTTGAGAAAGCCACAGGGAGGCATCTCCAAACTGTGACCTGGCTGATAGGCTAGACTCCACCCCTACACTTCTCTATAGCAAGTTCCCATGAAATCATGTAAGTACTACAAAAGTAATACATAACACATCAAATTGGTAAGATGTAACTATAACATCGGAAGAAAAATATGAATCTATAGTGGTTTCTCAACACTACTATAGAGAATATCCTTTTTCATGATTATATTTAACAAATATGACATGTATTATAAATAATATATTAACCTATGGAAAAGGTAAAATATATATTTTAAATGATTTATTATAAACAAGTGGTATTCTATTATTTCTGTACATTAAAATACATTGTGATGAAACAAAACCAACTAGTGAGAAGTGGAATGAAGTTCACATGATGTTCTTAAGAAATATGCTGCAGAAAGGCTCTAGATGGAAAACTGTGGGAGGATTACTAGAAAAATACAGTTTTAAAGAATGAAAGCTTCCTAAACAAAAAAATAAAGTAGTGTTTTCCAGACAAAAATGAAGACATGTACATGCTGCCTGAAAATGTAAGATATGTGCAGTGACCATGAAAATTATATTCGATTGAAGTGCAGGATTTTAAAGTTTAGGAAAAGGTATTAAGTTTTGGCAACTTTTAGAACACATATGTCATCAAAATAAAGGTTTAATATTTATATAAAACACATTACAACTCGATTGGACTTTTTGGCAAGATCATATAAGAGTACAAGAAAATAAATCTGGAATCATAGTGTGTAAATAGGATTAAAAATTGGAAGAATATAAAGATTTGGAAACTCTTTAGGAGTTATTGCAAAATACCAGGAAAGACATGATTATTTACATAAAGATAGTTATCTATAGATATTTCATGAGCTTTTGCCAAAATTTTTATTTAGATTACCACATTTATTCATAACCCTAACAATCAAATATCATACTCTCCATATGTTGTGGACAGTGAAAATTAGGTATGTTAAGTAGATCACAGTGTGAAAGTATGACCATTTAACTCACTACCATGGAGTAGATTCCAACTCCTAGTGACCCATAGTGAAGGTCATAGTGACCTTCAGGACATTTTCCAGCGGGTTTCAGAGACTGATCCTTCTTTTCAGGAATAGAAAGCCTTGTCTTTCTTCCACAGAGCCGCTGGTGGTTTTCAACTACTGCCATGAGACTTGAGATTGGATGCTTAACCAGTCGCCATGACTTTCTCAAATCTAAAATGGGATAACATGTGTTTCGTTTCTAAATTACGTCACTGAGCTTAGTTGCTTGTTTTGTTTTTGTAAGTATAATATAAAACCACTGAAGGGTAATGTGATACGTTAGCCAGTGCTGAGAAATGACTGTAATGTATCAAGAGTGGAAGTCAATGAAAACCATTACAAGTAAGAATAGCTGTATCTTCGGTTGCATTTGATTATAGCCCAAAGCGATCAGAAGCAGTTGATTTTGTGATTTTTTTTTTAAGGCAGAGCCATCTGAACCTGGTGCTTAATTGCGTGTGTACATTAAGAAAGGAGAAAAGTCAAAGGTGATCCTTCTTTTTTAAGTTTATGAAGTGGGATAAATAGAGATAGGAAAGATTAAGAATGGAGTAAAAGTTTTAATAACAGAATATTAAATAATAGGATAAGGAAAAAAGATAACTTGGAAGAAAGGCATGGTATATGTCCTATTATTTGTGGATACAAAGAGCCATGGACAAGAAGAAAGCAAGCGTGAGGTACTGAGGAGAGCTCAATATGATGAGCTAATTTACTGACTAGAAAGTTAACAAAATGAAATAAGATATCTTGGTGATGACAGTTTGACTGATGTAAAACTGTCCATCTGGTTTGACTGACATTTCAAAACAAGGGCACATAGTTGACTTAGTTCATTTGTAATATCATTCATGAGAGAACATCAGTGTAAAAGCGAGTTCATTGGAATCACACTACTGACTTAGAATCGTAGTAGAGGCATTGCTGAATCATATAACCCTGGAAACTGAATCTCACTGTATCCTTATTTCTTCATCTGTAAAATAACTTAGATAATACAATCTACTTCATGAGTGCTTGTGAGGAATGAAAACACGAAAAGGCTTGGCATGTAAAAGACTCAGTAGAAAGTAGTTATTTGTTATCATCATCATCATTACAATTGTACAACACTAAATGATAAAGCAGCAGGAACTTTGAAAAGTAATTTTAGTTATGATGCCAGACAGGGTTCTCTAGAGAAACAAAACCAGGACACTAATGATTTTATATATATTTATGGATATAATAAAGTTATTTCATCTATAGAGCAGTACAAATGGCTCAGTGCAACTTACTTCCATGAGACAGCTAATACACTGGCAGTCCTTCGTAGCAAGGCAGGTCACCAACAGTCATCCAGATGACAGGGTCGGACAGGCCCCAGCTCAAGTGATGTATACTCCAGTAGCATGCCAAAGCAGGTCTTGAAGGATCCTCAAACTACAGTGACACAGTTCATGGGTTAGATGTCGCAGAGGCAGTGTAGCTTACAAATTGAGGCAGAGAACAAGCTCAGGCAGCCACACACTGGTATGATCATCAAAGAGCAAGAGACAAGAAAGGACGAGGTTTGCCAAGCCATTTATCTCTCTGTCCTTCAATTAATTCCACTTGTGTTCATTGGCCAGGGTGGCAGAATAAATAAACCTACCTATCACAATTAACTCCTTCCCAACTTGGCACCTGTACACAATTTTTTAGCCATATATAATTTCTAGACATTAATGAAATCACACTTATACTTACCATCAAACATCTATAATACATATAAATGAAAACACACTGTGTCCAATTATATCTGATACATCATACATGAACAAGGAAAGATATTCCACAAGCACATATAAAGAAAATATACTGAAAATTGCAAACCTTCCATTTGTAATTGATCACATGATTGTAACTGATAGGTAGAACAACCTTCTACTACCCATTCTATATGACCTTTGCCCTCGGCAAGCACCTCAGCTGGATGTGGGTTTTTGGCCTGGTGGAGTGACCCAGATCTTCATTCCTGAGGGTTCTGGGTCATTATAAGTCCTGTCAGGATTGGGTTGCTGTAACTTACCATTTACTTCAATCACAGGGTGTGGTAGCACTAAGAATCGGCCTATGGGATCTCCTGGATTCCAGACATATTCTTCTTTACCTCCATTATGCAGCACCAGTCCAATTTCTCCTTGGTAATCAGGATCAATCACACCACTCAGTACAGGGACACCCTTCCTGACCTGTTTATCCAAAGCCATGAAAAGCCCAAAGTGGCCAGGGGCCATTCTCAGCTGCCAGTTCAGTGGAATCATGCTGTGTATCCAGGTGGGAGAGTTCCTTACTTTGGGACCAGGACCCCATGCCTGAAGCACATAGGGTTGCTGGGACAGGAAGCAAAAATGCTGTGTGGGTCACTAGGGGTAATAGTGAGTGGTGCCACTCTGGTTTCCAACCCTTGTTTCCTGGACGCATGAATTCTGGCCATTAGAGACACAGCACCATATATTGGCCGCTGGTTTAGAGCGTATACAGCTTCCTGGAGAACATTAACCCATTCTTGCAAGTTGTTGCCACCTAGTTGATGGCATAATTGTGTCTTTAGGGAGCCCATTACATTGTTCTATCAAGCCAGCAGCTTCAGGATGATGAGGAACATGATACGACCAGTGGATTCCATGGGAATGGGCGCATTGCCGCACTGCATTTGCTGTGAAGTGAGTTCCTTGATCTGAAGCAGTGCTATGTGGGATGCCATGCCGGTGGATGAGGCATTCTGTAAGTCCACAAATGGTAGTTTTGGCAGAAGCGTTGGGTGCATGGAAGGTGAATCCATATCCCAAGTAGGTACCTACTCCAGTAAGAACAAAATGCTGTCCCCTCCATGACTGAAGAGGTCCTGTGTAATTGACCTGCCACCAGGTTACCGGTTGACCTCCCTGAGGAATGGCCCCATATCTTGGACTTAATGTTGGTTTCTGCTGCTGGCAATGGGGAACTCAGCAGTGGCAGTGGCCAAGTCAGCCTTGGTGAGTAGAAGTCCATGTTGTTGTACCCATGCATAGCCTCCATCCCTGCCACCATGTCCACTTTGCCCATGTGTCCATTGGGTGATAACAGGAGTGGCAGAGGAAAGAGGAGGACCAGTGTCCACAGTGTGTGTCATCTTATCCACTTGATCATTAAAGTCCTCCTCTTCAGAGGTAACTCTTTGGTGAGCGTTCACATGACACATGGTTATCTTTAATTTCTTGGTCCATTCAGAGAGGTCTATCCACATACCTCTTCCCCACACCTCCTTGTCACCAATTTTCCAATTATGTTCCTTCCAATTCCCTGACCATCAGCCACACCATTAGCCACGGCCCATGAACAGTACACAATCTCACATCTGGCCATTTTTCCTTTTCCTTCCAGGCAAACTGAACGGTTTGGTACTCTGCTTGAAGTTCTGCCCATTGGGAAGATTTCTCTTCACCACTGTCCTTTAGGGCGATCCCAGAAAGGGGCTGCAGTGCTGCTGCTGTCCACTTACGAGTGGCACCTGCACGTCGTGCAGAGCCATCCATAAACCAAGCATGACTTTTTTGGTCTTCACTTAAAGCATGGTAAGGAACTCCCCAGGAGGCCATAAGTGCAGACTGGGAAAAAGAAGTTAATGGGACAGGAGTGGAGACTGTGGGCATTTGGGCCACTTCTTCATGCAGCTTACTTGTACCTTCAGGTCCTGCTTTGGCCCAATCTCATATATACCACTTCCATTATGACTCTGTGCATTAGAAAATACTCAGTTCATGATGGGCAGCTCAGGCCTCATGGTGACTTGGTGGCCCATGGTGAGGTGTTCAGTCTCCACCAAGACCCAGTAACAGGCCAACAGCTGTGTTTCAAAGGGGGAATAGTTGTCTGCAGAAGATGACAAGACTTTACTCCAAAATCCCAATGGTCTACGCTGTGACTCACCAGTGTGGCAGACCCCACACTGCATCTTTATCTACAACTGACACCTCTAGCACCTTCGGGTCAGCTAGATCATATGGTCCCAGTGGCAAAGCAGCTTGCACAGCAGCCTGAACCTGTTGGAGAGCCTTTTCTTGTTCTGGGCCCCACTCCAAATTGGAGGTCTTTCATGTCACTTGATAAATAGCTCAAAGCAAAACACCCAAGTGAGGGAGATGCTGCCTCCAAAATCTGAAGAGGCCCACTACACATTGTGTCTCCTGTTTATTGTTGTGGGGGCCAGATGCAATAGTTTATTTTTCACTTTAGTAGGAATGATCCAACATGCCCCACACCAACGGACCCCCAGAAATTTTATTGATGTTCATGGTACCTAAATATTTTTTGGGTTAATTTCCCAACCTCCTGTACACAGATATTATACCAATGAATCTAGAGTCTTTAATACATCCTCCTTGGTGGGGCCAATCAGCATAATGTCATCAATATAATGGATCAGTGTGACATTTTGTGGAATGACAGGCAATCAAGGTCTCTTCAGACTACATTATGGCACAGGGAAGAAGAGTTGATATACCCCTGGGGGAGAGTTGTGAAAGTTTATTGTTGCCCCTGCCAGGTAAAGGCAAATGGCTTCTGATGGTCCTTTGAGACTGGTATTGAGAAGAGGGCATTGGCCAGATCAATAGCTACTTAGCAAGTACCTGGAGAAGTATTAATTTGCTCGAGCAAGGAATCACATCTGGAACAGCAGCAGCAATTGGAGTCACCACCTGGTTAAGTTTAGGATAATCCACTGTCATTCTCCAGGATCCATCTGTCTTCTTTACAGACCAAATAGGTGAGTTAAACGGGGATGTGGTAGGAATCACCACCCCTGCATCTTTCAAGTCTTTGATGGTGGCACTGATCTCTGCAATCCCTCCAGGAATGCGGTACTGCTTTTGGTTTACTATTTCCCTAGACAATGGCAGTTCTAATGGTGTCCACTTGGCCTTTCCTACCATGATAGCCCTTATTCGACATTTCAGGGATCCAATATGGGGGTTCTGCAAGTTACTAAGTATGTCTACTCCAATGATGCATTCTGGAACTGGGGAAATAACCATTGGTAATTTCTGGGTTAGGTGGCCCACTGGACCCACAGAGAGGTGTACCTGAGCTAAAAATCTATTGATAACTTGACCTCCATAAGTCCTCACTCTGACCTGTGGGCCATCAAAACACATTGAGTCTCCTCATATTAGTGTCTTTTCATAGCCAGTGTCGTTATCTCTGAAAATTTTGATTATTTCCTTTTCCTCAATGAGCAGTCACTCTTGTGAAAGGCTGCGGGTCCCATTGGGGAAGGCTAGAAGAAAGACTAACAGTATAAACCTTCGGTGATGTAACAGGGTCCTTCTTCAAAGGGACCCAGCCTTCCCTTCATTCAATGGGTTGTGAATCTGTAAACTGGCTCAGGTCTGGGAATTGACTGAGTGATCGTGACTACCTATTCTGCTGTTCACCTGATCAAGCATTCTTCCACTTATATAGATCATGTATAGGTTTCCCATGTATTTCAATCCTAGGGACCCTATGACTAAGTAGTCAATGCATAAGTCCACATGAGACAGGTTGCTCTAATTTCTATGGAAACCTTGCTGTCTATTATAGCTACATTCACCCTGTCTCTGTTGATTCAGTGCTGACACCTGCCTTCTACCACCAAGGGGCCCAATCAACCCCATTGTAGGCAAATGACGGAGTTGGTTTAGGGAAGTTCCCAGTGTTAATCCTGTTGCATATAAAATAGCAATTACTAGAGTCTTCAAAGATGCTGGGGCCCCCTTTGCAAACTTGTTCCTTATGGTTGTGTTGAAGGGTATGTCCTCAGGACACCCCCTTTTTTGGGTCTATGGGAATATCCTGAAAGATCCATTCTAACATACCAATTTCCCTAAGCTTTTTGATGCAGCCTTCTTTTTTTTTTTTTTGGTTTTCATACATTTCATTTAATAAATGTTAGTATACTTTGATAAATATCTATTTTTTTCTTCCTTTTTTACATTTTATTAGGGACTCACACAACTCCTATCACAATCCATACATATACATACATCAATTGTATAAAGCACATCCATACATTCCCCACCACAATCATTCTCAAAGCATTCGCTCTCCACTTCAGCCCTTTGCTCGATGCAGCCTTCTCCAGTGTACCAAGGTAGATCAGATACTTCAAGTTGGTCTAATCTAGGCCATCTGGCAGTCCATGCTTCAATGAACTAACCAAAAGAAGAATTAGATCCTCTCTTAGCCTCTCTCACAGAAAAAGGAATCACTGCTTAGGGGCCCCATATCCAGAAATTCAGACTGGTCTAAAATTACATTTCATGCACCAGTATCCACACCCTTAGTAACCATTCCCAGGGTTAATCCCCAGGCTTCTGCTCATACATATTAGAAAATTTGAGCAGATCTTTGTGAGTATAGCACACTTCTTCCTGGGTAATCATCTCGACCTCACTTTTAGGAGCTTTCTGAGCCTTAATTTTAGTTACAGGTCTAGTGGAAATAATGGGTTGTGAGGGTGTTTCCCGGGTGCTATCAGCAATATCTTGTAAGACATCTCCCTCAGGCAATGCTACAGATGTAGCCCAATCTGGCATTTCAGCTTGAACAGTTTGGCTAATCTGCTCAGGTGGGGCTTGTTTTATTGACAGTGGATTAATACCTTCAGCTAGGAGGGGTGGATATATTGACTGGGGTGGTTCAATCATTTCTAGTGGGGCTCAATATCCGCCTCTGCTGGATCATCAGTCCATATGTTCCATCCCATGTTTCAGGGTCCCAACATTTTCCTATCAATGCTTTCACTTTATTATCAGACACTGCTCTAGATCTGTATAGCAGAAGATTTTAGGTCTGTTATTTGGCACTTTAGGTGTGCTTCTGAGGTTCTGAGAACATCCCTCTCCTTAATCACACTTTCCATTGTAAGGGGGACCAGTCAACCAGCTTCCCTACACTTGTCATCCTAACAAAACAGCTGGAAAATATCAAAGATATGATCACTCAGAGCCTCTCCTTTCACCAGCACCTCATCCATCGGTGGTGCTACTGTAGATATTAGCTTTGCTACTTCACACCATGGATTAGTAAGAGTAGCACACTTATCCATGCCTGTAGGGGTAAAAATAGCATTATCACAGCTGTTAAGCCTAATCAGGCTGGAGAGCCAATTTAACAAGCCCATATTTATGATTTTATTTCTCTAGAATCAATCCTGGTAGCAATTTTGTTAGACAGAGTTCTCTAGAGAAACAAAACCAGGACACTAATGATTGTGTGTGTGTGTGTATACACAATAACTTAATAAGAAATTAAGTTAACTAATCTATAGAGCAGTACAATGGCTCAGTGCAAGTTACTTCCATGAGACAGCTAATACACTGGCAGTCTTTCAAGTCTTGAGGGCCGCCAGGTAGTCCTCTGTAGAGCAATTCCGGCTATCTGGGCACAGGCAGCAAACAGCAAGACAACTCACCAACAATCAGACAGATGACAGGGTCCAACAGCCCCCAGCTCAAGCAATGTATTCTCCAGTAGTGTGGCGAAGCAGGTCTTGAAGGAACCTCAAAGAACAGTGACAGTTTACGGGTTAAGTGTTGCTCAGGTAGTGTAGCTTGCAAATTGAGACAGAGAACCAGCTAAGGTAGCTGAGCACTGGTCCGATCATCAAAGAGCAAGACACAAGAAAGGTGAGGCTCATCAAGCCATTTATCTCTGTGTCCTTCAATTAATCCCACATGTGTTCATTGGCCAGGTTGGCACAATAAGCCTTCCTATCACAGTTATCAAGGTTGTGTAAATTGGAGCCAGAGGAAGTTAGACTAGAGATCGTCTAAACTGCATTTACTGGATATTTTGCTAGCAAATATTCAAGGACATTGCTGGGGTTGTTAGAGGCCTTCCAGGTGATTCCCAATCATAGTGACCTATTGCAACAGATGCCAGCGCTGCCCAGCCTGGTGCTGTCCTCACGATCATGGTTATGTCCCAACCCACTGTGTCAGTGCACCTTGCTGAGAGCCTTCTATGACACTGGTGCTACATTACCAGGCATGATGTCCCTTTTCAAGGACTGGTCTCTCCTGAGACCATTTGGAAGGCACTTGAGATGAAGTCTGGCCATCTTGGATTTTACGAAGCAACCTAGCTCTTCTTCAAAGCCAGGTTTGTTTGCTCTTCAGGGAGTCCGTGGGCTTTTCAAAAATCTTCACCAACACCACCTTTCAACTGCACCATTCCCTGCTTGCTTTTTTATTCATTGCGCAACTTTCACTTGCATATGAGGCAGGTGAAAATAGTATGGATTGGGTCAGAAGCAACGCAGTCCTCAAAGTGAGATCATTCCTCGTCAACTCTTTAAAGAAGGCCTCGTGCCCCAGGTTTGTGAAGTGCAATGCTTTGGTTTCTTTTCTTTGAGTGCTGCTACCAGGAGCCTTGAGGGCAAATCCAAGCCGAATCAAACCTGCGATAACTTTAGCCCATCCTCTGTTGATCATGATGCTCCCCATCAGTCTAGGGACTTTTTAATCTTCATCAGCAAGTGCTTCGAGAGCTCCTGGCTTTCAGCAAGCTAGGTTGTTTGCTCTGCATATTGTTAATAAGCTTTCCTCCAGCCGTGAGCCACCTCGTTTGTTGTATAACCCAGTTTCTCTTATTATTTGCTAAGAATTCAAATTGATTCAATATGGCGAAATATGGACATTTTCCCAATTTTAAACCATACAGCAGTCCCTTATTCTGTGTGAACAACTCCCTATGTGTAGGTTCCTCATAATCACAGTAATTCCCATTATTCTCAATATTATCATAATGTGTTATGATCTATACAGCCAAATGCATTTGCATATGCAATGAAACAAAGTAAACCTATTTTTAGTAGTCTCTGCTCCCAGCCAAAATTCATCTGATGTCAGCAATGTTCGTGTGCTAAGTCTATCTCTTCTTCCAAATCTGGGTTGAACTTCACACAGGTCTCTCTCGATGTACTCTTGTAACTATTTTTAAATTATCTTCAGGAAAATTTTACTTGTCTGTGATAGTATTGATATTGTTTGATAATTTCCACATTCTTTGAGTCAGCTTTCTTTGGAGTAGGCATAAATATGGATCTCTTCCAATCGGTTGGCCAAGTAGCTGTCTTCCCCATTTGGGGGCAGAGACAAGTGAGTGCTTCCAGGCTTCATCACCATCTGAAAGTGTTTGCATTGGTATTCTTGGAAGTTTATTTTTGTCACTGCCTTCAGTGAATCTTGGACTTCTTCCTTCAATGCCATTGGTTCTTGATCATCTGCTACCTCTTGAAATGGTTGCATATTGACCGACTCTCATGACAAGTACTGGATTCTGTTCCTCTGATTTTGATACTTGTTGCACTGTTCAACATTTTGCCCATAAAATCCTTCAATAATTCAATCCAAGACCTGCATTTTTGTCCTCAATTTTTGGCTTTTAAGATATGCTGAGCATGTTCTTTCTTTGTGTCTTTCGAAATCAAGTTCATTGTACATTTGATTACAATGCCGTATTTTATTTCCTTGATCTGCACTTTGAGATTTTCCATTTGGCTCTTTATATATACCTAAGAGAACACAGTTTAGGAAACATTAAAATTTAGTCAATTGGATATTCTATTAAGTAAAATTTTAGAAATAAGCTTGTCATTTCAGTCTTTCATCTTTAATTCATGACACCCACTGACCCAGTAATGATACCTTCACTTTTTATTATTCAAAAGCATAGCTATGGTTTATGATGCCAGGACACAGAGAAGTCACAGGAAGGTGTGTGATAATTCAATGACTTGCCATGTAGATACTTGCTGCAGAAAGGAAAAACTATGCCCACTCCATAACAGTAGTCTCTGTGAAGGACACAGGAATGTCACTAAGGCCCGATAGAGTTAGACATAGTTCAATAAAATAATATAAGGGATAGGAAATTAGTTCATTACATTGACTACACAAAATATTAGTTACTAAACATTGGATATTGGAAAAATATTATTTTAACAACTAAAGAAAACATTGTGCTATTCATATATTTGACTGTTCATACACAAGTTAAGCAATTATATCCGTACTTCAAAAAGTTATCATTTTAAAAGCATATATTTAAGACTAAAAATAATACTTTATTTTTCATATCATTATACTCTATGTTGACATTTGGTGGGGATCAAATTAATGTTAATTCCCAACTTCTTGTTGTTGTTGCTATGAGATGCCACTGAGTCAGTTCTGATTCATTGGAAACCCCGCGAACAGAGGGAAACACTATCCAGTTCTCTGCCCTCCTAATGATTGTTGTTCGCCCTGAAACCATGGCTGCAACCACTGCGTCAATCCAGTGCACTGAGGGTCTTCCTCTTTTTCACTGGCCTGTTGACTTTTGCATGGTCAAGTACATGTATTATTTGGGGAACACCACTTCTCCCTTCATTGAGTTGAAGGTGAATTGCATCCTCACCACTGGGAAGGATGGACAAACGTCTGAGGTCAGTTCTGGGACCAAAGAGCAGTTATGGGCGTTGGCTGAGTTTATGCTATAGCTACCTTCGGTCAGGAAAACCCTCAGGCATCTGGATTTTGAACCTCTATCTTGTGTGGGCCTCTGGCCCTTTCATTCTATATTAATTTTCCGAAGCACTTTCCCTCTATCCTTCTCCTCCTGGAACTTGTACTTAATCCCAGCAATGGTTAAGGTTCCTACAGAAAACACATACAATCTTTTGGTGTCAAGCTATGTGTGTGTGTGTATGTGTGTGTGTGTGTGCTCACGTGCACATACATGTGTGTGTGTGTGTGTTGGAATGTAGAGGACAACTGTGTGATAAAGCCTCTCCATTAGTACAAAATGAAGTGGAGGAAAATTATCATAGACATATACATTCTTCTGCCAATATTCTAAATCTAGAGAACATGGACACAGGAAACAAATAATTCTTGTTGTAAACTGACTTAGAGTAGGGATTCTGAACTCCTGGTGACTGACTCCAGGCACAAAACTAAATGCTACAGGGCACCGTATGATCCCACTGATCAGATGCAGATCAGCCTTTGTGATCTACAGGTCTTCACTAGCTGGTTTTTAGAAGTAGCTCACCAGGCCTTTCTTCCTAGTCCATCTTAGTTTGGAAGCTCTTCTGAAACTTATTCAGCATCATAACAACACACAAGCATCCACTGAGAGATCGGTGATGAGTGTGCATGAGGTACAGAAACTGGGAATCCCAGCTTTCCATCATGAAAGCAAGAATTCTTCCACTGTACTACCACCTGCTTCCTCCCGACAAATGACACTGCTGGGCATAAGCTCATGGGATGTAGAAGGAAAAGCTCTCCAGCTAAGTGCAGGTAGACTGGAGGGCTGTGGATAGAGAATGGGAAAGAGAGAGCAGGCCCTTCATTTCTCCACTGCAGTATTGCGTCCTCAAACAGGCTGTTGGACCAACCTACGTGTTCTAAGAATTGTAAGTGATGAAAACCAGACCTGCGGGTGGGTGGGGACAGTATCATCGAGTAAATGCTGAAAACCCAGTCTGCAGAAGGCTTTGGATGGCAGTGAAAGCCCAGAACCTTTTCACAGGGTCCAGTATGCGGATTGAGTCTCTGGTGTATCCCCTCTGCCTGTGGAACAGGCTTCGTCAAGGCCCTGCCATCAGACAGAGTACATCGTAGGGTGGATGTCTGAAGTGGTGGTTCGGTCAAAATGTGACACATCATTATGTGAGCTCCCTCCTGAGCCAATGTATAACTTATTGTTCTCGGTTTTAATATTTGCTGCTTCATTTTCAATTGAGGTGTTTCTCTGCTTCATCCTGTCATTTTTGTTGGGCTGTTTGTGTTTTGTTTTGATTTTGTACTTTTTTTTTCTCTAGAGGAGACCCAGGACAGATAAACCTCTAGAGACAACTTCCATATGAATAGTTTCAAAGGGACATGGCAGGAAGTGGAATATTAAAAATCATACAAGGAAGAAGAAATATTCGAAATTGATTGTGGTGATGGTTGCACAATGCTAATCAATGTGATTGAACTCCGGAAGCACATGCTATGTGAATGATATACCAGCGACACTGTTAAAAAAAACAAGCTGGTTTTTACAATAAATAAGAAAGGAAAAAGAAAGTAGCTGTTCTAAATATGGAATTAAGACTGTATTTGGAGCACAATTTCCTTTACCGAAGATGGAACAGAAAAGTGATGGGGCGCGTCAGTGCTCACGGAGGGGGCACTTTGAAAGCAGAAAGAATGCTCCATGGTGATCGATCGCAACCTGCAGGCCCCGCGCTTTCTCTCTTGGGAGCACACTGCCTCGCCTCACATTCTCAGCTTCATCAGGGCCTACGGTCCACGCACCACCTGGTCAGGTCTGTCCTGAATTTGTGTCTTTTCTTCCCAGGTTCAAATTCTATCACCTATCATTTGAAACCATTGGTTCTCAATTTTTTTTTACCTACCACCCTTTTTCAGGAAAAAACAACAAACAATGCTTTTACTCAGCACCTCCCACTAGCAACTAAACACTTTTGTACTAGAACCCATAATCTACATTACATCGTAGATATCGCTTTTGCAAACTGCTGGACCATTCCAGCATCCCATGAAGGGGCGGAATCACCCACTTTGGGAAATACTGATAAACAGTAACGTTTGTGTGTGTTATCCAAACTCTAAACCTAGATTCTTTCTATCGCACTTGCCTGCCAACATCTTACCCTTGTGGAATAGTCATATATCTACTCAGAAGAAAAACATACCCCAATGCTCTTTGGCGCCATTACAAACACATCATATCTAACCGCGACGGGGACCTGGAGGAGAGCACACTACTACCACACCAAACTCACCTTCTCTGTCTCTTTCTTGAAATGGTTATTTTAGATATCCTCGCCTCTCTAGCAGTTTTTTCCAAATATTATTTTTCTCTTCTCAAATCACCGGCCTTTTTATTACCCTTTGACCAGAGCAAACAATCCATTTTCCTACTTCTCAGAGCAAAGAGAAACGACCACCGATTTGTACACTTTCTGTTGCTAGCGATGGCTGTCAGGTTGATTCCTGCACCCTGTGCGCCTCTCCCTTGTTAAAATAATCAGAGTGGCAATATGAATGACACCTTTCTCCTTATCCACCCATTGGAGCCCTGTTGGTGGGGCAGGGATGTGTGGACCTGCAGCCCACAGGGGCAGCAGTGGGAGAGAGACTGGGCTTTCCACTTACAGAGACGGTCCCAGACCCCCACAGTGGGTCTCTCTGAGTCAACTTTGACAGTGAGCTTGGTTTTGGTTATCCATCCATTTGGTTTCAAAACACCATTCCCTCCTGGCATTTTTAGGGCCTTCCTTCGAGATGATGGTGGTAGATCAAAATGATAAACTGGACATGAACAGTTGAGATCCTGTCACTTGATCTGCCCACTGTTGCCCTTTGGGCCTGATTTGGTTTTCAATATTTTCTCTGTGTGTGTTTTTGTTCTTCACATTGAGGTGTATCTCTGATGTATTTTGTCCTTGTGGATAGCCTTCTTGAATCTTTGTTAGCTATTTGTCTGTTTTTCAGGATACAAAACCCAGGTTGGATGAACCCATAGAGAAGGTACTAGAATAAGGGGTCATGGGTGTACACGAAGAGGGAGGTGCGGATGGGGGGAGAAAGGGGAGCTGATACAAAGGAGATCAAGAAGAAAGAAAATGTTTTGAAATGGATCGTGGTAGCAATTCTAAAATACCACTTGATGTGATTAAAATATTATGTCTGGATTAGCTCCTAATAAAATGGTTTGGGTGGGGGGAGCTTGTAGAAAAATTCCATGATGTTTTTCCATGACATTTGGAAGTCTAGTCACATATATTGATTCTTGTCTCTGTAGCTTTTTCCTTTCTTGGATACTTGTACACACTTCTTAGCTCGTTTTCATTTGCCCATCCTACTATAAACACACGACCTGCCTACCGAAAACTCTCTCTCCACTTAAACCAAACTTTTTCAAAGAGTTGTTTACACTTCCTATCTTTACGTCCTCACTTTCCTGTTCCTGTTCAGCTCCCTGCAGGTCACCTTCTAACCGGTTTCTCTCCAAAATAATGTCTCTCTGTGGGGTTACTAATGACTTCCTTGTCAAAAAACCAGTGGGCACCCCAGCTAGATCTTTCAGCTAGACCTTTCTGCAGCTCTTCAACACTCCTTGCTTCTTGAAATACCTTCTATTCGTTGCTGTCTGACTTCAGTTCTCTAAGCCAGCCCTCCTCTGTTTCCTTTCCTCTTTCCTCCATTGCCTCAGATCACACCCTCAAGGTTGGGTTCAATATCTCCCACTTCTCTTACTGGCCCCGGGTGGTGATCTCAGGCTCTTCCAGGACATCAATACAATCAATGAGTTACGAACTTGCAATCCCATATCCCAGGCCTGGTGTCTTTGTTTTGTGTGAGTAACTAAATCCCAGCTACAACACTCCATCTGAATATATTTTGGCATTTCAAATCCAATATGTCCCAAACTAAAAACATCTTTAGAGATGCCTCAAGCTTATATTTCTATCTTAATGACTGGTTCCAGTGCACAGCTGAACGATCCAGAACATTGAGTGTTTTTGACAGTTTTTCCTCTTACTCAAACCCTTTCTCGCATAGCTTGCCCATGTGTTCACTGTTTTTCATTCCCACAATCAATTCCCCAGTACGACACAAGTTTTTCCTAGTGTACTATGGGAAAACTTTGTAAATGTGCTTCGTGGTCCAGTCTTATGCAGCTTAAATCCCTGGGCTCCGGTGGCAGAGTGAAATTTGAAAAGGACACAAGTCTGTTTTTCCCATCTCCTAGCAAAAAGAATTTTCATTTATTCTTTTTTTTGCTCATGCATTAATGAAACTACATTTTAATATTGCTTATAAAATGTATTACATATTTTAATTCAGGGGCCCTATAATTTGTTTCCATTTATCAGTACACCCCTTCTTAGTTATACCCGTATCTAGTTGAAACCATTAGATTAAGCAAGAGAGAAGTATTGTGCAGCAGATTTCCATAGAGCCTTTGGAGACTGTGTTGGAACCCTGTTTCTGTATAGCACTTACTCACTGACTGTGGCCTTAAAGAGATGGCTGTACATCTGAAAACAGGGGTGCTGGTAGTCACAGGACGGTTATAAAGCTTCAGAGGGCAAACACCCAGATCTCAGTGATATTTTCCCAAGATCTTGACTTGGCAAACTGACACATTACGGTGAACATGCTCTAGGGACTTATAAGATGAGAGCTTCAAAAGGTAATTGGTTTTTATTTTACACAATTAGAATGGGCTTAAGCTTTGGTCACTACCCAACTCAGATGAATCCTATGGATGAACGAACCCACATTTTCAGCCCGGGATATATTCCTGCAAGCAACCATGCAGAGCCTAAAATTATGAAGTTTCCCAAAGAGAAAATAAAAAACAAGCATTAGCAAATTTCTTGCTCAAATCCAAAGCAAATATTCCCCATCTGGATTTCCCTTTGTGCAACCATGGATATAAACCAGAGTGCGGGCAATCATCCTGTAATCCCTCTAGTCCTGAAGCAAAGAATCATGCGATTTTCTTTTCTGGATACAGAAATGAAAGAGTAAACTCTGATTTGGGGCAGGGGTCAATGCTTAAGTGGATCATAAATTATAATTAAATCCAATGGTGTGTTATCTCATCTTTTTACCAAAGTTTTCATTTTAAAGACAGGATGAGATGATGAAAAACTCTAAACGAACAGTATTTCACTAGAAAGTGTGTTGCTGTCCCTTCTGTTCTGGTTAGGGATTAGTATTGGTTCAAGAGATTTAATCATCCACTTCCATGTACTTCAGCACGATCGTTTGCTGATATGGTTGGGTGAAAACACATAAGCGAATCACAAAAGCTTTCAAATTAAGTGTCTAAGACTTGAATTTGAAAAATCAATTACTCCTTGCAACAACAGATTAAAGAAGTTGTACAAATAAAATATAATGATTTGCTTCCTCCCGAGGATGAAATGAAGCTAAATGAGAAAACATATATTAAGTGCTCTTTGAAAATGTCTTATAAATGCGTTATATTAACAGCCATTATTAGCGCTCCTACTTTTTTCTGGCTCATTAGTTCATATCTGGATTTCAAAAAGATGTATACACCATTTTTAATACACCATTTTTAATTTCAGGAAATTGCATAAAATAATGACATTTAAATTGATTCGTTAGAGAGTCAAAAAGGAAAATGGTCGTCCTGAGTAAGTAAAATGATTTAATAAATATTTGGTTTCTTGTTAAAAGAGCCCTTTCTTTCTAGAAGTTGATATAACAAATAATTCCAGGAGATGGCAGTAATGCTTCACCCTTGAACATTTTGCCCTTTCTTCAAGTGGACAGGAATAGTCTTTTCAATTTTTCATTGCAAATCAAAGCATAATTATAAGCTAATGTCTCATCTTGCCACCGACCTCAAAGGTCATCAGAGACTACTCTATAAACGAAAAGAGATTGTTAGTTCTAATTACATGTTAAATTAGTATTGTGTGCTCTAGAAGGGCTTGTGTTTGGGTGGTTTTACTCTTCCTCTTTGAATCAAATGCCGTATCAAGAGTGATAACAAAAATTGCTACCAATATCATCGGGGTATTAAGTTCTTAGGATTGTAGCATGACCCAAATCCCTGGTTCACTACCCTCATAACTTACATCACTTCAAATTAAATTACGGAGCTTTCACCATCCGGATGCCTCACAAGAACACTAAAATTTCCTTAAAAGCAATAAAACTAAACGAAGCAACAAATTTGGTCTTTTGTAATCCAGCTGATTTATCTTTCAGCTTTATGTTCCCAAAATAACAACAATAGCAACAAAGGTTGAGAACATGTCCTTGACAGTCATTGGCCTAATTAGGCGAAGGTTGTTTTTTGATTTTTTAATTTGTATAAGAGTATCGAAATTGTGTGTCTCTTGGATCTCAAAAATAGGCAATACTTAATTTCAACATAAGATGTTTCAGGAGGATCATTTTGATGTAGAGAAACTAACAAACACTTCGGGAGACTCTGAACATCAGTAGAGCCCAAGGGAAGATTCTCTTTCTGCATTTGGAGCGCCCAGAATCAGAATCCTGATGGTGCTGCGGGCTGGGTGCTGGGTGGCTAACCACAAGGTCAGTTTGAAACTAACACTCGCTGTGTGGCAGATGAAGCTGTCTGCTCTGGTCAAGATTTACAGTCTTAGAATCCAGAGGGGACAGTTCTACTATGTCAGACTGAGTCGCTGTGAGTCAGTCAACTCAACGGTGCTGAGTTTGGTATTTTGTTTGGATCCCTTTGGGTACTATCAAGTCACAGGAAATTGGCAGAACCTGGGTGGAAACTACATTGAGGGTGCTTACAGGTCAATTCAATGAAGGGCTTTTGATCTGAATAACAACGAGGGTCCACTGAATGGAGGAAAACATTATCTGCGAAGTAAATCTCCCATAAAGAAAATGAATTTCAAGAAATGAAAAATGATAGTTAATAAAGACTAAGTTACGCAATGAGGTTCAGCTAATCGTTGAGGCTTTTGATTTGTTTCGTTTTGCTTCCTTTGTTTTTGCACATCCAGGGTGTATTTGTTGAACTTCGACCACATACACCACCCTGCATCTGTGGACCCCCTCCTTCTTGCCCCAAATCCCACTTTGGGGTGTTCTGGGGCCTGTGTTTGAAGAATTAATCTCAGAGATTTCATTTTCCTTTCAAGCTCTAACTGTTGGATACTACTGGAAACTCTGCTGGTTTCTGAACTTAAAAAGTAAGCACGATTTGTAATGAAAGGAAAAGTTTACAAAATTCATCTTTATTGTCCTTGCTGGGACGCCTGCAGCTGATTCGTGTCAGTGGAGCTGCCGAGTGTGGATGCTAAACCGCATTTTAAAAGAGCCACTCACAAACATTTCCGAACCCTTTTCCAAATGGGATATAACTCCCCTGTAGAGTTTTCCTTCACCCAAACATATACCGTCACATTCTCAATAGACAAAGGCCCTTGTTTTAGGCAAGGAAAGCTACCAATTTTAGATTGCAGTATCCCTTCTGGGCGCAAATGCCGAGCCTCGCTTCACCTCAGCTTCTCTGCCGCACTCCATTAGGCAGGGTCAAGGTTTCGTTTTCTGCTAATAATACGTTTCTCTATCCAGCAGTGCCTAGTGGGTCTCCCATCATAAGATCTTACTGTCCTCACTGTTCGGCAGCAGTTCTATTTTTATCCTTGTACTTAGAGTTTCTGCTAAATGTCCTAAATGACTCTCCGACGGATCTATTAGAAATGACCCTGCCAGAAGCCAGGTGCTGTAGAGTTGTCTCTAGTCTAGTCCATAGGATTTTCGAAGTCTTGTGTTTCAGAAGTAGCAAACTAGTCTTTCTCCCAAGTTGCCTCTAGGTGGACTCGAACCTCCATTCTTTCAGTCAACAACTGCGTGCATTAACTATCTGCATCACCGGGAACTGGAGATATCTCTCTAGTTTTATCTAATAATGGCCCCTGTGTATTGAGCTCTTAATATGTACTAGCCCTCAAATTAAGATTTAAATAAAGTATTTCACTTAACATTCACAGCAACCCATGGCAGTTAAGTAAGGGCATTAATTAGTGATAAATATCAGGAATCCTGACCAATAAACTTGACCTGGGAACTAAGCCTTCATATCCTGCACACTTTTGGTTGAGCTACAAGTGAAATAAGAATAATAATTTGTTCATAAAAACAACTTTTAAATAGCCCAGTAAATTTGAAGAAAACGTACTGAGCCTATTAATTTATTGAACTGTTGATATAGACCAAAAAGTTGATCATAATGAAAATGGATATAAACCAATATTTGAATTGGTTAAAAATCACTCTATTAGTTGAATGAAATAAAGACATTTTTTTGCTACTTGCTATTGTTACTCTGCGCAGTTATGTAAAATTCTTGCAGATGATAAACAGTACATTCCTTATTTATAAAGTGAAACAAAATCAATACAGAGCTCATAGAAATAATTTATGAAATATATGATAATTATTTAAGAACTTAGCATAGCAGCCATAGTCCCTGGGCGATGGAGTCCCGTATTCAACTATTAGTCAAAGAGTTCTGATCTATCTAGAGGCCTGTCGGAACAAAAGTTTAGAAATCTACTGCCAAGGTCTGACAATCTATTCCAAAATTCTCACAATCTACTTCCAAGATCTCAACCTTGAAAGGCCTCTGTAACAGGTCTAGTCTGTACACCATGAGTTGAAATCTACTTGGCATAGCCACCCACCCACTGCCATTCAGTCATCTGCACCCATAGTTGCCCTTTGTAGGGTTTCTGAGGCTGTATATTCCGACCGAAGCAGAAAGACTAACTGTTCTCTGGAAGAGCAGCTGATGAGTCAGAATCACCCATCTTGTGGGTTAGCAGCCATGCAGGAACCCACTACGCCACTAGAGCCCATCAGCACATGCGCTGAAATGCGTTACACACTGAACTGCTGACCACAAGGTCGGCAGTTAGAACCCATGAGCTTCTCCTTCAGAGAAATCTGAGGCTTTCTGCTCCTGCAAACGGGGTAGTTCTCTTCTGCTTTTGGGTTATTCCGAAGATAGAATGTTATTACTAAGGACAGGCATTCGTGTCTCTTTTATTGTCCACTGTATGTATCTTTGTTCACTAAAATACTGCCTAAAACATCATGCACACTCAGGAAATAACGGCTGCCTAAATACTTAGCATAAGGATAAAGAGAGTGGACTATGGCATCCGCTATTCAAAGAGTAGTGTCCCCACTTGGTGGTAACCTTGATGGATGATAGTTTAGTTATCCAAACCCTTTCTACTTTTGGTCCTTCATTTTTGGACAGGATAACTATATTGACTTTGTAGGGTGGTTGCAGGAATTAAATGAGGAACAACTTATCAAAGAACTGCCCTTGGGATGTAGTAAGGGCTAAATAATCATTAGCCATGATTATTATATTATTTACACAGCATAGGGAAATTCAAATTGGAGTAAAATATTTAGCCCTTCCCATAAATTATGGGTGACTGTTACTTGATCTCTGTGTGAACTATTATAAACGAGAAAAACAAGTCCCAAAGAGTCATGCAGTTTTTCCAAGGTGACTTGATAGAGCTTTGTAGATGACAATGCTTCGTTTCACAGCCAGTTGTTTCTGATTCTACTAACCATCCTCCTCAGCACTGATCCTCAATGTGCTTGGTCCTGAATAGGCTATTTCAAAAATAAATATAATCAACTTACAATTTTTTTGTGTGGTTTGAATGGTAGTTTAGTCCAAAGAAAGATCCTGGGTGTACGTGGGGATTATGCTGTGGGTTCACCGTCCTCTTCTCAGAGACAGGCGAGGACGTCTGCTCCTCTAAGGATTGATCAACTTGGAAACTCTGCCCTGTGCTACAGTCAGTGGCTCTGGGATGGAATAATTTGAAAAAGTATTTCATGTCATAGATGTAAAGAATTCTCTATACTGTTTTAACATCAGGGCAGCTATGTGGCGCCTCATGAAACCTTCAGAGCAACTAACCACACTGGAACCGAAACATAGTTACACCAGCAACACTTTTGCGCTTCCCTCAAGATCTAGCTGAGTATGCATTGGGAAACTGCACCGGTGGAATAAGGGGTGAAGCATGGAAGTGCTCATCTCAGATGGGGCAGTTCACACTAGAAGGATGAGGCTGTCGTGTCAACCCTAAGAAGCAGTTAGATTCAGCCCTACAGAGTTGCTGTGAGTTGAAATGGCCTGGATAACAGTGTCTTTGGCTGGGTTTTTTATATATGTAGGTTGATTATAGATTCCCAAACTTCTTTGGCCCTACTTCCCCCTTTTCAGAAAAAAAATCAAAACCAAAAACTACTGAGTGCCCCACAAGCAATGAAAAGTTTGTATACTCTAGTACATAATCCAGGGTAGAATATGCTTATCTTTTTTCACAGCCCCTCAGGAGCTTTCTAGTGCTACCCCGGGCTCTCCCTCTTTGGGATACATTAGTACGGATGCCAAATCAAGAAATAAAAATAAATCAACGAAGAAATGCAGAGGAGTGTTTAACATAAGGAATCGCTTTGGCAGAAAGTGTGAGTTTGAAATTTGGAGGGAAAGAAACAGAAAAACCTTTGGTTCTGGGGCTTGGGGTGTAGAGGATCCCCTTGAAGCAGTTGAAATTCTGCACCTTCCTGAGGAATTGCTCTGAGCAGTCACTGGTCAACCTCAATTCCCTGTGCCCTTTTAAGTGTCTGACTGCTCTTCTATACAAATTTTTATGCCATATCTTCTATTATTTTTTCTGATCTGCTTTTATACAGGTTTGCTTTGATCTAGTCTCCGGGACCAAAGGAAACCTCCTTATCCTTGTCTGCATCATTTTAATGTCTGAGAGACGGGAACACTTGTCATCTGAACTGACAGAAATTCCAGAGTTGAGATTTGGGGTTCCCCCCCACATTTGTAGATAGTGTAACAAGATTGTCATTGGCATCGCTTTTCTTGTTTTCACTGTACTGTCTATACCCTTGAGCCTCTATCCCTTTCAGAACAAAGATACCAATACAACCTCGGACCAAGGGCCCTGGCTTGCCGGTCTAAGGGACGAGTGGGCAATATAATGTTTTAAAGATTATTTTTTTGTGAGCTCTTTAAAAAATTCTCTGATTAATAAACAATTTCTTATCCTTTAATACGATGTTTTTCTTCTTCAATTTTAGGTGTCATACTTGAGACTGAGCAGGGGAAATGAGAATAAGCAGGTGAATGTTACTTAAGACCAACCTCTAAACTACTTAATGAAGTTATGCATTTTATTAACTATCCATTAAATCATAATTTATTCTTATAGTATGCCTACACTTGGACATGTGCAGACATTTCAGATTTGCCTGTGTGTCAGGGTGAAATATGTGACTCATAGCATATTGTTAAAAGAAATGTCAGGTGAATGTTTAACTTTGTAAAGAACAGAAAGAAAGAGCTTTCTTATTAACTAGGTTTCAATGGATTTGAATCCACTTTGAAGTCTTAATAATTATCGACAATAAATTGTATTCTTTTGTTGACAACTGTGCCACATACTTTGCTGACCTTTTAAATGCAAATTATCTAGCATTTAGACTTTAGCTCCCATCTATAAATCAAAAGGATAGCTTCCCAGATAACTGCTCAGGATATGTATGTATATATAATCTTTCCCTAACTCTGACTCACTGGACGTTTTTTGAAAATTTCTCCCACCATTCCCACCTCCACTTCAACACAGGAAGGCTCAGATTTCTTAATTCCTAAATGGCAGCTAAAGTTTGCAATATGAGAAAAATGAACATACTATCTCTTTATTTAAAAGAAAAAAGGTTTTCATTAGGAGTGCATTTGCCCCTACTCCAGCACTGAGAGTCTTTTTGATGAAATGCAAAATATCATTTGCATGTATCAATTGCACATTTGTATACTTTAGAGTTGTTTGATTTAGACTGAAATCTGCAAAGTTCCTTTACAAAAACTTTAATGAACAGATTGGCTGCCTCGTATCCTGCTGGTTTTTACCAGCCTCTGCTGTCTCGCACATTCCTCTGTATCTCAATTTCACCCACTATGTAGCAGAGGTAAGACTAATGCTTTGAATGACTTACATTTATTGTCTGTTATTTGCCCGACACTCTATTAAGCATTTATATTTGTTAATTCACACAAATTCCCATGAGGTGAGCTCCATTATCATCTTCAGTATATGAGCTTGAAAATGGAGACAAAGAGATATTAAACAGCGGGTAAGTGGTAGAGCTTGGTTTTTTAATTTTTATTTTTGATCGAGAGTCTTTGCCACTGTATTTTTAATGAAGATGATGCTAAGTCATTAGGAATATAAAAATTAATGAAATTTCTTGCACAGAGGGGAAAACAAACTAGAAAAATACATGTTAACAAATAAAGAAACAGCAGATGATGAGTTTCAGAATACCGTTCCTCACTGTTATGAGAACACAGGGGGGTATCCTGGGAGTCACTCACATGAAGTCCTTATTGTGTGTCATCCGTCATTCTGGATGCTTTGCATATTTATCTCACCCAATGGTCAGCATTCTCTTCTGAAGAAGGTGTCACTATTCTTTTTTCCAAAGGCAGAAACATCTGTGAACCTCAGATGCAGTGGCCGGGCACTGAATGGAGACACGTGGTATGCCAGAGCTGGACATTAGTTTACCAAACCCATGACTTCCTGTCAGTCGGCCCACACAAGACTGTTCTTCAACTGTCCTTGATTGCAGAGAACCCTGGTGCCTGATCTAAGGTCACTAAGTGGTATTCACCACTTCTGGACCGCACCTCTCCACAGTTCTGACACGATGCTTCCCGCTCGTCTCTGCCTTTCCTTTTTTGCCCGCTAGAAGCAGAGCCGTCCCTGCAGAACTCTGAGCCACACGGCCAAGTGCAGTCAACCTGTGGGAAAAGTCTGCGTGTCTGAATAATAACATGGAGGGTACAATAGGCTGACGCCACCTCAAGCCCCTGAGATTTGGAGATTGTTGTAGCAATTAGGTCCCTTTCGGTCCGTGCAATGCCTGTTTGGTGTTAGGGAGAGAAGGTGTGCGTGTTGCAGATGACGCTGCAGTATGCAACTACATGTCATCAACTGATGTAATAAATTATACGTAAAACACTACGAAGTCTGCAATCTTCTACTTCAAGTAGCACGCACGAGTTTGTGTCATATAAGACATCTCGCCAATTCTTGTTTAAACAGTTTCTAACTGGCCCCAAGAGAATCCGATGGAGAGACCTTTAATATTTTGTAGAACACCCATTCTCAGACTTTTGTGTGTAGAATAAGCTCCTGGGGCGTGGGGGTGGGGGCTAGAATTCAGATTTAAGTGTGCTGGTTGAAGCTTGCATTTTTAACTCCTAGAAATCACCCAAGTGATTTGGACATAGGTGATTAAGGAGGCACACTAGCTCAGCCCTAATCTACTTACGCAGCCAGAATTGTACAACACGTGCGTTTGTGAGGTATCACAGAAACCCCTCTGACTCGTGGTGAGCACGTATGTGAGGGTAAAGCTGCTTCATAAACATTTTAAAGGCAAGGACCCTTCAGAAGTTGCTCTCTAGGCCTGTCTTATGAGGTATGTACTGGGCTGGGTTGCCTAGGGAAACAAAACCAGTGACACTCATACATGTTTAAGAAAGAACTTTCTCTTGAGAAGTAATATTATATCAAGAAGGCATCCCAACCTAGTCCAGCCCAATCAAGTCCATGGGTCTGATCCTAGCCAGATGCATGGAGCTGCAGGTCTCTGGCACAGAAGGGTGGAATGGGAAGCAGTGCCCCCGCAGTCTGGTGGGGGCAGAGGTGTGTGGATTCTACATCAATGGGGAAACGACAGCTCCCAGGTTGGCTCCCAGGGCCAGCAGCCCACATGGGGCTGGCCGTGGAGGCAGATACGGACACCCAGCAAGCAGAAAGGATGAAGGCCCAGAAAGGTCTCACTCTCTGCCTTATAAAAAGGCAATCTCCCCAAGGAGGTGTCATTGGACTGTGCAACCTGGCTGATAGCATGGACTCCATCCCTACACTTTCAGACAGGTCCAGTTGATATAAATTCTAACCATCATCCCAAGATACCTCAGGGTGAGTTTAGCTTGTAGCTGAGCAGATAATCCAGTGAGTCTCTCAACAAACCCATTATGAAACTGAAGTAGTAGTTTATAGTGCCAACCTGGCTGATAAACACATGTGGGGTTAATTGAAGGGCAGAGAGATATATGGCTCGGTGAGCCTCGCCTTTCTAGTTCTCAGGTCTCTTGCTTTGTGATGGTCAGACCAGGGTGCAGCTCCCTTAGCCAGTTCCCTACTTCAGCTGGCAAGGCTCACTTCTTGCAAGACGTCCCTGAGGAGAAGCCACATGGACCTACCCCGATGCTTCCCTGGGTGCTGGACCAGCCATGTGGAGACCCTGTCAGCGCTGAGATGCTTGCACATTCACTAACTCAGCTTTCCTCCTGCAGGCGGCATCATTGGGTCTATTTGGTGAGATGGAGGAGGACTTTGTAGATTGATGTTGGATATATGGGTTACTGTTGGACTTGTGGGCTTGGGCAGCACTAGGTTGGTATGTTTTCTTGATGTGCACTTAACCTTTATATAAAACTTTCTCTTATACATGAGTTTCTGTGGATTTGTTTCTCTAAAGTACCCAGACTAACACAGAAACTAAACACATTATTTAAAGTTATACAAATGTGTATATATTAAAGATGCTTTAAGGCTCAGGTGGTTGCTAACAGTGCAAATTCAACCATTAACCTACCAATCGGCACTGTTAACCAGCAGCACTGTAGAACAAAGGCTTGTTTCTGCCAAGTTCGAGCCCAGGCACCCCTATTAAGCAGTTCTGCTCTATATACAGAGTCGCCAAAAACCAGAATTAACTCAAAGGCAACAGGCTTTCCTTTCCTTTTTTGTTTTTGTTTTGTTTTGTTTTATAGTAGGTTGTCCAGGCAGTATCTATGTATCTTAGTTTCCTACTTCTGCCATTAAAAAAATAGCATAAATAGGTAGTTTTAAAGAACAAACTTTCATTTTCTTAGTTTTAGAGGCAAGAAAGATAAATTTGGGCATTTGGATGAAGCTATGCTCTTGCTGTGTTGCTTCTGGGGCATGCTTTTTCTTGTCTAACACAACATCAAAAGCACTGGGAGTCTCTTTTGTTCAATGACTTCTAGATGGATCTTGTTTTCCCACTGTGTACATTTCTTTATGTCTAGCCAGCTTTTCTTATAAGACACCACTCAGATGTGATAAGGTTTAGGACACGCACTACTTCTCTAAGTTTGACTCATTAACATATCCAAAGGAAACCTCTATTTCCCACAGGCTGCTATTTATAAGTGTAGGAGAGAGATTTTTAAAATAAGATTTTTGTTTTGTTTTATTTTTACAGACGTCAATATATTTCTCCCAAGATCTGAGGGAGGAGTCCAGGTGGCATGGTGGCTATTCATTCATTTGGCTGCTAACTACAAAGTCAGCATTTTGAAATCACAGGCTGCCCAGTGGGAGAAAGATGAGGCTTTTGATTCCCATACACTGTCTGTGAAATCCACGAGGCCATTTTTACCCTGTCACCCATCAGGAGTCAGAACCAACTCAATGGCAGTGAGTGTTTATTTTCTTTTAAAAGATTGTTTTACATGAGTGGAAATAATGCAGGCAAACATGCAGCTCATGTCTCTTGCCAATTGGTATTCTATGGTTCACGGTATTTTAATTGCTCCAAATAAGCTAAAAATTTCTGTAAATAGGACTCATCTGTTTCCACAGTTCATATATTTAAAATCATATATGGATAGAAATTTTAGAAAAATTAAAATGATGTAGCATATATAATACCTGTTAGAATTTATTTTTGAAATTAAGATTCTATTGTAAGAATGGATATTTTTTGGAAAATGTGAGCTGCACTTTTATGTATGTCACTGCCACTTACTACCAGAAAACTTAAAATACAAATTAATTTATTTTCTCTTGGTCATTCATGAGCTTACTCAAATCAATATGACGGCAGTTTTTTCCCTGGCAAGCTCACCATCATGTATGCCTCTCCTCTCTTGCTTCAAGCAGATAGGATGGAGCAGGTTCCATTACGTTCCATCTCAGCTTAATCCCTTGCTGTTACGAGAAGTGGAAAATGCAATTAAATGCACTTCTGAAACCTCTCCCCAGAGTGCTGTTTACAATATTGCCTGCATGAAACAGGCGCGACACGGTGATGCGGACACTTTTCTTTGCATCTGGTGGCTTTATGAAGCTTTGGGAAACCCGTTTGTAAATTAAAGTGTTCAATCAGCAGCTCTAAGAATAAATCCCAGTTTGTTATAAAAGAATATAGTTTAAATAAACACTCTCATGAGTTTTGTTTGCAAAGAGTTTCATAGTGGGAGGGCTAGCAGGAGATTCCATAGGGCTGAATTTGGAGTTTCTTTTGCTCAAAACAAAACAAAACAAAACACAAACAAAAAAACAAGTGAGGATTCAATACAAATAAAGCTTAATATTGCTTCAAATTGAATCCTAAGCCAGACAAAACTTTTCTCCCCTAACCTTAATCCATTATTTAAATAAGGGAACACCACCATGAAAGTTGGCCCTTTTCTGTCATTGAAGGAAATTGCTCTCCTTTCTGACCATCCATCCCAATTGCTGTTCTCAAAACAGAGGAGCATAATGCAATCGGTGCCGAAATCCAGTGACACCTGTCTCTGAATTCCATTTTGGGCTTGGTAGGTAGGTGGCCATATCAGGGCCTCTACACTCTTGATGATGCCCCTGTCTTATCCACTTGTCTATCATCAGATTGAGGTATTTTGTGCATTTCCCACCTATTGTACTTTTTGCTCTAACTTTTCCTGGATGTGAATTTGATGTGATGTGTACATTTGTGTACATTGAAGAGAAGGTTCTTGGATGTATATCTCAAGGCCAGTGAATGATTGGTCAATTTTCATATTATTTCCTTATGAAAATCCATTTCCCTCTCAGACAAACTCTTTCCCTTTTCTCGCCAATCAATTAAGAGATTTCGGGCATCCCCTCTGGACACGGCAGGCCAAACAGCATCAGCTGTAGATTATGGTCTGGAGGATCATCCGTTCTCCTATTCCCATGTCTTCTTTCTTGCTTTGGTTTTTACTTTCTTCCTTTTGTAATGTCAGCCTTTTAGTGGTGGTATGAAATAGGCTCTATCTCTGTCATACACTGCTCATCTTCATGTAAATAGGTCAGCACTGGCATTTCACCTCTAAATTCACAACTGTCTTTTTTATACCTGTTCGTCTGCCTCCCCTGTCTGACCTGCCGTCTTTTTAAACTCATTTGTGCACGATACAAACATAGCACTACTTACAATCTTCTTCAGGAGCAGTAAAACATACACAGAGTGCCAGCTGGTGGTAAACACTGTACTAAGTGTTTGGGATCAAAAGAGGTGTGATAGAAGGGTATCAGCCCCTGTCTTCCTCAGGGCTCTTATCTGTGGACATTCACAGCTTCAGCTAAGAGCTTTAGTCCACTTGTTTACAAGCCCCAATACTGCAAGGCAACCTGTATATCTGTCTTCTATGGTCAACTGGATTAAACATCCAGCCAATTCCTTGAAGACGTCGAACCCAAGATCTAAGATTCTCTGCACGCTCATCATTCCAGTTCAGTTTTTGTAACTACATTTTTGGCTTTGTCTCAGTTCATCTCTTTTTCTACTTGCTTGAACAGAGTAGTCTTAACATGTCCTCCAGTCCCCTGACTCAGTCAGCTTTCCACCCACATATTTCTTATCATTCCACTTTATATGCCTCAACTTTAACTACATCATAACATGAAGTGCTGAATTTACTATTTGTCTCACCTGACTCCAAGTATTCCACCAGCAGCATATCTGTTGTTGTGCCTCTCAATCAACCATGAAACTTTGCAGATAGGAGCCCTTGCTGAATGGAAATATGAAGAGTTGTTTAGGGGTGCTAGTGGTGCAGTGCTTACTCATTGAGTTTCCAGTTGCTCGTTGGGGCTTACTACGCCCATAAACAGTTCTAGCTCAAAAACTCAAAGGGGCAGTTCTGCCCTGTTCTATAGGGTCACTGTGAATTGGTATCGACTCAATGGGAGGGAGAGTTTTTGAGTAGCTTTCTCATCCTTAGTCACTTACACCTGGATTCTTCAGCCTCACACCAGCAAGCTTTGATCTCCCAGTTCTCAGCAATGACCCATAACTTATTCCAATGAAATTTTGGCAACTGAAGTCCTAACCTAGAGCAGTACTTGTTAATTGTTGGGCTATTTCAAGTCCATGCAATTCATTGAGATCCCCATACCACAGAGTAAAACTGCCCCGTGGGGCTTTCTTGGAAAGAAGGAGATCATCATATCTTTCCTCCTATGGAACCACTGGGTGGCTTTGAACCACCAACTATCCAGTTGTCAGCTGAGTATTAGCCATTTGCCCATAGACTTATAATATAGGCAAAAGCACATATAATATATTTGGCAAAATATTGGAGGCAATATAAGTTAGTTGTTTGTGGTACACCTACAAAAAGCAAACATCCAAAGAAAGGAAGTGCAGAATAGAAAACCATTAGAAGGTTTTATCAAGGAAGAGCATTTGAGAGAGTTCAGTGTTAGAAATCTTTGTCTTTCACTTTACATGCTTGAGACCCCAGTTTTATTTCAGGCTAATACATCACACACACAGCTACCATCTGCATGTAAGTGGAGGCTGAAATGTTGCAAAGATGCTGAAAAGACATCAGTGAAGTTTCCAGACTAAGAATGGAAAGTCTGGGTCATTTATTTATGCGAATTGGCCAAAGAAGATTCCATCAGTTACAACGGATTGATCCATAAAAGCATAAAAATTATATAAGGCTATGCAGCATTTCATTCAATTATGCAAGAGATGCCATTAGGTCAAAGGCCACCATTTGCTCAAGTCTGGCTGGGAGATGGTTAACAATAACAGCAACCACGTAAGAGGTGGGGTAGGGTGGGGGGGAGCAGAGAAAATGGGTAATATCCCCTGGAAAGAAGATGAGAAAACTAAAATGTAAACATGGGAAACAGAAAAGTATTGCACAGAGGCCAGACTGGAAAAGAGCCGATAGAGGAGACTTCAGAGTAAAAATCTTTTCATGAAATAAAAAATTTGCATTATAAACTCGGTTTGCTATGGCAGATAAGTTGTTTATCTTCCATTTGGTCCCATTTCACATATGTGTCTGGTGTTGAAACATGTAGAGTGGTGATCAGCCAAGCCTTACATATGTTTTTAATCCGTTCTGAAGGATTCCTCAAAATTCTCAACAACAAAAAAAAAAGACCAAAATTCTCAAAGTGTTTTGAGATTCAACATTATATAGTAAGATGGATTTAAGAGTAATTTCAGGGAATGACTGCTCAAGACATGAAGAAGAGATGACTTCATGGCGCTAGGATAATTAACAAATAGGGCCTTCCGTGATAACATAGGGAAATGAATCAAATAGCTGTTATCGTTAGACCTAGCATGATACGTATGGGAAAATGGGAAAAGAGTTTGTTAGGGACTTTTAAAAGAAATATATTTACGTAATGTTCTTGTGATTAGAAATAGTTAACACACAGAAGGCTCTAGATAACTAATGTGGTTTGCAACCTGAATGACAAGAATGAGAGTACCGTCATTTGAAATAAAGAAATCTGGAACAGAAGCTGTAAACTTTGTATAGAAAGACCAGAAAGTGACTACTTTGGGAGATAGACTGTTGTTTTTTAGCAGCTGCTTTCTAATTACCTATTACCATAAAACAAGGGATATCATTGCTGATTTCAGATGGATTTGGGCTCAAAAGCAGACAACACCAGAAAGATTTGTACTTGTGTCTAATGACTATTCTGAGACATTAGACTGTGTGGTTCATAACAAACTGTGGACAATGTTAAGAAGAATGGGAGTCCCAGACACCTCATTTTGCTTATGTGGAACTCGTACATAGATCAAGAGGCAATTTTGCAAATGCAACAAGTGAATATTACATGGTTTCAAATAGGAAAATTGTGCGGCAGGGTTGTATCATACTGTATGCTGAGCAAATAATAAGAGAAGCTGGGGTATATGAAGAAGAATGTGGCATCAGAATTGAAGGAAGGCTACCGTACATACTCATGTATAAGCCGAGTTTTTCAGCACATCTTTCTTTCCTTTTTTTTTTGAAACACTTTAATTAGGGTCTTTTACATCTCTTATCACAATCCATGCATTCCCCTAATGTGTTAAGCACATTTGCACATATGCCACCGTCATCATTTTCAAAGTGTTCTCTTCCCACTTGGGTCCTTGATATCAGCTCCCCATTCCTTCCCTCTCCCTCCCCCGCCTGCCCTCCCTCACAACCCTAAGTTATAGATTATTTTTTCCATATGATACATCATCTTCCATCGCCCCTCACCCACTTTACCGTTATTCATCCTCCTGAAAGGGAGTTCTATGTCGATCCTTATGATTGATTCCCCTTTTCTCCCCCACCCTTTCCTAATCCTCCTATTATCTCTACTCTCCTTGTTGGCCCTGAGGGATTTACCTATGTTTCGGGTTCTTATCTGTAGCAATGTGCACGCTTTGGTCTAATCTGATTTGTCAAGTAGAATTGAAGTCAAGATAGTGGGGGATGGAAGCATCAAAGAGCTAAAGGAAAATTGTGTGTTTCATTGGTGCTATACTGTACCCTGACTGGCTCATCTTTTCCCTATAACCCCTCTGTTAGGGGATGTCCAATTGTCTACAGATGGGCATTGGGTCTCCACTCCATGCCCCTACCCAATTCACCTTGAGTATGGTTTTATTCTGGGTCTTAGATGCCTGATACCTGATCCCATCAATACCTCATGATTACACAGGCTAGTGTTCTTCTGCCATGTGGGCTTTGTTTCTTCTCAGCTAGATGGCTGTTTGTTTATCTACAAGCCTTTAAGACCCCAGATGCTATATCTTTTGATAGCCAGGCACCATCAACTTCACCATATTTGTTTAGGCACCCATTTTGTCTTCAGCGATCCTGTCGGGTAGGTGAGCATCACCGAGTGCCAGATTGTTAGAACAGAGTGTTCTTGTGTTAAGGGAGTACTTGATTTGAGGCCCAATATCCATCTGCAACCATCATTCTCAACATATAGATATGAGTGCATAGTTCTGTTCCCCTCTTGTTATATATAAATAAATTTACACATGTACATGCTTTATTTAGGCCTCTATAAAAGTCCTTTACCTCCTGATTCTTTCCTCTATTTTCACTTACTTCCCTCTTGTCCCACCATCATGTTCGGTCATTTGTGTTTAGTAATTCCTTGCTGCTACATAGCCTTTTATTGAGCCCCACTAGGCACCCCATGATCTTCCTTCCATTGATTTTGGTTCACCTGTTGTTCCCTTGTACCTGGGTTGGTTCCCCACTCCCCTTCCTTTCTCCCACCTCCCCTTCTTTCTTATCCCCCCGGAACCATTGGTCCCATTCTTTTCATCTCTGAATTGTTTATCCTATCTATCTTATCTAGATAGACATGCAGAAACATTAATAAGTTCAGCACATCTCTTATGCAGTTTCTGTGGTAAAATCAGATGCCTTGCCTGATATTTGGGTCAGCATATACTTGAGTATATATGATAAGTAACAAACTGTGCTATTCGATGACACAAACATACTTGTGAAAGTGAGGAGGACTTGAAGCATTTTCTGATGGACATCAAGGACTGCAGCCTTCAGAATGGATTACAACTGTATCTAAAGAAGATCAAAATCCCACAGTGGGACCACTAGATAGCATCATGATCAATGGAGAAAAGATTGAAGCTGTCAAGGATATTGTCTCACACAAACTATACAATCAATGCTCATAGAAGCAGAAGTTAAGAGATCAAAAGATGTATTGCATTTGGCATAGGTGGGTGTTTAATAGCCCAAGGTAAAATATCCTAAAGTATACAAAAAAGACACAAGAAGGCCTAAGAGGGACACAAAGAAAGGCTCTTGGTCCTAGGACACAAGTAAAGGAATTACAAAGAGAATACGTGTCTGATTGAAGCAGTCCTTATTTTTTGAGCTGATAATTATCACCGACTGTCTATGGCCAGAATGCTCTTTAAAGGCAAGAAGGGTAGGACTTTGACTCATGATGCAAGTTATCCTTGAGCAGCTTTGGGGACTGATGGACCCAACATAGACAGCAACACCACAGACCTGTGAGTGCAGAGGAGGATGCATTCACAAGGAGGCAGGCCATCAGTTGTATGGCTTGCAATTAGCAAGTTGCTGATGGCTCCTGAGATAGGCAGACCATGTGGTGGACTATTGGTTCAAGTCCAAAGAACTAGAAATAAATGACCTGGATCCAGGCCCAGACCCAGCAAAAAGCAAGCATGTTTTTCCATAGCATCTACTTATATAGGAAATAGGTGACACCCTGAAGAAATTTCCTTTCAATGTGTAACAAGTTTTATCTGAGTAAGAGGTTTGCATTCCACCTTAAACTTCGTATAATTGATTGGCTACTCACAGCGTATACTATTACAGAGTTGATTATATTGTATTATGTCACAACATGGGAGATTACTAGACCATAACTGCCAAATCACTGAGAATATTGACCTGGAAATATTGCCATATAACAAACAATGGTAGATGGCATGATAATAAAGATTAACTTCAAAATTTCCCACCTTTGAGGAAAAGAGAAAAATAAAGTTATTGACTGATTACTTCCTCTCTTTCATACACGGAAACACTTAACTCATCTGCAGAAATTAGGGAGAAGTGCTTTATTCATCTACAGAAATTAAGGAGAGTTTCCAAGAAAAGAAAATCTTTCACTGGTGTTGATCAGAATTTATTAAGCAAGTAGAAATCAAAGACACTCCTATAGGTACATGGGCAACAAAGATAAAGGTACACATATTGTAGAAATCGCACGTCATGTGATTGTGCCAAGGAATTTCGGAAACTGGTTCTAAGAGGGCTACGTGGAGTCGGGAGAAATGAAGGATGAATGCAGCTCAGTGGTATGGGTAGTAGGAAACCTAGCCCGGGTCTGTGGTACTTCAATCACAAGATCAGGATCACCGAACACTTAATGCTTATACACTGGAAACTCTTGTCTCTATGGATTCTACTGTAAATATGGGTCTAAAATTTGTGGCTTAATGGAATTGTTATACAAAATTTTGAAGCCCCCTGTCACATTTATTCTCTTATAAGTTCAAGTAGACGGAGTCAGCATGTACTTAATCCTAGAAGATAATATTTGTTATTATATCATTATCTGCACAGAGTGGATATTAATAGTCACTCTTATCACCCCCCCCAAAAAAGGCATTAATTATAAGGTGAAGGATCTAGATATGTAGTGAGGAGAATTTGTTCAGGGTTTTATTTTGGTCATGAAGGACACAATATAAATCATGTGTTAGTGATGCTGAAATGCACAGTGGCCAATCTAAGTGTTATATCGTATGAGAACTTGGTCACATCATCTCTCATGCAGCTGGCACAGCGCTAGCACACATCTTAGATGCTGGCTTGCCATGGTTGCATAAACTAGGTGTCAATTTTATCATCATTTTGCTAATGAAATATAAAAATGAAATGTATTGTCACAAAACTTTGGACTAAATCTGAATCCACATGTCTTGGGTCTTAAACAAAACGTTGAATCAAATAGAGGATGGGGGAAGTGCAAAGGACTATAAAATGATCAAATAAATGTTCTGTTTGTTCTTCACTCCAGACGGAGTTTTCCTGGCAATCAAAGTTGGAATAAACCACAGAGTGTACCCCATGGGGCAGGACTGCCTATGTTATACTATTAGTTATAGCACATCCATCATCCCTGGTGATCCAGCGGTTAAGCGCTTGCCTGTTAAACAAGCAGTCAGATATTCAAATACACGAGCTGCACTTCAGGGGCAAATCGGACAGCTTCCACTTAGACTTGGCCTCCCCATATGCGAGTTCTGCCCTGTCTAATGGGATCTCTATGAGTCAGTATGGATCACTACTCAATGTAAAGAAAACCCAAAACCTCACAACAGACGAAGAAAAAGTTGAAGTTGTCAAGGATTTCCTCTTGCTTGTATCCACAATCAATGCTCATGGAAGCAGCAAGCAAGAGATCAGAAGACAAATTGCATTATGTAAATCTGCTGCACCAGACCTCTTTAAAGTGTTGAAAAGCAAAGATGTTACTTTAGGGATTAAAGTGTGCCCGGCCCAAGCTAGCAATTGTCAAAGGTCTCATAGACCCATGGAAGTTGAACATTGACTAAGGACCGCTAAAGAGGAATGGATGCTTTGGAATTATGGTGCTGGTGAAGAAAATGGAAAATCCCATGGCCTACCAAAATAATAAGCAAATATATTTTGGAAGAGGTACAGCCAGAATTCACCTTAGAATCAGGAATGGTGCGACTTCATCAACTGTACTTTGACATGTTATTAGGAAAGACCAGTCCCTTTAAAAAAATGAATATCACTTGATAAAGAGAGGAAGTATAAAAGAGGAAGACTCTGGAAAAGATGGATTGGCCCAGGGGCTGTAATAGTGGGTTCAAAAATAAGAAAAATTGTGAAGATAGAACAAAACTGGGTGCTGTGCAGCTCTGTTGTACACGTGGTCACTGGGTCAGAATCAACTCAACTTCACCTAACAAACACAAGAGTCAAAATCAACTCAGCAATGTGTTTGGTATAGTACACTAAAACATATTCTTTAAGTTCAATTGTTTTCGTGACAACACACAGAGGAAGAAGAAAATGTAAGGGGGTGTGTTATAAGAGAACTTTGCCTTAAGAGATTCATAAAGCTACAAGCTAAACGAAATTCCAAAATAGAAGCTTCGTCACCTAATCCATTCAGCACGGACTTATTTGTCTCTTCCTCGGTGCCAGTCACTATGCTGGTGAACAGCCTCATCCAGGCCTCATTCAATTTGTGCTTGGGCTTTCAAAACTATTTCTCCTTTAAGGAGGCACAGAGAGTAGAAAGGTGCCCAATCATGTAGATAAATAAAAACCAAGCAAGGCCTGCCCTCACTCCTGCTGGGTTTCAGAGCTTGCAAGAGAATTTCAGAGATGTCAGGGCAAGCAGTGGCTGCATTACCAAAGGGAGGCGACTCTATAAACTGTGCCCATGCTCAACGGAGCATCACACGGATCCTGACTCAATAAATATTGTATAAATATACAAAAAAGGTGAGATTAAATCCCAGTGGCAGACATTCAGGCCAATGGCAAGACCTGAAACAATCTGTATAGCCTGACCTTCCTTATGTCTTAGTGAAAGCTATGAAGCTGAAAACAATGTATTATTTAAATGGCATTGTGACCGAATGTAAAGAGCAATATATAAACAGCGGGTAAGTGCATTTAATATCGGCTAAGGCTTGCTGGGTTTTTTTTCCCCCCAAACTCTGTCTATTCTACCAAGGAGTGAATCAGTTCTAAGCTTATCTAACTGTTGCAGAAGCAATAAGATCAGCTCATCAGATTCTGGCCTAGAATTCTTCTTTATAAAGGTGGAGAAAATTATGCCTACTAAGAATTCCATTTCAGTTCAATTTGCTCTCAGCTATAGAGCTTCTGAAATAGGAGCAATATAAAGGAATTGGGGAGCTTTAAAAAAAAGGAGAATTAGGTGCACTTTGGGTGGAGGCACTGCAGATTTTTATATCAAATAGAATGCTTTTGCAGGCCGTTTGCTTTCTAAGTAAGGAAGCAAAGCAAACACGTGCCTAGTTCCTCATTTTAATCTGGGCATCGTCTATTTTAAGAACTTTTTCAATTGTGAATGCTTCCAGTTTGGGTTTTTGTTGTTAAGCTTTATATGTGGAACAAACAAAAAGTATACATCAAATGCGGTATTCTGCATCTGGAGAACAAGGATGACGAACATCATGCCCACAACAGGCTGGCGCCTGCCTATCCTGCATCCCCAGCCATTGACTTTGAATAATGATGTGGTGTGTGATTCCTGAGAGTTTCCTTGACTTTCATCTGTACAGAAGATCCAGAGATCCTTCTTCCATGGTGCTGACGAGTGAGTTCAAACTGTCAACCTGTGAGCACCTAAGCACAAACCATTTGTCCTGCCCCTCAACCAAAAGGTATTGCTATCCAGTCGATTCCAGCTCATAGAAACCCTATGGGACAAGACAGAACTGCCCCTGTAGGTTTCAGAGAGTGTAACTCTGCCCAAGAGCAGAAAAGCTCGTTTTTCTTCTATATCCCACTCATGGGCCTTCATAATGCACACTCATTACAAAAACCCCTTTGTAATGCCACTCATGGTCTGGTTCTCATCAGTATAGCAACAAAGTGGAAAATTTGAAAATTAATAGTACAAAACTTAAAATAAAATTGTAATCGCTATGTAGGCCTTCAAACAAGGATAGGGCAATGGCGTTATGCATCAGAGACTCCTTCTTTGTATAGATACGCCACTTTTCCAGCATTGGTGGTGTTTACTAGGGAAATGGAAAATGCTCAGATGGGTATCAAGTCATCAAAGCATGGCTAGCGTTGTGCCATCTATTTTGGAGGTCTTAATGGTTTGCAACCATTCCACCTGGGACATCAGACTGGATGTAAATATTTGTGATTCCTTCTCTTTCTATCTCGCCGACTGAAGATCAAACGGTTTTGTGATTTATCTTAACTTGGCCAAGACCTTGTCAAATGCCTACCTGCAATGCAAAACAGCCAGGCTTTCTGCTTATCTATCTTTGGTCGCATGCTTGAAACCGCTGAATTTTAAAACCTCATACCTCCCTCCAAATCTTTTAGTGAGGGGGACGTATTATTGATGAATATTATTCTGCCATTTGGCCACTTTGTTTATTTTATTAATAGCAAGTATATTGCCAAGACGACAATACACGCTGCTAATGAGAGATGTCAGACCCATGCCGTTAAGTCCATCTGTAATCCGGCAGGCCTATCTCATGACTATGACATATATGCACTTACTAATTACCTTGACGCATCTGCTCCCAAAACCTGTATCCTCCCTAAATGGAAGTGATATCTATTTTCCCCTCTAAGTTTGTAATAACACTAGCGTATATTTCCCCCTCAGTTTTGTTCGACTTGAAGCACATTGAAGACTGCTTTCACCAAGCAGCCCGGCCCAGTGAATGCTTGCTCTGTGAATGGGCTGGAGCCTTTGTTCTTTCTTTTTTTATCCTCCACACACAGGCACTGAGGGCTCGCTCTTCACTGAAGTAAGTTCCTTGGGGCTGAGCTTTTCACTGTGATAACCTAGCCATTCAGGGCCTTGCCCTTTAGATAGGCCCTTCAGTCTGTTCAATGAGGCAAGGAGCTGGAAAGGGACTTTGTTCTCCCGAAGCTGTTTCCACCATTTGAAGTTACATTGTTTTACAGCACACCGACCCAGCAGTTGTTTTAAAGAATCATCTATCGTAAGTGCATTTTAAGAAACTCACATAACTCTCAGGAGAACAGGATGATGAGAGATGCAAAGGGAGGTGCTTTGATGATTGAATTTTCAAAGAGGGGTATAGGATTGGATGCTCAAAAGCAGCCTTCTCATTTTCCAAAAGTACCCAATCTAAATATTCATATTTTAAAAGGCCATTATAGATTTAATAGAAATACTTCATTTTCAAATTAAGAAACTGAAGAGACAAAATGTGATCTGCTTATGGGTAAATGATGCCCTTTCAGAAGTTGAAGCTGAAATTATATTTGGCAGGGTGGTTCTGAGAGCTTGTAGCGAGCACTGGAAAGCGCTATGATCTCGCTGGAGGGAAACGCTTGATAATTCCGAAGTGTTATTATTCTCTGGACAGTTTGAGAAACACTTAAATATCATCATTTAAAATAAATTTTCCACAACCAAAATATTACAAAGTTAACCTTTTGGAGCATTCTAAAGCAGCTATAAAGTACTTGGAATTGAACAATTCTAAGGAGCTATCAAAAACTGTATGTGGTAACCAAAATGAGGTGAATAGTGAATATATTTCAAAAATAGGAACAGAAAACTAAATTTATCATCTCCTCAGGTCTGTCTAAATAAGACAGGCTGGATGAACTATCTGGAGGAAAAACAACTGGACCGACAGTTCCGGGGGGACTTGGGATAGGGAGAGGTCAGGGGAAAGGGAGTGGTGTTAACAACCCAGGGACAAGGGAACAACAAGTGATCCAAATTGGTGGTGAGGGGGTGTAGCAGGCCTGGTAGGGAATGATCAAGGGTAAAGTAATGAAGAGGTATAGCTGAAACCCAGGTGGGGACAGAACATGATATTGGGGCAGGAGGAAAGTCAAGGGAAATAGAGGAAAGAGCTGGAGGCAAAGGGTATTTACAGAGGTATAGACAAAGACATGTACATATGCAAATATACATATGAAAATGGGGAAATAGATCTATGTGCCTATATTTATAGGTTTAGTATTAAGGTGGCAGAAGGATATTGGCCCTCTACTCAAGTACTCCCTCAATGCATGAATACTTTCTTCTATTAAATTGGCATTCTATGATGCTCACCCTCCTGACACAACTGCTGAAGACAAAGCGGGTGAACAAGCAAATGTGGTGCAGAAAGCTAATGGTGCCCGGCTATCAAAAGATATAGCGTCTGAGGGCTTACAGGTTTGAATATAAACAAGCGGCCATCTAGCTCAGAAGCAACAAAGCCCATATGGAAGAACACACCAACGGGTGTGATCACGTGTTTCCGAGGGGATCAGTTATCAGGCATGAAGGAACAAAAAATCATATCACTGGGTGCAAACCTCCATGATACGATCGCTGAGGATAAACGGGTGCAAAAGCAAATATGACAAAGAAAGCTGGTGGTGCCCGGCTATCAAAAGAGATAGCATCTGGGGTCGTCAAGGCTTGAAGGTAAACAAGCAGCTATCTAGCTCAGAAGCAACAAAGCCCACATGGAAGAAGCACACCAGAGTATGGGGATCACGAGGTGTCAAAGGGATCAGGTATAAGGCAACATCAGAAAAAAAAAAAACCTCACCATAGTGAATGAAGGGGGAAGTGAAGAGTGGAGACCCAAAGCCCATTTGTCGGCCACTGGAGATCCCCTTGCAGAGGGGTCTAGGGGAGGAGATGAGTCAGTCAGGGTGCAATGCAGCACCAATGAAGAATACAGCTTTCCTCCAGTTCCTAAATGATTCCTCCCCCCCCCCCCACTATCATGATCCAAATTCTACTTTGCAAGTCTGGATAGAGCAGAGGATGTACACTGGTGCAGATAGGAGCTGGAGGCACAGGGCATCCAGGGCAGATGATACCTTCAGGACCAGGGGTATGACTGGCGATACTGGGAGGGTAAAAGGAGAGTGGGTTAGAAAGGGAACCGATTACAAGGATCTACATGTGACCTCCTCCCTGGGGGACAGACAACAGATAAGGGGGTGAAGGGAGACATCGGACAGGGCAAGATATGACAAAATAATTATTTATAAATTATCAAGGGCTCATGAGGGAGGGGGGACTGGGGAGGAAGGGGGAAAGAAGAGGACCTGATGCAAAGGGCTTAAGTGGAGAGCAAATGCTTTGAGGATGATGAGGGCAAAGAATGTACAGATGTGCTTTACACCATTGATGTTTGTATGGATTGTGATAAGAGTTGTATGAGTCCCTAATAAAATGTTTAAAAAAATAAGTGCTAGACATAAGTGTTAGACATTTTTCAAAAGTAGAGTTTATTGTTTATCTTCTTCCCAAAGTAATAGGAGTTATCTTCCCTTCCCTAAACTCCATTCTCCAAGAACATCTTGAAACACCCTCATGCAGCTTAGTCAGGTATGATAAGCCTTACTTTGGCAGGAGAAAAAGAACTCTTTTTTAGGGTACAACCAATCTTGTTTAGACACTGGAGTTTTTATTCAGAGTTATTTGACAGTAGTAATTATCATATCTTATCAAATTATATAGTTTATTTTATCTTCTGATAAAACCATTTTGGCCATGACAGATAAGACTACTTGATTGGGTTTGCAAGCCCCGGATTCATATTCTGTGCACTTCCAGATCTATTTGCATTCTCTGAGTTTTGTTAGAAACTATTCAGTTTCTTATCATCTGTCATTAGTAAGACCTTGGATGAGATTTCATGTGTGTGTGTGTGTGTGCATGCGTGCATGGTGCGTGTGTGTGTGATAGAGAGAGAGAGAGAGAGAGAGAGAGAGAGAGAGAGAGAGAGAGAGAGAGAGAGAGAGAGAGACGTTAGGCTGGAAGTTTTACTGATTCATGTGGTTTCTATTTTTTTTAACCAAAGGTGGTTTATTAATGCATACAGTAAATATGGAAATAAAAAATTTTTAAACCAATAAAGCGGTACACAAAATTAGATTACTCTTAAGAAAGGGTTATGGTATTAATAAAAATGATTACCTGACAAAAACGATTAACCTGCTATAGTTCTTGATTGGGTTCCTCACTTGCAATATTCTTTGCTTCTATATGGGCATTATTGGCTGCGTGATTTATCCTTAATACCCTTAATAATATCCTTTCACTGTAGGAGTAGGTTCTTATTCCCTTAAAGGCAAGTCAAATAGAAACTAGTCTTTACGTTTGGAGAATTTGACCCATGTGGATTCAGGGGCTAATAAACCAACAATCTTTAGGACAGATGTCAGGCTTCTAGCATGTGTCCCAAAAACTAGATGTCAGAGAATAATAAATTGGACGGAGGATAAAAGATGGTGAGCTTTTTCAGAATATTATCTCTATCTATCTATCTATCTATCTATCTATCTATCTATCTATCTATCTATCGTCTGTCATAATCTATCATCTAGCAACATTGCAGTAGTACATTGAAAGGGAGCTGACAGTGTTTCAAACCATATTCAGAAGAGAACCAGGGATATTGTGTTAGTCTGGGTAAACTAGGGAAACAAATACACAGAAACTTATGTATATGAAAGAGTTTTACATAAAGGGTAAGTTGACATTAAGAAAGCATCCCAACCCAGTGCAGTCCAAGCCCATAAGTCCGACATTAACCCATATGCCCAACACCAATCCACAAAGTCCTCCTCCATCTCACAAAACACACGCAATGACACCAACTGCAGGAGGAAAGCCGAGTCAGTGAATGTGTAAGCATCTCAGCACTGGCAGGGGTCTCCACACGGCTGCTCCAGCACCCAGGGCTGCATCAGGGTAGGTCCATGTGGCTTCTCCAGAGAGATGTCTGACAGAAAGTGAGCCTTGCCAGCTGAAGCAGGGAACTGGCTAAGGTAGGTGTACCCTACCTTAGCAAGAGACTCGAAAACTAGGAAGATGAGACTTGCCGAGCCATTTATCACTCTGCCCTTTAATTAGTCGCACATGTGTTTATCGGTCAGGTTGTCACAATAAATCTTAACCAATACAGATATCATTGCTGATGTCAGATTGATCTAGGCTCAAAGCAGAGAATATAAAAAAGATGCTTACTCTGCTTTATAAACTATTCAAAGGCATTTAACTGTGTGAACCCTAAAATAAACTATGGATAATGTTAATAAGAATAGTAATTCCAGAACACCTGGTTGTTGGAATGGTGTGTGTCAGGGCTGTGTCCTCTCACCATACTTCCTCAATCTGTGTGCTGAGCAAATCATCAGAGAAAGGGGACAGTATGAAGAAGAATGTGGCATCAGGACTGGAGGAAGGCTGATTAACAACCTGCGTGTGATCTGCAGACATCACAGTACTGAAAGTGAGGAGGACTGGAAGCACTTGCTGATGAAGATGAAGGATTGAAGCCCGCAGTGTAGATTACAACTCAATGTAAAGAAGACAAAAATCCTTCTAATTAGACCGATAGGTCACCTGCTCTGACATGATCTGCAATCACTGATCATGACAGCAGCAGTCGAGATCCAGCGACCTGCTGCCTAGGGTAAACCTGCTGCATAAGATCTCTTTAGAGGACTGAGAAGCAGGGAGGTTACTGTGCGAACTAAGATGCACTTGACTCATGCCATGGTGTTTTCAATCCCTCATATGCGCGTGAAAGTGGGACATTGAATACGGAAGACAGAAGAAGGATGGGTGCATATTCATTGTGGCGCTGGAGAAGAGTATCGAACAGTACCACGCACTTCCAAAAGGACAAGTCCATCTGCCTTGGAAGAAGTACGGCCAGGTGCTCCTTAGTATCATGGACGGTGAACTTTAATCTTACATAATTTAGACATGTCCTCAGGAAAGATCAGTCCCTAAAAAAAGCCATCATGCTTGGAAGGGCAGTTTAAAACAAGAAGGCTCTTGACAAGATGGATTGATACAGTGGCTACATCAATAGGCTCTAACATAAGAACAATTTTTAGGATGGCACAAGGCTGGGCAGTTTCGTTCTGTTGTGCTTGGGGCTGCTATGGGTCAGAGCTGACTTGATGAAACCTAACAACATCTATCTATCTCAATCATCTTTCTATCTTTCTAATCTATCATCTATGTTAGCAGGCTAGAGTCCCAAAGAAGACTACCTTTCCAACTAACCACAGATCACATCAGATCACAAAATAGAGGATGATTACACAATGTCTGCTAAACCACTGAGAATCTTGCCCTATCCAATTGACATACAACCTTAACTATCAAGTCCACCCTTTGTCAACGTAGCACAAATACACATTTCCTTAACACCTACATAGTATCTCAACTAAAAAAATATAAAGCCATACTTGCATTTAACATGATGCAATTAATGTGTATTCATCCAAAATACACTAGGCCTGCTTACATCTCAAATTTATAATGAGTGGTGAAAAAAAAGAAGTAAACAAAAATATTTCTTTTACACAAGTGTACTGAAAAGAGGGAGAAATACCAAAAGAAATTAGTCTTTCTATATCTGGTCATGTAATCATAATGGATATTTAAAATTACTGCCCACTAAGTTCTACTCACTACAAAATCTCCTATTACCACTATGCCCCAGTAACAAATACAAGCTCATTCTTGAAAGGAGAGAGCTATCTCAAGAGGATGGCATAGGTTTGCTCCAAAATCTTAAGTATTTATGTTGTGATTCATCAGTGGGGTTCTGCCAAAGACACCAAATTGCATTTCAATCTACCAATCTACGTTGAGAACCACTGAATCTGTGAACCCCATAGTCCATGTGGCAGAGCAGCCTGCAAAGCAGCCAGCTCTGCTCGCAGAATCTTCTCTTGCTTTGGGCCCCCCTCAAAGCTAACAGCTTTGCAAGTCACTTGATAAAGAGGCTGTTTTAGCAGAGCCAAACGAGAGTGATGGGATGGCCTCAAAAAGTCAGAAACCCACTAGGTATTGGGCCTCCTTTCAGGTTGTAGGGACTCCTGGGTGCTATTATTTATCCTGCACTTTAAAAGGAATACCTAGCTATGTCCCACACCGTTGAACCTCGAGGAACGTTCACTGAGGAAGAAGGAATCTTCATTTTGGCCTGGTTAATTTCCCACTCTCCAGCACTACTATGCCTAGTGTCACGGATAGCGCTTCCTGACTGTGCTTAGTCCGCATAGCTCTTCAGTGCGAGGGACCAGTGTGACACCCTAGGAAAAGGAAAGGCGACCCAGCTCCTTACAAACTGAAGTATGATACAAGGCTAGAGAGCTGATAAACGGAGAAGATAGGGCATTACAATTGCCTTCCTGCCAGCTGAAGGCAAATTGCTTCTGGTGTTCCTTCCAAACAAGAATTGAGAGAAAGGTATTGGCCAGATCAATAGCTAGCTGCGTAACAGGTACCAGCAGATGCATTAATTTGCTCAGGCCATGAAACCACATCTGGAAAGGCAGCCTCCATTAGAATCACCACCTGGTAAAGTTTGCAACAATCCACTGACAGTCTCCAAAATCCATCTGCTTTTTGCACAGGCCAATTAGGTGAGCACACAATGGAAATGTGGTGGGCATCAGCACCCCTGCGTCCTCCGAGTCTTTGATGGGAGCACTACGCTAGGCAGGCCCTCCAAGAATGCAGCATTGGGTATGGGTGACAATTTTCCTAGGGAAAAGCAGTTTTAACAGCTTCCACTTGATTTTTCCTGTCAGAAAAGCAGTTACCCCTTGTACCAGCTGCTGAGTTTGCCTAATCGAATGATGCATTCTGGAATGGGTAAGTCACTCCAGGATGGGCTCAGACTGACCTGTGCTAAGATTCCATTATTAACCTGACCACCATTCCAGCCCTCCTGACTGGTGACTGCAGTGATGTTCTGAGTCTCCTGAAATTAGCGTCAGCTCACAGCCAGTATCTGGTAACCACCTGATTGCTCCTTTCCCTCACTGGCCAGGCATTCTCCTTGAACACCGAAGATGCCTTTGGGGAGGAGAGGGAGAAAGATTGCTGTTGTCCTTAAGAGCTGTGGAATCACTTTTGATTCTTTGTAAACCAGGCGGTGCAACCGAACAAAAGAATGCTTGACCCAGTGCCATCCATGCAGAGGGTGCCATGTTTGAAGCTGTCATCGTGACCACCATGTCGAGAGTAATAGCGTACATTTTTGTGTTGAGATTAATAGCATACGTTTTTGACAGTTCAGAGGGGTCTTTACTGAAGGGGACCTAGATTTCCCTTCATTCAAGAGTTCATGGGTCTGTAAAGAGGCTTAAGTCTGGAAATTGATTGAGGAATCATGATTCTCTAGTCTGGTGAGCCAAGTGGGTTTATTACTCACTTGACCTTGAATTCTCTTAGTTGTAAAAACAAGCAAACAAAAAAACCAAAATTCACTGCTCCTGACTCCATTCTGTCTCATGGTGAGCTGACATAGGGTTTCCATAGCTGTCAATCCCAATACATTTTTTTGTTTGTTTTCTAGTTTCCATGATGGACACTTTTATATAGTGGTTCTGACCTAGAAAATAAGTCATGACTGGGCTAGTGTAATAGTTGAGTTTTATGTCAACTTAGTTGGGTCAGGCTTCTTGGAAATTTGAGGCTTTCCCCATGATGTGATCTAACATAATGTAATAAATGTCATGATAGGATCTATTTTGAGCATAGTAGTTGTGGGAAAATTAGTGCTACCCCCTTAATACAACCACAACCTTGATGCAATTAATGGGAATTTTCACCGGGGATTTGGCCTATTTCTATATAAATCAAGGAGGGAGGAAGCTTAGCTCACTTTTCCTGATTCTGGAACCTGCATCTATTTCAATAATTCTGTGGTTCTTTAGACTCAAATCAGTGGGCTGCCATATAGTCTGACAATCCCATGAGCCATCTGTGTCCTGCTGATGTTGGGTTCTTTCAAGTCTGTATCAATCAGCCAGTGGTCTTCCTGCTTCCTATTTCATTAGCTAGTACAGAACCATGAGTTAAGAGATGCCTCCAGCTTAACATCTAACCCATGAACTCGAACTACACTGGACTTACCCACATCTACAACTGTGAGCCACATATCTTTATACACACACACACACACACACACACACACACACACTTCACTGGTATTGCTTCTCCAAGGTTCCCAGCCTAACACCTTTAGTATTTTCCAAGTGATAAACTGATCAATATGTCTCCAATATTGCCCAAGAGTGAGTGAAGACTCCCCCATTAGCGCACGTTGTGTCAGGCATTGGTATGGAGATGGGAGGTAAATAAACAACCAGACTCAACCATCATATGCAGTGTAGATGTAAATGTGTACAAGGTGTATCGACAAGCCATACAATTAAAATAATGTTGTCAATATTGCAATAATATTTCTATGTATGTTTGCATACCACAAAAGAGCTTTTGTTCTGTTTAACTGGATGCATACTTTAGGTCTAACTCTGACATGTCATAAGCTCTAGTATTAGCTTACTGTTAAAAATATAAAATAAAAAACCTAACTTTTCATGTGCCATACTCAAGACACATTATTTCAACGCTGTGTCTGTGTGTCTGGAATGATTTCCCCTCATCTTCAGCATCTCCCTCCACTCACTCATCTAGCTACATCACACATGCATACCTTTCAAGAGGCCTTACAGGTGAGCACCCATTGCAATAGGTAATTTTGTCATCCAAGTAGATGCTGCGACAGTAGTCCTCAAATCTAGTGCCTTGTGCAACAATATCACTTCAAAACTTGTTAGAATGTAAGTTATCTTGAAATTCCCTCAGATCCACTGAATCAGCAACTTTGTGGGATTGAATCCAGCAATCTGTGATGTCACAGATCTTCCAGGTGAGGCAACCTCCTGTCCCCTGGGAACCACCGCTCAGTTGCCATTGCTTGTTTAATGGCATTCCCCTCTGGACTCTGGAGTTCACATGCACAAGAATCATATTTCTTGTCACTCTATTCCCCAGTGTCTGGTGCCCTTTGAATGGTCACTAGGTAGGTTTGAAATGAACAGCAACAACAACAAATCAATGAGATGGCTTCCTAAAATCATATCATCTTGCAATGTCCCTCTTGAACCCATCTAGTTAAAAACATTCCAAAACATGCCATTAGGTTATACAGTTTAAATAAATAATTCATCCTGCTAGAGATGACAGATTAATCACTCTAAAAGCCCACATCAAATAATTCCTTTCTTAATAATTCCTAGAGGCTTCTAACTATAGACTTCGAGCTACTGACGTAGTTAGTAATTCTCCACTGGGACATTTTTGACTGCTATGACACTGTCTTGAGACACTGTGCATTTCATGACGTGGGGAGAGAGGTACCTCCTGCATATACGAGTGGAGGTTAGGCTGCTGCGAAGCACCTTGCAATGTCTAAGACTAAGACCCAAACAGAATGCTCTCTAGTCAATTCCGACCCATTGAAAGTGATGACTTCCCCATGATGTCCATAGTGCCAAGGTTGAGCATCATTGATTTATAAGTGATTTCAAACTCCTTCATGACATGTAAAGGCCTTTATTAAATACTAACTTTCCACACACAGAGAAGTTCTTTAAAAATCATCTGATTTTCTCATTACATATTATCTCTTGCTATCATGATTTAAATAATCTGTAGGATTTAGATTAAGCATTATAGCAATATATTAGATTAAAATATCTTCTCCTACTAAATATTCACGAAGTTGTATAGTTTAAGATATTTATACTTATTGCATATCTAAATTAGAGACGTTGAAATTCAGATGTATCAGAAATCCCAATAAAAAAATTCTCTTTTACTCTTCAGAGTGACAATGAAATATCTCAGCTATGCCCAAGTTTAGGAAATCCCTGTTCACGGTGAAATGTAAAACAACATAGAATCAGTTTATCCCTCTAAATACCAGTTTCCTCGATGGAAAAAGGAGGGACTTGAACACGATTAGGAGTGGACTGTAAGAGGATGGTACAGCAAAACAAACAAACAAACAATGTTTATTATACACATGGCGAACAGAACAAATCCACTTGGCTCTATTTACTACTGCGTATAGGCAACGTTCAGGAGGTTCTTAACACAGATCATCAGCTAGTGTATTGGGAACTATGCCTAATCATGCAGAAGTATCTTGGGAGTTAAACCTGTTTGCCAGTTTCTAAAATAATCTCTAAGGCCAGTACCACTCCTTAATGTCATGGAGTTATGACATTTCCTGCCTGAGTAGTAAATTTATCTTAACCTAACATACTATTTGTTCCACACAGTGCAAAATCCAGTAGGCACCATTAGCTCCTCGCAGCACGCTTGGTTGTTAGGTTGTAAACAGAGGCTTCCTGCAATAGGGAGAGGCAGCTCTTCCTGACAATATAGTAGACGTTACATATGGTGGTCACTCGTTCTATAGAAATGTACAGTCCACCCCGTGCAGAGCTCCCTCTCAAAATCACCTACACAGGACAGTCAGGATCGGAGTGCCGTACCATAGCTAATACCAGAGAGCCCTGTCAAGGGAACTTGTCCAAAGGAGAAAGGAGAGGAGAGCATGCCCACGTCACACTGCATCCCCTCCCTACATGCATGATCTCTTGTGCTCTGTGGAGCAGGAGGAAAGAAGACTTATTCTTGTTTGCAATAACATGCATATTTAGGAAATGTGGCCAAGTTGCCAATTGTACCCCATGAAAAATGGTGACACGATGCCATTCCAACTTTGCATAGGTATGCAAATTCAAATTTATTCTGATTCTCGGGTTCTAGAAATTAGAGGATTTGGATTTATAATTAAGTGTTGGAAATGATGGCTTTGGGGCAATCGTTTAATTACAGGTGGGGAGGCCAGGGATTTGCTAGTACCGACTCACACTAAGAACATTTACAAAAGATCATCCTATAGACCAGCACTCCAAGTTAAAGCCTTTACGAAGGAAATGTATGTCTTACAAGAAATCAAAATGCCTTGATTGCCAGTGCAGAACCTACTAGTTCTAGAGAACTCAAAGATAGATAATCAGAGAAAGAGCTCAATAAATATTTTCCCCAGGTCATATGCCAATCTCTTTAACACCCAGGCACTGGTAGAGGACACATTGCTTTAGGGATTGAAACATTTAAATACAGTAAATACATTCCCCTCCTTTAAAAGCTCAATGAATATTATAAGTTTACATTTTCTTGCTGTTATTGTTATTTTTTGTGAACTCTCTACAAATCTCCCTCAGGTTGCTATTAACTTTAAAAATCAAGATACCCATTGTTATCAAGTTGATTCCTATTCATAGTGACCCTGTAGGGTAGAGTAGAACTCTAAATTTTTTCAAGGCTGCACATTTTTACTGACGCCACCTTGTCTTTCTGCTGTGGGATGGCTGATGGGCTAGAACTGATGACCTTCTGGGGAGTAGCCAAGTATTCAAGCACTGCATTATCATGGTGTGCATACTAACATTACATACTCGATGCCTTCAGTTAGATACAATTAACTATAAGTAAACTTTCATGAAATAATTTCTCAAGGATTTATCTGTGATTTCTAGTTATATCTTTGTAGCTCTATAATTACCTTGGTGTCGTAGAGGTGATTCTGACTCATAGAGACTCCCTAAGCCAGAGTAGAACAGCTCCATTGAGTTTCCAGCATTATGAAACTTTATAGAAGCAGACAACCTCATATTTCTCCCACAGAGTGGGTGGTGGGCTTGAACTACTAACCTTTTGGTTAGCAGTCCAACATTAAACCCACTGTGCAAGCAGGGATCCTTAGATCCATAGTTCCTGATTTAAAATTTATGACACTTGTTTTCTTGTTTGCTCTCAAAAATGTCTAGCGCAATGTTAAGTACTAGACAATCTGAGAGTAAACTATTGGCATGTTCAAATTAATAAGTAAAAAGTGCAGGCAAGAACTTATTTTTAGTGTGTTGTTGCCTTTGTTAGCTGCCATAGAGCTAGCGGGCTTTTGATGGATGGCAACCCAATGAAACAATCAAAGGAAACACTGTCTATTCCTGGGCTTTCCCTATGATGTGATGCAGATCAGACCATTGTGATTTATAAGGTTTTCATGGGCTGAATTTCAGAAATAGATCACCAGGCCTCTGTTTTAGACTGGAAGTTCCCCTGAAACCTGCTCAGCCCCACAGCAACACCTGGCTCTCCTGAGCAAGGGGTAGGGGCTGTGCTGAGGTGTGTCTGAGGCAAGGAATAGAACCCAGTTCTCTACATAGCAGGGGAGAATTCTCCCACTAGACAACTCTGCTCTCATCTTGGGTAGAACCAAGAGTGCTAAATAGCAATCTCATTAATTTCCCATATCTAATTAACTTGACAACCTTTTCTAAATCACATAAACATAAACTACTCTTAGACCTTAAGTAATTAAAGGTTGGTTTTAAATGGAATCGAACCATTGAATTATTTCATATCTCCTCCCTTAAAATCAAATGATAAGCATGACATACATAGTTCTAAGAAGGGTCAGGTCACAGCCTTAGGGCACCTCTTCACACCGTGTTCTTCAAGCTCAGGAATTCTCAAATATTTCTCTCCTGAAACATCCTTCTCTCTCTCTCACTCCCTCACTCACTTGTCCTTCCGCCAACAATTATTCAGCCCTCTGAATAGTCCACTTCCTGCTATAAGTATTCAAAGCTCAGAGGAAAAAAATAACAGGGGAATAATTGGTACATAGTCACCTTGAAGATGGCTGGGAACACAGAGAAGTAGCTTTTCCTTTGAAATAATGTGACTTTCTAGGATGGGTAAGACGAGCTCACAAGGCTTCTGCGTTTTCACAGGAAATGATACAGATTTCACTGGGCTCTCCACCCTGAACTGCCTTTCCTCAATGGGAGTACTTCTCTGGGATCTGTAAAGCTTCTTACCTAGTTCCATCTGTTCAAAATCACAGTTGCTTCCAGTAAGCAATATTGGAGAACTCTCTACGTATGTTGTCTCATCCTCCCGAGAACTTGCTAGTATGTTCCTTAAATGACCTGCCTTTTCAGATGGAGAAACACAGTGTAAACACCCTCGGTGTACCAGGCTGGGTGGCATAAGAGGATGCTGTATCAGAATGAAACCAAGCTCCAATGCAATCAGATTCGTCATTCCGTTTACAGAGGCCATTTCAGAGAAAACCAGATTGTACAATTATGCTATTGAGAACAATTAAGGTGGTACTGCTTGTTTTCACACCACTGCGCTACCTTCATTTGAAACACAAGTCAGATATCTGTAGAAAGCAAGGGAACTATATTGTTCAATAATTAGTAAATTGGTATTGGATCTGACAGTGTAATGATTTATTATTCATTAACATGCATTAATCCTTGGTTTGAAACCAGTAAGAGTAGGAGAGGTGCCCTCCTCAAGTTCTGTGACTTTCTGAAAGTCAGTGCTAGTGGTGATAATTTTAGACAAATAAAACCTTCATTGGCTCTAAGAATTTGAACATTATTCTCTCCCAAGAATTATTCACCCATTGCAGCTAAAATTTGTGATTTAGCATCTTCTTTTACCAGAACTTCACCCTCCCTCTCTTCTTTGAAAAGCATGATGTTTAAGTCACCCTTTTACTATCAGATACATTTATATTTCATCTTTCTGTAATTCAAAAGCATGTGTGAATGTTTTAAAAACCAGCTCTAATAAATAAAAAATGCCCATATTATTCTAATAGAAATGGAAGCTATAACAAAAGAAATGTGTTAAAGATCTAGGAATATTGTTTATAAGTAAAATGAAAGGTGACAAATTTGAAACTAGACACTTAAAAATTGCCTCTTGATATTCATTCATGCACTTGATTATTAGCATGTCTCACTTTCTCATTTATTTTCTTTAGCAGGAAATAAATATTTAATAAAGTTGATTGACGTTGGGACTGACTGGGGTATCACGCCAATAAATTTTGAAAAACCAGCGAACAGCAGAGTACTGAAAAATGCAATGTCACTTCATCATTGCGGAAATAAAAATACATTTTCAATTTTTCATGACGTTTAGCCGTCCTCTCCTGTACCCAATGCATTTAAAATATGTGGTTTGACAAAAGTGATTAAAGTGTGGACATTTTGAGTTATTTTGATATTTGAAATGAGAGCATGTCTCCCTTACTACTCCTCATCCATCAACGGTGGGGTTTTGTTTGTTTTTTACTTGAAATGACCTTAGCTGTACTCACCTTGAAGAGCAGTTCTAAAACTTTGATAACAGCTCTTCCTTTTTGTTCTTGCTTAGTGTGATTTCCATGGCAAGTAAAATAAGTTTTGGAGCTCACCCATTCCTTTGGGAACAGAGGACATTGAAAGAGAGGCACTCCCCACCAAACCATGGAGCAAGCATACATGACCAATATCAGTCACCTCACTACTGGATCCAGATGAGCTCCCCACCAAACCATGGAGCACACAGACATGACCAATACCAGTCATCTTACCACTGGATCCAGATAAGCTCCCCGCCAAACCATGGAGCATACACACATGACCAATATCAGTCATCTCACTAGTGGATCCAGGTGAGCTCCCCACCAAAAATGGAGCACACAGACAAGTCCAATCAGTCACCTCATTATTGCATCCAGGAAGGTTTCAGAAAGCAGACAAAAGCTGCGTACTAACTGAAAGAATATGCATGATCTTACTTGTAACTTTTTGATAACCTTGATAAAAAGTAACACTTCATATGTCTGCATTACACATTCACTCTATATTGTAACGTTCTCTCTTCTTCCAAGATTCCTAGAGAGCACAAGCAGTTTATGATCAACTGTTACTTCTAAAATGGGCAGTTCAGACCCACCCAGTGATACTGCACATAATAAGAAATGAAAACCTGGTGTCCAGCTTCCATGAAATTTAGAACCAAGAACAATGTATGCAGTCACTATATCACATGTAGTAGGAGCAATTCAATGATGGCAGGCTTTTAGAATTTTTCAGTGTGTGTGTGTGTGTGTGTGTATGCTTGGCATGTGCATGCATTTTAATGTTCTTCCAAATTGCCAGTCTGAAAAGTGTTTCAGGTAATATGAGAGAGCTTCAAAAATGTGTGGAAAAATAGAATTAAAAGATAATAGAACTTATCACACATTTTTGAATCCTCATCATATTATTCAAATTATTTTTTACAACTGGACTATTGACTTGATGTCAATTGTGAAAAATGCAATGCCAGAGCATGCAGATGTATGTTAGGCTATGTTGTCTACAGAAACAAACAACATGATAGGGGCCTTCAGTGGCATTCATATAAGTAGAAAAATGTTTTATATTAAAAAGTAATCTTATAGAAGGAAGGCATCTCAGCCCATCCAACTCAAGTCCTATGTCTGATGCAAACCAGGGCCCTCTTCAGTTACTGGTAGCTTCAGGCTGATGATGCCGACAGGTGAAGCAGAATGCAGGAAGAACTTAGGTCAATGGTGCACCGTCCCATAGATCCGAGGCTGGTGGAAACACGGCAGGTCACCCACAGCTCTCAGGGTTGGAGAGCCCATATGGGGCCTCAAGGAGACACGGCATTCCAGCAAGCAAGAAGTCGGAGGGACACAGAGAGAGGGAGGGTCCAAGTTTCTTCTTTATAAAAAGGCCACGCTTCCAAAGGCAATATCACCAGCTGTGTCCTGATGGACAGGTTAGAATCCACCCCTTCACTTTCACGATATTTTAATTGACACAAAATCTAGCTGCCACAGGATATATGAGGACATGGTGATAGGTGCAAAGGTGTGGATTTTAACTTTCAAATAAGAGATGCTCTCTGTAGTAAAGCACTGGATTTAACTTCTACAGCCCCAAATCCAAACCCAACACATTTCCATGGAATTGTTTCTGACTCTTGGTGACCCCAATGGAAAAGTAAAACAGCCTCATCGGGTTTCCAAGGCTGGAAAGGTTTCCAGAAGCCGACTGCTACACCTTTCTCCCGCAGACAGATTAGTCGGTGGGTTCCAATCATCACCTCTTATGGTTAACAGTGAAACCCTATACCACTGCAGGTGGTGGGTTTGAACCGTTTTTGAAATATAAAGGACATGTTTACTTTATGATATACATTTCTGGAAAGCCTATGAATGATATGAATATTTTATTTTTTGACTTTGGAAACTGCCCTTGGAATTTCTGAGAACCAATAGTGTCCTTCACACAGACTTTATTTGCTCTTTTCTATGGAAAGAAGTTTTCGAGAATAAGATAGCTGCTTTCAGATACTTCATGTTTGCAACTGGGAATTGGTATTTGGTCATTTAGATACGCAACACAACATTGCTGTTCTACACAATGAAATGCATTAGAAAATATTCAATAATCCTTTGTTCACTAATATTAGTTATGATATTATACAGTACAAGAGATGAAAATATTTAAGAAGGCTTATCAATTCTGCATTTTAAGAAAATAATAAAACATATGAAACTATTGAGCACTAAGACTAGACATTATGCAAAAAGGGGAAAGAATAAATGCCACATTAACATGTTTTCATTAATTACTATAATCAGACAGCAAATAGAAAATATAATTTTTATTCAAATTGGAGAGACAAAAGCAAAAAGAAGGGAAATAAAGCAGATATATATGATAGTTCAGATTTTTGTGGCAACTTGTCTGCGACAGGATTCTCAGTGATTTGGTAGTGAAGACCTACTCATTACCCATGATGAAATTTCCTCAAGGGTTTGGCCTGATTTCAATATAAGTAGATGCTATATAAAAGCTTGCTTGCTTTTGGCTGGGTCTGGCTCTTGCATGTGGCTTCTAGACTTCCAACTCGTTGAACTTGAGCCAATGGTCTATCCAATATGGGAGTCATCAGCAGCCCCAAATCTGGCTTATTGACCTTGGATTCCTTCCCCTCTGCAGCCACAAACCTGTTTCTTCCTGTTGATCTTGGGTTCACTAGCTTCCACAAGTCCACAAGTCGGGAGAGGCATCAAATTAACCATCTGACCCACTTCTTGGAATTTGTCCATGTCTACAACGTTGTGAGTTATTTTCATTATATAAACCTTATATATAAAAAAATGAGCTTCTCTAGAACCTAGCTGAAGACAGTCCATATTCCTAAGTGACACAAAATTTTCAATGAAGAGCCATTACTAGAATAGTAGTAGTCATCATCTGGCTTTCTAAAGTAATTAATTAATTTATATATATATATGTATATATATATTTGTCATCTGGCTTTTACACGACTTTTTTTTAAGGACTCTTTTTACACAGGCGTCAAATGTGCCCTCTTAAATATAATTAATAATGATTTTTCACAAACTTCTAATGCACTTATAATCCCATTTACCTAGGATTAAAATAAAACTTTGGTTTCCGGCAAGGAATCAAAACTTAACCTTTCATTTTATAAAATTCTGAAACATCCGTAGCATAAAAGATGGAAACAACCTAAATTCATATCAATGGATGAATGGATAAACAAACTATGGTATGTGCATGCAATGAAATACTAGACAATTTTAAACAGTTCTGATCAATGGATGAGGCACCTCAAATCACGGATGCACTTGGAGAACATTACACTGAGTGAAATTAATCAGTCACAAAAGAACAACTAGTCTATGAGACTTCAGTAGTAAAAATGCCAGAAAAGGTTTTCATATAAAAGGCACATTTTTTGTGGTTACCAGAGGTAGGAGAGAAAGGAAAAACGTCACTAACTAGAAGGTGTATACAGATGAGAGGCTTAAAAAGTTTGTGAAATAATTCCTTTATCTTTCAATTACATTCTTCTGTGAACCTTTTGATGCCCCTTCATGCTCACTTGAGTAAAGTGGAAGGAAGAGACAAGAAGGGGCTGTTCATTATGTTGTTAGATGCCGTTGAGTTGGTTCAGATGTAAACGGACGCTATGCAAAACAGAAGCTTTGGTGGTGCAGTGGTTACATGTTGGGGCGCAAGCCTCAGGGTCGGCAGTTAGAAACCACCAGCGGCTCCACAGGAGGCATGCTACACTCTCTACTTCCTGAAGCAGTTACAGTCTCATAAACAGTGACAGGGGTTGCTATGAGTCATCACTGACTGGATGACAAGGAGTTGTGTTTTTTTGGGGGGTGGGGGTTGTTTTTAGTTATACACAACAGAATGCCACACTGCCTGCTTTTACATGTGTTTTGTTTCTCACAAATTGTTAGGTTTGAGTTCACTGATGCGGTCACTGTGTTAACCTAGCTTGTTGAAAGACTTTTTCTTCTTCTCTCCCCTGCTACTCCATCAAGCAGGATGTCCTTTTCCAAGATCCCTCCTGAGAACATGTCCTAAGCACAGGAGAGGAAGTCTGACCATCCTCACATCTAAGGATGTGTTCCAGCAGCCTGCGGTATTTTCAATTGTCTTCACCATCACCATTCCATTCCATCAATTCTTCCACAGTCTTCTTAGTAATTGTCCAACTTCCATGTGCATATGAGATGGTTGAAAATGCCATGGCTTGGCCCAGGTACATCTTAGTTTTCAAAATAAAATATTTTCTCTTCAACAGTTTAACAAGCAAACCTGCAGCAGATAATCCCATGTAATATACATCATTTGACTTCTTGACTGTTGCTTCCATGAGCATTGATTGTGGATCCAAGTAAAGTTAAATTCTTTGCCTTGATCCCTGGGAGAAGTAGGAGAGTTAAAGCTACAAAGGCAAATACTATTTATTATACATACAATCCTGTAATAGCAGTAAACTATCGATACATAAACAAGCTGAAAAATGTCTCTGGAAAGTAGAAAGGGTACACTTAGAAAGATGTATAAGATTTGATACAGGATATGTCTACATATGTATTTGCCTATGCTGCAATATAGCCATGAATATTGCAGGGCATTCAGGGAGCAAGTTATATAAACTTCTAAGTCATAATCAAATACTTTCACTGGGTATTGGGGCTCAGGACCATAGTCACAAAGGATATCAAGGTTAACTGGTACAAAATTGTCCATAAATAAAATGTTATAAATTCAACTTTGGTGATAAGATTGAGATTTTAAAAAGCTTAAGAGCAACTACTGGCCACTCCCTCTCCAGTGCAAAGAGGAGTGTGGAAAAATCAAAGACACGTGAGAAAAATTAGTCCAAGGAATTAGTGGACCGTGAAAACCCCAGCCTTCATGAGCCTGAGAGCAGAAGAACAGGGCTCCCACTGCACACCAGTCTGAAAGGGTCCTGAATAGAGTGGGAGATGATGTGGATTAAAACTCAAATCACAAAAAGAGGTTTACTGTTCACACAAAGGCTGGTAGACCTCCATGATTATCACACTTGGTCAGTCTTCCAGGGCTGGAATGAAACCAAATCCTTGTTCCATTTCTCCCAAATAACAGGCAGGCATATAAGGTGAACAATAACACCAGGGTTCTAGGAACTCCTACTAACAATCAACCAGAGAAATGTTGTTGCTAGCATGCCTGGTGCCTTGGACAGTGGAACATGGGAGTGATAACTGGGTTAAATTTTAACACCTTATCATTTGATCTCATTTGGGCTCATTTTAAAGTTGTTCTAGTTTTTAATATTTTCTGCTTTGTTTTCTATTGAGCCATTCATCTATTTTATTTGGTTATTGTTGCTAGCATTATTGTTTCTTTGGGTTTTGTCTTTGATTGTTTTTGATATATTAGCCCCAGAATGGGTGATTCTGTAGAGACAATAACTGGATTAATGGTTCCTTGGGGGCATGTCGGGAAATAGGAGCTAGTCACAGGAGTATAAGGAAGAAGAAAATGTTCTAAAATTGATTATGGTCAAGATTGTATAACCCTTCTTAATATGATTAAACTATTGAATTGTATGATATGTGGATTATCTCCAAATAATTTTTAAAAAAATAATAAAGCACAAAAAAAGTGAAAAAATAAAACAGAAGTATTGTCCCAAGAAGAAAGTTCAGAAAAGAAGAAAGTTTAAGGAGAAAGAAAGAATAGAAAAAGGAAATGAAGAGAAGAAATGGAGTGAGTGATGTTAAATTGTGGAGATTGAATCGATGGTGAAAAGCAATGCGGATGGATTGTTGAAATGGAAAACTAATTTCCTCTGGCAATGTGCATCCAATTCATTAAAACAAAGCAGAAAGCTACACCTTTGTAACTTGTAAGAACCAGAGTGGGTGACATTTTAGAATTTGTATGACAATTCTGATTATTAAACCCAGCTACAGAAGGGGGGAAAAATGATTCTGGGAAAAAGGAAAATCCGTGCTCCCAGAAATTCAGGGTCTTTCCTTACTAAAAGAAAAATATACTTTTGAAAGACACAGGGCTTCGTAAGAGAAAATCTTACTAGCCAAGTATGGCCAGCCTTGGAGTTTCTCACTGACTCCTTACACATACCATTTGTAAAGGTTCCTATGTGTGCAAGATTCTTGGGAACTTCCACCTGGGGTCCCAAGGGGTTACAGGAAACAAATGTGTCTCCAGGGTGTTGTCATGGACTCTCCACGTGCTCTACCTGAATCTCCACCTTCTCTGCTTGGTCCTGTCTCGCTGTCTGTTGTTGCTGTGAGGTGTCATGGAGTCAGATCCAACTCATGGACAGCCCTTGCACAACAGTACAAACACTGCCCAGTCCGGGGCCATCCTTATACTGTTCCTGTGCCTGAGCCCATTGATGCAGCTACTGTGGACTCAGTCCAACTCATTCAGGGCCTTCCTCTTTTTTGCTGCCCTTCCACTTTACCAAACATGATGTCCTTCCCCAGGGACTGCTGGAGTATGTCTTGCCATCTTTGCCTCTAAAGAGCACCTGGCCTTACTTCTTCCAAGACAGATCTGTTTTCCTTCTATCAATCCGTGGTATATTTGATATTCATAGCTAGCTCCACAACACACATGCATCTACTCTTGTAGGGTCTTCCTTATTCAGTGCTGAACTTCCACATGCCTATGATGCAATGGAGAATATCAGGGCTTGAGTCAGGCATGTGTTTGTCCTCAAAGTAATATCCTAGCTCTTCCGTACTCCAAAGAGGTCTTGTGCAGCAGATTTACCTAATGTAACTCATCTTTTGATATCTTGACTGCTGCTTCTATGAGCATTGTTTGTGGATTCAAGAAAGACAAAATCCTTGACAACTTCAACCTTTTTTCCCATTCATCCTGATGTTACCAATTGGGCCAGTTTTGAGGACTTCGGTCTTACTTTACATTGAGTTGTAATCCATAGTGAAGGCTTCAATCTTTGATCTTCATCACCAAGTGCTTCAAGTCCTCCTCATACTCAGCAAGCAAGGTTACGTCATCTGCATTAGGCAGGTTGCTCATAAGCCTTCCTCTAACCCTGATGCCACATTCTTCATCATATAATCCAGCTTCTCTGATGATTTGCTCAGCATAGAGATTGAACAAACATTGTGAAAGGATACACTCCTGAAGCACACCTTTTCTGATTTTAAACCATGCAGTATACCTTTGTTCTGTTTGCACAATTGCCTCTTGATCCATGCACAAATTCCAAATGAGCACCATGAGGTGGTCTGGAATTCCATGCTTCCCAAGGTTACCTACACAGTAGAATGCCTTTGCATAGACAGTGAAACATAAATAAGCATGTTTCCAGTATTCTCTTCCTTGATCCAAGAGCGATCTGACATCAGCGTTGCTATCCCTTGTCCCAGGTCCTCTTCTGAACCTGGCCTGCACTTTTGGGAGTTCCCTGTCAAGGTACAGTGGCAACCATTGCTGAATGTTCCCAAGCAGAATTGTACTTGCATGTGACATACAGGTTGAGCATTATGTTGAGTCGCCTTTCTTTGGAATGGGCAAAATATGGATCTCTTCCAGTCAATTGGCCAAGTTGCTGTCTTCCAAGTTTTCTGGCACAGACTAGTCAGTGCTTCCATTGGCTTCTTCAGCTTGCTGCAACCTTTCACTCAGTATTCCACTAATTCCTGGAGTTCTGCTTTCAGTGCAGTTTGGATGTCTTCCTTCAGTAACATGGATTCTCATTCATATGCTGAAAGTATGGAATGTTGACTAGTTATTTTTGGTAGAATAAGTGTGTAATCTTTCCATTTTTTATGCTTTTCCATCTTCTTTTAATGCTTCCTGGATCGTTCAATTTTTTGCCTCTAGAATCTTTCAAGATTGCAACTCATGGCTTCGATTGTTTCTTGAGTTCTCACCTTTTGGTTTTCTAATTATTGGCCCAGGCACGTTTTGTCATCATATTTGGCTTTGTCTTCTTGAACTTCCCTTGGAAAATGTTTGGCTCCCTGACTTCATCCTTTTTTTCATTTGTGTCATGATTTCTTTCATCCAAGATTAGTAACAGGTTTTCAGAGTCTCTTCTGACATCCACTTTGATCTTTTCTTTCTTTTCTATCTTTTAAATGAGAATGCCCTGTCTCTTTCCTATCACTGAGACAATATTTGACAACTACTATTCTTTCCTCTTTGGTTACAACTTTTGCATTCCCATCTCCAATGACAATGCCTCTTGAGTGCACATTTGATTAATTTCAAACTGAAGTTGTTGAGAGATATAATCCTATCACAAACAGCATGATATTTTAAAAATCATTTTATCGAGGGCTCATACAGTTCTTATCACAATCCATACATCCATCCATTGTATCAAGCGTATTTGTACATTTGTTGCCATCATCATTCTCAAGACATTTGCTTTCTACTTGAGCCCTTGATATCCATTCCTCATTTTCCCCCTCCCTCCCTGTTCCCCCTCCCTCATGAACCCTTCATAATTCAGAAATTATTATTATTTGTCATATGTTACGCTGTTTGACGTCTCCCCCTGCCTCCTCAACAGCATGCTACTTCATAATGAATTTAGCAAGATCCTTTCTGACAATGAATACCGTGTCTTTGCTCTTGATTGCATTATTCCAGCATTGTAAATCTGATTCAAAATGGCCAATCCCAGCCCCTTTCAGCTCACTGGTGGCTAGGATATCAATTTTCATGAGTTCCATTTTATTTTTCGCCTCTTCCAATTTTCCCAAGTTCATACTTCAGACATTCAAAGTTCTAATCATCAGAAGATTTTGCCCCTGTTTCTCCTCACCTTGAGTCACTCGCCATCAGCAAATGAAGGCCCAGTAGGACCTATTCCCGCCCTATGCACAACAGAATGAAGTACTGCACAGGCCTGCGCCATCCTCACAAGTGTTGTTGCGTTTGAGACCATAGTGGCAGCCGCTGTGTTAATCCATCTTATCAAAGATCTTCTTCTTTGACTCTGTCCCGCTACTTTACCAAACAAAATGCCCTTCTCCAGGGACTGGTCTCTCCTGAGTACCTAAGTATATAAGTCAGACCAAGGGTTGTCTTCTGTGTCTCTTAGGAGAATTCTGGCTGTAACTCTTTTACCACTGGTCCCTCAGTTTGTACTTCTTTCCACCCCTTGCCTGTCAGTTTGTCGTCCTGTGGTGGCTTGTGTGTTGCTGGGATATTAAAAAGCGATGTCATTATTATTTCAAATCTCAGTACAGTGACCCAAAGGGTACAGGTTTCAGTGGACCTTCCAGAATAAGAACAAACTAGGAAGAAGGAATAGGCTGTCCACTTCAGAGGAATTAACCATTGAAACCTTAGGAATAGCATCAAAATATTTCTAGCAAAAGTGCTTGCATGTTGGCCAATATCCATAGCATTTGTGACAGCACTCCATTGCATTTTTGAGGTTAATGATAAGGAGGCAGTTTTGTCATAGGGATAAGAGCAGGGTACGAGATTTAGCAGAAGAAGGAACTTATTTGAATTACTGCCCAATTCTCTAGGTAAAGTCAACAGGAGGATTTTATTACAATACCCAGAGCAGCCTCTATCTCACAAGAGAAGCCAGGTATAGGCATGGGAAGAATGAAAGTGCAGCAGCAAACAAATAAAAACCCTGCTTGTTTCCATGCCTAATTTATTTAATTTAAGAGCTGACATAATCCACGAGGAAACACTAATGATTATCCACTCACACTGAAAGATGTAAGAAGGATGTGCTGGTGTTAAAGATTTCTTTTAAGTCTCTGAGAGCTGGGAATGAGACCAAATTCCCCCTCTGAGCTCGGATATCCTGGAACATGATGGATGTCTTGGTTCTATTACCTATCACCCCCTCCCCCACTGACCACCACCACCTTTGCAGATTTCATTAAATGGCCAAAGCAGACTGGAGGAGTTGCTGAGTGTCCATGTGACATGCGTTGGTCACTACCTACTTGAATCCATATATTGGCAGTTACCAAGTTACGGAAGTCCGACGTATTGACAGCACTGTTAGGTAAATATGCCCTCATTGTGAAAGAACTGAACCAATCCTACTAGCACCACATTCTTCTCCATAGCAATCACCTTTGCTTACTACAGAGACAGTTCTTAAATCTTGGGAAAGGTGTCTAGTCTTGTCTAGCATTAAAGAACAGCTCGATAAGAATAGTATGTAGTGGTTCCAAATTACCTATATTTTTACTTAAAACCCACCTAGGAATGGATCTGATTCAAAATCCAGGCACCACCGTTTGACATGGAAGAGAAGACTAGGCTCCCCTGGCACTACTGTCAGCGGCCTATAGTTTTTCTATCGCACTTCATAAGGTTCGTAAGAGAAAGCATATGCCTACCTGCTCATAGTCCATAGGCGAAGCAGCTGTTACGTTCTTTAAATTCCACTACAGTAGTCACACTCCAGGAGAGAGGCGAGTTGCTGTGTTTTAATTGATCATCTTCGCTGGCATCTCATTTCCAGGACTGGTAAGTCGTTAACACATATGCATGAGAAAGGGGTATTTGCTATTAAAAGTGGACTTTATTTAATTAGATTTTTAAAAAAATACTCAAGCCTCCCAGTTTATGAACCTTTGTGATGAATTGTACCTTCTTTAAGATAATTGCTTAGGATGAGTAAATACCCCAATATTTATTTAGCGAGAATGTCGATGAATTATGAATGGAAGCAAATAGTTCCAGTGGGCAAGCACTCTCGTTAATAAAGGCAGTTTCCTACGGTTTTGTGTACACAGGGGCAGCACCGAGGCTCTGTGGCCATGTAACTGACGCACCGAGCAGACGTGAGAGGCACTCCTAGCAGAAGAACAAGACGCAAGGGAAGAGAGCTGACAGAATTCAGGAGCCACCCCTTTTATTCTCTGAGAGTCTCTCTCTTCTTCCCCATCATAAAGAACTGGACCTCTTAATACATTTGTATAAACAGTTTTCCCCCCATAATTTGGTAGTTTCATCCACAGGCATTGGTTTAGCAGATTCCTTCCCTAAGCAGTAAATAAACAGGACCGACATACAGTGAGTACTCATAAATTTGACCATCTCAGCTGATTAAATATTTGATGTCACTATGCATTCTGGTAAGTAGCCGTGGCCCATCATTCCTAGGTCTCTCTTAAGGATCACTGGACTTTGCCAGCAAGTCAGGTTTTCATACTAAACAGTCAAACAAACAAACATACTGCTATTGAGTTGGTTCCAATTGCTAGAAACACCATAGAACAGCATAAAACTGTTCTTGTGGGTTTCCAGGGCTGTAAGTCTTTATAGTAACAGAAAGCTTTATCTTTCTTCCTAGATGTGGTGTGGGTCCCAAGTCCAGATGTACAGTTAGCAACCTAACACATAACCCACTGTGCCACATTGCATGCTTGGTTTCAAGGTTTGTCAGTGACTGGCTTTGAATATTGAGCTGTTTAGTAACTTTTGATTGTTCTGGTCAGTAAGGTCTTACCATGTTCATGGTAACCATATGCATCATAGTACTTACCCTTCCCTGTTCAGCCCCAACTTTGTGATCATTGGCATGTTTGAGTTCATTATTGTTCTTACTATATCATTTCATGTCATGGGGGGCTTCCCTCATCTTCCTGGATCCTCTGTTTAATCAAACTAATATTACCATATGATCTAGTATTTCCTATCCTAGTATGCTGGCAAAAGAATGGATCGCCAGAATGTAAGCAGACACTGCAGCTTTTTTTCTCAAGTCATTAGGTAGAAATAAGCTGTGTACCAATAAACAAATGAATATACAAAAATGGGATAGATACTCAGTCACAAAAAGAGAAGAGGTTCTGATCTCTTCTACATGGTGAGCCTTGAAAAATGGATGCTGAATCACTAAAAAGCAGTGATGAACTTATGAGACACATAGCGGCATGGTGAGAACTTGAGGAAATCATGCTAAGCGAAGAAGTCAGGCACAAAAGGACAAGAACAACATGAGCCCACTGAGGTAAGTATTAAAAAAAATGCAAAAGTGGAAGAGGGAAAAAGCTATTGTATACAAACATTTTTGGGGTGAAGACTGTGTAGTATGGCAGAGACCAGATCAAAACCAGGGATGCACATGGTAGACAACATTGGAGGAGCTGGGGAAAGGAAAATAAAAGGATGAATATAAAGAAGCAAAGGGGAGCGGGGACATGGGGCACTAACGCACCCAAGGGGAGGGTATTGTTTATATCTCCACAGGGAAAGAGGGACCAGACTTCAACCCAGTGCCACAAGGTGTGAATGCAACATTCCGGCGTGGAGTAGGGAACCAGTGGAGATGTCCGGCAGGCTGGCCTAGCACCAAAAATTAAGTGGATTCCTGCCCCTCCCCCCAAAAGAATTTGTTTCAAAGGACGACATTGATTCTGCAGCTCCAGGAGAGGGATATATCTGATCAGAGCACACTGGAGCAGATGAAGGGGGAGGAGGAGAGAGTGGAGCACAGCCTGGCCCTCCAGGCCGTGAGGATGATGTTCCTGATTAGAGCAGCCAGTCTACAGAGATGACAACATGGCTGGCCCCACTATGAGACATGATGCCCCTCAGTGACCAATGGTGCTACAGGGGACAGCACCGGAGACACAGTGTCCGAATTGCACCTGACCTGATCCCACCACACCGAGGCAAAGCACTGGGGGAGTGCAGTGGAACAGCAAGGGAATGGAGTGGCAAGGCCCCTAGGGAATGCTGAAAGTGGACTTTGGGGCCAGGGCGTGGTACCCAACAGACTGGACTGGAAAACACTCATAAAGGCCAAAAAAATGATCATTGAACTAACCACAAGCTTTTCTTTCTTGATGTGTTTTGTTCTTTGTCAGTGGTTTATTGTTGTTGTTTGTTGTCTGGTTGTATACTGATGCTTTGTTTTCCTCTGTCTTGTTTTTGTGCATGTTATTATCTCCACAAGTCTGTCTAAATAAGACAGACTGGATGAACTATCTGGCAGAAATACAATGGGACCAACAGTTCTGGGGGGACTTGGAATAGGGGGAGGTGGTGAGGGGGGCATAAGGAAGTGGTGTTAACAAACCCAGGGACAAAGGAACAACATGGGACCCAAAATTGGTGGGGGGGAGGGGTGGCAGGCCTGGTAGGGAATGATCACGGGTAAGGATACGTAAAAAAGAAGAGGTATAGCTGTAACCCAGGTGAGGATGGAGCATGATAGTGGGGCAGGAGGAAAGTCAAGGGAAATAGGGGAAAGAGCTCAGAGACAAAGGGCATTTATAGAGAACTAGACAAAGACATGTACATGCAAATATATATATGAGGATAGGGAAATAGATCTATGTGTCTATATTTATAGGTTTAGTATTAAGGTGGACCTTGGGCCTCTACTCAAGCACTCCCTCAATGCATGAATACTTTCTGCTATTACATTGGCATTCTATGATGCTCACCCTCCCGATGCAACTGCTGAAGCCAAAGCGGGTGAACAAGTAAATATGGTGAAGAAAGCTGATGGTGCCTGGCTGTCAAAAGAGATAGTGTCTGGGGCCTCAAAGGCTTGAAGGTAAACAAGCGGCCATCTAGCTCAGAAGCAACAAAACCCACATGGAAGAAGCACACCAGCCTGTGCGATCACGAGGTGCCAAAGGGATCAGGTATAAGGCATCGTAAAAAAAATCTTACCATAGTGAATGAAGTGGGGAGTGCAGAGTGGAGACCCAAAGTTCATTTGTTGGCCAAGGGAGATCCCCTCAAAGAGGGGTCTAGGGGAGAGATGAGTCAGTCAGGGTGCGATGTAGTACCATTGAAGAATACAGCTTTCCCCCAGATCCTGAATGCTTCCTCCCCACCAACCACCATGATCCGAATTCTTCCTTGCAGGATTGGATAGAGCAGAGGTTGTACACTGGTGCATATGGGAGCTGGAGGCACAGGGAATCCAGGGTAGATGATACCTTCAGGATCAGGGGTGTGAGAGGCGATGTTGGGAGAGTGGAGGGTGAGTGGGTTGGAAAGGGGGAACCGATTACAAGGATCTGCAAGTGATCTCCTCCCTGGGGGATGGACAACAGAGAAGGGGGTGAAGGGAGATGCCAGATAGGGCAAGATATGACAAAATAATAATCTAGAAATTATCAAGGGCTCATGAGGGAGGGGGGAGTGGTGAGGGAGGGGAAAACAAAGAGGACCTGATGCAAAGGACTTAAGTGGAGAGCAAATGCTTTGAGAATGATTAGGGCAAGGAATATACAGATGTGCTTGATACAATTGATGTATATATATGTATGGATTGCGATACATGTTGTATGAGCCCCTAATACAATGTTTAAAAGAAAAGAAAAATGGATGCTGAATGAAATATTAGTTATTAAAGGAAAGATATTATCTAATCCCAGTGGGATGAAACACCAGGAACAGACCAAAATATACAGACTTAAGCTTATTAGTGGTTACCAGGAGTAAACAGGAGTCTTTAATCTTACATTAACAATGAGGGGGAAGGTTGAAAATGGATATGGGTTCACAAAATGATGGATGTGTTTAATGCCACTAAATCAAACATTTAAAGGTTTTTGAAATGGCAAACATTGTTTTACATATTTAGCATATATATGTATGCATATGTTTTTTATAACATATTTGTCCATGCAAATCTTACTGTCTATACATTACAATTTGAGCCTTAAAACCAACCAAACACGATACCATCAATTCAACTCCAGCACACAGTGACCCCCTAACACGGAGAAACCCTGTAGAGTTTCCAAGTTTGTACCCGGACCTTTACCAAATCACATGATTGAATCTCTGTTCTGCAGGCAGCATTTGGAGTGTTTGAATTGCTAATCTTTCTGTTAGCAACCAGTGCTTAATCATTGTGCTCCTTGCCTGTGCCTTAAAAAACAAACAAACAAACAAACAAAACCCAAAACATTGCCATTCACTCAATGTTGTCTCATAATGACACCATACAGGGTTTCCAAGGTTGTAGATCTTTACAAGAACAGCTAAGCTTTCAGAGGTGTTGAGGGATTTAAAACCACAACCTTAAGATTAGCAGCAGTCTAACACGTACCCTAAGCACCACCAGGACATCCTCCTGGTTAGTGAATATTTTTAATGTGATTTCTGGGGGGCTGGTCGTGCTAATGGCTCACATCCCCCATTCAAGCATCTCTTATCTGACTCACCAACCTTTGACTTGTTCATTTCTGCAACCAGCAGCATCTGGCCTTCTGCTGATCCTATGTGCATCATCCCTGCCATGCGGGGACTCCACTTTACATCCAATTCGCAGCCTTGGAGCCTGCCTGCACTTTGGCTTACCCACATCTACAACACCAGTTTCTGGGTATAAAATTCTGCTTATGCACATACAAGCATCCCTGGGTTCGCCTCCCTCTGGAATGCAGGCTAAGACATTTTAAAGAGCCAGCAGAGGCTCCGTGGAATAATTTGCTACTTCCATAAGGGAGATATAGTTTCCACTCTAGACTAATGCACCTCATTCATAGTCTCTTTGTCAATAGAGGTGTGTGGTTATGATACTACATGGGTTTCAGGAATCAAGACGAATTCCATCAGCAACCGATCATAGGAGTAGTCGAGATCTGGGAAGCATCTGGTTCCATTGTACAGGGGATCTCCATGAGTCAAAGGCCAGCTCAATGACAGCTAACAGCCCAAACAAGACAACACCAGTCTCTTCAGTATTCAAGAAATAGTGGGTATTGATTAATGGTGGCCCATTGATACTAGTATTTACACCTAAATATTAATCAGCAGATGTTCAGACTTAAGTGTCTAAGAATACAATTCAGAAAATATTGAGAGGCTACAAGATGCCAATCAGTGACACAAATGTTGATCTTTCAGTAGAAAGAAATGAGATAGTGGTTGACCTCATGGAGTATTAAAGACTTTGTAACTATTTATTATAATTGAGTAAGTACAAGCTTGGTTCAAATACAATTTGAGGGGCAAGATGAAGTGAATCAGAATAATTTCATCTCTTCTCATACATCACTAAACTGACATTTGTGTCAGGAAGCTTGAAAGCAGGCCAAAGATAACTGAATCTTTCCATTTTTATTCAATCATTGTACATAAGCTACTTAAGATGATTGAAATAACTATTTTCCATTAAGACTACTGTTATGGACATAAATGAGCACAAATATTGGAACAGGGACCATCAAACTTTTCTATATTAAACTGAATCTGGTTCAAAGCCTTGAGGAACAATGTCTGCTTGACGTCTGTCAGGGTAAGGAAACCCACAGGTTTGGGGATTGGAATTATTAGGTATAGAAACTTGGTAAGGACTTCTAGCCTTCATGGCAGCATTGCCAACAGAGCTATTAATTTTTCAAGCATGAATTTTACTTTAAAGGTGGCAGTACCTCATCAAGGGTAAGGTTGCGTAGAGAAGAGGTATACTCTAGCCCAGGTGGCGACGAAGCATGGTAGTAGGGCAGGAGGAAAGTAAAGGGAGATGGAGGAAAGAGCTAGGAGTCAAAGGGCATTTATGGAGGTCTAGACAAAGACATGTACATGCAAATATATATAGGAGGATATGGAAATAGATCTATCTGTCTATATTTATAGGTTAAGTATTAAGGTGGCGGAAGGACCTTGGGCCTCTACTCAAACACTCCCTCAATGCATGAATACTTTATTTTATTAAATTGGAACTCTATGATGATCACTCTCCCGACACAACTGCTGAAGCCAAAGTGGGTGAACAAGTAAATGTGGTAAAGAAAGCTGATGGTGCCCGGCTATCAAAAAAGATAGTGAGTGGGGTCTTAAAGGCTTGAAGATAAACAAGCGGCCATCTAGCTCAGAAGCAACAAAGTCCACATGGAAGAACACACCAGCCTGTGTGATCGCGTGGTCCCGAAGGGATCAGTTACCAGGCATCAACGAACAAAAAAATCATATCATTGGCTGCACACTTCCATGATAGGATCGCTGAAGACAAATGGGTGCATAAGCAAATGTGGCGAAGAAAGCTGATGGTGCCCGGCTATCAAAAGAGATAGTGTCTGGGGTCTTAAAGGCTTGCAGATAAACAAGCGGCCATCTAGCTCAGAAGTAAAAAAGCCCACATGGAAGAAGCACACCAGCCAGTGCGATCACGAGGTGCCAAAGGGACCAGGTATAAGGCATCATGCCAAAAAAAAAAAGATATATGTGTGTATATGTATATATATGTGTGTGTATGTATATATGTGTGTGTATATATACCATATTGAATGAAGGGGGGAGTGCAGAGTGGAGAACCAAGGCCCAAGTGTCAGCCAATGGAGATCCCCTCATAGAGGGGTTTAGGAGAGGAGATGGGTCAATCAGGGTGCGAGGTAGTACCGATGAAGAACACAGCTTTCCTCCAGATCCTGGATGCTTCCTTCCCCCAACTACCATGATCCAAATTCTACCTTGCAGGGCTGGATAGGGCAGAGGCTATACACTGATACATATGAGGGCTGGAGGCACAGGGAATCTAGGGTGGATGATACCTTCAGGACCAGGGGTGTGAGGTGCGATACTGGGAGAGTGGAGGGTGAGTGGGTTGGAAAGGGGGAACTGATTACAAGGATCCACTTGTGACCTCCTCCCTGGGAGAGGGATGGCAGAGAAGGAGGGCGAAGGGAGACTCCAGATAGGGCAAGATATGACAAAATAACGATGTATAAATTACCAAGGCCACATGAGGGAGGGGGGAGCGGGAAGGGAGGGGAAAAAAAGTGGACCTGATGCAAAGGGCTTAAGTGGAGAGCAAATGCTTTGAGAATGATTGGGGCAGGGAATGTATGGATGTGCTTTATACAATTGATGTATGTATATGTATGGATTGTGATAAGAGTTGTATGAGTCCCTAATAAAATGTAAAAAAAGAAAAGAGGAGAAAAAAAAGAAAATGATTAGGGCAAAGAATGCACAGATGTGCTTTATACAATTGATGTATCTATATGTATGGACTGTGATAAGAGTTGTATGAGCCCCTAATAAATTGGTTTTTTTTAAGTGGCAGTACCTCTCTCTCTTCAGTGAAAATATGGGAGCAAAATTATTTTGATACATCTACAATCTTACTGCCTTTAGGATTCAATTCACCAAGAATCCTGTAGTCCCTTGGTTTGATCTTATATTACACACCTTAACAAGCATTAGGTTCTGCTAGTAGATTAGAGGTAGATGAGGGATAGCAAGTTCTACATGAATTTGTCAGTAACCAGGACAGTTTTGAGCCTGAAAGAAGAGTATTGTTAGCATACTGGCATCTATGGGCACTTTCCAGGGAAAATGATTTCACATGGTCAGACAACCTATATATTACTTTTTGCATCAGTGTTCTGCCACCTGTGAAGGCATTTAATGGAAAATAAAATGGACAAGAAACCTGTCTTTTTTGCTGTGAAGTCCTAGCTCAATTTCGGGTAAGTATACCCATCTTGAAGAAGCAGACTCCAGACAACCAAATGTTAGAGTTAGGCCACTACCTGAACCTGTGACAGTCCACAAGACCAGGTAAGGTTTACCAACTTGACAGCCATCTTTGGAATTCTGTTAGACTGTTAGAATCTCTTCATGTAAAGATAAAACATAATTCTAAACACTTTAACCAACTTGTGTATCATGAACACCTGTATCTTCTAAGTGAAAATCCATGTATCCTATTGACAATGCTAATTAACACACCCTTACAAGAATTGCTTTGGAACTGTGGCCTGTTGCTAAATGCGTCAGAAACCATAGATGCTGGGTTATTGCAATTGACTAATTCTAGAGTCCCTCTTGGCCTCAACTACACAGGTGTTGTTTCCTTCCATTTGAAAGTCAACTATGTAGCTGTGACAACATAGCAAGTAGAGGTACTGCTATCCCCCAGGCCATTTTGTGAGAGCAGGTAGACACATGGGGCCCGTCTTCTTTTCCCATCTCTAATCAGCAATCCTCAGCCTGGAGTTGCATTATTTCCATTTCCCCTTCTCAGTACCGTAGGTCTAGTTCCCACCCTCTGAGATCTGACATCGGTTACCAGCTACCACTTGGTGAGTTGATTTTTACACATGGGCATGTCTGTATTAAGAGGTCTGGCAGGGCTTTTTAATAGAAACATATTTGAGAGAAATATTTCTTGAGCATGCATAGAGATAAACCACAATAAAGAGTACAGGATGTCAAATTTCCAACATGTGTGTTGTTTCCTTGATATTCTCATTCTCTTATCATCTACTTGTAGTTCTTCCACAAAGACTCCTGGTAGCGCAAATGTCTATGAGCTTACTCAGATGCTAAGTGGAACCTTGGCAGTTTGAACCCATCCAGACACTATAGGAAAAGACCTAGCAAGCTAATGCTTAAAGATCACAGCCAAGAACCCCCTTTGGGGAAGTTCTTGGCCATAATGGGTTGCTATGAGTCAGAATGACGGCACCCAACAACAAGCAGCACCATGGTGCCTCCATTTGGGTGCATACTGGTCACAGTCTTATAGGCACGGTCTGGATTCTACTAATCCTTTTCTTAGGGCCTCAAGATGCGTCTTACCTGCTTGCTTGGTTTCCCATGGTGTGCTTGTAAGATATTGTTATGATGTCATTTACCCAGCCCTTTCATATGATTTTATTCTATCTGCCCAGACCAATATTGTAAGATCTCACATAGGCTTATAGTAAAGTGCTCCTTAAAGCCTGCTCAAACCTGACAGCCTCTTCCTTTTGGGATCAAGGCTGAAATTATAATGCTCATTCTCTTTCCACATAAACCACTAGCACTGGGAGCTCTGACACATCAGTGCCCAAGCACCTCACCATTGACACCGTGTGAGCAACGCCTGTTTGCAAAAGCAAACTGATGGCAATGGTTAATGTGATATTTTGAAAATGAAGTGTGTACATACAGAGGTCCCCAAATTCCAAGTAACCGAACACAGACTCCAGTGATACACCATTGCTAGGCATGGCAGGAATATAACTCTACAAAGTAAGAAACAATGAAAGTGAGTGGCTAGAAGCAATATTATTAAACTAAAATATATTCTATTCTTCCCAGAAAGCACACCATGTCCAAGCATATTTCTACTTAAAAAAAGACTTCCCTTAAAAAAAGAGTGTGTATGTGTGTGTAGCATTTGTATTAAAATCAGAGAACAGGAAAATCCATACCATATATTCACACAGAGTGTGTTAGTCCAGGTGGACTAGAGAAACAAATTCATAGACACTCATGTGTGTACCAGAAAGAGCAATTGAATTTTGAGAACACACCCCACCCCAGTCCAGATCAAGTCCATAAGTCTGATACCAGTTTGCAAGTTCCTCTTCAGACTCACGAAACACATGCAATGACACTGAGTGCAGGAAGATCCAGTGAGTGGAAAGTCTTGTGGATCCAGTGCCGGTGGAAGCAGCTCAGCACTGGCGTGGGTCTCCACATGGTTCTTCCAGCTCCAAGGTCTGGCACCATCAGTGTGTCTCCATGTGGCTCATTTTCATGAATGTCTCGCGGGGAGTGAACTATCTCTTTAGCAGCTCCAATTGAGGTCATCAAACTGCGACCTGATTGACAGGCTAAACTGCACCCCTTCTTTCTTAAGCCTCAAATTGACACCAGATGATGTAACTCCCACACAGAGGTTTCTGTTTTTACTCTCCAGTGAGTCACACAACTCACTCACAGCCCTTTCTGCATTTGAAAGTCACCTGGACAATCACTCCATGCTTGTCATTGTCTCACGGGTTCACCACCATCATGGTGCACTCTCTGTATGAGGATTTCCTTGGACTCGGTACATGTCTACTTCCCACTTCAAGGAGAAGTGGAGTTTTCAGTTCCCAGCCTTCCTACAAAAAGCCATATCTTTGTTCCCTTAGAGCAGTTTATGGTATTGAACTTTAGGTCTTTCCGGTACCAATTGAGTGCTTAATCAAGGTATCACCCAAACTCTTTCCCCATCCTTTCTACTGTTGAATAAATCAAGTTGGGAAGGAATCCCTATCTCCTGCACTCTGTCCAGGAAAAGGCAGATCATTTCCTCTGTCCTAAGATATGTTGTGGTTGAATCTTTCAGATTCATTCTAATTCACAAAAACCTTTGAAGCTAGAGTGGAACTGCCCATTATGATTTTCTAGACTGGAAGCTTTTCCCCAGGTCTTTTTACCTTCAGAGCCATTGAGTGGATTCAAACCATCAACTTTCAGTTAATAACCTGCCAGGGCTCCTTTTTCCTAAGAAACCCTTAATTATCCTTCTTTCTAATCATATTTGTTGTCTTTCTTCTTTATGCTCAACACTTTTCTTTTGTTGTTGTATGCTACTGCATCAACCTCTACTCATAGTGACCCTATCCTACATAAGTGAGTAGAACTCACCCATGGAATTTCTCCGACTACAGGGTCACTATGAGTCAGAATCAACTCAATGGCTGCAAGTAATAATCCTGATGGAAAACACCACTAGGTCTTTTTCCCATGGAGTTTCTAGGTGAACTCACACTGCTAACACTTTAGTTAGCAGCCCAGCACTGAACTATTCTGTTCTGCAAGTTCTCTGAAGTACCTGCTCACTGCCAGCAAGTCAACTCGGGCTCAGCTTTCTCCCATGGAGCTGTGGTTAGTTTTGAACTGCTGACCTTTCAGCTAGCACCCCAATTGTAACCGACTAAACCACCAGGGCTCCCTCCTGGTACTGTCTTCAAAACAAACAGGCAGACAGACAGAAACACAAATAGACAAACTAATCTACTCACTGTCATCGAGTTATTTCCAGCTCTTAGCAACCCTATCAGACAGGTAGGACCGTCCCTGTGGCTTTGGGAGGCGAATCCTTTGCAGGAATGGAAAGCTTCACGTGTGTCCCATGGAGTGGCTGGGGGTTTTGAACTGTTGACCATACAGTTGGCAAGGTTACAATAGAAGCATCTCATTCCTACACCTAAATATATATATATTATTAAAAGGCAGAAAATCTACACCCTCTTGCTTCCTGTATCGCTCACGTCACTCTTCTAGTGCTTGTGTTTTCACTTTCCTCATTTATAAGGCTTTTATTATATTAGTCTCTTATTACAAAATTGACATACATCCATTATTTTAGAACACACAGGTAAGAAAAAACCTCCACTTCCTTGGAAAATCATTGTGTTTTACATTTTGGTCCATATACTACAGGCCTACTTGTATGACACAACACCTCCCACCTTTACCCCACACCCACCTCCCCATTCCCACCTTCCGTCTCCGTGTTGCCATAACTTCAATGAATCCTGTCTATACTTCCTATTGCATCTTTCTAGTTTCTATTATCAGTTAGATCCCATCTAGATAAACAGTAGAAGAGAACGATGCTCATGGTAGACATTCGGTGAACTGCAAAGTCAGCAGTCGTAATCAGCAGCTGCTCCACTGGAATAATATGAAGCTTTCTACCCCTGCAAAACGTCACAGGGGCAGTTCGACACTACCCTAGGAGGTAATTATGAGTTGCAATTGACTCATCGGCAGGGATATGTTCTGGGGGAAGCTAAACTACTGTTTGGTTTCAAAAGGCTTTGGGGAAGAATTTTGGTTTAAAGTTTTGCAATACAATGAATTATTTATGGCTTTTCTGGCCACAGTCTCTGTAACCGCCACAAAACAATCCTTTCTTTGTGGGTCTGGGTAAGGACGGTTGGCGAGGATATGGAGAGGATTCAGATGTAAGTGCTTGTTAGCAGGATTCATTGTGATTGCCATCCTGCTAGGTGAGCCATCTCAGAAGCACACTGCCAGCAAGCAGCAGGAGAGGAGCATGTTATCTGGACCACAAGATTCCAGCACTGTGAACCTCCTTGATCCAAGCGACAACTGTGATACCAGAGGAGTGGTAGAGGGGCAGCGGCATCAGGAGCCAGAGTATGAAACAGAGTTGTAGACTTGCCAGCCCAGACAGAAGCTTAGTTGAATACTTTGGGCCTGGAGGCTGGTCTGGTAAATAGGGCGCTTCTGGGCATTTCAGTGGTGGAACTAGGCTTGCTGAATCCTGGAGCTAGAGTCAAGTGCTTTTGAGTGGAAGCTTATGGTGGAGAGGCAGGCCATTCGGGCATGTATTAGAGACCTGAAAGAACTTTGTTGCATGCTCTTACAGGACAACTCTATCCTAAGCATTTCATACCTGAACTGCACCCTGTTCACTTCCCTAATACACTCCATAATCTTGATGACTGTCTTTGAGGTCTGTGTGGCCATTGCAATTAATCATCAGATCAAGCAGATTAACAAAGCGTGCTGTGGGAGTCAGAACAGGTTTGCAAATTCCTTTAATTTCTCCATTTCTGGAAATGCCTGTTGTCTCCCCCTCTTGTTTGAGGGACAATTTTACTGGATACCAGCATCTTGGTTGGAATTTTTTTCTCCAAGACCATATGTGCCACTGTGTAGTCTTCTTGCCTGCTTGGTGTCTGCTGAAAAATGCAAGCTTATGCTAGTTGCTGTCCCTTTGAATGTGACTGTTACTTTTCCCCTGGCTGCTCCAAGACTTCTTTCCTTGGCCTTGATTGGGAAGGGGAGAAGGTGAGGATGCCTTGGTAGGTTCCAGATCTAGATTGGGGGCACACAGAATGAGGGCCAAATGAACAGTAGAAAATGTGGGGGGCTCTTCGCAGCCAGATGCGTGGACTAGTTAGGTAGGATGCTGGCCATGAGGCAAGGAGGCCATGTGGGGCAGCAGGACCAGAGACCAGACCTCTATTTAGAAGGTGAAGAGGTATCGCAGGGCAGAGAACAGGTCAAGGAGGACAGTCCATGGCACCTAATAATTGAAAGCTGGGCTCACATCATTCAGAGGGGGAAATCTCCAAGAGGACAAAGCACAACTGGGCACCAGATGCCATCTAGGAGGAGAGGCTGTTCCTCAGGACAGCCCACGGTGTTTGGGGGAGGCACTAACCTCTGCAAAGGGCAGGTTGTTACTCTGGATGGCCTCGGGTGGTCTAATGGGATGCTGGCTAGGAGATCAGCTAGGAAAAGAGAGGGGGATGGGGCAGGAGGGCAGGTGCTCAGGCCAGCCAGAGGCCTGGAGGGAACAATACGTGCATCTGCTGGGAAGCAAGGCAGTTATGCCGGCTGGTCAGAGTCGAATGCATGTGACACAGGTTGGCCAAGGGAAGAGAAGGCTGCATAGGAATCCTGGGGGGCGAAGTGTATGGAATCCACACCTGCTGGGAAACCAGGTGGGCACACAAATCTGCTGTGAGTCCAGTGAACTGGGCAGGCTGGAGGAAGGGCTAGACATCCTGTAGCCTGTTTCCCCTTTCCCCTTTCCCTCTGCCCACTCCCACTCTGCCGTCTCTGGACTTCAGGGGGCTAGTGTTACTTCTCTATGGAGGAGGTTCCATGTTTGCTTTCCCCCCACTTTATCTTTCTGGATGTTTTCCTCCTGGTGGTGGGAAAGGATTTGCTACTCGTGACCAGACAACCCTCTTGAACAGATTTAAAGATTCTCTTGGGTAAATTTCAGGGGGTTATCCAGCTACCATGCCTCCAGAAAATCTACATTTTATCATCATTTGAAAAACCTGTTCTGCATTTTTTTGGTCTATTGACCACTTTTCTTTCATAGATCTTTCATCACAACATCCACTATTGGTAGCTAGTCAACACTCCATTCTTCTGGTTTCATGGTTCATGAAGGCAATTAGCCACATATTCGATTTCCTTCTCCTGTTTATGACCCTCCTTCTTCCTCTGTTGCTCCAGGAAAATGGATACATTAATTAAATCAGACTATAGCCAGAGTTTTGAAACTTTTTGTTTTGCCTAATATAATATCTTTCTGTGACATTATATTAACCACTATTAACTTTCCTTTGCATATGAAAATTCATTTAACATATTGTATATGGGAGTAGTGTTCTGATTTTTGGCTAAGGTAAGCAGCATTCTGGTGGTCTTGCCTTCTGAACAAAGCTTTTGGACAATTCTAATTATTTGCCTTTGAATCTGGGTTTCAAGCTACAGAGAACTACATTGTTGTTAATGTACAAATTAAAACACTCATACAAATTGTTGATCAATGTATTGTCTGGCAAACATTTTCATAGGGTGGGGGCCAAAAAAAACAAAACCAAACCCACATCCTTAGAGTATATTCCAATTGAGAGCAACCTCTAGGAGAAAACCCCTTCAGAGTTTGAAGATCGTAAATCACTATTGTGCAGGGACTGGTTGGTTTGAACTGCCGCCTTGTGTTAGCAGCCCAATGCCGCTCGAACTCTTTGCGGAGGGGACATGGATACAGTGATAGGTACACGTGGAAGTTAACCCAGACGAGAGAGAGGGAATAGAAGAAAGACCCAAAAGAAAACATTCTCGGCAATGTGACATTACACTTGTAAATGCGCATGGATTTTCATTCTGTTTCTCTGAGGAATTTCAATCTATTCTCCTGTTCATAGACACTTACTGTGGTGGGGTGCAAATGATCTTCACTCAGAGAGGAACTGAGAAGATGGAGGTTTGAGTTTACAAATCCAATGAAGTGCAATTCTGTTGGGACAAACCTGGAGTCACCGTGAGTCTTTTTCATGGGCGGCCAGGTCCTAGTTTCTGTGCTGCAGTTACTTAGGAAATTCATTGCGTTTGTCAGTTTGTTTATTTTGCCTTTTTAGTTTCCATTTCTTCAAAATTGGATTTTCTCGTGGTTTTTGTTCTTTTGGCTCAGATTCCTTCGCCATTGCCCACAGGGACCCACTGTGTCTATTGGCCATTTTTTCCACTTTCTGTCAGCTGTTCTTCACCGTCAGGATCCAAATATCATCAATATAAATAAGAAATCACGTGCATGAATGCTCTTCCTCCATCTAGAGCTGTATTTCTAACTGTCTGCAATAAGCAGATCTCACAGTTCCAGCGTGGAATTCATTCCCATCTTAAATTGTGTTCTACCATCTATAATTTAGGTCTCAGTGAATGACTTCATTGCCATTTAACTATCAAGTCTAGAAAACTTGCAAACTCCAACATTTAAATTACCACAAAACAGTCTCCGTTCTCTGTGGTCTCTCAAATTTTGGCATTCCATTCCCCTTACGGCAACGTCATTATGGTCCTAGTATGTTTCCCCTGAAATACGAGAACAGCTACCATGGAAGTTCTCCTGACTGACATACATGCACATCACCATCCTTTCAGCACAGCATCATCACAATGGTCAAGCGGCCCCATTGCCCCTGACATTCTATTGACTTTCCAGAATATAAATAAAAAACGCTGTGCAAAACAAGAATCTTTAAGTCAAATCCACTCTGATTCCCTACTACCTCTTTCTTCACTTACCATCATGTCCTTTCCTATATTCCTTCCACGTCAAACTGGTTAGATTTCTACCCACTTTCCCATTTCCTCTGTAACTTACACACGTCGTTTTTAGTCAATGACTGTCATTCAGGTCCTTCTTCCCTAGAAAAGCTATCCGAGGAGCTCAATTCAAGTGATAACTTCTTAATCAACCCTCCCCCCACTAGCTTCCAAGGCAGAAGCACGTGCCCATCCTCTGCTCAGTGAGACTTTCTCACACATACTTCTTCCTCTTGGAATGCAAAGTTGTTTTTTTTCTCCTTTTCCTTTTTGTCACGAACATGTAGTGTGGTGCATATCACAAAGCAAAATCTTTATAGTTGATTAATAATTTAATAAGTAATATAACAAAACTATATTTATAGAAAAGTGGAGCAAGATGGTAAAATGAGTGCAGGCTCCCATTTAATGCCCCTACTAACTGGTCAAATCAACAACAAATAGAACACACGCACAGACTGAAATCTCAGAACCCCAGATAGCAGCTAAGGGATTGGAGAGTCTGATAAGTACAGAAGTAGGCATGAGGCAGAGCGAGGTTGGCACAGAACCTGGTAAAATTCACCCACTAATACAAGAAGTGCTTGTTCTCCCAGGAATTTTGGGATGAGACTGGGTAGCATAGCAAACAAGGAACACAGAAAAAGGTCTAAACCAAGGAGGCAGTGGACTTGTTAGTGTTTAAGGTTGTGAAAAGTAGCTGTGGGGAAATAGATCTATGTGCATATATTTATTAGGTTTAATATTAAGGTAGCAGAAGGATATTGGGTCTCTATTCAAGTACTCCCCCAATGAAAGAATACTTTCTTCTATTAAATTGGCATCCTATGGGGCCCACAAGTGGCCATCTAGCTCAGAAGCAACAAAGCCCACATGGAAGAAGCCCACCAGCCTCTGTGATCACGAGGTGCTGAAGGGATCAGTTATCAGGCATCAAAGAACAAAAAATTCATATTATTGCATGTTCACCTCCCTGATAGGATCGCTGAAGACAAATGAGTACATAAGCAAATGTGGCAAAGAAAGCTGATGGTGCCCGGCTATCGAAAGATATAGTGTCTGAGGTCTTAAAGGCTTGAAGGTAAACAAGTGGCCATCTGGCTCAGATGCAACAAAGCCCACATGGGAGAAGTTGGTTGGAAAAGCACACCAGCCTGTGAGATCACAAGGTGTTGAAGGGATCAGGTATCAGGCCTCATCAGAACAAAAAAATCTTACCATAGTGAATGAGGGGGGGAGTTCAGAGTGGAGACCCAAAGCCTATTTGTAGGCCACTGACATTCCCCTACAGAAGGGTCTCAGGGAGGAGATGAGCCAGTCAGGGTGTGATGTAGCAACGATGAAAAATACAACTTCCCTCTAGATCCTAAATGCTTCCTCTGCCCCCCATCCCACTATTATGATCCCAATCCTACCTTGCAAGTCTGGCTAGACCAGATGTTGTACAGTGGTACAGATAGGAACTGGAGACACAGGAAATCCAGGGTGGATGATCCTCTCAGGACCAGTGGTGTTAGTGGCCATATTGGGAGGGGCTAGGGAGGGTGGGTTGGAAAGGGGGAACCAATATCGAGGATCTACATGTGACCTCCTCCCTGGGGGGTGGACAATGGAAAAGTGGGTGAAGAGAGACATCGAACAGGGCAAGATATGACAAAATAATAATTTATAAATTATCAAGGGTTCATGAGGAAGGGGGGAGTGGGGAAGGAGGGGAAAAATGAAGACTTGATGCCAGGGGCTTACGTGGAGAGCAAATATTTTTGAGAATGATGAGGGCAATGAATGTATGAATGTGCTTTACACAATTGATGTATGCATGGATTGTGATAAGAGTTGTATGAGCCCCTAATAAAACGATTTAAAAATTTTAATTAAAAGAAAAGTGGCTGTGGGAGTTGGCAGGTAATGCCACGGGGAGAGGCTGAGGAAAGACCTTGGCTCTGCAAGACATGGCTACTGCATTGTGTTGAGGCCTGAGACAGATGGACACTAGGACCAGAAGGATCAACAAGGACAGCAAAGCAATGGAAATACCGCAGACTTTCAGGGCAACCAGTGGGATAAGGACATACACAGAGACGTTATGGGCAGGCCTGGGTAGAAACACCCATGAGGGAGAGCCAGAGAGAGCCTTTCATGTTCATCTTAGGAAAGTCAAGCACCACTATCAGGTTTCTATATAGAAAGAGCAAACCCCATCTCTTCTGCCTGCATGTTGGATTCCAGAGATCAAATATCTAGACCTGCTGAATCAGCACTGGCAGTAAACAAACCAACCAAACCCCCAAACGGAAAATAACCGTGTCCTCTAGTGGTTCTTGAGACCACCAGGCTTGCTCCTGCTGCTCCTGGGTCACTGTAGACTTAGAGACTGTGTGAGGCGAAGTGGAAATGCCTGTGGAGTGCCCAGGACTGGCAGTCTTTGTGGAGGTGAGCTGCTGCAGCGGTGTTCCAGAGAGTGACTGGGAAATATGGGCCCTGGCTTTCAATTGTTAGTTAGGTGACTGCCCCTGGGTTACCAGGCATGCCATTGAAAAAGCTTCCCACAAATAAAAGAAAACAAAACAAAGTTAAATAATAAAAATGGCAACAAAATTGTCCACCTTCAGTAAAAATAAAACAACAACAGGAAAGCACAGTAAAACACACACAATTACAAGAGAAAAAGCAATAATCAAAAGCAAACCATAAATAGGATATTTCTCCTCTGGAGGCCAGGATAAGACAAAGAAATGATCATTTCAGATTATAGTGCCAAATATAAGGAGGCTACAAACGTCTGGAGAAATGGAATTAGAAGGTAATGGATTTTTCTCACAAACTTTTAAAAGTCTCTTTGTAGGTTTAAAGAAAGCATGAACAACTTAGTGGAGATGAGGGAATAAACGAAAGAACAAAATGAGAGATTATGTAGAAACTGAAAACATTAAAATAAAGAACTTCTAAAACATGAGAATAAAACAAAATAATTAGCTGTATCCCAGATCATTGAGAACAAAAATGCACAGAAATAATTTTTAAAAAGATAATCAGAAAAGATTCTCCAGATCTGAACAGGGAACCAAGTCTTCAAATCTAAAAAAATGCATGAATTCAATTAAAAGAGAGAGCAAAATATTAATTCCATGACTTATCCTAATAAAATTTTTCTAAACCTAACACCAGGAATAAATTCTGAAATCAGAATAGATATCTATATTACAAAGAGCCTTTCATGAGAATCAGTGGAACAACATGTTTACGGTACTGACAGAAAATTATTTACAAAAAATTATTCACAACAAAAATGTTTGTGCCTAGCAAAGTTGTCATTCGAAAATAGTGGAAAATCAAGACATTCCTAATCAAGCAAAAATCCTCGAATGAACCACCTCCAGACCAGTTCTGCAACTATTTCTCAAGTTAGTACTCTACAGATGAGAATGGGAGAAATAAATATTCATATCTAAGCACAGGAAACACATAAAGAACAAGAGAGTTATGTCTCAAAAACACAATAGCATTGCGATAGAAATATTAAGTGGATGATATTACTAAGGAATCAGCTCAATCATTAACTAAGTCCTGCACACAATATGATTTCAAAATTGTAAGGAAAAATATATAAAGTAAACTTATTGAATATGGCAGTATATTAGTGTTTGTAAAAACCCAATAATAGAAATAGGGTAGTGTGGAACATATCAATATATTTACATTAACATGTTAAGTTATTGCAATTGCAAGTTATGTGCTGTCATAACAACTAAGAAATAACTAAGAGGAAACATTCAGGGGGAAAATGCTCATTATAATAAAGCAGTCAAATGCCAACAAAGTCAGAAAAATAACAAAGAAGATCCAATACAGTCAAAACATTAACAAAGCACGTGAGGTAGACGCTTGGTTTTCTGTGTTAACTTTAAATGTCAATGATCTAAATGCCCCATGAAAAAGGCAGAGAGAGTGGTAATATGAATTTAAAATAGCAACAGACACTTTCTACATAAGACACAAGCAACCTGGAAATGTATGGATAAAAATATTTTCTTCATACTGATAACAGATAAAATTGAAATCTAATCCAAGAGACAAAGGACAATACATCACAAAATAGTCAACGCAGCAAGAATGCGTAGACTTTTAAATATATATGAGTATGTGCCGCACAACAATGCGCCTGAACAGTGTAACAAATACTGGCTAATGTGAAGGAAGAAAGACAACTCCAGCGTAAAGTAACAGCACTTCAGCATACCACTTTCAATTATACACAGCACATTAAAAAGATCACTAGCATTAAAAACTTAAATAAAGCCATAAAAATAATTGCACCTACATCGAACACGCCCCAACATCCGAGCAACACACAGACAGTTCTCAAATGGAAGCATGTGCTAGGAAACAAAGTAAGTCTCAACAAATTTAAGGAGATTAAAATTATACCATCATACATACTTTTGATGCTGATATGAAACTAGAAACTAACAAAAGGAAACATATGGAGTAAATAGAGATGTGAAAGAAACACCATCAACTTTTTCTGTAATGCCACCATAATCCTGATACCAAAATCAAGTAGAGGCAAAAAAATTTTTAATTACAGATCAATAACCTTTATGAACATAGAGGGGAAATTTTCAACAATTCTACCTAAGAGATTTTAGCAATGTATTTTAAAAATCATACACATGATCGAGTGGAATTCATACCAGGACTTCACATTACAAAAGTATTCAATGGAACTCACCACCTATAAAACAAAGGGCAATAATGATGTGGTCATCTCATTTAATGTGGAAAACGCACTTGAAAAACATCAACACTCTCCACATTAGGAGAAAAGAAACCCTCAGCAAAACAGGAACAGAGGGATATGTTCTCAATATAATTAAAGATATATGAAAACAAACAGCTAACATTAAATATAAGGTAGCAAGACTGAATGTCTTTCCTTTTGAGAATGAGAATGGAAAAAAAATGCTCTGTATCACCACTCTTAATCAAGATCATAATATTGTGCTGGCAATCCTGTTCAAGAAAGAGGAATAAAATGTATGCAAATCAGAAAGTTAAAAGATTTCTGCTTGTGGAAGACATAATCCTATTCTAGATGGTCACAAAGATCACATTAAGAAAACTGCTCGTCACAGGAGCCCTGGTGTGCAGTGGGTTGACAGCTGAGTTGCTAATGGAAAGAAAACTGCTAGAACTAATAGGAGATCAGCAGTGGTGCCAGGTCAATAGATAAAAATCAGTTTGGGTTACACTATCAAAAAGTGCTCTGAAAAAGATATCCAATAATAACACTTAAAATTAGAAAAGATTACAGGATGAGGCTAAAAGAGGTCTCTGAATGGAAAGAGATCCGGTGCTCCGGGACTGGAAAACTTAACAGAGCCAAGATGTCAACTCTACCTAAAGTCACCTACAGAACCAGTGCAACCCTGATACAAATCTCCATATTGGTCGCTGAAAAGAAAAGCTAATGACCACTTTCATATAGAAAGGGTAAAAATAGAAAATAGCCAAAGCAGTATAAAAGAAAACAAAGCAGCATGCCTTATACTCCCAGATATCAAAACCTATCACACAGCCACTAGGATCAAAACAACCGAGCATCAATTCAACAACAGACAGGGAAACATGTTGAATAGAATTGGGGACTCAAAATTACACCTAACCAATTATGAGTGATTTTTTGTTGAAGACCAACAAAATCCACTCAATATGAATGGCATTGGCAAAACGGAATATCCACTTGCAGAGAATAAACGAGAACCTATGCCTCACACATACACAAAACTGGATCAGAGCTCTAAGTTTTAAGCAAAAACACACAAAAACCCTGCAAAGAAAAATAAGTAGAAAATGATGGGCTCTGCTCTTGTGTCTAATGGGACAACAAAGACTACAGAGAGATGAATGTTCATTGGTGGTTTCCAGGTAGGGGAAAGGGGGAAAGTATATTTTACATTGTAGACAGTCGTGATTTTTGGTAATGGGAAGAATGGCACAGAATCAGGATGCCGTGAATATAGTACAATCAAGTAGATATGAGCATTTGGGCACATATGGATAGGTCTAGGACATTTGGTATATATGTAGATACATATATGCATAGATGTTACTTTAAAGCAGTGATTCTCAACCTTTCTAATGCCGTGACCCTTTAACACAGGTCCTCATGTTGTGATGATTCCCCAACCATAAAATTATTTTTGTTGCTGCTTTATAGCTGTAATTTTGCTACTGTTATGAATCAGGTAACCCCTCTGAAAGGGTCATTCGACCCCTGTGTAAGAAAGGGTTCTCTAGAAAAACAAAATCAGAATGCTAATACTTTTATATATATTTATACAGATAGATAGGTATATAACATAAGACATAAACAATTAATTAAATTGTAAAGCAGATCAAATTGCTCAGTGCAGCTCACTCCCATGACACTGTTCTGATACACTGGCAGTACTTCAAGTCTTGAGGGCCACCGGGTAGTCCTCTGCAGAGCAATTCAGGCTATCTAGGCACAGGCAGCAAACAGCAAAGTAGATCACCAACAGTCAGCCAGATGACTCCAACAGTCCCCAGCTCAAGAGATGTAAATTCCAATGATGTGGCAAAGCAGGTCTTGAAAGAACTTCAAATTACAGCAACACAGTCCACAGGTTAGGTGTCCCACAGGTAGTGTAGCTTCCAGATTGAAGCTACAAAGAACAATCAAGGCAGCCACACACTGGTCTGATGATCAAAGAGCAAGAGACAAGAAAGGTGAGGCTCACTGAGCCATTTATCTCTCCACCCTTCAATTAATCTGACATGTGTTTATCAGCAAGGTAGGCACAATAAACTACCTCAATCCACCCCTTGCCAGCTTGGCACCTGTACACAATTCTTTAGCCATATATAATTTCTGGACATTAATGAAAACACACTTATAGTTAACATCAAACATCTATCATATATTTAAATGAAAACAAACTGAGTCCAGTTGTATCTGGTATATCTTACATGAACAAAGGAAAGTTATTCAATAAGCACACATAAAGAAAATACACTGACAAGTTCAAACCTCACTTTTGCAATTTTCATGTGGCCGTAAATGATAGGTAGAACTACCTAACTACCTTCTCCTATTACTCATTCTGTATTACCTTTGCCCTCAGCAAGCACCCCCGCTTGCTGTTAAGTAAGTTCCAGGATCTGAAGCAATACTATGTGGGATGCCATGCGGGTGGATGAGGCATTCTGTAAGTCCACAAATGGTAGTTTTGGCAGAAGCATTGTGTGAAGGGAAGAAAAATCCATATCCAGAGTAGGTGTCTACTCCAGTAAGAACAAAATGCTGCCCCCTCAATGTTGGAAGTGGTCTAATGTACTCAAGGTGCCACCAAGTTGCTTGTTGATCTCCCCAAGGAATGGTCCCATATCTTGAACTTAATGTTGGTTTCTGCTGCTGGTAAATAGAGCACTCAGCAGTAGCAGTGGCAGTGACCAAGTCAGCCTTGGTGAGTGGAAGTCCATGTTGTTTTGCCCATGCATAACCTCCATCCCTGCCACCATGTCCACTTTGTTGATGTGCTCATTGGGCAATAACAGGAGTGGCAGAGGAAAGAGGAGGATCAGTCTCCACAGTGCATGTCATCTTATCTACTTGATTATTAAAGTCCTCCTCTTCAGAGGTAACCCTTTGGTGAGCGTTCACATGAGATAACAATTACCTTTACTTTCTTGGCCCATTCATTGAGGTCTATCCACGTACCTCTTCCCCACACCTCCTTGTCACAAATTTTCCAATCATGTTCCTTTGAATTCCCTGACCATCCAGCCAAGTCATTAGCCACAGCCCATGAATCAGTATACAGTCTCACATCTGGCCATTTCTCCTGTCAGGCAAACTGAATGGCCGGGTACACTGTTCAAAGTTCTGCCCATTGGGAAGATTTCCCTTCACCACTGTCCTTTAGGGAGATCCCAGAAAGGGCTGTCATGCTGCCACTGTCCACTTACAAATGGCACCTGCATATTGTGCAGAGCCATCCGTAAACCAAGCATGACTTTTTGTTCTTCACTTAAAGTATGGTAAGGAACTCCCCAAGAGGCCATAGGTGCAGAAGTTAATGGGACAGAAAGGAAAAATAAGTTAATGGGACAGGAATGGAGACTATGGGCATTTGGGCCACTTCTTCATGCAGCTTACTTGTCCCTTCAGGTCCTGCTTTGTTCCGATCTCAATGGAGTGTTGCTGCTCACGTCCAACTTTATGATTCCCTGGGTCAGACAGTACCCATTTCATGATAGGTAGTTCAGGCCTCACGGTGACTTGGTGGCCCATGGTGAGTCTTTCAGTGTCTACCAAGGCCAAGTAACAGCCAACAGTTGTTTTTCAAAGGGGGAGTAGTTGTCTGCAGAGGATTGCAGGACTTTACTCCAAAATCCCAACAGTCTACACTGTGATTCACCAACAGGGGTCTGCCAGGGACTCCACGCTGCATCTATATCTGCAACTGACACCTCTAGCAACACTGGATCAGCTGGATCATATGGTCCCAGTGGCAAAGCAGCTTGTACAGCAGCCTGAACCTGTTGGAGAGCCTTTGCTGGTTCTGGGCCCCATTCCAAATTGGAGGCCTTTCGTGTCACTTGATAAATAGCTCAAAGCAAAATACCCAAGTGAGGGAGATGTTGCCTCCAAAAACAAGAGGAGGTCCACTAGGCCTTGTGCCTCTTTTTTAGTCATTGGGGGAGCTAAAGGCAATAGCATATTCTTCACTTTAGTAGCAATATCTCTATATGCCCCACACCACTGGACCCCTAGAAATTTTACTGAGGTCAAGAGTGCCTGAATCTTCATTGGGTTAATTTCCCTACCTCTTGTACACAGATGTTGTACCAATGAATCTAGAGTCTTTGATACATCCTCCTTAGTGGATCCAATCACCATAATGTCATCAATATAATGGACCAGTGCAACATTTTGTAGAATAGACAGACGATCAAGGTCTCTTCAGACTAAATTATGGCACAGGGAAAAAGAGATGATATACCCCTGGGGGAGAGTTGTGAAAGTTTATTGTTTCCCCTGCCAGGTAAAGGCAAACTGCTTCTGGTGGTCTTTTGAGACTGGTGTTGAGAAGAAGGCATTAGCCAGATCAACAGCTGCATACCAAGTACCAGGAGAAGTATTAATTTGCTCGAGCAATGAAATCACACCTGGAACAGCAGCAGCAATTGGAGTCACCACCTGGTTAAGTTAATGATAATCTACTGTCATTCTCCAGGATCCATCTGTCTTCTTTACAGACCAAATAGGTGAGTTAAATGGAGATGTGGTAGGAATCACCACCCCTGCATCTTTCAAGTCTTTGATGGTGGCACTGATCTCTGCAATCCCTCCAGTAATGAGGCACTCCTTTTGGTTTACAATTTTCCTAGGCAATGGCAGTTCTAATGGTGTCCACTTGGCCTTTCCTACCCTGGTAGCCCTTATTCCACATCTCAGGGATCCAATATGGGGGTTTTACCGGTTACTACATATGTCTATTCCAATGATGCATTCTGGAACTGGGGAAATAACTACAGAATGGGTTCAGGGGCCCACTGGACCCACAGTGAGGCATACATGAGCTAAAGTTCCATTGATAACTTAACCTCCATAAGTCCCCACTCTGACTGGTGGGCCTTCAAAACACTTTGAGTCTCATGGAGTTAGTGTCAGTTCTGAATCAGTGTCCAGGGATCTCTGAAACATTTGATTATTTCCTTTCCCACAATGAACAGTCAATTGTGAAAGGCCACAGGTACCTTTGGGGAAGGATAGAAGAAAGACTAATGGTATAAACCTTCGGTGATGTAGCAGGGTCCTCCTTCAAAGGTACCCGGCCTTCCCCCATTCAAGGGGTTGTGGGTCTGCAAACTGGCTCAGGTCTGGGAATTGATTGAGTGATCGTGACTGTCTATTCTGCTGTTCACCTGATCTACCATTCTTCTGCCTGTATAGATCATGTAAATATTTAGTAGGTTTCCCATTTATTTCATTCTTAGGGACACAAATGCCATAATTCCACACGAGACAGGTTGCTTTGATTACCACGGAAACCTTGTTGTCTATTATAACCACTCCCACCCTGTCTCTGTTGATTCAGTCCTGACACCGGCCCTCTGACACCACAGGGACCAATCAGCCCCATTGTGGGCAAAGGTCAGAATTTGCTTACAGCAATCCCACTGTTGTACATAAAATAGCAATTACAGGAATCTTTAGAGATGTTGGGGCCCACTTCACAAACTTGTTCCTTATGGTGGTGGTAAAGAGTATGTCCTCAGGACACCCCCTTTTGGGGTCTATGGTAATATCCTGATAGATCCATTCCAACATACCAATTTCCCTAAGCTTTTGGATGCCTTCCTCCACAGTGTACCATGGTAGATCAAGTACTTCAAGTTGGTCTAATCTAGGCCATCTAGCAGTTCATGCTTCAGCGAACCAACCAAATGAAGAATGAGATCCTCTCTTAGCCTCTCTCAGAGACATTGAAAGAAGAATCTGTGCTTGGGGGTCTCATATCCAGAAACTCAGACTGGTGTAATATTATATTTTGTGCATCAGTATCCCACACCCTTAGTAACCATTCCCAGGGATATTCCCCAGGCTTCTATTTGAAAATTGGAGCAGATCTTTGTGAGTATAGCATGCTTCTTCTTGGGCAATCATCTCAATCTCATCTTTAGGAGCTTTCTGATACTTTATTTTAGTTACAGGTCTAGAGGAAAGAATGGGTGGTGAGGGTGTTTCCCGGGTGCTCTCAGCAACATCTTGTAAGGCATCTCCCTCAGGCAATGCTACCGATGCAGCCCAACATGGCATTTCAACTTGAGCAGTTTGGCTAATCTGCTCAGGTGTGGATTGTTTTATTGATAGTGAATTCATACCTTCACCTGGGAGGGGTGGATCTATTGACAGCGCTAGGTCAATTGTTTCTAGGAGCTCAAGAGCCTCCTCTTCTCGATCATTAGCCCATATGTTCCCATCCCATGTTCCCATCCCATCCCTGAAGGGTGCCCACTTTTTCTGATCAATGCCCTCGCTTTGGTATCACACACTGCTCTAGATCTGCAATTCAGCTGACGTTGTAATTCAGCCACTCGCGTAATAAGACTTTGGACCTGGTTCTCAGCAATGTCAGCTCTATTACTAGAGGAGAGAATTCTCTTTGTAGCACAGACGGAAACTTTCAAATCTGATAGTCTGCACCTGAGGTGCGCTTCCTTCTGAGACTCCAAGACCATCCCTCTCCTTAATCACACTTCCATTGTAAGAAGGACCCGCCAACAAACCAGCTTCCCTGTCAAATATCAAAGATATGCTCCCCCAGAACCTCTCCTCGCACCAGCACCTCATCTACCAGTGGTGATACTGTAGATGTTAGCTTTGCTTTTTCACACCATGGATTATTAGTAAGAGTAGCAGACGTGTCCATGCTTTTGGGTGTAGAAGTAGCATTTTTAGTGCTGTTAAGGCTAATCAGGCTGGAGAGCCAATTTAAGAAGCCCATATTTAAGATTTTATTTCTCTAGAAGCACTTCTGGTGCCAAAATGTGTTAGACAGAGTTCTCTAGAGAAACAAAATCAGAATGCTAATACTTTTATATATATTTATATAGATATATAACGTAAGAAATAAAGAGCTAATTAAATTATAAAGCAGATCAAATGGCTCAGCTCAACTCACTCCTGTGAGACAGTTGTGAGACACTGGCAGTCCTTCAAGTCTTGAGGTCCACTGGGTAGTCCTCTGTAGAGCAATGCAGGCTTTCGGATACAGGCAGAAAACAGCAAGCAGGTCACCAACAGTCAGCCAGATGACAGGGTCCAACAGTCTCCAGCTCAAGACATGTAAATTCCAATGGTGTGGCAAAGCAGGAACCTCAAATTACAGCGACACAGTCCACAGGTTAGGTGTCCCACAGGTACCGTAGCTTGCAAATTGAGGCACAGAACAAGCAAGGCAGCCACACACTGGTCTGATGATCAAAGAGCAAGAGATAAGAAAGGCAAGGCTCGCCGAGCCATTTATCTCTCTGCCCTTCAATTAATCCCACGTGGGTTTATTGGACAGGTTGGCACAATAAACTATCTCAACCCCCAAAGGGGTCATGACCCACAAGTTGAGAACTGCTGCTTTAAAGACTAAGGAACACCTGACTCAACTCAAGCCATGGTACTTTTAACCTCATGTATATATCTCCCCCCAAAAACTGTAAAACAGCTCCACTGGGTGGAGCTTTTGTAGTATGCATTTTTCCCACTAGACAATGTCACAGAGCAGTGTGATCAATAATTCCTTAATACTCTTTAACATTTTTGAATGTTCAGTTTATTCACTTCAAACACACATCAAACAATCTAACAACCGTAAAGTTAACTTAAGTCATTAGCTGTAAGGGTAATACAAGATCAATTCAGCATCCTATCAGTCGCTGACCCTCAATCCCTTAGGCATGGCCTTCATCGGGGTACTCATCCGGGTGGAGTTGGAGAGAGCAGGAGCTGATGCCTCCCCCTTGGTTCCTCGCTCTCTGAGTTCAGTCTCTCTAATTGGGCCTTTTATAGGCGGTCTTGCTGACACTTTGACATCATTCAAGGTCTTATCAGGGTTACCCAGATGTGTCTGGAGAGCTTCTAGGTTCCGCCCTGGTAGGGGGTCTACTTCTTTTCAGTGAGTGTGCAGTGATTCAGCATTTCTTTATGGGCTTTTAGTCCCTCTCAAAATGGAGTCACTTTTGTTCATAGGTGGAATGTAATTCAGCATCTTGCAATGAAGTTCCGCGTCTTGTAAATAGTTCCACATCTTGCAAAGTAGTTCTACGTCTTATAAGATAGTTTTAACACACTATCATCAGACAACCATCCAGCAACCCTCTCTGAGTTAGTGCACCCAGTGGTGTCGCCTGGGGAGGTTCTCTCTAGTCACAGTGAATTTTTTTGCAAGAGCAGTTTTGCTCACACCTCATTTTTTTTTTTTGTGGTGGCTGATTTAAGATAACAGTGTGCAGCTGTGAAATTTTGTTTCCTGCTTGCGGTGGGGGTGGGGTGGGGATGCTGCAGAAACAATTGTGATGTTGAAAGCTTACAAGGACAGCGTTATGGGAAAAACTCAAGTGTATAAGTGGTTTTCTCATTTCAAAAGAGGTGAAATGTCAATTAATGACAAATCTCATTCTGGACATCTGTCAACTTCCCAAATGGACAAAAATGTTGACTTGTAGTGCATTTGCAGTTCATTCCACCACATCAAGCTTTCTATTTAGAGGCTCTGAAAAGATAGCAGTAACAGTGGGCCACATAAAAGACCTGATTTATACAGATGGAGAACTGGTTTAGCCACCACGACAATGCATCTGCTCACACAGCCATCACAGTGCGCCAGTTTTTGACAAAAAACAGCATGGCTGTTTTGCCCCACGTAACTTAATCACTTGACCTCACTCCAAGCGACTTCTTTTTGTTTCTGTGAATGCAGTAGGTCATGAAAGGACAGCAATTTGACGACGGTATAGAAGAGGTGAATTGAAAAATGAGAGAGTGTCTATCAGTCATCCAAAAAAATGAATTTGAAGAATGTTTCCAAGAATTGAATTGTGGATTTGAGACAGGTATTAAGTATAATGGAGAGTACTTTAAGGGTGATAAATTTGTTTTGTAAAAAAAATTAAATACATAGCTTTAAATAAATTTTCCAGTGCCTCCCCCGGGGGGGTGGTAGCCCTCATATGTAAAAGTTGGACATTGATTAAGGAAGACTGGAGAAGTAATGCATTGAATTAGGGTGTTGGTAGTAATACTGAAAGTATCTTGGACTGCCAAAAGAACTAACAAATCTGTCTTAGAAGAAGTACAACCAGAATGCTCCTTAGAAGCAAGGATGGCAAGCCTTTGTCTCATGTCCTTTGGGCCCGTTATCAGGAGAGACCAGTCCTTGGGAAAGGATGCTATGTGTGGTGAAATAGAGGGGAAGCCTGGCACACCTTTGACTAGATGGAAAGACACAGGGGCTACAACAATGTGCCCAAGCCAGAGAACAACTGTGAGGAGGGCAGAGGAGCGGAGGCATTTTGTTCTGTTCTTCACAGGGTCACTATGAGTTGGAACTGACTCAACGGCACTGAAAAACAAAGACAACTTCAGAAAAGGCAGAATCACTCTTAGCAGCAGCTCAAGATGGATTTCTATGAAACAGAGGTCAGAAATATCTCCTTGTTCCAGCCTTTTTACAATTCTAACCCAAACTCTCTCTCCTACAGCCTTCTCTTCTTCTCTCTAGAGCTTCATAATCCTTTGCAGTCGACACGTAGAACTTGGAGACCACACTCCTAATTCTAAGACTCATTGGAGAAGTAGGTTGCCATTCAGGTTTTAAAAAGTCAAACTAGATAACCGTGTCCAACAGGACAGACTTCTCAGCTTCACCTGCACGCAGGTCTCCATGTGGAGGCCAAGCCCTCAGTTCCGTGGCCTTGCAGGCCTCTTGGGTCTTTGGGACCAGCTCAGCAGGTGAAATGCTCATGCACATCTCCTTAGCTCCACCAACAGATGCTCAGAGGCATCCCACTCACCTGTGAACCTCTGCCCGAAGATGCTCAACTCTCCTGCTCCCTGAGTCAATAAGAGTCTCGAGGTACCCCGTGCTGACAACAAATCTGCTCTAAGGCTAACAGCTCTCTTCCTCCATGGACTGGAGAGCTTACTGTGTCCTCTGACCACCTTCTAGTTCTATTGTCACCATTTCTCTGTCACTGCTTTCCCATGTTTCTCACCATCTGCAATAGTAAAGCGTTTTTTCTCCTGGACCTAGAAGTTTTCCATTACAGATAGTCCATGTCTAAGGATGCACTCTTCCCCTGACTCGGCTTCCTTGGCGATAGGAAGGTCCTGTTTCTCTGCCTGCTTCTCCCTCCTACTATTTCTGGTAAGATCAAAGGGGTGACTCAAACGTGAGGGGTTCCTTTAGTAAAGGTGCTGACTTAAATGAATCATATCTTGATTCTGTCTCACTGGCATACTATAACCTAATTTAATTAGCATAACCTAATTCATTAGAGGCTAGGATGGCAAGATTCACACAATTTGGACCTATTATCAGGAGAGACCAATCCCTGGAGGAGGACATCATGCGTGGTAATGGAGAGGGGCAGCAAAAAAAGAGGAAAGTCCTTGTCCAGATGATTTGTCACAGTGGTTGCAACAATGGGCTCAACCATCGGAAAACTTGTGGGGATGGAGCAGGACCGGGCACAGTTCGCTGTGCAGTTTATAGGGGCATCATGAGCTGGAATCTGCCTCAATTGCACATAACAACAACACGTTTTGTCTCATTAACACCTACAGGTCAGAATTCACAACATAACCTGTGGAGAGCTATAATGTCATATGACAAAGTTGAGGACAATCCATGCCAGGACTCATAGATTAACCAAATTATCACAAAATACATGTACCTTATTTTCCTGGTCCTACTCAATCATTGTCTGGGAGTCACAGGACTCTAGCTGGAAAGGCCACGTTAAATAAGTCACTGAATTTCAGACACAGATACATATATTCCTCAGGCATAACTAAAACTCTTCCAACATTGGTTTGCTTGGTTTGAAGACTTCGGACCATACTTTTCATGATACAACTTGGTCAATTGATATAAGGCATGATATATATAGGATCTGCCTCCTGGTGAAGCCTCTGGAGTCTAAAAACTTGAAAATGGCTATCTGTGATACAAATGCATGCCTCTATTCATAGGGAACAAAGCCGTAGAAGGTAACTAAAAAGCACAGAGAAGAAACAGATTTCCATAAGCCGCAAATGCATCGGAATTGAGACCAGAAGAATTAGGTGGTGCCAGGTTACACCTGGGGATAGAATAATTGGATTTATATAGAATGGGAGAAAAATATGGAGCAGAAATATAATTTATATTAGATTAACCACTGATTTTTAATCTTAAAAATGGTTTTAAGCCAAATAAGCTGGAGCAGCAGAGAAAAGAAGACACCCCTACTTTAACCCTAAGACTAATATTTTCGATGAGCCTGTTTCCTAAAATTGCCCTTCAATGAAGTATCAGGATGTCCCACAAAATAAAGAACATTTTCTGAAAGATTCATATCCTACTTAAAAACCATTGGTCCAAGACTAAACAGTCAACAATTACTCAAAGTCACAGGATAGACGATTAGGGGACAGGTAAACTAGAGTACTGCAGAAGAAACAAACCGAACAAAATAAAAGAGAATGGTGAAGCTGATGATGCTGCCTCTGAGGTGGACCAAGGATATATATAAACTTCAGGTACACAAATGGATTCTAAGCTTATATTTAATTATAATCCCTAATTAATTCCAAGGACTGTACACAATAAAATCAAATATCAGAGATAATTCACTTAGAGTTTACATTCTGAGAACCTGGTGTGCAGAAAGTCATGGATGACAGTAGAATCCCCAAGCCTATTTCCAGAGTTCCCATGAGGGTGAAATTCCAGCGAATTCCCTTGTCATCTTGAGCAGGGATGAACATCGTCTTGCCTTCAGACAGACTGTGCAGGGAAGTGGAATACTGCTGATAGAGTTAGGCTAACATTTGACATATCACCATTAACATTTCCTTTCCATCTATTTTTTAATTTGGTCTAGTCCTTCTATCTTTTGCTTTCTCTTGGGTTCAGATTTCTCTGGGTTTTATGTGTTGTTGTTGGAATATTAGTTGCAGGGATATGATTTTCTCTTTATGAAATCCACAATAGATAAATCTGTAGAGATAGAAACTAGATTAATAATTACTTGGCATTATAGCAGAGGAGACTTGGAGGGTGATGGGAGTCATGGACACAAGAATGATAAAATGTTCAAAAGTTGATTGTGGTGATGGTTGGACAGCTCTTTTTAAAATCCTTAAACCATTGAATTGTGAGGTGCATGAATTCTTTGTCAATAGAACTGTGTGTTTTTCTTTAAAGAAAACAACGAGTTTGAGTACAGCAGTGCTCATAAAAGTAGGGACAGTGTGCTTCCAATTCTATATCTGATCTTAGAGGCATTGTGGTAAAGGCTGCAGGGCTTTTCTGGAAGTTTCAAAGAAGATTTTCTGAAAGGTTGCCCACAGTTTCTTTTAAAATAAAATGCTACATATCCTTGGGGGAACAAAAAATGCAAGAAGGAATATTGTCACATTGTGATAAATGTAAATTAATGTCACTAAAAATTGGAGTGGAAATTGTCAAATGGGAACTTAATTTACTGTGTACACTCTTTTAAGCCAAAACTCAATAAAAGGCCAAGGTTTTTTTATTTATAAAATATTATTAAAATATTATTTATATAGATGTACAATAAAATATTATTTATGTAGATGTACAAGGCATTTCAAAAAGTTCATGGAAAATGTTCATTTTCATTTAAGTGCATTCATCTACAAATGTTTTGAAGCATGTGTGTGTCTCTATATACACGTATATGTGTATGTACACAGTTGTTTTATTTATGTGTTGTTGTTGTTGCTGCTGCTGCTGTTAGGTAATGCAGGTCTGTCCAGACCCCCAGTGACCTTATGTGCAACAGCCTGAAATGCTGCACCAGCCTCACAATTGTTCATATGCTTAAGCTCATTGTTGCAACCACTGTGTCAATCCATCTCATCCAGGGTCTTCCTATTTTCTAATGTTTCTTCACTGTACTAAGCATGATGCCTTTGTCCCAGGACTGGTCTCTCCTGATAACCTGTCCAAAGTACATGAAACAAAATTTCGCCATCCTTCCTTCTAAAAAGCATTCTGGCTGTACTTCTTCCAAGACAGATTTGTTTCTTCTTTTGGTAGTCCATGCAGCTTTCAATATTCTTTACCAGCACCATCATTCAAATCCATCCATTCTCCCTTCAGTCCTGTGCAGTAGATTTACCCAATGTAATGGATCCTTTGAAGTTATCAATGATTTTATTTTGTCTTGATATATATATATTTATTTAACTCAGTTCAGTATATGTGTATGCTTCAAAAAGTTTATGGGTAAATGGAATTAAAATATTTTAGAACATTTTCTTCTTTCTTGTACTCATTGTTATTGGCTCCCCGTTTCCCTCCAGCCACTCCTGCCATACCCCCACGACATCATAAAGCCAATTGTTGTCTCTATAGATTTACCTATCCTGGATTTCAGATGCAGAAAAACAACAAAATAAAACAGAAAAAGTCATCAATTGAAGAGACAGCAGAAAATATTGAAAATTAAAACACATTTAAAATGGATCAAAGGGAGACTAAATGAGAAAATGTTAAATTTTAACCTACGCAACTGCATCTGCAATAATCCACTTTCCAATGCAGTCTGCATTACAGCAGGCTGCTCACAGCCCTGGTCTACGGTAAGAAGCGATTCACTGGACGCTAAATCCACATTTATTTTCCCTTTACTTTTTTGTTTTGTTTTTAACTAAAACAACTTTAAAGTGGTTCAAATGGGAGATGAAGTGATAAGGTATTTTATTTTAACCTGACTACATCTGCTATAACCGACTTTACAAGATTCTCTGTCTGATAGCCAGGCTATATAATCCCGGATTATCGTCAGAGGAGATTCACTGGAGCTTTTAATCCATGTGGGAACCTTGAAAATGGATATTGGGCTTTCACTGTCAACCATAGCCTTCTGTAAACCAGGTGTTCATGATTTAAGCTTTCATATCACTCCCGCCTTTGGAGTTGGGTTTGATTAGATACATCCTTGGATCACAGAGGCTGGTGTGATTTTTCTATATGGAGTTAGTTGATGCCTCACTGAGATGGTTGCTTATTTTAAGACAAGCCTTTAAAACCCTAGACCTTATTCTGTCTGATAGCCAGGAACCATCATTTTGTGTGTGTGTGTTTTTAAGCCACATTTGTCTATAGCACCCATACCTTCAGTGATCTCTTCATGGAGTTTCTGAAGTCCCCTCATATATCTGTATATCTAGTAATCAGTAATCAGGTCAGATTCAGAAGAGGATGTGGAACAAGGGATATCATTGCTCATGCCTGATGGATGCTGGGTCAAAGCAGAGAATACCAGAAATATGATTACTATATTTTACTGACTATGCAAAGGTATCCGACTGTGTGGGCCATAATAAACTTTGCATAATGTTGAGAAGAAAAGGAATTCAAAAAAGCTTCTAATTGTGCTCATGAGAAAATGGTACATTCATCCAGAGGCAGTTGCGCAAATAGAACAAGGGAAGATTGAGGGCAACATATGTACAAACGTGCCTGGTTCCACTGATGTGTGCATTGTGATGAGAGTTGTATGATCCCCCGATAAAATGATTTAAAATAAATAAATAAAAGAAATGGGTTGTTTCCCTCATCATGCTTGTTTAGTCTGTATGCTGAGCAGATAGTGAGAAAAGTTGACCTATATGAAGCAGAACGTGGCATCAGGATTGGAGGAAAGTTTATTAACAACCTATGATATGCAGATGGCATAACCTTGCTTGCTAAGAGTGAGGAGGAATTAAAGTGCTTGCTGACGAAGATTAAGGATTGCAGTCTTCAGTGTGGATTACAACCGAAGGTAAAGGTGACCAAAATTCTCACCACTGGACCAGTAGGTAGCATCACGATCAAGGGAGAAAAAATTTGAAGTTGGCAAGGATTTTGTCTTGCTTGGATTCACAATCAAGGCTCCTGGAAGCAGCAGTGAAGAGATGAAAAGATGTGTTGCCTTCGGTCAATCGGCTGCACAAGAACTTGTTTGGAGTACTGCGAAGCAAGGCTGCTGCTGGGAGAAGTTAGTGCGTCCGACACAACCCATGCCATCTATCCCCCATTGCCTGTGCGCGTGTGGCAGTTAGACACTGAGTAAAGAAGGGTGGGAAAGAATAGACATATTTGCATTGTGGGGCTGGAAAAGAACACTGAAAGGACCAGGGGCTACTAAAAGGACCAACAGATATGTCTTGGAAGAAATATAGTCAAAGTGCTCCTGAGAGAGAAGACTAGACAGACTTACCTACTTTGTGCATGTTGTCAGGAGAGGACAGTCCCTGGAGGAGGACATCAGACTTGGTAAAGCGGAGCAGCAGGGAAAAGAAGAAGGTCCTCCACGAGGCCGATTTATACGAAGGCTGCACAATCAACCCGGGCACAGGAGCAGTGGTGACGGCGGCCCAGGACCACTGCACCACGCGGTGTTTGATTCTGTTGTGGTAGATTCGCTATGGGTCGTAACCAACTCGAAGGCACCTAGGAACAATAAACTAGATCTATTTCATTTTAGTTTTATTTCACTGTTTTAGTTACCGCCTGCTGCTATAACGGAAATAACATAAATGGGTAGCTTTAAAGAATGAAAATGTATTTTATTATATTGTAGAAAGCTAGAAGTCCAAATTCAGTGCACATGACCTCACGCGAGGCGCGCTCTCTGTACATTCTGTGGGATCATCTTTGTCTCCGCTTCTCCACCATTGCTTCTCAGTATTTATTCCTTGGGGATTTCCATAGGCATCAATGTTTCTCCATTCATGCACGCATATTTGCTAGCTTGCTTTTCCGTGCCTGATCTGTTCTTATACCTCAAATGCCCAGGAGAGGTACGGCTCTTCTTATACTGATATTGGCTCATGGATATAACAAAGAAAACTCTATTCTCAAATGGAACTAGAGCCACAGATTAGAATCCCAACCCTCATTTGGAGGCAACATAAAAATAACATATACTCTGCATAATTATATATAAAAAACATAAAATATGAATATATATAACTAGGCATAAAATGCAAAGAAAACATTAAATGCCTGTGTTGAACAAAATCTCACTATTGAATCTAAATGTGTGTTATGTGATTTATTATATAATCATATGAACTTGTTTTCATGGCTGTTATGTACCATCTACTCAATTTCAACTCACGGTGTCCCTCAGGAGAGCAGAACAAAACACTGCCAGGGCCTGTGATATCCTAATAGTTGTTTGACTTGGACTCATTGTTGCAATAACTGACAGTCCATCTTGGGGGTCTTCCATGGTCAGTAGTAACCATAAGGAAGACATCTAGGTCTGCATCCTTGTGATGGAGTGGAATTGCTTGGTGTTGTTCTTCTATAGATTTTAGAACTCCCATCCAATAACTGAGTGAGCACATGCAACTCCGGCAGTAGAGTACACACTTTGTAAAGCTTCCCAGTCTTGGACACCCAATAGGGCAGCTCTACTCTGTCCTGTAGGATTGTTGTGAGTCTGAATCCAATCACGCACGGTGCGCTGCCTTCGGTTTGGTAGCTAAACACAACTCCAGACTTCCCAAGCCCGCTCTAACTTTGGGAATGGGTTGGTTTTACCATTCACTCTGTATATGAGTGTCACTGTGTATGTGAGTGTCACTGTGTATGTGAGTGTCACTGTGTATGTGTCACTGTGTATGTGAGTGTCACTGTGTATGTGAGTGTCACTGTGTATGCGAGTGTCACTGTGTATGTGAGTTTCACTGCGTATGTGAGTGTCTGTGTGTATGTGAGTGTGTATATGAGTGTCACTGTGTATGTGAGTGTCACCGTGTATGCGAGTGTCACCGTGTATGCGAGTGTCACCGTGTATGCGAGTGTCACCGTGTATGTGAGTGTCACTCTGTATGTGAGTGTGTATGTGAGTGTCACTGTGTATGTGTCACTGTGTATGCGAGTGTCACTGTGTATGTGAGTGTCACTGTGTATGTGAGTGTCACTGTGTATATGAGTGTCACTTTGTATGTGAGTTTCACTGTGTATGTGAGTGTGTATATGAGTGTCACTGTGTATGTGAGTGTCACTGTGTATGCGAGTGTCACTGTGTATGCAAGTGTCACCATGTATGTGAGGGTCACTCTGTATGTGAGTGTCACTCTGTATGTGAGTGTGTATGTGAGTGTCACTGTGTATGTGTCACTGTGTATGTGAGTGTCACTGTGTATGAGTGTCACTTTGTATGTGAGTTTCACTGTGTATGTGAGTGTGTATATGAGTGTCACTGTGTATGCGAGTGTCACTGTGTATGTGTCACTGTGTATGTGAGTGTCACTATGTATGAGTGTCACTTTGTATGTGAGTTTCACTGTGTATGTGAGTGTGTATATGAGTGTCACTGTGTATGCGAGTGTCACTGTGTATGCGAGTGTCACTGTGTATGCGAGTGTCACTGTGTATGTGAGTGTGTATATGAGTGTCACTGTGTATGTGAGTGTCACTGTGTATGCGAGTGTCACTGTGTATGCGAGTGTCACTGTGTATGTGAGTGTCACTGTGTATGCGAGTGTCACTGTGTATGCGAGTGTCACTGTGTATGTGAGTGTGTATATGAGTGTCACTGTGTATGTGAGTGTCACTGTGTATGTGAGTTTCACTGCGTATGTGAGTGTCTGTGTGTATGTGAGTGTGTATGCGAGTGTCACTGTGTATGCGAGTGTCACTGTGTATGCGAGTGTCACCGTGTATGTGAGTGTCACTGTGTATGTGAGTGTGTATATGAGTGTCACTGTGTATAGGAGTGTCACTGTGTATGTGTCACTGTGTATGTGAGTGTCACTGTGTATGTGAGTGTCACTGTGTATGTGAGTGTCACTGTGTATGTGAGTGTCACTGTGTATGAGTGTCACTGTGTATATGAGTGTCACTGTGTATATGAGTGTCTATGTATATGAGTGTCACTGTGTATGTGAGTGTCACTGTGTATGTGAGTGTCACTGTGTATGTGAGTAAGCAATCTCTGAAGCAGGAAGGGAAATTCCACAGCTACCAAGAAAGAAAAGCTACCAGCATCGCACCTATGAGATGCCCGACAGAAGTGGTAGAGGCAGCAAAGACCTCGGGGTTGCAACATTGAGACTATGTGACAGAGCAGAGGCACCACACCAAGATGATGATGGAGCGGGGGAGTTTCCTAGCCCACAGAACAAGGCAGAAGCCCAGGGGTGCAGTTAGTGCGAGGTTGAGGATGAGCTAGGGACACGGCCACTTGCATGACTGAGAAGCACTGAGGTAGATTTAGGACTGTATTTTTGTTGTTTTTTTTTCCCAACTTGTAGCAATCGGATAACTTCCCAACATACACCCCAAATTGCTAGTATGCTATCTATGAATTTGGTGCGGCCATTGAAATGAATGATCAAATACATCCAAGAAGCAGTGGCAAGGGGCAGACGGTTGGTATCAGCATAGGGTAATGAAGGTTGAAGGGTGGAGACGTGTCTTACTTCTGCCTCATAGAAATTGGTCTTGGGCTGATGTAGATAGTGCTGGATTCTCCTTCTCTCTACTGGGCCAGAGAAGTCTGAGGTCGCTTCCAGGCCATTTCCTCAATCCTCAGAGCAAAATAAACAAATAAAACCACAAACAAACAAATAAACCCAGAAGAGCCAGAGTTTGCAGAGAATATTTCAAGGTACATGATCCTCTGTTAGTGTTTCTTCATTTAAAAGTAAGAATAGTCCCAGACATTAATTAATGTCTAAGTCCTACAGATCTACTCCCAAAATGTCGGGTTTTCAATGAAAACAATGTTTTAAGTAAAATTTACATAGATTAGAGGTCTTTAGTGACAAACAAGTTCATCTGAAAATTTTTAAAAATAATATCAATATAACTAAAATAATCATATGCATTATCTCAAATAGACTATAAATTTGAGGCCTTCTCTTAAGAGGAGACCTGGAAAAAATTAGCATACTGATGAAGCCCCACGGAGAAGGAACAATGACACAGTATGCATTTATTTTTTCATTTATATATAAATGTTGCTGAGCATGGACAAAGACCAGGATTTGTAAATGAAGCAATATGGTGATACACAGAACTAAAAAGATCTTTTCTCATGGAGAGCTTTCATTTTTGTAGCAAGAAGACAATAAGGAAGGAAAACATAAATTACTTCAGAATAAACATACTGGGGACACCTGATTCAGGCTACTGAGAAAAAGTGAGATAAGACGAGGAAGATCTTTTTGTGAAGAAAGCATTTGGGTCCAAATTCTGGATTCTAAAACAAAACAACCATGGGGGTGGGGGGACTGGGTGGGGGTGGGAGATCACAGGAAGGGAATTCCAGGTGAGGAAGCATTGTATCCAGGGACAAACCTAACACACCTGAGAAGCAGAAAGAAATCTGTTGAGGCTGCAGCAGAGAGGAGAATTTTGTAGAATGAGTTTAGACAGTAGTCACATACTCATTCATGTGTGCTGAACCTGTGGATTGTGGAGCTGTGGACTGAGACGGAGAAGATTGAAATTTCATTGTGTATTCATTCTATATAGAACAATGTTTCTTCCTTTCCCCTAAAATGTGAGCTCCATCTTCACAGCCACTCTATGCTCACTCCTGTCTCCAGGTGGTATAACAGCTAAGCACATTACATCCAGCCAAAAGGTTAGAGGTTCAAACCCGCTCACAGGCACCTTGGAAGATTGTGCCAGCTCTCTACTTGCCAAAGGGTCATAACCTTACACACCCTAGAGCAGCGGTTCTCAACCTGTGATCGTGACCCCTTTGGGAGTCAAATGACCCTTTCACAGGGGTCGCCCAATTCATAACCGTAGCAAAATGACAGTGATGAAGTAGCAACAAAAATAATTTTATGGCTGCGGTCGCCACACATGAGGAACTGTCTGAAAGGGTCGCGGCATTAGGAAGGTTGAGAACCACTGGCCTGTCTGGTTGTTCTGCTCTGCTGTGAGGGGTCACCATGAGTCAGAAATAATTTGATGGAAATAAACTACCCCTAGCCTGTTGTTGGTCACATTCTAAGTCCTTCCTGAATGAGTGCACAGCTGAATGAAAGAGTGCCAGATGGGACTTGGGAAGCTCTAGGTGGTGGTTAGATACTAAACCTGAAGCAAGCTCAACTGTGAGTTGATTCAGACTCCCGGTAGTCTTACAGAGCACTGTAGAACTGCCCTATAGGTTTTTCAATACTGTAAAGTGGAACAGAAGCAGACTGCCTTGGAAGAGCATTAGAATGACTCCCAGTCCATGGTCGAGCATTTTAACCACTGTGCCACCAGGGCCCCTTTCTCTTTAGATGTGTTGCTCCTGAATGCCACCCTGTGCACAACTGGATGAAACACTGCCTCACCCTGATCCATCCTCACAAGTGGTGTGTGCAGCCACGTTGCCAGTCCACTTCCTCTTCTTTCCACGATTTCCTCTTCCAGGGACTGGACTTCCCTTATAATATGCTCAAAATATGTAAAATGAAGTTTCACCATCTTCACTTAAAAAAAATCATTTTATTGGGGGCTTATACAACTCATCCCCATCCATATATACATCCACTGTGTCAAGCACATTTGTACATTTGTTACCATCATCATTCTCAAAACATTTGCTTTCTGCTTGAACCCTTGGTATCAGCTCATTTTTTCCCTTCCCTCCCCACCCCATCTCCCTCACGAACACTTAATAATTTATAAATTATTATTTTTTGTCATGTCTTACACTGTCCAACGTGTTCCTTCACCCACATTTCCATAGTCCATCCCCGACAAAGGGTGTTATATGTAGATCCTTGTAATGACTTTCAAGAAATTTTTTTGTTCTTCTGGCAGTCCATAGGACAGCCAATACTTTTTATCAGCAAAGTAATTCAAATACATTAATTTCTCCTGCAGCCTTCCTAACTCATTGTCCAACTTCCCCATACATATGAGGAGATAGGAAATCAGAGTGACATTTTTGCTATCTAACACTTTAAACCAAATGTGCCCAACACAATAGAGAGCTTAATTTCTTGACTCCTGCTTCCTGGAGCATTTATTGTGTCTACAAATAAAAGCAAATCCTTAACATCTTCAATCTAGTCTCCTTTTATTGTGATGTGATTTTTTCCCCTCTATCTTGAGTTATAGTCTATATAGTCTTTTATTGGCATGAGAAAGTGTCTCAAGTCCCTCTGGCTTTTGACAAACAGGGTTATCTCATCTGCACATTGAAGGTTCTTAATAAGCCTTCTTCCAATCCTGATTTCACATACTTCTTCTATAGTTGAGATTCTCTGATTACCTATTGGTTCAGCATATAGATTGGGTAAGTCTGATGAAAGGCAGCACACCTCTCCTGTTTTAAAGCCATAAACTCTTACCTTGTTCTATTGATCTAATGCCTCTTAGTCTATGTACAGGTTCTTCATGAGCTCATTTAATTGCTAAGGAATTGCTATTCTTCAAAAAAAAATTAACCATTGTTGTTTATGATCCACATAGTCAAATACCTTTGAGCAGTCTATAAAACACCTTTCTGGTATACTCTGCTTTCAGGCAATACCTATCTGACAGTGTCAGTTAGAGGCCTTGCTTTATGTTCCCATCTGAATCCGACTTGATGTCTGGCTGTGCTCTGTTAATGGACTGTTGCAACCTGTTTTGAATTATCTTCAACTACCACTTTCTGTGGTAGTTATGTAATTTCATGTCAACTGGATAAACAGGTTTAGTGGTGGAATCTAACCTGTCAGTCAGTTCTCAGCCTGCTGAGATCTTCGTGTGGGAGTGGTCTTCTCATGGGGATTCTGGGAACTTCCTCTCATTCTCCTTAGAGGAGGGCCACACTCTGCCTGACCTTCCTGTTTTCAAGCTACATAAAATCATGCTGATGGCAGCCAGAGCCCTGAAGATTCTTCCACCATCACTGGATCCACAAGAATAATTTAATTGGCAGTGCATCAATTCCCAGAGTCTTGTTCACTAACAATTTCGGTGTAGCTCGGAATTCTTCCCTCAGTACCACCAGTCCTTGAATATATGCTACTTCTTGAAATGGTTGAATGTCAACCCATTCTGGTTGGTACAGTGAACATGTATTTCTTCCATTTTCTTCTGATGCTTCACGCATCATTCAATATTTTGCCTACAGAATTCTTCACTATTGCAATTTGAGGCTTAATGTTTTTCTTCATTTCTTTCATCTTGAGATATGCTAAGCTTGTTCGTCCTTTCAGGCTTTCTAACTCTAGATGTCTTTACACTTTATTATAATAAGCTACTTTCTCTTCAGAATGTATAATTTTCTGTTAAGCTCTGTTACTTCATCATTCATTCAATTCACTTTAGCTAATTTATGCTAAAGATCAAGTGTTGTAGTCTCATCTGACTTCCATTTTGTTTTTTTCTTTTTTTCTTATCTTTGTGAGGACCTCTTGCTTCCTTCAGTATGATGTTCTCGATGACATCCCACAGCTCATCGTGGCTTCTGTCCTTAAAATTCAATACGCAAATGTCTTCTCAAGATGTCTCTAAATTCAAGGTCAAAACATTCAAAATCATATTTTCACGCTGGTAAACTTGTTTTCATTTTCTTCAGTGTGAAATTGATCAAACACGCAATCAAATTGCCTTAATAATTTTGGAAGTTGGAATATGAATGTTGAAGACAACGAGGAAGTATAAATTGTTGGAAAATAACTTTGGTGAGAGAAAGCATGGCTGTGGATTGAATGATACAATTTGGGAGACCAATAGCCTCTTCATTGCAAGTACTTTGTTCCAACATCATAAACAAATGAGTGCACACACAGACCTTTGCAAATGGAATACACAAGAATCAAATGGACTACTTCTGTGGCAAGAGTCAAAGGAGAAGTCCAATATTATTAGTTAAAACACGACTAGAGTATGACTGAGGGAGAGACCATCAATGAAGTTGAAGAAAATTCAAACAAGCCCACAAGAGCCAAAATATGACCTTGACAATAGATATCCCATCTCAACATAGCAAATATCTCTGTTTAGACAGTGGTGTTCAGTTTGAGGTGTCTATTAAAATTCAATGGATCTGATAAGCTCCCATATGTCTTGAGTTCTGACTATACACCAAGCTTTGTTTTAAGCACTTTACATACATTGATACATTGAATCTCTTCATGTAACTGATAGCGGTATTATTATTATTAACACATTGGGGATGGGGAGGCACAAGTAATAATTTATGCAGCAGTCCATAGCAAAGGATTAAAGTAGTCAAGACAATCCTAACCTCATGTTGCCCTTCCGGCAGTTGTACAGACATTATGCATGAAAGTTTAGAACTCAGAGCCTTGGTTACAGCAGGAAATATAAACATGAAGTCATGGACATGGAGTTTCTGGTTAAAGCCAAAGGATCTAAGTAAATAACTAGGGCAGCAGGTCTGGAGAGCAGGCTCTCAGTACAGATCTTATGCAATTCAACATTTACAAAGAAACATTAAACACACCTGCTACATTATGGAAGCTTCCACCCACTTTACCTCTTATTTAAACCTCAAACAAATTGGCATGGTAGTGATTTTATCGACATACCACAGATGGGGGCGGGGTGTGTGTGGAAGTAGAAGTTCAGAAATTTTAAATAATTTGACCATCGCCAGGTAGGTGGCCAGTGGATGTCAGAGACAAGGGCTCCAACCCTGGGGAATTTTACTCTTGACCGTATTGAAGGAAATTAAAATAATTTATTATTCAGTGGGAACTGGAGACTTAAGAAACACTTCTCCCAACCCCGAAGGTCCTGACCTGGGCTGAGAATACAAGGGTCCCATCTTTTCCTGGGGTATCAATAGTAGGAACTCTGGCACAGTCCCCAACTGGCGATGTGAGAAACCATCTCAACTTCTTCAAATCCCTCCCAACTTGGACAGATTTGGCCTCTGTGGGAATGTTACAAAAATACTGTCTTCCTGGACATCGTGGTGTGGGTTGTCCTCCCAAGGAAAACCACCTTGTCTTTGGTTGGCCGATCTCTTTCCTGTGGGTGCAGCCTACATTTAAGTAGAGGGATTGAGTCTCTGCTCCTCAAGTAGCCTGAACTGCTTCCAAGACTCTGCTCTGTGGTCCCTGGCTCACTTCCCCCAGGGGAGCGAGCTCCTGATCATGGAGGGGGACATACACTCTTCAAATCCTGTCCCATCTCTTCACAAAGCACAAGACAGTGCCTTCTGTACACTACTGAGTCTTTAGATTTTACACGGACCTACTTGTTCTCTGTGTTCTGTCTTTATGGTCCTAGAATCCTGGTGTAAATCCATCAGTCCTAGATTAGAATTCAACCTGAATGACCTCATGCCCCCAAATTACCTCTTTACACTTTTCTTGAGTCCAACCACAACCCATGGATCTTGGCCCCACCAAATCTCATTAACCTCCTCTCCATGTTGATGTGTGGCTTGCCACAATGCTTCTGTTTATCTCGGGTAGTTTCTGGATTGACACTGGCCATTCACATTTATGGCCATAATTGAATTTGTATTAAAACCAGAGGATTGGTTCCCGGGCAAAAATCAATATTACTAATTGTGTATATTTTAGGAAAAAATTGAAATTGTTTCAGTTGACTATTTAAAATTATTTAATAACAAGGGAAATCAGGGGATAATCTAAAGCTATGCTATAATTTGTAATTATTTTTTAAACATAAAATTAACTATTTGTATTTAGTACACTTATTATTTGCTTGCACCTATAGCAAAGTACTCTTTGGACTTTAAAAAGATCCATTTAAAAGTATATTGCAAAGATTGATGCACAAAAGATGCAGACAAAAATAAATAAATCCCCAATACTCTAGTCATTCAAAGGCTTTCCAGCTGCCTCCGGGCCTTCTAAGGCAGGAATTCTAACTGCTGTCAACTAGATTCTGACTTGCAATGACCCTCATCATTCTGTATGGAGAATAAAGAATAAATCAGGGAGTACACTTTCAAATCAAAATTCTGAATCATCAGTGGCTGCGGACACGACAGGGCACACCCCATATTAGGTACACTTGTATGAGCACTTATTTCAAATAACATGAAAGCAAGATTGGCTTTGCCAAAGAAGAGGGTTTTTAATGGAAGATGATAAACAAACAAAAGCACCCTATAGATGTGTGTCCATGGTGGCAGGCACTTGTTATGCCTCTGGAGATTCTAGACCAAGATAAGAGCGCTTGTAAGTTCAAACCCTCTATAAATCAACGGAGCTTCACATATGAAAGAAATGGGATAAACCATCCCAATAATGTTTGGCATTTATTTGTTTGACATTGTCTGGGCAAACCCAGAGAGCATTCTGGGATATAGTCTGTAAACCACTCCTTTCACAATCCCCAACCCCAAATTGTAAAAGAGAAACCTTTCTTTCCATAGCCTCTTCTTTCTTAGAAATTACCGTGTAATAATTTCCACTGGGGAAAGCACTATTTTCCCTTAAGGAAAGTATATCTCTGTTTCCTTTCACAATACCTATAGTCTCATTAAGATAGATATCCTCAAAGCCTGGAATAATAAGTGAGACCCATAATCACATGCCTCAAAATAATCGCTTGATAAAAGTGACAGATTTGGCTACTGTACTCTGTTGTTTTGTCTATGTGACACCAAGCGGACCCGTTGGCTAATGCTTTAGCTGAATTAATTGGTCGCACTTGTTGCAAAATGTCAAGAGCACCCTGATTTTGCAATCCGCCTTCACATACAGCCTTAAGGAAGATGGGCGTAGGAAGGTTTGTCTCCACTTACAGCCATCACTTGGAAAGTAAGCTGTTATGCCCTGAATCCTCTTTGAAGAATTCAGTCACTGGTGAATTGATTGAAATACCTTCCTCAGCCAACAATTCTAATTGCAGGAAAATATTTTAATATAGCAGAAAGGTAAAACTAAAAACAATTGGCCCTCCTTCTCTGTCCGTATACCCTCATTAAACCATTTTTTATGACAAAATTTCTATTTAATCCACAACTCCACTAGAACAATTACCCAAAATATATCTTCATTGATCTCTTCATGGTTCGGTTCACTGTGCCAATACTCTAATACCACCTTCAATGTAAATTTTATGATCCCCATATTTTCTTTAGTATAGAAATCACATTTTATGTTTAAGTGGACTCATTTTGCTCTCTTCCCAATGTATAATGCCTTGTTCCATGTCAGGAAAAAGTATTAGATATAAGTTATGATCGAAATAAATTATGGACCTTAAGTCTACAGCTTTCAGTTTGTTTGTTTTTCTTGTGCAATTACAAAAAATGTGTCTTTCAGTGAAATATGCTCTTTTTCCATTTTCCAGAATTACTAAAAATCCTAACTAATGGATTCACCTCCTCACGATGCCAGTCATTGTTTTTGGAATTTCATCAAAGACTGTCTTGAGGAATTTCAAGCTCTAGTGAACTACATTTATTTTCTTTAACTCTGTGTGCATTGATATTTCACATAATTCTGCTTTTCTAAAAATATACACATTTGTCATGGATTATATTATTTTGAACTTTGGCTCACCTTTGATGGGAGGGTTGTTTGAGATAACTATTCTTAATTTAACCACACCTGCATCCCATAGTTAAAATTCTTTGGAAATATTAAAGCATAATAAAACATTTAATTAATAACTCTAATCTTATTTGTATTTTTATCCTTATTTTATGCCAATGTTATTATCAATATATTTATCAGCTTTTTTATATTGGTTAATCTCCAGGTGTAGTTATTTCAAGTGTTTTTTTCTGTTTGTTTTTTTAATCTTTGACTGGTAGATTTTTCACCAGATTCAATCATCTGCTCTACTCATAAACCCTTCAGTAACTATTTTAGACATTGTTCTACCATTGGTCCAACTTGACTATAACACAAGGTCAACTCTTAAATCAATCTGGAAAACACAATATTTATTTTTTAATCATTTTATTGAGGCTCATAGAACTCTAATCACAATCCATACATACAATGTGTCAAGCACATTTGTACGTATGTTGCCATCATCATTTTCAAAGCATTTTCTTTTGACTTGAACCCTTGGTATCAGCTCCTCATTTTGCCTCTCCCTTCCCCTTCCTCCCTCCATCATGCATCCTTGATAATTTATAAATTATTTTTTTCATGTCTTGCACTATCCAATGTCTCCCTTTACCCCTTTGTCTGTTGTCCATCCCTTTGGGAGGGGGTTATAAGTAGGTCATTGTTTCTTATTCATAAAAAAGCTTCTTGTCCCCAAGGTCTTTAGATGCTCTAGAAGTTTTCCAAAAAATGAGAGCTGATATCAGAGTTCAAGAAGAAAAAATATGTTTGGAAATGGATGGTAATCAATTGTACAATTAAATTTGATCTAATTGAATTATGGATTCTTACAACATCTGTAAGAGCTTCTAATAAAATGATTTTTTTAAGAATTCTAAGTGTATATGGATATGTAATTTTTCTGATTGAGTGATCATATATTTATAAGACTTCTCAGTAAGGTAATTGATACCAAGACAAGATGGAATATTCTACAAATAGACATCAACCAATAGCAATTTTTTTTAAAGTTCAGAATTTGACATTTCTCTTGGTATTTTCACCTCCTATCCTTACGGAAAGGCTTCCTGGTGGTGCTGGGAGTTAAGCATTGAACTACTAACTGCAAGGTAGGTATTCAAATGCAGCAGCCACTTCTTAGAAGAAATATGAGGTGGTCTGCTCCTGTAACGTTTTATAGTCTCAATGAGTTTTGTTGTAGGTGTTGTTTATATTAGTGTGTATACTGTACTAGTTGCATGTATTCATGACAGTGTGCGAATTTTGAATTTTACAGTGAGCTTGTTGCTGTGGTTCTTAGGTGCCATTGGGTCAGTTCGGAGTCATCGAGATCCAAAGAGCAATAGAAGCAACACTGCGTGGTCCTGCGCAGTCACAGTTTTCTTGGGTTTAAGCCCATTGTTGAGGCCACTCTGTCAACCCCTTTAGTCAGGGGCTTTGCTCCTTTCCACTGGCCCTCTATGTCACCAAAGATGATGTCCATTTCCAGGGACTGGGCTCTCCTGGTAACATGGGCCAAAGTACATTGACTGAAGTCTCACCATCTCTGCCTCTAAGGAGCATTCCAGCTGTACTTCTTCGGGACAGATGTGTTCATTCTTTTGACAGTCTGTAGTACTTTCTGTATTCTGCACCAACCTCATATTCAAATGTATCTATTCTTTGGTCTTTTTCTGCAATGCCCCATTTTCACCTGCATAGGAAGCTATTGAAAATACCATGACTTGGGGCAAGTGCACCTTTAAGTCCTTGCTTTTCAACACTTTAAAGAGATCTTGAGCAGCAATTGTGCAGAAATATGTCATTATTTTAGGAGATGTAGTGAGTCCTGGTGGTCCAAGGGTTAAGCCCTGGGCTACTGAACAAAAGGTCAGTTGTACAAACGAATCCAGAATTTCTGAGGGAGAAAAAACTCTGATCTCTTTTTTGAAAGATTGTAGCCTAGAGAGCACTACATGGTAGTTCTCTTCTATCACACGGGTTGCCACAAGTAAAGGACACACAATAGCAAGAACAACAGCAGAGAAACAATCTGTTTGGTTCCTTCATGACTTAGTAGACATTTTCACAGTTGAGGTGAAGAAGAATTCAAAGAAAGACAATTGGATTTAACTATGTATAGAGGACAGAAAGAATATTATAAGGTACTGTCAAACAGTTTATATTATAATATTAAGATGCTCTTAGGGATATAGTTTCTTTCCATAATGGAATCATAGTGAATTTCTGACCATTAGAATTCACAAAAAGAAGTTTAAAAATGCAAGTAATCCTCCTTTTATCTGCCTTGAACATGTCACTATCAAAGCACAATCAAGGACTGACCCTGAGAGAGGACACACTGCAGACAAAAACAAACAAACATACAGCAAGCCCTTAAAGAAGCAAGGAAACAGAACCATGGAACTATTTTCTCTAAATATTCTAACCTCTCCGTGACTCAGACTCATATTTATCATCGAAGAAGGAATTAAGTCAGATATCCTCCAAGGTTCCTTTCAACTCTAAAATCCGTGGATTTCTGTGATCTTATGGTTTCATTATTTTTATTTCCAATCTCAATAAGCAATTTCATCTTCAGTCTGCTGAGAAATACTAAGCCAGTTGTCCCTGCCAAGACACATGGGGTCTGGGCCCCGTGAAGACCCTGGAGGAGCGCCTCACTGTTTTCTCTCTGAAAGGCACTTATTCATTAATTTCTTGACTAGGGTTTACACACACACACACAAACACACACACACACACACACACACATTTTCACATGCCAGAGTGCCTGCAGGTGTTTCCCCCATCTCCAATTTCTCACAGTCTACATCGTTGAGACGAGCAGGAGTGGAGTGTGGGATTTAATACAGTAATTGAAATTGAAAGGCATGTATGGTACACATCTTGGGAATAATGTGATTTCTAGAGAGACAGACAATTGTGGAGCAACCTGACATGATGAGACATGTAAGTGCAGCCTGGAGATCCATGCTTACCAATTAAGACTGCAATTACTGAAGCTGCTTCTCTTGTCTGGATATGAAGTGATCACAAGAGACACATAGAGGGTGAAAGTGGAAAAGCTTTCTCAGAGGCACAAGTTTTAATCTGGGGAAATCAGACAAGCATGCTAGAAAATATCCCTTTGCCCTCTAATGATGCAAAATAAATGAACACAGAACAAATGGCCCCCTGCTCCCTAACTGGAGTAGTTTCCCTCCACAGAATATTTATGCCTGTGTTTAAAAAATAGTCAAGCCTGATTGGGGTTATTAGTGCTGCTGGAGAAATAACTGGTGATAAATGGAGTGCCTCAAAGAAGGAGGGGATGACGGCGTGGTGGGATTCCATACTTCTAAGTCTTAGTTACAGCGCTATTGGAGGGAAGAAAAATATTTATGGGAGAAGCTGTGGTTTCCTCGTATAATAAGAAACTAGAGGGTGGTGGATGGGAGAGCATATGGAAATTAGATCTCCCTAGAGAAAGAACGTAATTTTCAACAATAAAAGGCAACGGGTTGCTCTGTCTGTGCCTAAACTAGTCTCCACCTAACTAAGGTACTTAACTTCCTTCTGGCTCGCCTTCCTCCCATGAGAAATGGGAGTGATAATTTTGGACACTCAGTACCCCCCCTTACAGGAGCATTATGAACAATATACATTATCCAATAACTACAGAAGTATTTAAGATTCACAAGTGACTTCCCCTTTGGGTTATTAATGAACGTAACTCCACCATCCCAGAAAGAATACTAATGAGAAATAGCATCTACTAGAATTTGTCCTGGAATTGGATGCCCTGAATATAGAGAGCTGGAATCATCCTTTGTGACATTTCTGCACTTACAAAAAGAAGAACTTTCTCTCATACTCAGTCCTTCCTCCTCTGACTTCCGCTATCCAGATAGGGGAATAGTACTTGTATACAGAGAGATTTAAAAGGAGGTGTGATTGGAAAAGCCAGCCTAGTAAGGGCTTGTTTGCATTATGTTTTATACCCATGGTTCTACTCTATGTATGTCTTCTGAGTGGGGTTTTCTATATCTACCCGGACATTTGCTCCAACAGTAATGGTCTGGTTTCAACTCCTTCAGGATCCTGCGATGGACACGAACATCTTCCTGGAACCACAGTTGAGAGAGACTCTGAATCTGTATGTGATGCCTATCTCTCCTGAGAGGGACAAACTGCTGGGGCAGGTATTTTTACATTGGTCAATTCACTGAGTCCTTACAAAAGAGAGAGAAATCAATAAGAGAAGCAACCAGAACAAGGCGCACTTCATTGATCCAATAGATAGGAAGGCTATATCAACTTTATATGTTTATGTTGAAAGAATTTTTTTAAATCAAACTTATCATTTTTAAGGATTTGCCCTTACTCTTGAAGAATTACTAATAAAATACTCTTGTTGGAGGGCCTTGGGTCAACTGACCCTAAATAACATTAACTTTCCATTTGGACTTTCATTTAACACATCTCTCAGATTCTGATTAACGTTTGCAAGCACGAAATGAATGTAATTCTCTTTTCTTTTTTTTCACAAGAAAGATTGAATAATTAAAAGGTTTATTTTGGTACTAAAATCATTATCTACCAATAACCAGCAGGGTAGGAAATGAGGTCAGGGAGAAAGAAAAAAACAAAACAAAAATAAAACAGGACTTTTAGTCTCATGGGTAATTATCCTTCCAGAAGTCACCACTCCTCTGTGTGCATGGCCCTTGTCAACATGAATTTGTACACCGGGGTGTGGCATGCCTCTATCCTTTCCACACAACCAAAATATCACACACACCCCCAAACTGGATAATTAATATTAGAAATTCAGTCTTCCATCAGGTCCAAGAGTATCAAATGTAATGTTCATTCTATCACATTGTTAAATCATGTAATTTATCCAAAGCAGAACCTGCATATAATCACCATAGTTTTTTCATTAAAATTTTTTTAAATTTATTTTTTGCTCATTTGCTCTTCGCTAGGTATTGCATTCTAGTGGCCTCCTTTGAGATGCAAATGGTGACCAGTGCTTGGCTTTCAAGTGAAAGTTAGAGGTTCGAATCCACTCAGAGGCATCTGTTGTGCATAGGGTCAATCTGGGTCAAAGCCGACTCGATAGCACCTAACAACAACATGAGGCATCTTAGAAGAAAAGACTGGTAATCTACTTCTGGGGTGTTGCATTCATGAGACCCCGGAAGCAGGGTTTTTACATTGACATCCACGGGCTTACCAAAAGTGGGAAGGAACTGAAGAGCAACTGGTGGGTGCTCTCTATTATGTAAGAGAGCAGTCAGAAGGTCAAGTTGCCATTGGCCCACACAGTCTAGCTGGGAATCATGATGTACTACATTCTTAGAGTTCAGCTCAATTTTTTTGGATGACTGTTTACAGGTGTGTCCTTGAAAGCCTAAGCCAAATGAATGTACACTCCCAGGTTCTGAAAAATAAGACTTATTTGATTTAAAAGGAAGACTGCTTTATGGTCTTTACCTTTACCAACAATCAATGAAGAACAGAATTAAAGGCTTTTTGTTGGTGCTAAGCATTGTAAGTATATGCGTCAATCTAAGAAGGAAGGGTGGTGGGGGGGTGGAGAAATTCAGCATTTTCTCTCTTACTGTGTAGTCTCTAATTCAATGTAGGGCTTGATTTAACACAGCCAAAACAGTATTTTATTCAGAAAAAAATGCCAAGCTATTACCATTGGAAAGGGAATTGCATTACAGGCAAGAAATTACCTGAAAACTGACAACTAGATAGACTGCCTAACTAACTAAATTTTTACCAAAGTGCTTGCTTTTCTTAAATTCAGATTTGTTTGCCTCCATGTGTATCAGGGGAGTTGGCCACCAAGTAATGTTTTCACGATCGAGAAAGCGATCTTTCACAGTTTTCCTTGCTGCGGAGTACAGCGTCTCGGGAGGAGAAGCACATTGACTTCTGGAACACTAAGGGAGACATTATTTAAAGTGGGATTACTATTGCTCTATAAGTGATTTCCTGGCTTATCCCTAGCATCAGAGAGATAATTTTAAAATAAATAAAATAAAGTCTATCAGTTATTGAGCCCTAAGGCACCATCAGATACGAATAGTAATAAATCAGGCTGATAGCCTTAAAACAACCCCTGATTTTTCTTACTAATCAAATGAGATCAGACCCCAGCCATCACTGCAGGAGAAAAGCCAAATTTAATTAGCTTATCCAACAGTGTCATTTAGTAAATCAAAAGCCTTTGAAAGGTCAATGAATCTTGCCCTTATCATCTAATTATCTTCTATCACTAACGAGGTATCATTAACCAGCCCAGAGCAACAGTTATTTTAGTGCCTTACAATAGATTGCTGTAGTTTGTGACACCCTTTACTACTTTAGAAATGGTAGTATTAGGAAAAGTCTATTCTTTATTTTCTAATCTGTTAGAAACTTTAACTTCTTTCTCCCTGGTGGGAATGATAGCCTCTTCCCTTGCTTAATAATCTTTAATAAGGTTATAACATTCATCAATGTTGATATAAACTAGACAGAGTAATGTAAATAAAATCTAATCACCCATTTATTTTCCAATTCAATAGGTATGTATTGAGTATCTGCTACGTGCCATGCAGGAGCCCTGGTGGCGTGGTGGGTTAGACTTCGTGGTTAGTAGTTTGGGGCTACTTGCTGCTCCATGCGAGAAAGGGGAATTCCCTTTGATCATAGGCCAGGCTGTGAACAGCCTTGCTGTCATGCAGAATGCATTAGAAAGTGGGTCCCTGTAGAAGCAAGTAGGTTAAAATTTAACACCTGATCATTTCATCAACATTTTGGTCCATTTTTAATTTTTCCTAGTTTTTAATATTTTATGCTTTCTTTTAGACTGAGGTTTTTCTCTGTTTTACTTTATTATTATTTTAATGGTTTTTTCTGTATGTAAATTCTGGGATAGATAAATCTATAGAGACAGTAACTGGGTTAATGCTTCCTTGGGAATATGACAAAAGAAGTCGAGGGGCAATGGGGACCTAATAACAATGGGTACAAGGAGGAAAAAATTTTTCTAAAATTGATGATTATGCAAGTCTTCTTGACGTAATTAAATTATTAAATTGCATGACATATGACATATGCCAATAAAATTGTCAAAGAGAAAAATAAAATATATATTTGAGGTTAAAAGAAAAAAAGAATTAGAGTCTCAAAAAGCCCACAGGGGCAGTTCTGCTCTGTTCTGTACGATGCATGAGTCAGAATTGGCTAGATGGCGGTGATTTGAGTGTATTCTGTGCTGTGCGTTCACTCGCTGGGCGCTCACTCGTGTGTTTATATCTCGTCTTGGGTGACTAACTCATGAATTGTAAAGGGTCACAGAATAAGAGATGGGTCAGCACAGTGGCTGCAATACTGGGTTCAAACCTAGCAGCATTTGCAAGGAAGGCACAGGACCCGGCAGTGCTTCATTCGCTGTATGCAGGGTCCCTGTCAGTCTGAATCAGCTGCCCAGCATCTGGCACAGCAGCAAGTTCACTCTTTGGTATTTACGCTGACGACAGGGAAGAACTGATCATCATGCACTTCAGTGTCTACTCTGTGCACTTAAGGATTTTGAGTCTCTGACTCCTGAGAGTTAGAACACTGCGTTGAATAAGCAAGATCCTGCCTCCCATGGGGCATAGAACGTTTTAAGAGAGAAAAGACATAAACAATTGGGATCCTGATAGTTGTCTCAGTAGTGCTTGATTACAGTTGACACACTAAGTATAAACTGTCACTGAGATGGTAGTTCAGAAGAAGGAGTGACAGCCTGCCTGAGACCAGAGTGACTTAGAGGGTAGAGGGGAGAAGCGGCTCTTGAAGGATGGGGACAATTAGGTTTCACAGTGAGGAGACTTCACAGTAAATACAGAGCCTGTGGGGAGGGTGACTGAGAAATCAAGGAGCTAGAAGGGGGGTCTGTAGGCATGCTAGTGTATTGGACAACATGTTGGGCTGCTAACCATTGGGTCAGCAATTCAAAACCAGCAGCTGCTCGTCTGACACAGATGAGGCTTTCTACTCCTATAAAGAGTTATAGAGTCTCAGAAGAGGGTTGCTGGGGCAATAGGGCCCGTGGGGGCATCGTGGGTTATGCTTTGGGCTCTGTTTTCCTGGCTGAGTTTTGGTGGAAGCAAGAAGATCTGCTTGGACTTTCTGTCATGTTTGCATTCTGGCTCACCTCTTGGCTTGATCTTCAGATTTGGGGCTTTACAGCATCCACAGCCAGGTGAGAGCTGTCCTTAACATTTAGAAGGTCTCTGGGAGGTGCGGCAGCAAATCACAGAACCCAGAGATATGAGGGAACACAATCAAGGCAGTGTGGAGGCAGGGGCAGGCCATGGGGTAGGAATTGAGCAAAGTAACCTCTTGAAAGATTTGGATATTTGAGACATTTTGAATCTCCAACTCCTCGGACTTTAAAAAAAAATCAACCAAAAAAAACTGCGACCCTCACCATCATTGAATCAACTTTGACTCACAGTGAGCCGGTAAGGCAGGGGTAAGGTGCCCCTGTGTCTTTCTGAGTCTGTAACTCTTTAAGGGAATAAAAAGCCGCATCTTCTTCGCTCAGAGCAGTTGATGGTTTCATACTGCTAACCTTGTGGTTAGCAGGCTGACTCCTAATCCACTATGACTAATTCTTCTAACTTATTTTCACAGAACAATGAGCATTGATCATTACTAAGCAGAGAGCCATTTTTATTAAGAAATATGATGATAAGGAATTCTAATTGCTTGGTGATTTGGAGATGCTGCACTAGGAAATTTCACATACCTCCCAATCTTCCACACCCAGTTGCTATCTAGTCAACCACAACTCATGTCTATCCAACTTAAGGAGACAGGACAAGTGTCATAAAAAAACTACTCTCCATAGCGTTTTCAGGAGCTGATTAAAAAAATCATTTTATTATGAGCTCTAGCAGATATTATAATAATCAATAATTCAATTAGATAAAGCATAATTATACAATTGCTGCCACCATCAGTGTCAACTTTTTTTTCTTCTTGAACTATTTGATATCACCTCTCCTTTATCCGCCCCCCATGCAGGAGTCCTTAATATTATATTATATGTATGATTTATTTATTTATGCCATATCTTACACCATCCAGTGCATCCATTCACCTACAATTCTGTTATTTGCCACCCCACCCACTTTCCCACACCCACAGGAAATCATTACTCCCATTACTATTTCTGTGGGCCTTATCTAGCTTGGATTTCATGCATTGAATGATCTTAATTATACAAATGAATATACATAGGTCTCACAAGATTAACGAGGTAAACTAATGCCATAGTAGTAAAGGGAGCAAGTATTAAAGAACTAAAGGATAGTTATGTGTTCCATCAGTGCTATCATGCACCCTGGATATATCATCCCTTCTGTGTTGTCCTTCTGTGAGGGAATGTCCTATTGTCTTACAAGTGCATTTGGGGTCCTCTTTGTCTATGCTCCTTTACATCAATTCAAAGTGAAGGAGCACAGACAATTTTCTGATACTTATTCTCATTGACACCTCATGATCACACAGGATAATATGCTTCTTCCATGTGAGCTTTGTTGCTTCCCTGCTAGACGGCCGCCTGTTTAACTTCAAGCCTTTAAGACCCCAGACACTATCTCTTTCAATAACCTGGCACCATCAGCTTTCTTTGCCACATTTGCTTATGCACCCATTTTGTCTTCAAGGTGTCAGGAAGGTAAGGATCATACCTTGCTACATTATTAGAACAAACTGTTATTGTACTGAGGTAAGATTTAAGTAGAGGATCAAAGTCCATCTAATTCCTTATTGTATATATACTTATACATATATACATAATATACATATACATGTCTACATTATATACATATATACTCATACACATAGACAAATGCACCTATCTTTATATATTTGCATATATACATAACTGTATTTATACTTATATATAATTTTTTCTTTTTGGTTCTTTCCTCTTTTTCTCACCCCATTATGTTTACCCATCATTCACCTCTCAGTAATTCCTCTCGGATACATATCAATTGATTAAACAGGACCACGAATGCTGTGCCCTCCTCACCATCAATTTTAGATCCCTTGCTATTCCCCTGTCCCTGTTGTTTTGGGCTCACCGCGCTCCTTCTCCTCCCCCTCTCCCATGATAAAGGGCTGATTTTTTTTCAGAAGCAAATCACCAGGCTTTTCTTCTGAGGTGCCTCCCTTCACATTAAGCTTTGCCCCCTTTTGTACTTACCGTTCAATAGTATTGTCTTTACTCCATGATATTCTTTTCTTACAAGTAAGGAGTCTGGACTTCTGAGCTTGTGACTAACTCCTCAAGGTCATTAGAGCAGTCTGAGTCCGTGTCTGTCCCTGACTCATTACCCTCAACTTCCATTCCCTCAACTTCTCTAGCTTTCACTTAATGGCCACCCTCAGAAGATAATCCTTGGATGTTGGGTCCATGCTGATCCAGTTGTGAGCTGAAGAGCCTGGGAGTTTAAATTACTCTACCAACTCATGACTGGTAACTGGCCAGCACTTAATATGATTGAAAAGGTGACTTGTGTTATATTTAAAATGTATGCCAATAAAGCTGTTGGAGGAGGGGAGATTGAAAATGAGGGTAATTGTAAAGAAAATACATAATCATCCTCAATTAGGAAGTATCAGTAGTGTGCTCTTGCTTCGTATGAGGTAAGTTTTTGAAGATGTGGGTTTTCTTGTCCAGCCTATTGTCTATGACCAGAAAGATCTATAATGTACAACTCTGCCACACACGGTGAGGACTGTGGGAGTTATAATGCTCCCATATGTTAATGAACAATAAACTTTAGTGTACTGCAAATGGAGCATGTGGCCAGGAATGCTAACATGAAGAAGCAGCAGCTAACAATTCAGTTCCAGCAATGTCTTCTTTATTATTTATGATTCTGTGTCTTATATTTTTCTTTAATGAGAAGCCATTCCTTAAAGGAAACCAACTTTAAGATTTTTTAAAATATAGGATTTGATTAAAAACAAGCATGTTGATAATTTTAATTTAATATATTAACGTGTTTTTCCATCAATAAATATAAATATTAGCTTCTTTGAAATATAGGCACTCGCTGAAGCAAGGAAATCCACAGGTCTTAAGAGATATTTTTCCCTCGGTAAAACTCTACATGATTTCTTCAAAAATTAACATTTGTTTTGGTACAAATTAGTTAATTTACTAATTAATACTAAACAAGATTTTATCCTCCAATGGCACATTTCCTATATTATGCCAAAAGATTTTATAGCCTTTTAAATTTTGCATTATATTTCCCAATGGGTACATATTCTTCCTTGTACATAGAACATTTGTGAGATAGCAATGCAGCTATAGAAAAAGTTCTGTGAAACAGGAAGAAGAAGCACGAAGCAGAGAATCCACAGAAGTGAGTCTGGGTAAGGTCTCTGATGAGGAGAGTTTTAGCTCAATTGGTTTCCTTTTCATTTGAAGGAGCTCATTCCTTTCATGTTCATAGGACCAGTCTGAAATACCATGCCTTTGGCCAGAGAATATGATGTAACTCCTTTGTACAAATAATCAAATAAAGAATCATAGTTGGGGTTAAAAAAAAAGCAACTTTCTTAAACATAAGCATTAGCAATAATGTAAAGAAAAATTTTAGAGGATACATAGTCTATTAAAGCCATCTCTGATAACCATAAAGCTGCTATTTTATCATTCAGTTGTATCTGTGTGAAGAATTAAACATGACTTGACTTATGTTTTGATTTTTCCGCAATTGGTTTGATCAGAAAGGCTCTGGAAGTATACTTGTGCTAACTACTGTGGAGAGCCTGAATGGCAGCGGAAGCCTGTTCTGTGATAGAATAAATCCTTACAGATGGGGTTGAGTGACAACTTCTTCATGCAACCCTCAAAAATGGAGTTTCTAGCCAAAATGTTTAATTACTGCCTAATCAAGACAGGCCAAGCCATCTGTTGGCTCAGATATTGTCCCCACCTTTTATGATTGTCTAGTGATTGGTTGGCTGTGTGTAAGAGAGTCATTTCTAACTGACATCTGTCATCTGTCAACCACCCAACTGTAATGATGAATAAAGTTGCGATCGCCTGTCAATGGGCCATATGTAATGATGAATGAACTAACAGACTGCAGATCACATCACACACACTCGGCGTTTTCAAACAGACAAACCAACATGTCACTCACGGACCAGCTTCAGCCTCGATTGCACCGCTGGGGTGTGTTCTGCAAGAGCAGATATAAAAATAGGGTCACGATTGTGGAAACATCACATTGACTTCAAGCTTTACTGGAAAGTTGAATGGAAGAACTTAATAAATATGTTTGCGTGTGCAACTTTAATAAATATGCAACATAGACCTATTAATATCACAGACATTAGCTCTAAGAGTATCACCAGTGACTAATTGATAGACCGTTCTTTTTTATTTGAACACTTGGACAAAATTACTAATGAGTTCCTCTTCAAAACTACCTCACCCTGTTGAAGAGGCCTCGTTTAGACAAACAAATCCCTGAAGGAGACTGTTTCTTTTTAGAAACTTTGAAGGTACAGCTGTGATCACAGTGCTATGCTCCTGTAGTCTCAGGCTTTTAAAGACATTCCTATTGCTCTTGCCCACATAGGTATTGCCTGTACCTTTAAGTTTTCTTTCAAGAGGGCTTGTTAAGGGTCAGGGTTTCTTATATGGAATTAAAAGAGTCCTGGTGGGGCTATTTGATAAGCCTTGGGCTGCCAACTTCAGGGTCAGTGTTCAAACCCAAAAGAGGAGAGTGTTCTTATAAAGATTCCCTGCCCTGGAAACCTGGTAGAAAGTCATTCTAAAATGGAATTGACTCTGTGGCAGTGGATTTGGATTGTGCGTGTGTGTGTGTGTGTGTGTGTGTGTGTGTGTGTGTGTAGTGGGGGTAGGGGGGATTAACCAGTTTCCATCAAGTCAAATTAAATTCATAGCAATCTCATCTTGTCCAAGTAGAACAGTACTCTATAAGGTATCAGCGGCTCATTTTATAGAATTTGATTTCAAAGTCTTTGTTTCAAGGCATTCATTGATGGAATCAAATCTCGAGTCTTTCAGTGAACAGCTGAGTGCGTTAACTATTTGCACCATGCAGAGTTTCAGTTTGAAGAGCCTTCTCATAGTCTTTAAACTTGAGTATGGGTAAATAGTGTCTCAATTAAATTAGAATTTGGGATTGAGCCCAAGATAGTAGCTATTTCTAGAATTAAGAGTCAAGAATGGGGGGATGTTAGGATCTTTATATAACCGAAGCCTCCAATTTTCAGGCCTGCAGTTTTCATCTCTATTTAGCTGTATGCCAAACTCACTGATGTTGAGTCATTTCCTACTCGAAGCGGCCCCAAAGGACCGGGTAGAAATACCCCTGTGAGTTTCTGAGACTGTCGATCTTCTCAGGTGTAAAAAGAGTGGCTGGTGTTTTTGAACTGCTGACCTTGTGTAGCACATAATGCCAGTGGGGCTCTGAGGGCATTGCCCTGGTGGTATAATGGGTTATGAGTTGAATTGCTAACTACAAGGTCAGCAGTTCTACTCTGTCCACAGTGGTTCAAAACCAACCAGTGCCCCTTGGGGTCAACAGGGAGCTCAAAGGGAAAAGGAAACTGTGTACTTCCATGAAGATTTACAGCCTGGAAATCCCAAGTACGCAGTTTGCTCTGTCCCGTAGTTGCTATGTAGCAGTCAAGAGATCACATGATATATTACAGTGGGTCAATCTGCTGCATAAAACCTCTTTAGAGTATTGAAAAGCAAGGAGGTTTCTTTGAGGACTGTGGCAGTTACATGATCTCCTGTTGACTTGTGAAGGGGTGGAGTCAAGCCTGTCAATCGGGTTGCAGCATGATGACCTCATTTGGAGGCTCAATGGAGATAAATAGCTGACTGGAGGCCAGATGCACACAGACGCTCTGCTTGTCTTCCTGCTGACAAGACACATGGAGACCCCGGATGGAACCAGAGCCTTGGAGCTAGAGCAGTGCTAGGGAGACCCATGCCAGTGCCGAGCTGCTTCCACTGCCACTACATCCCCAAGACCTTTCCCCCAGTGGCCTGTGATCTTCCTGCTTTTGTTGTCATTACATGTGTTGTGTGAGTCTAAAGAGGAAATTATAGACTTGCATTGGAAATATGGGCTAATATCAGACTTATGGACTTGATCTAGACCAGGCTGGGATGTTTTCTTAATATGCAATTAATCTTTGATATAAATCTCTTCCTTATACATGTATGAGTATTTCTAGATTTGTTTCTCTAGTCTACTCAGACTAACACAAGAACTAAGGTGCACCTGACCTAGGTCAAGGTATTTCCATCAAGCTATCTGCATGTGAAGGTTTGGCATTACATAAGGAAGATTAAAGGAGAACGGATGCATTTGGATTACGGTGCTGGTGAAAAATATTGAAAGTATCATGGATTTCCCAAAGAACAAAGAAATCTGTCTTGGAGTAAATATGTCCAGAATGCTCCTTAGAGGCAAGGTTGTCAGGAGAGACCAGGTCCTGGAGAAAGGCATGTTTGGTAAAGCAGAGGCCATGAAAAGGATGAAGGCCATCAACAAGGTGCAGCGACCCAGTGGCTGCAACCATGGCCTCAAACATGACAACACTTGTGAGGATGGCACCATCCGGGGGGTATTTTGTTCTGTTGTGCTACGAGTCAGGACAGCTAGACAGCACCTAACAACAATGGAGCTTCTATGAGTCAGAAACATGTCAACGTTAGTAAGGTGTTTTTATCCCCACCCCCTCACTATGATTATTTCAATGTATACAGGAATGAATTTAATTCTGGTTCTCTATCCCAATTACACTATATCAGGTCAACAAAAATCGTCGGGAGTAGAAGTCAGGGATAAATGTATGGGTCAACACTCCTTCAGTCATTCAAAGGGAGCCCAGCTGGTGTAGTGGGCTACACAGTGCGCTGCTAATTACAAAGTCAGCATCTCTGCTCTGTCCATCGGGCCATTGTGAATTAGAATTGACTTGATGGCAGGGAGAAATAGAGCTCAACCACCCAATGCATTGTTGAGAGAGAGTCGCTACTTGGAAAACCAATTCAACCGAAAATAGAACCACAGTGGATGAAGCCCGAGGGGGCTCACATCCAGATGCACCTTGAGCAGCTGGAATGTACGTAGTCACCATGTACCTAGAACAGACCTGACTAAACTTCAGCCCTTTGTATCTGAAACAAAGTTCAGAAGTCTTCAGCCCTTCCTGTGTATATCCACACCATGCAACCTATATTCTGCACAACCGTCTGTCAGCTCTCCCTTTCTTTTGATCAGGCCACAGCTCTGCTCTGAATCTCCACCCACCTTCAAATAATATGCTTTGTAATATCAGATCCTCTTAGACCACAAAAATGTCACCAGTCCAAAGTTAGATACCTGAAACTTCTGGCCCTCTTTGCAGACTAAACTGGATCGATTTTGTTTCCATACCTACCAGAGTAAAGATGATGATGATGATGATGATGATGATGATGATGATGATGATGATGGTTGACCGTGTACTGAGTGTATGCTACATGCCACACATTACGCCACCTGCTAGGCAGGAACCCATTATAGCTAAAAAGAAAATGCTGAGTTTAGGGCTTGGATAAGAATTCTTATCTCCGTTTTGAAGATAAAGACAATCGAACTTAAACAGGACAAACCATTTGGTTGCACATCTGCTCCCTAATGGGTTTCAAGTGAAAGCCTGTCCAACTCCAATGGTTGCATTTTCACTTTAAGTCCCTAACACTGCTCTACAGCTTCTCTTGTTGAATTTAGACCGAAGTATGGCAGGCCTCATGCTGGTGCGCTGGTCTTTGTCAGTCTCACCTGCTTCCCTGTCGTTCGCATTTCTCTCGGTAGTTTCTTGAGGTCATCGTGTTTTCATCCAAGCCCAGCTCGATTGTACAACATTCTGTTACCAACCCACCAGCTTAGGTACCCCCCCCCCAATTTTCTACTCCTTCAGCTTCATTTTTATGACTGCACATATACTCCACTGTTTACTAATTAAATATCTTGTGGAAATTATTCAGTCATTTCAGAAGAAGGCCTAGAACTCTGCTGCAGGAATATTAAATAAATAAAAAGAAGATGATAGATAGGCAGATAGATAGATAATACATAGAAACAAATAAAAGGCATCTAAAGTGCTTTGTATCACAGTTCTACTGCAGTAGGTATGGAATTGTCATGAGTCGGCATCACCTCCGTAGCGGTAGTGGTACAATACAATAGTTAAATATCAAATCAGTAACTGGAAGGATAGTGGTTCAAACCCAAGCCCATTGTTCTGCAGCAGAAAAACCTTGTGATTTGCTTCCATGAAAACCAATTCTAGTCTATCACTATGAGTTGAAAACAGACAAAAATAATGTTTACTTGTTAAAGATTCCTGATTATTTTTCAAATTATTAGATTGCCTCCTCCCTTGATTTTGAAGCAAGTTGGGTTGCTTTATTTCATTTTGTTTTTCTTTATAAACCTCAATGATTTCATTAAAAAATTTGAAGTTTGTGTTCCTCAAAATAGGAGGAAAGTTAACTTTGGATTAAATATCAGTAATAGTATTTAATAACTGTACTGAACAATTCAATGTAAACCAAAAATGTCTTTTTTATTAGCAGAAGGGAAGGAAGGGCAGCAAGATGGCAGCTTGGCAGTCAGCATCAGGGCCTGAGAAACCAATCAATATCTACCAAATACTCTAATGGTTTCCGGGTAAGGGTTACAATAATTTAAAGCATTACAGGTATGTGTTTGACAATAAACCCTCATGGAAGAAGCACAGTAGCCAGTGTGATCATGAGGTGTCATCCAGACCAGACAACGGGATCAGAAGATTCACAACAGTCAACAAACAAACAAAAACACATTGGTGAGAATGGAGCTGGGTTGAAGTGGAGACTCAAAACCCATCTATGGACAATGGAACACAGAGGGCTCACAGGGAGGGGATGAGTCAATCAGGGTGCAGTAGAGCACTAATGGACCACACCTCCTCACCCTCCCTATCATAACCCCAGTGCCACCTCCCAATCTAGACGAGACGGGAGCATGTACGTAGGTGTAGGCAAGAGATAAAACTCACAGCACATGGAACCCAGGAACAGGAATGGCAATAGAGATGCCAAAAGGGTAGGATGAGGGTGGGGACAGGTGGTGAGGGAGGGGGCCATCTATCCCAAGAATGGCACATAACCACACACCCCCATCTGGGAGGGTGGGGACAACAGAAACCAGAGGGGAAAGGAGACAGCGGTCCATATAAGATTTGAAAATAATTAACAATCTGCAATCTATCAGGAGGTCACTAGGGTTTTGGCCGGGATAGGACGGAAGGAATAAAAGAGAAGCTGATCCCAAGTGCTCCATGGAAAGTAAATATCTAGACAAGAACAGTGGAAATATGTATGAATGTGTCAGATACAACTGAGGTATGGATTGTAAGAAGAGTTGTTAGAGGCCCCCAATAAATGATTTTTTTAAGTGTAGGAGTGAAATCTAGCCTATCAATCAGGATATAGCCATTGCGGCCTCTTTGTGGGCATAGCCTTCTTATAAGGATTCTGGGAACTCCTATATTTTCCTCTTTGGAGGCGGGAGACACTTGCTCTCTCTGCTCACTCCCTGCCAAACATCCCTGTGGAGAAGACACATGGAGAGAAGCTGATAGGACCAGACCTCTGAAGCCACAGGAACCACATGGAGCCCCCTGCAAGCACTGAGATGCTTACAACGCCACTGGAGCCGCAAGACTTCCCACCCACTGACCTATGATCTTCCTGCATTAGGTGTCGTTGAATGCCTTTCATAATAAGATGGCTTTGTAGACTGGTATTGGAGCTATGGACTAATATCGGACTTTTGGACTTGATCTGGACTGGGCTGGAATGTTTTCTCAATATTCAGTTGCTCTGGTATATAAAACTTTTTCCTATACACACACACACACACACAAAAATATATATGCTTGATACTTTTAATGAACGTATTTGTTTAAAATGTTATGTACTGATATTTTATTTTAAAACAATACACAGTAGCATAAAATTTGGAAAATAGAGAAAATGATTCTAAGAAAGTCCCATGAATTAAAATGCTATATTATAATTATATTTATTAAAATATAAATGAATAAAATTTAAAATTTTTCTGAGTTTAGAATTAAAATGTCTTTCGACATGGACTCTTAATTCTTAAAGATCCTCAGAACATTTTAAATTTTTGAAAACTTTTGAAGCTGGGGCTATTATATAAAAAGTGATAAATCACTCTCTAGAAAAGAAAATCATAGTGAAGTAATTATAGCTTGTGGCTATCATAAATCCAAAGAGATTATACTTGAATTGAGGATATCAGTCAGCTTCCTCTTGTCCTATGAATTACCTGCACGGTGTTTGTTTGACTTTGTTATTTCAAAAGGCACTCTTCTTTAAACTCCATCAATTGCTAAAATAGTATGTCGGAATTTCATTTGGGGGCCATGATTTATTTTCATCATCTCTCTCTATTTTAACTCTACTTTATAATTACCTTTCTTTTTACTTGACCAAGAAGATAATCACTCGTTTTATATGACACTATCTATTTTCTTCTTACAGATGCTTGCAGGTAGCCCTTAGACTCCAGGCTCTCATTTGGAATGATTATTTCTAGCCAACTATCAATAATTTATCTGAGGTTTTCTTCCCCCTCAGACGTGAGCTCCACCTCTATGGAAACCTATGTCCTCTTCTTCTGAGATTGCTTGTATTTTTATTGCATTTGCTTTTCATTGTTTTTAGCTGAAATAATGCATGACTAAATAAACTTTCAGCAACTCTTTATTTTTGAAAGTATTCTAATTTTGCCCAAATGCTACAGTGTTCGTATGGTAGGGCAGAGTCTTAAGAAATTCCAAGAGAGAAATTATTTGTCCTGTAGCATAGTCCTCAAACATTACACTTTGCTATTCAGAAACCTAATGTTTTTCTAATACTTCCTCCTATGTTTTCGCATAGAAACCTGTTATTTTTCTTTTTCCTAATCTGTGGAAAAACAAAATGTTCACTAGCTTTTATTAAAATACCTTTTTCGTACTTTTCAGAAATTCCTCAATATTTCCGATTTTCTAATAACACTATCCTGTTTATTATTAAGGACCTTTTGGCTTATATTATGACTATTAAGTATTATGACAGGTGCTTTATTTTGAAACAATATTATCAATTTACTCTTTGGGTCAAATTCTCTAGGAAATACAAATATTAGCAACACCATTGTTCTCATCTACAATGAAATAAAACATGCAAAATAATTACAATATAAGGCATTTATGATTTTTATGAGTTCTTTGTATTGAAATTATTAAGTAATATGAGGTTTGATCCCTCCACCTCACCATTGGTCAGTTGACCACACTGTGGTGGCTTTCATGTTGCTATGATGTTAGAAGCTTTGTCTCTAGTATTTCTCTTTTTTTTTTTTTTTGCTGTTTTGTTTTTTTTTTTTAACATTTTATTAGGGACTCATACAACTTTTATCACAATCCATACATATACATACATCAATTGTATAAAGCACATCTGTACATTCTTTACCCTCATCATTTTCAAAGAATTTGCTCTCCACTTAAGCCCTGTTCATCAAGTCCTCTTTTTCCCCTCCCTCCCGCTCCCCCCTCCCTCATGAGCCCTAATTTATAAATTATTATTTTGTCATATCTTGCCCTATCCGGCATCTCCCTTCACCACCTTTTCTTTTGCCTCCAGTATTTCTAAGACCAGCAGGGCCACCTCTGCTAGGCAGATTTCAGGACACAACTACCAGGAAAGGCCTGAGGGGGTAATTCCATGAATGTCCAATGAAAACACTGTGGCTCACATCAGAACGTTATCAGATACAGGTTGGAGTCTGAGCACCCGAGGATGGAGGGCACTCACATGTACAGGTGCTGCCCCAAGCATCCCAGTGATTGAGAAGACAGTCCAGGACGAGCGCACTCTCATCTCACCGTGCAAGACATGTGGAGCAGAAAATATTCTTCCACTCATGGTGATCAAGAAATGACATCAAAGGAAAACAGCTGTAGGTAAGTTGGAAAAGAATCCAGTCTGGGTTTGAACAGAGAGAAAGAGGGGAAAAAATTAAAGTGTATAGAAGCAAGACAGTACGGTCCATATTCTTGGGGGCAGCAAATAGACTAATTCAGTGGGGCTGGGAGTGCTTCGTTAAGGAATCAGTAGCAGATAGTAAGTGGAAGGGAATGTCCATTGAGTCTAAGTGCTTATAGGGTGGTGTTCAACAAGCTGAATCCAGGGGAGTAGTGCTAGATGTTCTCTTACCACAGTGTTTCCGTACAGGTTGACATGCAAACAATGAGTAGAAGTCAATGGGATGGGAGCAATTTTATAGATATGTACACACTGACAAGATGTCACACATCTGCTCATATATGCAAACTCCTTTCATATATAAATCTTTATTGTATGTGTTTTGGGGTGGGTGTGTGAGGATGTGTGTGTAAATTCCCAGAGGAGCATTAAGGGAAGGATTTGTGTGTTTGTGGAAGAGAATTTGAGGCGAGTTCTGGAGTCCGAACCTTGAATGTGAGGCTAAGGTTGTGAGGAAATGATACTCCTTAAGGATTCAGAGCCAGAGAAAGAAGGTATAATATGTATTTTATGAGCATAAAACTTTATAAAAATGTATTTTATAAACATGGCAACTCATAAAGTATGCCCAAGAGGAAAATCAAACCCAGCTAATTAATATGCCCTTACAGAAACCATTTGAGGGAGACAGGAACATATGAAGAGAAGAGGAAGAAGCAAAAAGCAAGAGTTAAGTCAGCAGAAAAATAAGCATAAATTAACACTTGAGTTTCGTTTGCATGAGGTGAGAGAGGAGGAGACAAGGAGTGAATGTACTCACCAAAATTCAGATGTTTTATCTTGGGAATGAGGATAACTAGAAGATATCAGAAACCCAAAGTGCCTCTTGAGAATGTGAAAAGCAAGATGACTTTACACATTGCAGATTTAATATCCAGTTATGTTCTGCCTCTAATAGTTATAGATTCTTAGATGAGTCTCAACAGTTCTCTGTCTTTAAAATGGGCTTGAGGTAGCATTTCAATCCATTTTGGTTTCATCATTTTTGGTTAGCTTCCATATTAATGTGGCTGGCTTTTCTTCAGTGTCTTCCTCCTATATGTTCCTAAGAAACACATTCTACTTCACATGAGCAATGATGGTAATCACCTACCTGCACATCTGACCACAGGACAGGTTCTTTTTAAAACACCTCTTGTACTCCCCTTCAAATTCCAGAGCACGGGATCAAGTGGAAGAATTTTAATGTGGATTGCAGTTTTATATATAAATCATCCTGTCATTTTGGCACTGCAGCTGAGTTTCCTCATATTAGCTGGAGAAGATCATGAATAAATTTGCAGGATGCTGCACAGGGGATTATGTGTACATGAAATAATTCTTACTGGCAATTGCTTTTACAATTCACTGCACAGAAAATTTAGCATCAGGGCATGGAATTCCATTTCTCACACTAGAGTGAAAACTGAGAGCCAGAAACACAGCTGTTGAAGAAAAGCTTCTCTCCTGATCAACCTGTCTCCCCAACCTTGTTCAGTTAAACCAGGTTCACACCGGGAGGATTCATCCCAGATGGTCACTTTCTTCCAGTGATTCCCCTTAGTCAGTGGTTCTCAACTTGTGGCTCACAACCCCTTTGGAGGTCGAATGACCCTTTCACAGGGGTTGTCGGATTCATAACAATAGCAAAATTACGGTTATGAAGTAGCAACAAAAATAATTTTATGGTTGGAGGTCCCCACAACACGAGGAACTGTCTGAAAGGGTTCCAGCATCAGGAAGTTTGAGAACCACTGCCCTTAATGCTAATACGAAGTCATAAACCTTCAGTCCAGTGATGTTTCCAGGTCATTTCATAGCCTTCTCTCTAATGTAGACTGATAATGTCCAGGAATAATGAACTTGTGGTACGTGGGTTGACCTTCACTTTCTTGAGCCCACGCAGGCATTATCAATTGACTGGGGGCCCGTTCATGTGGAGTAACAGCACATCTTCTCAAATCTTCTTGATAACATATCCTAGGATGAGAGGTGAGATACAAATTAAAATACTCCTTCCTTCCCTTATTCCCAATGCACAGCTAAAACTGCTTGGTTTCCAGGTATATAACTGACCTCATTCTCAAATTCTGAAGTCAACATTCTGACTAACAATAAACATTTAGAAGCTCAGATTAATACTTCAGAGGAACAGCAAGAGATCAGCATTTTGATTGGTGTTACTCTTATGTTACATGAGTTGTAAGCCATACAAGTTTAACATTTGACTTGTTCCTGAAAGTCCTTGTACAGAACTCCATGTCGGAGTTCAGATCTGGGGAGACATAATTTATTTGGAATTTATGGTATTGGTTTACTCTTATTACATGCCCTGGTAGTATAGAGGGCTTTGCATTAGACCACAGGTCAGAAGTTCAAATCCACAAGCCACTCTGTGGAAGAACAAAATGAAGCTGTCTGCTACCATAAATATTTACAGAAATCTTACGGAGTAATTTGATTTTGTCCTATAGGGTCGTTAGGAGGTCAGGAGTCAGAATCAATTTGATGGGAATAGGTTACTCTCATTAGTTCCTGTAGGTGACCTGAGTTCTGCCCCTTTCATCGAGCATCATTTTCCTAGAAATTAGAACGCTGTGCTTCTGTTTGGACACTCATTTTTAGTCCCCTTTGGAATTGGGTATTGTATTGCCTGCTGCCAGCATTCCTGACACGACACCTGCCAATTTATAGTACACAGAGTCCTGATTTTTACACATTTCCACGTGAGCTCTCTTTGAGTCAAGCTGACCACTGAATCTGCTTGAGGATTCTTTGGCCTCCCTTTCGAATTCCCTCAGAATAGTCTTCAAACCCTGAACAACTTCCCAAGACACCTACAACGTTTCCCTTCCCCTGCTCAGCCACCTTAGACTCTTTCACCATCTTTGATATTTGCTTCTTATAGCCAGCACCGCCCAGCTTTACTGCTCAATACTTCTTTGGGCTTTGCCTTTGCCTTGCAGATTCATAAAATCTTAAATTTGGGAGCATTATTAAATAAGTAACAACCTGGTACTTAGACAAACTTGGTATCATGGATATCCTACCAACAAACATGGCACGGGTGTAGACTGAGTCCCATGTTTGAATAGACCACTGACAGGGAAAATACGACTTTAAGAGACATCAGCTTCCGTCTTCATAAACATAAAGCCATTAAGTAATATTCTACTTGGTTACCTGACACTCCCATTCTTGTAGCTTACACTCCTTGTTTAAACTTTACCTTACAGGAATTGTGTCTACAATATCAAATCAGTCTGTCACAAAATGATAGCCACTTAAATATTGAAGATAAACCTTATGTGTTCCCAGTCTCTAGTCCTAATACCACAAGACATCAATTATTTCTGATATTATATAGTTTCAAGTTTGTGCATCACCCTGGGACTTTTTCATGTTAAGTTTTTATCTTCCGATAAGTTCCCTAGAGACATAGTCCATTCTTCTCTCTGTTATTTCACAGCAATTGCCCTACTTTCATGGTCATAAAATAACTTATTGTAGAGATTCTGATTAAAACTGAATTTTTAATGAGGATTTAAAAATTAAAGGTCAGAATCAGTGGGTGTGGTGTTCTATAGAGAGATGGTTTAGTGAAACTTATTCTGTCTCCACCTGACCAAATTGTATTTAGTGAGTCAAAAACTTAACAAACATTGATTAAATAAAAGCATAAGAATGAGCAACTTATTATAATTCACTTGCCCTATATTGAAAACTGAAATTTACTAATTTAAATAAATAGCAGAGATATGTGGCATCTTCTAATAACTTAGTCTGAAATATACAAATAGAATTACAGATCCAAAATAATCAATGCCATCAAGTCCATGCTGACTCACAGTGGCCCCTTTGTAGTTTCCAAAACTAACTCTTTACAGGAGTAGAAATCCCAGTCATTCTCCCATGGAGCTTCTGGTGGTTTCAAACTGCCAACCATGTGTATCAGAGCCCAACACAAACCAGTACCCCATCAGATTCCTTTAGAATTATATATGGATAAGTATAAATCTGTATGGGAAAAAATTCACACCTCAAAGTTTATGATGAGTTTATTCTCAGTAAATGCATACTGCTGAAAAATTAGTGCATATAGAATTCCAAAATGAATTGTTCATGTTATTAAGTGCCATTCAATCAGTTTGGATTCATAGCCTCTATGCACAACAAAATGATGCCTGTCCTCTGTAATTACACAATTGTCACTAACTTTGAGTCCATTGCTAGAGGCACTGAGGCAACACTTCATGTTCTATTTTTCTTTTCTTGGGACCTTCTACTTAAGCCAGTAAATATCTTTTGCTAGAGATGTATCCCTTCTGAAAACATGTCCAAAGTACATGAGATGAAGTAGTGCTATCTTACCATCCTTAATTCTAAGGAATATCCTTATAAAACATATTTGTTGTGATAGTGAATGATAGTGGGACAAGAGGAAAGTAAAAGGAAATAGAGGAAAGCACTAGGTGACAAAGGGTATTTGTAGAGGTCTAAAGACTGGAATATACATATGTAAATATATTTATATGAGAGTGTGGGGAAACAGATATATGTGCATATATGTATAGATTTAGTATTAAGACAGCAGATGGACATTGGGCCTCCACTCAAGCACTTACTCAATACAAGAACACGTTGTTCTATTAAATTGGCATTCCAGGATGCACACCTTCCCGACACGATTGCTAAAGAAAAATGTGTGCATAAGCAAATGTGGCGAAGAAACCTGATGGTACCCAGTTATCAAAATGTATACCATCTGGGTTCTTAAAGGCTTGAAGATAAACAAGTGGCCATCTAGTTCAGAAGCAACAAAGCCCACATGGAAGAAACACACCAGCCTGTGTGGCCATGAGCTGTCAAAGGGATCAGGTATCAAGCACCAAGGAACAAAAAATCAAATCATTGTAAATGTGGGTGAGTGCACAGTGGAGACACAAAGCCCATCGGTAGCCAACCGGACACCCCCTTACTGAAGGATTGTAGGGAGGAGATGAGCCAGTCAGAGTGTGGGGTCACAATGATTAGGCATATAACTTGCCTCTGGTTCTTAAATGCTTTCTTCCCCCCCCAATGCCCCCCACTATCATGATCCCAATTCTACCTTACAAATGTGGCTAGACCAGAGGATGTACATTGGTACAGATAGGAACTGGAAACACAGGGAATCCAGGGTAGATGACCCTTTCAGGACCAGTGGTGAGAGTGGCGATGCCTGGAGGATGGAGGGAATGTCAGGTAGAGAGGGAGAACTAATTACAAGCATCTAGGTATAGCCTCCTACCTGGGGGATGGACAGCAGAGAAGATGGCAGGGGGAAACGTTGGACAGTGTAACAGATGACAGTATTAAAATGGTTTGTGAATTATGAAGGGTTCATGAGGTAGGGGGCAGTGGGGAGGGAGGGGGGAAATGAGCAGTTGATGTTGGGGGTCCAAGTAGAGGGCAGGTGTTTTCAGAAGGATGATGGCAACAAATGTGCATATGTGCTTGATGCAATGGATGTACGTATGAATTGTGATTAGAATTGTGCAAGCCCCCAATAATATGATTTAATAAAACATATTTGTTCATTCTTCTATCTGTCGTGGTTTATTTATTTATTTATTTAACCAAGACTTTAATTTAAGGGCATCAACTCTTCTTTATGGATGCCTTTGGATTAGTCTTCCTTATTAATTGTCCAGTTTCCACATGTGTATAAGGCAATTGAAATTACTATAACCTAGATCAAGTGCACTTAATCTTCAAAGTGACATCGTTGCTTTTTAACACTTTAAAGAGATCTTTAGCAATTAATTTGTTCAAAACAAGAACATCATTTGATTTTCTGACTGTAACTTCAGTGAGCATTGGTTGTAGATTCCAATAAAATTAAATCCTTGACAATGTCAGTCTTTACTCATTTATCACGATGTTTCTTATTAACTGAGTTATAAGGATTTGTAGTTTACTTTATGTTTAGGTGTAATCTATGCTGAATGTTTTAGAGTTTGATCTTTATCAGCAAGTGCTTCAATTTCTCATTGATTTCAGCAAGCAAGCTCGTGTCATCTGCATATCACAGTTACTGAGGCTTTCTCCAATCTAGATGTCGTGTTCTTCTTAATATAGCTCACTTTCTCAAATTATTTGGTTGAGATACAGAATGAATAATAAGGCAAAAAGATACATTCCTGACATACACGTTTCCTGATTGTAAACTAGGCAATATACTCATTCTGCTTATTACATACAAGTTCTCCCTGAGTAAAATAAAGGGTTCCAGAATTCCCTTACTTCACAAAGCCATTAATAAAAAATATTCTATTAAATATCTCTCCCTCTTGTCCTTATCAAATATAGGAAACATATCTTACTTTTAAAACGTAACGAGGAGAGGATAATAAGATGGCGGATCAGGGGACCCACATACTCTGAGAGCTCTTTCAAACAAGGTGGGTTTGGTGTCCGGGTAGCCAAGTGGAAGGAGTCTGGTGAGTGAAATATCCCCCCAGGACAGCACCCCACCCCCACGCACTTTTACCTGAGCCGGGACCTCCGTGATCCAGGACCCGATTCTTGGGACATCTCAGGTCATTAGGCTGCCACCACCGCAGCCGCAACTAGCTATAGCCCAACTCCATTCTCAGACCAGGATCCCTCACCCAGAGTCGCTTGCCTGCTCTGCTGAGACTTGTGCAGCAGTGGCGGGACCCCCTACAGCAGCTTTACACTCATGTGACCCCACTAGGAGAGATGTTTCCCTTTCCTGTGGTTCCCCTCTCCCCACGTGGCAGCAATGTGCCCTTGGGCCCACGTCTCGTCCCTTCCTTCATTCATCCAAGGCCCAGGTAACTGACCTGCAATCTACCGAGAGCTGCCTGGGCAACCTCCACTGGGGACCGTCCACCCCCATTGCTGCCTGGGACCTCTCCAACAGCACCCCGTTTGCCCAGCCACCGACCCCCACCAGCTTAGCTCCAGCATCACTCCCAGCTAGGGAAGCTGCGAGCCTGCAGCCGGAGACCTTCCCACTTCCATACCCGACACTGTGTTTCCACCAGAGCCCCTTCAGGCTGGTGTGCGTCACCGCAGAGCCCTGTGCCCGCAGCCTGGAACGCTAAACCTGTCTCCTGCAGGTCACTCTTTACAGCGCTGACAGCACTGGGCATGACAGTGGATGCTCCTGCCTATTGGGAGCACGAGCAACAAGGCTTTGCCCTCCCTGGTGTGCTGAGGCGTTTCTACCGGCCAGCGGCTCTGAACTCTAAGCCTGTCGTGGTGCATTCCTCCCAGGGTGTAGGGCAGGCGCCATTGCCCACTGTTTCCCACCAGAGCTTCCGCTGTCCGAACCGGCTTGGAACACGTCGCTGAGGAGCCTGTGCCGCTCACAGGCCTGGTGGCTCAAGGGATAAGTGGCCCACCTGCTAGGGAGGCTAGGACGCAGGTTTGTGATTCCAGCCAGAGCCATCTGTGTGCTCCAGCCAGCTCTCACCACTGCGATGCCCTGAAGGGTCCCCAGCACCAGCTTCTAAGCCTGCCCAAGTGCAATTCCAGCAGGCATAGGAGGCAGGCATTGCAGCTTGTGCCTCCCTGAGCACTCCTTGTGGCCGGAGCCATTTCCAGACGGTACAGGAGGCTCACCCCTCTGGTGATTCTCCCGCCTGTGTAACTTCTCCCCACAGGCTCAACTCTACAGGCCTGCAGGGACTTGGGAATTCTTGCTGATCTGAAGAGCATTTTCCCCTCAACTATCCCAGCTCCCTAATTGGACGCTACATAATGCTCAAAGGTTCAGTAAACCAGGAAGCACTTAGCATATTGAATGTTTACGCTCCTAATAATGGTGTGGCGAATTTCATCAAACAAACTATTAAAAAGATGAAAAAAGAAATCACGGAACCAACAATCATAGTAGGTGACTTTAACACTTCGCTATCAGAGAAAGACAGATCACTCCGAAAGAAGCTCAGCAAGGAAGCCATAGAGCTAAACAATGTAATTAGGCAACGGGGCCTGATGGACATTTATAAAGCTTTCCATCTGAATGCAAAGAATTTCACATTCTTCTCAAGTCCACATGGATCTTTTTCAATAACAGACCACATGCTGGGACACAAGTCCACCTGAGTAAATTCAAACACATAGATATTATCCAGACATCTTTCTCAGATCACCATGCCATAGAACTTGAGATTAATAAGAGGATGCCCAGAAAAGCAAGGGCAACCAATTGGAGGATGAACAACGATCTCCTGCGACATGAATAGGTACAGGCCCAGATTAGAGGGGATATTAGGAAGTTTCTAGAAACTAACAAGAATGAGAATACAACATATCAAAATATATGGGATACTGCAAAGGCAGTTATCAGAGGTAGCTTGATATCATTAAATGCATATATGAAAAAAGAAGAGACACATATGACATATACGTTAACACAAAACCTCCAACAACTAGAACAGAGTCAGCAGAACAACCCCTCCAATAGCAAGAGAAAATAAATAATAAAAATCAGGGCAGAGTTAAACCAGTGGGAAGACAAGAGAATAATGCAAAAGATGAAGACAGCTGAAAGATAGTTCTACGAAAGAATTAACAAGATTGAGAGTCCTCTGGCAAAGTTTACCAAGGATAGAAAGGAGCAAACATCAATAGCCAGGATGAGGGATGAATCGGGGGCAATAACAACAGACCCCAATGAGATTAAAAGGACAATCACAAAGTACTTTGAAGGTCTGTATTCTAATGAATTCAGAAACATGGAAGACATGGATACATATTTGGAAAAACAGTCTCTCCCTAGATTATCTCAGACAGAGATCAAGAACCTCAACAAACCCATAGTGAAAGAAGAAATAGAGAGGGTCATCAAAAACCTACCAACAAAGAACCCAGGGCCAGATGGCTTCACAGCAGAATTCTACCAAGCATTCAGGGAAAAGTTGACACCGATCCTCCACAAAACATTCCATAACATAGAAGAGGATGGCAAACTCCTAAACTCATTTCACGAAGCCAGCAATACTTTGATACCCAAAAAGGACAAAGACCCCACAGATATAGAGAATTGCAGACCAATATCTCTCAAGAACATAGATTCAAAAATCTTTAACAAAATCTTGGCCATTAGAATAAAAAAGTATATAAAACATATCATACCCCATGACCAGGTAGGATTCATCCTAGGGATGCAGGGATGGTTTAACATCCAAAATTCCATCAATATTATATACCACATTGAGAAGAAAAAGAATAAAAGCAATGTGATAATATCCATAGATGCAGAAAAAGCATTTGACAACATCCAGCACCCATTCATAATCAAGACACTCATGAAGATAGGATTGGAAGTTAAGTTCCTCAAGCTGATACAAGCTGTCTATGAAAGACCAACGGTCAACATCATAGTCAATGGAGAAAAGACAAAAACAATCCCACTGAAAAAGGGTAAAAGACAAGGATGCCCCTAATTCCCACTTCTATTCAATATCGTTTTGGAGGTTCTGGCTAACAACAAAAACAGCAGAAGGACATCAAAGGGATCCAAATGGGAGAGGAGGATGTAAAACTATCACTATTTTCAGACGGTATGATCCTGTACATTGAAAACCCCAAGAGCTCCACAGCTGGAGTACATACTGATAGAGGAATATGGAAGAGTGGCAGGATACAAGATCAATAAACAGAAGTCAGTAGGTTTTCTATACACATTTGACAGGACCATGGAGGAGGGAATTTAGAAGGAAGTACACTTCACAGTAGCTAAGAACAAACTGAAATACCTAGGAATATATTTAACAACAAAATATATTTAACAACAACAAAAAAATACTAAAGACCTACACAAGGAAAACTATAAGCCCTACTACAGGAAACCAGAAGTGACCTCCACAAATGGAAGAACATCCCCTGCTCGAAGATTGGAAGGCTTAACACAGTAAAGATGACAATCCTATCTAAAGCACTTTACAAGTTCAATGCTATACCAATTCAAATATCCTTAACCTTTTACATAGAATTGAAAAAATTGACCACCAATTTCAGATGGAGAGGGAAGAAATCCAGAATTAATAGAGTACTCCTCAAGAAGAAGGACACAGTTGGAGGACTAGTCTTACCAGATTTTAATGCCTACTACACAGCTACAGTGGTCAAAACAGTGTGGTACTGGCAAAACGACAGACTCTCAGACCAGTGGAAAAGAATAGAAAGCCCAAGAATAAAACCATCAGCATATAGACAACGGATCTTTGACAAGGGTCCTAAACCATCAAGTGGGAAGCAATCGCCCTTTTTAACAAGTGGTGCTGGAAACAATGGATATCCACATGTAGAAAGATGAAACATGACGTTTACTTCACCCCATGCACAAGAATAAATTCAAGGTAGATCACAGACTTAGAAGTTAAACCCCAAACCATCAGGATCATCAAGGAGGGAATTGGGACTATTCTCAGAGCACTGGTCCAGGGAACTCATAGGCTCACTGAAATAGGGAAGGATACACACACAGGTGAAGTGGAAATCGATAAATGGGATTTAATAAGAATAAAGCACTTGTGCAACTTGAAAGACTTCACCAAGAGGGTGACAGGACAACCCACAGACTGGGAGAGGATTTTTAGTAATGACACATTGGACAAAGGGCTAATTACTAAAATCTACAACACTTTCATGGCCTGCAAAAAGAGGAAAACAGTTAACCCCCTAAGTAAGTGGACAAAAGAACTGAAAAGAACTTTCACTAGGGAGGAGACCCATAAGCCCAATAAGTGTTCCAGGTCATTAGCCATAAGAGAAATGCAAATCAAACCAACCATGAGATACCACCTAACAACCCAGAGGCTAGCCCAAATTAGCAAATCACAGAGCAACAAGTGTTGGAGGGGCTGTGGTGAAGTAGGAACCCTCTTCCACTGCTGGTGGTCATGTAGATTTGTACAGCCACTGTGGAAAGCACTGGCGAAACCTAAAGAAAATGGAAATTGATCTACCTATGACCCAGCCATCCCTCTACTGGACATATACCCGGTGGAAGCAACAAATAAAGCACGACCAGTCATCTGCGCTGCAATGTTTATTGTGGCACAATTCACAATTGCAAAGACTTGGAAACAGCCTAATTTTCATCAATTGATGAATGGATTAGTAAACTTGGCACATGCACACAATGGAGTACTACGCAGCACTGAAAAGCACGGACGGTCACATGAAACAAGTCGTTTCATGGGAAGAGCAGGAAGGAATCATGTTACGCAAGGTAAGTCAAACTCAAAAGGACAGGTATGACATGAGTCCCCTGAAGTAAGTACAAATCAGCATGCCAGGAATAGAAGGATAAACACCTATCTCGCAATAAACAGCTAGTTGGAGGGAGGGCAGGCCAAACCTAGGGAGGTACATGAGAATCCAACATAACAAAGGGGAAGGGGGCAGGTGAAGGGACAATCGGGGTTGGGAGAAACTGAGTTAAAGGCATGGGGGAACAGGGCACTAACCCACCCAGGGGAAGAATATTGGTTGTGTCCCGACAGATCTGAAACATGCATATGGATCCCACCATGACACGCCAAACAAACCAGGAGGGCAATTTAACACGCAGAGGAATCCACAAAGAAACTGGACCATACACCGGCCCTAACCAGAATTAGCCCGACCCCCACCATCAAAGGAAGTACCACAGAAAATGAAAATAGATCATCTGGTGAGGGAAAGGAACTGACCTACCACACCACACCCAGAAGGAAGCTGAAGCAAAGGAAGGAGGAGGAACGGAGCAGAGCACACCTGGGCCCACCAAGCTCAGAGGACGATAGCCCAGCTCAGAGTGCACAATGTACTGAGAGAACCATATAGCTGGCCCCACGGCGAGATGCAGCATCCTGCACTGACCCATAGTCCTACAAGGGACAGCACCAGAGACACAATGTACGATATGAAACTGAGCTGACCCCACCACACTGAGGCAAAACACTGGGGGTATGCCATGGAGTGGTGGGGGAAGCAGAGCAAGGAGGTCCCGAGGGAGTATAAAGGATGGAATTTGGGGCCAGGACATGGCACACCATCAGACTCATCTGGAAAACACTCCTAAGGGTCAACAAACAGACCTTGAACTACTGACAGGCTTTTCTTTTTTTTTCTGTCTTTTTGTTGTTGTTTTTTAATTTTTTTTCTCTTCTTTTAAATTTTGTATGTCAGTGACTTTTTCGTTTATTAGCTTGTCAGTGTTGCTGCCGTCGTCGCCATGATTTTATGTGCCACTTAGCTGCTGTCAAAGCCATCCCCAATTTTATGCACTTATTAATATATCTGCGGGTCCACCTAGATAAGATAGGCTGGACAAACAATGTTTGAACAAAATAATGGGACCAGTGGTCCTGAAGAGACATGAGAGTGTGGGAGATAGGGGAAGAGAGGAGGTGTTGGCCAACCCAGGGAAAGTGAACAACGGGCCTTCAAAACCAGTGGAGGGAGGGGATGGAAGAACTGGTAGGGAGTGACCAAAGGTAAGGTAACTGAGAGGAATTACTGAAACCAGAATAAAGGCTGAACATGGTAGTGGGACAGGAGGAAAGTGTAAGGAAATAGAGGAAAGGAGTAGGAGGCAAAGGGCATATATAGAAGCCTAAATACAGACATGTACATATGTAAATATATTTATGATTATGGGGGAAATAAACCTATGGGCATATACTTATAGATTTAGTAGTAGGGTAGCAGGTGGCCATTGGGCCTCCTCACGCACATTCCCTTAATACAAGAGCACCTTGCTCAGCTAAATGATCATTCCATGATACCCATCTTTCCAACATGATCACTGAAGACGAATGTGTGCATAAGTAAGTGTGGTGAAGAAGGCTGATGGTGCCTGCCTATTGAGAGATATAGCATCCAGGTACTTAAAGGCTTGAAAGTAAACAAGCGGCCATCTAGCCCAGAAGCAACAAAGCCCACATGGGAGCAGCACACCAACATATGTGATCATGAATTGCCGAGGCGACTAGGTTTCAAGCACCAAAAGCAGGGGCTGGGGGCGGGGAATCATATCATCATGAATGAGGGGAGCACGTGATCGGGACCCAATGCCCATCTGTAGACAACCGGACATCCCATGCAGAGGGGTAGTTGTGCGGAGATGATCACTCAGGGTTCAGTGTAGCAATAATGAAACTCACAACCTTCCTTTATTTCCTAAACGCTTCCTCTCCCCAACTATCATGATCCCAATTCTACCTAGCAAACCTGGTTAGACCAGAGGATGCACAGCATACAGATGGGAACTGGAAACACAGGGAGTCCAGGACAGATGAACCCCTCAGGACCAGTGGTGAGAGTGGCGATACCTGGAGGAAAGGGGGTGGGTATAAAGGGGGAACCGATCACAAGGATTTACATATAACCTCCTCCCTGGGGGATGGGCAACAGAAAAGTGGGTGAAAGGAGACACCGCCGGGCAGTGTAAAATAAGATAAAATAATAATTTATAAATTATCAATGGTTCATGAGGGGTGGGGTAGCAGGGAGGGAGGGGGAGGGGAAAAAGGTAAATGAGGAGCTGATTCCAGTAACCCAAGCAGAAACTGAGTTTTGAGAATGATGAGGACAACGAATGTGTAAGTGCGGCTTACACAATTGATGCATGTGTGGATTTTGATAAGAGTTGTATGAGCCACAATAAAATGATTTTGAAAAAACATAATGAGATTCATAAAATATATTTAATTTAAAAAATCTTAAGTATCATCGTAATATGGTAAAACATTTCCTGAATTTGGGCAAGACACACATAAATATAATTATTTTTTAAGAATAATATAAACATATTTACTTTGGACAAAAAATAACCTTTAACAAACATAACATATAAAAGGATGAATGACAAAAATATTATTTATGCCATATTTTTCTGCAAGTAATAGGTATTAGAGAGCTTCAAGTGTTTAAGGAAAATGTTTAGTATTTTGCGATTCCATTTTTGCACAGACTTTTCAAAACTTCCTTGTATGTGCTATTTCTCGGAAAAGTAGGAAAGCACTAATTAGTACCAATAATTTATTATGCTATCAAATTTTATGTGAAACTTTTTCTGAAATAAATCTGATTTTCACACTACATAAAACTTTCTATTTACAGAAGTCATTCAGGTTACAAGATCAATTGAAATGTCTCATCAAGCTGATGTAGTACAGGAAGCTGACTAGCCTATGCCAACAAATTAGTAGGACAGCTAGTTGCCGACCGACTGACAGAGATGCATATTTGTGTCCATTCCAAGGAGGCTGACCCAACAGAATGTGGCAACTATTGAAAAATATCATCAATATCACAGAAAAGTAAAATTTTGATGAAAGGGGAGCTGACAAAAATTCAAGTCACATCCAGGAGAGGGACATGGAAAGAGGGATATCACTGCTGATATCAGACAGATCTTGGCTGAATGCAAATAATGCTAAAAAGATGCTTGTTTTTAGTGATAATGCAAAGACATTTGGGTGCATAATAACAAACTACGTTGTCTCCAGCAAATTTCATTTGCATGTGATACTAATAACATTTTTAATGATTTCCATATTCTGTTGGGTCGCCTTTTTTGGGATAGGCACAAACATGGATCTCTTCCAGTCAGTTGGCCCATTAGCTTTTTCCAAAAGTGTTGGTGTAGACTAGCGAGTGCTTCCAATAGTCCATTAACTTATTGAAACGTTACAGTTGGTGTGCCATCAATTCCTGGAGCCTTGTTTTTTCCTAATGACTTCAGTTTAGCTTATACTACTTCTTTCAGTAGCTGTAGTTCTTGATAACATGCCGCCTCTTGAAATGGTTGTAAGAGTTATTTTTGGTACAGCAACTCTGTTTATTCCTTCATCTTTTGATGCTTCCTACATTGTTTAATATTTTTCCCATAGAATCCTTCAATATTGAAAGTCAAAGCTTGAATCTGTTTTAGTTCTTTCATCGTGATAAATGCTGAGTGTGTTCATCATTTTTGGCTTTCTAACTTCATATCATTACCCATTTCACTATACTTTGTCCTTCGAAATTTTCCATTTAGAGCTTTTGTTTTATTATTTCTTAATATCATGCTACAGTTTGTCAAGTCTTCTGTTATTAGTGTTCAATGACCTGTATCTGTTCTTGAGCTATTCCCTAAATTCGAGTGAGATCTATACTCAAGGTCATATTTGGACTCTCATGGACTGGTTGTTTTTGAGCTTCAGCCTAAATTATTGACGAGCAATTGGTAGTCTGTTTCACTTTCAGCCCCTGGCCTCATTTTGGCTGTTCATCTTGAGCTTCTCCATCACCTCTTCTCACAGATGTTGTCAATGTGATTCCTGTGTATTGCATTTGATGAGTTCCATGTATATAGGTATCCTTTATTGTGTTGAAAAGACTATTTGCAATACAGAAATCATAGGTCTTGAAAATTCTATCATTCTAACTCCAGCTTCATTTCTATCACCAAGATCATATTTTCCAATTATTGGTGCCTCTTCTTTGTTTCCAACTTTTTAGTGTAATCAGCAATTCTTATCAATGCATCTTGAGTGCATGCTTAATAATTTTTTATATTAATCATTTTATTGGGGGCTCATACAACTCTTATCCAAATCCATCCATCCAGCCAGTCATCCAGCCAGTCAGTCAGCCATTGTGTCAAGCACATTTGTGCATATGTTGCCATCATCATTTTCAAAGCATTTTCTTCCTACTTGAGCCATTGGTATCAGTTCCTCATTTTTCCCTCCCCTCCACCTCCCTCCTTCATAGACCCTTGATAATTATAAATTAATATTATTTTTAAGTCTTGCACTGTCTGATGTCTCCCTTCCCCTCCCCCCTTATCTGTTGTCCATCTTCCTGTGAGGGGGTTATAAGCATATCATTGTGATTGGTTCCCTCTTTCTCCCCCACCTTCCCCTTCCCCTCCTGTTATGACTATTCTCAATATTGGTCCCAAGGAGTTTATCTGTCCTGTATTCCTTGTGTTTCCAGCTCTTATCTGTACCCATTTACATGTTCTGGTCAAGCTGGATTTGTAAGGTAGAATAAGGGTCATGATAGTGGGTGGGGAGGCAGTGCATTAAAGAACCAGAGGAAAGTTATATGTTTCATCAATGCTATGCTGCACCACAACTAGCCTGTTTTCTCCCCACAATACTTCTGTAAGGTTATGTCCAATTGCTACAGATTTGCTTTGGGCTTCCACTCCACACTCCTTCCACCACCCTCATTCACATTATGATTTTTTGCTCTGGGTCTTTGATGTCCATTGATATCCACCTGTGCCCATTGACACCTAATGATCACACAGGCTGGTGTACTTCATCCATGTGGGCTTTGTTGCTTCTCAGCTAGATGGCTGCTCGTTTATCTTGAAGTCTTTAAGACCCCAGATGCTGTATCTTTTGATAGCCAGGTACCATCAGCTTTCTTTAGTACATCTGCTTATGCACCCGCTTTGTCTTCAGTGATTGTGTCAGGAAGGTGGGCATCATGGAATGTCAGTTTAATAGAACAAAGTGTTCCCATGTTGAGAGAGTACTTGAGTAGAGGCCCAAAGTCCATCTGTTACCTTGGTAATAAACCTATAAAATATATGCACATATATCTATTTTCCCATCATCATATATAAACATATTTACATATGTACATGCCTGTATTTAGATCGCTATAAATTCCCTTTATCTCCTAGTTCTTTCCTCTATTTCCTTTTACTTTCCTCTTGTCCCACTATCATGTTCAGCCTTCATTTGGGTTTCAGTAAATCCTCTCGGTTACATTGCCCTTGATCAAGCCCTACCAGACCTCCTACATCCTCCTTGCCATGAATTTTCGGTCACTTGTTGTTCCCTTGTCCCTGGGTTTGTCAACACCCACTTCCTTTCCCCTGCCTCCCCCTCTCCCATGTCCCCAGGGAAACTGTCATCCCATTGTTTTCTCCTCCAGGGTTATTTATCCCACCTATCTTATCTAGATAGACATGCAGAGATAATAATATGCACAAGCACAAGACCAAGCAAATCAAAACAACAATAGAAAATAAAAGAATAGCTACAATAACAGCAACAAATGTCAATGACAAAGAAAGAGAAAAGCCTATAAATAGTTCAAAGTTTATTTATTGAGCTTTAGGAGTGTTTTCTGGTCAAGTCTGATGGGGTGCCATGCCAAGGCTCACAGTCTATTTTGGGGGTTCCCTCGGGACTTCAATGTTCTGCTCCCTTTGCTGTTCTGTTGTTATGCCCGTAGTGTTTCACCTCAGTGTGGTGGGGTCAGAGCAGGCACAATTACTGCAGTGTGCCTCCAGTGTTGTCCCCCATAATGCTATGTGGGTCAGAGGGACATTGTGTCTTGTGATTGGGCCGGCCCTATGGTCCTCCCTGTGCATTGGCTGCTCTGAGCAGGAATATCGTCTTCAGTGCTTGGTGCGCCAGGATGTGTCCTTTATCCTCCCCATTCATTTGTTCCTGGGCTCTCTGATCAGACACGTCCCTCTCCTTGAGCTGTAGCTTCAGTACTGTCCTCTGAAATGAATTCTTCTGGGGGTAGAGGGGGCTGTCCACTTATTTGGTAATGGGGCCAGCCCTTCAGGTCTCTCTACTGGTTCCCTGCTTCATGCCAGTGTGTTGTGTTCTTGTCTTGGAGCACCAGGTTGAAGTCTGGCCCCTCTTTCCCTGTGGAGATATAAAGAACACCCTCCCCTTGGATGGGTTGGTGTTTTGTTTCCCTGGCTACCCATGTCTCTTCCCCCACCCCACCCCCGCCTCTTTAGTTGGTTACCATATGTATCCCTGGGTTTAGTCTGGTCCCTGCCATATTGCATGGACTTCACCCCAGGAATGTATGCACAGAGTAGTTTCTTCCCTATGACCCTTTTGCATTTTTTGAGCTTACATCAGTGGACTCAAGTTGTACTTATCCTTTTGTGCTTGGCTTACTTCCCATAGCATAATTTCCTCCAGTTCTTCCCAAGCGGTGATGTGCTTCATGTGTTCATCACTGCTTTTTAGGGGAGCATAATAATCCTTTGTATGTATGTACCAGAGTTTTTTAATCCATTCGTCTGTTGATGGAAATGTGGGTTGTTTCCAAGTCCTTGCAATTGTGAACTGTGCCACCACAAACATTAGAGCACAAATGTCTCTGGTCACGGTTAGTTTTTTGTCTTTTCTGGGTATATGTCCAGTAGGGGGATTATTGAGTTGTATTGTAGCTCAGTTTCCATTTGTTTTAAATATCACCAAACCAATTTCCATAGTGGTTGGACATACCTACAGGTTCACCAGCAGGGAACCAGAGTTCCTATCTCTACACAGCCCATCCAACACTTGTTACTTTCATTAGATAGGTATCCATTTTTTTCCAGCACTACTTGTTGAAGAGGGCATCCGCCTCTCATTTGATATTTTTTGACCCTTTTCAAAGATCAGCTGTTTGTATGATGATGATTTTATTTCTGGGTTTTCAATCCTTTTCTATTGGTCTGAATATCTATCATTATAGCAATACCAAACTGTTTTGACCACTGTGACTGTATAGTAGGTGTTAAGCCAGGTAAAGCAAGCCCTCCATCTTGGTCCTTCTTCTTGAGGAGATCTCTGCTAATTCTGGCTTTCTTCCTTCTCCATATGAAGTTGGCAATATTTTTCCCCAATTCTTTGAAGAAAGATGATGGTATTTGGACTGGGATAGCATTGAACTTATATAGTGTCTTGGGCAGAACTGACATCTTTACTATATTAAGTCTTCCAATCTATGAGCATGAGATGTCCTTTCATTGGTTGAGGTCACCCTTGGTTTCTTTTAATAGTGTTTTGTAGTTTTCCTCGTACAGATATTTTATTTTTTTAGTAAGGTATATCCCTAGAAATTTCAATTTGTGTTTGGCTATTGTGAAGTGTATCACCTTTTTGATCCCCTCTTCTGTGGTCTTTTCCAATGTGTATAATAGTCCGATAGACTTCTGTTTGTTAACCTTGTAACCTGCCAATCTGCCATATTTCCTCTATTGCTTCCAGTACTCCTCTTGTGCAACTTTTGGAATTTTCCATATATAAAATCATATCATCTGTGAATAACAATAGATTCACTTCTTCCTTCCCCAGATGAATACTTTTGTTGTCTTTTCTTTGCCTTATACTATTAGCTAGGACCTCCAGTATGATGTTAAATAGTAGTGGGGACAATGGACATCCTGGTCTAGTTCCCTTTGTCAGAATAGATCACATCTTTTCTCCATTGACTATCACATTAGCTGTTGGTTTTTCATATATAGTTTGTATTCTATTGAAGAATTTTCCTTCCATTCCTATTTTCTCACAGGAATTGGATGTTGTCGAATGTGTTTTTTCTGCATCTATCGATAGTATCGTGTGGTTCTTATAATTTTTCATTTCAATGTGATGAATAGTACTGATGGTCTTTCATATGTCGAACCATCCTTGCTATGAATTCCACTTGGTCATAGTGCATTATTTGGGTTATAAACTTTTGTATTCTGTTGGTCAGCATTTTGTTAAGGACTTTTGCATCGATATTCATTAAGAAAAATGGTCTGTAGTCCTCGATTCTTGTGTGGGATTCTTGCCTGGTTTAGGTATCAGAGTTATACTAGCTTCATAGAAATAATTTGGGGGGTTGCTATCTTTTTCTATGCTCTGGAAGAGTTTGTGTAGGAGTGGTGTCAGTTCTTCACTGAATGCTTGATAGAATTCTCCTGTAAATCTATCTGGTCCAGGTGATATTTTTGTTGGCAATCCCTTGATAACCTTTGTCTATTTCATCTATTGCTATGGGTCTATTGAGATTCTTGACATCCATCAGGGATAGTCCAGAGTGGGATTATTTTTCTAAGTATTTGTCCATGTCTTCCAAGTTTTTGAATTCTTTGGAGCAAAGTACTTCATAGTACTGTGTAATTATCCTTTTGAATCATTAGGGTCCATTTTAAAGTTCCCTCTTTCATCCCTCATCCTTGCTATTGAAATTTGTTTCTTCCTTTATTTGGTTAAGTTCACCAGTGGTCTGTTGATTCTGTTTTGCTTTCGAAGAACCAACTTTTAGCAGCATTAACTTTTCCATAGTTTTCTTATTTTCCCTCTCCTGAATCTCAGCCCTAATTTTTATTATTTCTTTTCTAAGAGCACTTAGTTGGATTGTCTTGCTGACTCTGCTCTAGTTGCTGAAAATCTCTTCCTATTTTATGTGTGTATGTATTGCTATGAAACTTCCTCTGCTAACTGCCTTTGCTGTGTCCCATAAGTTTTGGTATGTCGTGTTTTCATTCTCATTGGTTTCTAGAAATTTCCTAATTTCCTCTCTGATCTGGACAAGTACACACTCCTTTTGCAATAGAGAGTTAGTCATGCTCCAATTGTATGCCCTTGCTTTCTTCATCTTCCTTTAGTTGATTTCGAGTCTTATGACACAGTGGTCAGAAAGAGAGGTCTGTACAATATAAATGTGCTTAAATTTATGCAGATTTGACTTATTCCCCAGCGTGTGGAATAAGTGCCATGTGGGCTTGAAAAGAATGTGAATTTATTTTTTGTATTTGGGTGGAGAGCTCTTTAGATATCTATCGGTCAAATCATTTAATTATAGTGCTCAGATCTTTAGTGTCCTTGTTGAGTTTATTTTCCTTCCAGTGATATATCTTTCTCAGAGAGCGGCTATTCAAGTCACCTACTATAATTGTTGAAGTTGTGATTTCTTTTTATCATCTTTTGGAGAGTTTGGTTGTCATATTCCACTGATTGCTTGTTCAGCAAGTAAATGTTTAGAATGATTAGTAATCCTTGATCTCTGGTTACTTGAGCATTATATAGGGTCCTTCCTTATCTTGTTTATGGTTTGCACTTTGAGATCAATTTTATCCAAGATTAGGATTGCAACTCCTGCTTTCTTATGAACTGCTATTTTCTTGGTATGTTTTCTCCAGTCTTTGACTCTCAGCCTTTTTTTTTTTTTTTTTGGTAATCTTAAGATATGTCTCCTGCAGGCATCAGATGAAGAGGTTGTGTTTTCTAAGTCAATCTGTTAACCTCTGACTCTTAAGGTCTGAGTTCATTCCATTCATATTCAAGGTTATTACATCTCTCTGTAGATTCTGTGATGTCATTTTATCTTGTGCTGGGTGTTTTCCTACTTCCATTTCTTTTCCATGAGTTGTGCATGTGTGTTCCTTGAGCCAATGTTATCTTGGGGGCTGTTTTCCCTTTGATGGCCTCTGGGTCGAGTTGATCTGGGTGGCAGTCTCTTATATGTGCTTGGTGAGTGTTGTTCTTCTGCCCATATTGGGTTGGCGAGGTTCTTATGTAGTGCTGGGTTACTTTCAGCACTTTCTTTGAGATTTTCCTTGACTGGGAAGACTCTCGCTTCCCCATCAACTTTGATAGATAATTTGGCTGAATAGAGTATTCTTGGAATGCACCGTTTTCCTAAAATTTTTGGAATATGCTGCTCCACTCTCTCCTCTCTTCTTCATACTGTCTACTGATAGGTCTGAGCATATTCTTATCAGCTTGCCATCATATGCGATAGCCTGCTTTTCTCTAGCTGCTCTCATAATTTTCTCCTTTTCCTTATAGTTGGATAGTTTAACAATTCTATTTCTTGGCGACTTCTTGGGATTCAGTCTATCTGGTGTTCTTTCAGCCTCCTAGATGGTTGCCTGGTTTTCATTCATTAAGCTAGGGAAGTTCTCCTCCAAGAATTCCATCACATTTTGACATTGATTTCCTCTATATTCATTTTCTGGTATCCAATTATCCTGATGCTGTTCCTTCTCACAGCACCAGATATAGTTATGAGGTTTTCTTCAGCTTCTCTGATGAACTTATTAGACTTCTTCTCATGTTCATTAATTCCTGCTTGTGAGTCTTCTAGGTCACTGGTGTGGTTCTGTACCTCCTCCATTCTCTTGGTGAAGTCTGTGAGTTTGCTATTAGTTTTCCTTATCTCGCCCCTTAGTTCTTGTATTTCTCTTTGACATATGGCCTTTATCTCCTCTATCATTTCTTCCTTTTTCTGTAATTCTTCCCTCATGTCCTGTATGACTCTGAGCAGCATTCTGAAGGTCTATTTTTGTAGGAAGTCAACATTTGCCTTCACTATGACTACCATTAGGTCCAGGTGGCCACTGGCATTTGAATTTGTTTCTCTTTTCTTGTTGAAGCTGTGGAAGCAGCTTGCTGGTGTTTGGTCAATTTATTGGAACTAGGTGCCATTTTCCCGGGAGTCTCAGAGCACTGGGCTCTGTTTTGGGGAGGTTGATGTTGTTGTTTCTCTAGAGTGCCTAGAGTCAACTGCCTTGAGGGGTTGTGTTTCACCTTTGTCCTGCTGGGATTTCCCTCACACCTTGGCCTATGCCTTGTGCTCCAGCCACCCTCAGGTCTCCTTAAGGGCTATTTGCAGCTGTGAATGCTGCAGTTCCCTGAAAAGTGTTGCCCCAAGTGCAAGGGAGTGTAGTTTGGGGATGGTTTGGGGATTGAGTGATCTGTTTCTGGCTAGGGGCACTTCCCACAGGTAGGCAGGTGGGATACAGGGCCCATTACTTCGGTTAGGGTGCAGGTCCACTGCTTGAAACCCAGGGTGGGGAGGGGTTGAGTAGGGAGATGGAAGGATGCAGTTTGAAAGCCCCAATGGTTTTCTGTATGCCACAGCTGCACAAGCTTCTGACTTATGTCCGATGCCTGGCAGGCCTGAATAGTTGAGGCAGGATGGGAACCTGTGTGTGTGTGTGTGTGTGTGTGTGTGTGTGTGTTGGGGTTGTGGGAGGGGAGCTCGCTAGCGGGTCTGTGTGGAATGCCGAGATGGACGGGGCCCTTTGAGTAGAGACCTCTGGGTGTGGGGTTGTCTGTCTGGTGGGCCTGCTGGGGATAACCGAGGATGGGCAGAAGCCTCAGCTGTATTCCTAGCTGGCCTGTGGTACCGGTCAAGGCAGAGCGGGCATCCTGAGTGCCACAAAATAGGCAGCTGGTGGACCTGAGACCCCAGGTGTCCTCAGGGAGTGCAGGCAATGGGGTTATAAAGTCAGCTTCTGGTTTAGAGACATGCTTTGAGCTGCCTTGGGAATTGACCAACAGACTTGTGACCCCTACTTGGCCCCCAAATCTCCCCACTCACCAATTTCCATAGAGCACCAGGCGTAAGCTACCTATCTGGTCGTCATCTTGGCCAAGCCTCCTGCTTAATCAATTTTTAACTAAAGTTGTTGATGAACTTTTAAATTTCTTCATCACTAGCTTTAGTGAGAACTTTCAAATCATTATGCTCAGTGTATAGACATGAAAGATCACATGCTGTTGTTGATTTCATTAAATGGATTTCTTAGTATGGGCACATTTTTGAGACAGAATGACTTCATAGTTACATAAAGTTAGGAAGACTGGAGGGAAATAAGGAAGGGTTGTTAATGGGTACAAAGTTTCTTTTAAGAGTGATGATGGTGTTCTAAAATTTATTATTAAAATAGACAACTCTATACTAAATTGCATTTTACAGTTTAAATGAATGAATTGTATGAAAGGTGAGTTAAAAGAAACTGTTTCACAGTAAATATAAATAGACGGGTTTAGGCACCTAGAAAAATTCATTTAAAAGTTAATCTCTGTTATTTAATTATTTAAAAATTATTTATGGACTCTACTCCACGTCAAGTATCTTTTTTAGCACAGTGGCTGAGCAATCAACCTATAATCAGATGGAGAAAGATGTGGCAATTTTCTTCCATAAGGATTTATAGGCCTGGAAACCCTAGGTGGCAATTCTACTCTGTCCATATGGTCCCTCTGAGTTGGAATTGACATGACAGTGATGTTTTGTTGTTGTTATTGTTTCTGTTTTGTTATTTACCTCTCTGTCAGTCTCCTAAGTTTAATCAATATCAAGCTGATTCCATTGAATTTAGTTCAGGTGTGTTTGTCCATGTCAGAAACTAGCTTATATGGTAAGGATAAGTGGATTCATACAACAACCAGGCAGCTGTCTGAACTGTCGACTTAGCAATAACACAACTGGGAACCTACTAACTCACTACTAGTGTTCCAACGGGCCTAAAAGTAGGACAAAACACATAGGGACTACCTGGAAAACAATACATGTGTGACATACCTAATCCAGTATTTTGATGGTCATTTATGCACATAGAAATACAATATAAATTGACCATAATGTGATCAATCAAGAATGACAAAATATAAGCCATGGCAGAATTTCCAATAACTACATTTCTGTGAGTAAGTGTAGATCGAAAGGCATATTACTAATAAGCACAATACATATTCTGACTATCTAAATCAAAGCATGGCAACGTCTGGGATAAACTTTGGTGGTTTTTAATTATTAATATATATTAATTCATATGCATATAATCAATATATAGTGATAAAAGATTTTCCTATAATCAGAGGATATCATGTCTTTGTACTATAGAAGTGAAACTTGATTTGAAACATTTCCACCTCTGGAAGTTCTCATGTAAAAACTCTTGTTAAGCAGTAAAAATCAATATACAATGATTCTGGGATATTTTAGCTAGTAACATTAAAAATACTATAATTACACCACCTACAGTTTTAAAATATGGGACTAATAATTATAACCTATCAAGTTCCAAATTGAGCTATTGTATATCGCTTAATAAAATAATATTATAAGACAATAATAATACTATAGTATAGAGAGACAAAAATGTAGATTCACTGGAAGGTTAGTCGGTTAAGAACATGACCTATTTGAATTTCCATGTTTGGTGGACAAAACAGCAAATCTAGAATTTCATAGTGTGCTGCTTCTTATTGTCAGTGAAGAAAAGTGCTAATAGACCAGTTAAGATCATTAGTGGAAAATAATATGGGAGACTCATTCCTTGACTTTCCACTCAGAAGAAAGTACAGGCTATCTGAGTCTCAGGAATCTCTGTCTAGAACCCTTCTGTTACATCTGACCTCAAACAAGAGGATAATGTTTAAGACCAAAACCTTGGCTCAAATGGAGCCCTAAAGGCAGGAGGGTTTTAGAAGGGTTAAGGGGGAGCAACATGTCAATTTTTTGCTTGCTCTTTGAAGAAACTTCTCAGGGAAAAAGACAGTCACTTAGAAAGAATTTCAGGGTTTATCAACTAGTCCACACTGGACAGCAGGCCCTGAGTGCCCACACCATTTCACCCTGGGAGTCAGGCTCTCTGGAGTATTCCTGGTTGCTCTCTCAGACCTCTGACTAATATTCCATTTAGAATATTAGGGAAGAAGTGTACTTTTCATAATTTTTAAAATTCTTTCTCTAAAAATGTATGTACATTATGTGCATTTAGTTTCCCTATTTTACTAAGATTTTTCTCCATACACTGGTCTCATGCCAGTACCATTCATGAGTTTTCTCCTTAGGGAATTAAGATGGTTTGATAATAGCATCCTCTGTGGTTCTTTAGAACTTTTTGGAATATTTTGGCATGAATTTTATAGGTATGCAGCTCTTCCCATTTGGATGCTTTGGAAATATTATCATGTATCTGTCGTTACAGGATAAATTCTAAGTTAGATATCACATCAATAGGTATGTCTTTTTATTGATACAGTTCAGGGAGAATTTTAGGTGTCTGTTGGAACTTTGTACGTCTCCTTTTCTAACTGGTTGTTGCCTAACTGCGACTCAACTTTCTTGGTCTGTGGATTTTTTATATGAACTTTAAGTACATTGATTATACTAGTTTCTTTATTAGTTTTCCTTTCAAGTGTTTATAATTATTTAACTCAATTGCATAAGTCATTTCTTTCAAAACTCTTTTGGATTCATCCTCTGAAAGGTCTCTGTGTCTAATGCCTAGTTTCTTGGTGCTGTTCAACAGAAATAGCACAAGTAGGTGACTAACACGCTTAAATTTATTTTCTCAGAGATTTCCTTTCTCTTGAATTCAGGGTGCCATGTCTAGGAAAAATCCTTCTCTGTTGGCTCAGGGGATAGGTCCTTGTCTCTTTAGTTTCTATTCTTTGCTTCATCGGTAATCTTTAAGAGTACATGGATGGACCTGGAGAATATTATGCTGAGTGAAATTAGCCAATCACAAAAGGACAAATGTTATATGAGGCCACTGTTATATCTTTAACAAATATATGTTAAAAATTATGCCCAAGGGAACAAACTTTGGATTTGGCCGAAGGTGGGTTCAGCGAGGTGGAGGGTGGAGCAGAGTGAGACAAGGGAGATAAGATAAAGCAATGGGTTAGACCAGGGTGGGCAAATTTTGGGGATGGAAGAGTCAATCCTGCCCCCACAACAATTTAAAAACTAGTCAAGAACCTTAAATATACTTTTAAAAACAAATGAGATCACCCTTATAGGAACAATATTCTTTTATACTTCAGAGCCATATGTACGTACTGAAAGAGCAGCATATGGCTCCCTAGCCACAGTTTGCTGAATCCTGGGCTACACTGTTGAAGGTTGCTAAGTTCGGGTGAGAGCGGTTCACAAAAGGGAAACTAGAAATCAGGGAGTTGATGAGTGGTAGCCTATTGGGAATTTTAATGGTAGGTTCAAACTGTTGATAATCAGACATTATTAGTTGTCAAACTTTATTCATAAAGTAATCATCTGAAATGTAAACCCTCACCTAATATAATATTTAAGTGTATCTGTCTTACTTTTCCATTTTTTATTCCTTTACTGTGCCTAATTTGCTCTTTTTATATCCTAAAGGGGCCCTAGAAGCACTGTCTAATAAGCACTGAACTGCTAACTACAAGGTCTGTAGTTCAAACCCATGTACATTCTATGAGAGGGTTATCTGCTCCCATAAATATTTATAGTCTTGGACACTCTAGGTTATTAAGGGTTAGAATCAAATAAAATCAATTGAAAAGCAATGGATTTGAATTGGGGGAAAGTGATTGGCTTAAACCATACCCTACACTGGTATATTCTCATTGCCATAAAAATAAATCATAATTCAAAATGTAATTACATTCTTGAGTATAGAAGTTTGGAGTTACGACATATATTGTAGAAAGACACATTCAATCCATAACCGGTGACTGTGACATGTTCAATTCCAGGTTCTCACAATCCATTTTATCATCCCAGGAACAAGTCTTTGGAAAACATCTCTATATAGTTGACCTAACTCTCTTGATGAATCAGGACTTACTTCATCATAGGCAATCTAGAGTTTGCTGAGGTTTGTTTTCTCCTCTGTAATATTTTTGTCCACTATCTCTTTTCATTTTAAAGAATCTTGTGAAAATAGTTTTCTGTTTCTCAGAAGACTGAACATTTCCAACACCTCTTTTAATGTTCTCTGCAAGTTCTCTATTTTTTTCCTGATTTTTTTGTTTCAATTATTTTACATTGGATCGGCTTGCATGTGTCTTCTAAGGACTTACTCTTACTTGTAATGCTCATCATCATTCAGCTTTGGAAACATTTTGAATTCCCTTCTCCACTTGTTTTTTTCTAAAACTACTTATATTAAGACCAAACAAATTATTTTAGTTTTCCTGACCTTTACTTATTATATCTGTGCTTACTTTTTAGGAGAGCTAATCCTTTAGTTTGCTTTCAAAATAGTTGAGTTTAGAGTTTTCAATGCTTTTTCAGTATGAGTAGTGTTCTCAAAAATTTGATGCCTTTTGTCAGAGACGTGAACAATTCTGTTGTCAATTCTTCATTTCTTCTTGAATAGCAATATAAAATAACAAAAAAAAATCTCTCCAGATTTGACTGTAAAAACTACCGTCTCTCACAGCCATCTTTGGGACCTCGGACTAACAGCACAGCCATTATCTGGGATAGTGTTCCCAGTGTCAGCCGCATGCAGACCCTGCAGTACCTCAGTAGACATTCCATGGCTCCTGAGCCCACTATTGAATTTTCTCAAGTTTCCAGAATACTGTTTCTGTAACAGATGACAAAATTGCTCTGATGAGCATTCTGCCAAGAACTTTCCTAGTGCCTGGAAATCAGGACAGACTTTAGGGCTGGTGGGAAAGGGATCAAGAAAAACATTTTATGCATCCTGATCCATTATGTCAAATAATATCAATGAACTCGAAGATAGATTAGACAATTAAGGTTAGAGAGGATGGATGGCCTGTGATTCTGGTCACCCTAGATCCTTCCTGGATACCCTAAGAAGTGTGTAACTCAATGGCTTCCCATAGCTCTTGTGGACCATTTGTTTGGAGACTCCATTATTTGCAGATCCCAAACTGGCCATGATCCTCTTCATCATCAACAAACTTTTCCTTCCATGGCCTTGGACACTTCAATTAGTACCTGCTGATTGAAAAAGACTCTAATTTATGCTGCCTTCCTTGGTTTGTGTCTAACTCATCTTCAATATATGCAGAGAAGGATATAAAAGGGTCATGATCCAACCTGCAGAGGAAGTTAACTTCACTGATTTCATCTTTAACAACTGAAGAAGAACTGGATTTTCACAGTCTTCACATTTCAAGAATGTGCTATCTAAATGTATGATATTTTGCTTCACTCTTAGTTTCCTCTTCTGACTCCTCACACAGAGACTGCAGGAATCAGAAAAAGTGGTGACTGACATCCAATTTTTCAGCAATCATCATTTTGCAATGGACACCATTTCCTGCTTTTTAAAGCTAGGGACTTGGTTTCTCTTACTGAATCTTCAGTTACTCTATCTGCATTCATTTATAGACTAGGAGAAGCAGAAGAGTCACACTATATTTTTTGTTTTAAAATTACCCCCAAATATTGTAACACTTGATTGAAATATTCTGGAATTATTGGTGATGGTTGTAAGATATTCCTATATGACAAAACCTTTGTATTCTTCGTACACCTTTACAAGGTGTCCTACATATCATGAATGCTAATGCAACTCAAAAATTCTTAGAAGATAGCTAATGTTTTCACTGAGGTTTTGAACAAAAAAGGTTAAACATCTCAACATTCAGAAAAACAATTTTATCTATCCCCAAAGAGTACTCAGACATAGAAATTGACTTTATCATTGCTATGAACACATATTCTTACAATAATTCAGCCCAAACTATGGAGTCACAATTATGGTTACTTCATGGTTAATGCCAATTTTCTCAGGTAGTTTGTTATTCTGTTCATAGAGGAGCAAAGGCTCTTAATTTTCTGAAAAATAAAATCTAAAGTACTCTACAAAATGTTTAAATATTCCCCAATGCAGCATAACACTATCTACCTGACTTTATAACTATTACCAAAAACAATCTTTTAATCATGTTGCTGCATTAGGGAGAAAGTATTCCCCAGTCTCTTAGTGAGCATAATTTTATTCTAATTTCTTTATATTAGATAAAGTTGGCAACTTCTTGATAAATAGAATAGTACTATGATTAGAAAGTAGAGCGAGTGTTCATCAAATGTTTTTATCTACTTTCTCTATTAGCTTCTTTTCAACTAGGAAGGATGCTTGTTAGAACTGTGGGTTATATGTTAGGCTGCTAACCACAAGGTCAGCAGTTTGAAACTAGCAGCTACTCCACAGGAGAAAGATGAGGCTGCCTGCTCCCATAAAGATTTAGTTTCAGAAACTCAAAGGCACAATTTGAATTAGACTGGGGGGGGGGTCACGTGTCTAGTTCTGACTAACAAAATGTGAGCGTAATCCATGTACTATTTCTAGGCCAAAGCATTCAAGAGTTATTACACAGTCTATGTCCACCATTCTTTGTTCTTTGTAAGCTTTGGGGTCCATAAGTTTAAATGAACTTATCTTCCAGAACAAAGAGGGCAACCCAGTATATATTCAATTTTATGTGAACAAGATATAAACTTTCATTGTACTAATGGTTTTCTGGGCCAAAGTCTAGCCTAATATGGCTAATACAGTAAGCATAATGCCTATATATTGGGTGACTGAACACCATTATTTTCACACCTATAATGGAAATGAGCAGTTCCAGGGTGGATGGAAGGTGAAAAGCTCTAATACGAACTGAAAGATTGAACCAACCCACAGGCAGCAAGGAAGACAAACCTGACGCCTGCTTCCAAAAGCCCCTTCTCTTCACACTCAGGATTATTATGAATCAGAATGTACTTGACAGGAACCAACGTGAGTAATGATTGCCATAGATGCAAATATGTATGGGAATAAGTTAAAATGTATCGATACCAATTGCAGAAACCTTCCTTAAACAAAACTATCCAGATGTGAAGTTATTGTGTCTCCACATGCCTGCCATCTAGGTCAATGCGCTTCTGAACACAGTCTTTCCAGCTCCCTAACCCTCTCCAGAAGAATTTGGCACTCTTAGATCTATGCCGTGTCAAAATGTCAGTTTGAGCATCTTTGAAGGTTTCAAATAATGGCCTTTTAAAATATTGAGTTCTGGGAGCAAAAGCAAGTCAGAATGGGCTAGATCACGGAGAAGGTTCCCCAGTGAAATTCTCACAGGCCAGTCCTTGCACCCCTGGAAAAATGAGTAGACGCCATTCTGTGTGGACAAATGCCCTTGCCTTTCATTACAGTCTCAATTTTTGTTCTTTCTTTTACCTCCCCAAAATAATTCCCCAGGATGGTCCTATGTTCTTTGAGAAATTCTGTCATGTCATCTTCTGGGCTCCCGGTCTTCTGAGTTTTCTATCAAATGGATTATGACTCATGGTGACCCCAAGTGTACAAAGTAGAATTACTCCAAGGGCTTTCCCGGGTGGTGACCTTTCAGAAGCAGATCTCCATCTTAATCTTCTGGGGCACCTATTTTTCCTGGTTATCTCTGCGTCTCTGGGTTCAATCCCTGTGGCTAGTGACCAAGCACTCCACTGCTCTGTCCCAGAGAGGGACCCTTTCTTGCTCTATAAGCAATTCATAAACAGAAATCTGGAGCACCGTTTCCAGAAAATGACAGTTAAATAACAGTTCCAGATCTCCCATAACTGTCCAGGGTTCCACAGGGTATTAATGTTGGACAAGAAAACTTAAGTATAATAGTTCATTCCCCAAACCCATCTGTTTAATTGTGAAGGAAAACTGTCATACAGCTTCGATATAAAATTTACTATTTCAGGAATATAACTATGTATACATTGGAATAGGACATTCTCCCTGCCTCCACCCTTGATCCCCCACCCCCACCTCAGCCCCATACAACCACCAGCTTTCCCCAAAATGATTCATCCTTTCAGAAAATCCCATGATTTTCCTGCTGGTCCTTATATTACTATTATGACACTTCTGAGTGTGTCTGCATCTCTATCTACTGTATTCATGGAGCTCCTACATAGAAAAGTGAGCAAATGACAATTATATCTTTGAGAGTGGTGTGACTGAATTGAGACTTCACTTTCAGAACTATATATTATTGAATTTGAAAATTATTTACTTTTAATTCTCATGACTATATTTTTAAACTGTGCTGCTTTTTTGAGGTGCTACAGTGTCAGTTCCAATTCATAAGGCACATAGGTGCACAGCAGAATGAAAGCCTGCCTAGTCCTGGGCTACCCTACGGATCGTGGCGAGGTTTGAGCCCATTCTTGCAGCCACCCAGTCCATTCTTCTGGTTGGGGCACTTTCTTTGCTCCTCTGGCCCTTTGCTTTACTAAGCATGATGTTCTTCTGGTCCTTCCTCATAACTGAAGCAAAATATTTGACATGAAGGCTTGTCATCCTTACTTCTAAGGGGGCACTCTGGCTGTATTTCATCCAAGAAAAATGTGTTAGTTCTAAGAGCAGTTTACAGCATATTTAATATTCATAATCCAAATGAATCAGTTCTTCTCTAGTCTTCCTTATTCAATTCCAGCTTTTATATGCATATGAAAAAATATGAGGTGATAGAAAATGCCATGCATTGGATCAGGTCCTTATTCCCCAGAGTGAAATCGCTGTTCTTCAACACTTTAAAGAGGTCTTATGAGACAGATTTACTCAATGCAAGCTAGTGTTTGATTTCTCGAGTCCTGCTTCCATGAGCATTGGTTTTAAAACTAGGTGTGTATAATATCATATTGTATTATGTACACATATTTTATGATATTAAATGTAGCATTGAAAGACTATTTATCACAAAAGAGGACTGCTAAGACTAACCTTTGAGAATCACTCAGTTCCTCCTCAAATTTGTATTTCCCTGGAAGAATTAATGAACTAGAAACCCAGAGGAGAGCAATAGGTTAAAGCAATCCAACTGAAAATTCAAACACCTAAAGTTGTTTGTATTGTTAAAATGTACTAGCAATTGTGGTAGTTACATAATCTTGTGCCAATTTGAGGATTAAGAGTGTAGGGGTGGAGTCTAGCCTGCCAATCTGGAGATAGCCAATGAGTCCTCTGTGTGGGCATGGGCTTCTCCTGAGAATTTTGGGAACTTCTGTATTTTCCTCCTTGGAGACAAGAGATACGTTCTCTCTCTGCTCACTCCCTGCCAGACATCCCTGAGGAGAAGCCATGTGGACCTACCCTGAGGCAGCCAGACCCTGGACCTGGAGAAGTCACATGGAGACCCCTGCCAGCACTGAGATGCTTACAATGCCACTGGATCTTTAAGACTTCCCACATGTTGGTCCTTGATCTTCCTGCATTAGCCATCATTGCATGTGTTTCATGAGTCTGAAGAGGATTTCACAGATTGGTATCAGACATACGGGCTAATAACAGACTTGTGGACTTGATCTGGACTGGGATGTGATGCTTTCTCAATATTCAACTACTTTTGTATATAAACCTCTTTCTTATTCAATATGAGTGTCCATGGATTTGTTTCTCTAGTCTACCCGGACTAACATATTTATTGTATCTATTCTTGAACTTTCTGTACATGAAATTGTATCATGTACAATTTCTCATGTAATTCTTAGCAAAAGATCAGTGGTAGGTAGCATTATGTCCATTTTACAGAAGAATCCATGAGCCTATATATTAAATTATGGAGCCAAATTAAAGCTAAGTTCATCTGATTAAAAATCCTTTGCCTTTCTATAGCAGAAGCGCCTCTTCTTTCTAGCTGTGGTACCTAAATCCAAGTACATGTGTATTTGATAATATTGGGTTTCAGTATCACATAGCGAATGACAGGTTCATGTACAGTAGTAGAAGTATTTGGGAGCACTGTGCTTCACAAGACTGTAGTAATATCCTGCAAAGCAAGGAACGTCCACCTCCCTCGGAACATCATCTGTTAGTGAGATATTCATATAACAACACGAACCTCAAGTGATGTTTCCCCCGTCTCCCAATTGTCACAGTCTCAACCAAGTCAGAAGAAGCTCTCTCTGTGGCCAGTCCATGGGAGCCACGATGCTCATTTCCTCTCCTTTGGAAAAAGCAACTTCATTAAATTCTTCCCTTAATATAGGAAGAGAATTCAAACCCAAGTAGCACCATGAGGGGTTTGATGAGTCATGGATAGTTCCTCATTAAAAAATTACCTACTCATGTTTTTATCAGAATGGTAAGTGAGTTCTTCTTTCCCCCTCATACACATGAACACCTGAGCACGAAGCTTTAGTGTGTTTTGATGGCATCAGCTGATACCCGAGTGGCTGGTGCTTTAAATCCACTCAGCTTCTCCATGAGGAAAGACCTGGTGATCTCGTTCTGTTAAGTTTACAGGCTAGAGCAACACATTGGGAAGTTCTCTGCCACATGGGGTCACCATGAGTTAAAATTGACAGCATCAAACAACAATCATTTTGAAAAGTGGACCAAGTAGTCCAGAAAATTTTATCTCTTGGTGACACTGATATGAGGTGTCTCCAAGAAACTGCATGCATGAATAAGTAATCTTCACTAGCTCCAATGGAGAATATCCCTTCCATTCATTTTTTCAAAAACCCCTCCTCTTCTATGTAAATGAAATGTTTTTTGAAGTTTGACTGGCATTTATCTTGCTTGGCATTTTTAAAAAATGCCTTCTTTTTCTTTGGCTATCAGATTTCAAATAAGAATGCCTCTTTACCATCCGTCTTCTAAAATCTATAGTAGCATTTGAATCATAAGCTTCCTCTGGCACTGCAGCATACTGGTGCTCAGATGAGTCACTCGTTTGCAAGATTACTTACATGGGCATTATACACTTACACAAATTTTATTTTAATTCAATTCTGTTTAGTAGGGCATAAAAATAAAGGGTGAGCCAACAACAAAGGCAATATGGTTGTTGTTTGAAAGAATTCCTTGGGACTGAGCTAGCTTGATAAGTTAATAGTTAAACATTAACTTCCCTCAAGACCTTTGTCATCTGCGAAAGTGAACTAGATTGTGTGACACCCACTTATATAAATAAGCTTTAAATATATCCTTTGAAAGAGAGAAAATATAAAATGTGGCTAATTGGGTGATTTCCTGCTTGAACAATAAAGCTAAAAGTTCAGGTGTACTTTGAACATCTTGGAGAACACCTCTGGCTTATGTTTCCTGATATAGTTTCTGTATCATTTCCATCTGGTAGAATAATACAGGCTGAAGTTGGTAGTTTACTGTTATTCTTTTGGGTGTGTGTCTGATGTATTAGTAATGAAAAGAAAATCTTCTTACTTGAAAATAAAATTGGTTTCCGATTTTAACTATTGCCAGTGTGTCAATTCGGACTCATGGCAACTCCACGTGTGTCTCAAAAAAACTGTGCTCCACTGGGTCCTAATGGGTAACTTTTTAGGAAGCAGATTACCAACTGTGCTAGGCAGTGTTCTCTAGAAAAACAAAACCCGGGCACTTGTGATGATAGATAGATGATAGATAGATAGATAGATAGATAGATAGATAGATAGATAGATAGATAGATAGATAGATAGATGGATGATAGATTTATACAGCAAGAAGAAAGAAATATAACAGCTAATTAATGCACACAGCAGTACAGAGGGCTTAATTTAAATCACTCTTGTGGAACAGTTAATATACTGAAGGTTCTTAAACTCACATGAGCTGCTGGCCCAAGGTCAAGGAAGCAGGCTGCAGAATCTGCCCTCAGGCAAGTCTGCCCTCAGGCAGTCATTCCTCAGGCAGCAGACAGCAGGTTGAGGCAGCAACAGTCCGTAGCTTGGTAGCTTAATGAAGCAGGCCTCGAAGGGTTCTCAAACTCAAGAAATGTACTGCATGGCAACAAGATCCACCAGCCTCAAGCTCAAGTGATGTGCCCACCAGCAGTGCTGTGAAGCAGGTCTCGAAGGAGCCTAAGATCTAGCAAAATGATACACAGGTTGGCTCGGCCCACAGGTAGTACAGCACACAGTTAAGGCAAAGAATTTGCTCAAGCATCTGCATACTCTGATCACCAGGGAGGACGAAAGATGTGATGCTGACTATGGAAGGTATTTATCTTAGTTTCCCTCCAATCAAGCAGAAAACTGATTAAACTCCACCCACATGTTTCTATGGAGGCCTTGTTGCTCCAATAAACCTATTGTAACGATCACACCAATCAACCCATTCTCTGAGACACATCTATATGGCCTGGAACCTCCAACCTTTCAGTTAGCAACAAAGCGTGTTAACCAATTGCATTACCCAGGAATTCCTTCCTATTTAAGAGCCCTTGTAAAAAGACTAGTTTATTCCTACAAAATAGATCAGACATAAAAATGTGTCCTGAGCTAGATGAAATTATCCAAATATTTTTACTAATTAAAATGGAATTTTAATTAGTAAAAAATTAATAAAATTCTAAGAATTTATTCTTATAAATTGTGGAACAGTGAGTGGAGAAACAAAATACAAGTTACTACTTTTTAATTTTTCTCAGCTGTGATGATTTAGGCCTGAACCAGAAATAAGGGCTTGTGTGGCAAACAGTGGAGTAGTTGGGTATTGAAAGTCCAGAGATTTAAGAATCAATTATTTTGTGAAACATTGAACACCAATTATGCACCAAATAAAATCAAACCCATGGCTGTTGCCTCAGTTCAAACTCAGTGACCTTACAGGACAGTCTAGAGCTGCTCCTTGATGTTTCCCAAGTTTTATCATCTTTTTAGGAACTGACGGTCTCATCTTTCTCCCACAGAGACAACTGATGGGGTTCAGCCACTGACCTTGAAGTTAGAGGCCAACACTTAACCTGCTGAGCCACCATCTTTTCTTACAAAGTTACACAGGTGAGTGACAGAGTAAAGGAGTGCAACTTTGACTGTGAATAAAATCATTTTTAAAGAAAAAAATTTGCTGAAGACAAAATTGGACTTTAGAGAATCTCATTTAAATATATGCTTTATGTTCAAATATTTGTACTTCACACACAGCTTACTTGTCTACAAAATAGTACGAATAGCCCCATTGTGGTGGCATGATCGTTTCCAATGCCTTGTGTTGTTGCTGCTGTTAGGTGCTATAAAGCTAGGCCCCACTCATAGCAACCATACGGACAACATGACGAAATATCCTCACAAATATTCCCATGTGTGAGTCCTTTGTTGTAACCACTGTGTCCACCCATCTTCTTCAGGGCCTTCATTTTTTTCCATTGCCTTCTACATTTCCAAGCCTGATGCCCTTCTCCATGGACTGGTCTCTCCTGACAACATAACTAAAGTGCAAGAGACCAGGCCTTACCATCCTTGCCTATATGGAGCATTCTGGCTATACAGAGCCCAAGATGGATTTGTTTGTCCTTTTGGTAGCTAAGACTTCTCCAGCTGCATAATTCAAATGTATCAATTCTTCTTCAATCTTCCTTATTCAAGGAGCAAGATATAAAACTAAAGGGTAAATCTGAAAATAACAGGATATAAATTTAGTGTTTAATAAGAAGCTCAGCCACAAACTTAAGCACATTGAAAACAACTGTGACCATTATTATTAATTGAAGAAGTTTGGATAATTGTCTTGGCTCACTGTGAGAAGGGATTCGTTTTCATATGTTTACCATATGAGGTAGTTGGCAAGGTTAAGTATTAGTATAACTGAGAAGTATTAGTATAATTGAGCCACAATTCTTAGTGGCTTAGAAATTATGATGTAGTAATGCCCCATGATGAATTCTAGTATAATGTGATCACCTTCATGGTAAGATCTTCTCTGAGTACCAATCGGTTGAAAAGGAATTACCTTGGAGAATGCACTGGCAAGGTTCAGTCTGGAATGTACACCTAGCTTGCTGTCATCTGACCTACAGTTCTTTGGACTTCAGCTAGTGGCCTGTCGTGTTGCCTGCTGACCTTCGGATTCACTAGCCTTTAGAGTCTGTGAGTCAACAGCCTACACCCAGCATGGGCTTGTGTTCGCCAGCACCTGTAGTGAGTTAAGAGAAGTCCTATGTGAGAAAGAGAAGCCTCCAGCCAGGCATCTGTCCCACAGACTTGGGAAGTGCCAGCCTCTGCAACTGCAAGAGCCTTTTCCGTACAGATCCACAGATGTTCTCCACTGTTTTGGCTTCTTTGTGGTTGCCTTAGATGATCTTATGCCACAGGATAGAGTGTTTGGTCAAGCAGGTTGCCAGCATTGCTGAAAGAGCTGTAACGTTTGCTTGTGTGAGGCAAGAGGGAAGGATGGCTCCTGGCTATGTGGCAACGAGAGAAACTTGCAGGCCTAGGTAGCATGGTGGTAGCAGAAGCCAATGCAGCCTATGACCGAACAGAAACCTCAGCCACGCCTCACCCCACCCCCAAATCCTGATGTAACCAGCTGCGTTCAAAACATGGAGAGAGCATCCAGCCAAAACTAGGCTATGGCTGCCAACCCATATCAGCGTGGACTCAATCCACAACTATATAGAGATTGACAGGATATTTCACCATATGCATTTCCCTATGAAACAAATGAACCCAGGAACGTAGCAGCGCATTCAGAAGGCAAAGTTCTGAAACATCTTAGACATAGCCAAACACCTTGAGAGAATGAGTCAGTGGCCTGGGGGCTCAGGACCGCAGTCTCAGAGGATACCAAGGTCTAAGGGCACAAAAAACAGCGTCCATAAAGACAACATTCTATATCCGATATTAACGAGTAGCAACTAGAATTGCATAAGCTTGTGCGGGAACATTGAAGATGCAACAATCAGTCTCTGCTCATCTGGAACAAAGGAGAGTGAAGAAAATCGAAGGGCCATAGAAACAATTAGTGCAATGAACTAATGGACCATGTGAACCTCACTTCCCACAACCCGGAGAACTGCACAGTGCCCAGCTACCATTCTGACCAGGATTGTCATGGAAGATCCTCGACAGAATGGGAGGAACTGTGGAGCAAAACCCAAATCATGAAACAGACCAGGTTCGCTGACTGGATTGAGACCGGAGGAAACCTGGAGACGATGGCCTGAATCACCTGGCAGACGGGACTGAACTCACCTCTGTGACTCAAGTTTCAGCCAAAGAATGGACAAGTGTACTAGGTAAATAACAACACCAGAGAGGCATGCACTGCTTAAGATAATCAACCACTTGAAATCCAAAGGGTAGCATTTGCTCAAGGACACGTTCCAAAGCAAGAAGTTAGGAAGGAAGGAGACATGTAAGCCAGAAATGTAAGGAGGCCACAGCGTGAGTATTGCTACATTGCGTAGATTGACAAACAGGGCCATGAAACCAAGTGCTTACGAATGGTTGAATAGAAAGCCAGTTTTCCCTGTCCATCTTCCCCCAGTTCACAATAAAAAGTTTAAACGAAAGGAGAGATGAAAGAAATCCAGGCACAGTTGGGCAATTGGGGAAGGACAAGCCATTCCTCTTTTAGGAACTTGCTGTTATGACTGTTTGCTTTCTAATAATGATAATGATTAATAATAATAAACTTCCACTTTGCCAACATGGTATAACTGTCTTGGAAAATCACAGATAAGCACAGAACCTATAAATGGTTGATGTCAGTAGGTGTACTCGGGCTTCAAAAAGTTTACCAAATAATGGATTTAAAAGATAATGGGATTCTTTTCAGTGAACTCTTTGAAGTCCCGTTTTACATGTCTCATTCCTAGCAGTTTTATGGCTGCCTGGATGGTTACGGCTCAGCCTGTCTGTCTGTGTAATCCATAAAGACAGACATGTCCTATGTTATTCTCCTCATCTGATAGCTGTGTTTTGACATGGTAGGAGGCATGATGGTGCTATGCGGTGAGTGCTGGACTGTTAACCCATCCAGCGGGGTTGATAGCTTGTGCTTGTCTGTTCCTGTAAAGATTTAAAAGCCCCAGAAACCCTATATTGGATGAGAATGAGTCAGGATCACATCAATGGCAGTGGGTACGGCCAGTTTAAAATGATTTTTATAGAGAGAAGAACATTTCTTGCGTATAGGAGACATATGCTATAGTATTAAGAAGGGGGGGAGAACCTCCTGCTAAAATATATTCATCAATAGTTTATGGGAAAGGGTTCTTTATATTGTGCTTGAAACTTTTCTATGAAAAAGACTTTGCTTCAGAATTTTAAAAAGTGTAGTCACATACAAGAAACTTGATTGTGTGCTGTTGTCTCTTTGAGCCAACCTTGCAACCTGACAATCAGGAGAAATTCTTCATCTTGAGTAGCAAAAACTCTACTCACCTTGAAGCTGAAAGTACAATTTTGTCATTTCTTGAAAAGATGTGTAATTGCTCCCTTACTTGTTGCAAGAACAAGTGCTTCTTTTTATAATTCAAGATGCTTGAATCTTAGAGGAGATAAGAATTAGCTATTTCACTTCCTTTTTCCATTGAGGATTTCCAATATGGATCTCCAGTGAAAATTCAAATTAGTAGAAAAATTCAAGAATTTACCTATTACATTTAGGTTTGATCACATGCCACAGTCCATTATGTTGGGATGTTTTCAACCTGCTCTTCCTAGCATCATCTTAACGCTGCTCTTTCCTGTCTCAGCCTGAACTTATGGGGACGGGGAGGAATTCCTTTGGACCAAAGAAATATTCCCTGGGTGTCCTCTCTCTTAGTACACAATTTATTCACCATTTTTTCGACCACGTGAGCAACAACTCTCCTTTCACCCTTTTCTGCCCTTCTTATCTCTCCGGAGCTCATTCCTCTCAGGATACATCATGAGGGCTCTCTCACTCTCAGAATTTTTATGGGTTCAACTGAACAGAGATACTTCTATGGTTGTCCCTCTGACACATTTTCATTCTTGGGCTGAATTATTCACAACAGCTTCTGTTGAGAAGGTCTCTCTCTAGAGCTCCAAACTTTCTCTAATTTCCAGCAATAGGGCCCCATCCATGCGTTGACCTATTGCCATAGAAATATGGTCCCCACTCTTGACTTTTCAGGACTACCGGTGAAAATACTTCCCACTATTTCTAATTCCTGAATGCTTTACCCTCCTTTTGTGGTCCCATAACTCTGCCTCTAGAGCAGCAAATAATGTCTTTAATAAACACTCCTTAATTAAAATCTTCAATGGCACCATCTGTCTCTTCCAGGGCTCTCATTGAGTTCAGCTGAAATAACCTTGGAATGTCAACTCACAAAATATAATATTGAGACTGTGTGGTCAAATGAGGCCCTGACATGGCCTTTATTGTTGCTTCTTTGGAAGAACAATTTGAGAGTTCTTTGTGGTAACCCCTTTTCCCTAGTTTTCTAACTAAGGGCTTGATTGATACTCCCTGGATAAGTTATTAAATAACTTGTGGTGTGATGCTTTTTGTCTAGCTCTGTGCTGAAGTCTGCCGGGTCAGTGGTCTATTTCACAGACCTTGAAGGGAGTGGGGAATATATTTATGCAAATTACTTGACTATATCCTACTGTGCAATTGAAGTGGGGTGGGCCACAAAGAGGAGACTGGTGGTTTGTATCCCTGGAAAGAGGGCCAGTCCTTGAAATGGACCAGAATTTTGCATATATATGCATCTAATTGCACATAAATTTTCATACAGATCCGGAGAACAAGGTGCAGCCTGTTACTTCCATAATAACAGTAAGTCACCGTGGAAGTGCAGTTCATGCGTTCGGCGTGGCCATTCCCACCAATAGTCAAAGCAGCAGAGAACTGGAGATACTATGGAAGGAATACCTGGTATCAGAATCGGTAGAAAGGTGAAGAGTGGAGACAGGTCGACCTGCTTCCTGGGAATTAGCTCTGGTCTTTGTCCCCTATACAATTAGGCAGGTTCTGGCATTATTGTGAATATCATTTTATAGCAGTAAACATATAGAAGGGGTCATATGGAAAGAGATAACTTGACAGGAGATAGTTTAAGCTTGATCCCTACATGGGACATATGACAGGTGATCAAGGAAGGCTGAGCAAACCAAAGCAATGACCACATAAAATGGCTCATTAGGACTGAACAAATCAGAATATAAAAGATCCTGGGGTCTGAGGAGGGTTCAGTTTGGCTGTACAGCTCTGTGGATAGTATTGAACATGAAGAATAACCAGTGGCTTTATTTCAGCATCAGCTTTGGTGTAAACATATACCCTTAACATATGTGTCCAGTCACCATCCATGTAAACCAGAGAGTTGAAAGGATGTTTTAAAGAAGGTGTTGGCTGAAAATTGTTCACATTGTGCTGAAACTCTTCTCCGGTTGGAGCCAAAGAATTTGGAGTACAGATCATAAATTCCGACCTTCTTCAAACGTTTCCTTCTTCTTTCTCTAGAATGGAGAGTCTAAAGAGTTCTGTTTCCAAGTTTATTTTAAAGTTGTATCTATTGATGCTAGCCTCTGCTTGAACTTTCTAGGCACACAGATTTGCTGCTTTTGTTAAGACTGAAAAGCCTGCAACAGTTTGTTTGTTTTTCTACAATTACATTGGAAGATATTTTCAAAAGGGAGGGGGTAGGTGTGATTCATACAGTCATACCTGATCATTGAAAGCAATCACCCTTTTGAGTTGGAAATTAAGATGAGGTTCAGAATTTTGAAATGCAAGGATATATATATATATATATATAAATGGGAAGGAAAGTTAGATTCCTATCTGAGATTCTTCTTAAAACATTCTTAGAAAATTGCCCTTAAATTTGGTTAGGGTGTGAAACATGAAGACATATAGGGAGTTCTATTCTTTCACTTCTTCTAGGATAGCATGATATTTCAGAATTCCTAATGCTTAGTACCAATATACCTAAAGTAAAGTCATTTAAATAAACAAGTAAACATCAGTGGTATAAAATTGTTGGATTACTTCCTTGTAAGGACTTTATAATCTTCAAGCCCTTCCTTTCAGAATGGAGATTTATAGTGTGAGAGGTTCATGGTCTTGTTGAAGATCTCCCAGTTTGCTGGTGGTCTGGCATGGATTAGAGAGTGCCAGAACGGAATTTCTGGTTTCAGTCCTGACTCTGCTACATATCAGCTGCTTGACCAAGAGTTCACGCATAAAAACCTCAATCTCTCTGAGCATCAAGCTCCCGATCCTTAATACAGCAATTTCACATAATCTTTTATTTGGTTATGGTGGATATCGAATCAGCAATGCCTGGGAAGCATTCTGTAAACTCCAAAATGCTATACAAATTATGGTTATTACACTTATCATCACGAAACATGGCACCCTCCACTTACCTGATGGAAAAGCTGCTGCCGAGAGTCACAGATGGATTTGTGTGGTCATTCAGGTGATGCTTCCAGAATTGGATGCGAATTCCAGGATACACTCTTGCCATTCTGCTCAATTTTAACTTTAAAATCACATTTTTTCTTTGCCTAACCTTGGGTACATTAGTTATATATATATTTTTTGAATACAAATCTGGTTGATTTGAGAAATTCTATTTGTTTCTGCAATTGCTTGACAGAAGGAAATGGTGGGTTTCTGTTGTTGTTTTCCTACTTCCCAAGACTGCTCCAAAGATTCAGTGAAGAATAAGCCAGTTATATACCATAGACTATGTAGCTTAAGGGAACAATCAGTGGGTTTGTTACAACAAACAATTTTCAAGTAAGAAGACATGGTTCACAGGGAACTTGGAGGAACCCTTGGGGTTTCCACCCCCAAAGGTCTCAACCATGATTGCTTATCTAAATGCCCTTGCTTTCTTAGATGGTCTACTTTGCCATCATTTGCTGACCAAGTTTAAAAGAAATTTTACTGCAAGGGGGTGGAGGGTAAAAGGACTGCTAGCTTTGGCACTCTAGCAAACCAAATCTTAACATCCTAGATCCCAAACCAGTACTGATTAACAGCGGGCTGCCTCTGTTACCCTTCTATCAACTTGGTTTGCCTAAACCTGCAACTCTGTTCATGCTTCCTTATTGAATCCTGCAGCATCTCTTCCTCTGAAACAGATGGAAAGAGAAAATTCCAGTCTCTTCATATTGTTCTGTTATTTATATATTTTCAATTGAGCAATAATTAGCGTATCATACAATTCAGTTGTTCAATCATATCAAGAAGGGCTATGCATTCATAGCCACAATCAGCTCTGGAAGTATTTGTTCCCTTTATTTTACACATTGGTGTTTGAGGTAGTTAGTTTATTGTGTCAACCTGGCCGATAAGCGCATGTGGGGTTAATTGAAGGGCGGAGGGATAAATGGCTCCATGAGCCTCGCCTTTCTAGTTCTCAGGTCTCTTGCTTTCTGATGGTCAGACCAGGGTGCAGCTGCCTTAGCCAGTTCCCTGCTTCAGCTGGCAAGACTCACTTCCTGCAAGACATCCCTGAGGAGAAACCATATGGACCTACCTTGATGTAGCCCTGGGTGCTGGAGCAGCCGTGTGGAGACCCCTGCCAGCGCTGAGATGCTTACACGTTCACTGATTTGGCTTTTCCTCCTGCAGTCGGCATCATAGTGTGTGTTTTGTGAGATGGAAGAGGACTTTGTGGATTGGTGTTGGACATATGGGTTAATGTTGGACTTGTGGGCTTGGGCAGCACTGGGTTGGGGTGTTTTACTGGTGTTCAGTTAACCTTTATATAAAACTCTCTCTTATTCATGAGTTTCTGTGGATTTGTTTCTCTAAAGTACCCAGACTAACACAGTGTTGGTTCCCACCCCCCACCCCCACATCTGTCCACACAATTTCCCTATACAGATAACTTATAAGACTAGGGCAGACACCAGCCAAGGATCCATTAACAATGACCACACTAAACTGATGGCTGAGATGCTTATATCTTAACCTTATTTCTATAGTTTTCTGCTTTCTCTGCATTATTTCCCTGATTGGGCTGTGCTGCTGTATGAACTCAGAAAGCAAGACTAGTTAAACTAATTTTATTCAGCTGCCAATAGAGCTTCACCTCCAGATAGACGGAAAAACGCACTCTAAATGTTTGGCAATGGCCAAGCTCTAACCCCAAACCAAACTCACAGCCTTTGAATCAATGCTGACTCACCGCGACCCCCTGTGGGTTTTCAGAGACTGTAACAGTTTATAGGAGTAGAAAGCCAAGCCTTTCAGGTTCAAAGCTGCTGGTGGTTTTGAACTGCCAACTCTGAGGCTCACAGCCGACATGTAACCACTATGCCAACAGGACTCCTTGTGGCAATAAATTTGATTGCTCATCAGCAGAACTTAATAGGTTAAGTTCCATGAAATGTCTATCCTAAGGAAAGATTTACCTAAGTATGTAATAATGAAAGCATTTCAAGTTTTCAGAAATTGGAAATAATACACCGCTCCTATCACAGTTTTAAAATGGACATTATCTCCAAAATCCATTTTAATTCAGTGGCCCAGGTATTCTGATAGGTACTCTAAGAATCACTGGACTTGAAGTAAAGGTTAGTCAATAGTCCTAAAATGGATCTATATTCGTAACATAGATGAGGCTGTTTTATGCTCTCGTTTCAATGATTACTATGTGTCGTGAAAAAGACGGCTCCAACGACAGGTGTGCAGGGATGTTTGGAGCCCTTCATGACTGCCACCGACAAGGACACAGAGATGGAATGCAGGCGTCGGGACTCTGTGAAAGGTCCGGCATCGTTCTCTCCTCTCCCTCTCACCAGTCTTTCATTATCACTGCCACGGCCGTACCACAGTAATGTTGTCGAATGCAGAAAGTGCATCTCAGCACATATCTAGGAATCTTAAAACACATTTAAATTGCTAAAGCTCGCATGACACAGAGATTCTTAGTAAACTCACAACCATCAACTCCTTACAAAACAATTCACCCAAAAGAGTTGATTTTCTTTTTGGCAAAATCTCCAACAAGCTATACTTTCTGAAAATTTCAGAACATCTGCACTATTTTCTGGTCTGTAGTTAACCTATCTCATCTACCTATTTAAGAATATGGTAAAGAGAGTGTTTTCCCCCGAGATTATGCTTTTATGAAAAACAAACTCCTATATGCATAGAGATTTGCTTTGAGAGGTTTAATTTTAAATTTTCTTTACATTTAGCTGGAGCTTTGATTTCTTCACCATCAAATCTGTTCTACCCTTAACAGTTTGGAAACAGTCTCTGCATTAGATGCTGTAAAGCCAAAAGGAAATTCTATGTCCCGTTTTAGGCTAACGTATTTCCCAAGGATCTATGTCTTCTTCTTCTTCTTCTTCTTTTTTTTTTGGTTGTTGCTTAAAAAACAAACAAAAAAACAGTTCTATTCTTTTTCCCCTAGCATTTTTCATGAACTTCATTTGACATGGTTTTGAGCCTTTCCGGACATTGTTCTAACAGGTTTGTTTTACCCTTTGCTCATGTTTCCGGTCACTTTTGTACGTACGTATGTATGTATGTATCTAATTAACACAAGCAAACACTTTTGTGTGGTTCATCAGAAGTGTACTCATATACAAGTAAAGCAAAATCAAGCAAGCATAAAGGGGGAAAGCAGATTCTTAGAAAAGAGACACCTTTGTAAGCTAGCATCTACAGCTTTCTATAATCCTAACCATTTCCTTTTACTTTTAGTAGCCCGTCTTCGGAAAAGTCTTCCTGGGAAAGTTCCTGGCAGCTGCTCTGGTCACTCTGTTATGGGAAGCCCCTGGCTTCCCTTGAATTACCTACTCGGGATGATCCCATTTAGTTATTGGGATGCATGCGATAACAGATTCCCAGTACTTTCCACAGGAAGTCATGTGAACTAAGTTCATTGATTCATTCATTTAACAAATATATATTGTGTGTCTATTATATGTTAATACTGGTCTAGGGATACATCAGTGGGGGAAAAAAAACTCCATGATTCCCTATTCTATAGCTTTATATAGTAGGCATTTCGTGGATCCTTAAGGATAAAAAAGGGGGGATGCAACAAAAGGAAAGGCATAAGAAAACACTAAGATTCAATGGACAGCATGAAAAACCACTGTCACGGAGTTGATTCTGACTCACAGTGACCCCCAGCCTGTAATCTTAATGGAAGCCAGCGGCCACATTTCTGTCCCGTAGAGCAGCTGGGGTGAAAGCTGCGACCTTTTCAAAAGCAGCCTGGAAGTTGATCACTGCACTCCCAGAGCTCACTGAACAACCTGGTAGTGTTACCAAACAATAGCTGCAGACTCTCGACAAGCTATGGAGTGTCATAGTCAAGATAAGGAGTGCCTGGTGAGATGGGCAGGAATCGGGTCAAGACAACTATGGGTGTTCCTTGGTCTCGTCAATTCCCTAACACGTAACCACAACATATTTATGAACATGGAGAGAAAATTGCGATGATAAGGAATAGCATGTTATCTTGAGAAGCATGGTTGTTCTTATGAAAGCAGTATGTGTCTATCAGAGTATAGTAATTTTTGAGTAATGAATAGAGGAAAGAATGGATGAGTGACAGATAGAAGTAAGACAAAGGAATAAAACAGTCAGATTTGCATTCTTGAAAGGTAGTTGTGTGTCAGCTCAGACAGTAGATGGGGGTAAGAAAAAATAGAAAAGAGATAGATAAAAATCAGTACCAAGTGCCCAAGGGAGGTATGACGACAGGAAACCAGAGCCAAGCACCGCATACCTGTAGGGGGTCCTGGTCACATAGATTCTACTGGGATCCCTTCACTTGAATTCATGTGACTAGTGGTCTCTGGAGTTGTGCAAATTGGATAGCCTTTAACAGAGATGTAATTGAGGTACCTCTGTAACACAGATGCTAGAAATAAAAAGGAAAAAAGATGTTTACACTTATGGATTTTCAAATTTTATAACTGTGACAGGAGCGCTGAATATCATTTTTTCATTTTCTCATAAAATTTACATGGGTGGGCATCACGCCCAGGTTTAGGTTAACATTACCAAACCATCAAAAGTAGAAAGTGATTTTGAAAGTTGAGAAATCATGGGTGTTTGTTAAATTCACCTGTCATTTACTGGACGGCTAATGAACACGAGGCATGATGCTGTATCTGTCAGTTGAGTGTAATGCACACTTCAGTTCCTTCCTAAGATCCTACAAACACTGATTCTGCCTTGGCTGTTCTGTGTTCCCCTTCACCTAGACAACCCCTGAATTTAGGGGCTATACCCATCTGTTTTAGTCTGGGTACATTAGAGAAACAAATCCACAGAAACTCATGTATAAGAGAGAGCTTTATATAAAGCATAAGTGCACATCAAGAAAACATCCCAGCCCAGTGCTGCCCAAGCCCACAAGTCCAACATTAACCCATATGTCCAACACCAATCCACAAAGTCCTCCTCCATCTCACAAAACACACACTATGATGCCGACTGCAGGAGGAAAGCTGAGTCCGTGAATGTGTAAGCATCTCAGCGCTGGCAGGGGTCTCCACACGGCTGCTCCAGCACTCCGGGCTGCATCAGGGTAGGTCCATGTGACTTCTCCTCAGGGATGTCTTGCAGGAAGTGAACCTTGCCAGCTGAAGCAGGGAACTGGCTAAGGCAGCTGCACCCTGGTCTGACCATCAGAAAGCAAGAGACCCGAGAACTAGAAAGGTGATGCTCGTGGAGCCATTTATCCCTCCGCCCTTCAATTAATTCCACATATGTTTATCGGCCAGGTTGGCACAATAAACTAACTACCTCACCATCCATGTAATACTTGATATCATGAGGAGCCTACAAAAAGTGCATGGAAAAATAGAATTGAAATATTAAGGCTTTTCCACATTTTGCTTTCTCTTGGTATATTGCTTTCTAATTATTTCTTCTCTGTAAATATAAAGTATCTATACTTTCACAGTGCTGTGGGTTAGCCATTGGGCTACTCACCTCCAAATCAGCAGATCAAACCCAACAGCGCCCACTGCAGGAGAGAGATGAAGTTGCCTGCTCCCGTGCTCATCCGCATTCTCAGAAAACCTATAAGTTGGAATGGGCCGAATGAGTGGCTATAGTTTGGTTTTGGTTTGGGAACCTTCCATTATAATCTCTATGAGGATAGACTCCTCTTTGCAGATTCAAGAAGGGGTAATATAAAGATGTCAATTGATCTCATCATTCCAATCAGCCCAGCCAAGCCTTTCTCCTAAGAAAACTCCTTAATGTCTTAAATTTACACTTTCAGGCAAGTGACTTTTGAAATGCCTTCCTATAAAAATTAATGTGTTAGAAACGATAGTGAATGTCTTTGCATTTTAGCATTAAAATGATAAAAGTCACTGATCTGTTCCTTTGGGGTCATTTTATTTTTTCTCTTTCAAAAGTTTATGGCAAGCTTATAAGATTTCATATTTCTCAGTTTCTATTTCTAATGTGTGGATGTTATTTCTATATTTGTTAAAATGTGTCTGCATTTTGCACATTTCTAAGATGATCTGCAGGTGTGAAGTTTCTGTTCAGATTTTTAAGTAACTTGGATTTCAAGCTCTTATCTTTACATTCAAAACTCTAAGGTGCTGTGGGCGGATTTGTTTTTCAAGAGCTTGGTTTGATTTTTAGTGGACAATTTATTTTAAAACTACGTTAGCCAAGGTTCATAAAAAGCCTTGCTAATAAAATGTTCTTCTTCAGATCATGATTTGTGACCTTTAGTAGGTGAAGGTACAATCGTCCAGGTGGCAGAATAAATCTTGCTACGAATTAAAGAGGATCGTTTGTTTTCCCACCATCACTGCGAGTTCCTGGAAGAGTACTTTTGGAGCAGCCAGATGGGGGTTGGGGAATATTTAGCCATATTTGCTGTAAACTGCCTTCACCCTGGAAATGTATGCCCTGTTATTTCCAGGTTTCGGTTTCAACAAGGGGTCCCACAAAACAAGGCAGGCCCCCTTCAGCAGGAGCATTCAAGCCATGGTGATATCAAGAAAGGAAGGTAATCTGATTGAACACGGGTCACACCAGCGTTGGGGCAGTTGGTCTTGGTTTAGCGCCATCTTGCTTCCTTACTCACCACTCCCCAGGCAACTCCTGGATCTGAGCACACAACGAGAGACCGTGGCTAAACAGGATGGCTGTTATTAGATCGAGAATATTTAATTCCCTCTGAGACACCACTAGGAGTACAACCCAGAGTGGCATGTGGATTTGGGGGTTAATAATGGGAACCATTGAGTTAACCCTCCTCCGCTAAACTGATAAAAGCACAGGCAGAAAGCAAGACAGCAGGAAAAAGGACGGGGAATTAGATAACACATCCTCTTTCTGCCTCAGTCAGAGTGACTTATGTTACTGACCTTTCTGATCTCTGCTTCCTTATCCTGAGAACTGACCGCTACTATGGCTCTGAAAAGGGGTCAAGACGGAAAAACACTGGCAAATGTCCATAATCTATTTTTAGCTCAAGACAGCCAGTTCATAAGCTCCACCTTTAAAGGCTTGTTTGTTTTTGTTTTTGGTGACTGTAGAGACTTCCTTATTTGTTGGGAAACTCCACATGGGCCACTTACCTGTCTCCTGGCTCAGTTATAATCATCCAGACCACCTGTGTTTTTAATAATAAAAATCAAGGAACCTCTGAAAGACACCCAAAATTGTCCATCACCAGTCACATACTTGACTCTTTACTTCATTCCCGCTAAATGATCATCTGGCCAGATCTTAAATATCGTCACACAGTGAGCCGTATTTTTCCGTTTGCCTTTGTCCTCGACCTCTCCAAACATATTTTTCCACCTATGAAATGAAGAGACCACGGCTCACCTTGAGCAAATGTTTTTAAATTCCCAGGTGATATGTTTAATGAAAGCATAACATTGATCTTTCTTTGCATAAGTAACAATACTATGTTTTAAATTAATGAAATATAAATGATCCTGGTATTCACTGTAACCACAACTTATGGCATGGTTAGTTTGATCTTCTCAAATGAATTTATTTCTCTTTTTTCCTTAAATTTTCTTTCTAGGAATTGAGTGAATACAAGGGGAAACTGAAACCAGCCCCAACATTCCCCTGAGGCACTGAGAAAGGCTGCTCAGGGGGCTGACTCCTGATGACTGGTAAGGACTGAACCACAGCTGGTTGGCCGAGGAATGGGAATCTAATAATGTACACTGCTGGTTATGTTATGGCATGATACTGTCTTTAGAAATGTTACTCTGTGAGGTTCAAAACTACAGGGGATTTGAGAAGCTCTCAAACTAACATACAAAAATTATGTGCATGTATATTAATGTTTTAAGCATGGGTTCATCGCTTTTAACTAGATTCCCAAATTAATCTGAACACAGAAAATAAAAATTACCATCCTAACATACATAGGTAATGCTATATAATTCTTTGCCTGTGAGGAACTTAATTTTCTAAAGGCTGTAACTGCTGAAAAGGAAAATATTTAAGTGTTTATATTAAAGACTTCAATGGGATAAAACCACTGTGACAGTATTTCTGGATATTGAATCATAAGAAAACTTTAAAGATAGTGCTTTTATAGGAAATCCTTAAAGTTGTATGAATCTTAACGTTTATCCATTTGATCATGATGGTTTGAAAGAAATGTGTGAATCAAATATTATCTCATTAAGTATGAGCTATAGCACATTTTACAACTTTTTTTTGTTATAGGTCTTACAGCACTTCAGAGAGTATATTAGGATTCTTTTTTTTTTAAACTTATCCTTCTGTTTCCAAATGCAGTATTTTCATAGAGAATGTAATATGGGGAAGATTTTGCCACTTTTTCTTAAAACATATTTCAAATCAATAACATGGGATTGTGCAAAGGAAGCGAAGTGTTAAGACATGTTTTTAAAAATGAGAGAGTCAGGAAGTACAAAACCTCTGATCTAAGAAAACTTTAAAAATATATAACTTAGACATAGTCAGAGCATTACCTACTAAGCAGTCTTGACAACTGTTTAACAAGAACTTGTTAAATGTCTTGCTCATCTAGGTGCTATTTCTTAAGCAAGAGGAGCAAGTCATCCTGAGCTAGTGGGTTATGCATGGGTGTGAATAATCGCACAAGAAATCGTGCCACCCAAAGACTCTCAGCATATTGCAGTTAACCACCCTTGGCAGGATGGTAGATGAAAATCCAAGGAACAAATGCAACAGGCTCACCCCGAGCTCATCCTGAATGCTTTGGGAGCAATGGATGTTGTGGGGTTATAAACATGGGGGGAGTTTTAAAATGCTTTATTTAGAAACAATAACAATACAAACACTGATAGAAAATTAAATTTAACTACTGGGTATGTTTCTTGAGCGTGTTAATTCTGGGGAATAATTATTAAAAATATATATCACTCTGTGATGGTGTTTTAAAATGACGGGAAATTTTTTAAAGTTACTTTTACATTCATCACCTGAAAAGTTTATTCAGCATTAACATGCACATTTTTATCTTCTTCCTGTCTCCCCCTCCGCCCCAACCCCCCAGGTTAGTGTTATTTTTTTTCACAACTTTTGAAACATCTTTGGTTTGTCAATAACATGGGATAAGACTCTTTTCTCTCTGATCCTGTGGGAGATCAGGGTACAGATTTGCCTCCACAGGAACAAAAACGTCGTTCTCAAGGCTGACCTTAAGCAATCAGCTTAATATTGTTTCTTTTCAAAACCTTAATGATTATTCAGGAACAAAATTATCTTTCTGTTGGCGTTAAGTTTGTAAGGCATTCTGATAGGCTGGTTTTTGTTCCTTCTGTCATTTGAAATCTGTGTTATCTGCCTTTTCATGGGTGCTGTCTCAGCGGTTAGTTCTCATTTTAAGGAAGGGGGAAGAAAAAAGTTGTGCAGTAATATTTCATTTTGTCATCACAGATAAGAGATCACAAAAAGTAGCTTCATAATGTACTTAAAGAGAATGTTTCCTTAGAATTCTGGTTTTAAAATAATACTGAAAAGAGAAATGGAGGCTCACTTGTTTAATGGTATTGAGCATTGGTAGTGGCTTGCTTCTTTATGAATTTAGAAAGACTACATTTGATTAAAATAAATATTATAGATAGTCCTCAAATAATTTGCAACTCCAAAATACACAAAGACTTAGAGGTTTAATTTAATTTTAAATGATGTCCATGACTAAATTTGGAATCAATTACTGGGTCTGCCATTAACTGTGTGAGCACACTAAACCTGAAAATTCTTCTTCCGGATTCTTTATTACAGTTTATAATTGGCAAAAGAGAGAAGAAGAAGAAGCAACAGATGTACCTAAAGACGTTGAGATGAACATGATGCTTTCAGAATACTGTTGTTTAAGGAATAAATATGTGAGAACAGTATAGCTCAAATATTTAAAAGCAAGGATTTTGGAATATGACCAGAACTATGCTTATGGTTAATTTCTGCTATAAATGAGCCACATAACATTGGGGAAAAGGTGTGTCCGTCTCTCTTAGACTTATCTATAAATGAGGATAAAAATCATACCTATTAGGTAAAGTTGCTGTGAAATTTATATGAAGTGTTAAAAAAATCACTTTTTAAAATCATAGGATGAATTGACTTGATGACCATTTATTGCTGGATGACTGTTAGCTGATGAATGCTTTTTATCTACTTAATTTTTAACACTATTTTCTTCAAGTTAAAAATCACAATTGGTTTCAGTGTCAATAATGCTCCTTAGGTTGAGATAGCAGGGTCTAGTAGACAGCTGCATGTATGAATTGAGATCTTAGGTGATGGAACTTAGATACTGTTTTTAGAGTCATTGGTCATTGTGTTGTAATTAAAATCATGCATATGGATCAAAATATATATATAGTTATTGAGTGCTAGAATTCCAGGTCATAGTGACCCCGTGTGACAGAGTAGAACTCGCCCATAATATTTTCTTAGCTGTACTCTGTATGGGAGCAGACTACCAGGTCTTTTTCTAATAGTCACCGGCTGGGTTTGAACTGCCCACCTTGCAAAAGGCCAGACGATTAAAAGCATATCTCTTCCTCTGAAACATGAGGATGGAACGAGGGATTGGGTCCATTGTAGTTGTTGGGAAGAGGGATAAAGCTGAAATGATTAATGATCTCTGCTTTCTCTAAAGTAATTAGGGTGAAAAAATGAAAGTGAGAAAAGAAGAAATGTAAGGGCAGTCAAAAGAGCAAAATTAAAAAGAAATGGGTCATTTAATCAGGGAGAATCCTAGTTGTCAGAATAAAATGTATCTTCCGTGACTAGAAGGAGTGCCATGGTGGAAATACAATGTAAGGTCCTTACATTGGCCATGTCATCCGGGATAAAATGTAGGGGAAGAAGTTAATTGTTAATAAGTTATTGTAATTATGTGGTCCAATGACAAGCTATGAGGTTGGTATAGTTTTTGTGTTCCTGCTACTCTTTGGGTCTTACCATTCCACCACCACTTACCCCAACAGCCGCTTCCTGGCTGGCCACTCCATCAGTTAAATCTCACCTCAGTATCACTTTCACAGAGTAGCTTTCTTTAATGCCTTGTCTGATCTTATTTCTCTGCCCAATATTCCCATAATGCCAACCGGAACTTGCTGCCAGTGAGTCTATTCCAGCGTACAGTACCCCTCCATGACTGTGCATGATTATGGGTGGAGGAAGCCCATCTTTCTCCCGTAGAATGACCAGTGGTTTGCACCGCCAACCTTGAAGTTAGCAGCCCCATGCTCACCTCACCGCTCTATCAGGATCTTTCACACCCCAAACTCAAACCCACCATCCCACTGTCCTGCTATCATGGGAGGGCTCCATGCCAATTACCCGCAGCCAAATTGCAAACTTCCTAAAGGCCGAGTGTTCTAGGATATGCATAGCTTCTCTGGAATCTAGCACATATTCAAGAACATTGTCAAAAACAATGAATGATTTCAAATGAATGAGTAAATTACACTAACTGAAATGTCAACAAACGAATACATATGTATAGGCTGACTAAATACTGTTAATATTCATAATCAAATCATCAATAAAACATGGATATGAGTATATCTAAAAGCAAGCTATGTAAATGGGATCAGCTAAGAAAATGAAGGGTAATTAATGAGCATGATTTGGGGAATAAAGGTCAATAAATAATTACTAAGCCATTCCAGCCACAATTTGCATGCGAACAATGAGTATGCGCCTCACAATTGCTTCTAAGTTATTCTGTGAAGCACTTAACAAATGCTCTAAGCCTTTTCCTGTCAGCGGAGAGCTGAACGGGTGAGAAAGTAATGAAAGTGTTTTTCTTTTAATGTGTTCTGTAACAGGCTTTTCTGTTAAAAAACAGAATTAGTCTGACCTTCCCTGCAACTAGAGATGTTTTGCAGATTTCCCCCGCTTAATGCCGCTCTTAACACAGTGCCTTTTATATGGTGAGGCAGGCTGTGCCCACGGTCACACCAAGTCAATCATTTTACGGAATTGGTCTGCTGGTATCGAGTCAGAACTTACATGTAGCCTGCCAGTATTAACTAGGCAGAAGCGTTTATGCCTTTTATCTAGACCTAGGAAAACAGTGACATCTTCTAACTATAACCTCACTTATATGTGATGCTAACATTCCTCTGTTGTCATTGTTGCCTGTGCCTTTGAGTCAGTTCAGACACTTGGCAACTCCAGGTGAAACAGAGAGAAAACAGCCCTATAGGACTTACTTAGCTGTGGTCTTTCCAAAAGCAGACTGTCAGACCTGGTCTTCAAGGGTACCCTTGGCTTGATTCGAACCACACACCTTCAGGTTATGGGCCAAACACATACTGCCTGCACCATCCAAGGACCTTTAGGGTTTGTTGGTTTGTTTCTAGATCATTGTGTTGCAAGCCTTTGACCGTGTGCACAAGTGGAGAGGTCCCAGTCAGTTTTACATATTTAACTGAACCAAAAGGGTTTGGTTTTATTTTGCTTTGGTTTTATTTTTCCTCTGTCTTTTCCTTGGCTTCATTCCATTTCACTTCTAGCCTATTAGTTTTTAAATCCTATTCCAATCCAGAAAGTTAATTCTTTTGACCATTTGTGAGCCTTGGTTCATAGTGTGAGAAATTCTGCTTTGATTCCCACTCCATAACACAGTTGGAAGCAGTAAAATTATAGTCTATACAATAAACTCTACTGGTCCGCCATTTTATATAATTCTACTACTTGGCTTAATTCAGTCAATTAAATTGATCTATACAGTCAAATTTCTAACTCTTCTAAATTGATTTAAAAATGATTTCTCTTTCAACTGTTTTTTGCTTTGTTTTGCTCATTTTCTGAGGGGAGGATGGTAGGAAGTGGGGAAGAGATGACAACCACAGACCACATGAGCCCTATCTGAGGATAATGAATTTGGAAAAGCAGGGAATGTAAATGAGACCTTCAATGTCATCTAGCCTGACATTGTTAGCCCTTTACTTTCATTGCTGACACAAGTATACATTTATTCAACAAATATTTTAGAACACATATTATTTAACAAAGCTAGGCACTTGGGGATCCAAAGACATATCGAATACAGATGTGTTGTTATAAATGTTGATGACCTGGGAAGGATTTGGAATGCAGAAATATAATGAAGTGACTATTCTGGAAAGCCAACCACTAAATCACCGTTTTCTCATCTGAGTTACATGGTATCTCAGCACAATAACTATTATGAGGGACAGTGATATTTAAATTCGACTTGATAGGAAAGTAAGAAGTCATGTCCAGTAATGCCCTCTCTTTTGACAGACATTTGGTCAGAAACAAATTTAATTCTTTCTACTCATGAACTAGTCAAAGCTTTTTCCAAACCAACAGTAGTAATTAGATTCTTTCCCAGGGCTGCTGTATGTGTCTCTGAAGTCAATACCTTAACAAATCCATTCTGTAAGCCATAATACACACACGGCTAAACACTTAAACTCAGATGTCGCTCATGATCTCATTGTGAAGTAACAGTAAGGGGTAAAGTTCTTCAGAAAGACAAGGTGGAGATCACTTCGGATGTGTGTCCGTGCATATTTGCTTTTCTTGAGTGGGGAACTGGAGGAAACTATCTTTTATCTGATACCTTTTGCTACTACGGATATAAAAATGAGTACAGAGGGAAAAAAATTCAAAGCATGAATAAGCCTATAATTATTTAGAAGAAAAAACATATAAAATCATCTCTTGCTGAGAATTTAGTTACATTTTCCCTTCTAACTTATTTTAATGGCTCATCGTTTGACTGAAATGTGAGATAACTTAAGTAGTGGACTCACAGTGCACAGACTATTCTTACCATGACAATGGAACTTTTCAGAGAAAGGAACAAACATGAAGGATAGGTATATGGTTGGTTTAGTCAGACTTCTAGAATCAAAATGGATAAAACACAACAACAGTTGAGGTGCTACATGACAGCTGACGATCAACTCTGTATGGATAGTTCCAGTCTCTCTGGTTTGAGGCAGTTTGCTCTATGGAACAGAAGTGAGTATAATGTTGGTTGTGATTCTCAACAAGTCACATGACCTTTCTCATCCTCAGTTTCCTCCTTCATGAGGTACTAATGTCTATCTCACAGGCTGTCCCAACAAATAAATGGTCATAAAAAAACAGTGGGCAATATGAATTTAAGTAGTAGTTGCACCTAAGTGTCAGCATCATCTCAAAGTCAAGCCAAACTCAATGCCATTGAGTCAATTTCAACTCACGGTAGCCCTATAGAACATGGTAAAACTGCCTCATATGGGTTTTCAAGACTTCAATCTTTTTTTTCTTATTCATCATTTTATTGGGAACTCTTACAGATATCAGAACAGCCCATAATTCAAATAGATCATGTGGTATTGTACAAATTATTACTACAATCAGTTTTAAAACATTTTCTTTCTTCTTGAACTCTGTAATATCCTTTATCACCTCCCTCCCCCACCCTTCACCCCAGAAGCTGCTGTTGTTGTGGTTATATATTCTTATTATTATTACAATCTATTTTAGTCATATTTTACCCCACACAATATATCCATTCACCTACAATTTTGTTATTTGCTCCCCTCGTTGGAGTTATAGTGTCATCATTGCTATCAGCTCCCCCTTCCCTCCCTGTCTTCCTGTATTCTCAGGGGATCATTACTCTTGTTGCTGATTCTAAAGGGTCATCCATTCTGGCACGAATATATGTAGGTCTAACATTATTAGTGAGGTGAAATATAATTCTTGATAGTAAGGGGAGGAAATATTTAAAAACCAGAGAATACTTATGCGTTTCCTTTGTGCTATACCACAGCCTGAGATACCCCCTCCCAATGTGACCCCTCTGTGAGGGACAGTCCAAGTGTGTTGCAGGTGGGTTTGGGGACTCTACTTTGTCCATGCTGCTTCCAATCAATTTGATTGCTTGTTTTTGGATTTCTGATACCTACTCCCTCGAAACTTCATGATCACGTAGACTGATATGCTTCTTCCATGTGGACTTTGTTGCTACTCTATTCAATGGCCGCTTGTTAGACCACAAGCCTTTAAAACGCAGATGCGATATCTATCTGCTATATTTGTTTTCTTTTTAATAATATTTTTCTTTGTTGGTTTTTTAAAGCATTTTATTGGGGGCTCTTACAACTCTTGTTACAAATCATGTATCAATTTTATCCCACATATTCATACATACATTCCATTGTTTTTTCTAGACATTTACTTTCCATTGAGCCCTTGGGACCAGCTCCTCCTTCTTTCCCTCCCTCCCTCCGCCACTCCCAACCCTCGTGGCTCCCTGATAGATTGTAGATTGTTAATTATTCTCAAATCTCACTCCGACCGCCAACTCCCTTCCATTCTGGTTTTTGTTGTTCTTCCCTTTGACTGGGGGTGTGTGGTTATGTGCCATTCATTACATTCAGTGCCCCCTCCCTCCCCACCTCTCTCTTCCTTCCCCCTACCCTTTGATATCTCCATTTCCATTCCTGTTCCTGGATTCCATGTGTTTTGAGTTTTATCTCTTGCCTATACCTATGTGCATGCTCCTGTCTAGTCTCGATTGGGAGGCAGCACTAAGGTTGTAATAGTGGGGGGTGAGGAGGCCTCCAGGAAACAGAGGTATATTGTTGACCCATTAGTGCTCTACTGCATCCTGATTAATAATTCCCATCCCTAAGACCCCTCTGTGGGGGGATGTTCCATTGTCCATAGATGGGTTTGGGGTCTCCCCTCCAACTCCCCTCCATTCTCACCAATGCATTTTTGTTTGTTTGTTGACTGTTTGTTGTGGATCTTCTGATGCTCAATACCTCACGATCTCACTGGCTGGTGTGCTTCTTCCATGTGGGCTTTTTGCTTCACTCTTGGGTAATTGCTTTTTAAACTTCAAGCCTTTAAGACCCTATATCTTTTAATACCTTGGCACCATTTCTGTCTTACCACATCTGCTTATGCACCCATTTTGTCTTCAGTGATTGCAGGGGTGGGGGCGGGGAGGAAGGGGAAGCTGGGGGGGAGGGTGAGCATCACAGAATGCCAATTTGTTAGAACAAAGTGTTCTTGTATTGAGGGAAGCTATGAGCCAAGACCCAAGGCCTGTCTGTAGACCCAGTATATATGTATATATCACTATTGTTATAGATTAATGTATTTACATAAATGCACACCTCTGTTAATCTCCCTATCTATGCCTTTGTTTCCTAGAGCTTGCCTCTGTTTCCTTTTGCCTCCTCCTGCTCTGCCATCACTTTCCCCCTTCTTCCACCTCTTAGTGCTTCTTCTCTACTAACTTGGTGTTGCTCTAATACACACAGGATTTCTAACTTCTAGATGCCTGTTCCATTTCTCTAGCTGATCTCCTGTCCATGATGCCATCTGCTCACCACACCCTTCTCCCCACCTCCTTCTTCCCCCTCTACTTTGCCTTTTCCATGGGGTTCCATCCCACGGTCCAACCCATAAATTAGGCAACCCTTTCATCTTTTTCTCTTCCCTTTTCTTTCTTCAACCATAGGTTTTCTTATTGCTATATCTTTTTAATAGCTGGACACCATCAGCTTTCTTCACTTTTGCTTATGCACCCATTTTTTTCTTCAGCAATTGTGCCAGGAAGGTGAGTATCATACAGTGCCACGTTAGTAGAACAAGCTGTCCTTGTACAGAGGTGAAATTTTAATAGAGGCACAAGTCCATCTGCTTCCTTGTTGTATGTATATCTATGTACATGTATAGACAAATACACCTATATTTTCATAAGTATATGTTTACATATTGATATATCTATATTTATACCTATATATGAGGGGGTACTCAGCTGGAGGTGAGCTTACATAGTACGCATTTTTCCTGTTAGGTGAACATTTAGCAACTTGCTCTGAGTTAGTGCACCCAGTGGCATCGCCTGGGAAGGTTCTCCCTGGTCACAGTGCCATTTCACTCGAACCTTATTTTTTATTATGGCCAATTTATCAGAACAGTGTACAGCTATGAAATTTTGTTTTCTGCTCTGGATAAACGCCACAGAAACTGTTGTGATGTTGAACACAGCTTACAAGGACAGCACTATGGAAAAAACACAAGGGTATGAGTGCTTTTCTCATTTCAAAAAAGGCAAAATTTCAATTGATGACAAACCTCATTTTGGATATCCGTCAACTTCCTGAAGGGATGAAAATGTGGACTTATAGTGCATTGGAAGTTCATTCCACTAGGTCAAACTGTTAATCAAGCTTTCTATTTAGAGGTTCTGAAAAGATTGAGTAACAGTTTGCAACAAATATAGGCCTAATTTATGGCAGATGGGGGACTGGTTTTGCTACCACGATAATGTACCATCTCAATATGCCAGTTTGGGGCAAAACACAGCATGCCTCTCTTGCCCCATGCACCTTACTCACCTGACCTCACTAACTTCAACTTCTTTTTATTTCTGAGAATGAAGAGGGACATGAAAGGACAACAATTTGACAAAGTAGAAGAGGTGAAGAAAAAAATGAAGGAGGTGCGATCATCCATCCAAACAGATGAATTTGAAAAATGCTTCCAAGAATGGAATAGTCTATTTGAGAAATTAAGTGTAATTTGAAGGTGAGAAAGTTGTTTTGTAAAAAAAAAATTAATGCAAAGCTTTGAAAAAATGGTTTTTCTTTTTGTTTAGTATCCCCTTGTATATAAATTTTTGCCTTCCTCTTCTTTCTTCTTTATCTTTTTTCTTTCCAACTGCCCCACCATCATGCTTCCCCATTATTTACCTCTCAGTAATTCCTCTCACATACTTTTCTATTGATCGAACCCAACCAGGAACACTACACCCTCCTCCCCACCAATTTCCTACCCTTGCTATTCCCTGTCCCTGTCACTATGGGCTCACCACCCCCTCCCCCTGCCTCCATCCCTTCTATACACTCCTCCCACCCCCACCCAACCAACCATCGGTCCTGGTCCTGTGGCTGTCTCCATGGGTTGCTTATCCTGCCTATCTTATATAGACACCAAAACAAAACAAAGAAAAAAGAAAAGAAGAGAACAACTATATAAATAGTCCTAAGTCTAACTGGTATCCTGACCCAGAGAAGATGAATATCTCTCTGTTAAATAGTGGGAAAGACCTGTTATAATCCCTAGTCCAATCCCCTTTTCTTTTAGTGTTCCATATCCTGGGGCCTGTTTAGCTAATGTCACTTATACCCTTTTAGTCCCCAGCCTTCATGTCCAAAAGGGCATCCTATAGGTCCCTATTGCTCTTCCTGCAATAAGGGATGTAGCAGTCTAGTGCCCCCAACCCACACCCCATTATACTTTTAGACGTTCACTGTGGCCCCCTTGTGAGTGTGTGGCCCCAACCAGTTCGGGTGAGGTGCCAAAGGCTCTCTCCAGAGTCAGACATCTACAGTTGGGACTCCTTGGGTACTTCGAGGCTTCACTCCCATCGCTGGTCTGTCGGATCCTCCTGTTGGTTTGCTCCCATGTGTGTGCATCACTATTTTTTAGGTATGTTGAATATTCCATTGTGTGGATATACCACAAAGTTTTATAATCCATTCATCTATTGATATAAATTATGGCTGCTTCCAATTCTTTGCAATAGTGAACTGTGCAGTAATGAACGTTGGAGAACAGATGTTTTTGCATGGTCTATTTCTTAATTCTTCTGGGGATATTTTCAGTAGTGGAATTTCTTGGTTATACAGTATCTCAACTTCTGTTTTAGGTATTGCCAAATCACTTCTCATATCTACATATCTACAAGACCACCAGCAGTGAGAGTTCCTCTCTCACCACACCCCTCCAACATTTGTTGCTTTCTGATTTTTTTTTAGTTGGGCTCTTTGTGGGTGTTAGGTGGCATCTCATAATTGTTTTAATTTGCATTTTATGGATGGCTAATGATTGGGAGCATTTTCTTATATGATTACCAGACATGCAGATTTTCTCCTTTGTCAATCTTCTGTTCAAATCTTTTGCCCACCTCCTCAGTGGGCTATTCATTTTATTCTTGTTGTAGGCTTGGAGGATTCTGAAGATTTTAGTAATAAGCCCTTTATCCAATCTGTCATCACCAAATATCTTTTCCCAGTCTGTGGGCTCTTTTGTTACTCTCTTGCTCAACTCATTTGATATACACAGTTTTTATCTTTAGTATGTCCTTCCCATCTAAGCTCTCTTCCTCTGAGAGTGTATAATTTGTTAATTCTGTTAGCCCATGGATTCCCTGAGCCAAAGTTCTTAGCTTTGTCTTGGTTTTTTAAATTGATAATCCTGAGAGTTTGAGGTTTTATTTCAAGGTATGTAATGTACTGTGGATTTGTTCTTGTGTATGGAGTGAGGTAAGGATTTGCTTCATTCTTGTGCAGGTTGACATCCAGGTTTTCCAGGTCCATTTATTAAACAGGGCATTCATATGTTTGGGGCCCTTATAAAAGATCAGTTATTTGTATGCTGCTGCTTATAGTTCTGGACTTTCTGTTCTTATCCATTGAACTGGATATCTCTCATTATACCATTACCATGATATTTTGACAACCGTAACTGTATAATAAATTTTAAAGTTGTGGTAATTGCCTAATCTGGTGTCAAGTTAAGGATTAAGAGAGTAGGGGTGGAGTCTAGGCTGTCAATCTGGAGAAAGCCCATGAGACTTCTGTGGGCATGGCCTTCTGAGAATTCTGGGGAATCTGGTACTTCCTCTTTGGAGGTGGAAGACACCCCTCTCTCTCTACTGACAAGTCTCACTCCCTGGGACACATTGCAGAAGACAATACACTTGGACGCAACCAGACCTTGGGAGCTGGAGAAGCCACATGGAGACTCCTTCCAGCACTGAGATACTTACAATGCCACTGGAGCCAAAGACTTTCTATTCACTGGCTTGTGAGCATCCTGCATTTGGTGTCATTGTGTGTGTTTTGTGAGTCTGAAGAGGACTTTATAGATTGTTATCAGACATATAGGCTAGTATTGGAATTATGAACTTATGTTCTGCAATTTTCCTTGTACGGGTCTTTTGGTTTTTTTGGTTTGGTATATCCCTAGATATTTCACTTTATGCTTGCCTGTTGTGAAGGGTACTTACTCACTTCTTCATCTCTTTTTCTCAGATCTCATCAGTTTTATATAACAATCCAATTGGCTTCTTCTATCCTGCCACTTTGCCATATTCCTCTATGGCTTCCAGTACTCCTATTGTGCAGCCTGGCTGGGGCTGTCAGCCACCGACCGTGGGGTGCACAGGGTGGAACACAGGATCACAAGTCTCAGGATAGCACCAGTGGCCTGGGTCATGTGGACTGGGCTGGGCAGATGTGGGGCCATGCACAAGTTCCGCAGGCAATGCAGGAGGGGGATGAGGTGGGGTGGGGAGTGAAGGGCACCACATCCATGCACCTTTGAAAAATGGCAGCAGGTGGTCGGTGGTGAACGGTGGTGGTCAGGCCAGTGGAGGTGGGGATGGGGGTGGGCAGCTGTGGACCGTGTTTGGTGGTGAGTGGTGCAGGCTATGTGGCCTGGGCACCAGTTCACACACACTAGCAGCTTGGCAGCATGTGTGCGTGGGTGGGGCAGGGCAGATCAGTGCTGCAGGGAGGCTTGGCCCAAGCACCCAAGCAGACCCCTAGGGTGCCCGGAGGCCAACTGCACATCCCGGATCTCCCTCTCAGCCTCCCACTTCCCCAAATGAGCAAGCACTCACGGAGCTCCCAACGTGGGTGCTTCGACCTTGCCGCCATGTCCCTGCAAGTCAAGTCTGCAATTCTTTATGAGAATAAAAAGCCTTCTCTTTCTCCTACAGAGCCACTGGGGGTTTTGAACCAGTACCTTGTGTTAGCAGGCCCATGCGTCAACTTTACTCCACCAGGATACCTTACCCACCCCCTCAGAAGCAAATTCCCGGCCATGGAGTGGATGCCGATTCACAGCGAAGCCCTGTGGGTTGGTTTCTGAGTTTCACTACTGTAGCTAAATGAAAACACCATATGGAATCTGGACACAAGGTGTCAACTATTTTCTTTATGAGAATCATTTGTCCGTACCTGCAAACTCTCTCCTGAATTCTCTTCTGCAAATTCATTGCTTGTGGAAGATTTTAGAAAGAGTGACTTCCCTTGCAACTAAATCTGAATCATATCTTTAATTCCAATCCAGCACATGTTCCACATCTTCTCTTTTTTTGGTCAACCAGCATTATTCTTTTCAGTTCCTGAAATTTTAAAAAATACTAGGGTTGTCTTTAGCATCATCCTTTCATTTATTTATTCAACAAAGATTTATTTTCTACTCTGTTGGATCTGCGAACATGCCCCTTAATAATCCACTCAGATGCAGACCTGAAGATTTTACCCTGGTTACGGAGACACCATACTTCATGGTGTAGTGGCTTTGCCTTTGACTGTGGATGTGAAAGTTCAGCAGCTTGAAGCCAGCAGCTGTTCCAGGGAGAAATGCGAGGCTTTCTACTCTCACCCACAGTTACAATCTTGGGCAGTTCTAGCCTGTCCTCTAGGGTTGCTATGAGCCGGCGTCAATTCGATGGCAGTGAGTTTGGTTCTGGGGTCTAGCAGATAAACTTAGCATTCACTGTCACTGCCATTGTCAATGCCATTATCATCATTTAGTGTTCAATAGAACTAATAGTGAAGACACCGCTCCGTAGCTTCAGCGCAGCCTACACACTTCTACCAGATGTCTACATCTAATCCACATGGTCAGCTGCTCTCGATTTTTAGTTGCCTGGGAACCCCTTCTGATTCCTAGGGACAACAGGGAAAAAATATTGTTCAGACCTGTGCTACCTTCACGTTAGGGCATTCAAATAATTCCTATCACCTGTGGCAGTAAACATAAACTCCTAAACTCTTTACCCACAAAATAGAGAAGAATGCCCTTTTTAATACAGGCATGTACATGTGTAAATATATTTATATAAAACAATAGGGAGATAGCTCTATATACATATTTATAGGCTTAGTATTAAGGTAGCAGGCAGACATTGGGCCTCTACTCAAGTACTCAAGTACTCCCTCAACGTGGCATTCCATGATGCTCATGATGCTCACCTTCCCAAGACAATCGCCAAAAACAAAATGGGTGCATAGCAAATATGGTGAAGAAAGCTGATGGTGCCCGGCTATCAAAAGATATAGCGTCTGGGGTCTTAAATGCTTCAAGATAAACAAGCAGCCATCTAGCTGAGAAATAGTCCACATGGAGGAAGCACACTCACCTGTGTGATCATGAGGTATCAATGGAATCAGGTATCAGGCATCAAAGACCCAGAACAAAATAATCATGTCAATGTGACTCAGGGCGGATGTGGAGTGGAGACCCAAAACCCATCTGTAGACAATTGGACATACCCTTACAGAAGGGTCACAATGAAGAGAAGAGCCAGTCAGGGTGCAGTATAGCAACGATGAAACATACAACTCTCATTTAGTTCTTTAAGGCTTCCTCCCCACCACTATCATGATCCTAATTCTACCTTATAAATCCAGCTAGACAAGAGCATGTACACGGGTAAAGATAAGTGCTGGAAACACAGGGAATCCAGAACACATAACCCCCTCAGGACCAATAATGAGAGTAGCATACCAGGAAGGGAAGGAAAAGGTGAGAGGAGAAAGGGGGAACCGATCACAATGGCCTACATATAAGCCCCTCCCTGGGGGATGGACAACAGAAAAGTGGGTAAAGCAAGACATTGGTGTATGTAAGGCATGAAAAATAATAATTTCTAAATTATCAAGTGTTCATGAGAGAGGGAGGGAGGGGGAGGGAGGTAGGGGGAAATATGAGGCACTGATACCAAGGACTCAAGTAGAAAGAAAATGCTTTGAAAATGATGATGAAACAAATATATAAATGTACTTGACTCAATGTATGTATGTATGTATGTATTGTTATAAGAGCTATATGAGCCCCCAATTAAATGATTTTAAAAAATCAATAATGCCCTGTTTAGAATTTTTGAAAGGTCTTCACAATACTAAGATTAGATTTATTTTATGTTCTTTTCCAGAGTCTTTAAAACCTCTCTTACTCAGAGGACTAATACACTAACTCCTTTTGATCTATCTTCCATTTTTCTAGAGAAAATTTAAAAATTTTTCATTTATCAACTAGCATGCTATGGAGAGCATCCTGTTATGATACTGTAGTTTTCTGAACAAACTGGTCAACATCCCATAATGCTCATCTGTACATATATATGTGTGTGTCTGCACACACACAAATCTACCACTCTTTGGTCAGTTTACTGTACATTGCTTGCAAATTGCTGTGATACTAGATTATTCCACCGAAATTTTAAATAACAGCACAGTCTGTTATGGCGGATAAGTTTTAGCAGAGTTTTCTGATTGGGTAAATCTAGGAAGAAGGAAATGTAGAGTAAATCTAGTGATAAACTTCTGAGAAATTTGGCCAGTCAATCATAGGAAGAACAGCAAAAGAAATATTTGATGTAGTACCAGAAGATGAGGCTCTAAGGGTAAAACTGAGAAGACCTGCTTTCTTCAAGTGGAGTCTGGGATAGTGTACAGCTTGTAGGACCTTCATTTGCTGATGGAGCTAACTCAAATTGAAAAGAAATAACTAACTATCCACTAAGAATTGGAACCTAGAATATATGATGTATGAAAATTATAAGTTGTAAAAAAAATTTTAATGGCGTGCCTGACCTTGATATCGAAGGCATTTGTGAGCTGAAATGAACAGGTATCAATCCATCTCCTTGAAGACCTTTCTCTCCTAATTGACACTCTACTTTACCAATCATGATGTCTTTTTGTCTTGTCTTTGGCAAGATGTCAAGGACTATTCACTTTTGACCACACGTCCAAAGCATGTATGATGAAATATCACAGTTCTTGACTCTAAGTAGCACTCTGTCTATACTTCTTCCAAGATGGATCAGTTTGTCCTTTTAGCAGTCCATGGTAATTTCAATATTCTTCTTCAGCATCAAAATTCAAATGCATCAATTAAAAAAATTACAAGGTAGATTATTATAATGAACTGTGAATGAGCTGGAATTAGAAAAACAAAACGGAAGCATACACTTAGTTTTCCTCAAGCTGAAAGAACCGACACAAAATGTAAACCTTGAGTTGTCATTTTGAACGACCTCATGGGAAAATGAATGAATGATGTGGAAAACAGAAAAAATAGAGTCACTGAACTTAAATGAATTGTTTGACTTTCAGCCACTTCAGGAAATAGTACGCGATGAAGAATCCATGCTATTGAGGAGAAAGTTCAAGCTGCACTGAAGGTGTTGGCTAGAAACATGACACCAAGAGTTGACAGGAGACCAATTGAATTGTTTCAACAAATTGATCCAATGCTCAAAGCTCTCACTGGCATATGCCAAGAAATTCTCCACATAGCTACCTGTCCAAAAGATTGGAAAGCATTCATATTTTCACGCATTCTAAAGAAAAGGAATGCAAGAGGATATAGAAATTATGAAACAATGTCAATATCTCACATAGGTCGATTTTGCTGACAATAAATTTTTAAAAAATGGTTGCAGTAGTACATTGAGAGGGAGTTGCTAGAAATTCAGGTTGAATTCAGAAGAGGATGTGGAAAGAGTGATAACATTGCTGAAGGCAGGTGTATCGTGACTGAAAACAGGGAATATCAAAAAGATGTTTGCCTGTGTTTTATTGTCTATGCAAAGGCATTTAACTATATGGATCTTCAATGCAGTGAATTAATATGATTCTTACACACAGCCTTTGTTATTCCCATCAAACAATATTCACTTTCCTGATGGGTTTAAATAAGGTGAAGGGATATGCTGATTGTATTATATAATTCCAGTGTCAGTGATTAACAAGGTTCATTGTTATTGCCATCCTGCTGGGTATAAAATCAGCCATCTCAGAAACAGAAAGGAGAAAGCTAACTACCAACAAGAGAGGAAAGATGGAGATGGAACCCAAGATCCATGAGCATTAAGGAGGAGGCATCTTTGAAAATGACAGAGGACCAGCAACAGAAGAACTAGAAGCCAGAGTGTGCGACAGAGTGGTGTACTTCTCAGTCCACACAGCAAGTTAAGCTGAATGATTTTTATCAGTAGGCTGGCTTGGGGAATAGGGTGCCCCTGGACACTTAATTGGGTGATGTAGGTTTGTTGACCGACAGAGCTGGAAATGAGTGCCTTCAGATTGAGGTCTATAGTAGTGTCATGCCGTTTGGGCATTTACTGGTAGTCCTATTAGAGCTTTGTAATATGTTCAAGCAAGGCAGAGGCCAGGCCAAGTGACTACGGATTAGAGAGTGGCCTTCAGTAGGCATGGCAGAGAAGAGACTATTTAGACCATTTCTCACCAAATTTGCAAATTGTTGACTTCCATAATAAACCCCCTAATCATGAACACTTTCTTTGAGTTCTGTGTGGGCCATTACAATTAATTATTGAACCCAACCACAGAAGTAGAGTGACCTAGGAGAGATGGTTGGTGACACAATAGAGTACAAAGGGATGGAGGGTGGGGCATCTCTGACCTCTGCCTGTGTCAATCAGCCTTGAGAGACAGGAGGTCGGATGTGGTCCCCGCATAGTTTTTCACAAGATCCTAACTATGTGAGTTATTTCAAAGAATGAAAATTCCAGGCAATCGTGCTTACATGGAACCTGTAAATAGACGAAAAGGACATTAGGTAACAATGGACACAAGATGGTTTGAAATCAGATTTCTGTCTTTTCACTATCCTTTCTCCATCTGTGTCCTGAGTGAATAATCCAAAAAAGATAGACTATCTGAAGAACACAATTTCAGGATAGGGGGAAGAGTCAATACCAATTTGTGATGTGAAGATGACACAACCCTTCTTGTTTTAAGGGAAGAGGGCTGAAAGCAGTCACTGATGCTGACCGAAGACGGCAGCCTTCAGTATACGTTACACTTTAACATGAAAAGAACTACAATCCCCATGACTGGACCAGTTAACAACATTATGATCATAAAAAATGTTAAAGGTGTCAAAGAACTAATTTTAATTGGATATGCAATCGACACCATGGAAGCAGAGGTCAAAACATTGAACTCTGCATTGTATTGCACAGATCTGCTGCAAAACACCTCTTTCAAGAGTTAGAAAGCGAAGCTGTCCCTTTAAGTAATAAGCTGGGTCTGAACCAAGTCTAATCGCCTCACGTGCATGCTAGACACTGTAATCTGGACAAAGAAGACTGTATGACCTGGAATTATATTGTCGAAGACACATATTGAGGACACCAGGTACTGCCGGACTACAAATAGATCTTGGATGAAGTACAGCCAGAATGTTCCTGAGAAGAGAAGATAGTAAGATTTGGTCTCCAGTCCTTATTCATGTTGCCAGAGAGACCAGTCCCAGGAGAAGGACATCATGGCTGATAAAGCAGCAGCTCAGATCAAAAGGATCAATAAACCAGCAAAATAGTTTCAATGTGCAGATAACTGATAAGACTAAAAAAACTATAATCCTTGAATAAAGATGGGTGTACATATGCCCCTTTACTGGTTAGCTCAGGTGTTAAATTCACTGAAGTTTCACAATGAACTAGTTTTCTTTTTTGTAGGTAGCTTGTGATTGATTTTTTCCCCAACACAAACTGTAGTAGATTAGGGCTTTAATTAAGGGAAGCCTAAATGTCTTCTCCTTCGCTTCACTTTACAATATCTGCTGCGTGGATGGAGGCTGCACCGGGAAGGAGTTTGTTCTCCTTAGGGTGTGAGGAATCTAACAAATAGTGTGATTAACGGGGCTGAGAAATCTATCTTGAGAAAAAGGCTCACCGTTGACCAAACAACCAAAGAGTATCCAAAGAAATCAATTGCAGTAAACCCTTTCCACTTGTAAACAAAAACTGAACCAAGTGCAAAGTATAAAAATTTTTAAAAGGAAAACTGCTAAAAGTAGCTAGTCTGAAAAGTGATGTCATAAAATTGACACATTTGGTAAAACTTGTTATAATTTCACATGGGATAAGTTAGTCTCCAGTATGTTTTTGAAGTAATCGATCTTTTAAAAAGTTTAAATTTCAAAATGTGCACATTGAAATATATCTTTAAATGCACCACTGTACTACAAGAAAGTTTCTTTGGAAGACAATATTTGAAAGGGACCATTTTGTTTTATTATTTGTAAGTATACAGCACCTTGATAAGTCTGTGGTCACTTGTTTTCAGCCACTTAGAAACAAATAGAAAACTACTGGCTCAAAAGTAGTCATTTTATTTTAATATAAATGTTCAAACTCATTCTTTTCTCTGTCTATTAACTGTTGACTATGATTTCTGATCTATTTCAAATCTCAGACTCCATCTGCACCATCTCACTCCCTGTGCAAATAACTTACCGTTGGTTAATATCAGTTTATATCATTGTGGTTACACATTGGGCTGCTAACTTCAAGGTGAGCAGTTCAAAACCACCAGCCACACCTCAGGAGAAAGAGAGGCTTTCTACTTCTGTTCAGAGTTATACTTTCAGAAACTCATAGGGACATCTCTGCCCTGTCCTATAGGGTCACTATGTGTTCGCATCTGCTCAAAGACAGTGAATTTTTTTGAGTTTTGAGATATCATCACAGATTATATGAGTTGCATGGAGCATGCTGCCTAAACTTGGGCATCAAATTCACTGCTTCTTCTTCTGCTCTGAGTTAGAAGTTCAGAAAGACACTGGGTTGTATGTGGGAGTCAGGGGAGAGGGGGAGCAACAGAGGTGAGGAAATATTCGGTTACATCCAAACACACCCAAAGTCTTCTCAATAAATCTGGTTGAGCATATGATAATAGTTGAAGACTAGGAGAAGTAGTATTTAGAAAATATCAAAAGATCAAAATATTTAAGATGTCTTCGAAGACCTGTTGTGTTCTGGCCTCTGGTTTTTCCTTTAACATCATATCTCTAAACACATTAAGCTATTTTCACTTCTGCCAATCCATTAAATCAGTCATAATCTTTCATCACTTTTAGCTTTTCCCTATACATTTCATGTTGCCTTAAACTTTCTTCCAGCTCTTTATTTCTGGATACACCCCTCCCCCCAACACACACACACACACACACACACACGTATACACACTTAGGGAGTTACTATGTATGTCCCCATCTCCAGCATGTGGATAAGAACTGTCCTCATCAAATCCCAAGAGTATCCTACAATGTCTGTCTTTTAATTATTCTCTAATCACGAATCCTCCAAACACATCTGCATTGAAACTCCAGAATCTCGACTCAGCCTAACATTCAGAAAGCAGGTAACAATAAGTTTGGATAAAAGAACAAAGTCATATGTGAATAAATAAAGGGATAACTTCCCAGGCCAACAGTGGATTATATGGGTACTGCCTTTCTTCCTGTAATTGTAAATTCTCGTCCCCGATGTGTGTGCATTAAGGGATAGATGCACTTTGGATAGGGAAAATCTGTTTTGTTGTTGTTCTTGATCCTCAGTCTCAAAAACTTGCCTTGCATTTCTGCAAGCTCTGTGACTGAGAATTTTGTAAGACTAAACAAAGGGCTGTGTAGATGTAGATGTCAGGAATAAGCCAGAAGTTTTCTGCTGCACAGCCTGCACAAACACAGGTGAGGTTCCTGTTTTGCACCAATTTCTGGGGAGGAAAGCGAGTTTTCTCTACTTCCTTACTAAACAACTGCAGCACTTGTACCGCATCCTTATTCTTGCTTGATAGTTTCCAGGGTGAAGATAAGTGTCGGAAGAGTTGTATTCCTTGTATTGCCTTGTGTCCTCTGGCAGCCTCTGTACCAGAGGTGTTTAGTAATTTGACATGTTAAAGTGTCATCTTTAAATAGTCACATATATGTTTTGCATATCAATACAGAATTACTGAGGTCAAAACTGTTTTTGAAGCTCCTTAGTTAGTGCCGGAGTTAAGAAAATGCTAGTCCCAAGAACATCTGCGGAAAAGAAGCCTGAGTAGATACTCAGGAAATGCATTTTTAAAACGTGGATTTTCGAGTGAGATGGGTAGGTTAAATAGTGAACAGATCAATACACTTTATAACAATAAGACTAGATCTTTGGGGGTTGCTATAATCTATTAGAAAAAAAGTGACACAAATTCCATTGTGTATGTCAATTCCAAATCACAGTAATTCTATAAGACAAAGTAGAATTGCCCCAGAATATTCCTAAGGCTGCCATATTTATGGAAGCAGACTGTCACAACTTTCTCCTCTGGAGCAAGAGGTTAGCAGCCAGGCTCTTAATCATTGTGCCAATAAGTCTCCTAACTTAATACAGAAATCTGCAATTAACATATAACCGCACTGAGCCTTAAAACTTGCCCAAGAATAATTTCAAAGTGTAATATGTTATAGAGATATCGAGAGAACTTGTTGAACAATAACCCAAAATGACATAGAAGTGCATGCCATCCATGGTTTTGCCTTATTTTCATGTTTTGAATATATTTTTCTACTAATTAACCTCTTTGAAAATTTCACAAGACTTATTGGTCGCTCACAATATTGTACATGGTACTTTAGGAGGTTCTTGATGTCTGTGAAGCCCACCCATAGCTTTCCTAGCGCTCCGTCACCCCAAAGTCCGAAGGTCCTATTCTTTATCCTCCTTGGTTGAAATATGTGTACAAGAGAGGAAACATCCCATCACAACTAGACTTCCTCTATCGGGTTTCCTTTCAAGAAAAGCATGTGGGATATTCACTAACACATGCAATGTTGGATCCAGTCGCTCCTCTTGCCTCTATAATGTAAAATATTTACACTCCTCTTGTAGACTCTCAGCTCCAAAACGCACCCAGTTCTGCTGTGACGGTTGTCTTCGTATACTCCATGAGCTGTAAGTCCCAGATGACTCCTCAGTAGCTCAGTGGAGAAGATGGACACTCTTAGGGTAGATGGCAGGCAAATATGAAAAGAAAATAGAGGCCAGGCAGGTACAATGCAGTACAGATAGCTGGGACTCTGTCTCATCCTCATGGCAAATCCACAACTATTTGTTTATTATTGTTTGGTAATGCTTTTTATTTTGAAAAATTCTTTCAGTAACTAAACTACAAAAAGAGAAAGTGATTATTCAAAGAAAATAAAGCTTTGGACTTACATGTTTCAAGAAGGTTGGTGATGAACAAGTAGATTGCATTAATTGTGTCTGCACATTTCTCTTCCCTAGAGCAGAGAAGGGCAGAATTGGAGTCATGCACTGACCTCCATGACAACCAGAGCAGACAGAACTGCTGAAAACCATCAAAATGTACCGGTTATTTCTGAGATTCACCACAAAGATCATCTAACAGTTCTGGGGAAGGACTGTTTACATACCACTCAGTGAATCATGACTTTCATTTGGATCAATGACTCAGTCAAATTAATTTCACGTGGTTTTAATTTCAAGTTTTCTCCGGCACTTACAGAAGTAAAGCAATCTTTGTGTGTTTTCTGCATTGGCAAAAGAACTTGCCCAAGAATTCTATCAGTTTTATATCAGTGCTATCAGATGTTTCAAAGAATAAAAACAGTCAATTGCTTTTTCATCCCGTTCAGAGATTCGAAAACTTTGGTAGCCATCCAGTCAAATGTGAAGTATTCTTGTAAATACTTTTATCCAAATAAATTAGAAGTTCAAAATTAGAAATACATTCTGGGTTTTGTTGCTTTCTATTTGTTAATTTATTTTTACTGATAGTGCGAAGTTTAAATATCAGTAAGCACGGCATTATGATAAGACAGTGTTATTGTTGAGAAATATATGGACACTAATGTGCTTACAGAGCAGTGGTTCTGTGTTGGGCTGCACTCCTCAAGGTGCACAGTTTGAAATCACCAAGTGCTCCTTGGGAGAAAGATGAGGCTTTCTATTCCAGTAAAAGTCATAGCCTCAGAAACCCACAGGGGAAATTCTACCCTGTCCTATACTATAGGGTCACTCTGAGTCCGAATTGACCCAAGGGCAGTAAGGGTTTTCTTCAACAAGACAATTCACTTTCTGTTTGCTATACTCAACCAATGAGATTTTGAAATACTTGGAAGAACCTTGGTGTCATATGAAGGAGCAGAGCAGAGGAGCCACCTCCAACCTCCTAGTGCCTACAGGAAAGAAAAGGGGAATCCCGCTGGAAACCGGCCCAAGACCAAGTGCCATAAAGTGGAGACCAGACATGTCTCTACCCTCCAGCCTTCTGTATCCTACTCTTTTTATTTAAATATATATAACAAGATATATATTATCTTGTTAATTTGGAGTTAACACATCTATCATATCATTCCATAGTTCAATCACATCAAGCAGTATTATACAATTGCTACCACAAGCAGTTTCCAAGCATTCTTTTCTTCTTGAGATTGTTGCCTCCCTTTATAACCACCACCACCACCCCCCAGCCCCGTCCCTGTAACCACCACCACCACCACCACCACCACCACCGAAACGCTTATCCTACTTCCAACACCTATTTACCCTCCCACAGCATTCTCCCTATCTGTTGGATTCAATCATTCATTACCGTGGCCACATAACTCACAGACAATGCTCATAATTAATAGAGGTGTATTAGAGAAGCTGCAGGTGAAGTACAGCTCTGTTGTCTGGTTACAAAATGATGTGGATCTAACTCTTTTACCTACGACACTTTTTCTCTCTTCCTGAGCCTCTCAGCCTCTTGGTCCATGGGCTTCTCCTTCGTTCTGAGGACACAGAAGCCAGGTGCTCTGCTTCATAGGGTCGGTGCGCTCCTTCATAGGATCTGCCTCATGGTCAGGGCATGCCGTCCCTGCTCTGCCTCGTCCTCGCAGGGCCTCTGCAGCCACCACCACTGATTCCACACACCATGGAGTGCACGGATCCACTGGTGGCAGTTCTTTTTTGATATCCTGGGATTCCTGATCTTACCTTTGAAACAGTTCACTCTTACACTGCGCTGAATGGCAAGACTAACCAATCTCCAAGCCCTCTATACATTATTTGTGTTTCCTCCCATTCACTGGTTGGCAGTTACAAGATAATGTATAAAAGAGCCATATTAAGCAATTTAACTTTACCAAAAATATTTAAGATGACATTAAAATTTAATAAAATGAGTTCCTTATCATTTTCTTGAAATTTTGTTGAAATTCTTTAATTAAATCACTTAGTAAAGGAATTTCCTTAAAATTAGAGCATTCGAAGCTTTTAAAATCTGAATAATCTAAAATAAAGTATGTATGTTTGAAAACTTGGTAGTCTATCTCTTTAAAACAAGAGAGGGGGGAAGAATTAACAAATGATGAGTAGCCAAATGATGTTCAAGATTTAAATTCCATATTTTATAATTGTATTTGGTATAAAAACAGCAGAAATATCTTTTGATATATTATTTTTAATTTAACAAACTTACATTTTTAACAAATTAAAGTGAACAAGTGTTCCCGATTTGCAGCATCTAAATCATATTCATCCAACCAACATCCAAATTCATTTAATTAAAACATTCTAAAAGGAAATAATATGTAGATATATTCCATTTGAAAAATCTATACATGTTAATATGAAAATAAAGAGGAAATGGCAATGTTATGCCGCACACTATAAGTTGTCTGACTATCTGGCACATATATATTTTTGCTTTGTTTGGTAAGTACCGTAAACTGGATGAATGGAGCTGACCTCCTCTGGCTTCCCTAGTGCCAAGAGGCAGGGATCAGACATGCCTTAGTAGACCCACCGTTCCTCCCACCAACTCAACTTCTATGCTGGATTCGATAGTTTAGTACAAGGGCCATACAGAGCTCAAAGACCATATTTAAGATCAGGAGGTTTATTAGGGATGTTTATAGATTACCACAAGTCAACATCCATACAGCGTAAGGCTACGGTCATCGGTCGACAGCAACATCTCTCCTCAACCAGCAACAAAGTCTCTCTCTGGTTCCCAGCCTCTCTGCCTTGTGGTCCTTTGGCTTTTACCTCTGTGGGTCAGGACCCCAGCCCTCCTGTTACTCTGCCTACCAATTCCCCAGTCTCATATGAGGGAAAGGTAACCCATAATCTCAGTGCTACGCCTCTGTGCCTCTGTGCCACAGTCTCTGGTGCATCTGGTATCAGCAGCCTCCATCACGTTAGAAAGATATCTTAGCTGTGATCTTCCAATGGTCCTGGTAATTCCTCTCTGTGTCCGAGATGGCTCTTATGCCCTGTGGAATGGATTCGACAGAGACGTGGTTTCTGTCTTTTAACACACCATACCCCCAATGGAAATGAAGAACGGCGTCTTAAGTCGGATCCTCTAGTAAGATTGTCGTAAAAATGCTCTCAAGCAAACCAAAGGCGTGCCTTTCTTACCCTCCACTAAGATCAGGATTAAACAACCCCTTAGTCCCCTGAAGTGAACTCCCTCCAAAATGGGATGATAGCCACAGAGTGCAGAATTAAAATGCATCGCATATTAATTATGGCTCAAAGGGCCATATTAATTAAGTGCAACTGAGCGTAGAAGCTGCATCCTACCAACTGTAAATAGCACACCTACAGTTCAGATCTTGGATTCAAATGTCATTACTGAGAAAAAGGAACCAAGACCCTGTGGGAAAATGTTCTGAGCCTGGGACAAGAGGTATCCAAGATGAGCATGGCCTCTGGTGGCGCCAAAAAAGGAAGGGGGGAAAACCAAATTACACCGATGATGGTATGCCAACTAGGAGTTCTTCATGGCCAAATTTGCAACGATTTGTGCGACTAAGTAAAAATGTACTGGAATAAAGCCCAAACGTATGAAACAAATATCCATGGGATCATATTGATATAAATTAATGACCAAATAAATAAAGGAAGAAGAGGCAATTTTCCCTTGCAGAATAATTCTAATGAATGTACACAGATAGCCCACCTTCAAGGAGGTGGAGCATAGCCCTTGAAGGGTGGCCATGCATAGTCGCTTTTTTACAAATAGAATAAAGATGGCTTTGCAGTGGCAAACCCTGGCAACCATTACTGTTGGCATCTGATCAGGGCCATCATCAACCATGGGTCCTGTTGGAGGTTAGTATCCCTGACAGAATAGAGTGTGAATGGTACTCTGTCTCTGAACTACTGTCATGAGAGAGCAGGGTCTCATAAATGAGGAAGTGTCAGAAAGTTTGTGGAAAGAAGGGATCAGTTACCAGGCATCAAAGAACAAAAAAATCATCATATCATTGGCTGCACACCTCCATGATAGGATCGCTGAAGACAAATGGGTGCAGAAGCAAATGTGGTGAAGAAAGCTGATGGTGCCCGGCTATCAAAAGAGATAGTGTCTGGGGTCTTAAAGGCTTGAAGGTGAACAAGCGGCCATCTAGCTCAGAAGCAAAAAAGCCCACATGGAAGAAGCACACCGGCAGTGCGATCACGAGGTGCCAAGGGACCAGGTATAAGGCATCATGCAAAAAAAAAAAAAGATATAAGTGTGTGTATGTATATATGTGTGTGTATGTGTATATGTATATATATGTATATATATATGTATATATATATATACCATATTAAATGAAGGGGGAAGTGCAGAGTGGAGACCCAAGGCCCAAGTGTCGGCCAATGGAGATCCCCTCATAGAGGAGTTTAGGAGAGGAGATGGGTTAATTAGGGTGTGAGGTAGTACCGATGAAGAACACAGCTTTCCCCCAGATCCTGGATGCTTCCTCCCCCCAACTACCATGATCCGAATTCTACCTTGTAGGGCTGGATAGGACAGAGGTTGTACACTGGTACATATGAGGGCTGGAGGTACAGGGAATCCAGGGTGAATGATACCTTCAGGACCAAGGGTGTGAGGGGCGATGCTGGGAGAGTGGAGGGTGAGTGGGTTGGAAAGGGGGAACTGATGACAAGGATCCACATGTGACCTCCTCCCTGGGAGATGGATGGCAGAGAAAGGGGGGAAGAGAGACTCCGGATAGGGCAAGATATGACAAAATAGCAATGTATAAATTACCAAGGGCACATGAGGGAGGGGGAAGTTGGGAGGGAGGGGGAAAAAAAGAGGACCTGATGCAAAGGGCTTAAGTGGAGAGCAAATGCTTTGAGAATGATTGGGGCAGGGAATGTGCAGATGTGCTTTATACAATTGATGTATGTATATGTATGGATTGTGATAAGAGTTGTATGAGGCCCCTAATAAAATGTTTTAAAAAAAAGATAATGGAAATTTACCATGAAAACTGAAGCCTTCTTGTAGAATTATTTTTTTCAATTTTGTGATTTCCTTGGCAGAAAAAGTATTTTTCTATATTTAATATGAGGAATATTTCATAAATACCGCTGACTTTATTTGGCTTCCTACTAATTAATATTCTTTTGGGGAAAAGGAGAGGATTCAAAACACTTATTGAAGATCAAAGTCTACAGCCTTTAGTGAAGAAAACAGAAATCCTCACAACTAGACCAACAGACATAGGATAACTGTAGAAAAGATTGAAGTTGATAAGGATTTCATTTTACCTGAATCCCCCAGGCATGCTCATAGGAGCAGTAGTCAAGAAAATAATGATGTGCACATTATAGTGGGCAAATCTGCTTCCAAGCCCCTCTTTAAAATCTTAAAGAGCCAAGACGCCACATTGTGAATTAAGGTACATCTGAGACCCGCGGGCATGCAAACAAACAAAAAAACAACACAGTGTGATGGTGTTAATTTGACTGTAAATCTCTGAGGGAGCAAAGAGCCTCGTCTTTTTCCTAAGGAGTGGCTGGTAGACTTGAAGTGCAGACCTGGTGGTCAGCATCAGCCATGGTATTTTCAATCACTCACATGCGTGTAAAAGGGGAACAGTAAATAAAGAGGACCGCAGAAGGGTTGATGCATTTGAATCATGGTGTTTGCAAGGACTATTGGGGGCACCGTGGGCTGCCAGAGAGCAAACAAATCAGTCTTGGAAGAAGCAGAGCCAAAATGCTCTTCATGAACAAGGAGGGTGAGATTTCATCTCACATATTTTGGCCACATTACCAGGAGAGACCAAGTGCTCTAAAAAGACCTCGTGCTCTGTAAAGTAGAGACAGCCTAAAAGAGGAGACCCTCACCAAGTTGAGTCCACAGGGTGGCTATAACAGTAGGCTCAAACCTAACAAAATTTGTGAGAATGGTGCTGGGCTGGGCTGTGTTTCCTGATGTTGTACGTAGGGTAATTATGAGTCAGCCCTAACTCAACAACACTCAACAACAATGCAAATTCATCTTGACTGGTGCTATTTTGACTATTTGTTCTCAACAAAAGGATATTTCCATTTCTATTTTTTATACTAAAATACACAAATATTTCACTCCAAATATATATATTTCTTACACAAAGGCAAAACCCAAACCTAACTTACAGTCATCCTACTATCAATTGGGTTTCCAAGGCTTTGAATCTTGGAGAGCAGATACCCTCATATTTCTACACGGAATGACTTGTAAGTTTAAACTGCAGTCTTACAGCAAGCGGTCCAATGCTCACCTGCTGCATTTTTAACCCAACCATTGCCTGTTTGCCTCCACTCAGAGTACCTCCCTTGAACAAATACTTTTGTCATGAAACGCTTTCACTTCTTCCATTCAGGTGTTTCAGAAATTCATACGACTTATTCTTCTAGTTACATATTTTCACACAGCAACTTTTTCCTTTTTTATTAATCATTTTATTGGGGGCTCTTACATATCTCATAACAATCCACAATTCAAGTGTATCAAACACACTTGTATATATGTTGCCATTATCATTTTCAAAACATTTTCTTTTCTTTTGTGCCCTTGGTATCAGCCTCTTGCTTCTCCCCTCCCTCCCACATCCTTCCACCCTTGGGAATCCCTGACTAATGATATATTATTGTTGTTATTTCATATCTTACACCATCCTTTATCTCCTTTCACCCACCTTTCTGTTATAGACAACCTTGTCATTGGCTCCTTTTTTCTCCCCCTTACTCCCTTCTCTCCCTCCCTCCCTCAGCCCTCATGGTATCACTACTCCCATTACTGTTACTGAGGGGTTTATCTGTCCTGGATTCTCTGCATTGAGAGTTCTTATCTGTACCAATTTACATACTCCAGTCTAGCAGTATTTGTAAGGTAGAACTGAGGTCATGATAGTGGGGCGGGGTCAGGGTGGGGGGAGGGTGTGGAGGAAGCATTCAAGAACTAGAGGAATGCTGTGTGTTTTGTCAGTTCTATATTGCACACTGGCTGAATCTTCCCTTCCTTGTGATCCTCCTGTGAATGAATGGTCATTTATCTACAGAGGGGCTTCGGCTCCTCTCTGACTCCCCTCCCCCACCCCCGTGGTTGCATCGACATAATTGTTTTGTATCTTTTGATACCTGATCCCACTGGTAACTCCGATCACACAGGCTGATGTGCTTCTTCCACGTGGGCTTCCCTGCTAGATGGCCACTTTTTAAACTTTGAGCCATTAAGACCCTAAACACTATCTCTTCTGATAGCCAGGCACCATCCGCTTTCTTCACCACATTTACTTATGCATACATTTGGTCTTCAGTGATTGTTTTGGGAAGGTATCACAGAATGCCAGGCTTTTGGAACAAAGTGTTCTAGTGTGTAGGGAGGCCTTGAGGAGAGGCCCAAAGTCCATACAGCACATTCTGAAACTTTCTTTGAACAATTAAAAATCATCATTTTGCTTTAACTTTGACATCTTCATGATCAGTGAGATGAGCCCCACACTGTTACAGTCTTCAGAAAAATTGTCTCTAGAAGATCCTCAATTTTTATTAAAAATGTCAAAAACTTAAAACCACTGTCATCGAGTTGAGGCTGACTCATAACACCGCTATATAGGGCTTCTGAGAATGCAAACATGTATAGGAATAGACAGCTTCATCTTTCTTGGCTGGTGGGCCTGAACCACCAACCTTGTGATTAGCTGCCTAACCTAATCTACACCACCACCAGGATTCCTTGAAACATTAAAATTGGAGTTGACATTAAAAATAAATAAATAAAAGGCTTGCTAACAGCATGGATGAGCCTCAAAAGCACTATGCAAACTAAAGGAAGCGGAAAGACCAGATTGTATGATTCCGTTTACAAGACAGCCCAGTGAAGGCAGATACAGAGAGAGAGAGAGAAAGTAGATGAGTGGTTGCCTGGGACTAGGTGGTGGGGATGGGGATTGACGGAAAAGGAGCACAGAGGAGCTTTGAAGGGGAATAGTAGTATTCTAAAACTGGATTGTGGTAATATCTATATAAATCTGTAAGTTTACTAAAGTCGATTGAATTATATCTGCAAAATAGATGAATTTTATAGTATGCAAATTATACATCAAGAACAACTGTTTCCCAAAAATGCTAATCAATTTTGTGGTACATATGCATCAACTAATTGGCATCATTTTATCTGGATGGTTTCTGGATTTCTAAATTTGAAAATTATTAGGATATTTTACCTCTGAGTCAGCTTTAGGAGGAAGCACCACATGTTATAGCAGGCAAATTGCAATACTACTGGGTAAGAGCAACTATTCTTGAACCCTTTAAGACCTGATAGAAAATATACTAAGTACTTTACATTGGATAAGCTCTACAGAAAACTTAAGATAATATTCTGGCTCTTATAATAACACTCCTTTTCATTCAGCCTTTATTTCTCCCCTTTTCTATCATTTCTGTTAAACAACTTAAAAAAATAAACCCCCTACCTTTCCTCTTTCCATTATTTAACGACAACTAGCTTTTCAGATGCCCCTTTCCTGTTCATTAGCACAAAGTCACTTTCATTTTGCACATAAGACCACTGAGTTCAAGCAATTAGTTTTAGAAAAGGTGATGAAAAATTTGTATTTTCAACCGAACTGAAACTCATAACCTGTGAATAAACAAATGCTAATAATGGGCTAAAAATCAATACAGAAAAACTACAAGGAAAGCCTTTGTTGCATGAACTGGTGCTCTCAGCAACCTTAATTTCTGGATAGTTGTGGAAAGTATTCATGAATGCAAGACAGGAGCATTATTCTCTCCATTGTACTGATAGTGGAAAGAACCAGAAAGGAGCCCATTAATTAACAACAACAACAAGAAAATTAAAGTCCACTAGTGAGAAATTGAACATATCAACCATGAAATTGTGTTAATTTGATAATTAAAGTATCTTAGTTCAAAGGTAGGTCTGGACGCTTAACAAAATGGTGACAATATAATTAGGGATGAAGGCATATTCCATATACATTAATGGCTGAAATGGAGAATGTATAAAGCTGTCACACCGTCAATGCTCTCTGAGGAGTGTGCTGCGATCCTGCATAGACCGTGTATTACGTCATCATTCAAAGTGAATCTGGAGATCAAGGCAAGTAGCCTTTCTGGTTCCCTTTCGTCCTGAAGAGCACAATCAGAAACAGAGGAAGAACGGAAGATGAAAGGGGAGAAAAGAAGAGATGTGGAAAACTAATAAATGAAGAAAGATGAGCAGGAAACCCTATCTCATAGCCCCTTCTTCACACTTAATTTCTTTGTTCTCTTTGCTTTTATTCTTTGTTTCACCTTGACCTTTGCACACTTGTCCCCTTTCAGGTTTTCTACAGTCTTTCTTTCTCTTCACTCTTCCCCCTCCGTTCTTCTCACAACAACACGCCTTAAGGGGAAAAACGCAGAGAAGAATGAAAATGAATGGTTGCATTTTTGTATTGAATTCAAAAGGTAGAGTTGAGGAAAGGAGACAATGCATATTTCTTTATTGCACAGAAGTGAAGGCAACCTTAGGAGAAAATAGCAAACCGAGGATAGACACAGAGGGCTCTCACGATAAAAAGTAATTCATTACAATACCTATTGTTCTGAGGCAGGGTGGATGAACTGGTATTTGGACAGTTTCAGCTGGGTAATTGGGTCCTCTGGCTTTGTCTCTTTCCCTTGTGTTTTTATAACTATATTGTTAAGATGAATCAGTGGCCTGGTTTTGTTTTGCTTTTTTGAAAGTAGACTTTTTAACATAATTTACAGCATAGTTAGAATTGGAGGGGCATCAGCCCCTGTCTCATTCCTACTAGAGAGATAGGGGTCATTTCTAGGGCTGATAGCCTTCTGGGAACACATTTAATAGCCAAATTTGAATGAGGAGAGAAAGGTAACTATATGTCATACTAGTATACTGCATGTCAAGTAACATTCACCAAGTCTATTTATTTCATTAACACAATCACTTCACTTGGTACCTTCCACTAATCCCGGGACATAAAGTGCACTCATTATTATGTCTTATAGAAAGCAGTTGATGTCAACTAATTTCTATGGGTCGTTAAGGAGCATATACACTTGGGACCTGAAAAGATCAGTCTTTTAATCTTACAAAAGGAGAATGTAGGTTCAGAGAAAGAAGTGACTTGCAAATGTCTATTCTGCTAATTAGTGATGAACCAGGAACTAGGACTTAGGCCTCCTAGAGAGCGCTTCAACCGGAAGACAAAGCTTCTTTTCATTTAGAACAATATCTAGCCTGCATGGAAATATACATAATTGATACATGATGCATGCCTTTTAATTAGTTTTTTTAAATAATAAACTCTCACATACAGCTATTCTGAATGGTGTTGGTAGATAACAGACAGGATACACCTTTTGAGGAAAAGGTTGAGTTATTAATTGTAGGGAAACCTTAAGTCATCCTAAAGCAACCTCAATATTTCAGGACGTTGTGGAACATGTTGGGACAAGAATTGCAGGTAGTAGCGCCCTTCATTCCAGTTTTTCTCATGGCCCTTGCTGAATGCGAGCAGCGTTCCCTTCGTCATCATTTTCTCTTAGAGTCCATATTTACATCAACAAAGGCTGCTTGTGATCATCCTTGATGTTTCCTTGTAGAAGGTCACACGTTGTCCCTTTAGTAGACATAGATGTTGAGGCAGGCAGTGGGCATTCGTCTAATTATGCCTGAAAGTTGGTACAGTTCATAAAAATGGCCCGTGAAAAGAGGACTGTGAATTCTTAATCTCTATAATCAGTATGTTTATCTAGGGGGTCTTTCTTTGTAAACTTCCAGATAAAGTTCAGGATACGTTGCTTTAAGGTTGGCTGAGCAAATTGTGTAACCTCTCTGCATCTCAATGTCCTCTTCTGCGCAATGGGAGTAACAATAGTACCTATTTGAAAAGCTGAGTATGGGGATCAAATCAAGCCAAAGAGCCAGCCCTTTGAGCAACACCTGGTGTACCAGCAGTCCTATCTCAAAGCAGTTTCCATTTGTCCCTAGAAACATCCTAGCATTGTAAATGAGCTATCATTAGCTGACCCCCTTTGGATATTACCCGCTATCAATAAATAATAGAAGAACCCTGTATTGAGCACAAGAAACCAGATTACAAGCCACAAAAAGTTTGCTACCTGCTAATTTTTCATCTTACATGTACTGAGTTTCATTACCAGCGATTGTATTTGAACTCAGATCTTGCTATTTCAACCTCAGAAATCAATCTGAGACACAAGATTTATGGCTTTAATGCATGAAACTAGTGTTCCTTAGAAATAGTTAACATTCAGGGGGTAATCTTTATTATGGAAATTAACACTCTCACTGTTTTATTCATTAATATTTTAATATATTTATGATGCGATTCAACCCAAACCAATTTCCAAATCAAATCTGTCCCTAAGTAATTTGATTTGTTGGAACAGAGAACAAAAGCCTTACCAATAGGGTACTTTGAATGAAATTATAATTAATTAGACATATGAATGAACTAACTAATTTTAGATAAGTAATTAGATGACTAATTATGTTGAAAAAAGAACTGTATACTTAATGAGATGGCCACAGCCAATTTGACCCACTGTTAATTTTTTTGTTACTTAAACTTCGGAGTTATTTTTGTTTAATAATCCAGGGGTACCTGAGCCCAAGGAAAATATGCAGAGGGGTTACTTGCACCTGCATGCACTTGTGATTTCCATCATACATTCACAAACATGGCCTCCATCTAGGACATGTGCTATATGACTATATTTTTGGATATATTGCTATCCCATTTTTCCTCCCCACACCAACATGCACACCCACACGTCTTCCCACCACCACCTCAGCTTCAAGCAAGGCTTCAAATCCATTTTTCTCAGTTCAGTCAAAGCCAATGAATTGAATCTGGGATGGTGTCATCAAATGCAAGTGTATCGGAATGGTAACAGGAATGGAAAAAAACCCAAAACTATGGATCAACATCCTTCTAGGAACTTAATCTCACTCTTAGGAAGTAAGAGCACTATACACATTGCATCACAACTCCATCTCCTGAACAACAGAGTCTAAAACAATGGTGTCCTTCTCAAAGATAGCCACCAACCTGGGAGTCCCGGCAATAATCCAGCCTTTCAAATCAGGCTTCTGAAAATACTCGTGATACCTTTTTCTGAATCTCCCTTCCAGGGCTTCAATGTATAGTGTCTCCCATCCCAATTATCATGCCAGTGCTCTCAGATTCACAACGCCGGGTCTTTCGGATTTGGTTGCATCAGTCATGACTGAACTGGTCCAGATCAGTTTGAAAACCCTGGTCTTGAAATACTTGCTCTAAGTTACTATATATAGCTATATTTTTATTATCTCTGCTTAAGTACAGCATTTAAACAATGGTAAATTAAACAAGAGGAGAAATAGCACATCGATTGTGCTATAGATAAATCTTAATCCATCCTGGAGAAATATCTGAAGTGGCAGTCACTCCTTTGAAAAGATGCTGCCTGCTATCGGCTCAGATCATAGACAGCCTTGAAGCATTCAGCAGTTCCGCTTCGGGCAGCTGGTTCTAACTAGCACCTATTTGGCAGAAAGCTACACTCAGGATTTCTGGTTTTAAGTTCAAACCAATATTTCATAGCAATTGTGTTGTCAGAATTCAGGTCAGGAAGATGGCAGATGTTAATTTAAACCAAAGAAGCAAAAACAAACTCTCTTCACTTTCTTTCTTTATCTTCAGACTGGCAGCTTTGCACAAATTCCGAACACACAATAAACTTCTAGTCGGACAGAAACACAAAGTGTGGCTGAGATGATCTTAAGGTACCTTTGTGTCTGGTAGAAACTGAGTAGATCCTAAAATCATAGAAATCCTCTAAAGGTGGTAAAGTGATTGCCTTGGCATGTCAGGAAAATAAAATTGTTACTTTGCTTTATTCTAAAGAGCAAATAATAATGCTCACAGGAGCATGTGCTAGACCATATTGTTGTTAGATCCCATCAAGTCCGCTCTGACCTTAGCAACCATTTGCACAAAAGAACAAAACACTGCTCATCCTGCACAGTCCTTGACTGTGACTCCTATGCTTGAGCCCACTGTGGGAGTTACTGTGCCAATCTCTCTTCTGCTTTTTTGCTGCCCCTTCTACCAAACATGAAGTCCTTCCCCCGGGGCTGGGCTCTCTTCACTGCATGCCCAAAGTCTGTAAGACGAAGTCTTGCCATCGATGCCTCGAAGGAGCACTCTGATCATACATCTCCAAGACAGATCAGTTAATCCATTAGTGATCCGTGTTACTTCCAATATTCTTCTCTAGCAGCGCCATTCAAATACACTGATTCTTACTCAGTCTTCTTTATTCAATGTCCAATTTTCACATTCCTATGAGGCACATGAAATACCCTGGCTTAGGTCAGTCGCACCTAAGTCCTCAAAGTAACATCCTTGCTTTTCAATACTGTAGAAATATCCAGACCACAGTCTTAGTAATAAGGTACCCACCTGATCTTATTTTTATATCTATCACTTAGATATTCTTTAAGAAAGTGTTACATATACATATACTTTAGAATGTGTTACTGTGTAAGAAAATGTGTTTTCATTCCAGAATGAAGATTGAGTCAAAATTCACTATGATTAAAATTTAAGACTCCCAATTCAATTACAATAAATGCAAAATTTATGAAAGATTATACATGTTTACACTAGTATCTCCTCCTATGGACCTGTGAAATTAAGTTCACGCCTACCTGTGCTTTCCATCTTTTTAAAATTTAGGTTCTGAACAACATCTTGATAAGGATTCATTTCTTAAAAGAGGATGACATTGCTCCCATAAATTCACTTTGAAATAAGAGTGTTATGAGTCCCCAATAAAATGATTTTAAAAATAAGCACATTCAGGGTAAAACATACTTCCCTAAGGATGTTTATCACATTGAAGTCGTTACTGAAAAGTATCGGCTGTAGTCTTTCAACTAGAAGGAGGCTTGGAGAAGCAATGGTTAACGACTCCACTGCAAAGGAAAAGTCTAACCGTTTACACCCACCTGTAACTTGGGAGGGACCAAAAGGTGTCCAGGCTGCTTCCGTAAAGATTACAGCCTTGGGAGCGGTGCGGGCCTATTCTCTGCCCTGTGCTGACATTGAGTCAGATTCAACTTGACAATACTAGATGAATGGAACTCTTCTAATCAGTCATCTATTATTTAGCTAATGTTTGAAGATTATCAAGTGGCATCACCTGCCTGATCAATATTGTGTTTCTATGAAACCAATAAACATACATGCACTGCTGGCTCCTTTTATGACTTGCTTGTTGATCAAATACTCCCCACAAAGATGATCTATTGCAGCCCAGCAGTTCTTTGGTCTGTTATGAGATAATCTTATCTGGTTGACCATTTTATTCTGGTTTTGCGGCTGACCTTCTGCTTGCCCGAGAAAGCTTCGAGGAATGTGGGGCTTCTATCTGAGGATATGGAAACATTATTTACATTAGATTAGCCATTTTAGAAGGTCTTGCTTAAGGAGGTCTATCCAAACTTCCGCATCCTGACCGGAAAGTACCTCCACTTCAGCTGCCACAGACTGCACATTGCTTTGTACTGTACAAACGCTCTCGTACTTCAGGGCATGGGTGAAATGTGGCCTCTGCCGGTTTAACCCCAAAGGGTGGGGGAGGGAGGAATCCAGAAGTCTTTTCTCTGTAATGTGTATTGTCCTCAACAAGAATAAATTAAAAGAAAGGTTTGTAGAGAAATGCTACATCAACTTCTACAAAAGTCCTCACGTGGAAGCAGGAGCCAAATTGGAAATTTCAGGAATAAACTCCTCCAAAGAAGTGTTTTAACTTGCTCTCTTTTCCTATTACCTTTTTTCCAGGCTTAGCGAAAACAGTGGTAGTTGTTATGAAGGTCTAAGAATTGCTCCCACTTCCAGAAGGCTAGGCATTGCTTTCATGCTAGATTGAAGACTTATCAGAATGGTTGCGGCTGTATCAGGGAAACTGAGACATAGACAGATGAATTTGAAATTATCATATGATTTCATTTTCTTGATAATGGCTTACCTTTAGAGGTTACCAATTAGAACACCTTTACAGATTTAAAATATTCAATTCTTTGTACATAAGTCTATACAAGTATATAACATGTCCAGGTCCACATTGTGAAGTATGAGAATATACTTAGACAAACAAATATATGTATTATGGAGCTCAGTTAACTACTACTAATTGAAATGGCTTTCCAAAACTAAGACTCTGTACTCTTTGAAGACATTCAGCTAAAGTAACTTAACAAATTTCTATTGAGGGCCCCTAACATATGCAGAGCATGTATTTGGTCCTGTCGAACTAAAAAAAGGTGAGTAATTAAGGAGGAAGAAACAAGAATAGATTGTAATTTATTATTGTTAATTTAATGCTATTGGTTAAGTGTTACTTTAATGCTATTGGTGTTAATTTAATGCTACTGGTGATTTGAATGAGTATTTTATTGTGCAGATGTGCTGTGTATAGGTGTGAATGAGTACATATGTGTGTGTATATCCCATATATTTTGAAAGGGTACACCTTTTGTAAACTACCATAATTCAGGTTGGGGTCTTCTCTTAAATCTAAAGCAAACATTCTTCTTTTGAAATTGTGTGCTTCGTTTCTTTCCTTTGACATCTGGTTTTCCATATGGTTTATTAAGAGATTCTACCTGGTAATCTATTTTGTATTGAGAAATCTATTTCTGTGGATTCATTGCTATGATATAGTTATGTATTTTGCCAAAGTAAATGCATCAAGCACATTGACCAGACTTTAAATGTTGCCCTTAAACTAATGAACTTGGAAGGCCATATTTGTTTGGCCTGTGTATATCAACTGTTTGGTCCTTTGCAGGAAAGCATGAATTTATACTGGCTGCAGGAATAAGTGTTCCAACAGAGTTACTGCTGCTAATAGTGTGGTGCTTTAAAATGCAAAGTATGTCTGCTCTGCAGTTTATTTATATGGACAGTCATTGAAGCCAATGTTTTAACTACAATGGAATCCTTTAGGTAATATGTATTCATAAAGGTTTCAGTGTCAACAAAATGAATTGGAGGAGGTTCAGATGAGGGTATCACATCTTGTCTTTTACCAAGAGTTTCAGGGATTGTTGGTCAATGAAGTCTGTTGTTGCTAAAATTATTTAAACAAGATAAGAATGACTTTATTATGCTTTATTACTTTACAATTTATGGGGACATGATAAGATACCATGAAAGCTATAAATGAGTAAATCCTTCCTGATCATTTATTAACCAGTCCCAGTTATATTAGCATAGACCTCAGAGACTATGAAGTAGGCACCAGGTATTAAATAATTTTTACCACAAACCAGGTTTAGAATTAGGTTCACACTACCATTCAAACTTAAGCAAACTCAGTGCCATCAAGTTGATGCCGACTCGGAGCAACCCTGGAGGACAGAGTAGAGCTGGACGTGTGGGTTTTCATGAATGTGACTCTTCATAGGAATAGAAAGTCTTCTTTCTTCTGCCATTTTACCATGACATGTGTGATAAGTAAAGGCTGGGTAATATATACACATCTTATGTATCAATATGTTTAGGTTTCAAAGACCAAGTTGTGAAAATCAGCTTATGAGAAATGCAGGATGACCACATCAGATCACAAAATAGAGAGCAACTACATCACTATATAACCCCCGATTAAATCATGACACAGTGGCCAAATCACTGAACACCATGGCCTCATCACCTCGACACCTTCCCTCACCTATCACAATCTGTGTGACTCTCCTCTCATACTGTGTACATAGCCAAATAGAGTTTTCACTAAATGCAAAATGTTGGAAAACAAGACAGCCCACAAGTGAGACATATGTGTACTCAGTGGTGAATGCTATCAAAAACAAAGATATCTTATTTTCTCAAAAACTAAATAAATCAACACCAGGAAATGGTCACAGCGCTATCAACTAAGGAATTCAGATGTCTGAGCATCAATTCCGAGCTTAACACCCAGAAATGGCCAAATCACATTAGCAAATGCTTTCTGGTTTCCATTCCTGCCTCCATACAGGTCTTAACAAGGCACATCCTTTTACATCGTATCCAGCACAGAAAGATTAGCTTCATCACCAAAATGTTGTTTTAACATACCACATTTCGGCCCATGCACGAGAATCATTAAGATGGAGTTGGTCCAAGGTCAAGTGTAAATCCCAGCTGTGGAGGTTCCTCCAGAAAGGTAAAATTATGATGACTTCAAGATGGAATTTTCTTTCCCGTTAGCTTAGGGTCGGAACACAAGCAGCTGTACCACAGCTGGCACAGCACCTGGCTTCCCACCCATCTAGACATGAGCCTGGCACACAGCTCCCCAGCCTCTACTCAACGCGCCTAGTGGGCGAGGTGAAGAGTAACGCTGGGAACGCATCGCAGAAGTTGAACTCATCCCTCCACACCAGGTGGCTCCATAGAAAAAAGCCATTGTCCTTTAGATCTAAAGTATCCATTTTTCATCAGTAATTCTTCAAAGCAGTAAGCTTAACAACTTTAAAAGAAGTCTAATAAGTTTAAAAGAGGAAGCAGCTTTACATTGTGAATGGGTTTGAAGTAGTTAAAAATTATTGATACATACAAAGAAACTCCTGCCCATAGTTCTTGTAGCTGATAAACAAACAAATCATGTATTTTAAATGGCAGTTGTGTGTGTGTGTGTGTGTGTGTGTTTTCAAAACAGGAACAATGAAAGTAGAAGATTAGAAAATTCATTTCTTACCCCGTGGCCCAGTGGTTAGGTGTCCCCTTGCTAACTGAAACATCAGCACTTTGAACTCATTAGCTACACTTCAGAGGGGCAATGTGATCACTGCTTCTGCAAGATGGACAGTCTTAGAAACTTTGTAGGGCAGTTCTACTGCGTCCTATGGGGTCACAATGAATTGGAATCAACCAGATGGCAACAACCCTGAAAGAATCTGAAATAGAATAGAGTACTCCATAGAAATGAGATCATTAGATTCTATTTCTTTATTGTTAGCCAACTTGGTAATTAACACCATTTTCTACAGGATATTAATGTGGAATTTTCTACAGGAAATTCTGTAGAAAAAAAAATCATAAAACGATGAGATCACTCAATATTCAGTTTGGAAAATAAACGACAAATATGTGTGTTAGAACTGACCATCCAAAAGTCTAAGGAAGACATAGAATGATCAACACATTTAAGTCTACCTTTCAATGAAGCCAACAATTCAGGATGGGAAAAGCGATGTGCATAAGTAACACAATGGAAAGAAAGGGATATATTTCCAGTAAGCTGCCATTTGAACGGAGTTTTAGAGTTGCAACACGAAACCATTCACATTAGAGTACTGACATCACTGTGTTTACTTCTTTAAAATATAACAACAGTATTACTAGTGTTCGTTGTTAAACCGGAGTAAAAATTCTAAAACAAACCAATTGTGAGCTAATAGAGCAGCTATTGACAGTCCCATATTTCAGATAAAAATATTGAGGGTCAAATAATAAGGCAGCTGGACTGCACATTTCCAAAGAATGCCATTCATGCAGCAGCTAAGTGATGAAACAAATTTGGTTAATGATAGTGCTGGATCATGTTCGAGAATGAAAGGAGAATTATAGATGCTTAGGTGTAGGACATAATGTAAATTCTACCTGTGATGTTTACCAACTATGTGACCTCAGTCATGAGGTTTAAAATTATTGTTATTTATTTTGGTTGGACTTCAGCTTTCTACTTAGTAACTATAATAGTAATACTTGTTCAATATATTTGTTTGGAGGATTAAAAAGGAACATATGCAAAGCATTTACTGTAATATAGACCGTCAATAAATGGTTGTTTTCCATAAATGTAATTACAGGCAATCCTCAAGTTACAACCATCAGACTTTTGGACAACTCCTATTTTCCCTTTCAGCGGTGCCTGGAACTGATTCCAACCAGTTCATGTCAGGAATAGGCCTGAAATTTACAATTTGGATGATTTCTCAGAGTAACCAGAACTGGAAAAAGTACAGGAGGAAGTCCTAGGATGGGAGATTCAGAAGAGATGCAGTGACTCCTTTCAGAAACCATAAAGTGGAATTATTGGCAGGGCAGAGGAGAGTCGCAGGCAGTCTAAATGGCATAGTTGGCCAAGATCTTTGAGTAGCGCAGAACTGGTTTACCTCAAACTCTGCGTTATACTCATGTAAATGTTTCCTCCCCGTGAAATGATTGAAGCACCCCAGCTCACAACAGTCTTCATCACAATCACCTGACCTTGCTGCGTGTGCACTTTTCAATCGCTGAAAAGCATTTAAGCTTTTTCTTGCCCAAAAGGCAAAATAAGAACCATATGCACCTGTTTCAACTGATGTATAAATTCTTAAAGACACAATTAGGAACAAATCTCCTTTGTAACCCATAGATAGTTCCTAAGTAAGTTCTCATGTATTTTGTTTCTAGTTCATTGTAATGCTTACGCTTTTAAAATAGATAAGTTCTGTGTAGATGGAATTTGAACATATTTTGCATGTAAACATACTCATACTCTCTCAGGCACACTGTTAAACAATAAGCTTATACAAACTCACATATACATGACTTTCTGGAAATGTATGTGAAGGAGATTTGACCAGTAGGAAATTACATAGTAACTTTTGCTGAACAAAACAATCTGGCTTCATAAGCAGATAAATATCACTCCATCTCTTGAAGCAGTCTAATTACAGGGTATATAAGTTCCTTTCACTAAATTGTATCAAAAATAAAATGTATAAAAATGCCTGGGTAAATAGATAAAAAGCATTTTCTGTCAGAAATGTATAACCACTGATTTTAATGTGACAATTGCATTTAGCTTTGTTTAGAAAATTCCTTCAAATTTAATTTTCTTAAATAAAGAAAGATAAGTATAAGAAAAAATCAAGCAATTTTATAAAACTAACTTCCAATAGGAAAAACATAAAAATTTAAAAATTAAAAAAACCATTATTGGGGCTGGGGGAAATAGGAAGTGTTATGTTTAAAATGTGGCTCTTAGCTTTGATAATATAAGTTTTCAATAGGTAATCTCTTCCAAAAGAAGTTCAATCAGATGAAAAAGTATTCAAGATGTATATGATTAAAAGATATCAGCAACCTAATCCATCAATGTGTATTGAAGATATTCTAATACGCCCATAAATAAATTATTTCCAGATTTCGCCTGTTGTTCCTATTCGCTAACAGGCAAGATAATTTTTTCTTTTTCTTTTTTCCCTTTATCCATGTCTTCCTTGAGTCAACAAATATTTATTGACTAAATACTCATGCCAGCATGCATCAGGTGCTGCGTAAGACATGCCGGGTAACATACATGCATATCCAAAATATGTGATACGGTACGATAAGTAGCAATAAAGTCTCTCAAAGGAGAGAAAGCACTTCCAAATGGGGTCCTCTAAGAAGCCTTAATGGGAAAAGAAGTACATTTGGGTGGAAGGAGGCAAATGGGTGACAGGGTGTTCTAGGTAATAATAAAGTTTAAGCAATATAAAAGGAGCCATACTCTATAGAATAGAAAATAATCATCATAAAGGGTTTTGAAAACTGATTTTAGACAAGGTTGACATCATGTTCGATCTCATCAATATTGACTTCCCCATGTGCCATGCACTCTTCTTTGAACTGATGTGCAACACAGTAAAGCATTTAGGTCCTTGCCTTTAGAAAGAGGTGGAGTTATGTTACAGTGAAGGATGGGGGGAGAGAACGCCAGGTGGACAACAGAAGGAATGAAGGCAAAAGCACTATGTTGGGAGCATGCTTCATGTGTTGGAAGAACAGCAAGGGATCCAGAGCTGGAGGAGAAGGAGATCACCTTAGAAAGGAGGAAGAATCAACATGTGTTACAACCACATGGGACATTTAGAAGTTTTGGTTTTTACATGGATTGAGATTAGGCATTGCAGTGAGTGTGGCTTGGTCCATTGAGTTGATCTAAAGGTCATCTGTTGACCATACATCCTATTGGTGAAAAGCTAAAACACCAAACCAACTGCCATTAAATCAATGCCAACATTATAAGACAGAATAGAAGAGCCGCCTTGTGTTTCCAAGGTTGTGAATTTTTATGGGAGCAGCAAACTTCATTTTTCTCCCAGGGAGAAGCTGTTGGGTCCCATGCTTCGAGTGCAACCTTACAGTGAGCGTGCAGTGCAGTGTACAACCCGCCAGGCCACCAAGACTCCAGGAGTGAGAGCAAAAACTAGAAATGCTTCTCAGAACATGTGCTCTGCTACAGTCTGAAAGAATATGTTGAAAGGAGGCAACCCTGACACAGACAATGCAATATCCCTCGTTCTGTTTCAAAGACTGCCTCTTGGTCCTTTCAGCGTGAGCACAGTGAATTCTCATTCTCCACCATATTCTCCTTTGTCTGGTACGATCCATGCAGTGGAATGCCTTTGCAGAGCCAATAAAACACACAAGTCCACATCTTTCTGGAATGACAAATATTTAAATGCCTAGTTTATTTTAGAGACATTAATGCATGGTATCCATAGCTAAGTGCTTAAACCGCATTGAGGTGACTTGGAAAGCCTTGAAGCCCCTAGGAAGTATTTCTGCCCTGCCGCATGCAGTGTCACGAGTTCGAATCAACGTGATGGCAACTGGCCACAGCACTCGCTGGCTGTCAGTACTCCTTATTCTTGCTCTGTCATTGTTTACTACTGATACTTTTTTATACTGAAATAAACCCACACAAATGTCCAACATGAGGCTGCTTTACAAACTGATGGTGAAGGATTTTATTTCTTTAAATAAACCATTATAGCAAAAAATACTTATATTTATTTCAGTTGTTTATATCTTTAGCATGCCATATCAAAAAAATCAGAACCAAACCCACTGCACACAAGTCAATTTCAATTTTCAGGATATATATAGTTTCTAAACATGTAAATGTCTATGGAAGCAGACAGCCTCATCTTTGTCCTGTGGAGCACCTGACAGATTTGAACAATCTTGCCCAATGCTAAACCCATAGCACCACCAGGATCTGTAGCTAAGGATGAGACTTTCTAAGAAATTTGGATCAACCCCTTGAGGCCAACATACTGGCATGAAGCAGTGAACTAACAAAGAACTCTGCCAAGCCCTAGCCCAGCTACATCGACACCCCCCCCCTCTCCCCAGAAGAGTGCACTACTGAAGATACAGCTCTGGGAGAGTGGCAGGTCTTATCAGACCACAGGAGAGAAAACTAAGAGGGAGAGGGAGAGGGAGAGGGAGAAGAAGGGGGAAAGGAAGAGGGAGGGGGACGGTGGAGGAGGAGAAAGGGAAAGGGAGAGGGTGAGAGAGAACAACACCTAGGCCCACCAAGCTTCAAGGACAACATTCCTGCTCAGAAGCCAATGCACAGAGATGACCTTAAGGTCAGCCCCACCACAAGACATGATGTCCCCTTACTGACCCACAGTGCTCCAGGGACAGCACGGCAAACACAGTGAGGAAATTGTGCCCATTTTGACCCCCCTTTGACCTCCTCCTCCAACACACACACACACACACACACACACACCAGGGTGTAACACAAAGGGAGTGCAGCAAAACAGCAAGGAGGCAAAGCAACAAAGAACCTGAGATATTCTGAAAATTTACTTTGGACTTGGGCGACGGGACTTGGCACTGCATCAGACCCTATCAGAAAACATTTATAAGGGTCAGCAGACCAACCTGGAACTATTCATAGACTTTTCTTTTTCTTTTCATATCTATCTATGTAAGATAGGCAGGATAAACAATCCAGAGGAGAAAACTATGGGACCGACTGTTCTGGGGGGACACGGGAGAGGAAGATTTGGGGAAAAAGGAGGGGGGAGCCAACAATCCCAGGGACAAGGGAACAACAAGAGACCTAAACTCGATGATGAAGAGAGCATAGAATGCCTGGTGGGGTTTGATCAGGTGCAATGTAGCAGAGAGGAAGTACAGAGAGCCGATTGTAGGTCGAATATGATAGTGGGACAGGAAAAAGTAAAAGTAAATAGAGGAAAGAAATAGGAGGCAAAAGACATTTATAGAGGTATAAAATAGGCATGAACATATGTAAATATATTATTATATAACAATAGGGATATAGGTCTATATTTATACGTTAAGTATTAAGGTAACAAACAGACATTGAGTCTCTACTCAAGTCCTCCCTCAATGTATGAACACTTTGTTCTAGTAACCTGGCATTCTGTAATGCTCCTTCCAGACAGATCGCTGAAGACAAAATGGGTGCATAAGCTAATGTGAAGAAAAATGATGGTGCTCAGCTATTACAAGATACAGTGTCTTGAGTCTTAACCGCTTGAAGTTGAACAAGGGGCCATCTAGCAGGGAAACAACAAAAGCCCACATGGAAGAAGCACACCAACAGGAGTGGTTACAAAGTGTCAATGGGATCAGGTATCAGAAGACCCAAAACAACCATTTCGATGCAAATGAGGGGGGTCCAAATGTAGACTCAAAGCCCATCTGTAGACAATTGGACATCCCCTCACAGAAGGGTCACAAGGATAGGAGGACCCAGCCAGGGTGCAGTATAGCACAGATGAAACACACAACATTCCTCAAGTTCTTTAATGCTTCCTACCCTTCCACCCCCCACTATCAGGATCCCAATTCTATCTTATGAATCTGGCTGGAACAGAGCATGTACACTGGTATATATAAGAGCTCTTGACAAACAGAATCCAGGATAAACATAGATAAAACCCTCAGGACCATTAATGACAATAGTGTAAGCATAAGGGTAGGGGGAATGTGGGGCAAGAAGAAGGAGAAAGGGGGAAGTGATTTCAATGATCTACATAGAACCATCCCCCAAGGAGGATGAACAACATAATTGTGAATGAGAGGAATCAGTGGACGGTGCAAGATGTGAAAATAAAAATAATTTGTAAATTATCAAGGATTCATGAAGATAGAATGGGGGAGAAGGACAGGGGGAGTAAAGAGAAAATGATACGAAGGGCTCAAGTAGAAAGAAAATGTTTTGGAAATGATGATGGTAACATATGCACACATGTGCTTTATACAATTGATGTATGAATTGTTTTAGGAGCTGTAAGAGCACCCAATAAAATTATTTATTAGAAAATTTTAAGAAGAAATATCAATAAAATGTATCATCAGTTATGTGTCTTTAAAGTTTTCCTATTCTGAACGATGAGCCCCTTTGTGAAAGGGATATTCTTCATTCCTTCCTGCCCCACAGGAAGACGATCTGAGACAGCAGCTCCTAGTCCAATAATTCACACTGTAGCAACATAAATTGTGATGCGTGACATTGAACTTTACACTACAATATCCCACCAATATCAATAACAGAGAAGAAATGAAGAAATCTTCCAAATCCATAAGAATTTAAAGAATGAGACAGATTATTCCATTTTCTGTACTAAAGGGCACCAAATAATTTTAAATTACCCACCCACGCCCAGTTTTCAGAAGTGGCATATCTAATCAAGTTGAGTCCATTTATATGGCCAAAAGAAATGTGCATGTGTGTTTTCTTAAATAAATCTTTATTCTTGATAGTGTTCATATGTTTTAAAAATACAAATGCAACGTTTTTGGGAGCACTTAATTATTAGCATTGTAGTAACAATTATTGCACTGCCAATTATTACCTACATAGATTGCATGTACCCTCAGGTTTGGTCTATTAAACATCTGGAGCAGCACTAGCTTAAAATATTATGTACCCTGATTACTCATTTGACATTCTGTCTTCATTATATTTCTTAAACTTTCATCTTTTTAATGAGGAAGAAATCGCTAATTCATATTTAATTTTCTGCATATTGAGGATTTTTTCTATGTTAAAGATAGAAAATTGCAAATTAAGGTATGGTTGGATGATGGGCTGCCTAAAGCCCATTTGTCTTTAATGGGTTTGACCTTAGGAAAAACAAAAACAGAAACAAAAAACCTCCTGGTCCATTAATTGCAAATTGTTGATGCCAGAAGCAGCTTAACTTTACCAAGTTCTTTTTCAAAAGAGAAGCTGTGAAGAAACACTGCTTATCAAAGCCATCAAACGGTGTTCTCAGATCAAAATGGATTGACAATAAGGTGAACAGAGTTCAAATCCACTGACCTTTCTTTCTTTCATTTGTTTTTATACTTACTTGCCGTCTCAGACTCTTCCAAGTTGCTACGTCTGCCTTACTCATATGTATCTCTTCAGAGGCTCAGGCCACGTTTCTCTGTGGCCCCTGTGGTAGTCACCTAATCTGGTGACAATATAAGGATTAAGAGTGTAGGGGTGGAGTCTAGGCTGTCAATTTGGAGATAGCCAATGAGACTTCTGTGTGGGCATGGCCTTCTCCTGAGAATTCTGGGAAATCTGGCACTTCCTCTTTGGAGGAGGAAGACACCTCGCTCTCTGCCACTCCCTGGGAGACATTGCAGAAATCAAGCCACATGGATGCAACCAGACCTCGGAAGCCAGGGAGAAGTCCCAGAGAACCCCTGCCAATGCTGAGACGCTTACAAAGCCACGTGACCCATTGACTTTCTACCCACTGGCTTGTGATTGTCCTGCATTGGGCTTCATTGCATGTGTTTCATGCATCTGAAGAAGACTTAATTGATTGGTATTAGACATATGGGCTAATATCAGACTTATGGACTTGATCTGGACTGGGCTAGGATGTTTTCTCAATGTTCAATTGCTCTCGTATATAAATCTCTTTCTTATACACATATACATATTTGTGAATTTATTTCTCTAGTCCATCCGGACTAACACACCCCTGCAGCGCTTTGGTTATATGTGTTTGTTGTGTGTCTGTGGGTAAATTGAGCTTAGCGTATTGTGATCCAGACATGAGATATGGACATGTGTTTACTTCTCACTGGTTCACCTATTCATATAAAGCAGAAGCATATACCCAATAAAGACCGCATCAGACCCTAAATGAAGGCCAAAGAAACTGTTTCACCTAGCATCCTTCGTGCACACCTGAAATCATAGCAACTTATTTCACCTCTCTGCAGAATGACCTTGTACATGAAACCATCGACGGAACCGTCTTCAGGTTCTGCAGAGTAATTTGGAAGATGAATTAATTCATTTATATCAAACCAAGCCTGCCACATAACCCTGACTTTTCACTACACATTTGACTCTGTGCACATGGAACTTCCAGAGCATTCTTCAGGAAAGTAGTTCGCATCTTTATTCTCTAGCAGTGCCGTTGTTATTTTATATTGTTGCCATTGTTGTTTTTGAGATTTACATTTAAAACTAGTGACAATTCAAACTTCACTTGCATTGGCCTAAGATAAAGCAACCAGGAGACAGAATTATTCTCCTTTGATAAAAATCTAATGATTACTGCTATTTTATTCATACAATCTTTTCACCGTTTTAGTGAGTTCACATGATGGTTTAATTTACCTGAAGCCTCTTCCTACCTAAAGAATGTGTTTTCATAATTCAATAATTTTCAAAAGATTAGAAAATGGCCATTGAGTTCAAAATGATTTCAAATATTTGTGGGAAAATTCCATTCTCTGTTTAACTCATTTACCACAATCTTTGTGGAGTTCCTTGTCTTAGACCAAACACACTGGACAAGCTCTCGTGGTGCAATGGTTAATGAACTCAATTGGAAACTACAAATGGGTGACTCAAGCACACTAGCGAGCTCTGTGGGAGAAAGATATAGAAACCTGTCCCTTTAAAGATGCATAGGCTAGGAACTCGATGGAGACAATTACACTTTGTCCTATTTAACTATGAGTTTACAGCAGGCACACACAACACACTTAAGAAAAAACATACTTAACCACGTCCTTCAATATATGTATATTTTAAAGTCATCTTCATTTGTACTCTTAATTAATATTCTTTATATGTTACAAAGTTCTCTCAAATCTGCTCATGAGTGCCTAAAGAGCATATCATGGGTTATTAATAAGTCTTTCTCCAATCCTCATGTCACATTCGTCTTCATATAATCCAGATTCTCAGATGATGCGCTCAGCATACAGACTGAACAAGTAGGGAGAGTATACAACCCTAACACACACACACACACACACACACACACACACACACACACACATATTTCCTGATTTTAAACCACGTAGTATGCCCTTGTTCTGTTTTCAGAGGTGCCTCTTGATCCATGTACACGATCCAGCAGAATATTACATTTGCTACCATAATCAGTTGCCAAATTTTCCTTTTCTATAGGAGCCCTTTGACATCATCACCTCTTCATCCTGCCCCACCTCTGCGTCCCCCTTGCCCCCCAAACCCTTATTCTACTTGCTCACTCTGTAGGTTCATCAGTCCTGGTTTTCATACATCAAAAAATGAAAAACCATATACCATAATTCAAGAGTGTGACCCCCAGTGACTAATACTCCTGGGATACCCCTTAATTTGTATAATGATAAATCAACCAAAACAGTACGACCAAAATACATGAGATTTTGGATACCAGATCAGGGCTAGCACATATCATAGGGGGAGTGTGCTGACAAGGTTTAACTGTTCGAGTCAGGCTTGTGCCTTTGACCTTCTATATTCTGCTCACTGATGCAATCTCCTTAGTGACCAGTTTCCTCCTGTCCCTCAATTGTGGATAGAAGGAATTGACTGGAGATTTATTTTCACCAATGAATCTTGTCTACAAACCAACAGCTCTTCAAAATCGGCGTAGCTGTCTTCTGCTTCCTCAGACACCTTAGTGTCTGACTTAAGTTTTCAATTTCTCGGTGCATCTGAGGCAGAGTTCAATTCACCCAGTGGAATTCCCATGTGGGATCTCATTGGTGCTGTCTCTGTGTCCTTGAAGATCGAGGATGCAGTGTCCCAATAAACCACTACACCCAGCCCGCATCCCCAGGAGCAACATAAGCTTGGGTCAATGTGGTCCATCGGGAGCATGCCCACCCCCCTTGTGTCCCCCAAAGCATTTTCAGTTATTCTTCCTCAGACCTGCAAGTCAGTATCCCTCTTGTCCTATATGCCCTTGTGTTCCCCCAGACATGTTTGCTGTTTCCCATCTCCTGTGTTGTTCTTCCCATCTGTATTCTTCCTCCCTCTGATAGGGCTGGCTACTTCTCCAGGGGGACCGCATCAATGATTTACTTGTCAGCCTCACTTTATACACCCCCTCTTTCCCCGCCCTTGACCCTTTGATCCCCACTGATGTGGGGCACCCTCCGGCTACTGTGCTTCTACATACTTACCTGCCCCAAAATACTTACCCAGAGCAGATGGTGCATCATTCCTTGGCACCGGTCTGACTACAATTTCTCACAAGTCACAGGTTTCTCCAGCTGCATGTGCCCATGTCTGAACTTCGGCTAATTCTCGTCCATACTCAGTAACCAGCACTTCAATCTATGCATCTGCTCAAATCAGACCCAGAAGAATTTACCCCTCATTTTCACTAGGTCCCTTTCTCCCAAGTAACCGCTTACCAGGAATTCTATTTGACAAACATCTCTTGCATTTATTCACACCTCTTCATCTCTGATTCCCATTCTAGTCTCAATTGTGATTATTACATGGACTGTTTTTTTTAAAAAAAGATTTAAACTGATAAAGCAATATTCTCAATGGCAAATACTCAACTGCATATATTTTCTCATTGTTCAATATGTTTTCTATATAATTTCTATAAGAAAATTTTAGTCAGATAACTTTATCTAATCCACCTTGTCTCCTGCAGCTTTGATTACCAGAGGCAAGAGTGGAAATATTAATGAGGAGAGTATTTCTCAAAATCCAAACACCAAGTCTATGAATTGTTTTCACAAATTAAAACCAAAACAAACCTACTGCCATTAGCTTATTCCAACTCATAATCCACAACCATTGAGTCCCTTCCAATACATAGCGATTCTGATGCAGCGCCAACCTAGAAGATGGAGTAAACCCGATCCATGGTGTTTCTGAGACTAAATATTTATGTGAGCAGAAAGCATCATCCTTTTTCCATGGAGTCATAGGCACGTTTGAGATGCTGATCTTTCGGTTAGCAGTCAAACACTTAACCCACTGTGCCACTAAGACTCCTCTCATTGGCATATGAACCATTTTTCACTCATTTCCATGACTATGAAGGTAAACTCTCCTCTGATCGATGACTCAGCCCTCATTTCCCACCTATGATCTGATTTTTTTCTCTTCATTTCAGGAAGGATACTTGAAGTGCACTGTGTGAAGCATTGGGCTCGAACAGAAAGCACTTCAAACCCACCAGCTACTCCAGGGAGGAAGATGAAATTGTCAACTCTTACAAAGACGAAGAGGCTCCGGAGCTCTATGGAGCAGCTCTATGTTGTCCTGTGGGATGGCAGAGAGTCCAAACTGACTGAACTGCGTGGGTTGCTTTTTCTTCTTAGTTTCAGGCAACATTATTTATATGTCTCCTCTCAGTGTATATAGTCATTGTCTCCAATTCTACTTACCTTTCCATCAATTGTTCATGATGACTGTCTTTTCCATCATGCAAAGGATTGCCTCGCACTGTTTCTCATTACTACCCCAATTCCAAATTTCATGAAATGGCATTAAAATCCACTGTCCTTTTTCTCTCTTCAATCTGACCTCATCATTCCACTGAACTTTTATCATTCTTCTGAAATAGCTTTTGCCAAACTGGTAATTTTAAAATCAGAGGAGAGTTCTCAATGACTTCAGTTTTCTAAGCGACGCCGTGCATCCCAGTTTTCTCCCCCACTCCCCAGGTCTTCTTAGGCGGTCTATTGTGTGCACTCCTCTCCTTGCTGCCAAGTTCAACTCCCCTCCTCTTTCAAGAGTAGACACTTTTGTAATCCACCCTGTCTCCTGCAGCTTTGATTACCAGTGATAGTCGATGATCCACGTCACAGCTTTCCATTCTAGATCTTTATCCAGAGAATTAAAATCCATCAGTCTCCTCCATTAATAGGAGCTGACATTCAAAGATCTCCCATCAATTCAAATTCGAATGGCCCTAAATAAAAATCACTCTCTTCTCCACAAAGCATGTTTTCTCTTCACTCCAAAGTGTCCTCACCGGTGCAGTCACCTACCAAGAAGCCCAAGCAAAGCCGTTAGGGGTCACATTTACTTCCCTCATCTTCCTTGTGGAGCACACCGAATCAATTTCCTGCCAATAATACTACTTAAATACCTTTTGGGGTTTTCCCCATGCCCTCTGTCATTATAATAGTCCCCACTATTAGCTCTTGCCAGTACTGCTGAAACCATTCCAATTTGTGCGCTCTGATCCCAGTGCTGTATGTTATTAACAAAATCCTCATACTGTACTGGAAGAAATTTGGGGACCAGGAGTATGCATATTTGGTGGGAAATCAGTTGAGCTTATTTAGGGGATCCTAAGTGTCTATGCTATGAGAGATGATCTAGACAAACTGAGGAGCGCAAAATGAGTAGCACACAGTCTTGGATCTCAATACTCTGCACCCCCTGCTCAAATATTATTACAATCGTGTTATGAAATGCTGCAGAGACTTGGAGGACAAGAAAACATTTTCTTTCTACTTGAGCGCTTGGTATCAGCTCATTTCCCCTCCCCCATCCTCCCTCTCTCATGAATTCTTGATAATTTATCATTTTTTCATGTCTTACATCAACCGCTGTCTCACTTCACCCACTTTTCTGTTGTCTGTCCCCCTGGAAGGGGCTATGTGTAGATCATTGTGATCGCTCCCCTTTTTCACCCCCTATTTTCCCCTTACCCTCGTAGTATCGCTACTCTCATTATTCGTCCTGAGGGGTTTATCAGTCCTGGATTCCCTGTGTTGTGAGCTCTTATCTGTACCAGTGTACATCCTCTGGTCTAGCCGGATTTTTAAGGTAGAATTGGGGTCATGGTAACGGGGGAGAGGGGGAGGAAGCATTAAAGAACCAGATCAAATGTATGGAGAAAATAATTTTTAATACATTTTAATGATTCAATATATGTCAGCATATTTTGATAGTTTTATTTGGAAAATCACTTGGTGTACTATATTTTATCCAGGGGTACATGATTTTTATCAGATGATGGCCACATGTACAAATGTGCTTGACACAGTGGATATATGTATGGTTTGTGATAAGAGCTGTAAGAGCCCCCAACAAAATGATTTTTCTTAAAAGGCAAATATTGGCATTCTAAGAAGTAAGGCTCATTATACCTGAATAGGTCATGTGATCTGAAATTTGAGATCACATTGATAAAGTTATTATTACACAAAGCCTCAATCAATGCTAACTATATAATTTGATTAAAGATTATATCAACCTAAATGTTGTACATTATAATACTTTTGAGTTATAGCCAATTAATATGGCCCTTGTAGCAAAACCCCTTTGTTATGTATTAAAATGATATGGGGCCCTGTGCCTGTGGCTGTGATCCCAGTTGGGAGGGAGTCCTCTGGTACAGGATTAAGGAGGGGCTACATCCTGGCCTTTGTAGAAGCCAAGGACTCATTCTCACCTTTTATTCCCTTGGAGACATTTTTCAAACTACTTTAGTGAAGTGTTGGATTTAAGACCAAACCCCACGAAAAATTTCACTGCCATCGAGTCAATTCCAATTCACAACAACCCTAAAGGACAGGGTAGACTTGGCCCCTGTGAGTCTCTGGAACTGGAACTATTTATGGGAGCAAAAAGCCTCTTTCTCCCTCAGAGCAGCTGGTGGTTTCAAACAGCTGACCTTGCAGTGAGCCGCCCAACGCATAAACACTATCACTAGGGTACCTCTGGGTTGAATGCTCCGTCCTTCACTTCTGTGAGGGATGTTATTGTGCTGTTAGATACCATCTAGTCCATTCTGATTTATAGCAACCTGAAGTATAACAAAAGGAGACGTTGCTTGGTGCTGCACGACGCTCACCATTGCTGTCGTGTTTGAGCCCATCACCGCAGCCACCATGTCAGTCCGCCATGTCAAGGCCTGTCCTCTTTACCAAACACGATGTCCATTTCCAGGGCCTGGTCTTGGCTAACAAGTCCACAGTATGTGAGACCAAGTCTCATGATTGGACAAAAACAGAAACTAGCCGACATTCATCTGTTTCAAGAAGTAGCAGATGATAAAATCCAATGGTACTGAAGGAAGAAGTCAAAGCTGCACAGGAGAAATTGGTTAAATACAAGGCTCCAGGAATTGGCAGAATACCAACTGAAATGTTTCAGCCAGCTGATGAAGCAATTGCTTGTCTATATCAGGAAATTTGGAAGGCAGCTACTTGGTTGATTGACTGGAAGAAATCCCCATGTGAACCTATTCCAAATAAGGTGACCCAACAGAATGAAAAACATTATAACAATATCATAGTTATAATATAATACAATATAATAATTATAACAATATCATCTAGCATGCAAGTAAAATTTTGCTGAAGATCAGTCAACTGTGCCCTTGCTCCTTGCAGGTATGTTCAGCTCAAAGACAAACCACACCTTGGTCAAAGCCATTCTTCTGGATAGATGAGCCATCTGAGACAGAGAAAAATTACAGGACCATTTGGAAAAGGCCACTTCAGAAACTAAGTGAACGAGGGACTATAGCTTGGAGATCCAGAACAACAGTGCTTTGATGATGGGGTACCTTCTCTTCAACCGTCCTGAGACTCTGAAACCAGGAGGTAATGACAAGCAGAAACCACGAAGGTGTAAAGCAAAGGGCCATGTGGTTTAGAGACTGTGTATGATAGAGACTTGACTGCCAACTGGGGAGAGGTGTTGCTGTGGACCAGCGACTGTATCTTTTCTGCTTAGTGACCCTGACTGGTGGTCACCTACTAACTTCCCTAAATAAACAATCTAACTCAATGCTATTAAGTCAATTTTGACTCATAGCAATTCTAGAGGAGGAGGATAGAACCCGTGACTGCAAGTTTCTGGGGCCACAATGCTTGTTTTTAATTGTTTCATTAGGGGCTCATACAACTCTTATCACAACCCATACAGACATCAATTGTGTAAAGCACATTTGTACATTCATTGCCCTCAGCATTCTCAAAATATTTCCTCTCCACTTAAGCTCCTGGCATCAGCTCCTCATGTTTCCCCTCCCTCCCTGCTACGCCTCCCTCTTCATGAGAGTAGTAAGTCTCACCTTTCTCCCTCAGAGCAGCTAGGACTCCTACCTTCCCTAATAAACCCTTTGGATGTGAATATTGCCCGTGACTTCTATGTGGCCGTTGCAATAAATTATTGAGCCCTGCAGAGGAGAGTGCCGTGGAAGGGATCATCGGTGCCCGTGTAAAGAAAGATGAAGTGCGGAGGCATGTCTAATCCATTGTTTACTGACAAGAGTGGAGTTGGATGTTTCTTCTCCTTCTGACAGCAAGAGGGGATCAGACAGGTCCACCCCTTGATGTTTATTGCACCGATCGTTCAAAATAAGGAATCCCGTTGGGTTACATGTTGGGGAGGCAACCACAAGATCAGCTAAGCAGAAACGCACTAGCCACTTGGTGGAGAAGGCGAGGCTTTCTGCTCCGCTTTAGATGTGTAGCCCGGGGAACCCAATAGGGCCATTCTCTGTGCTGTGGGGTTGGTAGATGAGAAATGACTCAAGAACAGTGAGTTTAGTTCGATCTGGATGAGTTCACAATATTAAATCCAGAACTTATTGTGAGCATGTAAGTTCACTTTAAAAAAATTGTCTAACTGTGAATCTAAATTGAACAGCTTCTGGCACCTAACCACTCATACATCACTACAGAACTTTTTTTTATTATTTATGTGTTACTTGGGGGGGGGCACACAATATGAAAAGTGCAACACATTTAAAATGGGTCAAAGGAGAGATCATGTGATGAGAAGGTATTATGTTTTAACATCACTGGGACTGTCTTAACCGGATTTCTGTTTGATACAAGGCTGTTCACATCGCTGGACTATGGTCAGAGGCTTCATCCTTGTGGGGACACTGCAAATAGATTTGGGGATTCTGCTAGCCCTGGTGGCATAGTGATTACACGCTGGACTCCCATCTGCAGAGTCGGCAGTTCTAGACGACCAGCTGCTCCGCAAGAGAAAGACTGGGCTTTCTACTCCAGGCATAGTTACAGCCTCGGAGACCCACAGAGGGGTCACCAGGAGCCAGCATTGATTCGATGGCAATGAGGGTTTGGTTTTCTTAAGAGTTTTCTATCATCCATTATCTTCTCCAAACTGGGTGTTCAAAATTTAAGCTATGATACAATTCCCTGTTTTGATTTGGATTTTATTATTTGCAATCTTTGGGTTGTACTGGTTAGTGTGCTTCTTCCATGTGGACTTAGTTGCTGCTTCAACTAGATGGCTGCTTGTTTTGAGATGAGCCGTCAAGACCCTAAGAATGATTCTTTCTGATAACTGAGCACCCTTTGATTTCTTCACCAACTTGGCTATAGCGCCCACATCTTCAGTGATCTCTCCATGAGGGTGAGTATTGAGTAGGGCCATGTCTGTAGGAATTAATTGTTCTTAAATTAGGGCGAGGATTCATTGGGAGCTCAAAGGCCAGTCATGTATCTATGTTTTATATCTACTCGTGATTCATTTGAGAGGCAGGCTATCATTTTATGGATTTACAATATAACTCATCCCCATGAGGGCATAAGGTAATTCAACTGATAGTATCAGTAGTTAAACCAATGGTTTAGAATTGAGAACAGGAAATTATTTATGTATAGCCCAGCTTTTTAGGTTACAACCTGTGACTTGGCTCAAACAGGAATATACACACAGGAGAGCTTAAGGAAGCTTACACAATGGGACACTATTTGCACAAGCAGTGAAGTTATAGAATTTCTTCTGAAATATGATGATAAGCATGTTTGCAATTATTATTGTGTTGTTTTTCAATATATTCTACACTCTACTGATCAAAATTGGTTATCTTAGAGTATAAGTATATTGTGGACAAGGACCAAGTCCACCTTTTTATGTATTCTGATGCTCCAAGGAGAGCGCCGAGCGGACACTTTGCTGGGTTTTAATAATCATCATCGACCTCAGACACTGCTGACATTTAGGATGACAGACCCCTGTGTTGTAGGTGTTGCTCAGGGAATTGTAGACATGTTGCAGCAACCAGAGTCTCCTCTCACTAAATGCCCGTGACATCTCCTTCCTAGGAGTAACAAGCTAAGCTGTCTTTTTTATCTTGCCTAAGTGTCTCCTGGGAGGCAAGGTAATTTCCTGTTGAGAACAACTGATCTAAATGCATGTAAGCACAGGAGCTTATCAGAGATGCAATCACTGATAGGCAGAGTCCCCTATCGCATGCAAGCTTCAATATTCCATATCAGCTCATGTACTATGCCAGTGAACGAGCTCTGTTGGTGCTATGCAAAGTGCTCAGCTGATAACTGGAAGGTCTACAGGTGAAAACTGCCAGCGACTCTACAGGAGAAAAGACCAGGCAACATGCTCCTGTCAATATTACCACATATGGAACAAATCGGTGCTATCTTATAGAGTCCCTAACCCCTATGAGTTGGAATCCACTCAATGGGCCACAGCAACACAATGCCACTGAGATCAGAAAGAGGCAGATGCAGGACATAACAGATTCTAACATGTTAGCACATCTTGGTATGCCAATGGAAAAATTACCCATTGGATACAAAATGATTATTATATATGAAAAGACTGATGTTATTCATTAGTCAAGGAGGCTACTCTTAAAAAAAGACCTTGACCTTGTATATGAAAATTGGCAACAGAGTATATACTTATGTAATTTCACTTAATATAAAATGTTTAAGGTATATGTACATTTTCATAGGACAATATTTTAAACAATTTCTTTTGACTACTGGTTTTAATCACATTGGATAGGAGGGTTTCTACCTTACCCTCTTTACCATGAAGATTAAATAAGATACAGTTTTTATAAAACTATAAGAATAAAATTTTTTTAAATACAAATTAATAAGCAGACCTCAAAGCTAAACTCAATTTTAGGAAAATGTTTCTCTAAAGCACTTTCCTAAATACAAAGTAAACTCTCACAGGAAGTTCTGGTTTCTGCAATAATACTTAAACTCAAGCACACACATGAAGACTATTTAATAAGGATATTATTGAAAAGATTTAAGTTTTCTCTGAGTACTTACTTGAACTTGAATACTGATGGTCATTTTAAGCATTAGAAACCGAAATGTCTTTAAACATGTAACTTGTTTTTTTTCTTTTTGGTTCATTTTAGATGATCATCCAAAAGGTGAATATATTGGAGAAATAAAGAAAACAACTGCATTATATAGCTATATTTAACCGCACGTTTGTAACTCAACACAAAAACACAGCTAGTCTTCTTATCATCTTAAGATTAAGATACATATCAAGCCCCTGCCTGATCCTATTTTGCTTCCACAGATAATGTGGAGGTTGACCGCCCATTGTTGACTGTGCTGCTCTAACACCACAGGTCCTGTCTTTCCTAAATAGCTTTAAAGTTTCTCACCTAGCAGAATTATTTGTACAGCTTGGGTTTATCTATAGGGTCACTGCTGAGAGTATGATTGGATAGAATTGAAATTTTTCATTAAAAAAAAAGCTGTTTTCATTCAGTTATGACATGTGAAGATACCCTTAAAGACAAATTCAAAACGATCCTCCAGCACTTATATCCATTTCTTTTTTTTTTCATTTAAATTCTAGTAATAATACCAACCACTAACATTAAGTTGACTTTGACTCATAGTGACTCTGGATGGGGTCCTGAGGTGGTGAATCTTTATAGGAGCAGACAGCCTCTTTTTTCTTCAGTGGAGCAGCTGATGGATTTGAACTGGTGACCTCATACTTTGTGGTTAGTCATCCAATGCTTCAGCAGTATTCAATTTAGCTGTGATCACAATGAATCAGGGTTCTAGCTTTGGTGGATTTTTGCTATGTGGTCTACTTCAAGAACCATGATGATTGCTTAGTAAAAATATAATCTTTGTTTCTGATTCAATCTGGTGCCAAACTATTTCTTGTAGAAGTTTCATAAAACATTTATTTATTAAGACAAGTATTTATTCAACTGGACTATTTCTAAGTCTTTAAAATCTTCGCTTTTATGTAAAAACCACCCTCACTCTTTGTATAATCCCAATCTTTAAATTCTAAATCAGGTTAATTCTCTACCAAGTAGAATATTAAAATCCTCTCACTCCAATATCAAACATTCAGGAACAAAAGTGCCCTACATATGGAATACCTACAAAAAAGTTCTGACACAAAGATGCCTCGTATATTATTTCAGATAATCCTGGTGCTCTGACAATTTTCATAGGTCTTTCATATCAAATCCTTTCACTTCATTTTACCGGATTTGCTTGTTTAATTCAGAACTATTACTGAATTTATTAAGTAAACTTAAAAATCAGGAAAGTTGTTTCTATGATCAGCATTTCGTTTCATTTCCATATAAGAACATTCCTAAGTTTAGAGTGAGCTCTAGAACATGATTTAGGTCAGTAAATCAATATACTATAGAAAAATGTTAAAAGACACTAGACCAGTGGTTCTCAACCTTCCTAATGCCACGATGCTTTAATACAGTTCCTCATGTGGTGGTGACCCCCCTGACCATACGGTTATTTTCGTTTCTACCTCATAACTTCAATTTTGCTGATGGGTGACCCCAGTGAATAAGGTGACCCCTGTGAAAGGGTCGTTCAACCCCCCAAAGGAGTCACAACCCACAGGTTGGGAACCGCCACACTAGACAATGCTTAGTACAAATAGGTTATATTAATTATATTGCATAATAGCAGACCCAGCATTCTGGAAATTATGCAAGGGTACCCTCTTTTTCCCAGTAAGACAGGAGGAAAGATTTGTATTCCTTCCCATTCTACAAGGCATATGTGCTATTTAGGGGCCTTTCATTGGATTCTAACTCAATTTGGTCCAATGTTGCAGAATAGAACTTTTTCCCAGGGATCTTTCTGGTTGTCATCCTTGTGAAAGCAGATTGTCATCTTTTACTCCATCGGAGTCACCGGATGGTGGGACCATCCAAACTAGCAGGCAGCAGGAAAGTGCATAACACTTGTCACGGAGTCAACGAGGACTCCTCTCCAGGACATGTCCGCCGGTTCCCAATGGATCAAGACCCACTCAGCGGACACCTGTAGAACCTAGTAAAACTACAGACAAAGTGAAATAGATTAAGCTATAATTCCTGTGGCGCGAAAGTGCCTCATGCAAACCCAAACACTCACCTACTCTTCTGTCTCAGAGTTACCCAAGACTACAGAGCTGAACTGCCCATCCAGTTTCCACGCCTGTAAACCTTTCTGTGAGCAGACTGTGCTCTCTCTCGCCCGCAGGTAGATTCAAACCTCTGCTCTTCTGGGGAGCAACCTAGGGCTTCCACCACTGTGCCACCAAAGTTCTTTGCCAGTTAGAGAGGTAAGAAAACATTGCTGTCAATTCAATGCCGACTCTTGAGGACCCCGAAGTGCACCAGAAGAAATGCCCTGTACCACACCAACCTCATAGTTGTTCTTATATCAGAGACCATCGCTGCTGTAAATCTGCTTTATAGCTTTGCATTTTCTAAAACAAGGACCCTGTACGGAGGTTCACCGTCAGCCTGAGTAGGCAGACAAGAGAGCCCTACTAGACAGATACATGAAATCTATCATCCTGTACTAGTCACATGATGCTACTTGGACCCAGTGATTTCATCCACTCTCGATAATTCGAGGGTCTCTCCTTGGATTTTCAGTCCGTCGCTGATCCTTATGGGTGCTCGCTGAGTGCTGGATAGACATGCTCTGTCCCTTAGAACACCACTCGTCCCAAGTCTCCATCCACCTCTGACTTCAACCACTGTGGGAACTCACAGATCCCTCATTTGCTGACTGCTTTCAACCTTAAATGACCCATGAGGGACTCTCAAAATTTTTATATTCAGAGCCTTGGGAACTCACTCAGCTTGCACATCAGGGGCAGCCAAGAGCGCTTGATCCAGTGAGGGATTCAGCTGGGTTGCACTGGTCCTGCAGAACAGAGACCCACTTTGTTAAAATGGCACATATAATCAGGTTCTCCATAAGGTGGGCGACAGGGCAGCCACCCGATGTCGAACTCACAAGTTTATATTGCTTCTCTTTTTAAATGTTTTTCTGCACAACAGCATATTCTAAGTGCCCATAGTAATGTTCATTCTACCCATTGGTATAAAAAGCTAGATGGAACTAGGCTTGTAATATTTGTTTATTCGTTTAATAAAATGCATTATACTTTTGATGAAATACTACCCTTTTATTCCCTTACATTTGTTACTTTGGTAAGCAAACATAAAATATAAAGAGGAAAAGTGAAAAATAACCCGAGGGCAATATTCATTTTGGCTTTGTGCTATGCCCCAAAGTCTCATGCAATGTTATGAGTGAATTGTGCAATTCCTGAAAGGGTTTAAAAAGTTAAAAATAACGTCAGAACAATTCCTGGACATTCAGCACAGTGAAAAGGGGGTTTTCAACGATGAACATACCATGTTCAGATAAGTTACCTGTTTTTAATAGATCAAACACAGTAACTATGATCTAATTGGCCTACTTCTAAAGGCTTCTACTCCCACAGTGAAAAGATATCTACAGATAAATCACACAGCCAATTATGCTTGGATAAAAGCACCGAATGTCACAAGGAAGGACACCAAACAAGAAGCAATATGGAAATATCTTGAAGAAGAATTTTTATTGTTTTGTCAGGTATTATTTAATAATTTTCATTAATATTTTAGAACCATTTCCTATAACATAATCTACTGTGGTTTACCTCTTTTAGTGTTCTTATTTATGTATTAACTTATGAAATAATAAACTACCTTTTGGTGTATCATTTTTTGGTTCATACTTAAAATAGTCAATAGGGCATCAAAGTGCTTGTGAAAGTATTTGAATCCCACCACTGTCTTGATCTCGGGATAATCACTATCTATGAAGGGTTGAGCCACTGAGTCAGAACTGACTCTATGGTGCCTAAGGACGTCAAGGGTCAACAGGAAAAGAACCCAGCCTCTCTCCCTTCTGAAAGCAGTTCTGAGATACATGTCATGAAGTTACTCACAGAATCTCCAGTGGTATTGAATGCTTGTTCCTCCCAGTGATAGGAAATTCAATAATGAACCATTTATTGGCTTTTTTCATTTTTTATCTCACTTTCCCAGGCCCTTGCTTTTAAAATCCTCCCGCAAACACACCACCTATATTACTCAAGTCTATGTCTCTGGTTCTCTCTTTGGGCAAACTCAAAGCAACAATACTATTTTGATCATTTCATCTCAATAAACTTTTTAAACCATTTTATATGGGGCTCATACAGCTCTTATCACCATTGTGCATACATCTCAATAAAGTTTTTACTGAACATTTTCTATGCCAAGAAATGAGTGAAGACCGAGATACGAAAATGGAATACCATATTCTACTGTGGTCGAAGGGTAGAAGCTTCTTAGTGTGCATATGAGGAAAGAGAAAAATGGACATTTTTCATATTTTCATAATAGAATGTTTACATTGTGATAAGAGCAAGACATCTAAGGTTGAGGGGACGTCTCAGAGAAAGAAACACCAAATTCTTGGAGGACGGTGGGCAGTAAGAGCAGGGAGTCTGTTATAGAATGCTTTCAGGAAAGGCAATGTTTAAGCAGATATTAGATGTATCAAGTACTACTGAATTGCAGCAAAGACGATATAGTATGTTGCATGAAAGATAAACAACAGAAAAGACAAGAGTAAAATGAACACAAATTAAGAGGCCAGAATATCTATTCTTTCGATGATAGCTATAAAGTACTTATTGCATGCCAAGTTTTGTGTCAAACCCTGGGACCATTTAAGTAAGGTGGCATTTGTATGAAATTTTGTCAAGACCTACCATGCTGTTCTGTAAATACTTCACTGAATTTCTAACATATAGTGGACATTTTGATATCAATTTATTTCCATGCGAAATGTGCCAAAAGCTCACATTTCAAAACCTATACCTTAGTCATGCAACACAGTTGTTCCTGGCTAGTATAAAGAAGGAACTACAAGGTTGGTGGTTTAAGGCCGTACTGAAGTGCCTCAGAAGTCCTGCTGATCTGCTTTCAAATGATCCCAGTCAAGGACAACCCTGTGAAGCACAGTTTTACCCTAATACCAATGGGTCCCCCATAAATAGGACTCAACTCGATGGTCACGGGTGTATGCGTTGCTATTAGGGAAGCTGATGTCTCCAGGCATTTGGAGGGCTGTGTAAGTAATATAGAGATGATGATGTGCCTGGGGAGCTTAAAAATGTTTGGTTTCTTGGAACTAGCATTTCTATAATGAACTAATGTTTCTTGGTCCCAAATTTCCCCCCAGCCTCCCAACGGTTACTGCTCTTGCCCCTGAAACAAGAGAGAGTGTTGAAGACAAGGCTGAACGGAGACTTTACCCACGAAAATCGCTCAGGAAATTTTGGTCTGCAAACTTGACCTGGAGTCATTCAGAACACAAGCTATGGGGCCTTTGTCTGGAAAAGTCTGTCAGTGTGATGGAATCAAACGTGGAAACAAAGGTGAAAGGGGGCACAACTGTTTCCCAACTTAATGAAATACATAGCCAACTATGTCTGTAGAGGCAGATTTATTCCCTGCTAAAACACGTATTTCCTGTCTCATAAACACAACATTTGTGCACCTTTTTAAACACCCAAGGAGAGAGTCAGGCAGTCGGGCAATATGGCATAATAAATATGAGTAACTCACAACAAGGCTCCTTTTCCTCTGTGGAAGGTCATGTTACTTATTCCAAATTTAGTGTCTACCTACCTCACCCCCACCACAGCACCCGGTCCCTATTTTTAAATGATGATCCTGGTTTCTTAACTCAGTAAACTGCCTTGCTTAAATATTCTTCTCATCTATTTTTTCTCCCTTCCCTGGGGAGCAAAGTATTTCCTGACATCTGTTTTGAATTTGTTTTTCTTTTAATTTCTGCGTATGCTTCTTTTTCCTATCATCCATATGGAATTGGAAATAGCATGTTGGTTGAAGGGTTCTTTACCAGTTCTAGAAATCATATTACCTGTCACCCCACAGGATTCCCAATGGCCATTTGTGCTCCCTCTCCACCAACACTTGGCCATTGCAATGCAGCACCTCAGGGTGAAGAGGACAGAAGCAAAGCAGTGCTCATCGGAGACTCCCACCAGGAGTTTTATAGCTGAGAAGAGCTGCTGCCAAAGTACCACGAGTGGCCTCATTGTCGAGTGTCACTGCTGCCTTCTGTGTGTCCTGAGACCTTTCCTTGAGACGAGACTGGGGACACACCTTACCACTTTGCCTGTGTTGGGTACCTGACAAGTATATCTTAGACGAAGAGCAGCCAGCGTGCGCCTTAGATGTAAGAATGACAAGACTTAATCTTATATCCTTTGGATGTATTCTCAGAAGACATCAGTCCCTAGAAAAATATATCATCCTTGATAAAGTAGATCTTCGAAAAAGAGGAAGGCCATCAAGGAGATGGAGTGACACAGTGGTGACAGCAATGGGCTCAAGCATGATAGCAATTGTGAAGATGGGTTAGGACTGGTCACTCTGTCGTTCTGCTGTGTGTAAGAATGTTATGAGTTGGAACTGCATCGACGGTACCTCACAACAGGGACATTCCGTAGATTGACATATTCTTCTGAATGTCCTAATTTCTGAAAATTCATGACTGACTAGGGCAATGATTTTGCCTCTTCCACAGGCAATAATGTTATTTGGAACATGTTGTACTACATCTGTTACAGATTTTCTTGGGAAATAAATGGAAATAAAAATTAAACTAATAAATTATTGATAACTTATCCATTTCTGAGATAATGAGCCATTGTGTGCCTCTACAATTTACCTCCAGTCTTTTTTCATATGCTTATGTATGCTCAAAATGAAACATGTGTGTGTGTATATAATTAGGTACATGTAATTTGTATGTGTAGGCATGTACATAATGTACCCTGGTGGTGCTGTGGATTAGACTATGAACAGCAAAGTCAATAATTCAAACCCACCAGCTGCTCCCAAGGAGAAAAATGAAGCTGTCAGGCACCTTAATGACTTAGTTTCAGAAACCCTGTACAAGTGGCTGTGAATTGCAACTGACTCAGTGACAATGGGGCTGGATTTTGAAACTGTATGTATGCATATACATGCGTAGTAGTATGGCCACATGCACATCATATATAAATAAGTATACATGTTTGTACATTCACATTACACCTGTGACATCACCAAAGATGTTGTTGACTTATTTCTAGGCTTCCTGTGATTCCAAATCTGGAACGCTAGTGCAGAACTGGCGAACAGAGAAAGTGGGCTCTTAAGCGATGTTTTTGTCACTTCGAAAGTGGGATTTCTCTTAATGTTCTCCCAAAAGGAAAGTTAAAATTACAATTGCATTTTACTTATTGCAGGACAGTAGGGCCCCTCTTTAGAATGCCATTCCACACATGCAGTGCCTTGACTTACATATACAACACGTACCGAAGTGTATCACCAAACAATGCTGAACCTGATGAGTGAGGTTCTAGCATATGTCAGTTTCCAAACACTGTGATTCAACACACATGCTTATGACGCTCAATGAAATGCTACATGAGTTAAGTTGTGCTGGACAGTAAAGTACTGAGTGAATAGGGGCTGTTGTATTCATAGTAATGGTGCAGAATCCTCAGGAAACCAAGCAAGAAAAGATAAAAGCAAAGTAAATACACAAAAACAACGTTGAGAGATACATCAAAAATAGGAAGGAGAATGGCCACTGTTTGTAGATAGAAAGAGAGAAAGAAACCTCACCAGCTCCCAGTCCAGAGGGCTCCTGGGCCAGAGGGTGGCTCTGACGATTCAGAGTGACCACAATGGGCCATTTCATTCCTCATGTCCACTGACCTCTTGCCATCCATATTCTGAGATGTTCACCAAAGAGTGGGAAAATATTTCATTCTCATTTCCAACAGGAAATCATTCTGGAAGTGATGGACAACTCTAAACAGTCCCCATTTTATAATTCACATTTACTTAAATGGGCATCTCTTTTTATAAAATGGAATATTCGCTCACACTGTCCCACAAGTTCAATTCTCACGATCTTCAGTGACCTTGGAAAGGCAAGGATGGGACTAAATGATCACGTTGGAAGATGGTGCTCTTTAACTGCAGATTATTCACTTCTAAAATGACTCACAGGAAGAATATCTTGGAATATTTCCTAAAGGTACTTAGTCTGTGTTTTTCAAAGACAGTTTGAAATGTGACTTTCTGATGAAACATAAAACATAAATAAGGCTTAAAAAACATCATGAGAAGCTTTCCCAAATTAAATGATTGCGTGATTCTTTTCCTAAAAATGGATACAGGTGTTAGGTTTCTTTACAAGTTACCTGAAAAATGACTTCCTGAAGCTGACCAAGTAAACTGCTCCATTACTATTCTGCATCGACTCTGAAGGATGCGGGGTGTCCCAGATGGGTGGGCAAGGGAGAAGGAACTGGGGAACAGCAGATCAAAGCATGTGAGCAAGAGCAGAAAATGCTTTCTCTCTGTCGCTTTGAAATCTCTTTTTAAAGGGGTCCCCTCCCCACTTACTTGGGGGCTTGGCACATGGTGTGCGCTACAGAAGGATAAGCAGTAATACAGCTGTTAAGTGTCTGGCACTCTTGCTCTCGGGCGTTCCCTGCCAGATGGCCAGCAGCAGCCTGGACTTGTACAATGAGCTGATTCCTCCCAGCTGTAATGCCAGAGAAAGTACAGAAATATTGTTGTCCACCAATTTTCCTTTTAAGCCCTCCTAGCTTAAGCTCGAGCCCAACAACAATAACAACTTCCCCAGACGACAACTTCTTATGGCACAGCACGCTCCGTCCAAATTATGCGTAATCGTGAATGGGAGGTTACATTTGGATAAGGTTAAGGGCCTGCGGAAGCAGGCGTTGTAGCAATCTGTGAGTAATGCATGAAAGGCAGAATCACGGTCCAACGCATGGGGAATATGTGAGTGGGTTGACCCCGCTGCCTGTGCGCCACCAGCACCCAACGTGAGCCCAAACAGTCTGGCAGCCAGAACAATCTCAGAGTGCTTACTTACTCCTAAGAGTTGATGTAGGGAGATCAACCTTACTCAGCTAGCTCATTTCTGACCAAAGACAGAATCAAATAGTATTTATGCTTTTTGTTAATAACAACAACAACAAAAAGAGAGCTCTGAATTGGAAGTGAGATCCAGAAAGGAACCTGTACATTTTCAGAGACTGAAAATATCCCAAGAGCAATGCCCATATGGAATGCTAATGATGTAGGAGCAAAAGAGATGATGCCACGCCGTTTCCCAATGAATCGATCGACCCGTCTCTCAGAAGGTGCAATGGTCACAGGACGCTATTATAAATGTGAAAGAGCTATTGCAAGGGTTTACATTTTCTTGATAAAGTTTGTGCTGCAGATGACTTCTCCCATGCCAGTGAAAAATCACTGATCATAGAACATTGGATCTTTGCACCTTCCTTATCTATTGTCTTTGTTAGCGGACAGCAAGTCAGCGCCGCCTCTTGACAATCCCACATGTAACCGAATCAAACGTTGCCTGCTCCCAGGCCGCCATCAACATTGGTAACCTAATCGGGTTCATTCTTGCTACTATTGTGTACTTTGAGTGTCTTCCAACGTAGGGGGTATATTTTCCAACTCTCTTAATAATTGTTTAATATTCTATTGTGGCTGATTTTCTGAAGCAGTTGGCCAGACCTTTCTTTCTAGTCTGTTTTCATCTGAAAGCTCAGCTGAACCAGTCGCCCGCGGATGACCGTGCTGGTATTTGAAATATTGGTAGGACACCTTCCATCATCAGAACAACATGCAAGGCTGCTCAGTGAAATTGTCACATGAGGGAGGAACAGCTCAAGCATGAGGACAAAAAGAAGCATTATAAATAAATGGAAAGGGATTTTTTGCAAGAGTATAGGGTCAGGACTGAGGCATTGACAAGGCATGTAGAAGAAATGACGCCTGACCTTCTGGTACAGGAATGTAAAGGAAGGAACGCAAAAGACAACGTGGCCAAGCAATTTCTTTGGAAAGACACAGAGCCCCAAATCCATCCTACGTCGATTCTTGGCAGTAATTGAGCGATGTTCCCCAAAGTATGTCAACATGGCAAGCCCACGCTCCTCAGTCATACAGTGTTACCTTCCACTTTGTGATCTAGTCTCATCACCCTACCTGCATGTGGTAGCTTCAAGGATGCCACTGTGAAAGCAGCACTAGAAAAGGAAAGCATAGGTTGGTGTTGGAAGAGCAGAGTTTTTCTATATCAGATTCTTACATTGAGGAAGGGGTTTGGGAATTAGATAACGACTCGAGGCTACAAGAGTTTTAAGGTGCCTAATCATAAAGCCTGGATTTCCTTGAAGAGATTATTGGTGGAATTAAGGTCAAACACAATTCTATTGGGGATTCTGAAGGCAGTGAGGAACAGTAGCAGTTAAACCAGGAGATTGTCACACGACAGCACAGGGGCTGGCTCTGAGGGAAAGTGCTGGGTACTTTCAGGCTGAGACTCCTTGGCAAAATGGATGGCCTCTAGGCAATTATCAGAAGAACTCCCAAGCTTTGTAGACCAAGAAACCAGAAAGTGCGAAGACAAGGCAAATGGGAAGCGTTGCTGTATCTCTGTGTGTGGGGCCCTGAATTCTGGACATTCTAAGGATTATTCTAGATTATCCAACTCAGTTCTGGAAGGCTGCCATTCATGAGTGCCATAGGAATGTGGTTCAATTCACTGCCCCAACCTGAGGGGAGGAAGCTGCCAGGCCCAAGGGTCATGTAAATGGGGCCTTCAAGGGCTGCTAGGGCAAGGCCACCATCTAGCTGAATCAGGTGAACAGAGTCATCCAAAGCGGAGGAATCAGAGTTGGTCCCACTGTGAGGAAGGCACACAAAAGTCCAAGATTCAAGACTCTCCACCCAGATCCAGAGAACATGGCCAACACCCAAAGTCTAGAGTGGTGGGCCATTGCCTGCATGGTCTCAGAGAAGAGATGATTGTTTTCTCAGGCTCTGAGAGCTAAATTCTGCTGAGCTTTAACTTGCTTTGTGTTCACTATTTCGACTTCCTTTCTAACTCCCTCCATGTTCAATGGAAAAGTCTCCCCTGTGCCTTTGCTATCATGGTACTTTGGGAGCAGAACATTATCATTCAGGATTCACAGATGAAAAGAAAATTGCCTAGAATAAAATCCATTTGAAGCTGATATAAGATTTTAATGATGGAGTTGCATACGTGGCAAGGGCAAAAGGTGGGATGTTTAGGATGGATTTTCATCCTCAAAAATGTGCATTTCAATTTGCTAGCATTATGTGAACATCCTTCATTTTCTGATCTGTAAATACCCTTTGTGTTTAAAATCCGAACTTGACATTAATGAGGTAGGATTTGTGTCAGATATGTTAATGAGGCAGGATACCATCTACAACAGCGGTTCTCAACCTGTGGGTCAAGCCCCCTTTACACAGGGGTCACCTAAGACCATTGGAAAACACATATTTCCAATGGTCTTAGGACCCTCTAGGCGGGTCCACCCACATGAAGAAATGCCCACAAACCAGTAGCCAGTGTGAAGACTGTTACCCATGCTACACCATGCATTCAGACAATATTTCACTGATTTGTAATTAGAAATAAATATTTCACAATATATAGTTACATATTGTTTTTGTGCTTCATCACTATGCTTTAATGATATTAAATTTGTAACAATGAAAACACATCCTGTATATCAGATATTTACATGATGATCCATAACAGTAGCAAAATTCCAGTTAGGAAGTAGCAACGAAAATAATGTTATGGTTGGGGGTCACCACAACATGAGGGTCGCGGCATTAGGAAAGTTGAGAACCACTAAGCTACAGAATTGTTATAACTTGAGTCCATCTCCTGTGAGCTATAAAAGAGATTAAACAAGCAGAGACCAGACGAGCTGGCATGAAAGAAGAGCCAAGAGCCAAGAATGAAGTGTGTCCTTGAGACCTCGTTTCCTGCCCTGGGACCCCCTGGAGCCAACAGACACAGAACTCTAAAGTATGTAATCCATAGAGACAGCACTCCAAATTTGACCTTCTTGCCTCCTAATCAGTGAGAAAATTCATTGTTGTGTGTAAAAGCCACCCCCTTATGGCATTTCTCTTATAGCAGTACCAGATAACTAAAGCAACTCCCTATAGTTGCTCAACAAGACATATACCATCTGGGCTCCCCAGATCCAGCTTGCATGGCAAAATTTAAAACCTTCCGGATGTATTGAATAGGTTCGGCTCAGGAAACACAAGGAGATTTGAAGGAAGACCTGCTTTTCTCTGAGCACACTCTTTCCTAACTGTTCATAACTGCTTGTGATTCATTAGCACATAATCTCTTGAGATTTGACAAGACCGTTTTTTTATCTTTGCCAAAGCTGCAACAAAAAGCCATCATAAAACTTAGATATGCTGCACATTTCTTGAGAAAAGGCAGTGCAGCCATTTGCACGTTATTATAGGACATAAAATAGAAAACAAGGAAAAAAAGGTTATAATTTGCGAACACCAGGTGCTAGTTGTTTAAAGGAAGAAAAACTAAATGAATGAAAGCTGATTTTCTTTTCAGTATCGCAATTATAAATATTTTAATTAAAGAGTTGAAGGAAAGATAAATAACTAACATTTTATAACTGTATTTTTCCCAAAGCATCAAGGTAAATTTAAAGAACAGGAATTCTCATTAAATGCACACTATTTCTACAATTCATCTAGGACCCTTGGATATAACATTTTCAAATACTCTCTTTATCTCCCCTGGCTGCCAATTTTATCACAAGTGGAAGTAGTGCTTTAGGAAATAACAGCACATTGGCTAATAAACACTGTCTGATTTAGTGATTTATTTTCTTCAGAAGTTATAGCTCTGTTCAAAATGATCTCCAGTGAAGTGTCACACATTAATTTAGAAATATTTCAACAGGAAAATGTATCTGTGGGCTTTGTAAAACTTCCATGTTACTGTAAAATGACCCTCTCATTTTCCCCTTCTTGGCAGCAATAACAGCAACAACATACCTCACAAATGCTACTAACTAGTCCATCAAAAACATATGGTAAGGATGTTTAATGCTCAGAGAACTGGAAAAGCAATATGGCAGGGAAGGGACGTGGATGGGAAGAAGGAAAAAAGTCTGTTTAAAGGAATCGCCTTTCTATTACTTACAAATCTTGGCTAACTAAATCATTTTAATGAAGTTGAAAGAACTTGACCATACATTGAAGGGACGTTTTTTGGTTCCTGATGGTTTTTGTTTTTAGAGTGGGAGGGAAGGCAGGTAAGTGGTTATGCCATTAAGCATTTCGGATGAAGTAGGCTTTCAGGAGTGAGGAACGGCTGGCCTGTGGGCCGCATATGGTCTTCAGAATCATCAATACCAACTAACACCACCTGCCTCACCAAAGAGACGCAGTTCTAGCCACCGCATTAGGGGCAGAGCGGGGGTGGGGGGGCCGTGAGTTCATTAAAAGTTTCTCCAGTATAGCCTGAGAATTATGGTACAAAGATCCAAATTGCCTTTTGCAGAGAAAGGTCTCACACCCCTAGTGATAAACAGGAGTAAATAAGGCAGAAGACTCAATAAAAACAAACTATGTCCATGATGTCACTGGGCGGAGACATTGATAAAGACATGGAAAGAGATATGCGAAGTATATTATTATTATAGAGATAAATAAATCATGAATTTCCAATGGACTATTAAAAGATTAAGTTTCTTGATGGTGTCAATATTCAACATTTATGACAATAATAAAAAAAGCTACTACCCAATTATTTTGCATGCTAACAACCTACACCTGGCGATGATGCATGTGGAGGTATGATGTGAGAGATGCTTGGCTCTGATGGTGAAGGCTATGTGTCAGGTTGGCTGGGTCATATTATTAGTGATTTGGCGTAAGGTTGTAATGATGCAGCCAAACCCCCCCTCCCCCACTTTATGGGCATCCTCCAGTTCTACTGCTGAAGTCAGTCTACTGCTGATTGTACTATTGAGGCCGCAAACCGCTGATTTTCACATCCTGACTGATCTTTGGAAGCTACACCAGGAAGCTAAGTGAGGAGTGGATGTAGTTGCTCCTCCAGCTGCCAAATGCATACAAGAAGCTGGAACGGATTGTATTGTTTGGGTTACATAACATGTAGGGATTATCCAAAAGGACCCCAGGTCACCGATGAATCTCCTGCCTTCACAGGCAAAATGTTCACGTTCCTTAAAACGTGTTTCAGCGGTTTCTCTTTCTTTATTGTCAGAATTGAATTTCATAGGGTATAAAATGTGTGAAATTGCTCATTATAGATTAGTAAGCAAACACAAGTAAACCAGCGCTTGCTGACTTGTTGACTAATCTTCCCGTGTTTATGCCAAAACCTAGTTATAATTCGCCATGGTTTTATTCAAGAAGAGTGGTCCAGGAGTAAACTTCTCTATGTAAAAGAGGCTGGGAATATACTAAGATCCAAATCATCTCCTGGGCAGCAGGGAACTATTAGATGTTGACAGTACCTGTTACCATGGCAAATCTGCCTCTTTTCCCAAATGCACTCTCCCTTACTGTGAAACACAAATTTTCAGTGCCGGTTAAAGCTCACTGCAAACATTCCAGCTTTCATGACAATTTTCTAGAACATCTTGAGAGTCGGTGTCAGGATTAAATGAGATTTTACATGATAGTTTATGCCACAACGCATAATACCCATCTATCAATTGAGATTAGCATATAGAAATAAATCTTTTGTGATTCAATTCACATCTCAACTTTATAATTACCTATCACTAAATTGTATCTTCATTGAAGATTCTAAACAAGTGCGATAGACTGATAGGAACAGGGATAACCTTTCAAACAAGAGATCTTATTTGGGTGCCGGTTATGTAGGAAAGCTGTCCCCGCCCCCCTTTCTTTGCTCAATGTGGCCAAGAAGATCAAATCTACTCACAGCTGAAACTACCGAGCTTCCACACGTCTCAGTACGGGGCTGCTAACCAAAGGTCAATACTCAAGCTCATGCACGGCTTTGGGCACATCTGCTACCAACGATCTCTTTTAAGTGTTAGAGAACAAAGATTCAAAACCCACAGGAGGACCAACTAACAGGCGAGTCCCTCAGAGAGAGGTGTTCTATGCCTTGAAACGATTCTGACCTTGTGCACAGCAAACCAAGCATTGCCCAATCCTGTACAATTCTCACATTCATTGCTATCCCTCAGCCAATGACGTCACCATCATGTCAACCCATCTCCTTGATGAACTTAGTCCTTTTCACTTGCCATCTTCTTTACCAGGAATGAGGTTCTTCTCTAAGGATTAGACCCTATTGATTACATATCTGAAGAACATGAGATTGTCCTTTCATGCATGGTTCGAATGAGCACTCTAGCTGTACTTCTTTGAAGACATGCTCATTCATTCTGGCTCCCTGTGGGATATTCAATATCCTTCGCCATCACCATGATTCAAATACTGGAGTTTCTCTTTAGTGTTCCTTATTCATTACCCTATTTTTATATGTGTGTGGAGGGAATAAAAATACCATGACTTTGGACAGGCGTAGCTTAGCCTCACAATGACACCTTTGCTGCTCTTTCACACGTCAATGAGATTTTTTTTTGTAGTGGATTTTCCCAAAACAACATGTTTGTTGATTTGTTGACTGCTGCTTCCATGAATACTCAGTGTTAGTGAAAGTAGAATGAAGTCCTTGACAACTTTAATCTATGTTCTGTTTACCATAATGCTGCTTATTGTTCCTGTTGTGAGAATTTTTGTTTTCTTTTTGTTGAGGTATAATCCATATATTGATCTTCATCGGGAAGTGTTTTGAGTCCTCTTTGCTTTCAAAAATCGGTGTATTGTGGGTTGTGAATGAGCCTTCCTCCCATCCTGATAGCACATGGTTCTCCATATTGTCCACCTTTAAGATGATTTGCTTAGCATACAGACTGAATAAATATTGGAAATCCCACTGGTAAATCCTACTGGAGTTGGGCTTTTCAATGGTGAGACCACTGTGGAAAAACAGTATGATACGTCCTCAAAAAAGTTGGAAATAGAACTACCATATTGCAGGGGCAGTGGATTATTTAATATGGCTCTTCTAGCCAAAGTATTTGACTCCCACCAAATGACCTTTCCCTGCGTGGGTCTGGTGAGAGGTGTGGGAAGATACTGATAGCATTTACCTGTGAATAGTTGTGAATAAGATTTCCTGGAATGCTATCCTGCTGTGTTTAAAATGAGCCCTCTGAGAAGCAGGAAGAGGGATCTCATTGTCAGCAAAAGCCATGCGTGGAGCACATCCTCTGGGCCCAAGATTCCTGTGCAGGGAACCCCCTCAATGGAGGAGACAGCTATAACATCAGAGGGGCAACAGCAAAACCAGGAACCAGAGCATGGAATAGAGTGCTGGACTTCCCAATTCACCAGGCAAATAATGGAGAGTGCTTTTTTGCAGGTGGCTGGCTTGTGGGGAAGGTGCTTCTGGGCACTTAACTGAGGAAATGGGGCTTGCTGACCCACAGAAATGGAACTGGGCGCCTCAAGTCTGAGGTTTACTAGAAATGGGGCTCCTCTGGGAATTTAATTCAAGGAGCTGGGTTTGCTGACCCATGGAGTGTAAATTGAGTGCCGTTAGGCTGAGGCTTATAGCAGAAAGAAATGTCCTTTGGCCATTTATTAGCAGATTTGAGAGAAGTTAGTAATATGTCCTGATAAACAACTCGACCTGGAGCATTTCTCACTGGTATTACACCTTGTTAGCTTCATTCATAAACCCTTTATTCATGAATTCTGTCATAGTTATTTGTATCCATTGCAATGGATATTAGAATCCAGACAGGTGAAATAGAATATTAGCATCTCAATTAATACTATACAAACATGACTCATAAGTCCCTCTATTTGGTATATATCCCAGAGAAAATAAGACCATAATACAAGTAGACAGATGCACAGCATTATTCACAATTAATTGCAAAATGATAGAAACAACCTGGGTGTCCATCAATGGGTGATTAAATAAATATACTCTGTTCATATATGCAATGAACTCTATACAACTTTACAGAATGGCAATGAACATGAGAAACACCTCATAACATAGATAAACCGAGAAACATCATGCTTCAAAAAATAAGTCAATCACTTAAGGACTAATGTTATAGGAGACTACTAGTATAAAATGTCAAGAGAAAACTTTCACACTAAAAAAATATTTTTGATGTTTACCAGCGGTGAGATGGTTACAAACCAAAACCAAGCCAATGGGTACTGCTGGGTAAGCATTGGGTTGCTAACCATGGGATTAATCCATCCGCTGCTCCCCTGGTAAAAAGATAAAGCTATCTGATCCTATCAAGAAATCCTATGTAGGGAGGGTAAACTTCTAACTGGAGGACAAATACATAGTACTTTGAGAAAAGAGGAAAGCAACATATAGTCAGAGGGCGGTCAGCCCCAAATCATGGAGGTAGGGGAGACCCTAGAGGTAGGGCAAGAGTTAGTCAAGTGAGGTAAAGACTGTTATTTACACAATCTGACAAAAATGGTGATCTAGGAGTAGATGCACGAGACACAGGCTGAGCAGGTATGAGAGGCATAGTGGGAATATCACTACCAATCGACATAGTTTTGACAGAATATTTTACATGTGCATTTATTCATACTGTAGAAATATGCCAGAAGATGTTTGAGCACACAGGGGGCACAATTATGAAAACTTCTTACAACCAAACCCCTTGAGTGCACGAGTCACTGGGATGGCAGCTCAAGACTACAGTCTTGAGTGTGACACAAAGTCAAATGGCATTACAAAGTCCACGAAGACAATGATCTACGTCTTACTTCAGTGGGGGTCAACTGAGGTCTCCAGAGCTGGGGAGTGGCCATTGAAGATACGCCTAATGGTCTCTCCTTCTCTGTAAGAAAGAAGAGTAAAGAAAATTGCAGACACGTGGCCACAATTAGCCCAGCAGACTAAGGGATCGCATGAACATCAGTTTCTAAGACCAGAACTAGATATTATCTGACTATGACTACCACCAACTCTTCTAAAGGGATTATATTCGAAGGCATTGACGAACCAAAGGAGCGGCTTACAGGGTCTCTGTGAGTTGGAATCAAATTGCAGCAGTGGGCTTAGTCTTGGTTGATTATAGGGAGAGGCAATGATGAAACAAAACTCAAAATCATCAAATAAAAAGCCCAGGCTTACAGGCCATATAATGACTGGAAGAATGCCTGAGACTTAGGCCTGTAATCACCCTTCAGGTCTTGAACTGAATTCATCCACAGTGGCTCAATTTTCAGCCAAACGGTAGTCAGGTCTGTAAGTGGAGCCATAACACTAAGGAAGTATGTAAATCCTAAAGTAACCAATGCTTTGAGATCAAAAGGGCAACCTTCACCCAAGGACAGATTTCATAAGGGTGGGTACAAAGGAAGTATGGAAATCAGACACATAGGGAGGACACAGGGCAAGAGATGCTACGTTGTGGGGATGACAGTGCATGATGTGAGACTAAATGCATAAGTTCCTATGACGTTCTTGTCAAAATACTTTCATCAATCAATGAAAGCATAACTTGGTTTTATGAGTATTTCTGTTCAAAGACAACTCTTTATATACCTAAGAAATCATAAGACTCACAATGGTATCTCATTAAAAGAGGAATATATTGGTTTGGAAATGCAAATTCTCATCAAAGAATCAAATTCTGAATGAACCAGTTCAAAGCCCCTTTAAAATGGCTGTTGTCATTTCTCCCCTCATTTCCTATCAATTTGCCCATCACTCCCTCCAGGTGCAAAATTTTAGTGGGCTTTGTCAATTTAGATGCTTTAATTTTACTTAAAATTAGTAAAGGCTTGGCTCACTCAAATAATTAAGTGTTCAGCTACTAATAAGAAGGTGGGTGGATTAAACACATCCAGAGAAGGCTTGGTACATGCTTCTGAAAGGTCACAGCCTTGACCACTGTGTGGAGGAGTTCCACTCAAGGAGTCACCAGGAGTCAGCGTCAACTCATGGCAATTAAGACGATCTTTAATATAATCTAGTACACATTTACTCAGCATAGACTTTGGACTCTTATTTTGCAACTGCTCTCTGTGGGTGATGTGCCGGGCTGCTGCTCGAAAGGTCAGTAGTTTGAATGCACCAGCCACTCCAAGGGAGCATTAGTTCCTCGAATCCTGTAAAGAGACACAGCCTTATAAACTGACAGAGGCAGTTCTATCCTGTCCTATAGGATCTCTAGGACTCTGAATGGACTACGTGAGTCCGAGTCTATGCTAGGTACTCTTTCTTGTCTAGAATGACAATAGTAAGGAAGACAGACTCCTGGGAGATGGATGGAAAAGAAGGTGGGAAAGGGAGACTCTGGATAAGGCAAGATATGATAAAATAACAATCTATAAATTATCAAGGGTTCATGAGGGAGAGATGAGCGGGGAGGGAAGGGGGAAAAAAAGAGGACCTGATGCAAAGGGCTTAAGTGGAGAGCAAATGCTTTGAAAATGATTAGGGCAAAGAATATACGGATGTGCTTTATACAATTGATGTATGTATATGTACGGATTGTGATAAGAGTTGTATGAGCCCCTAATAAAATGTAAAAAAAAAAAAAGAAAACAGACAATACCTTCCCTAGTAGAACATCATATTATTACAAACAATGAAAAACAAGATCATGATCAGATCTATAGCATCCTAAATCATCAGTCATGAGAAGGATTGAAACAGCATGTGAAATATCAGGGTGGGAGGTGAGGTGACATCAAACGTAGGATGCCGGAGAAATGAGAAAAGGGAGGGAGGAGGGACTAACACCTTGGATTTGGCATATAGAGCCTTGTACCTACCTAGAGAGCCCATTGCCTGGGGTGGTGGTTTTTAGGTGCTCTGGTGTCAGTTCCGACTGACAGTTTGACCCTATGTACAACAGAATGAAACACTGCTCAGTCCTGTGTCATGCTCACAAGTGTTGCTTTGTCACAGAATTGTACTGGGTTAGAAAATGGATGGTCACTGAGTCATTGCTGACTCAGAGCAACCCCCAGTGGGTTTCCAAGACTGTCACTGTTGACTAAAGTATGAAGCCCAGGCAACTGGGTTGGGAAGAATGTTTAAATACCAAGGAATCATTGGGAGTTGTGAATGTGGGAGCTATTTCCAGCTTGAGGGTCCACTGGGAATGTGAAGACACTCGTTAAATATGAGGGTCTAAGAGTAAAGCTTGAACTGCAGACGTAAAGTAGGAGAACATTCTAAAGGTCGTATTTCAGAGGCAATCTGGATGAAGTCAATTATGGAGTGGACAGCAGCAGCAGAGCTTAAATTCTGAGACCTAAAGTGGTTGGGGAGATAAAGAAACCTTCAGAAAAGACTAGGAATTAACAGAAAGTTGAATGGAAAACCAGAGGTGATGTCCTGGAATACCAGGGAAAAAAAGGAAGAGTTTAAGGCAGAGCACTTTCCCTAACCAATGCTATCAATGAATTAAATGACTGCAAGACCACTGTGCCTAGCACAACAGAGGTCAATGGTAATTTGAAAATAACCACTTAAGGGAGCCATGACAGAGGGTAACTTGGAGATATGACTTTCAGTGGGCAATGGTAGTTGAGGGGAAAAAAAAAAAAGCCCTACAGTGGCCTGAGTGGGAAAGAAAAGGGAAAAATTGGCAGCCCAGAGAGCATGAGTTTCCCTTCAAACCTTTCTTTATTGAGTGGCTGGGAGCTGAGATTTTCTTTACCAAAGAAATAAATGGGTTGTTTTCTTGCAAAACTGTTTGAAAGGTACAGGCCATTTGTTTGGCTGAGGTGTTATGGGAGCAGCTTGGCAAAGGGTTGTCTGGTTTCCTGCAATAGTCGTGGCAAGTTTCCTTCAGTGGGATGTTCCAAAGCCACACTCCAATTCACTTTCGATCTAAAGAGCCTAAGGCTTTTTAAAAAAATAAATTGTGGACTTGAGTATAATTACCCAGAAATCCTGGAAAGCCAGTATTTTTTTTTCAAGGGGTAATCTCCTAAAAGCTTTTTCTCTTATATGAGCAACAAAGCACATCATTTTTTACTACAGTTTCCATAGCCCTTCATGGAAAACATTTTTCAACCTGGGAGCAACCCAAATTGACACTCTGGGCCAGGGGGTGGGGGGTGGATACATCAGCTTTAAAAGATACCAAATAGCGGGGCGGGGGATCATAATGAAAACATAAATACCAGGCCCAATCATTTGAATAATTCCGACAGCCTCAATCATTTGTCTTTGTACCACAAGGAGCATAAAATAATTCCGAATCAGCGCCCACAAGAGGGGAAGTACAAGGAGAATATCACCTTTGACATGATAGGCAATTAAATGAATCACATTGAGTTAAAAATATTAATGAAGTCTCACTAATAATAGCCACCACTGACTTTATAATAACCCCTCTTGCACTTTTCAATGAACAGGAAGCACGTGGGTGAATGGCCGAGTGCTGCGATCCAGTTCTGACTATTAGAATGGCCCTTTTGCATGGGAAGGAAGATGAAAACTATATGATTCACTTAAAAACGCATAGAGCTGGGACCAGTTAACTTCTAAACCCCAAACTGTGTTATTAGGCATTAAACATCTATATAAAACAGCATCCTATACTCAATCATAATTTGAATTCCACATGGCCAACACCTTTGTAACTTGAATTGTCATCCATCAGCTCAACGTGATCAAGGAACACCAATTCAACTTTGAGTTCCTGAAGTCTAATATTTACCAAATGTGCAGCTTTGTTCCCCTGATATCCTCCTTACAGGCTAAACTATGGAGACTGCTGGCTTTTCCAAAGTCATGAAAATACAACTCCAGTTTCCATTCTTGCCATCATTCTCCTCATCCCACAAAGCTACTCCATATTCTAATATTATGTTACACAAAGTGAAATGTTTGTTAATTTAACACTGAAATTGGTGCTTTAATTTTATATCAATCATTATTAAAAGATGAAAGAACAAAATTAAGGGCAAAATTAATGGGAAATGACCAACTTAAAATTGCAACATTATAAACTCACAGATTATCTCTAATTTGATTTTTATAGAAATCATGAAAATCTTTCTACAACCATAGATCGCATAAACAAAAGGGGCCTTCAAAAAGTTCCTCAGAAATTTTAATGTCTTTTAATTCCATTTCTACAAATACTTTGACATCCCATTATAAATATATGTGTGTGACTTTTATGGCAATATTCACTTTATTTCAGTGGTGTGGACTGGAACCAGCAATGTCTCTGAGGTATATGTGTATAAATGTAAATAATTTCAGATATGTGAGTATCCTACTATATACATGCAGGCATATATATGACAAGGGAGAGTGGAACTGCCACCATAGGGTTTCCAAGCTGTGGTTCGTTACAGAAACTTAGACCTCCACATTTGTCTCCCACAGAGCAACTCACTCGTGAGCTGCTGAGTGACCAGCTTTCAGTTATCAGCCGAGCCTGCCCCTCAGTGTCACTAAAGCTCGTCTATAGGTAGAGGAATGCTTCGTTTTATTATGCTTTGTTTGACTGTGCTTAACCCATAATGTGTTCCTGACAAATTGAAGATTGGAGGCCATCCTGCACCAAGCAAATCTGGTGGGGCCACTCTCCCCACAGCCTGAGCTCCTTTCAAGTGTCTTTGTTACATTTTGGTTATTTTCACAATATTTCAAACTTTTCTCATAATGCTATAGTACACTTACTAAGCTACTGTATAATGTAATCATAACTTTCATATGCTCAGGTAAAGCAGAAAATTGAGTGACTCTTTATTGTCATACACTATTTTGATGGACTGGAATGGAATTAGCAGTATCTCCAAAGCATCTGTGTATACATGTAAGTAAATAATCATATATATATATATATATATACACTATATGTATATATATATACACACACACACATATACATACATGCACACCTATGCCTCACTGATCAACGATCTCATCTCCTGATGTTTGACATTGACAACAATAGTAAACAATCTACTTAAGTAACTTTAAAGCAGGCATTTTGAGTGAGAGAATGCTGCAAATCCTTGATCTCTGTCATCTCTCCAATCTTGGATATGAAGACTCACTCACTGCCATCCAGTCGATTCCAAAAAAATGAAAAGAAAACTTAGGCCATATGACAGGGTCTACCTACATCTGTACTCCATGGCCTTGACAAATCCCAGTGCACCTACAGGTTGGTGGCTGGACCTCACCCTCAATGAGAGCAAACATCTGAGAAGGAGGCTAGGGGGGTGCCCAACAGGATGAGCAGTCGTCACTTAACTGCAGACCTGTAGATCATCGCTTGCACGCTTGGGGACAATGGGGCTGGAGCACTGAGGACATGAAAAGTTGGTGGGCTTTTTTAGAAAGCCAAGATTCCACCTGGGTACATTGGGGTAGGGAGGGTCCCCACCTGGCTGCAAAGCTTTCCCCAATCCACTCTGCGTCTGATTTGCAATGGCGCAAGCTGACCCACTTGCCTTAACTGTAGAAGTCAAGATGTGAAGGCTAGCATGTTGCAGATGGTAGGCGCAGGGAGTGAAGCACCCCCATGGAGCCACCTCCAAAATGACTCCGGGAAGCTGAAGAGCACGTAGTCTGTACTGTTCTGCAGAACACCGAGCCTTTAGAACCTAACCAGGCTTACACAGGAGCATAGGTGCATATTTCTTGAAGTGGTGCTTTATTAAATTAAATAGAATATTCTTTGGGGAAAATAAATAGGCTGTGAAAAAACTTTGCATTGCAAAATATAAAATTTTCAATATGAAGCACAGTTTGACATGGACAATAATTATACTAAAATTATGTACTGCTTAACAGAAAGTAAATTTTAGCTAATGTGATAGTTTTAACTAGCGTGATAGTTAAGGGTGCACATCAGCTTGGCTGGGTGACGATACTCAGTGGCTCAGAAGGGATGATGTGGTCCTCTCTAAGGATGTAACTTGATATCATGTAATCACTTAAAAGGGTTAGTAGCCAATCGATTGAAAGGGAGTTTCCTCAAGGGTGCAGCTCTGGCAAAGGTCACATGTTTTTTGCTTGATCTGGTCCCTGCATCTGGTTTCTCCTCTGTCCTCCAGTCCTTTGAATGTGAGCCTGCAGCCTGCCACATTGACTGCCAATCCTGGGTCTGGCCAACAGCTTATGATTTGATCTAACTTGGATGAATTTGTCTCTGCAGTCAGCAACCTACCATTTTACCTGTTAATCTTGGGTTCCTCAGCCCTTAGAGCTTCATGATTTAGGAGAAGCCTCCAGCCTGACATCTGACCCACAGAGTTTAAACTCTGCAACTATGTGAGCCATTTCATTGAGATGGATCTCTATGCATATATGAGCATCTAAGCTTCACTGATTTTGCTTCTCTAATGAACCCAACTTGAGACCAAGAATAGTCTGTGTGTTATCAACTGGAATATCACAATCATACAATTACATAGCTATTGTTTTATCATTCCTTACTGGGAATGAAGGAAGTCTAAACCTTCCATGCAAGTAGAACTACCATCTTTAAAGCCTGAGACACAGCAATTTCCAAGCAGAACTGAAAACCAACAACTAACTAGAGTAAAAATTCTGAAAATGCTGTCCTGGGATAGGCAACATTAGTATGACCTAAACACTTGTTAGGTCTCAGCCACCACCCCTAATCCTGACTCTGATTCTGATCATTGATTCTGACTCATGATGAATTTATCCGAAATAAAAATGTGCAGCTATCAAGTTGATTCTGGCTTATATTGACCCTACAGAGCAGAATACAACTGCTCTGGAAGGTTTTAGAGATGGTAAGTCTTTGGAAGAGCAGCCTGCCACATTTTCCTTCTGAGGAGTGGCTAGTCAACTTTGTGGCTAACAGCCCAACATGTAACTCAATGTGTCACCAGACTAATGCCACTTCATAAGATGTCTAAGGTAGTACTCTTTAAAGAAGCTGACTGCCAATTCTTTCTCCCAAGGAGAAACTGTTGAGTTCAAACAGCTTCCCTGGCCCAATCTAAGGCCCAATCACTATACACAAGGGTGCCTGAATTTGAAATCCTAAATTATTAATTCACTAATCTGTATTCCCATCAAAGTCTAACACACACACACACACACACACAGACACACACATTCCAAACCTCAATGTTGATGCATATTCATGAATGAGCTCCACTGTCTAAAACAGGGATGAGGAACATCCAGCTTGTGGGTTATATCAAAACTCAGCTCACTGACATCACATCGATGCCAACTCATAGTGACCCTAAAAGAGGGTAGAAGTGACCCTGTGACTTTCTGAGATGGTAATTGTCTACAAGGAGTAAAAGCCCAATCTTTCTCTCTTAGAACAGCTGATGATTTCAAACTGGCAACTTTTCAGATTGCAGCACCACCAGGGCCAAGGCCTGTGAAATCTTCCATACGAGCTAACATCATAAGCCTCACCAAAGAGAAGTGGTTCCAGCTATCATATTTGGGGGCAAGTTACATAAATGTATGATCAAATATAGCAGGCTAAATTTTTTAATTGAGAATTGTATATGGCCTGAGAATAAGGTTATAAATATCTAAATGGTCTTTGTTCAAGAAAAGTTTTCCTGCTCCTGGTCCTTTAGATTGCTTTCCTTGTATTCACATCTAAACACCAACCTGAAATTGCTCGAGGACTGGTAAACTCAAAATAACTAGATTTTGATTTTTGATGATGTATTTAGTCTTTGCTCTTTAAAAACAAGTTTATTAGAAATGCAGAGAACTGAGTCTTTCTTCATAGACAATGAGGGGATGAGAAAGAGAGACTACACTGAGACAGAAGCCTTTGATGGTTTATTTTTTTAGCACTTCATCCAAGGGCTGACCTAAGATAGTTTCCCTAGCATCGGGCTTATTTATTGACTGCACCCTGAAGCCATTTAATCAAATCAGCAACAAGTGAGGTCAATTTTGCAGATAATGGGGCACCTTATCTAAACAATTCTTTGTAATGGTTTCTAAGTAATATAGGGGAATGAACAGCTTGAAGCTGCTGCATGGAATGCTAAGCATAATGCCTTTGTGTGTTACACCGATGTCTGGATCCAAGATGTAAGCAAAAAGACGTTATAACAAAGAACTTTCAAAAAATCAAATGTGGATTGCAGGCCTGCACACACACATATACATCATTTTCAGAGAGTTGGCTTGGATGCCACATTGTCTTCATTAGGCTAATATTAAACTAGATAGCCATACGAGCAGCAGCTATTTTGTGTATTAAAATGATGATAAATTAGCGTTAAACCAAATGTTAACAAAAAGCTATAATCTAATTAGAAATAATGATTTTTTAATCTTTGTTTTATCTAAATTTTGGCATGGTCTAGGTTTTGATCAAAGAAGCATAGATTTTCCTTTGTTTCCTGAATAAAGTAACAAATGTAAATTGGCTCTGATGCTATTAACCTTATTTAATCATTTTCTTTTTGTTTTATGTCCTACATTCTAGCTGTTGCAAAGTAACTACTGTTTATAGAGAGTGTAATGATCATTCTTCCCAATACAACATATGTATTCACTCAGAAAGGCCTGATTAAGAGTTTTATTAAATATTTATTATTTTAAAGAGAGATAACGCCCATGTATGATAAATAAATACAAAATGTTAAGTAGATATATCTTTATGTAGCATATATATGTATAATGAGTGTAAATACATGGATCTCACATCTGCCAGCATGTAGCAACATGATAGTCATCTGAAGAACGTTTCAGTGCCCTAATCTAAATGTGTACAGTGCCCATAGTGTGGCCATGCACAGACAGGGAGAAAAATCTAGAAAGGTTCCTGAAAACACACGAGCATAGTTATGTTAGAAAAAGTCCCAAAAGTGCTTACAATGGCAAGCATTCACAGACCTATAGCTGGAGGATTAGCAAATCACACACATAATTTTTTGTGTGTCATCAAAGGATGACAAACTATTATCCATCATGCTTTGAGTCAATAACTAATTTCCAATAAAAATTCTTAAAATAAAACTAAAAGAATATGACATTTATCCTTGTCAGAGGATTAAGTGTAGGAATTAAAAATGACCAGTCCTTTGGGGCACTGGATAAATTTCTCTAGGGCCAACATAGTTTGAACCGAAACTCTGCAAATCTCCTCTTCTCTGGCCTGGTGCCTTTAAGAATGTGAATAAACCATAACAGTTTGTTAGTGGGCATGATGAACAAGAGTGCTGCCATTGAAGTACCGAGGCCTAAAATAAGCTCACCGGGTGCTGACACATTTACATGAATCATGTTGGGATGAATTGTATTGTGAAATTTGAAAAGTTTAAAGACATCTTGTTACCATGCACAGGCCTATGACCTTAACTAAAAATAAATTAAAAACAAACCAAAAAAAAACCAACAATAAGTTTAGCTTAAAATAATGTGGGAAGTAATAAACTACATCTTTTCAAAAGTACAATACCATAGTTTTATATCCCAAGGCAGTAATGATTTTGAGAAATAATTGTCTGTGGACTGTTACAATGGTTTTCAAATACAATTGTAGAGAACCTCTAGGGGCTAGAAGAAGTTGTGAAGTGCCCCTGTCATCTAATGTGAAAAAGAAGAAAGTACTTTAGAGGTTCGAGTCAGATTTATCATTTTTGTGTCCAGAGAATTTCATATTCCTGACAAAACATAAACTCATTAATATTTTCATAGCTAAACAAGAGAGACATGCTTTTATAAATAACTAAAAGCAAAAGGACTTGCTTGCTTTTTTGAAATAAATACTCAGATAATTAGGAGATCTAAAAATGCTGCCATCTAACTAAGAAATGAGCAAAGAGCTAGAAAAACAAAATCATGAAAAAGGGAAATCATTTTAGTATTTCCTATGCTTGATACATTTCAAACTGCCTTCAGTTGAAATGTTCACATGGTAGATATTGTTACATCTTGTTATGATGTAATTTTACATGATGACTTACTGTTTTTCTAGGCTGTCTTCTACCCACATTCTTTGTACCTAATGGTCACACACCACTGCAACAGTTGGATCAAAGGTACTCACGTGACTACATCCTTCTGTTTTACATTCCCGTGCACATCCTGGATAATGGATCATTTAACTTTCATAGGAGGCTGAGTATGAAGACGGAGCAGAAGAAATTGGACTCTCAAGCTATATACTGTGGCATGAAGTGCTGTGAGATGATCGTGTAAGATCACTGTACCGCCACTTGGAAATGGAAAGAAAGAATGTTAAACTGGACCCAGCACTTCTCTTGTGAAAGTTCACATGTCGATGTTTCGAGACAGAGAACACAGGCTCCTCTGTGTACAGAGAAGGAATGTTACAGAGAGAAAAAATCCCGAGGATAAAAGATAATAGTCCCAGCACCTGGGTTCTCCTCACCTAAGCCAAAATAAACAATCCTGAAAAACATTTCAATCCCATTTACCAAATGCTTCAGGCACTCACTCTAGATGTATACTTTCCCCATTGCTCACCAGCACCTCAACTCATGTGCATCCATTCTTCTTTAGTCTTCTTGATTCAATGCTCTACTTTCACAGGCTTTATGAGGAAACTGAAAAGACCATGGTTTGGGTCAGGTGCACCTTAGTCCTCAAAGTGACATCCTTGGTTTTCAATATTCTAAAGAAGTCTTGTCCAGCAGATTTACCAACTGCAACTCGCCTGTTCATCTCTTGACTGCTTTCCCATAAGGATTGATTGTGGATCCAAGCAAAGCAGAATCCTTGATAGTGTCGACCTGTTCTCCATTGATCATGGTATGGCCTATTGGACAAACGTATCTGTCTTGGAACAAGTGCGCCTTAGAGTCAAGGATGGTGAGACTTTGTCTTACATATTTTAGACAGGTTGTGAGATGAGACCAATTCCTGGCAAAGGACCTCATGTATGGTAAAGTGGAGGGGCAGCGAAAAAGAGGAAGACCCTCATCAAGATAGATTGACACAGGGACTGCATCAATGGGCTCAAGTCTAAGAACAATTCTGAGGATGGATCAGGACCAGGCAGTGTTGCTATGGATGGATCAGGACCAGGTGCCTGGCATTGCTATGGGTCAGAACCAACTTTGTGGCCCTAACAACTGGGCATGTAAATGACCCATGTATGATAAGGATTCAAAAGAAGAGGAAAACTATTCTCATGCCTCACAACCTATTAAACATGATAAATATATACCTATAACTGGGCCCCCAAAGTCCAGAAGATAGATACTACATGTCTGAAATATTCAAATAAGGAAAACAGCATTTATGGTAAAGAGCCCTAGTGGATCTCTTGAATATGCCTATGGCTACCAATGGCAAGGTTGTCAGTTGAAACCCATCAGTCGCTCTGTGGGAGAACGTTGAGGCTACATGCTCCCATACACCTCTGAAATTCCCTGTCGTGATGCTTGAAGTCAGAATCCACCGAGTGACAGTGAGTTTGGTCTGTTTAGTATCCCAGGTGCCACTCTGGACTAGGCACCGTGCTGCTAACTGTAAGATCAGAAGTTCAAACACACCAGCTGCTCTTCAAACAAAAGATGACACCGTAGGCTCTTAGGAAGATTAATGTTCTCAGAAAGGGTTGCTTGACTCTGGCAGAGAGCCTTGGTGGCAGAGTGGGTTGCTAAGAGCAAGGTCAGTAGCTTGGACCCACTGGCCACTCCACAGGAAAGAGGCGAGGCTGTCTGCTTGGGTAATGATTTGCAGACGCAGGAGCCCTCAGGAGTAGTTTTACTCTGTCCAAAGGGTTGCTTTGGAAATGAGAGCGCCATGACTCTGCTGGCAGTATGCAGTAAGGGCAGGCATGCAGTTCAAGAGCACCAGCCACTTAGATTTACGTCCCTCAAACGCTACACAGGGTCACTACCAATGGAAATATACTGGAGGGTAGGGGTGTGGGCTGGTTTAGTTAATTCCAAATCAACTCAATGGCTGTGGGGCTATGTTAATATCAATCTAGAGAATTAAGTCTGGTTATGAAGAGATGGGCTCTATAGTAAAACCTTTAGCGTATCGATCAAGGTGGAAAGGAAGAGTAAGAAGTTCAAACACTGATGTATGCAGGGAAATGGGAAAATAAACCAAAGGAAGTCATTTGGGGTTTTTGAAGGGATAATGCCAAAAGCCACTCAGAGACATTTCTATCCAAGTGATTGGCCATCACCGAGGAGCAATCGCAGGTCTCTCAGTAAAGTGATGGTAAAACAAGAGCTACTTCATCAGCAAAGGAGCGGACATAGAGGAAGGGTAATGATTTAGGAGCTATTGCAATAATGCATGAAACAACTCGTTAGTACGCAGTTCATCTATAAATGACAAATTACAATTTCTGGCAATTCTGCTCATTGCTACTGAGGTTAAAAACAAACGATCATTTCAGCAGCAGCTTAAGAACTAACTGCTATTTGGTTCAGAAGTAGATGCCTATACACGTTTTATGTCAAATCTTACATTATTGAACCAGTTGCTGTTGAGTCTGTTCTGAACAGCTGGTGGGTTTGAACCACTGACCTCTGTGTTAGCAGCTGAACATTTTAAATTCTGTGTTGCTGGCATTCCTTATTACTCATTATAGAACCCTGAAAAGTCCAATTAGTTAGAATTTATCAGATGTTATTATTTGGACATAATACTATATTCTGATAAATATGCAATCAAAAAGTCATTCACAGTTCAAGACTGGTGTTTGAGGAGAAAAACCAACCAAACAAACAAACAAAACCCCTTTACTGATGGTCAAGGAAGGCCCCTCTCAGTTCAGATCAGTTTAAAGTGCTTTGTAAACTAGAGGATGACATTAAGGACTCGCGAAAGCCTGGAGGGTAAGAAACACAGATTTCTACGAATAATATTTGTGATTGAGATACAGTGAAATGCATTTCCAACTGGTAACTAATATCGTAGTTTAACTCATAAAGTTTCTCTTTTGCTCATTTCTCTCTTGATTTTTTTAAAGTGCCTAGTCTATTGAACCAATGTTTAGACACTGTCTCCATTTCCTTAAAAACCTTTTATTTTCCACCTTCTCATAATATCATTTCCCTTCCTCGTGTTGCTGAAATAGCTCTAACTAAAACCTCTCATCATCACTGAAAATTGAGGCCAATTGCCACTCCTTTGGTTCCTCCTGAAAATGCTGCACTGGCCATCTGAACAGCCACTCCTCTGGTGTTTCCTCCTGGCCGCGCCTCCGTTTTCCTCTCTTTCATTTGTCCATCTTCCCTTCTGTTACCCCACCAAATATTAATTTCTGAAAGGTTCTTACCCTTTTCTCCCCGTTCATTCTTGTGCTGTGGGACAGCATCTATCCTTTGGATTGTGATTGCTAGATCTATAGTAACGCTCAGTTTATTTCTTCATCCACCAATTCTCTCTTGCTCTCCAAATAATAGATTGCTGAATTTCAGTTAAACACCAGTGGGCATCTCAATATCCATAACAGTGGGATTTTTCCCCGAAAAGGTGGTTCAGAGTCTAGTTATCCAAACATATGCGCATCCAAACTATTAGCCCGAGAGACATTGTCAGTGCCTGTGCTTGCAAAAAACAAAATAAACAAACAAACACAATCTAAACAACAGTAAAGAAGGGCTAAGAATTACTGACTCCGGAGAGTCGTCAGTGCAATAATGTATCCCCATTTCCAATGACACCTACATTCCCGGACCCACATGTTGTGGTTGCAACAGAGACTTCACTTTACCTTCTTTGCCCCGTTTTCTGTCCCACTGGTTTGCGTCTCTTTTATAAGAGAGCGCTATCTTTATTAACTACCACGAAGATCACAAAATCCACTTCAACAAGCACGGCGTTCTCTCTTCTCTGTCTTACAAAGTAAGGCAAGCCTCCAAGAACGTCACTCAAATCCTTTTGATAACCAATGTCCAACATACCGCCTTAGCTGTACTCTACAATTCACTCATTGATTGGATGATGCTTTTGATAGACTGCTCACCGCTCATAACCATGCCACAGACATCAAGCTTTTACGAGTTTTGTACATGGTCTTCAGGACTCTTATATACCCTTCACCACTTTGTAAATCTGAAGTCCATTGCTGTTGCTTCACAGCTCTGGGCTTCACTCAAAATGGGAGCTAAGGAAGCAGTTGGTAGTGAAAAGGGGGAGAGGTTCTAGGTTAATATTTCTGAAGGACATTGTTCCAACACATATATTCACCTTTATCGTGGAAAAAAACAGAGTAGGCATACAGAATTAGAACAATAAATATCTTAATATAAGTAAAAGCAAGGTTTTTGTTTTGAAAGGTGATTGTGACCATCCATTAGTTGCATAAATATCTGGAATATTCCAAACACATACAGAAACAAAATGAGGGGGTAGTACTAGCTACAGGAACAAGTTACTGTCAATGCTACAATTGTTGTACAGTTCCCTCCCCCTGTCACTCCAGCATGCCTTTCGCATATAAACATAGGGAAATATTCAGAGAAAACAATAATCAGTATGATTCTATCCCATACGTGCTACAAGAGCACACCACTATAAAACAGCCCAACTAGCTTTATAAAGAACAAATAGTGTCCGTGGATACTTTCCCTTTTTCTGACAGACAGGCAGCCAGGCTGGGAAGCTATATATATATAAATGCATTGATATTTGATTAGTCTTTGAACTCTGACCGCATTGTTATCATTGGGTCCACCAGGTGGTAAGAAAGCTATGGCAAAGTCTGTGTTTACAAAGATGATACGGTTGACCATTTTGTTAAATCCATGTCAAAGATAGTCAGCTAGGAGCACAATGTTAATTTGGAGTATGCCATAAGGATGATTTGGGGCTCATGATAGTTAATGTGCACATGAATGACAGATGGAGAAATAGAGAGTCTGATCATCAAATGCGGAGATATTTTAGAAGATAATGCAATATTATATTGACTTTTGTAAAGAATTTCATATAATTTCTTACATGCCACATTACACAAGACCTCTAATCGTCATTGCATGAAATGTAGCAATAAAATGAAAAATTTTCCATGTTGATTTAAAATATGATTGTACAAACCACAATAAAATAGAGTGTGAATACATGCAAAGCCACAGAGAAAAGACAAAAATAAGCACATGTGATTGAATTATATAATCAGATGGGCATGGATCTGACAGAAAGGAGCAGTCAGCACTTCTGGTTGCCCTTAAAATAGCTGAGTAACCACTGAAGTTTGTGATTTCTTTTTTTAATTAGCGAAGATGCTTCTGGAATAGCTGCTTGTAATGTTCTAGGGATCCTCTTCCTAATGAAACAACTGTAACTAGTGAAAAGTAGTCTTTGAAATTTACCACATAGCCATTGAAAATATCTGGAAATGACATCTCAACAGAACTGAAATATAAAGAAATAATTATTCAGGAATATCCACTTGGAGGTGGGGACAGAATATCCACTGAACTTCAGTATAAATGGGAAAAACCAATGACAGTGGAGCCATGACTTGCTCCCCCTTCCCCTCTGCTCACTGGGGATGGACTCTCCATTCCGGATCGATGTAGACTTGAACACAATCCACAGCTAGGGTAACTCTTGGGAATGTTAGGCAGTCAGTATTTCTCATTCTTTTCAATTTCATCTTGAGAAAATCTAATTGAGTTTCTAATTGAGGTCAGAGAAGGTTCGGGATCTAGGTCTCCCTTCCTATATGTCATGGCTAGGGATCATGTCAACTAGACATTCTAGGCTAGGGGGGCAGTCAAACATGACCATCAAGTGGTAGATTGATCATACCTCCTTGGGGATGTTGTCTTTCATATAAGAGCAAGATTGAACAGAGATGATTGCCCTTCCCCTTTTTCATTCCTGCTTGCTGGGACTCTGCTTGCCTCCAAGGGCAGCCCCATGTCGGCCACCAACCCTGAGAGCTGTTGGCCATCTGCCATATTTCCTCCAACTTAGGACACACGTTGCTCTGCACCCATCAGCCTCCGATCTTCCTGGATCGCACCTTGTCTGCATCATTGACCTGTAGCTACATTTCTGAAGAGGACTCTAGAAAACTTGAGTTGGACTGACCCATAATGCTTTATTGATATAAGATAATTTCTCAATATGCAATACATTTAATTTTAAGTACAGTATACTTAATATACTTCTTAATTTCTTTCCTGTACATAAATAGGTGTCACAAGTTTGTGGCTCTAGATGACCTAGCCTAACATACTACATCTATAATCACCTCCAGGGTGGAAGTTAAGGTGGCACACCCTCCCCAATAGCTCTTGGATAAAAGTGGTATCCTTGGAAAAGCCAGCAGAGAAGACCAGAATTGATCACTCCCATGCAGTGTACGTGCACACAGCTCGACTGTCACACAAAGAGAAGTGGGCGACTGTCCTCACCCTCTACTTAAAACAGTAGTGCATCGCTCCAGTAAAGGCAGCGATGTAGGTAATCCAAAAATAAGGAAGCTACATCTCTTCTCCTTTCTTCTTGAAACTGATTTCAAAATGATTCTACAAAATAATATGTAAATAATTATATTGCTGAGTCTATAACACAAAGGATGCAGATGAAAACCAGCATCGGAGAAAGAAAATTATACCAGATGTGGTGACTCAAATACACAGGAAGAAATGGAGAAAGGCAGAAATGATCAATCATGTTGCTATCACAAATCTATTTTTTTTCTCTTGGTCACTTAAAAAGACATAAAATAAAGGAAAATAATATATATAGTAAAGTATCATAGAATTTCTCATATATATGTTTATATATATACACATACACATATATACATGCATGTACCCATGAGAGGGCTTCAAAGAGTTTGTAGAAATATATATGTGGGTGTGTATGTATGTATATATATATATATAATAGTGATGCCCCCTTATATGCATATATGTATGAGTATATATGATATGTATATTCTCATATATAATTTATATAACCATAATAGCATAATTGTGCCAAATTATCTCACTAGAATAAATTAGCGTCAATTAAAAGTAAATTGTGTTAAGTCAGAATGTATCAAAACTTAAAGAAGCTATTAGAAAATAATGTAGTGAAAAAATGTTGAAGAGATTAAAGTATTACACTGGAAAACTAATCACTTAATGCAAACGAAAAAAGTGAAGGCTGAACAAAAGAAAAGACCTCAGTTATAGAAGGGGCTTCAAGCAGTTCATGAAAAATTTCCATTACCTTCTTATTGCATTTTTTCTATTAATCTTTTTAAGATTCTTCACACCTACAGGACATATTATACCACTACAAAGAATAATGATGAATTAGTGCAACATCTTATAACATGGCTGACTATCAAGGACATTACGAAGTAAGTCAAAAAATAAAATAAAATACTATAAGGGTAACTTATAAAAAGACAAAAATGTGCATGCATACAGAAAGCCATATTCTTTTGTAGCAAGAGAGATGGAGAGCAAGGGGGATTACTCTCTAGGGGAATTGCTATCTTCTGTTTTCTTCATTAAACCATATTAACCGTAGGATCAAGTCAATTCAAATCCATAGTGATGCTATAGGACAAACTACAACTGCTCTATCAGGTTTTGTGGGCTGTAAGTATCTGTGGAACCAGACTGCTGCATCTTCCTCTCTTAAAGCAACTGATATGCTTGAACCACCAAACTATTGGTTAGTAGCCTAATGCTTAACCCATATAAAACATGTGCATAAATGTTCATGGCAACACCATTCACAGGAGTCATAGAGTAGACATAGCCCATATGTTTGTCCATTGATAAACGGATAAACAAAATGTGGCATATGTACCAATAATGGATTATTACTCCACAAAATAGAGGAATAATACATGCTATTCCATGGATGCACCATTAAAAACATTATCCTAAATGAAAGCAAGCTCTCACCGATGACCACATATTTAGTATTAATTCTTATGATGTATCCCAGTAGACAAATCTCAATAAAGCTTTTTTTTGAAAAGAGCATAAAACTGGAATTTATTCATTGGAATGAACATAAAATAACACATTACATTATTGATTGATTAAGAAAATGATTTTTATAATCAGATAGATTCAGGGTTACCTATTGCTTTGTCATCAATTATTGGATGGCCATGTATGAATCTCTACATTTCTTTATCAGTAAATTAAATTGTTGATAACTACTTCCAAAGATAGTCATAAGGATTATATTAAGTACAACATATTTCTCAATAAGTATTAGTGATATATTGTTTTTATTGTAAAATATTTATTGTAAATTAAGACATCGCCCCTAATTTATTTTTAAAGTACTTTCCCAAGTTTAATCAAATTAACCATCAATGATCTCAACTGTGAGAAAAGCCAAGTATGTTAAATGTAAGTATGTCATCCACCCATTCTCCTTGACCCATGTGATAGGATTCCCGTATTTGCATTGAGGTTTCTCCACTTCTTTGTTACTCAGCCATCTGAACAACTTCTTCTTAAAACTACAACTCATTTTGTACTCACAAAATTTGTGTTTGTAATTTGACTCATTGTATGCAACCTATCTCTCTCATTAAAACCCTAACTCCTCAAGAGAGGGAGGATAGTTTCTGACACTACAGAAAGCCCTATGGCCATAACACAGAGAGTGTCTTGTGATCCAAGTAGCTAGTTTAGGGAGCACAGGCAAACTACCCAAATTTATTGGAAGTCTATGGTCAGGCATATGAGTACGTTGATGCGTATGTCCCTCACAATAGATGAAACTCCTAGACTTTACTCTGGACCTATAAAACCCCATGCTTCATTCATGTCAATATATCTTGGCCTTTTCAATGTTTGCCTATACATTGCATAACTATTCACAATTTATTTCTTAAATTATCTTCTGCTATCTTCACTAGAGCATATTAACTTACATAGATGCATACAACAAAATAAGTTCATCTGGACAATAAAAAGTCTGTCAAGGTAAAATGAAAGGTTAAAGATTAAAATAGAGTTTGAAGTAATTAAATTGCAAAACATATGCCATAAATTCCTTTACAGTTTCCTAGAGCTAGACCACAAACTTAAATTTGTTTGGGCAGGCAGAAAGTTGTGGGAAATTATCAGGGTGCAGGAATCACTGTGCTTCTATGATATAGGCAAAGGGTCCTAACTCTTCCTAGTACTTAAAAATAGATACCTTGTAGCTTTCTTGTAAACATAAGATTCCATAAGTAACACAATGAGTTTTAAAATAGTAGATTTTATTTTATAATGCAAAGAGTTAAATAAACATAATGGGAGCAGGGAAAACACGGAAAGGGGTACAAGAGCAAAAGGCAACCGAGGTAATATTGCTACATGCACAGCCCTGCAATACTGGTGCTCCATGAGCAGATGCATGGCTAGACGTGTAAACTCCCCTACTGTGGTGGCAGAGTAGGAGTATATCCACACAGAGAGGTTTGAAAGAGGTTACGTTGATGTAAAAAATATCTTTTTGCTGCAAATATCTCCATGTATACATGGGAGAAAGTCATGAAAATATCTTTGACATATCCAAACACCTTGACAAAATGGGCTCAGCTGGTATCGATGCCAATTGACACATCATAGTCGGCAAAGACAATGTGCTCCATCCTCTGATGGGCCGTGACTGCAGTCATGAGGGCTAAGATGCAATGGTCAGCCTTGTCTCATCCATCGGAAAGAAGGGTGATGAAAACTGAAGACACATGAAATCAACTTGCCAATGGACTAACAGACCACGTGAATATCAACGTGGACAACCTTGAGACTGGACGGAGCAGATGCTGCCCAGCTACCCCCCCCCCTCACTGCTCTGACCAGGGGCGCCCTAGAAGGGTCCTGACTGGATGAGATGAAAGACGTGAAACAAAATGCAACATCCGGAGGGACGAGGCTTACTGCTCAGACCTCCCCAGGAAGACTCAGCTACCCTTTGGGTCTGGAACTGAACTCACTTCCATGGCTCCATTTTTCGCCAAAACGATTGTTTGTGTGTTTAAAGGTGACCAATAACACTGCTGAGGGATCCATACTATAGAATCATCAGCCATTTGAGCTCAAAAGGGCAACATTCACCCCATGACCAAGTGCAGGACGCATGGGAACAGGAGCGCAGAGCGGGATGAGTGATGTTACATTGAGAAGATTGCAACCAATGAGTGGAAGCAAATGCATTGTATAAATTGTTGGGTGTGAAACAACCGATGGTATGCTCTATAAACTTTTACCTAACGCACAATCAAACTCAAACAAGCAAACAATAAACACCTCACTGACATCAAGTCCATTCCAATTCAGCAGCCCTAAAGGACAGTAGAACTGCACCTGTGCGTTTCCCAGACTGTAAATCTTTATGGGACCAGAAAGTCCCGTTTGTCTTCGGCCAAGCAGCTAGTGGTTTTGAAAGCTGACCGTGTGGTTAGCAGCACAAGGCGTAGCCCACTAGGCTGCCAGGCACCTTCCTTCACAACAAAGAGTTAAAACCCGTAAGTGAAGCATACGGGAAAGAGTAGCTTTTGAAAACAGCTCCTTGGTGTCTCATTTGAGAAATGCATTACCATGTTGCCATAAATGTAACGATATACAGAAAACCCACCATTTACGTTTATAGTCTTCTGCTCCTCCAGGATAAAATCCTGTACCTCTTTCATGTTGTACATTAAATAAATATCTTGTGATTTATGTATAAAATTTCATTTTAAGTGCAGAAATAGATGCAATTGAATTGTATTATGCACATATAGTACCCTTGGATTTTTCTTATCATTATTATCAAAAAGTGGTTTATAAAGCACTTCATTTTAATTTTCCTGTAAATTTTTCATCCTTCAGTAAATATGATTTTTCCAATAGTTTCAGTTTTAAAAATAAAAGGTTGAATTGACTTTTTTCCCTCAACAGAAAAAAACTATATTCATAATAGATACCATCCACTTGATCTCATCTTATCTTACTGGATTCATGGCAGAACTATAATAAAGGAATTCAGGGAGCAGATTTGATATTAATTGGCAATTTGAACTTTGAATGATCATTGCTTTGTGCCTATTTGGGAAACATGATTGCTGGATTTAGAGATGGATAAAGACGAAACTGCTCTACTCTGACAAACCATTCTTCTGAGAAAATTGAACTGTTCTTTCTCCTACGGGGTAATGACACCTAATCCATCGAGATGTAAAAACTCTATAAAAAGGCCTCTTTACAGAGCACTCTGGTCAGTCGGTTAAAGAAAGTGAGCAGTGTTCTTAATGGAAGATAAATGGTTGCCCTATAGGGCTTTATCTGTCATACTAATCTCCAAAAGCATCTCATATAAAACGCGAGTTAAAGAGACCGTCAAGACAGGCTGCACCACTCAGTAAACTAATACCTGGGCTTAGCGCCGTGCCCTGGACATGTGAAATGTTGAAAATATTTGGAAGGAAGCTTTTCCCTCCACATTAGTCTCAGCATACTCAGTGAACCCAATGTGAGATAATCCAAAACAATTCGGGTTCAACAAAGGTTGGGAAAATATTGTAGTAGACAGAAAGCTTTGATGGAGAGCTCCTTTGATCTAAAGATTATAAAATACACAGTTTCTAATCTGACAAATTTTGAGCTGCAAAGCACAATATCTAAACATTCCTCTTTTGTCATAACAGTTTAATCCCTTAAGAATGTGATTTAAACCACCAGGGAGCAAAGGTTACCATGAGATTTGTATGAAAGAGGGAAACTGCCTCAGACACCTTGATGGAGGGATGTGAGGGTCGTTAAATTATACAACAAAATGCTGCTTCCCAACCAGCCCCGCAGGGCCACTTTCAGGTCAACTCATGCCAAATACCCATTTCTTTTCTAAACAATTGGGAAAAGATGAAACTAATTCATTCTCTCTCACTCTCTCTCTCCCTCTCTCTCTCTCCCTCCCTCCCTCCCTCTCCCTCTCCCTCTCCCTCTCCTTCTCCCTCTTTTTCTTCCACTCTCCCTTTTCTCCCTAGCATTATCCTTCCATTGCCGTCTTCCTTTTGCTTGAAGATTAAAATAACCTCGGTGAAAGAAAACTAATGTCTGCAGCCTCTCCATTCGTTACCATTCAATTTTTAGTTAAAGTGCTACCTGTCAGCAGGAGGGGGAAGGGTGAATAAAGGGAGCACAGGGCGATTCTAGGCGGCGAACTCATTCTCTAATGTGCCATAACAGTGCACACAAAATATTTTGTATTTAGCAGAATCTGTAGGACTGTCCAACACCAAGAATGAACCCTAATGCAAACGATAAACTTTGGCCAGTAATCATGTGCCAATCTTTGGTTCTTCAATAGTTAAAAATGCATTACGCTAATTCCACATATTATTAATAGGAGAGAAATGCTGTGCAATATAAAGAGGAGTATTGAGAGCTTTGTATTTTCTATAAACCTAAAACTACTCAAAAATAGCAAGTATATTTAGAATTTAAGTACTGCATTATAGTTTGCATACATGTGCCCACTGTGTGTGTATATATATTTTTTAATGTTTCTATTTAAAATATATTTTAACATAATGGCTAGAGTTAAAGACAGAATGTCCATTAGAAACCAATACATTTATTTATTTTTAGGTGTGTTTACACAACTCAACTCACTGCCATTGAGTCCATGCTGACTCATAGTGAGCCCCCTGTGTGTTCCTGAGAACAGAAGAAACCACCCAGCCTTTCTCCCAAGAAGCTGCTGGTGGTTCCACACTGTCCATCCTACAGGTCCCACCAACTCATACTCACGACACCACCAGGGCTCAGGGTGCAGATGCAACTTTAAAAAGTGATGTGACCAAGTGTCGTTTCTGTTCCCTCTTATGGATGGATGTTCTAGATGTGTGATTGCATGATGACAACAGTTTATGAAGCACGGGTATCTTAACTTTCACAATCGAGGTAATCAGAGCAATGGTACAAACATACCAACTCTAGTTAGCTGTCCATTTAGCATTTGTTTGCAGGGTTAACATGTTCACTTAGCCTGACGGTTGGTTGGAAGTTAAATCCACTTAGACGTGTCCCAGAAGAAAGATGTAGTTGTCTACTTCTGAAACATCAATCATTGAAAACCTTCTATTTCTGCCAAGACACACATGGGGGGGGGGGGGAGTGTCACAGTGAGTCAGCATCCATGTAACACTCACTGGGTGGGTTTGTCATTGAACAGCTGGTTCTCGGATGTCATTGAAGTGTCCCTGATGCTAATTCTCCTCTTTTGAGCTGGACTAGAAACAAAGTATCAAATACTAGCAGACATTGTAGACGGAGGTGGCCTTTAGCACTTTGAGTCAAAGAGAAGCAGCCCAAATATTACAGCTGTCATTTTTGGTTACCGGAAGAGGGGAAGAATGGTGTCTGCAGTCAACAAATTCAGAATTTGATTCAATGTAGTTCGTCATCTCCACAAGTCCCAATGGTTTTGAAAGTCTCGAAAACATTCATTCGATTTCTTGTGGAAACAGAGTTGAGTAAAATATTACCAAATTATCTGCTTCAAACAACCAGCTTTCTGCATACAAATGTCTACAGGACTAGGGAGATATTTTTTTTTAAATATTTTGTAGATAAATTAAAATATTTTACAGATAAATTGAGCTCACCAAAAAAACTAGTTAGATATCCATTTTCCAGGCCTGGGTACTGGAAGACACACACCCATACGTGAAACTGAAGACAAATGCACTTTGGGATTTCATTGCTGCGATGATTACTAATTACTCTGAAATGACATACAAGTGCACAGGACTTTCAGAAAGACTTCCCTCATTGCACCAGTAAATTGAGGTTAATAGAAATCAAAAAAGAGTTTAACTAAATTCTAACCCAGGCATAAGTGAAACCATAGAGCGGATTTCTGGAAGGTTCAGGGGATCACTCACTAGAATCATTTCTGACTCATAATGAGCCTACAGTACAGCATCGCGTGGCCCCAGTGGGTTTACAAGGCTGTCAGTCTTTAGAGAAGAAGAAAGCCTCATCTTTCTCCCTGTGATTTTCTGGTGGGTGTCAATTGCTCACCTTGAAGTTAGTAGTCCAACATGTAACTAAACAGCCACTCACGTCTCCCATCAGGGCCTTTTCTGATTTTAAATCATGCAGAATTCCTTTGTCTGATCCAATGATGGATGCTTTGTTTATGGACAGGTTCCTCATTAGCACAATAGGGTGATTTTTGAAATCCCCATGCTTCTCCATATTTGTTAGGATCTACACAGTCAAATGCCTTTGAAAAGTCAATACAACACAAGTACTCATCTTTCTGATATTCTCTGCGTTCAGTCAAGATCCATCTGACATCAACAATGACATCTCTTCCTAGGACCTTTGTATCAGTTCTAGCTTTGGAGGACATGTCTAATGTTTGGCCAGTTGACCAAACACACACTACTCTGACAGCCATCCAAATTGTAGTTTGGGCTAAAAGGTTGGTGAGGGTGAAGTGCCACAAAGTGCACATACTACCATTTACCTTACTGTTCGTGGAAATTGAGTAGGTGTGATGCCGTGAATGACCTGGTATGACTTTCCTAGCCATAGGATTCGTAATGCCTGCCATATGGCTGCATGGAATCATGCACATTGGGTCTCTTTCCTTTTTCCCTGATGAATCTGGTTAAGCGAAGGTAGGGGGAGAGAGCGAGCACTGTATTATTCAGTTGTGCGTGATTGCCAACAGGTTTGGGGTTGGTTGTTAAAACTTGGGAATCTGAAGAGGAGACTGATCATTGTTGTCATCCTGTTGAGCGTAAAAGAAGCCATCTCAGAAGCAGGAAGGAAAGCTCGCTACCATTAAGAAAGAAGAGCTAGCAGGGGCGAGCATCCTTTGAAACCTTAGTTCTCTGCATCCTGAACCTCCTTGATGCAGAAGACTGAGAGATGTGATGCCAGAGGAGTGCTTGTAACAGAACCAGAAGTCAGAGCATGAGACAAAGCAACGGGCATCCTGATCCTTGGAGCCAGACAGTTGAGTGCTTGCTGATGGAATTGGAGAGCTTAATTACAGAGCTGGGTTTTCTGACTCACAGTGTTATTGCTGAGCACCTTCCAGTTGAAGCTTATGAGGGAACAGAGTGCCGTTGGGGATTTCCTGTTAAGGAGCTTCTTAACTTTGCATGGTCTTGATGGCATGAGTTTTGTTTGGGTTTGAGTTTTAATGCCTGTGGGGACTCTGAGTGGATTTTGGGTTTCCACTGTGCTCTGCTAGGTTAGGGTAGGTGCCATCAGGTCGGTTCTGACCCAAGGAGACCCTATGCGCAACTGAATGAAACTCTCCCCAGGCCCGTGCCGTGCGCCTAGCTGTGCCTGTGCCTGAACTCATTGTTGCAGTTACTGTGTCAGACCATCTCTTTGAGGACCTTCCCATTTTTGCTGCCCCTCCACTAGACCACGTGTGATGCCCTTCTCCAGGGACTGGTCTCTCCTGACAACATGTCCCAAGTATGTAAGAGAGCCTCACCATACATGCCTCTGAAGAGCACCTGGCCATACTTTCAAGGTAGGTCAGCTCGTCCTATCAGCATTCATAGCCTTCTGCAAACCAGGTGTTCACAATTGAAGCTGTGTTAGCATTCTCTCCTTTGGATCTGGATTTTATTTACAGTCCTTAGCTCTCACAGGCTGCTGTGCTTCTTCCAAGTGGACTTAGTTGACACTTAGATGTCTGCCTTTTTCAAGTCATAAAGACCTCGGATTCTTTTCTTTCTGATAGCCAGGCATCTTCCCATTTCTTTACCACCCCTCTATAGCACTCATCTCTTCAGTGATCTTTGCTGAGGGCTAGCATCAAGCAAGAACTATGTAATAAGAACTAATTTTTCTTTGATTGGGGCTGGAATTCAATGTGAGCCCAAAATATATTAATATATGTATGGTTTATATACGTAGGTCTCTGGTTCATTTTAGAGACATCATTAGCTGACTTTTTGAAGCCTCTGCATATCTAACAGAACAGTATATGACCGGATCCTATGTCATCTTCAAGGCCATTGGCATATTTGGGTTTGTTGTGGTGATGTGACCATTGTGCATTTGGATGATGTTTTTTGACATCTCCTTTTCCAATAATATACCAGGCAATATTTTATGTGATTAAAAAGTTCCTGTTAGATAATTTTTGGAAGTAGATCACACATGTTTTCTCCCTAGTGTGTCTTCAGCTGGAACTGCATGCAAACCTGTCCACCGTGAGGGACCCTGGGCCTTGAAATGCTACTAGCCGGACTTACAAAACCAGGGCAACATGCAAGTCACTTCAGTAGAACAAACTGGCAGAGGAGTGGGGAACAATTTGTATGGAAAGTTCTATTTGCATATGAAAAACTGTAGGCTTTGAATATTTTGGACCTTTGTATCAAAGCCTGATTCTTTTTTGAGAACCAAAGAGGCTCCTGTGATTAAACAGATATTATTATCCCATTAATTATACTATAGGCCAGCTTCCTTCAATTCTAAAAAAAACACCTTTTAGAAGAGTACATCTGTTGAAATTTATGTGACACAGCAACTTAGTATTTCACTGTACTTTGAAGACATGGCTGAAATATATATAAGGCTACCAAGTATTGTTTTTAAGAACTCATGGAGGACACTGGAGAGGTGCCAGCGGACTTGAAAGGGGGCAAATGTAGTGTCTATATTTTGAAATGGGATGAATGACGATCCTGGAACTACCGGCATCAGCTTATTTTCCTTACCTGGAAAAACTGGAACAAATCATCCAAAAATCAATTTGCAAGCACTGAGAGGAGCACACCGTGCTAGATAATAATTCATAAACCATCGGGAAGAAAAGGACGGTCAAAGTTTTATCATTTCTTCCCACGATTGTGATAGTCCGGTAAATGAGAGGGCAGAAATAGCATCATAGTTCTCTACTAATAAAGTATATTGTCTCTGGTAGCATTCCCATGCCATCTGAGTAAACATGAAGTAGGCCTAGAGGTCACAATAAAGTTACTTTGGAAAAGACATAATTGTGGTATTTTATTCAAATATGAATCTAGGGATAATTGTACTTCAATTTTATAGTTTAATAAAGTGAGCTTTTGAAATAGGGTAGTTCAGAATGTAGTACTCTTTAGGATTTTCAACTTTATTGCCTAGTAAATAGGCCATACATTTAAAGCATGAACAAGTAATAATTTAAAAGTTATAATTATTACTTTTACCAATCATACTAGAATTCAACATAACATAGAGTAATAAACCAAATGGAAAGGGTAATTTTATTGTGTTGTCAGTAAGCAACTCCAGAAAGAAAGGTGAACAAGAGCATTTTAAGGAAAAAAAAATTTTTTTAGAGCAAATCAGTATTCAAACCAGAGTGCAGGTTGATAATTAGTCAACCAAAAACCATCACAGAACTGAACGTGGAAAATACACAAGTTATCAAACTCATTATTTAAAAATTATAAATACCTTTGGTTTGGGTTTTTTTTTTAAGCTTCCAACAAGATTATGTAGAGATCGACTTTGACTCCCTTGGGACATATCATTCAAAAAGGACGAATCTTTAAGATAAACAAGTGGCCATCTAGCTCAGAAGCAACAAAACCCACATGGAAGAAGCACACCAGCCTGTGTGATCACGTGGTCTTGAAGGGATCAGTTATCAGGCATCAAAGAGCAAAAAATCATATCGTTGGCTGCACACCTCCATGATACGATTGCCGAGGACAAACGGGTGCATAAGCAAATGTGGCGAAGAAAGCTGATGGTGCCCGGCTATCAAAAGAGATAGTGTGTGGGGTCTTAAAGGCTTGAAGGTGAACAAGCAGCCATCTAGCTCAGAAGCAACAAAGTCCACATGGAAGAAGCACACCAGCCTGTGCGATCACGAGGTGCCAAAGGGATCAGGTGTAAGGCATCATCAAAAAAAAAAATCTTACCATAGTGAATGAAGGGGTAGTGCAGAGTGGAGACCCAAAGCCCATTTGTCAGCCACTGGAGATCCCCTCACAGAGGGGTCTAGGGGAGGAGATGAGTCAGTCAGGGTGCTATGTAACACCGATGAAGAATACAGCTTTCCCCCCAGATCCCAAATGCTTCATTCCCCTAACTACCATGATCCGAATTCTACCTTGCAAGTCTGGATAGAGCAGAGGTTGTACACTGGTGCAGATAGGACCTGGAGGCGCAAGGAATCCAGGGTGGATGATACCTTCAGGACCAGGGGTGTGAGGGGCAATACTGGGAGGCTGGAGGGGGAGTGGGTTGGAAAGGGGGAACCGATTACAAGGATCTACATGTGACCTCCTCCCTGGGGGACGGACAACAGAGAGGTGGGTGAAGGGAGACACCAGATAGGGCAAGATATGACAAAATAATAATCTATAGATTATCAAGGGCTCATGAGGGAGAGGGGAGCAGGGAGGGAGGGGGAAAAAAGAGAACCTGATGCAAAGGGTTTAAGTAGAGAGCAAATGCTTTGAAAATGATTAGGGAAAGGAATGTACAGATGTGCTTTATACAATTGATGTATGTATATGTATGGATTGTGATAAGAGTTGTGTGAGTCCCTAAAAAAATGTCTAAAAATAAATAAATAAAAAGTTAAAAAAAAAGGATGAATCCCTAGAAAAGACCACCGTGGTTGATAAAGGAGGGGATCAGCAAAAACTAGGGGAAATTAAGAGGAATTGACACAATAGTTGCATCAATAGGCTCAGTTATGGCAACACATATAAGGATGGTGAGGGTCTGAGCCTTGTCTAGTTCTGTTCTGCATACAGTCAGCAGGAGTAAAAGCTCGCTGCAGAACAACTAACAACAACAGAGTTAGTTGGCATCCAAGATGAGCGTGAGCATCAGCCTGTGGGCCCTTCAAAAAGGATCAGTCTCACTCATCCTGTAGCTCTCCCTTCGTCTGCCTCAGTTTTTGCGGTCCTTGGTAGGCACTAACTTCATGATGTGGCTCGGCAGAGCACCTCCTTGCACAGAGTTTTTAAGTTAAGGGAGACGAGTCAGCACAAACCATTCACCATCCTCTGCGAGACAGATACTGCAATGGAGAGCAAGTCTTTTTTTCTATCAATCCAATCTCATTGCTGTCCAGTCAATTCCGACTCACACCACCCCTATAGGACAGAGTAGAACTGCCCCTGTGCACTTCCGAGACTGTCACTCTGAGAGCAAGGATTCAGACTCTCTTAACACAAACCATGATCGATCATGAGTCGATGAGGACACTAAAGGACAGAGTACAACTGCTTCCTCGGGTTCTCAAGACTGTCAACCTGTACAGAAGCAGACTGCTCATCTTTCTCTCTCAAAGTGACTGATCAGCTCAACCTTTGACTTTCCGTTAACAGCTCAGAACTTTACCCACTAGACTTCCAAGATTCTCTTAAAGGAGAGTGGCAGAACAATTTAGTTAGGTTGAATCTAGTAATTTGGAAAAAAATAATTGATGTTTCTATTTTGAACTACTTCGATTTTTTGTTATTTTAGTACTTCATTTCTTTTATATCTTACATGAATTTGAAATGAAATGGGAATTTTTTTAAATAGTCTTCTGTTGTTATACAGCTCCTAAGACATGAGGAAAAAATTTATTCCCTCATCATATTAACAGTGGTGTAGTTTATTTAAAATCATTTCCAGAAAACAGATTACAAGATTTGGAAGACCTATCCAAGAGATTCATAGAGTTATGAATATCCTTCAAGTATAAGAAATAAGACAAATGCATGAATTAGAGATCTATTGCCATGCAACTATTTTTAAATACATTTTCTAGTGTAATTTTTCTAACTCTTTAGAATTATTCCGAATTGTAATTTTTTCTTGCAAAATACTTCCAGTAAGCATGTCCATTTTAGTGTCAATAGTCATGCTCATAGAAGCTTTTAAAATTCTTTATTTTAATAGATGATTTATTAAACTGTTCAGTAATGTTGGTCGTGGCATTATTTACTTCAGAGATTGGTGCAAAATCAGTTGCTAGGTGCTACCCATGATCAAAAGGCTTCAGTCCACACGGATTGTCTGTTTATTTCTCCTTATCTATATTCCTATCACTCCATCACAGAGCACAGTTAAAGTGATCTGACAGAAGGAACTGGAGTGGTCCTTGACACCTTATTGCTCTAGGCTTAGGCCTGATTGGCATCCTCTTTTATCTATCAAGAGGGCACTTTTCATCAAAATCCACATCTTCTACACATCATTTTACAATGATACATAATGGAAGGCTTTCCACGTGGTAAAGACAATGAAAAGAATTATCGGGGTGAGGGGAACGCAGAGGTTAAGAGGCTGATGTGTAAAAGTTAATCTCATCCTTTCCGTCGCCCATTTTCATAACACTCTGTCCTTCGGTATTCTCAGGGGATGACAAGAGGATGCTTTAAGGACTGTGAAGTCAAAAGGAAAATTGTATTTGGTGCTGCAAATTGCAATATACACATACCAACCTAAATGAGCCAAATGGAAGGCTGGACATTTGTCAGTAGGACCTTGTTTATCACACCATGTCTCATAGCTTCTGTCAAGATCCACCCTTTCTCCTCAGAGGCAGGCTGATAACTTTCTCAGTGAACTCCCACAGAGCAATCCTGTAGGTCATAGCCAAAGAACAGAAAACTCTCTGAAGAAAGGTGCCAGGACTGCATTAGGATCTGCGTCCAGCCTGGACGACTTCACAGGAGTCCATTCATTTCCTCCTCAAAGGCTCAAGGACCAGAGACGAACCCAAACACTGTAACTGACTTTCCAAGAACCCTGCTTGTGAACCACCCTGCCATGCACTTGCTCAGAGGACCACCATCTCCAGCTGCTTTCCAAACCATGTGATCATTGCTCACAAGCAGAAGGAGAAGCATCTCATCTTCCAAAACTCTTTTCCCTATCATACATTATTTTTTTCTTTTTAAATGTATGTATATTTTTGTAGTATCTACAGAGTCTCAGAAAAGTGCAAAGAAATGCCACCATTCACTTTGCCTCCAATGTAACTGTAGTCTAATATCACACCAGAAAATTGTCATAGACACAGCCCACAGATTTTACATTAACTTGTGTTTCTGTGTGCATGTATGTGTGCATATGTGATGCAGTCCTATATAATTTTATCATATGTGTAATTTTGCTTAATCATCAATGCAGTCAAGATACAAAGACAAACAAACAAAACAAACCTAAAGCCACTACCCTGAGTCAATTCTACTTTTTAAAAAAATAAATCATTTTATAGGGGGCTCTTGCAGCTCTTATAACAATCCATACATAATTGTATCAAGCACATTTGGACATGTATTGCCATCATCATTTTAAAAAATTTTCTTTCTACGTGAGCCCTTGGTATCAGCACCCCTTTTGGGACTCCTTCCGTCACCCTCCCACCCTTGTGAACCCCTGATAAATTATAAATTTTATTATTTCCGTATCTTACACCCTCCGCTGGCTCCCTTCACCCATGTTTCTGTTGTTCGTCCCCCTGGGGGTGGGGGTGAGGGATGTTAGACTTTGAGCATAGAAATCGGTTCCCCCTTTTCCCCCCTGCTCCCCGACCCTTGTGACATTGTTACTCCCATTACTGTGCCTGAGGGGCTTATTTGTCCTGGATTCCATGTGTTGAGAGCTTTTCTCCATACCAATGTACCTGCTCTGGACTAGCCGGGTTAGTAAGGCAGAACTGGACATGACAGTGGTGGGGTGGGGGTGGGGGAAGCATTGAAGAACAAGGGGAATGTTGTGTGTTTCGGCAGTGCTATTTCACACCCTGGCTGACTGCTCCTTCCTTGTGATCCTTCTGTGACGGGATGTCCAATTGTCCACCGATGAGCTTTGGGTCTCCACTGCAATCCTCATCGTTGGCACCTGAGTCAATTCTAACTTGTTTGCGACGCTGCAGGAGAGAGTAGACCTGCCCTTACGGTTTCCAACCCTGGACATCCTATGAAACTGGCTCTCTTCCCCGGCTGGTGGTCTCTAACCAACATCCTAAGTTACCGGATTTCTCTTCTTCATTCCTGCTAAGCCTTCTCCCAAACCTCTATGCTACCGACTCCTCCGTGTTCTGACCTATTAACTCCCTCCTGACCACCTTCTTCTCCTCCCCGTGTGTAATCAGCATTGCACAGGGTCAAATCATATGAACTCAGATCAAAGCAGCTCATACAGTATCAAACCCTGTGATGTGTAAATAATGAGTGGCTATCCCACTCCAGAAAATACAATTAATCTCTCTCTCTCTTTCTCTCTCTCCCTCTTCCTCCTCCTTCTCCTCTTGCTCCTCTTCCTCCTTTCCATCTCTCAAGTTATGGGTTTAAATTGTTTTTAGAAAACTATCTTATCACCTTCAAAGTACTCTCCATTGCGCTTAATATGTTTGTCAAATCTGTGATTCTATTCTTGGAAACATTTTTCAAAGTTTTTTTCTTCACCTCTTCTATGTTGTGAAATCACTGTCCACTCGTGTTCCTCTTCATTTGTGGAAACAAAAAGTCACATGGAGCGAGATCAGATGAGTAAGGTACATGGGACAAGAGAGCCATGCTGTTTTTTGCCAAAAACTGGAGCACTGAAATGGCGTATGGGCAAGTGCACTGTCGTGGTACAAAACCAGTCCCCTGTCTGCCACTAATCAGGCCTTTTTTGATGCACTATTTTTTAGGCTATTTTGTTACATTATCTTTTTGAACTTCTGAACAGAAAGCTCGATTAACAATCTAACCTGGTGGAATGAACTCCAATGTACTAGGAGTCAACATTTTGGTTTGTTGAAGTTGACAGTCATCCAGAAGGAGGTTTGTCATCAATCGACATTTCACCTTTTTAGGAATGAGAAAACCATTCGTGCACTTGAGTTTTTCCAATAGTGCTGTCCTTGTAAGTGGGTGCAAACTCTGTTTAACACCACAGCCATTGCTGCTGCATTTTTCCTCACCAGGCAACAATATTTCAGCGCTGCATGCTGCTCTCTTAAACTGGCCATCACACAAAAAATATGAGTATCGAGTGAAACTGCTTTCACACACACACACACACAAATTCACTGTGACCAGAGAGAACCATCCCAGGCGGCGCCACTGGGTGCACTAACTCAGAGCGAGTTGTTTCATGCTCGCCTAGAGGGAAAAATGAATACTACGAATGCTATGATCAGCGGAGTTTTTTACATGGATTTTTTTGGGGGAGGTACCCCCTCGTATAATAGATACAAATGGATTCATCATGTTGTTTCACTTGAGAACCAACTTAATCTATACTGAGTTACTGATTATATCTACCATCAATTGTTAGTGAAGAAATATAATTGAATTATAAATCTTGTATATTAAAAAACTATCACCTTGGACAGAGTTTCCAAAACTACATATATATAGTTTTGGGAGTTTTTATGAATAATTTCAATCTCCATATATAGTAAATGGAGTTAATATTTAGTAAAAAATGCACTGATTTTATTTTAATTTTAAATTATTGTATGTATAATTCTTAAAAACAGTATTATTATTACTGTAATACATTTCCAGTATTGGACTATACTTTGTTCCAGTTAAAAAATAGTCACTGAGAAAAAAATACATAAATGAGAGGAACTTCAAGGATGAAATGTGAAATAGAAACACCCACACACCTGACCTAAATATCTCTAAAGTTGTTAAAAACAGCTGTCTTTGAATCTTTGAAATTAGCCATAAAAGCTCATAATTTCCTGGTAAAAAATATCTCAGCTTGGCCTCTGCATCCTATAATTAGTCAGTTTTTAGATTTATCATTTTCTTCACTATTTTCCCTCCTAGGAAAATCCCAACCCTCTGGTAGAAACTATTCAATGTAGGAAACGGTCTCTGACAAAAGTGAAGTTCTTCATAAACAATCTTTCCAGTGAGCTCCTACTATGTGCTAGGAGCCCTGCTGATGTAGTGAGTTATGTGTCTGGCTGCTAAGCAACAGGTCAGCAATTCAAACCTCCACTTGTACTTCCTGTAGGAGATCATTCTCTGGAACAATTGGAAGCTAGGCATTAATTAAATGTTGACACAAACTGGTGGGGTTTCAACATGGCTTTCACATAGGATGTCTTGTTGAGGTTTGGCAGGTCCCCTGGTGGCATAGTGGATTATACATTGGGCTGCTAACCCCAGGGTCAGCAGTTTGAAACCATCAGCCACTCCTCCAGAGAAAGATGAGTCTTTGTACTCCCATAAAGATTTACAGTTTCAGACACCACCAGGAGTGTTTCCATTGTGTTGTATAAGGTCACTCTGCATGCGAAAAGACTCCATGGCAGTGAGTTTGAGTGCGTTTTGATATTTAGCATCCACTTCCATTCCTTTATCCCAAACCTCTGTGTTCCTTCTCTTCTTTCCACTCCAGAGAGCTGAATGGATTTGGTGAAACTCTGAACTAGCTTAGTAATAATTATCATCCATTATTTTGCCTTCACGCCCCCTCCACCACCACCACCCCCACACACACCCTGGTGTAGGCATAGATGGGGAGATCGGAATGAAGTGGAAAAAATAGAAGAATGGGATAAAAAATAAAATATAAAGGTAGGACTGAATTGTAGAACTCACTAAGTGCCAAACTAAAAATATATACATTATGTTGATCTTTTAGAATAATTTTCCATATCCAGTATACTGTTAACTGTTTTGGATTAATGTTTCCTCTCTCCCAACCACAAATATGTGTTGAAGTGCTGACGTTTGTACCGATAAATATGACTGCTTAGAAATAATCATTTTCTTTGGTGTTTTTTTATGTTAATGAGATCATAATACTACAGCATGGATGCTAAACCCAATCACTTGTGAGTTATAAAAAGACTAGAATAACTACTAAATCCCACACACGGGGAAGAAGCAGAAAAACCATAAAGACAGATGGATTGATAAACCTAGGAACACCAAGAATTGTGGGGAGTTCCAGCAAAAATTTGGAAAACCAAAGTCACTGCCACTGAGTCCATTCTGACTTACAGGGCCCTACAAGACAGGAGAGAGCTGCCCTGTGGTTTCTGAGACTGTAACTCTTCACCGGAGTAGGAAGCCTCAGCACTTTCTCATGAGACTGCTCACCTCGTGCTCACCATAGTGCCACCCACTGGACAACTACGGCTCCTTTGTGCAGGCAGATACCAGAAGCTGAAATAGACAAGGAAGGACTCCACCTAGAGCCACACCATGAATTCAGATTTTATGTTTCCCACACTAATAAATCCATTCCTAGCTTTAAATCCACCTACTTTTCGTCCTTGTGTTATATCATCAATAGATGATTGATACAGTACCATTCTGATGTATGCCACCAATTTTATGAATGTTACAAGCAGCGAATTCTATAAACTATTTGTCATAGAATCTAAAATCATTCCATTTTAGTCTCATAATCGAGTTTCTCAAACTTGAATAGTGCAGAAACTCTTGGAGAGGGGTGAGGAATAGTCTCCAGAACTGATGACATGTTTTCATTATAAAATTGCTGTAGTCCTTTGAAATATCTTCCCAAAGATATTCATATTCTAATAATCCTGGAAATGCTTCGTAACAATGTAAAAAAATAAAATAAATAGAACGGTTTTGAGAATATGATTAAGTCAAGCATTTTGAGATGGGGATATAGCTGTGTTAGATAGGGTTGACCAGAGAAGCAAATCCAGTGACACTCATATATGTGTACAAAAGAGCTTTACATCAAGAAGTAATTGTATATCAAGAAAATATCCCAGCCCAGTCCAACGCAAGTCCATAAATCCCTTTTCAGATTCACACACACACTTGCAATTATGCAGGAGGCAAGAATATCACAGGCCAGTGGACACATCTCCAGGGCTCCGGCAGCAATCAAGGTCAGCCAGCAGGAAAGGGAAGGCAGAAAGAGAGGGAGGTTCCCAGGACCCTCCTGGTGGACAGGCCACACCCACAAAGAGGCACCATTGGGCTGTGACCTGATCGATAGATTGCATGCCACCCCTACACTTTTATAGATCTTCAAGTTGATATGAAATTGATATGAATACACTTTTGTGTACATTGATATAGATACACTTTTATATATATTCAAGTTGATATGGAATTGTGTAACTACCACACCACCCTTGAACATCCAGTTGGGTCTTAAATTTGAGTAACTTGTTAAAATTGCAGATTTAATAGGTCTGGGTAATACCTGGTATTATCACAATTTCCCAGGCAGTGCTAATGTTGATAGACCACAGTTGAAAAAAAGAAAAAAAAAAGAAATAACACATCTATAATACACTTAATTAAATTTCTTAACATTATTAGAAAAATAACTTCCTAATCTTTTAGCAAATACATGGAGTTCCAGACTCACTAAAGTCCATTTCAGAATGTTATTTAAGACATGCTACTGAATAAATCATGAAATATCAGTGGTATACACAGAATCAAACTCTGCAGATGCAGAGACCACTGTCTTATGAATTAACACGCATTCAATAGTATCCCTCCTGCAGCAGGAAAAAAAGAGTGATGGAAAGTCCTGCATAGGTTCTTGGATGCCTTGGCTCAAGTCTAAACACATCCCACACATAGCTCCTTTTCTAGAACAAGTCTCACAGCCCCATATAACTGCAGGAGGGTTGGAAAATATGGAAGAGCACATCAGTATTCAGGGAGCAGTAAATAACTCTGCCAAAAATATGAATCTATAATGACATCTCTCCCAATTACTTGTATTCAAATTATTTTATGTGAGAGGGAAGGAGAAACAATTACCCGAGTTCTCACTTATTTGGACTTGTTCAGAGCCAGCTTCTCTGTGACACTGCTAGAGTAAAACAATCTTAATATTATGCTCTTTATATTCTATTATCCTCCCATTTGAAAATATAGTTAAATATTTAAGAAGGTATATGGATTTGAAAAGTCCATATAAGGGACATTCATTTCTGACTTAGGATAAAACAATATTATTCTAAGTATTTAAAAAAATCAAAGGTACTCAAAGTAATTATTTTTTGAAGTTTGGCAATGTTATAGCAATATTATGAATATGTTATAATTATTTAAACTAAATTATAGTTTTTAAATTAAATCCTGGATTTGTACTTTTTTTAGAGTGACTATTTTATTAATTCTGATTCTTGAAGATCCCATATGTCGGAGTTGACTTATGCTCTGTACAGTTGTAAGTGACTGTCATCTTTCAGTAGTAAATCATTAGCCATTCTGCTGAGGTGCCTCTGCATAGATTTGAACTGTGAATGTTTCAAATCGTCACTGAACACCTAAGCACTTTCCTTACCCAACAATTCCTCCAAGGGCAGCTCTCTACACTCCATCCTGTTTAGGAGCGAGATCCCTAAGCATTTGCATGTTGCTATGGTTAGTTGCCTTTTGAGTTCCTTGCAGCCCGTGGGTTCTGAACAGAACTGCTCTATTTGGTTTCCCAGGCTGTGGCCCAGCCTTCAGATCAGATTGTTAGTACTTTCTCCTGAGGTACCATTGAGTGAGTTTGACCTATCAAACTTTCTGCTAAAAAAAAAAAAAAAAAATTACAAGAGAAGAACTTACTTTGGGTACTGATAAAGTTAAAAGGGCAGAATAAAAAATTGAGTTCTTATATAGAAGCATTCTATGGATGAAAAATTGGAACCAAAAAAAGATGATTAAAAAACAATGCATAGAGTCACTGTTCCAAGAAGTATTGGTTGACGGACAACCACTTAAATACCTATATACTCGAGTATAAGCCGACCCGAATATCAGCCAAGACACCTAATTTTTCCACAAAAACTGCATTAAAAATGTGTTTGAAACCTCAGCTTATACACAAGTATATATGGTGGGTAGCAAATGTTCAAGGAACAGCGGGATTGAAGAAAGCAGTACAAAGGAGTGCTGGAAAACAAGCCCCAAGGTCGCTGGAATACTAATGTTTCAATAAAAGAATGCGACGCTGGGAGCACTCATTCATTTATGACAAGAAATTTGGATGACATACTGAGCCAGTTGAGTGGAAGAGATCCATATTTGTGCCCATTTCAAAGAAATACGATCTAACAGGATGTGGACAGTATATAATAATGTTGTTAATATCAGAACAAAAAAATTTTAAGATAATTCAAAAAAGGTTGGAGCAATAAATCAATTAATGGAAGCCAAAACACAGTCTTGAATGTATTTGACTGGTTGAGCTCTAATGAGGGAAGAGCTAAATTATGGGGTGACATCAGGAGCATTATACATGAATGAAGTGGTTAGGTTTTATGTCAACTTCTACATGGATGAAAATGTAGGGATAGAGTCCAACTGATCGATCCTGTCACAACCTGATGATATCTTCTTGTGGGTGTGGTCTTTTTATAAGACAGACACTGGGAACTTCTATTGACCTTCAAGGATTTCATCTGGCTTGGATTTCAAATCAAAGCACATGGAATCAACAGTTAAGAGATCAAAGAACACACTGCACTGGGCAAATCTGCTCAACAACAACCAAAAAAAAAGGACCTCTTCAAAGTGTTGAAAATCAGGGAAGCGTCTTTGAGGACTGAGGTGTGTCTGACCCAAGCCATGGTATTTTCAATCATCTCATGTGCGTGTGAACTTTGGACATTGAAAAGGGAGACCAACAAAGAACTGATACATTTGAATTGTGGTGCTGGGGAAGAATATTGAAAGTACCAAGACTGCCAAAATGTGGTAGTTACATAACCTGGTGTCAATTTGGGACTTGAGAGGATTAAGAGTGAAGTGGTAGAGTCTAGTTTGCCAACTGGGTCATTGCCAATGAGGCCTCTGTGTAGGCATGGCCTTCTCCTGAGAATTCTGGGAACTCTGGTACTTTTCCTCCTTGGAGGCAGGAGACACCTTTTCACTCTATCCACGCCCTGGAAGACACTCTACTGACAAGACACAAAGAACTTCACTAGTGCCCTTAGCTAGAGAAGCCACTTGGAGACCCCTGCCAACACTGAGATGCTTACAATGCCACTGGATCCGAAGACTTTCTACCCAATGACCTGTGATCGACATGCATTCAGCATCATTGCATGTGTTTCATGCATCTGAAGAAGACTTTATAGATTGGAATCAGACATATGGGCTAAGATCAGATTTATGGGCTTGGACTAGACTGGGTAGGGATACTCTCTTAATGTACAATTACCCTTTATAAAAAACTCTCTCATACACATATGAGTTTCTATGGATCTGTTTCTCTAGTCTACCCAGACTAACACAAAATAACAGACACATCTGTCTTAGAAGTATGGCCAGAATTCCCCTTAGATGCAAAGATGCTGAGAATTCATCTCACATGCTTTGGACATGTCATTAGGAGAAAACAATCCCTAGAGAAGGACGTTGTGCTTGGTAACATAGAGGGCCAATAAAAAGGGAGAAAACGCTTGACAAGATGAATTGACACTGTTCCTGAGGCAAGGGGCTGAAACATACGAACAAGTATTAGAATGGACAGGATTGGACCGTGTTTCACCCAACTTGAAACACACTTATACAATGAATGAAACCATGGCTTGGTCAAAGCAACACCCTTGCTCTTCAGTACTCTAAAAGAGTTGTGTGCAGCAGATTTACCTAATGCAATATGTCTCTTGAGCTCTTTTTTAAAAAAAAAAAAATACTAATTCACAGGTTTATTATAAATTCATCCAGAATGTGGTGAAGGAAGAGTGTAGAGTAATGTAGAAGGGTGTAAGAGGGCAGCATTATAAGCTTTTTTTAATCGTTTTCTTAGGGGCTCATACAACGCTTATTACAATCCATCCATACATCCATCTCGAGCTCTAGACTGCTGCTTTAATGAGCATTGATTGTGGATCCAACCAAGACAAATCCTTGATCACTTTGATTCGATTTATCATGATGTTACCCATTGGTTCAATTGTGAGAATTTGGACCTTCCATACTTTGAATTCTAATCCATATTGAAGGTTACAATCCTTGATCTTCAAGTCGTCCTCACTTTCAGCAAGCAAGACTATGTCATCTGCATACCACAGGTTGTGAATAAGCCTTCCTCTGATCCTGGTGCCACATTCTTCTTCATATAATCCAGTTTCTTCTAATGATTTTCTCAGCATACAGATGGAACAAATATGATGAGGGGATACAATCCTGGCACACACCTTTCTTGATTTTAAACCATGCAATGTTCATTTGTTCTCTTTGCACAACTGCCTCTTGATCCATGTAAAAGTTCCAATTGAGTACAATGAAGTGTTCTGGAATTCACATCCTTCTAAGGTTATCCACAGTTTATTATGGTCCACAGAATTGAATGCCTTTGCATAGTCAATGAAACACAAGTAAGCATCTTTGTGATATTCTCTGCTGAAACCAAGATCCATCTGACACAGCAGTGATATTCCTTGTTCCATGTCCTCTTCTGAATCCAGTCTGAACTTCTGGCAGTTCTCTGTCAATGTACCACTGCAAACATTGTTGGGTGATCTTATTCAAAATGTTACTTGTGTGTGATATCAATAATATCATTCTTTAGTTTCAACATTCGGCTGGGCCACTTTTCTTTGGAATGGGCACAAATATGGATCTCTTCCAGTCAGTTGGCCATGTAGCTATCTTCCATTTTTCCTAGCATAGACTAGTGTTTCCAGTGTGTCTTCAACTTGAAGAAATATTTCAATGGGCATTCCATCAGCTCCTTGGACCTTGTTTTCAGCTAATGCATTCAGTGTAGTTTGAACTTCTTCCTTCAGTTCCATTGGTCCTTCCTCATATGCTCCATCCTGAAATGGTGGAATATTGACCAGTTCTTTATGGTAGAGTGATTCTGCATCCTTTCCATCTTCTCTTGAGGGTTCCTGCATCATTCAATGTTTTTCACCTAGAATTTTTCCATTTCAGATATCCCGGGTTCTTGTGTGTTTCTTTGTAATATTTGGCTTTGTTTTTCAAGATGCCTTTTGAAATTTTCTATTCAGTTCCTTGACTTCATCCTTCCTTCCATTTGCTTTAGCTACTCAATGATTAAGGGCTGTTTCAGAGTCTCTTCTGACATCCACTTTGATCTTTTCTTTCTTTCCTTGCTTTTTAACCACCTTTTGCATTCTTCATGAATGATGGTCTTGATGTCTTCCCACAGCACACCAGCTCTTCTGTCATTCATGGTCCTTGCATCAAATTTGTTCTTGAGATGGTCTCAAAATTCAGGTGGGAGATAATCAACGGGGTATCTTTAGCCCTTGTGGACTTGTTTTAATTTTCTTTGGCTTTATCCTGAACTTACATGAGGATCACTTGATGATCAGTTTTACAGTCAGCTGCTGGCATGGATTTAACTGCTAATATTGAATACGCCATCATATCATCCCATAGTTGTAGTCTATTTGATTTCTGTCCATTCTCTCTTGTGAAGTCCATGTGTACAGTCACCTTTTGTGTTGTTGAAAATTGTATTTGCTATAAACAAGTCAATGGTTTTGCCAAATTCTGTCATGAGATTTCCAGCTTCATTTCTGTCACCAAGACAATATTTTCTATTGTTGCTTTCTCTTTATTTCCAGCTTCTGCATTCCAATCACCAATAACTATCAATGCACCTTGATTGCATGTTTGATAAACTTCCCACTGGAGTTGTTGGTGGAAATCTTCACTGTATTCATCGCTAGCTTTTGTGGTTGGTGAATTAAAGTTGAATAATAGTCATATTGATTACATTTCCTTGAAGGCGGATAAATATAATCCTACTACAAACACCACTGTGCTTCATGATGGATTTAGGAAGATCCTTTCTGCCATGCCATCCCTCATGATTGTGTTTTTTTCCAGCTTAGTAAAGTTTATAAGTTTCTAATTCAAAATGGCCAATACCAATTCATTTCAGCTCACTAATGTCTAGGATATCAATCTTCATGCATTCCATTTCATTTTTGACACTTCCAATTTTTCTAAATTCATAGTTTGCACATTCCAAGTTCTGGTCATTAGAAGATTTTGGCAGCTGTTTCTCTTTGCCTTGAATCGTTCCCCATCAACAAAGGATGATCCCGAAGGCTCTATTCCCACAGGTTTCACGGGATTCACATCACTGTGGTTGTCGGCTCCCTTCCAAGAAAGGGATTCCTCTTCAGATACATTTGGAGTGCCCTCTGACCTGAGGGATCAATCCTCTGGCAGTATCTCCAGCAATGTTCTTCCTTGGTCTGGGCTTTCACTATTTGACAATGCATTGGGGCTTTGCATAGGTTTGCATTGACCTCTTCTGAAGTGGGCAGCCAAGTCCTTCTTCCTCATCTGTGCTTAGTCTGAAAGCACTACTCAAACCTGTTCCCTTTAGGTGTCCACTGCTGGCATTTGAAAAACCAGTACATGGCTTTCAGCATCACAGCAACACACAAGCCACCGCAGTATGACAAACTGACTAACAAGTGGTGGCAGTGTCTTTGGAGATGGGGAAAATCTTAGTAGGTGAGGGAGCTGTTATAGAATATGTGAAATATTTTTATTATGCTGTTGGTTTCTCACAGAAAATTGGGGGACACCTCTTTCTTTCTGAAAGACCCAACCTTGAGTCTGGGCAGTAGAATCCCATAGGCCTGGTTAGCGTCGCCTTTATACTATGATCGTGAGCAATTCCATTCCAGTGATCGGTGGGATCTTTGGACAGGAGCTCCAACAACTTCCCTCATTGATGTATTTGTCACAAAGATAATAGCCAAGGTTTTGGAGGACAAGGAACTACCTGGTATAATGTGTTCCATGACTTTATGCTGGAGCAAATCTTGGCATGGCAATAAACAAAAAATAAACAGGGGAGCTTGTTGTCCTTCACTGGGAGCACTCAGGTGGGAAAACAGGTGGCCCTTGGAGTTTAGGAGAGGTTTAGGAGACATTTGCTAGAACTTAGTGAACACAGTGCCAAGTTGAGGATGCAGACTTCAACTTGATCATTCTATCAGCTCTTTGTAGCCATGGGGACAGCTGGTCAGAGGTGTATGATGGGAGGAGCTTTTTATCATGGAAGCACCATGATATGTTTGTAAATCAACTTTCAAAAAGCCAGTGCCCAAACTTGTGTTGGTAACCATGGGACTCTCATATTCTCTGAGGACCACTCCACATGAAGCAGGCAGTGAGCATGTTCCTGATGTCAGTGGAAATAGCAAAGAATGAAGGTAGTATGGTGGCCTGTGGTGGCAAGGTTATGGATTGAACTGAGAATTACACAGAACTGACCATCATGACAGGTATCACCCACCTTGAATTGATCATGCAGCAGAGACTTTTGTTCCAATTCTATCTTTAAATTCAAGAATGGAGAATTCTTGGCATGAAATAATGACCAAAAACAGGGACATTTGTACATATATTTATATGGTAAATACATTTGGGAAGTATTAAGGACAGATTTTGGGCCTCTGCTGAAGCCCTCCCTCAATGCAAGAACACTTTGTTCTAACAAACTGGCATTCTGTGATGCTCACTCTCCTGGCATGATCGCTGGAAAAAAAATGGGTGCTCAAGTAAATGTGGTGAAGAAAGCTGATGGTGCCCGACTATCAAAAAATTTAGCATCTGGGCCTTTTTAAAAAAAAATCATTTTATTGAGGCCTCTTATAATTCCTGTTACAATCCATACATCAACTGTATATGACATATTCATACCTATATACTATCATTCTTTTCTAGACATTTATTTTCCATTGAGCCCTTAGGTTCAGCTCCTCTTTTTTTCCTTCCCTCCCCCATACCCTCCTCCCCTAATGGCCCCTTGATAGACTGTAGATTATTAATTATTTTCAAATCTCACACTGACTGCTGTCTCCCTTACCATCTAGTTTCTGTTGTTCTTCCCCCTGGATTGGGAGAAGGGGTTATGTGCCATTCATTGTGATTGGTGCCTCCCTCTTCACATCTCCCCTCCTTCTCCCTACCTTTTGTTATTCCTATTTCCATTCCTGTTCCTGTGTTCCATGTGTTGTGTTTTATCTCTTGCCTATACCTATGTACATGCTCCCATCTAGTCTAGATTGGGAAGCGGCACTGGGGTCATGAAAGCTGGGGGGTGAGGAGGTCTCAAGGGATCAGAGGTATATTGCATGACCCATTAATGCTCAACTACACCCTGATTGACTCATCTCCTTCCTGTTACCCCTCTGTGAGGAGATGTTCCATTGTCTATAGATAGGCATTGGGTCTCCCTTCTCACCAATGCACTTTTGTTTGTTTGTTTACTTTTTGTTGTGAGTCTTCTGATGCCTTTAAGATACCTCAGAATCACACTGGCTGGTATGCTTCTTCCATGTGGGCTTGTTGCTGCACTGTTGGCTGGCCTCTTGATTAACTTCAAGCCTTTAAGACCCCAAACACTATGACTTTTAATTGCCGGGCACCATCCTCTGTCTTCACCACATCTGCCTATGCAACCATTTCATCTTCAGTGACAAAAGGCCACAGAATGCCAATTTGTTAGAACAAAGCGTTCTTGTATTGAGGTAAGGTATGAGGCGAGGCCCAAGGCCCATCTGCAGCCTCCGTATATTGCCTTATAAATATATATACATAGTCCAATACCACTATTGTTATGGATTATGTATTTACATAAGTGGACAACTCTATTAATCTCCCTGTCTATGCCTTTGCTTCCTAGTGCTTGCCTCTGTTTCCTTTTGCCTCCTCTTGACCCACTATCACTTTCCCTCTTCTTTACCTCGTAGTACTTCTTTCCCACTAGCTTGATGTTGCTCTAATACTCACAGGATCTCTACCCTCTCCTAGATGTTGGTTCTACTTCCCTAGTTGTTCCCCTGTCCATGGCATCATCCACTCTCCACACCTTTCTCCCCACCTCCTTCTGCCCCCTCTACTTTCTGGGGTCATTGGCCCCATTGCCTTCTTCCTGGGATTTCCTCCCATGGTCCAACCCATATAATTAAGCAAACCATCCATGTCCTAGTCTGAATAATAAGAAACTATATGGTTGAAGAAAGAAAAGAAAAAGAAAAGGATGAGAGAGGGAAAAAAAGAGAGAATGAAAAATGGAAAAGAATAACTCTATATCAATCCAGGTCTGTTTGCTGGTCCCCATGAGACCCTCCCCACTGGTTCTAAGGGAGATCTGGGGGCTGCCCCTCCTCGCCAGAAGTCCATTGACAAGAACCTTCCACTGGCTTGACCCCAAATGATCAGAGTGTGGCACTGTCAATATCAATATTCTAATGAGTGGTGCAGAGATTGGAGGTGCATTTGAAGATAGAAAGCATGTTGGTGTTGTCCAGGAGTCTGGCAGTGATACCTGGAAGCATATCGTGAGAAGATCTACTTGTACAATCAGCTACACTAAGGACCTTCCTCTGGCTCAAGGAATCAAGCTTCAGTGAATTTTTTTTTTTAGATTCACATTACTTCAAGACTTTCACATTTCCTGCAGTTTTCTTCTGAAAACAAAGAAAAGTAAGATGTGCTCTGAATAAAAGAAATTATTTTGAATATGTCATTGAGTAATCCTCTATGCTCTAAAACTCTGCCTAGATTAAAAGAATCCTTTTCAAAACAGAAATCATTGTCATAGTAGCATATTTAGCATATATATATGTCATATGCAGCTATTTGAACAGACAAGGGGCATAAAATCAGGAAAGGTGTGCCTGTGGGCTCTATCTTTTCACCGTATTCATTCTACCTGAATGTGGAGCAAATAATCTGAGAAAATGCACCATGTGGAGAGCACAGCATCAAGACTGAAGGAAGGCTCATTAGGAACCAGTGGTAGGCGGATGACATAGCCTTGTTTGCTGACAGGGAGGAAAATCTGCAGTACTTTCTGATGAAGATGAAAATAAATACACCACTCAGATTGGATTAAAATCCACCCTACTTAGGTATGAGTTTATGCTAACTGACAATATTTTCAAGGGCTCTGTTCCCAAACAAGTTTCACTGTTAGTTATCTAATGTTGTGATAACAGCAAATAGCACAAGTGGGTCCTTCAACAAAATCTTATAGTCTCACAGGTAGGAGACTAGAAGTCTAAATTTAGGATGCTAGCTCTAGGTCAGTGGTCTCAACCTTCCTAACGCCATGACCCTTTACTACAGCTTCTCATGTTGTGGTGTCCCCCAACCATAACATTATTTTTGTTGCTACTTACTTCATAACTGTAATTTTGCTACTGCTATGAATCAGGCAACCTCTGTGAAAGGGTCGTCGGACCCCCAAAGGGGTTGTGACCCACAGGTTGAGAGCCATTGCTCTAGAGGAAAGCTTTCTCTTTCAGTTGGGTCTGAAGGAAAGTCCTTGTCTTTTACCTCCTGTTCCTTAACTCCTTAGTGTGGTATTTATATTCCCCTTTCTCTGCTTGCTTGCTTAATTCCATTGCTTAAATCTCAAAGTGATATTCTACACCTCCTACACCAATAGCGCCTCATTAGTTTAGCAAAGAAAACCACTCCAAAATATAATTATACCCATTCTACGGATTAGTATTCACAAGCTCTATTCAGAGGATACCATTCCATCCAGAGGACCCCTAGTGGCTAGTGATTATGCAACGGTCAGCACTTCGAAACCACCAGCCACTCTGAAGGAGAAAGGTGGTATTTTCTACTTCAGTAAAGAATGGCAGTCTTGGAAACTCACAGGAACATTTCTGTCCTGTTGTATAGTGTCTTTATGGGTTGGCATTGAGCCAATGGCTGTGAGTTCGATTCGATCCAGCACAGTCGTAATCCTGGTTATTAGGGCTCAGGACTTCCCCATCTGTTTTGAAGAGATATAATTCCATCCAAAAACACCTAGTCAAGCTAAATTTGCATGTACCATACGTTCAGGGATTTCATTACTTGATATTCACATTATGAGAAATGTCTCATCTGTCATCAAAGAGATATACACAGGAGTCTTTATTTTACATGTGACAGTGAAATGAAATAATGAGAGAGCCCGAACAAAATTACTATCCTTGAGTAAGGGAATTAATAGAAGTATAATATGCAGATGATTCTAATGCTACAAAACGATTTCCTAAAGCAATATCTATCAACATGCTGAAAACAAAAGGCAGAGTTTAAGAGGTTAAATGCCGTGTCGGACCATGTAAGCATGAATCAGCCATCATATAACTCGGCCACGGAAACAAGCATATGTGTACCGATAAGCACAGCAAAGCCGTGTAAAACATCAAGCTTGTGGTAGCCTCCTTGGATGAAGGGAGCATAAGTGGGAGTCTAGCGTTAGCACTAACTTTTATTGTTTTAACTTCAAACCCAAAATGGAACATTCTAAAGCCGATACAGGAAAATGCTAACATCTGCTAAGTCTGGGTGGTCAGTACATTGATGTCTGTTATGTTGTTTTCATTGCTTTTTGTATGTTTGAAATATTCCTATAGTAATAACAGGTTTAAAATAAAAATGGTCACACTTATTTATTTTCACAGTTAAATAACTATTTTTGATAACTTCAAATAGCCATTTTTATTACTCTGTTTTTAAAAAATCTTAATGACTATCACATTTTAAAATGCGGCAATATTTGCTCCATTTCTCTATGCAACTGTGGGGCTGAGAGTTGAGATGTGCCTATGTCCAGAGGAGCATATTAGCTATAGCACAGTCACGTATCTTAAGTCAGGAACTTGGGGCAAAGAAAGATATTTCAGATCGCAAGATCTAGGGTCTGAAAGAGCAAATGTGGACTGGAAGGCAAGCAAGCAGGGAGAGTAGTCTACTGATGTTATGAGCCCAGATAGGAAGGAAATAAAAACCAGTTACTTTAATGGCAAGTTCAACAATATTTGATCATCAAACCACTAGAGAGAAAGTGTCAAACTATACCCTGAGGTTTCATGTCTCAGTGGTGGAAGACGGCATGAATACTTCTAAGTAAAGAAGATGTGTTAGAAATGTTGACTTTCTTGTGACATATTAGAAAGCACCGAATTACTTGTGGTGTGTGTGTGTGTTTGTTAATCTACCAAATATCACGAAATTGAATTTAGATTACTAGTTGTTTATAAATATGCTATCTTTATTATCAAGCTGGAAACAGAAGTCCAAAAACACAGAGGAAATCAGGAATGAATGAAAGGAGTGTTAGGCTCAACTAAATGGCCTAAGTGGGCCTCTAATTTTTTCCATACCCTTCTATCCCTTTTCCCCCTCTATTATCACTGTATCTCTCCTCCCATAATACAGAATATATCATTGTTTTCATACTATATGATGTCTTTCCTATGTTCAACGGTCCTTCTTATTTGTTTAAGTGAATCAAACTTCATATTGCCTAAGTACACTAGATTACACTGCAAACCATCCAAAAAACACCCCTCGAAACTCACTGCCAGCCTAATGGACCGGGTACAGCTGCCTTTGCAAATTTCACAGACTGTCACTACTTAAGGCAGTAGAAAGCCCGTCTTTCTCCAGAGTGACTGGTGGTTTCAAACTGTGGACCGTGGGGATCACAGTCCCACACAAAGCCCCTATGCTATCAGGGCTCCTACGACACACTAGAGAAACCCAAAGAAAAACAAAACACATGGCCATTCTGACTCATAGTGAACCTATAGGACAGGATAAATTTGCCCCCTTGGACAGCAGACTGTGATATCTTCTGTGTGTGGAGTAGCTCGGGGACTTGAACCACTAAGTTCAGCTTCTAAGTTACCTGTTACGCTCATAACAACTATATTACTGGAGGTTTTTTTAATATACTATAAAAAAATAAATGAAAATGTTACTGGCATCAGATTGACCATAGCCACCCAATTGAACAAAAGTAGAACTGCAGAAAGCCTCATCTTTCTCTGGCGGAGTGTCCACTGGGTTTGAACAGATGATGTGCTATACCAGCAGGGCACATTTGTATGCAATAGAAGTAGCCTTGAATTACATTTCTATGGTTGATTTTTCTTGGTTGATCTGTTTTCTGGAGTTTATTGCCACTGAAGAGTTAATCAAAGCTTCCCCATGCGTTCCCATACCTCTGGAATGCACCATACGTGCATAGTGGAGATCTCTGAGAGCTATTGGTGAACTGCTGAGCTCAAGGTTGTCAGCCAACCTTGGATGAACGATGACACTGTCTGTGCCTGTAAATATTGACAGTTGCAGACACCTGAGGGAGCAGTGCTACTCTGACCTCTATGCCTGGCAATTGACTGGATGACTGGGAATAGAGATACCAGCTCCAGAATTAGTGACTGTAAAGACGACAACATTCTCCTAAGGTCCATTTCAGCATGAAATTGCATGTAACTTTGCACCAATCACCACAGAGTAGGCTTAGCCCCCCCCCCCCGTATTATTTAACAGTTGGGAGATTACATATCTATATACAGGGCTGCTGTGAGTCAGAATGAACTTGACAGCAGTGGGCTTGCCTTTGGGAATACTGATCCCAGGTAGGTGAAGCTGTTGCCCCAATCTTGCAGATTGATTGAATTAATGAAATGGTCTGAATGGCCTAAATCTTCTGTAACTTTGCAGTAGCTCACCTGGAGGACCAGAGAAGTCTCTTTTTGAGTACTGGTGCAGTGACATGGCCTTTTTGTTTTAACTTGAGAAACGTGGATCTATAGCCATAGCTGCTAATGCAATATGAAATCGACTGAAAGTTGCATAGGCTTCAGCCAACCAGAGTGACATTGATTCCGAATATAAACAAACATATGTCTAAAATAATGACATCAGTGACAGGTGTTGCCCTCTTCGGAGTCTGAGAAGAGCACTGTTTCTAACCATTGGACCACACAACTTGGCTTGCTTGAGCATCCTCAAACGTCCATGGTCCTCCAGGGATATTCTCTGGACGTAATCTAGTAGGAAACGGTCAACATCCCAACTTGCAGAATTTCAATGGCTTTATGGCATTTCCAACGTAAAACTTCCCCTCTCCCCTCTGTATGAATCTCTAAGAATGAATATGGAAATGTGATGTTGGCCCACAATTATTTATTCAATATATCTTAATGCCAGGTGAAGTCTATACATGAGGGGATAGTGATAGCAATATGTTTAAACTAAATCTCCTGCCTGCATGAGGTTTATATTCTTTTGAAGATGTATATTAAAATTGGAAGTAAAAAGCCAATCAATCAAGTCTAACAAAAAAAGAATGGGTGGTCAGGATGGTCTATAATTTTAAACGGCGGTTGCCGGGGAGAAAAATAACTGAGCAGAGACCAGTGGTAGTTTCTTATAGGAGGGCAAACAACAACACGTGGGAGTAGCTAGGAGCTGTTTTAGGTGAAGACACATGATAAATGCAATACTACGGCCGAGCTACTTGGAGTGTTGGAAGAACATTCACGAAGCCAGTGCACTTGGATATAGAATGAAGGAGGGGAAAGAGTCATGACTAGGACAAAAAGATGATTAAAGGGTAGCTGCCAGCCAATAAGGTCATAAGGATCATTTCTAAGACTTTATCTTTTACTAAGTGAAATGGGAAGACACTAAAGGATTAACTGAGGATTTAGCTTTGTTGCTCTGTTACCTGTTGGGTAGCGATCGATCCTCATGGTGGGCAGTTCAAATCCACCAGCAGCTCCAAGGAGAAAGACAGTTTTCTACTCCCCTAAACAGTTACAATCCCAGAAGTCCACATGATGTCTCTGTGAGTCAGCGTTGACTCCATGGACGGGAGCTTGCTTTGGTGTTAGAGTAGGAAAGGTCAGAAGCTGGGGAAACTAGAAAACACTCTCTTTTTTGAATGCATTGAGAAGAAAATATTGCATTGTAGCTCTGGAAGTAATCAACAAAATAGCATACTTTAATGGAAGATTCATCAGGCTTTGCTGGTGGATTTTATATGGACTAAATTGTGTCCATAGATATATAGATATATTGAAAGCCTAAGTCCTATCAGTAACTATCAATGATATCAGTGAATGTGATATCAGTGAATGTGACTTTGTTTGGGACTAGAACCTTCAAAGATGTGATTCGTTAAGGTGATAAGAAAGGAATCCCACAACAGAGGGGTTTCTAACAGAATGCCAGTGGTGTGACTCTAAAGAGAACAAGGATCACAGAGAGACTGCCACACAGAGAAGCTGGGACATGTGATGATCGAAATGCTACAACTCTAACCTGAGAAACACGAAGGGTCTCTGGAATGCACCACAAATGAAGAGAGAGTCAGGGAACAGAGTTGTCCTCAGAGCCCTCTGCAGGAACCAACCTGCTCACACTTTGGTTTGGGATCTCCAACCTCCACAACTGTGAGACAATACATTTCTGATGGTTTAAGTCACCAGCTTATGATACTTGGCTATACCATCCTTAGGAGACAAAGGCAAATTGGACGTAGAGTGTGAATGGCATGGAAAGATGAGGTCAAGACTTGTTTTAGGTTTGCACAGTAAAGATTTGCTTTTACTGCAGTGGGAGCCAGTGTGCCAGAATCCTAACTAGATGGCAATGGATTTGGGTTTTTGGAGGCTTGAATGAAATCCTGAGTTCACATTCACTATTAGACACCAAGTGGAGATGTGAGCAGGGGTTTGTTGTAGCCATTGGGGTACTCAGCAAGAGATTCAAGGTGTTAATATCAATTTCAGATCCATCAGAAATATAAAAGGGAGGAGGAAAAACATGTCCGTAGATAGAGTGAAAAAAATGTACTTCAAGGAGCAGGAAGTGTAGACTGTACTCAAAGCTGCGATGGCCATGTGAAGTAATGACTGAGACTTGACAATGAATTTAGCAACAGAGAGGACAGGCTGGACAGTGCAATTTGTGGAAGGTGTCCCAAGGAGAAAGGACGGGGCATAGTTTGAGAGAGTAATGTTTCTGCAGGAAAGAGGAAAACAGAAAGGGATGGAGAGCTAGAAGAAGATACAGGTTTAAGAGAGATATTGGTTGCCATTGTTGCTTTTGTGCATGTGTGTTTGTTTTATTTCATGGGGAACATAGTAGGGTTCCACACAATGCTGAAAGAGAAATAAATTGACATGAAAGGAGAACTTATGGGACTGTGATCTTGAGTAGGTGATAGGAGATGGCATCACAACAGAAGGGTTGCCCTCCTAGAGGAGACAGCTAGAAAGGAAGAGTGAAGGAGCAGAGCGCAGGAGCTGAGGAAGGTAGAGTGGAGAAAATTTGTGCAAGTTCTCTTCTGATTTATGGATTTATTTCAGTGCAGTAGGAAGAGAGATCCAAGAATCAGATGAAGAAGCCATTGGAGGGAAAAAAGCTAGAAAATATGAAATAATACTTAGGACATGAAAAGAGAGACTGGACCAAAGAACTGAAGCTTTGATTGACAGGCAGTCTTTAGGCTCCACGTGATGACACAGATGAAAGTAGTCATTAGGATTTTTAGACGGAAAACAAACAGAACAGATGTGTATTTTTGCTCTAGCTGTGTTCACATGAAATGGAGTTGTCCATCAAACGCTGCCCTTTATTTTAATACCCAAACTACTATTTAGAGGATCGAAAAGTCAATTACCCTCTTCAATAATTTTTGGGGACTCTCAAAAACAAAATTGGTGTATTTCAGCACCTGATGAAACACGAATCCTTCATCTGCTGGTCTCTGCATGTGGCCTCAGCCTGATGCTGCTCCAGGTCTCCAAACTGCCTCCTTCCATCTTGAACAAAGTGGACTTTCCCATGAAACTTTCTTCTCACTCACTGCCACTACGTCGCTTCTGACTCCGCCACCCTAGATGACCGAGTAGAACTCCCCCTGTGGGATTCTGAGACTGTCACTCTCTCCCACAGCGGGAAGTCTCATCTTGCTCCCACAGAGCGCCTGGTGATTGCCACCCATTGACTTTTGCTTAGCAGCTTAGAGAGTAACCAGTACCCCACCCCACTCTTCGGAAACCGTGCTAGGAGTGTCAAAACAGCTTTCTGGCTGTATCCCTCAAAGCATAGCAATGAGCTATGTATGCAGTATTAAAAATAAAAATTAAAAAGGGGATCCCTTCTTCTATGGGTAGGAGGTTCTCAGCACAGGGTTCAAAGGACATACACTGTTCCAGATTCTTAGTGATGGTGGAGAAGCAACACCAAGGGCCAAAACAAAACAAAAATCACCTCACTGCCAAGGAGTCAATGCTGACTCCTCATGACTCTCAAGGATACAACAGAGCTTACCCTGTGGTTTCTGAGATGCATATGACAGTTGATAGCCTCATTTTCCTCCCGTGGAGTGGCTCCACGGTTTCAAACTGCTGACCTTGTGGTTAGCAGTGCCAACACTTAACACTCGTTATGCCACTAGGGTGATGGCAGAGAGCTCTCCACAAATGTCTGCGGGATTGATATTTTCATAAGCCTAGCTAGATGTCAGTTCTTTACTGAGGTACTGCTGCATCCAGGCCACCATGGAAGCCAAATTCTCTGCTGTCGAGATCATTCCAACTCCAGCGGCCCTGTGGAACAGAGTAGAGCCGTCCAGGAGGATTTCTGAAATGAAACCTCTGTAGGGTCACAGAGTTTCCTCTTTCTCCAACCAGAGCAGCTGGTTCCAAACAGCTGGCCAAGGTGTAGCCCACTAAGCCACAGGCATGATCTCTGCAGTTGAAACCTGCTTTGTGAGATAATAGGCTACTAATTAAGAGGTGGTGATTTGAATCTTCCAGCTACCGTGCAAAAGAAAATGTCTGGAGATTCTCTCCCATAAAGATTGCTGCCTTGCACACCCTACAGGAAAAGTCCACTGCACTATAAGAAGTCACCATGATCGAAATGGACTCAACATCAGACCAATGACATCGTTAATTAAAACACAATGAGAGCCCATGAGCCATCCCATTTAAATATCCTTTGTAAATTACTAGCTAGCACCAATTGGCACATACATATGGCAAAAATACCTTGACAAGATTTCATTAATTTTTGTCTTTGGTTATGTGGAATATGTACTTTATTTTTGTGTTCAGCTCCAAGCTTTTATTCTTCCTTATAGGACTATACAATTTTTTGCCTTGACAACGCATTTCATCATAATCTGTGGACAACAGAAATGTGTTGTAGAAGCCATATATGAGGGGGCACCCCCCCCAAAAAATGGAACAAAGCTCCACTGGGTGGAGCTTGCATAGTACACAACTCGCTGTGATTAGTGTACCTAGTGGCTTCACCTGGGTGCTCTCTGGTCACAGTGAATTTTTTCGTAAAGGCATTCTACCTCGAACCTCGGATTTTGTGATAGCCAATTTTAGAGAACAGCATGCAGCTGTGAAATTTTGGTTCCTGCATGGCAATAATGCCACAGAAACTGTTGTGATGTTGAATGCATCTTACAAGGACAGCGCTATGGAGGAAACTTGAGTGTACGAGTGGTTTTCTCGTTCATAAACAGGTGAAATGCCGATTGATGACAAGTTTCTTTCTGGATGACCGTCAACTTCCAAAACTGATGAAAATGTCCACCCATAGTGCATTTGGAGTTTGTTCCAGTAGGTCAGACAGTTCATCAAGCTTTCTCATATTTAAAGGTTCTAAAAAGATAGCGTAACAGTGTGCAACAAAAAAGGCCTGATTTGTGGCAGACAGGGACTTGTTTTGCCACCACGACAATGCACCTGCTCACACAGCCATCTCAGTGTGCCAGTTTTTGGCAAAAACAAGCATTTCTCTCTTGCCCCATGCTCCTTACTCACCTGAATTTGCTTTCCCTGTAACTTCTTTTTCTGCAAATGAAGAGGGACATGAAAGGACAGCGATCTGACGAAGTAGAAGAGATGCAGAAAAAAACCAGGGAGGTGCTATCAGCCATCTCTAGTTTTAAAAATATTTCCAAGAATGGAATCTCAGATTTGACAAATATATTCAGTGTAATGGAGAGTACTTTGAAGGTGATAAGATTGTTTTGTAAAAATAAATACATATATAGTGTGTTAGTTCTGGTAGGCTCGAGGAACAAATCCAGGGAGACTCGTGTGTATAAGAATGACAAGAGCAATTGAGTATTATATATAAGAGCAATTGAATATTGAGAAGACATCCCAGCCCAGTCCAGATCAAGTCCATAAGTCCAATATTGGCCCATATGTCCAATACCAATCTCTAAAGTCTTCTTCAAACTCACAAAACACATGAAATGACACCAAATACAGGGAAATCACAGGTGAGTAAGCGAACAGTCTTGTGGATCCAGTGGCAGTGTAAGCATCTCAGATCTGGCAGGTGTTTACATGGCTAAGGGCACTAGCCTCCCTCCATGTTTCTTGTCAGCTGCAATGTCTCCAAGGGAGTGAGCCTGCCTCTTGCCTCCTGCCTCCAGCGAGCTATTTATATCCTTAGTGCCTCCAAATGAGGTCATCAAGCTGCGACCTGAATTGACATGCTAAACTTCACCCCTTCACTCTTAAGTCTCAACTTGACAACAGATTACATATGTAACTACCACATATAGCTTTGGGGGGGAAATTCTGTTTTTTTTGTGGGCACCCCCCTTGTAGATAGGGGAGGACATGGAAGTGATGACAATGGAGGTGGAAGGGGTCTCTTACAAATGTTCTGTCGTTCAGTGTTCCTGGGGCAGGTCAAAATGTGGCAGAGCTCATGCTAGGAAACAGAAAAATGACAGTCAACATTGGAAACTGTTTCGTGCATCAAGGAAACATAATCAGACTCAAACTCAGTGCCAGCATGTTGATTCTGATGTAGGGAGCCTATAGAACAGGGTAGAACTGCCCTTGGGGGTTTCTGAAATGGTAACTCTTCATGGGAGTAAGAAAGCCTCAAATTCCTTCTGCAGAGTGGCTCGTGGTTTTGAACAGGCGACCTTGTGGTTAGCAGCCCAAAGAGTAAGCACTATGTCACCAGGGCTCCTAGAAAGCATAATAGTATCTTAGATTTCTTCCTACCTCTTTCTCTAATGATGTTACAGAAATGTATTCATGTATTCTCCTTTCTGTTTTTGCTGGGACGTTCGAAAGCACACCTTCTTAATACTGCATCTGTGGGAAATATTTGGAACAGATTCATAAAATGATGTTATGAATTCAACTATATTAATTGTCAAGATCTTCCACCAGTAGTACCCTGTCAGATGGTAGCACAGCCCTTGTGGCTTTGAAGCACTTCTTAGGCTGTCATTAGAAAGTTTCTCTGAATGTAAAAACTTGATCATATGTTCCTTTATTTGCATGCTTAATTTTCCACTTCATCTCTCCTCAGTTATTTTTCACTTCCAGGCATCCCTCTTTTCACAAGTGTGTCACATCTAAACGTTTCCTTTCTTGTCCTCCGTGGCATGATGGCGTCTTTTCCATTCACAATTACCTTTAAAGGACTCGCTTTCCTTCAGATCAGGCTTACAGATGCATAAAATCTCCCCAAAGTAGAGCAAAGTACAGAGCTTATTGGTTTTCCCCTATTTTTCTAGAATCTATGAACTTCCTAAAATGGGGAATGTGTCCTAAATGTGAAACAAATGCCCACATATTCTGAAAGCCAAAGAGAAAAATTGGAAATATTTCCACAAACTGGGAAAGCTGTTATTTGAGTGGGGAGTTCCCCTATACTCAGAATGGCCCTGTTTGAGGAGAGGATGAGGGAGCCCTGGGCAAGTCGTGGTTGCGCTTTGGGCTGTGGTCCTCTTGCTCCGCAGTTTGAACCTTCCAGCCGCTCTGCAGGAGAAAGACTGCACTTTTCATTCGTCAACAATTAGTCCCGGATACCTCCAGGGGTCGCTATGAGAGAGAGTCCAGATTGGATGGGTGTCTTTTCGTAGCATGTATGGGAGGGAAGAGGGTCTCTGAAAGGCAGAAAGTTATTTGAGAGAAATTAAATGAGGGTTCTTTCTATAGCCTCGGTGCTAATCAGGTTGAGAAGATGATATTCAACCTTCTAAAATATCAACATTTAGTGGCCTTAGCTTACTCCTTTAAAAAAATTAAGAGCAGATGTTACCTTTCCTTGATTCAAGGCTAGGTGATAACCAATCTGCAGGAAAGACGGAAGCGAAATTAAAACTGTATAAAGAAATTTGCACAATGGCCCGAGAAAAAGGGGCCGGTGAGAAGGCAGCTAATTCTCACCAGAGGTGAAGAAGGAAAAGGACGGAAGGATTTAAATCATATTGTTTGCTTACCTGATTTCTTTAGGATACTTGAAACTTTAGGATAAAATGATCTTTTTTTGCAATAATAATTTCCAAGACTCCTTGACTCTGTGGAAAAGTTCCTGAATGCTTCCTAAAAAAAAAAAGAGAGAGAGATAATTTGAAATTACATAAAAAGTGAAGCGATAGCTGACTTGTTCTTAACTCAACACCCACCTCTAGTTTCTGGGAGCAGCACTAACAGAGTTGGTGACTGAAACAATCTTTTAGAAAAACACAAGAGACTGCTATCGAAATACTGGAATTTTAATTTAGTAGTAGATTAGAAAACTATGAACTATTTGAGGAGGTTAATTTCTTTACATTTTTGTTGCAAATTAGGTTGGGTTTACATTTCATATGATCAGCTTTTTATTTAACAGTTTAATTTAAACTCCAGCCCCCACTAATGTATCCTTCATCCTATCCTTGATTATTCTCCCTCGGCGGCCTACTATCCTCCCTTAGACCCAAGGTAGCACCCATCACCAGCCGAGCCCATTGTTGTACATTCCCTCCCTTGCCCCTACCCTCACCCCCTCCAAATTGGCACACTTGGGAAACTGTTTCCTTTGGTGTGAAATTCTTTATCTTGTTGGTTTGTAATCGTTTTTTCCTCCTAACAGCAGCCTTTTATAATATTTGTCCTGTTGTGATTGACTAATTTCACTCAACGTCATATTCTCCATCCATGTAATAAGGTGCTCTGTGGTTTCATCATTAATTTTTAGTGATCTATAGTATTTCCTTATATGTATGTACCAGTGTTTCTTTATCCATTCTTTTACTGATGAGGATTACATGTTTTTCATCTTCTTGCTACTAGTAGTGTTGCCCTGAACATGAATATGCATATGTCTATTCATGTTATGACTCTTACTTCTGTACAATATACTTCCAGCACAGAAACTCTTGGGTGGTATGGAATGTCTATGTCCAGCTATTGAGCAGTTTAGGAAGTCCTAATTTTTCCACAGCCTCTCCACCATTTGTTATTTTCTATTTTATTGAAGTTTGTGGTCAATGTCTGTGTAAGGTAGTATGTCGTCATTGCTTTGATGTGTGTGCCTCTCCCCACTGGCTAGGGATCGTGAGCATGCCTTCATGTTTGTTGGCATGTTGGATGTCATTTTTGATGAAGTGTCTGACTATGAACTATTTTGGTTTTCCTAACTCTGATATGTTCTCATTTTTAAGCTAATGTATATAAATTTCTGAGATTAAAAATATGTTTACTAAATTCACAAAAATCAAGTAGACTCATCAAAAGTCATGGCATAGTGAATCTTGATTGTATTTTTAATGCATGAGAAGCTTATCCAATATATAATGTTTTCTTATGTTTGGGAAGAAATAGTATCGCTAGGTCTTTTTTCAGCAACTCTGGTGGCAAAATAGTTATGTGTTGGGCTGTCAGCTTCAAGGGTCAGCAGTTCTAAACCACTAGCCACTCCACAGGAGAAAGACAGGAATGTCTACTCCCATTAACAGATACAGTCTTGGAAACTCATAGGGAGAAGTTCTACTCTGTCTTGTAGCGCCATTGTGAGTGTCAACACTGACTGATAGCAGTGAGTTAGGGAGTTGTTTCTTCCGTGAATATGTGTCTACACAAGCTTACAAGCTTCCTCATTGGCAGAGTGGGTTACACATTGGACTGATAACCACAAGATCAGCAATTCAAAATAACCAGTCTCTCTGAGGCAGAATGGTGAGGCTTTCAACTCCTAGAACAAGGTAGTCTCAGAAACCCACTGTGGCAGTTCTACCCTGTGCTATGGCATTGCAATGAGTCAGAATCAACTTGATGGCAGGAATTTGTCTTGGGTTTGCACACATAGATCTATATTTTCATATATATATATCTTTTCTCATATATGTGTGCACCTACATACCTAGATATCTATATCACTACACTCATCCATATGCAATCATACATCCATTCCTTGTTGGACCGGTTAACATATATATGAAATTCTTTAATACCAGCATTCTTCACTTGATCATTTGTCAAGAGCATCACTTACTCTTATCATATTATTCTCACTACCTCCACATTCAGTGCCCTTTTCTCATCAAGAACAACAATCGTCTATGCTCGGAAGAGTGTTTCTCTCTTCCCTCGCCTTCTCGCTGACAACCACCAATGAACATTTGTCCCTTCATATATGTATATATATATATTCCTGTTCACGGTTTTTTGATCATACCTTCCGCGCAGATTGGACTTCTTCCTTCAGCACCATTGGTTCTTGATTGTGTGCTACCCCTTTAAATGGTGATCTGTGCACCATTTCTTTTGATTCTGTGATTCTGTGTATTCCCACCATCTCTTCTGGATGCTTCCTGCATCATTCAATATTTTCACCATGGAATCTTTCAATGTTGCAAATTGAGGCCTGAATTTTTTCTTCAATATTTTCAGCTTGAGATGGGCTACGCACGGTCTTCTTTGTTGGCGTGCTAACTCCAGGTGTTTGCACATTTCATTACAATGCTCTACATGCTCCACTGCCGTTGGACGTCTTCTGTTCAATTTACTTGCTTTATCATTTCTTTGCTTTGCTTTAGCTACTCTATGTTTAAGAGCAACTCTCTGTCTCTTCTTGCTTCTGGCTTGGGCTTTTATTTCTTTACTGTCTTTTTAATGACCTTTTTGGTTTCTTTGAGTATTATGGTCTTGAAGTCAGGCCATAGTGTGTTAGGTCTTCTGTCACTAGTGTTCTTCAGATGTTCGCAAATCTATTCTTGAAATCTTCTTGAAATTCAAGTGGGATCTATTCAAGGTTGTATTTTGACTCTCATAAACTTGTTTCCATTTTCTTCAGCTTCCACTTGAACTTCATGTTAGCTATTGATGGTCTCTCCACAGTCACCCCTGGCCTTGTTTGACTGCTGATACTGAGGTTCTCCATTGTCCATTCCCACATACAAAATCAGTATTATCACTGCATATTTCGTCTGGTGAAAGCCACATGTATAGTCATTGTTTATGTTGTTGAATAAAGGTATTTGCAATGAAGTGGTCTTTGATCCTGTAAACTTCTATTATGCAATATCCAAATTGGTTTCTATAACCAAGGCCATATTTTCCAACTACCATTCTTTCTCTTTATTTCCAACTTGCCCATTCTAATCACCAATGATTTTCAGTGCATTTTGATTGCATGTTGGATCCATTTCAGCCTGAAAAGGTTGGTAAAATTCTTTTTTTTTATCACAGGTTTGAGTAATTGATGCATAAATTTAAATAATATTTCCATTAACTGAACTTTCATGTAGGTGTGTTAATATTATCTTTTCACAGGCAGCATTGTACTTTAAGATAGATCTTTCAATGTTCTTTTTGACAATGAATGTGACTCTATTCCTCTTATACTTGTCATTCCCAGTTTGTGTTCATTCCAAAGAAAGATGATTCAACAGGATGTGGAAATTATTGAACAATATTATATCACATGCAAGTAAAACTTTGCTAAAGGTAACTTTAAAAAGGGTTGCAGCATTGATCAAGAGTTACCAATATGCAGGTCAAATTACGGTAAGTAGGCAGTTCAAACCCACCAGCCACTCCCTAGAAGTAAGAGGAGATTATCTGATCCACAGAAATTTACATCCTCGGAAACCCTGTATTGTGTTGCTATGAGTCAATGTTACAATCATAGCAGTGAGTTTGTCTTTTCTCTTTTCTTTTGGTTCATAAGAGGACATGGCACAAGAAGTGTCATTGTTGACATCAGATGAACACAGGCTGAAAGCAAAGAATACCAGAAGGGATAATAGTTCTTTTTGTATTTACTTTGTTGTTGACCTTGCTAAGCCGTGCAGCTGTGTGGATCATAACAAAGTATGGAGAGCACTGAGAAGAATGGGAATATTCTAGAACATGTCAGGGTGTTCATGCCGAACTTGGAATGGTCCAAGTTTGATCAAACAGAAAAGAGAAACGCTGTATGGTTTAGAATCAGGAAAGGCATGCCCCTTCCACCATCTCTAATCAAGCTGTATGCTGAGTGACTAATCTGAGAAAATGCCCTCTGTGGAAAAGGAAGCAGCACCAATATTGTGGGGAGGTTTATTCGAAGCCTTTGATGGGCAGAGGACACAGCCTTGCCAAGAGGAGGAATTAAAGCACTTGCTGATACAATTCAAAGGACTGCAGCCTTCAGCATGGATTGTTACTCAGTGTAGAGAAAACAGCAAGCCTCCCAAATGGACCAATAGACAACGCCTGATAGAGAAAGGAGTCATTTTGTCAACGATTTCATTTTTCTTGAATCCACTATCAATGCTTGTGGAAGCATCTGTCAAGAAATCAAATTACCTGTTGCACTGGGTCAATCTGCAGCAAGGTTTTAAAAAAATATATTGAAGAGCAAGGCTGTCGCTTAGGCTATAGTGTGTCAGTCTCAAGCCATGATACATTCAATCGCCTCCCATGCATGTGAAAGCTGGACTATGGGTAAAGAAAGCTACAGATAACTGATCCATTTGAATGATGGTTTGGTCAAGAACATAGAAATGCACTGTAGATTGCCACAATGTATACATCTGTCTTAGAAGAAGTAGAAGCCAAATGCCCCTTGGAAGGGAGGATGGCAAGACTCCATCTCCTGTACTTGGGCCAGATCATCAGGAGAGAGCAGGCCCTGGGGCAGAGCACCACGATCGGTCAAGTAGAGGGTGGATGAAAAACAGGAAGACCTTCAATACGGTTGATTGACACAGTGGCTGCAACAATGAGCTCCAACATCACAACTGAAGGTGGTGCCGAACGAGGTGCTGCTCCATTCTATTGTACACAGGATCGCCATGCATCAGAACCAACGCCAGGGTACAGACCAGCAACCTCTTGTACATACATATATCTTTCAATTGTTCAATGGAAATGAAAAAGAATTTTCTCCATGGCAGCCAGTCTGATTGGCAACACGTGGCATGGAGTGGTGAAGAGACCCAATCATTTGTTGATCATGTTTTTGTGAACTTCAATGCTAATGACCACATCAGCACAATGCAATCTCTCTGGATCTTCTTGCCCACAGCCTCCTGTTTGTGAAGGAATCAATAACTTAGTTTCTGACCTTAAGCAACAAAGAAATCACTATTCAGCTAATAAACAGCAAATGGTAGCAATTCCCTTTGTAGGAAGAAAAGTTCTCTTAAACCTATAGCAAAATGAAAAATTTAACTTAGCATTGCAATTACCTGACTTCCTCCGATGGTTTCTTTTTGGCATATATCCATGTAGCACAAATTCTCCTTCTAAATTCATAGCTCTGTTCCCTTTTCTCATTTTATGTAGCTAATAGCCTCACAATATTTCAAGGGCCCTTCACTTGCTCAATCACTTCCAGGAAAAAAGGAAATTATGGTAAAAAGAGAGGATTCTTTAAGGAAAGTAATCAGTTAGATAGTGAGGAGATATAAAGGCAAATTAAAGACTTAGAAAGTAATAAAAAAGAGAAATCTTTAGAAATAGATATTGCATTTGTAATGTTGTTTTAAAGTGCTTAAATCAAGTTAAGAAATGGATTAATCAGTAGAGTGCAGCTAACATGATTTCTCGTCCAAGGATAAATTTTTTTACAGCTGCAAGGCCAATCTTTATTTGTTTGGAGAGTTCCAAACGAAAGAGGGACAACTGTAAAAACATCTGCAGTCAGCTGGAACTCCATTTCCATCACCACAGGGCAGCTGAGATTCATCCAACCATCTCTTCTAAGACATCAGAAAATGATGAGCCTAATTGCCTTAGCCTTGGCTGGTTAAATAGTTAAGTGTATGGCTGTTCTGGCTGTGTGTGAGAGAAAAGAAATGATCCTATGATGGAACTGAAGAATAACAACTTGATAGACCTTCCCTGCCCAAGCCTTCCTCGACAGCTCAACATAAAATGGGTTGAGGAAATGTTCCACCTCTCACTCTTGAACCTTAGAAAAAATAAGTTACTTTTCAACCGGAGCATTCGATGACAATTCTGCAACTGAAAAGAAGGTATCTGTTTTTCTAGGGAAAAGGTTTTATATGAAAATCTTACACCTAAGCAAGGGGAGGGTTGAGGTTTTGAGGCAGAAACTGGGGAACATTCTATATTCAAACTGAGCTCCGTTTTTGTTTTTTAAATACAAAGATCAGCTATACAAGTGGGAGAAAAAACTTGCAAAGAATTTATCTGATAAAGGGTATGACCAGGAGACTGACTTGCCTCTAAAGCAAATAATAACAACAACAAACTGTAAGACACACGGGGGAGTTCAAGTCAACCAGAGAAAAACTGACCAATCAGTGACAGAACAAAAAATACCCGAACAGAAACCTCAACCAAGGAGCTATACATATGACAGTGAGAATGTGGAAAAAATGTTCAACACATCGGATACGACAGGCATGCAAATTAAAGCATTAGGATACCATGCCTCACCTATTTTCATGTTGTTAGGCACCATAGAGCCATTCTATCTCATAAAGATCCGATGTACAACAGGAAGAAACGCTGCCTGCCCGTGTGCCATCCACTGGAGTCCATTGTTGCAACCACGGTGTCAACTCATGTTGTTGGGGGTCTTTCTCTCTCTCTCTCTTTTCCCTACTCTCTACGTTACCAGCCATAATAACCTTCCCCCAATGACTGCTCCCCACTAAGAACATGTCCAAAGCGTGTGAGACAAAGTTTTGAAATTCTCTGTTTAAAGACTATCTGGCTGTACTTCTTCCAAGACAGATCTGCCCATTCGTCTGACACTCCATAGTCTATCTGGCCTTTTTCCCCAACACCATAATTCAAATGCATCAATTCCTCTTCAGTGTTCCTAGTCAGTGCCAGTTTTCCCACGTGCACGAGGTGATTGGAGATAAGAAGGCTGGTGTAAATCTGTGCCTTTTGGTACTGTACCGGGGTCTTGTGCCGCAGTTACCCAATGCAATGCTAGCAACAAAGAATGCTAGTGAGGATCTGGAGTGACAGAAACATTTAGGATTTGCTAGTGGTGATACAAAATGATACAAAAGCTTTGGGAGAGAGTCTGACAGTTTTTCCCAAGGCTAAACATGCTTACCACACAACCGAGCAACCGTGTTCATAAATATTTACACAAATGAGTTGCTAACTTTAGCCATGAAAAATCTGTATGCCGGTGTTTATAACAGTTTTATTAATAATTTCTAAAGAATTAGAAGCAAATAATATGCCCTTCAATCGTTTGGGTACATCCACATGCAAGTCAGAGGCTTAGCAGTCTTTTAGGACAGAGTCCACTGCCCCTATAGAGATTTCCAAGTCCCTAATGTTCACCACAACGTTGGTAGATCAAACCCACCAACTGGTCCACGGAGAAAGATGGAGTATTGGCTTTTCACAAAAGTTACAAACTTGGAAATTCGACAAGACGCTTCCAGGCTGTCCTATAAGCTTGCTATGAGTCGGGATTGACGCAAAGACGTTGGGTTTGGATTGTCTGCTTCATTTTAGAGAACGAGACAGCCGCATCTTCCTCTTTCTCCTGTGGAGCTGCTGGTGAATCCCAACACAGAATTTTTTGGTTAGCAACCAAGTGCTTCACAGATGCACCACCAGTGCTCCTTTCATCCGTACAGTGAATTCAGCAATAAGAACAAATGCATTCTTGAGCTATGGAAAGATATGGAGGAAACTTGCAGTGGTTTTGCTAAGTGAAAGAACCCATCCTGAAAAGGCTACGTACTATATGCCTTTACTATCTGAAGTTCTGGAAAAGGCTAAACTTTACAGACAATAGAAACAGCTGTGGTTGCCAGGTGCTCAGGGAAGGATGAGAGGAAAGAATAAATGGAGCCCAGGCGCCTGTAGGGAGTGAAAGTGCTCTCTATTCCAATGAAATGGCGGACATGTTGCATTATGCATTTGCCCAAACTGATAACACCTGAACAACCTAAGAAGCAAACCCCAATGTAAATTATGGACTTTAGTTAATAAGAATGTATCAATAATGTTTCATAAATTATGGTATATCAAATCAGGGGTTTATCTTCTCCCCTCCCCATACTTATCTAATCTGTATGCTGAGCAAAATAATCAGACAAATTGGATTATATGAAGAAGAATGTGGTGTCAGGATTGGAAGAAGGCTTATTAACAACCTGCACTATCCAGAAGACACAACCTTGCTTGCTGAAAGGGAGGAGGATTTGAAGCACTTGCTGATGATGATCAAGGATTGCAAACTTCAGTATGATTACAACTCAATGTAAAGAAAACCAAAATTTACTGGACCAATAGTTGACATCATGATAAAGGGAGAGAAGTTTGAAGCTGTCAAGGGTTTCATCTTGCTTGGCTCTGCAGTCAGGCTCATGGAAGCAGCAGGCAAGAGCTCAAAGGACACATTGCATTTGTGAAATATGCTGCACAAGCCCTCGTTAGGATGTTGAAAAGCAAAAATATGACATAAGGGACTAAGGTACACTTGAACTAAGCCATGGTATTTTCAATTACCTCCCATGCATGTGAAAGTTGCACAGTGAATAAGGAAGACCAAAGAAGAATCGATACATTTGAACATTACAGTACTGGTGAAACCTATTGAGAGTGCCATGGATTGCCACACACACAAATAAATCAGTCTTGGAAGAAGTATAACCCAAATGCTCCTTAGAAACAAGGACGGCGAGACTTCATCTCACGTACTTTCGACATGTTTTCATCAGAGACCAAACCCTAGAGAAGGACATCATGCTCGGTAAAGTGGAGGGGCAACGACAATGTGGCAGCCTCGTGACAAGATGAACGGACATTCCGGCTGCGTTGATGGGCTCATACAAGAACAACTGTGAGGATAGGATAGTGTGGTGTTTGGGCCACTGAGGCAGAACAGACTCAATAGAACCTAACAACACTCAGCTCAAAGGCACCACACTAAAACCAGATGTTAACTTAGTAGAAGAAACAATGGGTGGGGAGGTGCAGGCATATAAGAACACCGCATTTTCTGAACATGCATTCGATAACGTAAAATTGCTCTTAGCAAAGAAGATATAGTGTAAATAACCGGACAAAATACTGTTTTATGAGACAACACATTCCATCATAGATGCAGAACTTAGAGAATATCTTTCTTTTATAGAAATTAGTCCCTGCTAATTCATTGGCCTTTTCTGCTGCCTTTTTCTTCCTCGTGGTTTTCTTGGTTGGTATGAAAATGATGGCACTACAGTATCTGTGTTCATATAGTGCATCCCTCTCTGTTTTCTACCATGATGTTCTCCCATGACTCCTTTCTTAATGTAATGATCAATTCTGAAGAGCCAATTGTATGAATAGGTCCCTGATTTAGGTACATTAGATACCAAACTCACCACCATCGACCTGCTTCCAACTCCTAGCATCGTTCTAGGACAAGGTAGACCTGTGCCTGTGGGGATCCAAGACTGCAAGTCTGTGCCTCCTCTTTCACTGAGAGCAGCTATTAGGTTTGCAGTGCTGACCGTGTGCTTAGCAGATTAGCGTGTCTCCCACCCCACTACATGAGGCACCATTGTTGATGTACAAACCACAGAAGAGCCCACAGAGCTTGGCATCCTGGAGCAATACTCCTGGTTTGCCCTCGTGTATTTCTTTTCTTCAACCTTGGTTGATGTTGGGTTTTGTTGAGTGGATTCCAACTCATGTCAGCTACTGCGTGCAGAGTAGAATTACTCCAGAAGATTTTCAAAGTTGTGACCTTTCCACAGCAGCTTCTGGGGCCTGTCTTCTAGGGTCCCCTCTATGGATCTTTTCTGCTAATAGTTAAACACCTAACTGTTTGTACCACCAAGGGATTCCTCCTCATCCTCTAGGACAGCAGTTCTCAACCTGTGGGTCGCTACCCCTTTGGAGGTCAAACGACCCTCTCACAGGGGTCACTCGATTAATGACAGTAGCAAAAGTACAGTGATGAAGTAGTAATGAAATTAATATTACGGTTGGGAGTTACCACAACATGAGGAACTGCAATTAAGGGTCATGGCATTAGGAAGGTTGCGAACCACTGCTCTAGGCCGTTCCATCATTTTCTGACATAAGCCTCTCTCTGGCTCCATATCCCTTTCTAACTCCCTCCTTTCACATTGCTTTGAAAGGGGTCGATGTGACATAGTCTTCCCCTTCCTCCTCTTCTTCATCTCTCAGGCTTACATTTTGCTACCAACTGTCACCTGCTCTCTGCCTCCAGGACTCCACACAAGTGACACTGGCAAAGAATGCAACGGCATGCCTCTCATCTTATGGGCACCATTTAGTCTTTATCTTCCGATGGTTTAAAATGTTCCTTTGGCAAGTATCAAGGAACATTCTCCGCTCCTTTCCAAAGCACAAATGTACCCAGTGGCTTGCTTGTTTTTATCAGTGAGACACTGAGTGACAGATTCTAAACTTCAATCAGAAGAGTTAGTTGTTTGTTTGTTTGTTAACAAATTCCATTTATTTCCCTGTCAGGAATAAACAATTTGTTTTCTCTCTCCTCTGCTGATGATATCCCTCTCCTTGAGCTGTCTGATTATTTAGATGGGGTGGGGGGAGGCTGCTTTAAAAAGGAAATTTATTTGTAATCTATCTCTATAAGCATGATCCAATTAATATTCTTCTTTCATGAGGTGACCTGCCTCCCCTTTTCCAATGTTGAGAGGATTCAAAATGTAGATATGATGTTGCAACTCTTGTTCGCTCTAGGGCAATGAAAGGTGTATTGTCTCTAGAGTAGAAATATTACAAAGAAACAAGAATGCCAAAAAGTCTCTCAAGACTCACAACAGTAGCTAAAAGGTGAAGGATAGTCATATGCTCCTATGCAATCTCCTTAATCGTACAAGTTATAAAAATTATCTCTAAAAAATTAAATTTACCGAGCCTCATAGCCCCTCCCTAGAGAGTTTATCAACTCCAGATGAAGTTTCCAGATAAAAGAGGCATTGATTCACATTTTAAAAAAAGGTTTCCACATCTAAAATTTCCAAAGGATTCCCTTGTACAATTTCTGCGAGATGCCTCTTTTCTGATCCGCTCTCTACTTCATGGTTTCCCCACAATGCATTTTGAGCTCTTCCTCTCCATTCCCTGAGAGTTGGCGTTCCTTTCCTTGGCCCGTGGGTCTCCATGCTCTCTTCCACCCAGAGTGAGCTCAGAGACTCTCGAGATGTTGATGACATCAACAGACCAGAGAGTCACAAGGAAGTCCATCCTTCTTTCTTCTTCTTGTGCCCAGATATTTGTGGGATGCCAACCTCCACACTCCCTCCATAAAAATGGTTATCTACTCCCCTTCCTATTCAAAACGGACTCCTCTCGGTATGTTCCCAACGCTAGATAATAGTCCTGTAAGGGGTCTGGGTGGATTTAAAGCTCATGGGGAAACGAATTAAAAGAAAATGGAATTTTTCCACGAACTTTTTGAAGCTCATTGGTATTAACAGCCCAATAGCCCAAGCCAAAAGGAGCCTGGGCGGCACAGTGGGTGACTCATTGAACTGTTAACTGCAAAGCCGGCTACTTGAATCCATCAGTCCCTCTGTGGGAGAAAGCTGAGGCTCTTTACTACTTTGTCTCTCAGGGTTTCTGTGAGTTGGAATTGACTTCAGAGCAGTGTGTTTCGTTGAAGTTGACCCAAGCCAGAAATGTCAGACTGCTTTCCCCTAAAGGCACATTTTGTACTTTGCTTGGATTCCTGGCCCAGCCCGCCAGTGGCTGTCTTTGTTCACATATTAACATGTCCCGCTCTCCCCTGGATCACCCTTGGACACTTTAGTCAAAGAGCAGACGGTGCAGCTAAGATCACTTTACTATGCTACGTGGTGAACAAAAGGCATTTTCTGAAAGAGAGTTCAAGACGGCATCATTGCATCCTTGTATCCAGGTACTTTCCATTTGTATATAAGCACATTTGTGAACAAAAGCCCAATGCCTATTATTAGCCTAGGTTTTCATAGGACTGGAACTACCGCCTACAAAGAAAGCAAGTTGGAAATTAAAAACTACTCTCTATAAAGAAAGCAAGTTAGAAATAAGACACTAGGAGGATCCATTCAGGATTAAATATTAAAATCTATAATAAGAAGAGCAGCTTACCTTCTACATGATCTGCCTGCATCTACAGTTAATTGGATCAAACTTGTGACTACAATATCAATCACTCCAGGCCTGAGGGGTGTGTGTCATTTTTCACCACATATAACCATTTACCAATAGGTCAGTCTGACACAGAATTTACCTGACACATTTCCTGATATCTATCCTTGTCAAGTGCAATTATCTAATCATCCCATTATCGTGACTCATATGTCTTCCTTATAAGAGGTTTCCCACCAACCTCTACTAAGGAGCATGGCACCGTGGGACAAAGATTTAGGGTTCTAAGAAGAGTTAATTCCCCACCCAGGTGACTTGCTCCAGAGAGAGAGGAGGTTATCGCTGTGCACATCACACTGTGATCCATCATCATTTTCCACACACGTAACATGCAGATGGCAATGGCTGTGCCTTTGCTCGGCTTAGAGACCCCCTGACATTAGGAAGATTCACTTGAGGCTGCACTGTAGAAAGAACTTAAGGAAATGCAGTCGGACTCTGTGAGAGCTGCCCCATTATTAACACAAGGGGATAGGATTTGGTTTTCCATTGATCAAAATCATTGAGAAATTCAACTCATCTAAAAATTGGCCCTTATTTTCCACAGCTGGAAAAAATTTAGGCACTACAAGGACAACTCTGAAATGGAAGTTGAGTTTCCTCCAGTGGCTTCGGCTGTAAGACAACACTGTGTTCCCTCCATAACGTCTCCATAAAACGGGTGTCTTTCACTCCAGGATGGCCAAACTATTCTGTACTAGGAATAAAGCTTTAAATGGGAGGAGGGGTGTGGAGTGAGGACCGCTAGGGAAGGGGGAGCCAGCTTCTTTTGCACCTAGAACACCTCCATGGGGCTGCAGCTGTGGTTGGGAACCTGGCCGCATCTGTCAACTATGTTATTGCAGGGGCTTTACCACTGGATAAGGAGCCCCTACGGAGCAACATGCTATCAGAACGGAAATTAAGAAGCATTTCCAAAGAGGGTGCCTGATGTCTAATATCGTCTGCTAAGCTGTGCTTGATCTATTTTGTGACAAAACTAGTCCTAAAAAGACAATGACACCCCCTTCCCCCACCCCCCAAACATTAATCTAATGATACCCATATGAACAACTCGATAATTGTGGAGACCTATGTTTTTCAATATCAAACAGCCATGTGTGCTGTGCTAGATAATTTGTAGCGTTTTAAAGTATTGCAAATTGAAAGTTGAAACATGCAGGGCAATTCAAACAGCCTAGCCCACTGCCCTGGGCTCACGGAAGAGACTTAGAACTGCCCAGTCGGGTTTCCAAGGCGGCAAACCTTTAGGAAGCAGGCTGTCAGATCCTCCACCTTCAAAGGGACCCATGGTGGTGTATTGGTTTTGAGTTGGTCCGCCATCAGCATGGGCTGGAGTTTGAAACTACCAGCTCTTCCGCGGGAGAAAGGCCTGGCTCTCTAATGCTGTAAACCTTTACAGCAGAAGCCACGGTAGTGTGACTCAGCGGATGTTGGGGTGAGAGTGAGTTTGTTTCGGGTTTTCTCTCTCAGAATGACTGCTGAGAACTGCAGACATTGGGTTCTCAAACGGGCGCTTTAACGTCTGCGCTACTATGGCTCTTTCTCTTTTTTTTAATTACATTTTATTAGGGGCTCATACAACTCTTATCACAATCCATACATATACATATATCAATTGTATAGATCACATCCGTACCTTCTTTGCCCTAATCATTTTCAAAGGATTTGCTCTCCACTTAAGCCCTTTGCATCAGGTCCTTTTTTCCCCCCTCCCTCCCCGCTCCCCCCTCCCTCACGAGCCCTTGATATTTTATAGATTGTTATTTTGTCATATCTTGCCCTATCCGGAGTCTCCCTTGCCCCCTCTTCTCTGCCGTCCATCTCCCAGGGAGGAGGTCACATGTGGATCCTTATAATCAGTTCCCCCTTTCCAACCCACTCACCCTCCACTCTCCCAGCATCGCCCCTCACACCCCTGGTCCTGGAGGTATGGTCCACCCTGGATTCCCTGTGCCTCCAGCTCCCATATGCACCAGCGTAGAACCTCTGCCCTATCCAGTCCTGCAAGATAGAATTCAGATCATGTAGTTGGGGGGAGGAAGCATCCAGGATCTGGGGGAAAGCTGTGTTCTTCATTGGTACTACATCGCACCCTGACTGACCCATCTCCTCTTCTAAACCCCTCTATGAGGGGATCTCCAGTGGCCGACAAATGGGCCTTGGGTCTCCACTCTGCACTTCCCCCTTCATTCACTATGGCATATATATATATATATATATATATATTATATATATATATATATATATATATATAATGGCTCTTTCTATGGAGGGGAGGGGGTCTTGAAATTCCAACTTCCAGTGGGACTTGCTGAAGTTCGCCTGCGGCCGCTCAAGAAACCCTGTGTAAGGAAAACTCAAAATAGCAACGCAGACGTTGACATCTTCTTCTTGTTGTTCTTGCTTAAGAGCTCTTTGGGTTTTCTGGTTGATCCCAAATGGGTTCTCCGTGCTGTTGTTGTTTTTGATATCCTACATTTCAGGCGGTGGCTAAAGCACCGGTAAAACAGCTTTTTATTAATAAATAATTCAAGCCCTCCCCCCCCCCCAGAGTGCAAAACACTTTGTATTGTTGCTGCGGTGTTTTCTTTTCTAATTAGGAAGCCACTGGAAGGCCTGCGCTCTGGGCTGCATGATTTCACCAGTTTTGTTCAGCGGTTCCCTATTGTCGCCCTTGAAAAGAACATTCCCACAGAGCGGGCTGGAAACACAATAAACACCGTGTGTAAAAAGAAATGACATAATATGCAGCACTGATAAGGAGGTTTTTCCCAGGGGTTGTGTGGGACCGCAGTGGGAGAGGCCTGATGAGGCTGCCGTCTGCCTTGGGGGGGGCGGGGGGGCTGGAAGGAAGTGTCCCCCGGCGGTTTACGGGGCCTCTTGTGTAGTCTCAGCACAGAGCCCAGAAGTGGGCAGGTCCCTCCGTGCCTCGGGGAAAATCAATCTAAGGAAGTCTGATGCCCTGGGACAGTTTCCTGTCCACTGTGTGGGAACCTGAACTGAGTGCAAGCGGCCGGCAACAATGGGACAATATATTATAATAAACAGGAAAAATAGCACTGGCGACGGAAATCAATGGCTGGAGTTCATGAGGCATTCATAAGATTGACAAGTGAATAAATTAAAACCCAAAGGTTAGGACACTGAAAGAGAAGTTAATTTTATGTCTGCCCCGCAGCTCCCCTTTTCAGACTCAAATTAAGACTGTGTATAATAAAATGAACATAAAGTCTTAGATTTACAAAAAGGCCCTTCGTTAAGACCTACATGGTCAGAAACCCAGAGATTCTTTTACAAACTTCCCCATGCATGTATAGTCATTGCTCACAGTGCATTAACTACCCCCGAGACAGCGTGACCAAAGACTTATTTAAAAGAGTTTCTTGCTTTAAATAAACCTGCTCTCAGCAACCAACTGTTCATCCAGGAAGTGATGTGATACCCCAATACACTGAAGAAGTTCACTCAACCAGAACCAAATGGCGATGTGTACAACTCAGCTATTTAATTTAAAGGGCCCACGGAAAAACCACGCGAGCGTCCTTCAAGCCCCCAAGTAATTATAAACAACAGAGCACAGCTAACTCTACCACAGATGTCGGTTAAATAAGCAATGATTATTGTTTGTTTATTTCCAGCCAATAGTAATATTGCTTTTTAAAGATCTTTGAAAGTTCTGTGGTTTCTTAAGAATAAAATAACTTTCATTAGAATGCACCACTCAACCTTGGTTTTGTAATAACATGTTTGACACACGAAATTCTTTCTCCTAATTATTATTAAAGGCAGACCATTGTTCAGTAAATGAAGGCACAGGCTGAGGAATTGGGGACAATTAATTCTAAGCCTGGCTTTGCCACTAACTTTCACTAGATCATCTTTCCAGTGACAAGTAAACATTCATCTATCCCACAGTGTATGAAGATTGGTTAGAAGTCATTATAAACCAATGAGATAATGGGGACCGTTGCTGACAGACAATTACACATAAGCTAATATCTACAAGTTATATTTTAAGTGTGTCTGGAATCGTTATATTTTGGGCTTCACAGATACTTCGTTCCATTATTTATTTTGTCTTTTGGTTTTGGTCTAAAAGAGTTGCTTTGGATATCAAGACATGCTGACAGAAATTAAAATTTTGGAAAATATTATTATGTAGCCTTTAACAAATCACAGCTAATCCAAGAGCCTTTAGTATCATAACAAGAGTCTTCAGTATATTAACATAGACCAAATACATCCGTGGAAGCCAAATGAGTCTTTTACCTTGTAAAATCAAATGTCCACTATCACTGGGAAGGGAAACATAAAGATTAAGAAGTAATAGAATCCAATACGTTTATCATTATTTGAAATATATAAAGCGATCTATAGATGTTTGGGGGATTGCCCAGAAGGAGAAAAAAACAATTCGAATATTTGTAGTTATTTATTTAAATTAATGAAACCCTTGGAACCACACGTTTCGGCCGCCGGTAAAGCTCAATCCATGTCGCCAGCAGAGGGCAGTGTGTAACAGTAGAAATAGTTTGTTTATTTGCACGATAAATCCTATTAGTTCCAGAATACCCACCCCTCTCCACCCCCAAAGTCTTACATTAAGTAATGTCTGACCGAAGAAACAAAAAATCTGGCAGCAAAAAACATATTAAAATGAAGTAGGAAGGTTGGTGGTGCTCCTCAGGAGGCCTGAACTTCACATTCTTGCCTCCTCTTTTTTCTATAAACAAGCCAAAAATAGTAATTGACTTTCTTCATCTCAGCTTTTTGTTTAATTTAGATTCAATCCCACTGAGCGGCAAAAATGCCCACGAGTAGGTTCTGAAGAGAACCCAGCACGCTTTCAATAAATGTTAACAAGCATTGGCAGAAACCCGCTGCCAGGGGCCCCGCCAGCCAGCAGAAGGGCAGAGGGACAACCAACCTGGTTCCTTACACAGTTCTTGGCCTGGCTGTATCGTCCTAACATGAATGCCTCCTCTGGAACACATGTCCCCTCCCCGATTCCCCCTCCACACCCTCTTCCCTTCTCTTTGGTTTCACACCTCTGTTAGTGAGTCCAAAATCCCAAAGAGCGAAAGTCCTGATCTCTTCCTCCCCGCCTTCGCCCCTCCCCCACCTAAAAAGCTGAATCTTCAGGTTGGCCTCAACAGACTACATCTTTTAATAGAGTCATTGAAATTAAAAATAGAAGCCCTTCATTTAGAGTTCAGGCGTTGGCTCTCCTGTCACCTCCTCCAACAGATTCTCAGGGGGGTTCCTCTCCCACACCAACTCCACCCTTCCTTCATCCTCTCCCTGCCTCCAGCACAGCCTCTACCCACCGCCCCTCCCTTTCCCGCTTCACAACCGGACCCTGTGCCGTAGCATTGAGCGCTGCAGCAGCCTCCGTGAGTTGCCATCAATTGATCTCTGGTGTACCCACAACATTTCTTCGTATGGACCCCCTCCCGGACTCCTCTCTCTCATTTCTTGCTGCATACCTCTGCCTCCCCTGCCCTTCTCTGATGAAAGCAAAAGACGAAAACAAAGACTGAACATGGAAAAATAATAATCAACCCGAACACACTTTTCAGGCATTCTATAATGACTAGGGTTCCAATCAGCTTCCCTTGGATGAGTAAGACTTGTCATGAATATGAATAATGAATGGGAGTGGACTCACTTTAAAAAATTCATTATATTATGAAAAGAATATAAGTAAATAGATAAATTCCTAAGTCACTGCAATTGGGGAGAACTGTTGAGTATTTAACCCAAAGGTGTTTCCCTCTCTCTAATAAGTAACAGCAATTTTCCTGTTAAATTATAGAACACAAGTTTGCCAGATGGCATGCTGATTTTTCTGAAAGATAAAATGTACCTAGCACTTTCATGTATTTCATATTTAAAAAGAACAAAACCAAGAATCCTTGTTGATAACGAATTGAAGTTACCATTTAGGTCGTTTGTGTATAAATTTAAAAAAAAGACTATCTGAAAAGGCTAACGAAAGGTAGGTGTAATTTCCAAAACCAACTGCAGCCCAGTTGATGGAAATACCTAGCTACCCTAGAGGATGGAGCAAACCTGCTCACTTGAGCTTCTGAGGCTACAAATCCTTCCTGGGACAGACAGCCTGGTCTGTCTCCTGTGGAGCGGCTAGCAGGCTAGAACCACTGACCTTGTGGCTCACAGCCCAGCATGCAATCCACTATGCCTCCAAGGCTCCATAATTTACAAGGATAGTCAAAACCCTACACATTTCTCTATGTCCCACCGTCCACCTTCCACATTAATTGAAGTTAGCAGAGCCATTTTTCAGTCATTATCTGATGTTAATTGTTCCTTTTACCAGAAAGAAAATTTTAATTCTGGAAAAAAAATACTGTGATCTGCCCAGTGAGCAAATCTGTCCTCAAAAGAAAATCTTTTCAGAACAATGACATTTCCGCACCTCATCTTTAAAACGGAGAGCCTAAGGGCATTGTTAAAGAGCTCTGGTGGCATAGTGGATTATGCACTGAACTGCTAACCAAAAGGTCAACAGTTCGAAACCACCAGCCACTCCTCCTCAGGAGAAAGATGTGGTGGCTTTCTGTTCTCATAAAGAGGTGGTCTCAGAAACCCACAGGGCAGTTCGACCCTGTTGCTCTGAGCTGGACTCTATTTGATGGCAGTCCGTTGGTTTTGCCCCGTAGCCCCGTTTTATTTTGTATTCATTTTAAGGGCATTCTCAGCGCCCTGGGGGGTGCGAATGGCATAAGTGCCGGGCTTCTAATGACAGGGTAGTTCAAACCCACTGGCAGTTTCAAGGGAAAGAGATGAAGCCATCTGCTCCATAGAGATTTACAGACTGGGAAACCCCATGAAGCAGGTCTATGCTGCCATATGGAGTCACTGTAAATTGGAACCAACTGAAAGCAAGTGGACATTGAGGTAAAAGCTTTCTCATTTGCATCCCAGGTGATTTTGAAAATTGCTAAAACGCTGTTGACATTTTCTATTCGGATCACATTCCCGAGTCCTACCGGTCATTATTTTAAGTTTTCTTTTAATGTCCAGCACTTGAATTATTTTCCTGGATCTTGGTGAAGCGTGCTGGTTCTCAGTATGGACTCTGGCATGTATGTGCAAGAGCTTTAGTAAGTATCTAGCACTGCTGCAGAAGAGACTTCCAGGCCAGTTAGTGTCTGAGGAAGTCCCATCAACACCATCTCTGGCATGCGGTCACCCAGATTTCCCAAAGGCTTCAGGTAATGGAGCAGTAATGAAAGGAGGTTTAATGGTTTGAGGATAGCATATCAAACCCAACTACCAAGCTGATTGCAACTCATAAAGCAGGACTGCCCCATAGGCGCCCCAAGGCTGGAATCCCTATCAAAGCAATTGGCACATTTTTCTGGTGGCGCAGGTCCGTGAATTCTAACAGCCAATTTGTCAGATAGCTCTGGAATTGTAACCACCACCCCATCACAGCTTCCTTTAGGGAGTATTATGGCGAGAAATGTCTTCCTTATAGTTTGCTACTGATTTCTCCTTGTTGACCCTAACTCTACCTTGAGTATAGCCGAATGAGCTATTCTTCTGTGGTCAGAATTCAATAAACTCTGAGGTTCTCTTGAAAATCATCCTGGCTCCTTCTATTATTTGCATATAGAATGAGAGCAAGATCCTTAAGGTGGCAAAAAAAGGCATAAAATGGCAAGTGCTTTACTACTAACCTAAAGATGGCGTGGTAGATATATAATCGTTTGTCAATTTGAGGATTAAGAATATAAGGGTAGAGTCTAGCTTGTCGATCAGATCATAGCCAATGAGGCCTTTGTGTGGACAAGGCCTTCTCCTGAGAATTCTGGGAAATTCAGTACTTCCTCCTTGGAGGCAGGAGACACTTCTTTCTCTCTGCAAACCCTGGGAGAAATAGCAGCTGACAAGATGCATGGACCCACCCTGATGCAGAGACCCCTGGCAGCGCTCAGATGTTTCCAGTGCAGAGACCCCTGCCAGCACTGAGATGTTTCCAATACCACTGGATCCAAAGACTTTCTACCCACTGGCCTGTGATCTTCTACATTTGACATCATTGCATATGTTTCATGAGTCTGAAGAGGACTTTATAGATTGGTATGGGGCATATAGGCTAATATTGGACTTATGGACTTGATCTGGACTGGGCTGGGATGTTTTCTCAATGTTCAATTTCTCTTGTATATAAATCTCTTTCTTATACACATATGTGTTTCCCTGGATTTGTTTCTCTAGCTTACCCAAACTAACACAGATGGTCTGTCAGAATCCACCTAAAGACCTCTCCAAATAAAAACCTGGTAATCTATTTCCAAAACACTTATGGGGCCCAGTCCTGCTCTGCATATAGGAGAACTCATCCTGAGTCAAAATGCATTGCACAACTCCCAGTAACTTACATGGACAGAAGTCAGCATGGGTCACCGTCAAAAGGTGAAAGCAATCCTGAGGAAAACAGACAGAGAAGCTGGACCCAGAAGGAAACCAGAGAGCAGAGAACAGAAAGGCCTTGACCAAAAGCAAATCTCTAATGGACAGAGTCAAGGGTTTGAGATATCTTATTAACAAGGTAGAAAAATAATATATAAAAAGTTACAAACAATTGAGAAATTATATGACTGAAACTGGAAAAAAAATCACACAACAGTAAAATATCCCAGAATGTGGAACAAAAGAAGAAAAATATAAAAAGAAAATGAAAATATGAATCATAATGCAGTTTTAGAGGTTTAATATTAAAATAATAAAAGTCTCATAAACTGAGAGAGAAAAGAAGAGACTATGAACACATCACAGGAAAAGAATTCCCTGAGTCTGGATAAAGTCACTAATTCTTCTGCTCAACATCAAACAAGAAAAATGCAAAAAGATGCACATCTAATTCTCACATCTTTCACAATATAAAAGCTTAACCTTAGAGTACTTCTGTTGATAGTGGGGACAGTAACCCATTGAAATCTAAAAATTAAATGGATAGATACTTCATTAGTAACACTCATAATAGGAGACAATATAGAAATGCATTTCAAGTTCCAAGTGGATATGATTTTGATCTGAAATTAAAATCAAATGTGAGAATACACTAAACACCTTTGAAAGAGTTCAGAAATTCACAGAGTGTACGTACCATACATCCTTTTCTGGAGATCCTAGGAAAGAGAATCCAGAAAAAGTAGGAACATGCCAGAGAACGACCGATGCAAATGGAAAACAGAAAGCAGGCTCTAAGGAAGAGCGAAGCAAGAGAAACATCAGACAATAAAAATGGTAACTGGGTTTTAATAAAGACACTTTATTCTTTTGTCAATGACAAGGGCAGTAATTGCCAATTTCAGGAAGGCAAAAAACTCCATAAGAAATTTAGGACCCAATTATGAAACAATAACAAACACATATAAAATTAACTCTGACATGTGCTATCAGAACTGCCTTACAGATGTGTTGTTGTGACTGTTGTTAGCTTTGGAGTCCCCTGTGATGCATGGTGACTCACGCACCCCACAATGAAGCTTGCCTGCTCCTCTGTTGTGGCTACTTTGTACTTTGAGTACTTTCCTATCTACGGGCCTCATCTTACCTCACTATATCAGACTACATTCCACTGTGATCCATAGTGTTTTCATTAGCTAACTTTGGGCAGCAGATCACTACTTTCTACCTAATCTGTCTTAGTCTGGAAGGTCCTGGCTAGCTAGAACGTGTTCAACCTCAGTGACTCTGCTGGTTTTGAAATACTTCCAGTTTCAACAACTAGCCAGCCACCACTGTTCAGCAGACCGGTGTCCCTTTCCACATACTGATTTATTGACATTTTCCTTCTTTTAAACAAGGACTGATTATTTCAGATCTATTGCTTTGGGAGTGCAAAAAAGAAAAAGCAAGAGAGAAATAAAAAATATTTTTTTTAAAAAAAGGCCAGACAATGGTGTGAAGCGAAACCTGGAAGGCTACAGTCCTTGGGCACCCTTCAAGCCTAGAGCTGAGCCCACACTTAGGAAAACACTGTTCGGTTCTGTGCCGTTCTCACAATGATGGCGGGCCCCATTGCTGTAGCCCCTGTGGTATTCCACCTCATCACAGGACATCCCCTCTTTGATTTGTTCTCCTTTAACCTTACCAGTCATGGTCTGTTTACAGGGACTGGTCTCTCCTGATAACGTGTCCAAAGTGCATGAGACAAAGTCTTGCCATGCTTGTCCCTAAGAAGCTGTTGGCTGTCCTTCTTCTGAGACAGATCTGTTTGCTCTTTTGGCATTCCATGGTACTCTTCAATAATAGTCCTTGTCGGCACCATAATTCCAATGCATCACATTTCCTTGGATCTTCCTTCACTAACATCTAACTTTCATGTGCTTATATGGCAATTGAAACTATCATAGCTTGGGTCAGGCACACCTCAGTCCACAAAATAACATCCATACTCTTCAACATTCTATAAAGAGATCTTCTGTAGCAGATTTACCCAATGCAACTCATCTATCACTTGATCTCCTGACTAGTGTTTCCATGAGCACTGATTGTGGATTTAGGCAAGATAAAATCCTTGCCAACTTCAATCTTCTCCTCATTTATCATGATGTTACCTATTGATCCAGTTGTGAGGATTTTACTTTTCTTTACATTGAGCTGTAGTCCATACTGAAAGCTGTCATTCTTGATCTTCTTCGGCAAGAGCTTCAAGGCCTCCTTACTTTCAGAAAGCATTTGCCCAAAAACAAAGTTCAGAAAGAGGCAGCAAAGTAGAACGAATGGGGAATCCAGGAAGGAAGAAGGAATGGTGCTATTACATTGAGGGTTTTACAAACAGTGTCAAAATATGTGTATTGAATGGAAAGTCAGCATGCTTTACATACATTCATCCAAACTATAATACAAGAAAAGTTAAGTGATGATGCTGTATGATGGGACTATATTAAAAAATCAGAGAAAATTATCCTGTAGGAAAATATATTTTATATACTCCTGAAGTGAGGAGTGGAGATGACAGAGGGTAGAATCCAGAGGGTTAATGGGTGGGGTCAAGGATTGTCTTGGTCAGAAAGAGGGTTAGATGGAATGATTAGAATTGAAGGTAAATTGCTGGTATGCTTTTCCGGAGATGATCGACTCCACAGTCAATGGCGTTTTTCCTTTGTAAAGGAGGTGAGGTCCCACGTCCAAACTGGGGCATCAGGAAAGTGCTCAAGATTTAGGAAAAATGGGAAGAGCTTGCAATCATGTCTTTGAGGGGAGCAGCAGAATAAGAAATAGAGAAATTTAATAGATATTGCCAAGCAGTCTTGTGGTTTAGTGATCACAAGTTTTAAATCGAGCAAATCTTCTCTGATTTTATATTACTTTCTCCAGAAGCACTTAAATATTTAGATAGGGAGGACGGGTGTGGTTGAGACTTCCAGGATGAGGTTTGGTCGGATCATTTGGGGAAGGCACCCATAAAGGGGCAGGAGGCCTTAGATAAGGGCAAAGCTGAACAAGGAGGAAAGGAAAAGGTTGAAAATAAAAGTCAATGGGTACAAGTGTCAGCAGGGTTGAAGAACTGTCGTGGGAGAAGTAGTTCAACAAGCTAGTGAAAAGTCGCAAAAATGCGTGGTCCCAAGTCTGTGCTTTCATGTGACTTTCACGGTATTTACTGTGAAGATTCATGATAAGCATGCAAGACAAAGTACGCCCATGAGAATGAAAAGGGGAAGAGACAGGGAAGTCTCTGCAGGTTAAAAATAGACCAGTGTTCACAGGAAATACAGGTCACCCCACTGGTGAGAGGCCGTTAAGGAAAAGAAAGTGCTGTGTAAAAATGCATGATGGTTTTTGAGGTCAGCAGGTAAATAATAACAGGGAGAGGAAATCATTGGCGATTCCCGTGAACCGTCTTGAACCCTAAAGGGGCAATGTGTTGTTGCCCTTGCTTCCTTCTTTCTTTCGTTTGATTTTTAAGCCAATGAAGGGGCCATGATCTGAAAGCCCGATGGGGGGCCACGGAGAAGTCAATGCCATCCTTTGTCACTGAAGTAATGAAGTGTAAAAAAAAAAATCATACAGCAACTGTTTGATGGGCTTCAGGGCCTGTTGTGATCCCTGGTGACACGGAGGTAATAAAGCAAGAAGCAGAAGGAAGTACTAAAGCAAGAGTTTAAGGACACGGGGACATTTACACTGAAGAAGGCGTTGGGAGAAGGGAGAGGGAGAGGTCTGAGACGACCTTCTTCCCATCTGAAGGAGGTAGCGAGGACTCTGAGAAGTTACAGTGGCAGACACATGGCCAGGACTTCACCTCAGACACTGACTGATGAAAACAAGGAGACGCAGTACAACACTTGGTCTCAGCAGACTCCAATTGAACTCTATTCTTGATTTGATATGGCATAAAGACACATTTCTATGAATAATGCTCTGAATTAGCACAACTTCCACATGTCTGGAGATTTAGTGGAATTTCAAAGTCACAAGTGATTCAAATTGGCTAAGTACAAGGAAGACAACAACATCATAATACCAGTACTCAAAGGTAGTGTGGAACTTCCAATGAAACTAAGAACAGAAAATAGGCCATTATTTAAATGATGATAGAAAACTAACAATGACGGTTAAGGTAATGATCAAAGATGATTGTGTATGCTCCTTGCCTTCTGTATTGCCATTTTTTGTTTTTTTAATGTACATGCTCATCAGATGGTATCAATGATTTAAATGTAAGACTTTGAGCAGCATAAGATAACCATCAAAACAAAAATTTGTTTCAGATATTTCTTTTAGGGAAATTTTTTAAAAAAGAGTGATTCAAATAGAATATATTCCTTGGGGAAGGAGAAGACACAAGAAACTGTGCAGGATGACAGAGCCAATAGACATCTCTGGGGGGAGGACTTTTCTATAATAGCACTATTTTATCAGCATTATGCTAAAGAAAATTAGCCAACATCCAAACATCAGTATCAGAAAAACAATCAGGCGATGCAGCAGAAGCCACTGTGGTATTTTCAAAGACCCATAAATATCACTGAGTGCCATTAGTGTGACAGTGTAGGTGAGGAGCACAGGCTATTCTGACTAATAGACGCATATTCCAGACACACGAGTTGGTTCCAGAATATATCATCAAGGGACACCAGATGACATTGAAGACCTCGGACCGCAAAGCAATATCGAGCAAATAATAAGAAAAATTGAATGTAATTAAAGCTAATGGTCACAAGTGTCAAAGGGCACAAAAGAGTTCAATAGTACCAGGAAAAGAGTAATGACAACATTGCTTTAGAATTGTACTTAGGTCACTGCAGACAATGCAAGGACACAGAGAGAATTAGACTCAAATGATGATGCATAGCAAATCAATTCTGAGTTATGCAATAATGGAGAGAAACTGTCTGAGACAAGATTCACAGTTATTGGCAATGTTAGCAACAAACTGTACCAATGTGAGGACTTTAGGTTAAGGAAAACAAGAACTTATAAATATATACCAAACCAAATAAACAACAAAAATATCGATTACCCACAATTAAGTTCATTTCAATAAGTATTATTGAATGCCAACCCTGTGCCAGCCTGGACTTATGGGCAACTATGAGACAGTAAGAAGCTGGCAGGGTAGATTGACTGCAGTATCTTGGGCTGACCCTCACAACAGCACAAGTTTCTCCTCCAGGGAAGGTAAGATATCTTGTTTCTCAATAGTCAGTACTCAACAAATACCTGGCACACAGAAGTATCAATTATTGTTAGGTGAATAAAGAACTGTTTTCTAAGTTTTGTAGCTATTGTTCCTATGAAAGGACAGTTGTAAGGGCCATGCCATAGCTAAGGTAATGGCTTTAATTCCCAAGAGGTAATGTCCCATAGTAGGACTGAATGAGAGACTTCTACCCTCCCACCATTCATGGTTTGCTGATTGCCTCCTATGCATGTGAAAAGTGGATAATGAATAAAGAAGACTGAACAAGAATTGATGCATTTGAATCGTGGTGGTGCAGAAGGATATGGAAAGTACCACAAACTGCTCAAAGAACAAGCCAATCTGTCTTAAAAGACATCTAGTCAAAGATGCGTGCAGGCAAGGATGGGGAGGCTCCATCTTACATATCTCAGATATGTTTTCAGGAGAGATCCGTTGCTGGGAAAAGACATCATACTTCAGAAAGTGGAGGGGCATTGAAAAAGAGGAAGGCCCTCAACAAGATGAATTGACACAGTAGCTGCAACAATGGGTTTGGGCATAAGAATGATTGTGGGGATGGCACAGAATTGGGCAGTGTTTCATTATGCTGTGCAGAGAGAGGGTTGCCATGGGTTGGAACTGACTCAAAGGCACCTAACAGCAAGAAAATCCTCCCATATGGGAGAGAAGGTTGGATTCCCAGCTAATGCGCCTGCAACCATGCTGAATCATCATTCATCTAGCAAGGGCAAATTGCATAAAGGTCAATATAAGTCAAGGGAAAACAGATTTGATGATGAGTTGGGATAACTGACAGCAGGTGTTGGTCTTATAGGATGCTGAGGAGTTGTCAGTGGAGCTGACAGAATAAGAAAGGCTGACTAGTCTACCTTTAACCTCCTCCTGGGGGATGCACACCAGATAAGGGGGTAAAGGGATATACTGGACAGTGCAAGGCATGGAAAAATAATAAAAATGTATAAATTATCAATAGTTCATGAGGGAGAGAGGGAGGGAGAAGGAGGGAGCGGGGGGAAAATGAGGACCTGATACCAAGGGCTCAAGTAGTAAGAGCATGTTTTGAGAATGATGATGGCAACAAATGTACAAATGTGCTTGACATGCTGGATGGATGCATGGATTGTCGTCCAAGCCCCCAATGAAATGATTGATAAAAAGAAAAGGAGAAAAGGCATACTAGTCACACTGCTGATCATCAGCCATCGAAACTTCGGAAGCACAGAAGTCTGCTCCTCAACCAACGTAGGACGGTACAAGCCTGGGGAGCACGTTTCTCTTTTGCACAGAATTGCCAGTGTTGGGGGATCGACTCTGGCAGCAAACCACCTCGACAGACTCTTGCTAGACTGGAGCATCGTGAACTACCATGCTAGTTAAAGTATGGTGATAACTAAATTAGCACAGGCCATTGCTCATTCATCTTTTATACAGGAGTAAGGGTTAAATAGGATTCAAAGACTATGCCATAGAATGTGTTCAAATATCAAGGTATTTTAAATGCTTAAGTAAATTTGTCATCATGTGCTGCCTCATATAAACATATAAACACTAATGGAATCATAACCAGTTTCTCTGCCATTTCTTGGAAAGAGTCTGCCCTTGTGAATTGAAATCTCAGCATCATATCCCTTCCAAGATAGCTCTCGCATGCATCCAAGGAACCTGAACTAAAGGACACTAGGCATGCTTTCCTCTTGGGCCACTAAAGCTTCCCATCACCCTTCCTAGATCACTAACCCGCTTAGAGCAATGACACTAATTAAATGAGAGGTCTCTCAGGACGCCTCTCCTTATCATTCTAGAACATTTTCCCCCCTCTTCTCTCTGATCCGGTGGCTTCTACTGTTCAAGGGTCTCAAACAGGCAGGAAGCAATTAAGGTAATAGGAAACCAGCCTGACTTTCATCTTGGAGTCTAGAGGACCAGTCACACCTGGCTGCCTCAGGCATTTTCTTTACTTGCTGCTCCCCCTCTCCGCTCGCCCCCTCCCCCCCAGCACTTTTTTTTTGAGACAACTCCAAGTTTCACTCTCTTTCCTGATCAAATCTTTGTTTTATAAACAATGACTTTTCTCATTAGGTCTCTTATAATCTTCAAGTTTTTATATTCTCAGTTAACAGGCTATATCGTTTTACACACAACTTAAGTATTATTTTTAGCCAAACATAAAAAAAGGATTTAAAGCACATATTTTAAATGGGTTTACCCCCTAATCAGTTTCTCATCTCGTGTTGAAATAAGAGACCCACCCCTTCAAACAAGTACAAGTAAAATGTGCTCAACGGAATCTAGAAACATATTTCTTTGTGAAATGCCCGGTAGAAGGAAACCAGCGTCAGCCAAATGAGAAGCGTAAAGCTTGAAAATGGGATGACTTACTGAAATATTACTTGCTAATCATAGAAACAAGCCCCAGTCCTTCCAAAGAATCTACATTGTGAACATGAGGCGCAGAGCAAGAAATCCTAGCTTTTCTTTGCCCTCTTTTTATCGCTTTTCATCCACAAACGAGATGGGACATGGGACAAAAGTGATGCAATAATGACACACCATCACCAGAACCCACTCTGCCTGCAGCACGCCTGCTGTCATCATGTGAACAGGAGTCGCCATGCTGAGGGTTCTCCAGCTAAATCTTTCTACGAAAGTGTTATTGCTTCTAGGTGTCATCTTCCAAAGGTCATCTTCTGGGTTGTCTCCACTCATTGTGCCAGCCTGTGGTCAAATAGAGTGATGGTCTATTGTTAATGAAATGCATTGAGGTTTTGAAACCACTGGGAAACATCAGTCTATCCACCGTCCAAAGAGCCCGGGTCTTCAAGGACTTGTGGTCCTCGCCTTGCCTACTTTCCCTGCGGCTAGGTTGTGTCCTCAGGCCCCTCTCCCTGCACAACTGAGTGTACCACAAAACACTTACAGAAGCCATTTTCACTCCCACTCTCTGATAAATTAGAATCAAAGAGTCCTTATTCGTCACCTCCAGCTGGTTACTGTGGTTCAGTATTTAGAAGAGAACTCAAAGCCTGTCATTTGAAGTCAGAGAAGCCAGGTGTCAAGTTCATTTCTGATACTCAGAGTTGCTTGTGTATTAGAATCCTCAGAAAATAATTAAAAAGAAATAACAATGTTGATCTTCCCCCAGAGATATTGTTCTAATTCCTCCACAGTGAGACCTGGGTGTAGGCAATATTATGAAGTTATCCTAATTATGCTGATACATAACTACTATTGAGAACGCATGCTCACATGCACCACATAGGCATGCAAATCCCATGTAAGGGAAAAGACACTTTGCTTTTTGAATTTTCAGGTTTTAATTTGGAACACGGGGCTTATAATTCATTATTGATGAGGTAGTTTGGAGGAAGAACTAACATATGACAAGATTTTGTAAGATTTACTTTGTGATTTAAATATAAACCAGAAAAATGTTTGCTTATGTTTTATTGACTGGGAGAAACATTGAACTGTATGGATCACACCAAACGGTGAGTAACATTGCTTAGAAATGAGAAGTTCTCAGCTCATAATTGTGCTCATGCAGAACCAAGACCAAGATTTAATGGTGCAGAAGAAAGAGAAATTCATGGTTTTAAATCAAGAATGATATGGACCAAGGGCATGTCCTTTCACCATGCTTATTCAATGTGTATTCTGAGAAAATAATCTGAGGAGCTGACCTATATCAAAGAGAATCACAGCATCAGTACTAGAGAAAGGCTCATTAACAATCTGCTATATGCCGGCGACACTGCCTTGCTTTCTGAAAATGCAGAGGACTTAAAGCACTGACTGAGGAAGTTCAAATATTATAGCCATCAGTATGGATTACACCCCAATATAAAGAAAACAAAAATCTTCACAACTGTGTCAATGAGCAGCATCATAATAAGTGAAGACAAGGTTGAAATTGTCTGGGTTTGATTTTACTTGCATCCATGAATTAAATGATGCATCAGACTGGGAAAACCTACTTCAGAGGAGGTCTTCTTAGTCTCAAAGAGCAAAAATGCCATGTGAAGGCCTCCCTGACCCATATGTAAGAGCGGCCTTGGTGGCGTAATGGTTACGTGCGTGACTGCTCACTACAAGGTCATTAACTTGAGAGAGCCAGCTGCTCTGCAGTGGAAAGTGGGGGCTTTTGACTCCTGTAGAGATGTTTCATCTTGCAAACTGACAGGGGCAGTTCTACCCTGTCCTCTCAGGTAGCCATCAGTCCACATCAACTCGACATTTTTGACTGAAGACATCGTATGCTCAATGTCTCATATACACATGAAAGCAAGACAATGAATATGGAATCCTGGAAAAGACCTGTTGAGTTTCCATTGGGGCATTGGTGAAAACATTGAATCTGTTAAGGACTGCCAGAAGATTCTGTCTAGGAAGAGAGATGCCAAGGGATATCCTTTAGATTCAACAAAAGAGAATGAACCCTACTTGGGTCGACAATATTCCATTAATGGAGTATGGCTAATAATTATAGAAATAATAATATTCATATACCTATCTTCTCTGCGTGAAACGTTAAGGCTCATTTGAGATAGTACAATTGCACAGGGTCAGCAAGATAGCTTAAGCTGTGACTGTGCCATCTATATAGACTGAAGAGTCAGGCAGAAGGCATGCAACCCAATAACTTTCAAATACCTACGAATATGAAGCAACATCATAGAAGAGGAAAAAGAGAAGGAGAAACACAAGTAGGAACATGTAAGTGCAATATGAAGGAGGGTTGAAGTAGCCAGGTAGGAGACTGCAGGCTCAAATCACAGCTGAGGATCAAAGAACTTCAGATCCGAATTAAAGCGCAACTCTACTCCGTGTGTATTAATGTTGATTTAGTTTTGGCCAAGAAACTAAAAAAAAGAAAAAGATCAATCTTTCTCATCATTGCGAGAAAAGTGGTCTGAAATTTTCCTGTTCCACACCTCATACCCTAGACAAAGTCTTAGAGGATGCAACCCAATTTATATAAAATAGGAAATAATTTTCACAACACACAGATAGATGACTTTAAATAATCCAACAAAGGTTTAGAATTAACTATATTGATGATGTAAATCAAATTCATAGTATGGAGATTTGTGTTGAATTTGGGTATAATAATTTGTCCGTTTGATAGATTGTGCTTGGCATATATAAGAGGATTTAACATCCTAGAGAACCCAAAGGTTAGCTTTAGGATTATAAAATTTAAGGTCTAGTTTATTAACTTGAAATTTAAATCTGAAAGTTCCATATTAATTTTGCCAACTTCATAAATAATGCAGTTATAGCCACCTAATGTTACCATATTTTCCACACTTTGTATTTTTGTCCCATCAAAAACTCAACCCAACCCACCGCTACTGTTTCTATTCCAACTCATAGCGACTTGATAGGATAAGACAGAACTCCGCCAAAGGGTTTCTGAGGCTCTTCAGTAGTGGAACACAACAGTCTTCTTCCATGGATGAGCTACCGGATTCGAACCACCAGTCTCTGGGATGGCGGTTGAGCATTTAACCACTGCACCACTAGGGCTTTCCTTTGCACCATACCGTAGAGAGATTGTTTTGCATTCAGGATGAAGAAAATGAAGATTTCTAATATTAAAGGATCATCTCTGTGCTATTTTACTAGGTCGTTGCTCGTCTCAAACTGTTTGAACTGTCCTATATTTTCTAGACAGAAACGGGTTGCTAAATGTCAAGGAGATGAATTCTCTCACCAGGTACATGAAGAAAAGACACCACATCAGAAGGAAACAAACAACTTGCTTAAGCAGCATGGCTGGTTACGGGCAGAACAAGCAATGGACTTCATGATCCCCTAGTCTATTGTTTTCATTACAGTCACATCGCCTTCCTTGTGACTTAACAGGTTGGTAAGGGTATTTTCCCCCAAGACATATCATTCATAGTACCTTTTCCTCAACACAATAGACGTTAATTTCACTGACCGGAGAGAAAATATTTCAGTTACCGCAATCTGAAAACTGTTATCCCCAAAACTGAAAAGATTTCAGAGGTACAGCTGAAAACATTTCTTTTCTAAACCAGCTGTCATCAAGTCAATTCCGACTCATAGCAAAGGGTCACTGTTTCTTTTCTGGAATATGAAAGTGTTTGGGGTGTACTAAATAGGACCTTGCCACACCTAACTGAACTTGACCCTCTTCTTCCTGAAGGCAATCTACCAACCTCTGTGGCTCTAGTTGCAGCTTACCCCAAATTCAAAACCACAGACATCCTCCATGTCCAACATTCTATGTTCAGTTTTACAACTGTGAACATTAACTTACTCAAGATGATGCTCTGAAAGGCTTAAGACACTGAACCATCCTCCTCGGGCCTCTTAGGCAAAGAGCCTTCTATAAGAGAAGCACCGTATGCTTGGAGGACACCGGTGACTTTATTTCTGCTCCAAGCACAAAGAGCAGCCTGCCCTCATGTGTTCATTCTTCTCTGGGGTGGATAGGGAACAGCTTATGCAGGGGAAGAAGTCTGGCTCGCTGTCGACAAAGCACTCACAAGTCTTTGGGAGAGATGTATTGTGTACATGCGAAGCTATTATTATATAAAAGCATTTAGAGGATAATGTTAGCCATAATTGTATTAAATATTAATATTAATGCAAATGGTTGCTACAAATTTAAAAGTCAATAACAAACTGTAAAAGTCAATAACAAATCGAGGAAGCATATACATAATTCTTATCTCTCTGATGAGGAATGCCATCGAAGCCCAAGAAGTGAGGGCTCATGATTTGATAATAGGGGTGCTGCCCGTCATTGTTAATTTAACTCTTTCTGCTGAAAGAGAAAAGCAAGCTTTTCAAACTTCTTTATTTTTTTTCCAGTTTTTATTTTAAAATTAAGTCTAAATTCAATGTACTTTTTTCCCCATATGCAATGGCTTTCTGGGGCGGTAACCTGGCGAGGCTGAGCTATAGTACCAGGTGCAATCAAACACCAACTAGGTGCGACTATGAAGAGATTTCATACGTATGATTAGCATTCTATTCAGTTGGCTTTAAATTGTCAAAATAGAGATTATTCTGGGTGGCCTGTCCTAATCAGATGAGCTCTTTTAAAACAGAATTTAGGCTTCCCTGAGTCCAGACTCTCTAAACTCTCTAATCTTCCCTTCTTGACCACTTGAACTGTGGAATTTGGATTTACTTTACCAGATCCCACAATGGGGAAGCCATTAGGGGGGGTGGGGGGCGGGGAGGGGGGCGGGTCATAAATCTAGCCATTATTTATCTCTCTGTCTATCTATCTACCTATCTCTCTCTCTCTCTCTCTCTCTACTATCTCCAATTGATTCTACTCCCCTGGTGGAAACCTAAGATCTCCACACTTTACTTTTGAGGAAGCACGTAGTTTTCAGGGATAGGGAATTAAGGGTTCTAATGCAATGTTACTTCACAATCATCACACATTGAAGAAAAAACATTGTTTTGTTTTGTTTTTTAATTTTGCTCTCGGTAACATAATCCAACATTGATCTTTCAAAAGCATGATTAAGAGTGAAGGGCTTTCAAGTATCCGTAACCAGATCTCAAATGAGCAGTCTACATTAAGTGAATCATAAAAAGCATGGTTCTTTGATGGGTTCATAAAATTAAGATTTCAAGACTATGACCTAAAGTGAAGTTCTGACATATCAAACTCTGACAATGGATGATATGTTAAAGGACTTGGCACATCTTTATTCTTAGTGCCTTCTTTTCTTTCAAAGGTAAGTCCACATGAACTCATGCATGTCGGCACATGTCCTAGTAAAGTGTCAAAAAATGTAGGACTGTGGCCATCTCTTGACAAAACTAAAGATGACTGAAGACTTGAGGAAAATAGATGTATAATTTGATTCCTAGTTGAGCAAGCTAATTTCAGAATTTTTACTTGATTACAGTAACTATTTTCTCTGTTCTTGAGGAGGAGCTTTATACATCTTCCAGATGTCATTTATGTATTATTGACCTCTTTTGAAAACGTAAGAAAGAAAATAGTTAAGTAGTATATCCAGAAGCAGTAGGATAATCATGACTTCTCTCTGTCTAGTCAAAATACCTTAAATAATACTGCCTCAAAATTTTAAAGTATCATAATAATTAAATTATAGAACATATTCAATAATTAGAATATTATTCAGCCAGCAAAAAACATATTATGAAATAATGAGATGGGAAATTATGTAAAATATGTAAGGATTTTTAAAATTCCTTACATATGGATATGTGTGTGTGTATATATATATATATATATATATATATATATAACCACTTATTTTTCAGTTTCTCATTCTGCGGTAGCTTGTGGGTTACTTTAATGTTGGAAGCAGTGCCATCAGTATTTCAAATAGCAGCAAGGTCTTCCACAGTGAACAGATTTCAGTGGAGATTCTAGACCGAAACAGATAAAGAAGAGATTGACTGTCTCCTTCTGAGGGAGTAGCCGAGGGGCGCACTGTCAGCACTGGTGCCAGAAGATGCTGCTCTCAGGTTGGACAGCAATCACAATATGACTAGACAAGGGCTGCCACCTCAAAGTACAACCAACCTTAACAATGTAGAAGGAGTAAAGCTTCCAGGACCTTCCCTTGCTGATGGCGCACTACTCAAAATTTAAAGAAACAGCTACAGCCGTGTATTAGCCATCCAAATGTGCAATGTGTGATGTATAAATCTAGAATAATTGGAAATTGTCAAACATGATATGGAACAAAGATCAATGTCCTAGGCATTAGAAAGCTGAAATGTAGAACTAATAGCCATTTTGAATCTGATAATCATATAGTTTACTATGGTAGGAATGACAAATTCAAAAGGAATGGTATAGAATTTATGGACAATAGAACCTTTCAAGATCTACTTTGAAGTGCAAGTCTGTCTGTGATGGGAAACCGATAGGATGACTGCAAGAAGTCCAGTTAATACAACTACCATTCAAACGCGTGCGCTAAACACTAAAGCTAGTTATGAAGAAATTGAAGAATTCAATCAACTTTCCAATTTGAAATTGATCAAAGGTCAATCAAGATAAATGGATAATTACTGTTGAATGGAAGGCAAAAGTAAGGGGGCAGGGAGAGAAATGATCAGTATTTGGAAAATATGCTTCTGGTACTAGAAACTGGTAGCACAGAGGTTGCACATTGTGCTGCTAACTTCAAGGTCAGTAGTTTGAAACCACCAGCTGCTCCATGAGAAATCTGAGGCTTTCTCCTCCCATAAAGAGTTTATAGTCCTGGAAACCCACATGGGCAGTTCTGTGCTGTCTTATGAGTCAGAATTGCCTTGATTGTAGTGAGGTGTTTCTTTTGGTTTGAATGATAGAATTGCTGCTGAAAGTCACATGATAGAGTTTCGCAAAACCAGCGACTTCTTCATTGCAAATATCTTTTTCCACAATGGCTCCTTGAGGGAAAAAGAACCGGGGAGAGAGTGTATGAGGACAAACTGTCAACATTCATACTGTTTGGGCCAGGTGGGGACCCTGCAGCCGCTTCCCTCAGCTCTCCCGAAAGATTGCCCACTGGACTGTGCGGCCCCTTCCTCCGCCTCTCAAGGCCAGAGATGGACTGTGCAGTCCCTGCCTCCAGCATTCCAAGGAGCTTATCTCTCCAGGCTGGGTCTGTACAGGCCCTTCCCTCGGGGTTCCAGGACGATTTACTCACAGACCACATCCTGACTCAGACCCTGCAACTGCAGCACCGGAAGACTAGTCCATACGTCCTTGGCTCAAGCCCTATCTATGTCCCACCGCCTCACTGCCAGGCGTGATTTCCCTCACCTAATTCGTTGGGTCTCAGAACCGGCCGGGGCTCAAGATGCCCCTGTCCTTCTCTGTTCTCCCTTCCCTCCCGGGAGTTTTTCCCTGCCCCAATAAAATCTTTCTCAACTTCACATTCCTGGCTAAATTCTATCTTTGTTCCGTGCCTCCATCTCAATGTCTCATCTTGGTAACGGAAGACCCGGCACCTACAGGAGGGGCCTCTGTGACGCCCCGGCCCTTGTCTGGCCCATGTGCAGCCCCGTCCGCCGTTTTCAACCTCTCACATACATATAATATGAAATCAAAAGATAATTATTAAGAAAATAAATAAAAAGAGAGGAAAAAAACGGATGTCAATAGACTCACAAACTTGGTTTTAAGGTAGAGGAGCTAAAGCAAATGGAAGAAATGATGACGTAAAAAGCCTGAACAGATCACTTCCAAAGGTAGCTAGGGAAGACACAGTAAAGCATGATAAAGAAATAAGCAAAGAGTTCTGAAGGCGTGAAGAAAAGCCACACTCAGCTCATTCAAAGCTGAAATACTGACGAGAGGGGTAAACTTGGAGTTGCAAATTTGAATGTTTCTGTTGGCAAAATTTTTCTACTACACCAAACATCAAAAGAAGATGGAAGAAACAAACACAAAGTCACTATGCCAAGAGGAATTGGTTAATATGTAACCATTGCAGGAGGTATCACGTGATCAAGAACCGGTGGTACAAAAGAAAAAAAATCTAAGCTACATTGAAGGCGGTGGTGAAGAGTAAGATTCAAGGAACTGACAGAGGATCAGTCGAAACGATGCAGCACTGGAAGCACTCAATTGTCTGGCGGGAAATTTGAAAGACAACTACCTGACCAACTGATAAGAAATTAGCCATCGTCTTGCTCATTCTGAAGAAAGGTGACTCAAGTGAATGAGGACGCTCTCAAACAATATCATTAATATCCCATGCAAGTGAAATTTTGCTAAGATAATCCTAAAATCGTTTTAGCAGTACACCAAGAGGGAGCCACCACAAAATTAAGCCAGGTTCAGAAAAGGCTATTGTATGAGGGGTACCATCGCTAACATCAGATGAATCTTGGCTGAAAGTAGAAAGATAATTGCTTGTGTTTTACGTGGCTATGCAAATGAATGAGCTGAGTGTGGCTTTTCTTCACGCCGTTCTGACTCTTTGCTTATTTCTTTATCATGCTTTACTGTGTCTTCCCTAGCTACTATGGACTGTCAGAAGGACAAACATAATTGTCTCAGAAAAAGTACATCTAGATGCTCCTTAAATGCAAGGATGGCAAAATTGTCCTTCAAATATGAGGGAGAAATAAAATCATTTTCAGAACAATATACAGAAATCAGTTCAATTCTTGTATATTAGAGACGATGTCACCAAAAAGAAAATTCAAAGAACAATATCATTTACAATAACTATCCAAAAGGACTTTATACATTCAGTGTAATTCTGATCTAAATCCTAGCACAATTCTTCAGAAAAATGGAAAAACTAATTACCAACTTTATATGGAAAGGAAAGAAACCCAGGACAATCAGACAGAATAATCAAAACAAATGATATGTAAATCAAAGGATTAGAATCCAAAACACAACCAAGCACCTAAATAATTTTTGACAAAGACTAAAACATATTAAGTGAGGGAACAGACAGCCTTTTCAACGAATGGTGCTGGAAACATTGTAGGATCTCCACCAGTAAAAGAATGAAACAGGACCCATAACTCACACCATGTACAAAAACAAACTCCAGATGAATTAAAAACCTCAACATAAACCTAGAATCATAAGAACCATCAATGAAAAAATAGGGACAAACTTGATAGCCCTAATATAAGGCATAGATACATTTCCAAATATAATGAAAAGTATCCACATTACAGAACACAAACTAGAAGAGTGGGACCTTCTAAAAACACATTTATGCATATCAAAAGTCTTCATCCAAAGAATAAATAGAGAACACACAGAATGGGAAAATATTTGATAATGATATATCAGATAAAGGGCTAATTCCAAAAAACCTGTAGAAAACTATACCACCTTAATAAGAAAAAAAATAATCCTACCAAAAATGGGCTGAAGTTCATGCTCTCTGAGAAAATTTACTAAAGATGACATCAGACATCCAGGTAGCCAACACTCATAGGAAGAAATGTTTTTGTTGATTAACCATAAGAGAAATTCTAATCAAAACAACAATGCGATAACACCTCACACTTAGCAAAATTAAAAAAATCAAAAACACAGATGCTGCAGAGGTTGTGGACAAATTGGAGCACTCGCACATTGTCAGTGGATTGCAGAAGTGTACATCACTGTGGCCCTTCCCTCAACAGACACAAATAGAAATACCTTATGATCCTGCAATCTCTCTACTTGGTATACGGCTTTAAAAGAATTAAGAACAGCACACAGTCATATGCACGTGCATATTTATTGTGGCAATGTCTTTCTTTAATAGCAAAAACACCCAAGCCATCAAAAACCCCATCTGTGGACGAATAGATAAACAAACTCTGGTACATTCGGACAATGTGATATTATGTATCTTTCAAAAACAGTGACGGCCTGTTAAGCACCTGCTGACATGGACAAAAGTAGAGAACATTGTGCTCAGAAGAAAGGAGTAAATAAAAATGGTGTTCACACTTAAGGATCAAACTTCAAAGACTATGATGAGGCCAGGGGAAGGAGCGCAGAGGGGAAGGGGCAGGAAGGTAAGCAGGGAGTCAGGGACAAAGCAGAAAGAGTGCAGAAGAACTGCGTACATGGGGGTTCAATGGATTACTATCACCATCTCGATGAGGTGAACTGTGTAATGTCATAAACTGTGATTTTCTTTATATGTATTATATTCCACAAACAAAAAGGAAACATAAATAGTATAGAGAGAAATAAATACAATAAAGCTAAAAATTTAAAGAGGGAGAAAGAGGAGGGCTAAGGCCTTAAGAACCCTCTAGATTTCTTACCCATGGACCTGAACATTAGTCTGAGTGGCTGTCAACGGAGGAAAACTGATACGGATGTAGATTCTTTTGGGGCACATAAGTTAGTTTCAAACAGCCACAACAGCCAAAAAAGAATGAAGGATGGCAAGACTTCATCTCACATACTTGGGACATGTTATTAGCAGAGATCAATCCCTGAATAAGGACAATATCTTAGTAGAGTCAGCAAAAACAGATGAAGGGCCTCAAGGGGATGGTTGACCTAGTGGCTGCAGCAATTAGCTCAGACATAACAATTGTGGTATGGTGATGGACTGTACAGTGTTTGGGGGATTTTTGGACATAGGGTTTGGTTTTGAGTTATGCTGTTGGCAATATATATATATATATATATATATATGTATATATATATATATATACTGCCAAATATATATATATATATATATATATATATATATACACTGCCAAAAGAACAAACAAATCTATCTTAAAAGAAGTACAATCAAAATACTCCTTAGAAGCAAGGATGGCAAAATTTCATCTCAACTGCTTTGAATGGATTATCAGGAGGGACCAGACCCTGGAGAAGGCCATCATGCTTGGTAAAGTAGTCAGTTGACAAAAAGGGAGTGAATATTTAACCAGATGGATTGACCCAATGGCTGCAATAATGCATTCAAATGTGACAATGGTTGTAAGGATGATACAGGAAGTCTCGTTCTATGGTTCATATTGCTTGTTCTGAATTGAAACCAATTCAATGGCACTGTGTTAGGCTGGGTTCTCTAGAGAAACAAACCCAGTGACACGCATCTATGTATAAAAATAGCTTTATAACAAGAAGGCAACCCAACCCAGTCCAACTCAAGTCTATAAATCTATGCTAATACGTAAGTCCTTCTGCAGAATCAGGTAGCCACATCCCAGGGAGGCAGAGGGGTGAGCCTAGAAGCAGTGAGATCACCGGCTGGTGGGTGGAGAGATCTGTGGATCTGAAGTCGGCGGAAACATGGTAGGATGCTGACAGCACTCAGAGTCCCAGCAAGCAGAAAGACAGAAGGGGCTGAGTAAGATTCTCCAGGGTCTCACACTCAGACCAAAAGACTCATGGCATTGGGGAGGGTCTCATCTAGCTGCGACTTGACTGACAGGTCTGCCTCTAGCCTTAGCCAGGAGTGTCTAGTTAACAGAATCCCTAACTAGCACAGACACTTGACGCCAGCAACCATTTTAAAGCACCTGCCTGGGCCTTTCTACTGTGGAGCCACTGAGCGGATTCAAACTGTCCACCTTTCCATTCATAGCCGAAAGAGCCCAAACCAGGAACTATTCTCATTAGTAACAAAAGCGTGACCATGTGTGTTGTAAATATATAAATGTATCCACCAAGAAGATAGATGTTTTTTGGAATGTAACTCCAAAGTCATATTATGGGTTTAAGGTCACATGTACAAAGTGAACTTACACCGTGGGAGCTCCTCCAGTTGCTGCCAGAATGACACACTGACATGGCCTGCCTACTCCTTCTCCAGCACCCAACTCAGGAGACGGCCCAGAAATGAGGAGAAATAGAAGTTGTTGGGTGTGAGAGACTGGCATTAACATGACTTGACATCCCTTGGCAGTGGGTTCAGTTTGATTTGGGAAGAAATATGTGGGAAAATGGTGATTCCAAACAGAAATAAACTAGGAGCTATGGATGTGGGAATAAGTTGAAAAGGAGTATATTATTTCTAAAAATGTTCTTTCTCTACATTAATACGGAGTATACTGTTCTGTCCATGAAGTTCGAAAAGCTTCTAAATGGAAAGTGCAGTGCACCTACAATGGAATCAAAGCCAGCGATCAGACTGTTTATCAGCAACAGAAGATATTAAAAGGCAATTATGTAATTGCTTTTCCTGTGGATAATAATTTTGAATTAGGCTTTCCACTTAATTATATTCTCACCTGTATAAATCCTCAGAGATTTACTAAACAAAAACTCTTCTAAAAGAAATAGTACAGGAAGAAGAAAAATAAACTTAGAAAAAGACCAGGCTATGGTTGTGTTTTGTTCTGTTTTGTGTGAGGATAAAGATCTAGATATTGGTATATTTAAAAATAGATCAATAAAAGATATATAATTATGGGCCTTTAGAAGTTAAAGATCGTTCCATATATAATTCTAAAACAAAAACAGAAATATATAGAAATGGGTAAGAGTAAAAATACATGGTTTGCTATCAAATAAAATTGATGACACAAATCCGACTATAAGACTCATATAACATAGCACTCAGTGATTATGACACTTTCAGATTTGTAATCTGCAAATCAAGCAGATTGGATAACATGTTACTACAAGAGAAGCATTTAAAACCAAAGGATCTAGTAAGTAAACAAAGGGATTGAGAAAGACACTAGATAAGTATAAACCTTAAGAAAGCCCAGTTGGTAACATTAATAGCACACCAAACAAAGATTCAAAATAAAAATGGTACAATATATAATATAAAATAACAATAGGTCACAAGATTGTACAATTGTGAACATTTAGTGACTTAACGATATTGTCTCACATTAATAAGGAAACAAGTAAAATCACAAGGAGAAAGAGATCATTCAAAAAAGTTAGCTTTGCTCATAAGGGGGAAAAGTATATTAAACTTCTCTAAGATACTGTGCATTATTTATAAGTCCAGTAAAATCCCAGTATTTGCCAACATCGTCCATTGGCGAGACCGTGGGGAAATATGTGCCCTCATAGCTCTCTGGTGGGAACTGGGAATCTTTCAACACATGCAGAGGCATTGGCTACATATAGAAGAGCTGCTTATGAATTGACTCTTTCAGCCAACAGCCTTATTTCTTAAAATCTATGCAAAACTATAAAATTATATTTTCACACTGTATTTTTTCACCACTATTTCCAAGGATAAAAGATCAGAAAGAACCCAAATGACCAACAGCAGGAGATTGTGAAACACTGTGAAACATCAACCAGATGAAGTGCATGCAACTAGCAGAAGCAATAAAGAGCAACTAGACAGTGAACTGGCTCCCTGAGCCATGCTGTTACATCAAAGAAGCTAAGTGAAAAACTCTCTCTACTAAATGCAATCGTTTTTGAAGAAGCAAGGGAGAGGACAATATTTCTTTCAAAAATCAATATGAGTAAATGATGAAACAGTTATCTAGGCGTGAAGTAGAGAAGTAAAATTTCTCAATAAATAAGATAAACTATATAAGCTAAATCTCTTGCTATGGTGAATTTGAATGGAAAGTATTAGTATGCTTTTATAACTTTTTTTTCATTAAAAAGATATGTGTAAAATCCAGACAACATAGTATGAGCTTAGAAGCTGGCACCCATACTGGATTCTCTACATACCAATTGCCCCTACAAGGATCCTGGTCACCTTAGAGAAATAGCCAATGCCATCCATGACGGGGGCAGGAAATGTACACGGTAGATTTTTCTGGAACGAACTTTTTGCTATGTCAGAAAGTAAGGCAATCACAATGCTATGAAATTATCCTATCCAAATGATACAGGTACTCATCTAAAAGAATTTCCACTGGCCTGCGAGGGGGACATTTGAGTGGGAAACAACAATGGCAACAAATGCAAACACATCAAGCCTTTGGGAAAAAAACAACACAGGGGTTCTTAAATGATATTAGAGCACAAACACTGACCACTGTTGAAGTTTGCTAAGACACTAGTTCATGATTCTGAACATTGATGAAAAGGAAGATATCAAATATTCCTGCATTTCTTCTACCAACTCTATTTCAGGGTAGAAACGAAACCAAACAAAAAATAAGACTGACGAAGGATACACTTTCATGTAGGCAAAATCCAGCTAATAAATGCAAAGGAATAACAGAAGTATTCATTTGAAGGAACAGAAGTACAAAAATCATCATTTTGCCACTTAAAAACAAATATAGCAGAAATTATCCAATATTTTTAGTAAGGGAGAAAAATCTGTAAATTAGAAATAAATAATAAAAACCTCATTATCTGGGAATTAAATGATTACTAAATAACTCTTCAGTTAGTGATAAAATCCCAAGAGAAATTATTAAATACTTAAATTAAACAATAGCCTGTATCTGTGGAAACATATGTGATCCATCCAAAATAGCATATGCTACCATTTCCTGTTGTATCTACATCTATTCCGGTGGTAAACGTGTGATGGGCTGAAGCAACTCTTTCTACAACAAAGCTAAATATTGCCCGCTTCCTTCCACCCTCAAAATTGCTGCTATGTGTGAGGCCATGTGACAATGCCTTGGTCAATCCATCCCATTGAGGGTCCTGACCTCCCTTGGACTGACCCATTACTTTACCCAGCATGGTATCAGTTATGAAGAACTTGTGTCTCCTGATGGAGTCTCCTAATCACATTCCCTGTACTTCATCCAAGACAGATTTGATCATTCTGGAAATCCATGGTAATTTCAATATTCTTTACAAACGCCACAGGTGAAAATGCCGCCATTCTGCCGCCTTCCTTATCAGTTGTCTAGTGGTCACCTGCATGCGAGGCTTTTGGAAACACCCTTGCTTGAGTCAGCAGCACCTTGTCCTCACAGTGGCATCTGTGTTCCTTAATTGCGCCGTTAACTCTTTAAAGGAGAATTGCTTAGGTGCTTTTTCCAATGCAGTACTTCCTTTGCTTTCTTGAACACTGCTTCCAAAAGCATAGGTTATGGATCTAAGTAAAATGAAATTCTGGACCACTTTCAAGCTTTTTCCACTTACCAAGCTATCGTCTATTAGTCCAAATGGTAAGGATTTTTGTTTGATTTCCACGATCACTTTCAAAAAGTAAGATTATATCATTTGCATATGAAAGCTAGTCAATGAGCGATCCTCCAAGCCTGATACCATGTTCTTCTTCATCTAATCCAGTTTCTCAGATGATTAGCTCAGCATACAAACTGGTATACCTAATGCCACTCCCTGGTAGCACAGTGAGTTACACTTTGCCTGCAAGCTGCAAAATCGCCATTTTGAAACTACCCGCTGCTCTGCATGATGACAAAGATGAGACTTCTTCCTCCTGCAGAGTCACTGCCTCAGGCACCCACAGAGGCACTTCTAGTCTGTCCAATAAGACCGCTAAGAGTCCTAAGCAATTTGATGACCGTGAGCTTGGTTTTAAGTTGTTGTTGTTGTTGTACTTGTTGTTGTTTTCCTGTCGATGGGACTGCTAAAACAATTGTTTTCCATTATCTTCACCACACTAGATTCAGAAGACAATGTGACACGAGAGCTATCATTGTTGATGTCAGAGGAAACAGCAGAAATCAGAGAACACCAGAAAGATGCTTGCTTGTGTTTTCCTGACTATGGAAAAGCCATTCCACTATGTGAATCGTAACAGACTATGTATACCATTGCAGAGAATGGATCCCATTCCACTATGTGAATCGTAACAGACTATGAATACCATTGCAGAGAATGGGAATTCCAGAATGCTGCATTTCGTTCATGTGGAAACAATACACGAAGCAAGAAGCAGTCTTTCCAAAATAACAAGAGCAGTGTGGCTTAAAATTAGGAAAAGTGAGCCTTGGGCTTGTTTCCTTCCACCATACATACTCCATCTGCATGTTGAGCAAGTAAGATGAGAAATGAGGTCTTCTGAAGAATAAAGAGACATCCAGATCAGAAGCAGGCCATTGAGTCAACAGTCATTCTATAGTCTTCTCTGGACTTCAGTCTGTTATGATCATCAAATGTACGATACATAAATAAATTTGTTTTGAAAACCTTGTGGTCAGGTATAAACATATATATTAGATATGAAATGTATTTTGAAGGGAAACTTGTTGTTGCTGCTAACTCAGACATATGCGTATGTATTACACAGGTAATAAAAATCACATAATTCATGACATACAAATGTACTAGCCATACATAAAAAGAGAAAGCCTAAAAATAGTAATTGCTTCTCTCTGGCAAGTCATGGTACTCCTGAGTCCTTGGGCAATTACCCTTGGTAAAAGAGAGCATGCTGTGACCACCTGGGTTTGAGACCTTCATCCTTCTGTGTCACTGAGGGTCATATTCATCCACTGAGCAGCAAGTCACTTACAAAGGGACCTGGCCTGTGCCTCTGACCAAACCGACCACTGCACCAGAAACACTTTCCTGTGCTTCGTGTAGTCTACGTTTGAATGACTAGCACTGGGACTGACCTGTTGCTACCTTCTCTCTAACTAACACACAGGACCATGTTATCGTTGTTCTTGGTGGTGGTGGTGGTGGTGGTGGTGGTGGTGGTGGTGGTGGTGGTGGTGGTGGTGGTGGTGGTGGTGGTGGTGGTGTTAGGTAACATCTAGTCAATTACAACCCATAGTGACCTGATGTACAACAGAACAAAACACTGCCCAGTCCTGGGCCATCTTCACAACTGTTCCTGAGCCCATTGTTGCAACCACTGGGTCAATCCATCTCTTTGCAGGTCTGCTTCTTTTTTCAGGTCCTTCCATTTATCAAGCACGGAGTCCAATGTCTTTCATCAGGAGTAGGCTTTCCTTGCAGTACATGCAAAGTATGTAAAACAAAGTCTCATCTTCCTGGCCTCTTAGGAGCACTTCTTCTAAAACAGCCATACTTCTTCCAAAACAGATTTGTTTGTCCCAGGACCATAAGGCTCTGTGAATTCCCTTATTGATTTGTTATCCTACTGGACAAATAAATCTGACATTGTGGAAAAGCACAATTTTGTGTAAGTGACATTTTATGTGGCTTGCTCAAAGCATAGTCACAGTTTCATCATTCATTTACCTGACAATTTCCCCTTCCTTGATTCATCGTGGAGATCTTCTTAAAGTCCCTTAAAATGATTACTTCATCTAAAAATTGTAAACTTGTTGCAAAGCTTCAAAGATTTGGGGAGACGTTGCTTTAGTGTTGTTAAAAATTTGATAATAGATCTGACATAAAATTGATTTTATTTTTTGAGGCACAAAATGCCTCCTTATATTTTTTATGAAATCATTTTATTAGGAGTTAATACAGAGATCCTATCATTTCATAATTAATATAGCTATTATATCATGTCATCACATCAAGCAATATTGTACCATTGCTGCCACTATCAGTTTCAAGACATTCTTTTCCTTCTTGAACCCCTTGAGACCCGCTCCACCCCCACTGAATCCCCCAGAAACACCACTTCTTCTTCTTCCTGTCCCTATAGATTTGTGAATCCTGGGCTCCACATACTAAAAAGAGAAAAATTCAAGAGGGCGAGTCCCAATGACATAGCACATCTGACATAAGCCCCAATATGAACAAATAGTACTGAAAATGGTGAAAACTGGATCAGGCCTTGGGTGCATTGGAGTGTTATCAACTGACAAGGTTAGCTGTTCAAGTCAGGCTGAACCTTTTGATCATCCCTAGTCATCTCCCCACTGTATTTAATAACTCCTTTCCTCCCATCCCTCTATTATGCATAGAGGGAAATCACCGGAGGCTTATTTCCTATATCGATCCCAGAAATGTGTCTTGGGCTCCCACTGTCACCCATCGCCTTCTGAAAACCAGATTCTCACCTTTAGGCTCTGATACTATTCCCTCCTTCACCTTTGGATCCTATAATTTACAATCATTCAGTCAGGGATGTTCCTGTGCTTATCCAGGAATGGGTTTTGGGCTTCACCAATGCTAAGACAAGAGTTTTACTGAGAGAAATTGTCTGAAGCTATTCACTGATGACAGAGACATGCCAAACATGTTTAGTTCAGAATAAATCTTTGAACGTATTAACCAGAAGTTTAGTAGCAATAATTTCTGACTTACCCCAGAGTATCCTTCAAATACTATTTTTAATAATTACCATCCCCCTTCAAATAGTCAATAAGCATATTAGAGAAATACCTCCAAAGTATCCATTTTTGAATAAGTTTACTGAGTTATCCTGATTAGCCATGTCTAGAAAACACTGATGTAGCTAAACTCTCATTTGACAGATGACAAGCTGAAGAGCCATGTGTCCTTGCTTATGTAGGTATCTCTCATGCAGGCGGCAAGAGAAGAACCCGGGAAAAGCCTCATGGAGCTGCACTGAGCTGCGGAAACCTGATGACGCCAAGGCATCGCTTCTGCGGTCTGTAAAACTCTATCAGTCCATGCAAAAGACTAGCTAAGTGACCTCATAATTCAGAAGGCATGGAGAGACAGTGGGAAATGTCAAAGGTCTGTACTTCCGAGAAGATTCAAGACAAATTCAACCAGGACCATTTGTCAGTAAGATCAACAAACCTTCACCTTGCTCTTACCAAGGCCTCTAAACTAAATTTAATATCCCAGCAGCCAAGCAATAGCAAATGCAGCAGAGCTGTATTCAACTAGGGTGAGGTGGCAGTTACACACTTTCATGCCAACTTGATAACTAAGAGTGAAAGGGTGGAGTCTAGCCTGCAAATCAAGTCACAGCCAGGTAATCCCTCCTTGTGGGCATGGCCTTCTCATGAGGATTCTGGGACTTCCTCTCTTCCTCCCTGGAGGTAGAGCACGCTCTCTTTGTTACACATTCCCGTTGACAAGCCACCTGCAGCCAGGATGATGGCAGCCAGAGTCATGGAGATGCTTCCACTGCCACTGAACCCACAGGATTTTCTATCCACTGGCCCGTGATCTTCCTACCTGCTTCATCATTGCATGAGCTGTGAGAGTCTGAAGCAGAATAAATGGGCTACTATCAGACGTATGGGCTACTTTCAAACTTACAGACTTGATCTGGACTGGGTTGGGATGTTTTCTTAATATTTAATTACTCTTTGATATAAAGCTCTTTCCTATACTTACATGAGTCTCCCTGGACTTGTTTCTCTAGTCTACCTGGTCTACTACAGGTGACATAAATGGTTAAGTGCTCAACTACAAGCCAGAAAGTTTGTGGTTAGAACCCATCTCGCCATGTCCAGCCAGAAAGGCCTGACAACTTTCTTCTTAAAAGCGTCAGCCTTCAAAACTCTGTGGGACATAATTTACCCTGCAGCACCTATAATTTCCATGCACAGGACTCAACTCCGTGTCAACGAGGGATTTTGTCACTGTTATTGCTTTGTTTTGTTTTTAATTGTATTGTCGATTTGATAAAAATAAAATGGAAGAAAATCCTTGTGAGGCCCAGTGCTTTTGATCTGATTTATCATGCAACTGCACCAGTGCTTGCATTGTACCAGGATCGTCTATATTATGAGTATGCTCTCTGCACAGAGATCATCCTGCCTATTAAACTGTCACCTACTTATTCTTCCTCTGTCAGTCACACTGTCTCATAATAGCAAGAGCTCAATATAATTGAAATATAAAAATCAGAGAAGAGTCTCTTTCTTGTTCTGGGGTTTTTATATTATTAGTCCAATTGAAAAAATACCATTTCTTTCTTTAATAATTGAAGTAAATTATCCTTCACACAATTGATTATTAACTGTTGAAATTTCTGTGATTACTGATGTGAATAACTTAAGTGGAAATAATTTTTACAAGAAAGTAGATAAACAAAATATCAATTAGTCTAAACTGATCAACAAATACTTACTTTGAATTACATTCCAATCTTATTAAAGCTAAGCCACAGTCCTCCTCCCCTGGGTAATAAGGGTTTATTATCTTCAGACCTCTCTGCTCTCTAAACTGCATGAAGATTTGGAAGCTTACAGGGTGCAAACATTTTAAGAATATCTTCTACTTCCCACGATGGTCACCACTGACAGCTCCATGATCCAAGCTAAGCGGATTCCTTGGCTATATGTTGGGGCAAAATTTGGGTTCTGGGCTTGTGGTCAATGTTCAGCAGTAGGATCATTGTCTTGAGATGCACAATAACCCTATCCTCTGCCAGGTAACCTCTATAGTAATCTGGATCCTACAAGCAAGAAGGAATGAGTGTCCCAGTGAATTCACTCTCCCTTGTCTTGTAAATCCCCTTTGCTTTAGTCTCTTTCTTTTCCTGTGCAAGGCCAAGATCTTACCTCAAGTTCTCTATAGAAACAAAACCAGTGAAATATGTATATATATAAATAGATATAGATATAAAGAGAGAGAGGTTTAATATCAAGGAAATGGTTCACACAGTTGTAGAAGCAGGCAATTCCAAATCTGTGAGTTAGATGACAGGCTAGTGGGTTCTCCTGATTCATATTGCTGCAGAAGCGAATGAACCCAAAAGAAGGGAAAAGACAAACTTCTGGCTGCAGAAGTGAGTGATGCCAGCCGAAGTCAGCAGGTAAGATGACAGACTGATTGTGACTCCCAGGATCAACAGATAATTCAAGTCCAAAGAACTGGAGCTTGAGAGGCCAAATTCAGGATCAAGACTCACCAAAAAGCAAGCCAGCTTTCCACTTATATTGGAAGTAGTTTACACCCTTGAGAAGATTTGATCATGGAAGATTACTAGTTTTTAATTAACAAAATATTGAGAATCCTGGCTCAGTAATATTGACACAAAACCTTAACTATCGAAAGATTATCTCCTGTCTCCTCTGCTCTGGGGGCAAAAAAGCACTAAAATCCCCTCAATGATCTTGTTAGTAAACAGTTGTTTTGAGTAGATTGCAATTCATGATACACCCATGGATACAGACCAAAGTGTCCTCTAGCGTTCTCAAGCCTGGGCCCTCACACAAGCAGACCACAGGCCTGTCCTTGGAAGAGCCTCTGGGTAGGTGCCAACCATCAGCCTTCTGGTCAGTAGTTGACAGGTAACTCATTACAGCCCCATGAGACCAATATCAATGAACCTTCCAAAGAATGGAGGTGGAAAAAAACACAAAGGCATTCATTAATATTTCAATGAATCATCCCATCATTTGTGAAGACTCAAGAAAATGATGACTTGCTATCACCCTCTGAAGATAAAGTCACACAAGCAATTTTGAAAATGTTGCTTGGAGAATAAACTCAAGGTGGATCACAGACCTTGAGGTAAAACCCCAAACTATTAAGGCCATCAATGAGGGAATTGGGACCAACTTGAGAACTTTGGCTCAGGGACTACACAGGCTATTGGAAATAGGGAAGGACGCAAATACAGGGGAGGCCCAAATTGACAAGTGGGATATACTGAAGATAAGACACCTGTGTGCATCAAAAGAATTCACCAAAAGAGCAATAAAGGAGCCCACAGACTTGGAAAAGATCTTTAGCAATGACACATCAGACAAAGGCTTATTACTAAAATCTATAATACTTTGCAAAGTTCCCCTGAGGAGGAGGACAAAGGACCTGAACAGAAGCTTCAGAGCCTGAAATCCGAATGGCCAATAAACATGTGAGAAAATGTTCCCGATCGTTAGCCATAAGAGAAATGCAAATTAAAACAACTATGAGATACCACCTAACACCCTCAAAGAGAGCCCAATTCAAAAAATCAGAAAGTAACAAGTGTTGGAGGGGCTGTGGGGAGACAGGAACTCTCGTCCACTGCTGGTGGACCTGACCGTATGTACAGCCATTATGGAAATCAATTTGGCAATATCGAAAACAGATGGAAATTGAGCTACCATATGACCCAGCAATCCCCCTGCTGGGCATATACCCACAAGAGGTATATGCCAGACAAACCATGGCCAGACACCTGTGCTTCAATATTCATCTCAGCACAGTTCACAATCACAAGGAGTTGGAAACAACCCAAATTTCCATCAACTGATGAATGGATTAAAAAACTGTGGTACATACATACAATGGAGTACTATGCATCCCTAAAAAGCAATGATGCACATTGCCACATGGGGAAAACTGGAGGAGGTCATGCAAAACGAGGTAAGCCAAGCACAAAAAGACAAGTACAACAAGAGTCCACTGAAGTAAACTTTAAAAATGCAAAAGAGGCATAAGAGAAAATCTATTATAAGCATACATTCCTGGGGTGAGGTCCACATACTATGGCAGGGGGCAAACTCAATCCAGGGATACATACGGCAGCCAACTAAATAGGAGGAGAAAAGAAAGAGAGAAAGAAAAAAGACATGAATAGGGTGGTAGCAGGGCACTAAACCACCCAAGGGGAGGGAGGGTATTGTTTATATCTCCACAGGAGTGGGAGAGAGAGACCAGGCTTCAACCCAGTGCACCAAGACATGAATACAACATACTGGCATGAAGCAGGGAACCAATAGAGAGGTATGTGGGGCTGGCCCAAATCCCAACTATGTGAACACCCCAAGAAGAATTCACTTCAGAGGACAGCACTAAAGCTACAGCTCAGGGAAGGGGCATGCCTGATCAGAGCACACAGGAGCAAACAGAGAAGGAAGGAGAGAGAGTGGAGCACAACCTGGTCCACCAAGCCCCGAGGATGATATTCCTGCTCAGAGCAGACAATGCGCAGAAAGGGCCAAAGGCTGGTCCCACCACGAGACATGATATCCCTCACTGACCCATAGAGCTATGGGACAACACTGGAGACACAGTACAGAAATTGTGTCCGATCTGACCTCATCATACTGGCGTGAAATTCTAAGGGCATGCAACAGAACCGCAGTGGGGGGCAAAGCAATGAAGTCCCTGGGGAATACCAAAAAGAGACTTTCGGGCCAGAGCATTGCACTACATCAGACTCAACTAGAAATCACTCCTAAAGGTGAACAAACAGACCTGGAACTATTTATAGGCTTTTCTTTTTTGTTGTTGTTGCTTTGTCTTCCTTTTTTGTTTTGTTTTGCTTGTTTTGGTTTTGCACTTACTATTGTCTCTGCATGTCTATCTAGATAAAATAGGCAGGATAGGGAACTACAAGTGATCTAAAATCAATGGAGAAAGGGCACAGGATGCCTGATGTGGCTTAATCAAGGGTAATGTAACCAAGAGGAATTACTGAAACCCAAATGAAGGCTGAACATGATAGTAGGACAAGAGGAAAGTAAAAGGAAATAGAGGAAAATACTAGGAGACAAAGGGCCTTTATAGAGGTCTAAATAGAGGCATGAACATATGTAAATATATATAATGATAGGGAAATAGATCAATGTGCTTATATTTATATGTTATGTATTAAGGTAGCAAATGGACATTGAGCCTTGACTCAAGTACTTCCTCAACACAAAAGCAGTTTGTTCTAATAGCCAGACATTCTGTGATGCTCACCTTCCTGACACTTACTGAAGACAAAATGTGTGCAAAAGCAAATGTGGTGAAGAAAGCTGATGGTGCCTGGTGATCAAAAGATATAGCATCTGGTGTCTTAAGGGCTTGAAGGTAAACAAGCGGCCATCTAGCTAAGAAGCAACAAAGCCCACATGGAAGAAACACATCACCCGGTGTGATCATGAGGTGTTGAAGGGATTGAGTATCCAAAGGCCCAGAACAAAAAGTCACAATGTGAATGAGGAAGAGCGTGAAGTGGAGACCCAAAGTCCATCTGTAGACAATTGAACATCCCCTTACAAAAGGGTCACAAGGAAGAGACGAGCCAGTTAGGGTACCAGTATAAGCCAGTATGTTTCACCGATGAAACCTACAGCATTCTTCTAATTCTTTTATGCTTCTCTACTCTCCCCCACCCCCGCCCCCCACTATCATGACCGTATTTCTCCCTTAAAAATAGGACTAGACCAGAGGACATACACTGGTACAGATAAGAGCTCACAACACAGGGAATCCAGGACAGATGAACCCCTCAGGACCAATAATGAGAGTAGAGCTACCAGGAGGATAAGGGGAAGGTGGAGAGAGAAACAGGGAACTGATCACAGTGATCTACATATAACCCCTTCCTAGAGGATGGACAACAGAAAAGTGGGTGAAGATAGACAGTGGTAGATGTAAGACATGGGGTGTAAATTATAAATTATCAAGGGTTTATGAGGGAGAGAGGGTGGGAGAGGCTGGAAAGGAGCTTATAACAAGCGTTCAGGTGGAAAGAAAGTGTTTTTAAAATGATGGCAACATATGTACTAATGTGCTTGACACAGTGGATGTACGTATGGATTGTGATAAGAACTGTAGGGGCCCACAATAAAATGATTTTTCAAAAAAGAAAGAAAATGTTGCTTGGGAAATTATACACTCCTTGTTCCCTCATTAGCTCAGCAACGCAAAGAATCGGACTAGGCCAGGTTATCTTCCCAATTGTCATTTCAGTCGCAAAATGCTGGATCATTTTGCATTGTTTCTATTGTTACCATCTGGAAGAGCACTTCAGTCCAGACTGCATGGCTAGCCTTAATTTGTTGATGTATAGGCTGAGAAGATAATCGATATTCACTCGATACCTGCAAGAATTGAGACCTTACAAATGTGTCAAGGTTATTAACTTTTTGATAAAAAGCGATCTTCACTAAACAAGTGAACTAGTCCACTTTTACCTACTGAAGAGTACATACTAGTTTAGACGATATATATTTATAAGTGCCTAATATCAATCTGGCTAAATTGTCCTCCACATCTGTGGCTAGCTATTAGTTTCCATCAGGCTAATTGGACTGTGACCATCACCTGTGTTCAGAGTATAACTGTGCTCCATTATCTCTTCAGGGCAGTGACCTTTCCGAATAAGACCACCAGGTGTGTTGTTTGAAATGCTCTGGTTGGATTCAAACTGCCAGCCTTTGGGCTAGGAGTCAAGCACTCAATCCTTTGTGTGACTCAGAGTTTCCTCCTCACATTTTAGGGATCACTAAACAATAGTTTGCAGGCCAAATTAGGCCCACCACCTGTTGTTTTTTTTTTTTGGGTGTGCCTATTTGTTTTTCTGACAAGTGAAGTAAGAATGGACTTTATATTTTAAAAATTGTTGTTTAAAGAAATCTAAGGAACAACATCATTTCCTGACAAGTGAACATCTTATGAAATTCTAACTTCAGTGACCTTAAAGTATCAGAGGAGCGTCGCCAGACGCCTTCATTCGCACATTGTCTTTAGCTACTTTCGCGGTGTGTGCCAGAATTGAGGGGTTGTGACAGAAAATACAGCCCACAAAGTCTACAATATTGGTTAGTCCAGGTTGAGTACAGAAACAAATCCAGAAACTCATGTGTGCAAGAGAGAGTTTTATATCCAAGAGTAATTGTATATTAAGGAAAGATCCTGGCCTAGTCCAGATCAAGTCCATAAATTCAATATTAGCCCACAAGTCCAATATCCAATACTAGTCTATAAATTCTTCCACAGACTCAGGCAGCACATGCAATGTTGCCAAAAGCATATTACAGGCCAGTGGGTGAAAAGTCTTGTGGAAGTCATCTCAGCGCTGGCACGATGCTCCATGTGGTTCCTCCAGCTCCAGAGCTCTGGCTGCCATCAGCATAGCTTCATGTGGCTTGTCAACAGAATGTGTAGCAGAGAGAGTGTATGTTCCGCCTCCAGAAATCATCATTGGCTATGACCTGATTGACAGGCAAGACTCCACCCCTTCACTCAAGCTGGCATGTAATTATGTGTCTGCCACAAATCTGTACCCTCTAACCCTTTGCATAAAGTTTGTTTTGTTTTAAAATACACATCTCCTGGTCCCACCCTCAGAGATCCTGGTTTTTCAGATTTGTATTAAAGGCTAGGAATCTACATTTTCATTAAGCATCCTAGGTGATCTTGTTGCAAAACTCCCAAAACCAAATGCACTGTCTTCGAGTCAATGCTGACTCACAGCCATCTGAGACTATAACTGAGACTGTAACCGGTTTCTGAGACTATAACTGGTCACAGGAGTAGAAAGTCTAATCTTTGTCCCATGGAGCTGCTGGTGGTTTCAAACTGCTGACCATTCGGATCACAGGCCAACTTGCAACCGCCATACCACCAAGGCTCCATGATCTCATTGCAAAGACATAACGACTATTTTTAGTATTGTAAAATGCCGTGTCGTGGGTTACATGTTGAGCTGCTAACCACAGGTCAGTAGTACAAATCCACCAGCTGCTCCTTAAGAGAAAGATAAGACTGTCTGCCCATGCTGCACTTTGTAGCCTCAGAAACTGCAGAAGCACTTCTACTTTGTCCTATTATGTCAAAGTAGACCCAATGGCAGGGTGTGTGTGTGTGTGTGTGTGTGTGTGTGTGTGTGTGTGTGTGTGTGTGTGTGTGTATACCATAAAGTAAATTCCATTTGATAGTGACCGCAGCGAAGTGAAATTACTAAATATGGTTCTTCTATTCATACTTTTTGTAACTCACTCAGTAACTGGATTGGAGCATGCAAGCACATATAAGGCGTAGAGGACTCTTACTGAGGGATTAGTCAGTTCTGCCAATCTGCTGCTTATAAAGTAGGAACGGAGACTCGCACCACCGGGCCCACAGGTGGTACACAGCTGAGCATGTTTGGGCATAAGCCTGGCTTGCAGAGTTGGGTAGCCTTTGGGTATTGATCAGTACTAGAGTCAAGGCAGGGCAGAAACCAAGAATCAGTAACTCTCCCACCACTATGGCTGAAAAGAGCTTCTGTGGACAAAGCAACTGTATCCTTAATATTTTGCAACCACTTACCTGCCTTAACAAACCTCGTGTCTTGAGTTTCATCTGTGAGTTCTATGTGGCCATTGCTATAAATGATCAAACCCAGCAAAACAGTGCAGCGCCACAGAGGGATGGCTGGTGTCAGCACAGGATGAAGAAGACTGGAGTGTGGAGGCCCGTCTCCTTGTGTGGCTGAAGGATCTCAGACAGCTAAAGAGAGAAAAGATTGGAATTGTCAAGGATTTCAATCTTGTTTGATCCACAATCAACGTTCACGGATGCAGTGGTAAAAACATCAAAGGACACACCTTGCATTGCCCAAATCTGATGCTCAAGATCACAAGGATGCCACTTTGAGGACTAAGGTTCACCTGACTCAAGCAATCAATGATATTTTCAATTTCTTCCTGTGCTGAGGCTTTCTACTCCCATAAGCAGTCCCAGTCTCAGAAACTCAGCTCCAGCCAGGCTTCTAGGGTTCCTATGAGTTCGCATCAGCTTCATGGCAGTGGGTTTTGCTTTTTGCTTTGTTTTGTGTTGGGTTTTGTTCCTGTGCATGTGGAAGTTGGGCATTGAAGAAGGAAGATCAAAGAAGAACTGATGCATTTGGCTTATGGTGCTGGTGAAGAATGTGGAAGTTCTCATGGACTTCCCAAAGAGCAATTCTGTCTTGGAAGAAGTATAGTCAGAATACTTCCTAGAGGCAAGGATGGCAAGGCTTTCTCTCACTTACTCTTGGCATGTTATCAAGAGAGACTAGTCCTTGGAAAAGTAAAAGATCGGAGAAGAGAAAGATCCTTGCAAAGACATGTGAACACACTGACAGCAACCATCAGTCACTGTGAGGATGGCACGGGATTGGACGTCAGGTTCTGGCGAACCAGAACCAACTGGAGAGCACCGAAAAAGAACACTAGGGATATAGTGGGAAAGTGCAATTGAAATCATAATGGAATTTATCCCATGAAGTATTTGGGCATACACATACATACAGATACATATACAACTGCCAATGTTTCTGAGGCACCTACGTGGCATCGTGGGCTATGCACTGCGGGGCTACACCAGAAGACCAGCGTGTCAAACACCACAGTCCCTCCTAGGGAGAGAGATGAGGCTTTCGATACCTGTCAAGATTTCCAGCCTCTGAAGCACACAAGGACAGTTCTACTCCATCCTAAGGGTCACTGTGAGTCAGCATCGCCTCTGGCACTGTGTTTAGTGGGTAACGCTTCCTACTAGGTAAATAAATATTCTTTACCTTGCTAGCATAATAAGAAAAGGCAAATACATTTAAATAACAATCTATACATAGGCGTTATGAATGCTTACATAGCCATATTTGCAACGCCGGTGGTGCCTTTGCCCCCTTTTGAAAACGTGTATTTACTTCCTACGTGCACTGGATGGGGGTACAGGGGGAGGGAGAGAGAAATCATGTTTTCCAAATAACATTTGTCAGAAATAATCATTCTCTCCTGCTCCAATCTAACTCAGATTTAAAGGTTTGAACAAAAAGAACATACTGGAGAATAAGATGTGAGGGAAGAAAAATATTTCTATAAGAGCATACAGAGACCAAGGCTACCAGAGGCTCATGTGATAGCAAATGCTGGCTGGAAGGAAACAAAACGCTTTCTGTTTCAAGTCTCCATTTTAAGACATTTTCAATCTGTCACAATTTTTCTTCATGTATAAAATTTCAGAGATTGTGCTCAAGAATGTTGAGGAGCTAGATGGCCCAGAAATGCCTCTTTATCTGTTTCTTAACAGATACTGAATTGGTAATGCCTGTGGCATTAAAATATTATATTTAAAGCTTGTAAACTAAACCTATGCATAATTCTTAGTGCATTTAAGATAAATTTTAGGGGTGGGGAATCTAATAAATGCATTATAATAAATCTAAAGACGATGAATAGCTTGGGTTTCTTCATCTATAGTTAATCTAGCCTATTATTGTTTCTAACTTCACCCTGGGAAACATTTTAATTTCTTGGTTATCCATGTATAGATAGTAAATTCTTATGGGGCCTTATCCAGTTAAATTCTTTTAAGGAACTAACCCTCCCATGCACAGTAGAAACAGTTCAACAAAACACACTGTTTAGGGTTCTCTAGAGAAACAAAACCAGAATGGTAATAATTTTATATATATTTATACAGATAGATGGATAGATAACATAAGAAATAAACAGTTAATTAAATTATAAAGCAGTACAAAGGGCTCAGTGAATCTCACTCCTGTGAGACAGTTGTGAGACACTGGCAGTCCTTCAAGTCTTGAGGGCCTCCAAGTAGTCCTCTGTAGAGCAATTCAGGCTATCTGGGCACAGGCAGCAAACAGCAAGACAAGTCACCAACAGTCAGCCAGATAACAAGGTCTGAGAGTCCCCAGATCAAGAGATGTAAATTTCAATGGTGTGCCAAAGCAGATCTTGAAGGAAACTTAAATTACAGTGACACAGTCCATGGGTTAGGTGTCCCACAGGTAGTGTAGCTTGCAAATTGAGGCAAAGAGCAAGCAAGGCTTGCACACTAGTCCGATGATCAAAGAACAAGAGACAAAAAGCTGAGCCATTTATCTTTCAGCCCTCAAATTAACCCCACATGTGTTCACAGGCCAGGTTGGCACAATAAACCAACTACCTCAATCCACCCCTTGCCAACTTGGCACCTGTACATATTTCTTTAGCCATGTATAATTGGCTGGATGTTAATGAAATCACACATATCATCAAACATCTATCATACATATAAATGAAAACAAACGGAGTCCAATTGTACCTGATATACATGAACAAAGGAAAGATATTCAATAAGCACATATAAAGAAAATACACTGACAATTACAAGCCTCGCTTTTGCAATTGATTACGTGGTTGTAACTGATAGGTAGAACTACCTTCTTCTTTTTTTTTTTTTTTTTTTGAACTACCTTCTTCTACTACCCATTCTGTATTACCTTTGCCCTCAGCAAGCACCTCAACTGGTTGTGGTTTTTTGCCTGGCGGGGTGACCCAGACCTTCATTCCTGAGGGGTCTGGATCATTAGGCATCCTGTCAGGATTGGGTTGCTGTAACTTACCATTTACTTTAATCACAGGGCATGGTAGCACTAAGAGTCGGCCTATAGGATCTCCTGGATTCCAGCATATTCTTCTTTACCTCCAATATGTAGCACCAGTCCAATTTCTCCTTGGTAATCAGGGTCAATCACACCACTCAGTACAGTGACACCCTTCCTGACCTGTTGATCAAAGGCATGAGAAGTCCAAAGTGCCCAGGAGGCATTCTCAGCTGCCAGTTCAGTGGATTCCTTGCTGTGTTTCTGGGTGGTAAAGTTGCTGGGACAGGAAGCAAAAATGCTGCAAGTGGATCACTAAGAGTAATAGTGAGTGGTGCCACTCCATCTTCCACCCCTTGGTTCCTGGACCCATGAATTCTGGATATTAGAGACACAGCACCATATATTTGTCACTGGTTTAGAGCATATACGACTTCCTGGAGAAGATTGCCCCGGTCCTGCAAGTTGTTGGCACTGTAATTGTGTCTTTAGGAGCCCATTGCATCGTGCTATCATGCCAGCAGCTTCAGGATGATGAGGAACATGATACAACCAGTGGATTCCATGGGAATGGGCCCATTGCTGCACTGCATTTTCTGTGAAGTGAGTTCCTTGATCTGAAGCAATGCTATGTGGGATGCCATGCCGGTGGATGAGGCATTCTGTAAGTCCACAAATAGTAATTTTGGCAGAAGCATCATGTGCAGTGAAGACAAATCTATATCCAGATTAAGTGTCTATTCCAGTAAGAACAAAACGCTGTCCCCTCTATAATGGAAGTGATCCTATGTAATCAACCTGCCACCAAGTTGCTGGTTGATCTCCCTGAGGAATGGTCCCATATCTTAGACTTAATGTTGGTTTCTGCTGCTGGCAAATGGAGCACTCAGAAGTATCAGTGGCAGTGGCCAAGTCAGCTTTGGTGAGTGGAAGTCCATGTAGCTGTGCCCATGCGTAACCTCCATCTCTGCCACCATGTCCACTTTGTTCATGTGCCCATTGGGCGATAACAGGAGTGGCAGAGGAAAGAGGAGGACCAGTCTCCACAGTGCATGTCATCTTATCCACGTGATTATTAAAGTCCTTCTCTTCAGAGCGTTTGGTGAGCATTCCTTTGGTGAGCGTTCACGGAGATACAATTACCTTTACTTTCTTGGCCCATTCAGAGAGGTCTATCCACATAGCTCTTCCCCACACCTCCTTGCCACCAATTTGCCAATCATGTTCCTTCCACTTCCCTGACCATCACCCAAGCTATTCCCTGACCATCAGCCAAGCCCATGAATCAGTACACAGTCTCACATCTGGCTATTTCTCCTTGCAGCAAACTGAATGGCCAGGTGCACTGCTTGAAGGTCTGTCCATTGGGAAGATTTCCCTTCACCACGGTCCTTTAAGGAGATCCCATAAAGGGGCTGTAGTGAAAGACTAGCCGTATAGACCTTCAGTGATGTATCAGTGTCCTCCTTCAAAAAGACCCAGTTTTCCCCTCATCCAAGGGGCTGTGGGTCTATAAACTGGCTCCGGTCTGGGAACTGATTGAGTGATCATGAGTGTCTTTTCTGCTATTCACCTTATCACCACCTGTATAGATGACATAAATATTTAGTAGTTTTCCCATCTATTTCATATCTAGGGACACCGTGACTAAGGAGCCAATGCCATAATTCTACAGGAGCCAGGTTGCTTTGATTACTATGGAAAGTTTGTTGCCTGTTATAACCACACCCACCCTGTCTCTGTTGATTCAATACTGACACCTGCCTCTACCACCACAGGAACCAATCAGTCCCATTGTGGGCAAATGTCAGAGTTTGCTCAGGGCAGTGCCCACTGTTAAAACCTGGTGCACAGAAAATAGCAATTACAGGAGTCTTAAGAGATGTTGGGGCCCACTCCATAAACTTGTTCCTCATGGTTGTGGTAAAGGGTATGTCCTCAGGACACCCCTTTTTGGGTCTATGGGAATATCCTGATAGATCCATTCCAACATGCCAATTTCTCTAAGCTTTTGGATGCCTTCCTCTACAGCGTGCTATCCGACAATCCATGCTTCAGCGAACCATCCAAATAAAGAATTACATCCTCTTCACCTCTCTCACAGAGACATTGAAAGAAGGGTGTGTGCTTAGGAGTCCCATATCCAGAAACTCAGACTGGTCTAATATTACATTTCGTGCACCAGTATCCCACACCCTTAGTAACCATTCCCAGGGATATGCCCCAGGCTTCTGCTTGTGCATATTTGAAAAGTGGAGCAAATCTTTGTGAGTATAGCACTTCTTCCTGGGTAATCATCTCAACCTCACCTTAATTTTAGTTATAGGTTTAGAGGAAAGAATGGGTGTTGAGACTGTTTCCCTGTGCTCTCAGCAATATCTTGTAAGGCATCTCCCTCAGGCAATGCTATTGATGCAGCCCAACCTGGCATTTCAACTTGTGCAGTTTGGCTAATATGCTCATGTGTGGATTATTTTATTGATAGGGAATTCATACCTTCAGCTGGGAGGGGTGGATCTATTGACTGAGCTAGGTCAATTGTTTATAGGGGCTCAATATCCTCCTCGATCATCAGCCCATATGTTCCCATTCCATGTTTCAGGCTCCCAACTTTTCCCAATCAATGCCCTCACTTTGGTATCAGACACTGCTCTAGATCTGCAATTCAGCTGACGTTGTAATTCAGCCACTTGCATAATGAGTCTCTGGACCTGGTTCTCAGCAATGTCTGCTCTATTACTAGAGGAGAGAAGGCTCTCCTTTGTAGCACAGACGGAAGTTTTCAAATCTGTTAGTCTGCACCTGAGGTGTGCTTCTGAGACTCTGATACCATCCCTTTCCTTAATCACACTTTCCATTGTAAGAAGGACCAGCCAATCAGCTTCCCTATACTTGTCATCCTGACAAAACTCCTGGAAAATATCAAAGATACAATCACTTAGAGCCTCTCCTTTAGCCAGCACCTCATGTATCAGTGATGATACTGTAGATATTAGTTTTGTTATTCCACACTACGGATTAGTAAGAGCAGCAGACTTGCCCATGCTTTGGGGAATAGAAGTGGCATTGTTAGTGCTGTTAAGACTAATCAGGCTGGAGAGCCAATTTAAGAAGCCCATATTTATTATTTTATTTCTCTAGAAGCACTCCTGGCACCAAATGTGTTAGACAGGGTTCTCTAGGGAAACAAAAGCAGAAAGCTAATAATTATATATATATATATATATATATATATATATATATATATATATATATATATATATATATATATACAGATAGATAACATAAGAAATAAACAGTTAATTAAAGTATAAAGCAGTACAATGGGCTCAGTGCAACTCACTCTCATGAGACAGTTGTGAGACACTGGCAGTCCTTCAAGTCTTGAGGACCTCCAAGTAGTCCTCTGTAGAGCAATTCAGGCTATCCGGCACAGGCAGCAAACATCAAGGCAGGTCACCAACAGTCAGCCAGATGACAGGATCCCAGAGTCCCCAGCTCAAGAGATGTAAATTCAAATGGTGTGGCAAAGCAGGCGTTGAAGGAACATCAAATTACAGCAACACAGTCCACGGGTTAGGTGTCGTATAGGTAGTATAGCTTGCAAATTGAGTCACAGAACAAGCAAGGAAGCCACACACTGGTCCGATTATCAAAAAGCAAGAGACAAGAAAGGCGAGGACTGCCAAGCCATTTATCTCTCTTCCCTTCAATTAATCCCACATGTGTTTATCGGCCAGGTTGGCACAATAAACTATCTCTCACACACACAGCAAACATACACACATATATCCCCAACTCACTGCTGAGCCAATTCTGACTTATAGTCACTCTACAGAACAGGATAGAACCACCCTTTAGGTTTATGACACTTTATTACTATATGGGAGCAGAGAGACTCATCTTTTTTCCCAGGAGTGGCTGTTGGCTTTGAACCGCTAACTTTGAAGTTTAGTGTGTAGCCCACTATGACCCTAGGCCTAGGACTGAGGACTTAGTTTACTTTCTCAACTTTATTGACTTCATTTTAGACTTACTCTTTTCACTCCAAAAAGATTATCCTCCACTAAGGCCCATCCTTTGTCTTCTCTTTTACCTATCTACGTTCTGCTTCTGCCCCCTTTGATTTTGCATATTTAGAAGTAATTCATGTAGCAACAGTCTTGGCTCTACCAAAGCTCGAAATCCCTTTCCGCCAAGCCCTGATTTCACAGAGAGGATTCATGAAGATAAACTGCTATTTCTTCTAAACTTTTCATTTCATTCCCTTTTGAAGGCAGATAAAAGTGAACTCACACTCTCAGGATATCCAGGGTCATAGGTCCAAGCAGCTAGAAGTTTCTTGGAATATTAACCTATATTCTCATATGGGTAGTAATAGACAACCTAAGCATCTATATGAGGTAGCCTTGAGTCTAGTCTAATGCAATAATTGAAGCAGTCCCTCAATATGGCTTGTACATTCTCAATAGTATCTGGGTAGATAGGAAATGGGTGAGGTTTTTTTTCGACCTCTTAGAGAAGGACAGGATCAGACTCCTTGAGGTTATTGTCCCTTGCCACCTGTGGTCTCCAGAGTAATGTCCTACATTTCTTTTGGCCATTTCAACTGCAATAACTTAGCTTGAGGTCTGGTCTCTCTCACATTCATTGGGGTCTATAATTTCCATGGCCAACTGCCTCTTTCTATGGCTCTCACGAGTATCATAGACCTGTGATCCCAACAATGTCTTGTTCACATTCATTAGGTAAGATTTACCAAGATGCTCCTCTCTCAATCTTTGCCTAAGTATTACCTCATCCCTTACCTTAGAGAGTCCTCAGAAAAGCTCAACTATCTACTAAATCTTTTCACAGGACTTTTACAAGGTCCTTTATCTTATTTCTGCAAAATAAAAACAAAAACACACTGTCATCGAACCAATTTCAATGAACAGTGACCGTGCATAGAGTGGCTGAGACTGTTTCTTTACAGAGGCTACAGAAGCCAAAACTGACAAAGTGGTTCTCAATTTTGAGACCTCTTAGTCTTCCGGTGCTGCTACAGCAGAAATACTGAATGAATGACTTTTATTTTCTTCACATTTTAGGAATCTAGATGTCCAAATTTAGGACAATCTCTCCGTAGGAGAAACCTCTCTTTCGGTCGGTTCTGGAGGTATCTCTCGGTCCTCTCTGTTTGTCATCTCTTGTCTCTGTGTCTATGGCTGCTTCTTATAACAGAGTGACTAGGTTTAGGACATACCCTACACTGATATGAACTCATTAACATGACAAATAAAGTAAACAATAGTCATATTTTGGGATAACCAGTTCAATCCACAGCCATCTCCATCTTCAATGCCAGTTTACTTTGCTGTGGTTTCTCTCTGGGCTGGGACCGGAAGGATTACAAGCAATTGCAGACCCTTACATCAGAATAAGGGATGAATCTCCTATTGATTGCATGAATAGATATCCCTCCTATGGCGGGCACCTTGAGAGTACAACAGACAATATATAAGATAGCTTCACTGTCCTACAGTCTTCTTTCCCACAAACCCGAGATCAAGAAAGGGCAGGGGTCCTGCCTACGTCTATGGCAGAGACTGTCCTCCAACAGTGGGACTAATCACCTCAAAGTCTATCTGTCATGGAAGAAGGAAGATAGACTTATATCACGGGACACTGTATGATTCAAGAACTTCAAAAACCCTTAGGGTTAAATTAGATATAAAGGAAATTATTTAAAAAGATACTGCACTCTAAGGATAATGTAACCTCAGAAACAGATTAACAGTCTATGACCAGAAAATATTTGAGGTATATAAGAGTCTTCTGTATGATTATGACCAATAAACACCACGTATACTAAGGTTTAACAATAACTATAAAGAGTTGTCTGTTAGTTCGTCATTCTGTGGTGGTTTGGGTGTTTTTTTCAAATCCTAGCAGGGCCATCCAAAGTGAACAAGTTCCAACAGAGCTTCCAGACTAAGAATGCATGATGAAAGAAGAGACTGTCCACTTCAAAGGAATCGGGCACTGAAAATCTTATGACAGCTACAGAACATTGTCAGACATGGAAAACCTCATGACTGTCAGCAGAACAGTCAGATAGAGTGCCTGAAGATGAGCCCCTCAGGTCAAAAGACACTCAAAATATGACTGATGGAGAGATGCCTTCTCAAAGTAGAGTCAACCTTCACGGCATGGATGAAGTAAAGCTTTAGGACCTTCATTTGCTAATAAGGCATGACTCAAAATTCCAAGAGACAGACTCAAACAGCTATTAATAATTGGAACTTGGAATACATACAGTCTGAATCTAGGAAAATTGGAAATCATGAAAATTGAAGTAGACCACATAAAGATCAGTATCCCGGGCATTAATGAGCTGAAATTAACTGATACTGGACATTTTGAATCAAACAGTTATATGGTTTAAGGAATTTCTATACAAGGAATGACAAATTCAAGAGGAGTGGTGTCACATTCATCGTCAAATAGGACATTTCGGGATCTATCTTGAAGTACAATTCTATATGTGATAGAATAATATCTATCTGCATACCCAAAAATTCAGCAATACAAATATTATTCAAATTTGTGCAATAACCACTAAAGCTAGTGAGGAAGAAATTGAAGAATTCTACCAGTCTTCAGTCTGAAATTGACCAAACTTGCAATCAAGAGGTAGAGATAATTATTGGTGATTAGAATGCAAAAGAGGGAAACAAAGAGGAAGGAACAGTAATATGAAAATGTGGTCTTGGTGAGAGAAACAAAGTTGGAGATTACATGGTAGGATTTTACAAGACCAAATAGCACATGCCTTTTTTCACCAACAAAAAAAGACAACTATGTATGTGAATTTCTCCAGATAGAAGACATAGAACTCTAATCGACTTCATCTGTGGAAAGAGATGATGGAAAAGCTCAATGTCAGCAGCTAAAACCAGACCAGAAGCTAACTGGAGAACAGACAACTAATTGCTCACATTAAAGTTCAGGTTGAAACTGAAGAAAATTAAAATAAATCCACTAGAGCCAAAATACAACCTTGAGTGTTGTGTTAGGCTGGGTTGACTAGAGAAACAAATCCATGGACACTCATATACACGTAAGAGAGAACTTTTTATCAAGAGGTAATTAGATACCAAACAAACAGCCAAGCCAAGTCCAGAACAAGGCCATAACGCGGATACTAGTCCATAAATCCCTCTTCAGATTCACACAGTCACATGCAATGATGCAGAAGGCAGGGATATCACAGGCTGGTGGGTGCAGTTGTGTGGATCCAATGGTGGTGTATGTGGCAGCTCTCTGAGTGACTCAACAGCAGGAAGGTGAAGCAGAGAGGGAGGGGGAGGTTCCCAGGATCCTTCTCATGAGGAGGTCATGCCCACAAGGAGGGACCCTCAGGCTGTGAACTGATTGACAGGCTAGACTCTAACCCTACACTTCAAGTTGACACAAAATTATGCAACACCACATGTATATCCCCCCTGACTTTCGAGACTATCTCAAGATCAGAGTAGACACATTAGACACGAATGATAGCAGGACTGATGAGCTATGGGATGGCCTCAAGAACATCACACAGGAAGAAAGTAAAGGTTATTAAAAAGATAGGAAAGAAAGAAAAGATCAAAGTAGATGCCAGAGAAGATTGAAACTTGCTCTTAAGGCAAATGGAAGAAATGATGAAGCAAAAGAGCAGCACAGAACATTTCATGAAAAACATGTGCAAAGAATCAGAATGAGAAACCCAAAAATGAAGACCATGCTCAGCCTGTCTTAAACTGCAAGGACTCAAGGAAAAATTCAAGTCTTGAGCTGCAATCCCGACGATTTTATGGGTAAAACATTGAATGATGCAAGAAGCATAAAAAAATGGAAACAATACACAGTCACAGTACCAAAAGGAACCACTCAACATTTAACCATTTCAAAACATACCCTAAAATCAAGAGCCATTGGTTCATCCAAGCTGCACTGAAGGTACTAGCTCCAGGAATTGACGTGATACCAACTAAAATGTTTCATCAAACTGAAGAAGCACTCACTCATCCGTGCCATGAAATTTACAAGATGGCTACCTGGCCAACTGACCAACTGAAGAGATGCCTATTTGTATACATTTCAAAGAAATGTAACACAATAAAATGGACAAATTATAGAACAGTGTCGTTCATATCACCTTTCAATGACCCTGCTGGTATGTGAAATACCAGTAACATAGCTTCCAGCATCACAGCAGTACACAAGCCACCACAGGATGACAAACGGACTAACAAGTGTATGCTGAGTAAATAATCAGAGAAGCTGGCTTATATGGAGAAGAAAGAGGCATCGGGGATGGAAAAAGTTTTATTAACAACCTGCAATATGCAGATGACACAACCTCGCATGATGAAAGAGAGGAGGACTTGAAGCCTATATGTTCGGCTAGTAGATTAAAGAAACAAATCTAGAGATACTCATATATGTGTGTAAGAGAGAGCTTTGCATTACGAAGTAATTCAGCAAGCATCCCAGTTCAGTCCAGATCCAGGACCTAAGTCCAGTGCTAGTCCGTAAGTCTGCTACTAGTCTGTAAGTCCCTCTTCAGAGTCACACAGCCACAAGCAAAAATGCACAATGTAGGAATGTCAACAGCAGGTGGAGGGCAAAGCCTTGTGGATCCAATTGCGGTGCTGGTATCACAGGACTCTGGATGCCCCCAGCGTGCCTCTTCATCAGGAAGGAGAAGGGAAAGAGAGAGGGCGAAGTCCCCAGGACCTTCCTTATGAGAAGGCCACACCCACAAGAAGGCAGCACAGACTGTAACCTGATTGACAGGCCAAACTCCACCCCTACACGCTATTTATCAAATTGGCACAAAATTATATAACTACCACACATGACAAATGGAGAAAAGATTGAAGTTGCCAATCCAAAGATGTCATCTTGCTTGGATCCACAATCCATGCTCATGGAAGCAATAATCAAGAGATTAAACGATGCATGGCCTTGGGTCAATCTGTGGGACAAGGCTTCATGAAAGTGTTGAAACTCCAGGACCCGTGCCCCACCTTCAATCCCCTCATATGCATGTGAAGTTGGACATTGAATAAGAAAGACTAAACCAGAATAAATGCATTTAAACGATTGTGTGGGTAAAGAAAGTTGAAATTACCAAGTCTGCCATAAGAAAAAAAACAATCTCTCTTGGAAGTACAGCCAGAATGTTCTTTAGAAGCATGGGTGACCAGGCTTCGTCTCATGTACTGTGGGGATGTCATGAGGACAAATCAATCCCTGGAAAAAGACCTTGTGCTTGGTGAAGTAGAAGGGCAACAAGAAAGAGGCAGACCCTCATCAAGGTAGATTGACATCAAAGACATGAATGGGGAGGGGATGATATCCACTGAGTGGTTGCCATGTGGATCTGGGGTGAGGACTCACAGAGAGGAAGGTGGCCCTGTCAGAGGGATGAGGCTTACTGAAGGGAGGGAGGAGGGAATGGTCACGTTTTGGGGAACAAATGGTACGCATATGTTGAGGGAAGGGGAGGTACCAGGAAGAGGGTCTGAGAATGCTTTCAGGAATATTAGGTGTGAGTGTCTTTAGTGACCATGTAACGGGTGGGCAACATTGAACTAGGGTATCTGAAATATCCCAGGAACCCAGATCAGGGGCCATGGAATGCTGGGACACTGAATCCTGCATCTTTCGGGTGCATGTCATACTCCAGAGGCTGCATCTATGAGACCCCATACAGCAACCCCACTGGGTGAACAACCTCAGACACACTTGGAACCTGAGGACTTAAGCCAGAAAATACATGATGGCTGAGGAAGCAGAAGACAGCCATCCCAGGAGTGCTGTACTGGTGGTTGGCAGACAAACAAGTTCTTCTCCATCAATGCCCTGTATGTTGTATTAAGATGCATATTATGCTGGCAATCCTGTGAAGATCATCCTGTTGCATTTTGCTTCTGTTTATGCATATTGGGGTGTGTCTCAGAGGTGCATTGCCAATGGGGCTCACCCTCTTGAAGCTGTGTTATTTGTTTCTCTGCTTTTGGGTAAATGAAAGCCAGGGATGTTGATCCTATAGGGAAAGCAAATAGAACAAGGGTTTCACAGGGAGGAGGATCTAAAGGGGTGGAGGTTTTAAGAGGGAGTCCCGGCAGAAAAAAATATGTTTTGAGACTGATTGTAGAAGCAATTGTACAATTCTGTTTGACCAGATTGAACTATGGAATGATATGCCATATATATTTACTCCCAATTTACAGTAAATTAAAAATAAAAAAGCATAGATCCAGGAACGGGTTTTAGGCTCACCCTAAATCGTAGCTCCAGCTTAAGAACAATTGGTTCTTACAGTATGTCCCTGCTTGATAGTCGCCTTCAGGAAGGGAACACAGAAGACATGGGTGCTATAGGAAAATGTGGCGAATAATTTATGGCCCCCAACTATCAGATAAAATAGCATCTGGGTCTTAAAGGTTTGTCTTCAAACAACAGCCATTTAAGTGAGACGTCAACTAAGACCATATTCAAGAAGCACACCATCCTCAGTCCGAGATGGATTGGAATCCATACAATCCAGGGTTGAACGAGGGATCCAGATCAGAGGCTAAAATATAAGACTCCGGTGTGCAGAAGGCAATGGAGGACAGTGGGAACCCTCGATTCATTTGTGGAACTACACAGGGAATAAGCCTCCGGAGAGGTCCCGCTGTCTAAAAGTGAGGGATGGGAGGAAGGCAGTCTGTAAACAGAGTGTTTGGGAGAGGAGTGTATAATATCAAAGGCATACATCTGACCAGAACAGTTAAAACTTTGTCAGTAGACCCCCACTATGATGTGGCCTAGACCTTATCTGGTTTCTAAAATTTTCCGTACTTTTTATTTGTATAATTTTGTTCATATTGCAGTGTATCTCAGCAGTGTTATGTCAATGGAGGTACCCCTCTTGAAGTTGTGTTATATGTTTTCCAATTGTTGGTATATTAAGCCCGGGATTGATGGAGCCTTTAAGGACAGCAAGTAGAATAAGGGGCTTGTGGGGGAATGGGGTACAGTGGTGGGGTGGGGGTAAAAGGGAGATAATGTCAAGGAGTCAATGTAGAAAAAGAATATTTGCATGAAACTGTGGTAGCAATTGTACAATTCAACTTGATGTAATTGAAAGATGGAATGATATGATATATGTATTATATCCCAACTTTAAAAAAAAGGGGGGAGTTTGATATAATAGCTATAAGAATGAGCTCGGGCCAGGCAGGGTGCAATGCATACCACTGAAGAAACATAAAACATTCCTCTAGTTCTTTAATGCTTCCCCCCCCTCACTGTCAGGACCCCAATTCTACCTTACAAATTCAGCTAAGCCAGAGCATGTACACTGACTGGTACAGATAAGAGCTCTCGATACATGGAACTCAGAACAGATAATCTCCTCAGGAACAATAATGGGAGCAGTGATGAAAGTGGGAGCGGGTGGGGGGAGAAAGGGGAAACCAATCACAATGATCAATGTATAACCACCACCACCTTCCCTTAACAAGAGAAACGTGGGTGAAGGGAGACAGTAGTCGGTATAAGATATGAATATAATAATAATTTATAAATGATCAAGCATTCATGAGGCAGGGAAAGGAGGTAGGGGAGTGAGAAAAAATGAGGGGCTGATACCAAGGACTCAAGTAGAAAGAAAATGTTTTGAAGAGGATGATGGCAACATATCTACAAAGGTACTTGACACAATAGATAATATGGATTGTGATAAGAGCTATAAGAGCCCACAATAAAATGATTAAATAAAAAAAATTTTAAAGATTGGGCTCGGGCATAACACTTGTGGGGACGGTTTCATTCTATTTTACGTTGTGTCGCTATGAGTCAGAACCAGCTCTGTGGCACCGAAGAGCACTGACAACAACGAGCTAGCTGTGTTTATTTAGACTCTAGGCTGGTCTAGATGTGTTAGTCAGGTGTGTTACAGGCCATTGACTAAAGTGGATTTGTGGGATGCAACAGTAGGGTCTAACCTAGTGGTTCTCAACCTTCCTAATGCCTTGACCCTTGAATACAGTTCTTCATGTTGCGGCGATCCCTCAACCATAAAGTTATTCTCATTGCTACTTCATCACTAATTTTGCTACTGATAGGAATCAGGAGATGCCTGTGAAAGGGTCATTCGACCCCCAAAAGGGTCGCGACCCACAGGTTGAGAACCACTGTTTTCACCCTCTTGTACAGTTAAAGAGGAGGAGTAACCCACAGAGATTTGCAAGTGTGGAAATGCAATTGGCTGAGGAGACATCGCAAGGAACTCTAGCACAAAAGTTTGGACAAAGAGTTGATCGCAGAAATATGGAGTCTTCCTCTGGGATTCTCGGTAGTCCCTAAAGAAACCAGTATATTCTCTGGAACCATCTAGGGGATAAATTATTCTTGGATATCAAGAGAAGGTTCACTCTAGAGAGTTGAAGAGTTGGGAAAACTTGGGCTACAGCTAAAACTTCTCACCCACCAGGCTTTCACTTTTAATTCATGTTCTCACTCCTGAGATTGGATGCTGTGGCCCGAGGAGATTCCATTGACTTTAGTTGAAGATGCAATTGTGACAGATAACTTCATGTCAATCTGAAAATGTATAAAAGTGTTGGGTGGTATCCAACCTGTCCCTCAGGTCACAGCCTGATGGTGCCTCCTTGTGGGCGTGGTCTTCTCATAAGAAGAGTCCTGAGAACCTCCCCTTTCCCTCTCTGCTTCACCTTCCTGCTGGCTGACGCTGATTGTTGCCAGAGCCCTGTATTGCATCCAATGCCAAAGTATCCACAGGACTCTGCACCCACCCACCTGTGATATCCCTCCATTCTGCAGAATTGCTTGTGAGTCTGAAGAGGGACGTATGGACTTGAGTTGACCTGGGTTTGGATGTTTTCTTGATATGTAATTACTTCTTGATATAAAACTCTCTCTTCTTGCTGGATTTGTGTCTCTAGTCAAACTGCCCAACACACAAGGAACAAACCTTTAGGAGCACCGGCTCTACATTCTTGTTCCAAATTTCAAGTAACAGTGACTAATTGTTTAGTTTGACAGAGAAGGTTTTTGAGGACAGCAAAATCTGCTTATCTTCTTAAATGCCCTGTCTTCACCATGCTTACGCTAAACTAAAAAAATTAAAATAAAAAAATAAGCATTTTCTATCCACAGTTTTTGTGGGTCTGGGTTTTGAGAGTGATGAGGCTCAGGTAGGTTGGATCTAGTTCTAGGTCTCTCCTATGGCTCATCCAGATATGGTGGGTCATGTGAAGACTTGACTGGGGCTGGAGGACCTGCTTCCCAGTTGGCTCAGTTACATGTCTGGTGACTGGCCCTGGTTCCTCAGTTGCTCTTTCCTAGGCCACTTCATGGGCCTGTTTAACTGTCCACACTGTATGGCCACTGCGTTACTCCAGAGTGATCCATCCTAGAGACAGAGTAAACCAAGCAGTAGCTCTCTGTCTATAGCTTAGACCTAGGAGTAACAGGACCTTACTCTGTCATATTCTATGAGCTAGAAATAAGTTCCTAAATCCAAATCCAACCTGTACTCCAAAAGAAGAAAAACGGGCCCTCTTTGATAATTATCCCTGGTGATAATTTCAGGGGCACATAGGACTGCTAACATCAGTTCAAACCAACAAGCCATCCCTCGGGAGGAAGAAGACTGTCTGCTCCTGTACATAGTTACAACCTCAGAAACCTTCAATGGGGCGGCTCTGAGTCAAAATCTAGGGGCCCGAATGGATGGTATAGTTGACTGCTAACAGCGGGACAGGCAGTTCAAAACCACCAGGAGCTCCTGGGGAGAACGACGAGACTTTTAACTCCAGTGAAGTATCGAAGTCTGGGAAGACCACGGGGGCAGCTCTACTCTGTCCTCTATGCAGGGTTGCTATGGGTCAGCACCCGCCTGATGACACTGTTGTCAGTCAGAATGGACTGGTGACAGTGGAGATCGGAAGGGAGATGCTGGGGACCTGTTGTAAACTATCACGCTCATTAGGACAAGTTTATCAAGGTACTGGTAACTTTCTTGCTGTTAGACTTGTGGTGACAGCAAATAATCGTACCCCTTTCCCCCCTTTGCCATCACTCTTAATGGGTACAATGAATATTTTTAATTTTAATAAATCATTTTATTGGGGGCTATTACAACAATCCATACATCCATGTGTCGAGCATATTTGAGCATATGTTGCCATTATCCTTTTCAGAACATTTCCTTTCACCTTGAGCTGTGGGAGTCAGTTCTTCCGTTTTTATCCTCCCTCCCCCACCTTCCCTCCCTCATGATCTCTTGATTCTTTTTTGTACTTCTGCTTCATAGCTCCTTCAATAGGAAGTTGAAAACATGTACTAAATTTAATTGAATCTCCAGAGTAAGAATTTACTTTGTGAAAAGAATGAAGATTTAATAACTAAACTTATTCAACCAAGAATTTTTTTATTCTTTAAGCCACATTCCTTCAAAACTGAATTGAGGAGGTGGACATTGCTAACATCAGAGAATCTTATATTTTCTGCTCTCCCCTTTTCTTTTTATCCTCAACTACCCTAACCCTTTTATTTACAAAGAAGCATATGCTAATGAAATTCCAATAATTTCATTTCCAATTTCATTGGAAATCACTCATTTCTCTACAATACACAAAATTCCATAATCAACCCAACGTCCTTTTTATTTACTTTTTGTTTCATCCTAATTGCAGGGCGCAGGAGAGAGCCGTATATCTTTCCTTACCAGTCCTTCAATTGTGCTCATGTGAGACTTCTACTCAAAGCGGGAAGCCATTGTCAGTATAGAGAAGGTTAGACAGCCTGGGTTGAAATCTGGAAACAGGAGTATTATGGTTGTATCTTTTCATTATATTTATTTAATTGGTAGAGTGAGCAACTACTCTAAGACTCTGGCTTATATAAAGAAGAACTGTCCATCAGGATGAAGAGAGACTCGCTAACCCCCTGTGATCTGCAGATGATGCAACCTTGCTGCTGAAAGTGAAGAAGACGTACCAAGGAAGATCAAAAACCACAATACACCCTTCAGTATGGATTACACCTCCATGTAAAGGAAATTTTAAGCACGTCAACTGGATCAGTAGACGACATCATGACAGACAGAAAATATCAAAATCGTCAAAGACTTCAATTTACTTGGGTCCACAGTCAACACCCGTGGGAGCAGCAGTCAAGAAATCAGAAGATATATTTTCATGGGCAACTTGGCTACCCAGAATCTTTATAGTGTTTTTTTTAAAAAGTGAAATAACAAAGATGCCACCGTGTGGACTAAGGTGCCTCTGACCAGACCATGGTATTTTTAATGATCTCCTTTGCCTTTGAAAACTGGACAATGAATAAGAAAGACAGAAGAATTTATGAGTCATATTTATGGTGTTTATGAGGAATATTCAATATTCCATAGCCTGCCAAAATAAAAAACAATTCTGTGTTGGAATAAGGAGAGGCAGAATATCCCTACAAAGGGAGGATGGCAAGCGATACTTCACCTCACGTATGTTGGACATGCTCCCAACAGGGACCAGTCCCTGGAGGAGGAGGATGTGCCTGGTGGGGACTCATCAGAAATAAGGAAGACCTTCACCAAGATTCACTGGCACTGCAGCAGTGAGCACAAAGAGAGGAACGACTGTGACTATGACATAGAACCAGGTCGTTCTTTTGTTTTTGAATGTAGACTTGATGGCACATAAAAGCAACAATCAATCAAAATAATAGCAAGCGATTCTATCAAGAATCAAATATGAGGATCAAGAATCAAATATGAGGATATCAAGATCAAATATGAGGATGATTAGAGAAAAAATATACCTAAAGTATTTCTGGCCCTGAAACTTAGAAATAAGATCCTCAGATATGAGAGAATGAGTGGGCAGGAAATAACACTGTATAAGATTAGAGGACCGAGGGCTAGGCAATGTGATTTTTCTGAAAATGCTCTAGAGTTGGGAGGTCAGAAGTGCACACTGGAAAGCAGGGATATTTGAAGAAAGTCAAGAGGAAATAAAGAAGATCAAGCAAGTGTGTGCATTGAGCTTGATGAAGAGAAAATCAAGAGTCAGGGAAATACCAATCCATTCTAAATGAATAGATTGTGAAAGAAGAAGAAAAATCAAATCCTTCCTAAAGAAAGGATCATAAGCTGGTCTCTCTTTCATGACATGGAAAACCTCTGGACTTTAAAAGCCAGAGGAGATGAAGGGAGATATGATAGCAGGAATTCTCATGATGAGTGTGGCTTATTCAGTTATAATCAAGTTCAAATTCTGACACCACCAGGTTCCTTGTTGATGGCCTTGAATGTTATTAAACTCTCCATCTTGCTTCTCTCCTCTTCAATACTTAGAAGATTGTTGTGAAATGTGAATAAGATAATTGCCAGATGTCATTTCTATCCAGGACAAAAGTAGGATTATATACCACAATGTAGTAAAAAGTGATTTGAAATCCATTCTGCACATATTAAGGATTGGTAGTAATGTATGTAAATACATGATGACAGGCAGGCTGAGTGGAGTACAGTACCGGCCGCTATGAAGGCCGAGCCGGAATCCACGCAGCTCTCTGGCCTGGTGGCCGCCAATTGAGGCGGCTGCCATCTGAGAAATGTAAAGGCGCATCAAGCAGACAAACCAAATTGTTGGCATGAGAGAGAAAAGGAGGGATGTGTTCTATTTTTAAAATGATAAAAGGACTTCTAAGGGAATCAAGAGGGAGCAAACCTTCATGGCAGCAACCAATGTGATTTTGTTAAAAGTAAGTCATTGCAAGTCACGTCTGTCATGAACCCCACAACTGCTTGCAATAGACCCATGAGGCCCTTCCGAAGACTCCCTCCACGCCCTTCCCTGTGTCCCAGCACCTTCCTCAGTCCCACCGGCTCTGAGCTCCAGCCACAGCCAGCCCTTGTTGTAGGAGCCTTGAGGAAAGGCGGCAAGCTACCACCCACTCATTCAGGACCATCCAGTAGCTGCCGGCTCACAGCGGCCCTAGAGGATGGGGTAGATCTGCCCTTGTGTGTTTGACACATTGCAAGTCACTCCTCTCCCTAAACTTGTGACAGTACTCTTTGCAGGAAGAGAAAGCACCATGTTTCTGTCACGAGGAAGTTAGAGCTCCTCCCAGGCTCTCCAGATCCCAATTTAGACTTCAGTTACTTCTGGAGCTCATTCTACATGGACTGGACCATTCTCCCCACCTACAACTCACCCCAGCCAGAATGGAAGGTCTGTACAGCAGCGGTTCTCAACTTGGGGGCTGAATCCGAGACACCGCTCCTCTATCCGTCTCCAGGCGGGCCCGCCCACATGCAGATACACCCACATATGAGTACCTGGTGAGAAGACTGTTATCCATGCTACACCATGCTTCAAGACAAAATTTCATTGATTTGTAGTTAGAAGTAAATATTTCACAATATATAATTTCATATTGTTTTGTGATCAATCACTATGCTTTCATTATGTTCAATTTGGAACAATGAAAATACAACCTGCCTGTCAGATATTTACATGACGGTTCATAACAATAGCAAACTTACAGTTATGCTGTAGCAATGAAAATAATTTTATGGTTGGGTCACCACAATATGAGGAACTGTATTCAAGGGTCGCAACATTAGGAAGGTTGAGAGCTACTATTTTAGAGTAAAAAGATCTCTCTCAGTTTGACTCCCTATTGTGTTCCAAATGCTTAAACATACTGCTGAGAACACAGCAGTTGGTCTGCTGTACAGAAAGAAGTCAGGAAGAGAGGACAGTGGAAGGGGGGGGAGGACACAGAAAGGAAATTGGCGGGTCAAGACAAGGAAATGTATCCCCATTAGAGTTGGTGACATGAACCTACACGAGAAAGTGCAGAATCAAGGTAAGCTTCTGATGCAGAGACCAGAGTTAACTCAAAATAGGTATCACACTTGGGTTATGTTGCTTTTCAACCATTCCTGAAATTCTTTATGCTTTGTAAATGAAGGCTAATGGAACAACACAGCAGGGCCCAGGGACTTGGAAAGATGTTTTGTTTGTCAGCAATCCCCTCTCACTTCCTCACCACCTCAGTGCCTCCCCTGGCTGCATTCCCATTGTCCTGTCTATTGTCTCTTTGTCACCCTGGGTCAGTGGTTCTCAACCTTCCTCATGCCGTGATCCTTTAATACAGTTCCTCATGTTGTGGTGACCCCCCCAACCATAAAATTATTTTTGCTGCTACTTCATCACTATAATTTCCTGCTGTTATGAATCATAATGTAAATATCTGATAGGCAGGAGATACATTCGTTGTGACATATTGAAGATAATTGAACGTAATGAAAGCATAGTGATTAATCATAAAACAATACGTAATTATATATTGTGAAATATTTATGTGTTTTCCGAAGATCTTAGGCGACCCCTGTGAGAGGGTCGTTCCACCCCCGAAGGGGTCGTGACCCTCAGGTGGAGAACCACTGTCCTCAGCCCTGCTGTACCATCTCCATCTTTCTCCCAACCCCCGTCAGCCCACTGCTACTCTGCCAAGCCAGGAAAAGCACATGGGTCCAATGGGTGGGCAAAGGGGCATTTTCCTCCTCTCTCTCTCTCCTCCATGGGCCTGCGAGTTGGGTCAGGGAAACACTATAGAGTCCTGGGATGGGCCAGCACAGTGGCACTCCTCTACCAAGGTTGGCAGCTCTGCGGCACATTCAGCAGCAAGGGAGTCGACAGAGCCTCCCTCTCATGGCCATCGAGGTAACAAGGGTCCTGGTGTGAAGACGGCAGTCTCAGGAGTTGAGGTGGTGGGCCCTTGGGAAAGAGAGATCTAGTGGCCCGCTCTGACCGGAGCCTCAGAGTTTCGTTGGGCCAGAGCTCTGCAGAGTATGAAGCGGGTTATGTTCAGAGCGCAACTGACTCTTGTTTGACTCACTCTCTACTTCCGGGAGTCAGTTTTGGTAGACAATCAAAGTGATCTAGGCTCCGGGATTAGTACGGCTGAAGCTAATGCAAACGTGGAAACCTAGCCCAGTAGCGAAACGTGCAAAGGACGATGAGAGAGCTAGTGAAGGGAAAGGACCTGAAACAAGTCCGGAAGTTTTCTTGAACGTTTTCTTGAAGTTTTCTTATACTGGCTCTAAACCAGTTTTGGGGCAGTAGTACCTTTCAGATGTTGTTCAGACATGATGATTTGTTTTTCTTCTCTCGCTTATATTGATTGGGCATTCAAATTATTCCTAGAATTATAGATAGGCAGAGAACTAAAGACGCAATTCATTTTTTAGAAGGTGTTTGCACCCCCGATTCAATGGTAGTAAGTGTTTTGTATGGAAGACGAAGAGACGGGTGAATGAGCTCTAGTTCTTCCAATGTCATTTCCTCTCATTGCTCTCTTTGCTTCTGTTTTCATCTGAGAAATAAGTCACTACCATGAGGGTTACTTGAGAACCTAGGAGTGACCTCAGAAAAGGACGACATCCAATTTCTCAATTTAATTTTGAGTCTCCAGCATGTATACGGTTTATGGTTCCAGAGGCGTGTTTGTGCGTGAGCGTGTGCGTGTCGACTAGAGACAATCCCTGCGTTATAGAGCACACCCGTAGACCAATTCTCTGCATCTTATTGGAGAACACATCTGAAAGTGCCTTGTGGCTTCCCCGAGGCAAGGCAGTGGCCAGGCCACGCTGCGAGCCAGCTCAACTAGAAAGAGCAGCGTGCACAAGGAAAGCACTCTCCTTCTGCTGCGTTCTCTGTGGCTACAGGGAGCACGTGGCTGTTTCCTACGAAATTAGAAAGGCAAAAAAAAATTCAGTCTGAAAACTCATTTTTCCCTTAGCTTCTAATTTGGGAGGATTCTTTTTTGGACTTTAAGTGATATAATTTATAAGTGCATCGCTGGGCATTGATTCAGACAGCTACTAAAAGCCAACAGTGACTGAGACATCTCCAGCTCCAAGCCTGGCAGCAGGACAGGGGAAAAGTGCCCCACAAGGACCCCAGGTCTGTAAATCTTTGCACAAACAGATAGCCACCTCTTTCCCTTACCGAGTAACTACGGGGTTGGCATTGCCCATCTTTTGGATCACAGCCAAGCACTTTACCCGCCGTGTAACCAAGGTTCTTGGAACACCTGTCAAGCATGCCCAATATCCAGGAAAAGTAAAAGCATCATTTGCAAAAACTATAAAATAGTAGAAAACTCATTTACGTTGTTCCTTATAGAAATCAAACACCCTTAATCAAGTATGTTGCTGTGGCAGGTTGAAAGAATGGACTGGCATCTGAGATTTGTGAGTACTGCCCAAAGCCAGCAGCGATGAATGCCATTCCCTGTGTCACTGAGAAATAGAGGGGGGGGGGAGTAACATATATTAGAATAATATCAGGGGGAAAAAGAGGACTTGATGCAAAGGGCTTAAGTGGAGAGCAAATGCTTTGAAATGATGAGGGCAAAGAATGTACAGATGTGCTTTATACCATTGATGTATGTATGGATTGTGATAAGAGTTGTACGAGTCCCTAATAAAATGTTAAAAAAAGAAGAATTTCAGGGGTGTTTCTGTGGTTTTGCAATTCACAATGCTGTACACTGGCATAGTAGGTTATGTGTGAGGCTGTCAACCTCAGGTCAGTAGTTCAAAACCACCAGCCTCTAGTCCCTCAGAAACCCACAGAGGCAGTTTTTCCCTGCCCTACAGGGTCACTGTGAGTTGTTCTTGACACCATCGCAATGAGTTTGGTTTTGTGGTTTGGTATGACTTATTGGATTACTTGCTTTTCTTAAGAACAATCAAATTAAGTTATTGCCTGTGTATTGTGTGCTAAGCCCTTTAAGTGGATCATCCATTTAATCGTATGACAATACTATAAACTAGACACAATTGTTAGATCTATTTTATGCCGGGGGAGACTGAACTGAAGGCTAACTAAATGGTAGAGACTGTGTCTCTGAATTCTATACTCGTAACTAGACTCAAAGAGTATAATTGAGGTGTAGCCAAAGATTGCTAGAGAACTTCAAAGAGATAATAAAGCAGGATAAATACCATAAACATTCCAATGAATACTATTGTAGTAAATAAAATCTAAAGTATAAAACATTTTTTACATTTCCTATTTAGCCTTTCCTCTCCCCTCCATTCAATTATCACTTTAAAAATATGTTTTGAAATGTTAATAGCAATATATGTGCAAATGTGCTTGACACAATGGATGGATAGATGAATTGTGATAAGAGCTGTAAGAGCTCCCAATAAAATGATTTTTATAAAACAAAAAACATATTACTGCTGCCCCCCCCAAAAAAAGTGCTTTGGACAGGATTTTTCTAGGATCCAGAGAGTAAACATTTACTAATGAGAAAAATACCTTAAAGTTAGAAATTTAAATTATGGGGAAATTTTATACTACTTAAACATTACAATGAGTCATGTGGAAATTTTTTATAAGCAAAGTCCAAATGTTTTAATTTAAAACATGTTTTTAATGGAAGTTATACTGAAGTTATACATATAATGTCTTTGAAAAGTAACATAAGTGTTAAAAATTGGTACTGAAGAGTTTACAAAGGAAAATAATAGGCGCGCACACACACACACACACACGCACACCAGTTCTTCTTCTTACCGATGACAGCTACTCAATTCCAACTCAGAGTGACCTTAAACAACTACTTTGAAATGTTTTGTGGTTTAACTCTTCCATTGGAGGAGTCCTGGTAGCATAGTGGCGTAGTGGGTTACATTGCTGCTAACCACCTAGTCAGCAGTTCAAGCCCACCAGGTGCACTAAGAGAGGCTATCTGCTACCATCAAGAATGGCAACCTTGGAAATCCTAGTTGACTTGATGGCACTGGGTTTGGGGTTTATATTAGTTACCTTCTGATCACTAGACCCCCTGGTGACACAGTGCTTACGCATTGGGCTGTGAACTCCAGGTCTGCAGTTCAGAAGCACCCGCTGCTCTGTGGGAGAAAGAGGAGGCTTTCTACTCCGGAAGGCATTACAGTCCTGGAGACCCACACGAGCAGTGCTACCAGGCCTTCAGAGTCCCTGTGATCGGCATTACCTAGAGGGCAGTTCATTTATAATTTTGGTGTTTGTATCACTAGATAGGACTCTATTGCTTATTTGGATCATCAGTTTTGAGCATTATCAATTGATTTCCACCAGAAAATGGGAGACCTAGCACCTAAATAAAACCCCATACAATAAAAGCCCTTGTTGCAGAGTACGTGGAAGCAAAGGAATGCCGTGGGAGACTTTCCATGCCTGTTCGGGAGGGCAGCGCCTTCCACAACCTACTTGAAGCTACAAGTCCGTTGTAAAACTGGAGGGGAGGACATGTCTTCAGTACCAGCTGTCATTTGTATTGCCTTAGAGAGTTAGAATGTGACCTTTGGCCTCGTCAACTAATGGGAGTCCATCTAGGAAGTGCTAGGTGTATACAGATAACCAAAGGGATTCTTGGTGGAATCCTTTTCTCTACTTTGTTTTACTTCAGACCCTTTTACTGGCTGCCTGAATAATCCCGGACTTTCCAAGTGCCAGGGCTTTGTATGTGCTGGCTAAGAAACCCAACGCCAGTGCAAAGGCTCCAGGAAGTCGTTTTAAGAAACTGAGTGTGTTTTGTAAACAGACAACTAACACTGGATTTAATACAAATACATATAAACCACGACTTGTTTGTGTTTGCTAATGGTCTTTGGGATCGGGGCCAAGGTTTTAGCTTAAACCTCAATTTAGCTAAAATTAGTACACACTAACAACAATCACATTGTTTCCTTCATTTTCAATGTGATAATCTTAAATACATATATATAATTATCTTTGGGAATCTACTAAGGAATGATTGATGATGACTACCTTTATGAGGAGAGGGGGGAGGAGAGGGAGAAAGAGAGAGAGAGAGAGAGAGAGAGAGAGAGAGAGCTGGAAACCCAGTTCACGAAATAGAAATAGAAGCAGAGAAGTGTAGAAGGACATGCACTAAAATAGCTGGGCATTCTGAGTAGTTCCCAGAACTTCTTCTTGGAAACCTTGGGATTATTTATATGATCTCAAAATACTCTCAACAGTCCCTGGATATGGCAGAGCTCAAGCACGTTTGATTTGAGAGCCATTATAACAATCAGACGTTTTCCCTGGCATATTTCATCAAGTTATTTAAGCAGCAAAGCTACAGGGACTGTCTCAAATGAATGCACACATGTATGCAGATGTGGATTGTGTGGCCCTGGTTTGGGAGTGTGTTTCTCTGACACCTGCCCACAATTTTAAAAAGAAAAGCTGACAGCGAACCTATAAATCTGCTGGTGCTATACAAGTTCTATTTCATGGGAAGATGACTTTATGCCCCCTATGCATCAGAGATCTCAGTACCTGAGGGTCTTAGAAAAACTTAGCTCTGTGCTCCTTGGTGAACCAGTCTACCATAAAGCCCACCCCATCTATTCCTAAACTGCTACGCCTCAATGGTGTTACCATAGAATCAGGAAAATCAGGCGTTTAAGAAAAACTTTCCTGAATGTTGTTCATCAAAGACAAGACATTAACAAACCTCAGTCCCTAGGTCTCTTTGGCTCTACAAGTCTGTGCCTCCTCTGTTAGAAACTAAGTTATTATGTAGACAAGAATAGATAACAGAATGGATTCCAGAAATAGGAACAGAACACTTTCTTAGGCAGAAAATATATATATATATTTTTTAATGAGCTGCTTAAATGTGAAGGACTTGTTCTTCTAAGTCAGAACACAGACATTATTCTCAGACACACAGTTTCCTGTTATCTTTTCCACAAGTGGCATACTATAGGAGAAATGTTATAGTAATTATCAAAACACCTAATAACTTAATTTCTACATACGCACCAATGAGTTTATTCACAGAAAAAAACTCCTGCATTTATTGTCAATAACGCATCTCACCTTGGTAAGATTTTGTAATCCTCATTCAAGAGTTTGTCTAAAAGATGAGTTTACACAGCTGAGATCCATTTTTTTAAAAGCACTTTGACAGTTCAAAGAAGGAAAGAAAAAATCGAAGGGGAAGTTCCGCATCGATTTGAACACTGTGAGCACCTGCGCATCAGCTGAACAGACTTAGGGTAGAAGGCCATCCTGACACGTTTTACACAGAGGCCTTGTCGGATCCCAGTTCTGTCGCTGATTTGTGGTACCACAGGGGCATGTCCTCATCTTAGGAATCTCAATTTTGGCTTTCAGTAACAGTAGCCTACTTCACAGGGAGGTTGGAAACTTCTCTGGTTTAAATGTCAAGCAAAAAAACCCCCAGCAAAACAACAACAAAACCCTCATACTTCTTCTGCTCCGTTCCCCACCCCTCCCCTGCAAAGGGTTCACAGGGTTCTGTGCAATTGTAGATCAAAAGGCTGCGGGCTGGAGGCCACCCAAGGACTCCTCAGGAGACAGGCCTGGGGGTATACTTAAAGCATAGCAGCTATTGAAAATCCTCTAATCTAGTACCTAAGGAATTATCAATTTGACAACTGGCTGGCACAGTGGGTTATCCCTTGGCCAGCAGTTCGAATCCAGCAGCCGCTCTGTGGGAGAACGATGTGGCTTTCTATTCCCATAAACAGTGATAGTATCAGGAACCCCAGTTATAGTTCTACTCTGTCCTATGGAGTCGCTATGAGCCAGAGTGGACTCACTGGTAGTGAGGTTGGTTTTGGAGCATGGTGCCATCCAGTCGGCATTGGTCTGCTCAGAAAGATGTGTGCTTCAAACCCACTAGCCGTGGGGTTGACACTTCCCACTCCTGTAAAAATCTACAGCCTCGGAAAGCTATCAGTTAGAACTGACTCGCTGGCATCAGATTTCATTATGACATTTTAAGCATATGCAAATCTTTATCCCATAGAACAGTGTTTCTATAATAGAAATATTATATAAGGCCCCTAACAGGAGCCCGAAGGATCTAGTGGGTTACACTTTGGATTAATTACTGCAAGGTAAGCAGTTCCAAACCACCAGCTGCTGTGGGGACAAAAATGAGACTTTCTACTCCTGTAAAGACTGACAATCTTGGGCAGTTCTACTTTGTCCAGTGGGGTTGCTATGTGTCCCATTCAACTCGATGATAGTGATTTGAATGAGTATATAAGTCTCTGTGAGTCAGAATTGATTCAACAGCAGTGAATGTGGCTTCATATGCTCCCTGAGTCTGAGAACAAGGTATTTATCCAAGCAGTTAAGAAATCCATCATGTTAACAAACTGGTTTGATGCTCCTAAATCACTAACAATTAGAAGTAGAATTGTTTTTAGCAAACTAGAAGCATTCTGATAGAGTAAAGAAAGTTGGATTTCTCATGAAAGAGTTTGCTTAAACTCTTGTCTGAGCCCCTTGGCCTGCATAACCTCAGCCCTATGCCTCATGGCGGAGACAATCACATCTCAGCGACTGGTTGTGAGCATTTCAGCAAACACATGGAAAATAAAGGATCCTGGGGGCTGCTTTAAGATATCGTGGAAACCCACATCAAAGTTTGAGATTGTCAGTTTCATTTCCTAGCAGCAAGAGCAATTTGGATGATTCCACAGGAGAAAGAAAACGAAATGGGATTCAGTTGATTCACCAGGTTCAATTCTCAGCAAACTAACAATTTCACTGACTGTGCGGCTTCCTAACTAATTATTTTGGCATTGTTTGGGTGCAATCATGGGTGCTTAGCAAATGTTTGCCTTGAAACAGCAGAAACTCCTTCGGACCTTATTCTTGCTATTTTAAGTGGAGCGCTGAGACTTTTCGTCTGAGCAAATGATCGGATTTCGAAAAGAATTTACCTGGATCCATTTCCCATTAGTGCCTGAGCATTTTATCAAGTTGCTAAATTTTGTTCCTAATGATTGTGTTGTGACTAAACGCAGATTCACACAGACAAGAGAATTGAGACAACTTGAGGAATAATTCAACATTTAAAAAAATGACTCTTCTCTCCACCATTACACAATTTCACATACTTGTCTCTTAATTATGTCATTAATTGCCTCCACTCATTATTTCTCTGCGATTATCGGACCGGGATCACAGAGAACAAACTACGATGATGTTTCCATGCCCCACAATAATGGCAAGCAGATACAATTAAAAACCTGTAACAAAATTGCTAAGGCTTTCGATAATAGTTCTAATTGTAAACAAATATTTATGCATATGGGATGAACACATCAGTGATGAAGTGCCAGGTTCAATGAGAACAGAACAAGTGGGAGTCCTGGATGCTGTGTAACAGACGTTTACATCATGCTCCCTCTTGTAACTAATAGGAGATTGAAGGAACCCATAATAATTGATGTAGCTATTTATTTAAAGAGCCATGGTGGGGTAACGGGCACTCACCTGTTCATCTAAAGGTTGCCCATTGGAATCATCTAGCAAAGAAAGAATTGGCAATATACTCCCGCAGCAACCAGAGAAGACCCTGTGGGAGAATTCTACTCCATCATATTGGACCACTGTGCATCAAAAAACAGCACAGCACAGCAACAACAATGACTGGATCGTTACACTGTTTGTAATATGTCATTTGGTCTATGAGTAACCCCAAGTACTTCTAAGATTTCATATGTTACCTTTAAGGTAATCATTCGTAAAAATGCTTTCACTAACAGATCACTATTCTAAGTTGCAGCCAATAAATCTAAATCTATTGAGGAAATTGACTTTGGCATAGGAACAGATACATTAAACAACCTTTCCAATTAAAAAAAAACATGTCATTAAAAATATGGACACCAGGGAAGCTCACCAGCCTGTGTGATCACAAGATGCCAAAGGGATACGGTATCGGGCATCAAGGAACAAAAATCATACCACTGGGAATGAGGGGACGTGCAGAGTGGGGACCCAAAGCCCATCTGTGGGCAACTGGACATGCACATACAGAAAGGCAATGGGGAGGAGATGAACCAGTCAGGGTGCAGTGTAGCAACGATGAAACATACAACTTTCCTCTAGTTCTTAAATGATTCCTCTCCCCCCACTATCATGATCCCAATTCTACCTTACAAATCCAGCTGGACCAGAAGATGCACACTAGTACAGATAGGAACTGGAAACACAGGGAATTCAGGACAGATGAACCCCCCTCGGGACCACTGCTGAGAGTGGAGATACCAGGAAGGTGTAGGGAAGATGGGGTAGAAAGGGGGAACCAATTACAGTGATCTACATATAACCTCCTCCTTGGGGGATGGACAACAGAAAAGTGGGTGCAGGGAGACATTGGGCGGTATAAGATATGACAAAATAATAATAATAATTTATAAATTATCAAGGGTTCATGAGGGAGTGGGAAAGGAGGGGGGGAAATGAGATAATACCAAGGGCTCAAGTAGAAAGCAAATGTTTTGAGAATGATGATGGCAACAAATGTGCTTGACACAATGGATGGATGGATGGTGATTAAGTGTTGTACGAACCCCCAATAAAATGATTTTTTAAAAATATGGATGCTAGGGACAAGCTGCTTGGGTTCAAATCCTCATTTCTCTATGTTATGAACTGCATGGCGCTGGTGAAAATACCAATCTTCCCTCTGTGACTTTGTTGCTTCCCCAGGAAGCTGGGGGAAATAATACATAGCAAAATATTAAAATAGCTCATTTCTACAAAGGGCTTTAGAATCCTACCTCACACATAGTAAGCACTTAATAAATGCTAAATGCTCTTACTATCAATATATTATTCTTTGTTTTAATGATTGGCCCAAGGATGTACCCAAAGATGGGTACATTTGAATCCAGAACCAATTATTTAACGATCTTGGGCAAGTTATATTTGATAGTCTCAAGGAAAGGAGAGAGAATGAGAGAGTGGAACACATCCTGGTCCATCAAACCCCGAGGACAATATTCCAACTCAGAGCAGGCAATGCACAGAGAACCATAGGGCCGGCCCCACCAGGAGAAACAATGTCCTTCACTGACCTATAGCACTACAGGGGACAACACTGGAGACATAGTGATGGAATTGTGCCTATCTGACCTCACCACAGCTGGGCAAAACATTAAAGCCATGCAACAGAGCAGCAAGAGGAGCAAAGCAATGAAGTCCCTGGGGAATACCAAAAATAGACTTTAGGATCAGTGTGTGGCTCCCCATAAGGTACAACCAGAAAATACTCCTAAAGGTCAATAAACAGACCTAGGACTGTTTATAGATTTTTCTTTCGGTTGCTGGTTGCTGTTTTGTTGTTGTTGCTGCTGCTTTGTTTTGTTTTTGTGCTTTTTATGGTTTTTGCATTTCTATCTGGATAAAATAGGTGGGATAAATAATTCAAGGAAGAAAACAATGGGACCAGTGGTTCCAGGGGATACGAGAGAGGGGGAGGCAAGAGAAAGGAAGGGGGTGCCAGAAAACCCAGGGACAAGGGAAAAAGTGATCTAAAATTGATGGTGAGGAAAGTATGGGATGCCTGGTGGGGCTTGATCAAGTGCAATGTAGCCAAGTGGAATTACTGAAAGCCGAATGAAGACCAAACATGATGGTGGGACGGGAGCAAAGTAAAAGGAAATAGAGGAAAGAAGTAGGAGGCAAAGGACAGTTATAGAGGTCTAAATACAGGAATGTAAATATACTAATATATAGTGATAGGAGAATAGATCTATATACATATATTTAGATGTTAAGTATCAAGGTAGCAGACAGACATTGGGCCTCTACACAAGGACTCCCTCAACACAAGACCACTTTGTTCTAATAACCCAGCATTCTGTGATGCTCACCTCCCCTACATGATCACTGAAGACAAAATGGGTGCATAAGCAAATGTGGTGAAGAAAGTGGATTGGTGCCTGGCTATCAAAAGATGTAGCATCTAGGGCCTTAAAGGCCTGAAGATAAACAAGCGACAATCTAACTGAGAAGCAACAGAGCACACATGGAAGAAGCACACCAGCCTGTGTGATCATGAGGTGTCAATGGGATCGAATATCAGGCATCAAAGACCCAGAGCAAAAATTATATCATTGTGAATGCAGGGGAAGTGGGTGGGAGGAGTGGAGACCCAAAGCCCATCTGGACGATTGAATATCCCTCACAGAAGGGTCACAGGGAAGAGACGAGCCAGTCAGGGTGCAGTAGAGCACCGACGAAACATACAACTTTCTTCTAGGTCCTCCACGCACTATCATGACTGAAATTCTACCTTACAAATCCGGCTAAACCAGAGTATGCGCACTGGTACAGATAAGAGCTCATAACACAGGGAATCTACGATAAACCTCAAGACCAATAATGAGAGTAGTGATACCAGGAGGGGAAGGAGAAGATGAAGGGAGAAAGGGGGATCTCATCACAATGATCTACATATAACTCCCTCCTTTGGGGATGGACAACAGAAAAGTGGGTGAAGGGAGACAGTGGTCAGTGCAAAACATGAAAAAAATTATAAATTTTCAAGGGTTCATGAGGGAGGGGGGAGAAATGAGCTGATACCAAGGGCTCAAGTAGAAAGAAAATGTTTTGAAAATGATGATGGCAGCATATGTATGGATGGATTGTGATAAGAGCTGTAAGATCCCCAATAAAATGGTTTTTAAAGAATGAGAAGAACCTGATAAGAGTATTTATTTCATAGATTTTTAATATGGCCCCAATCCTACCTTACTGGAGTTGGTAAAACAATTCAGGTAAAGTGACTAGTTCACGGCATTTCGTGAAGACTCAGTAAAGATAAGTGATGACTGGTATTCTTTAGGTAAATTACACCTATTTTGAGGACTAAGTTACACTTGACCCAAGCCATGGCATTTACAAACGCCTCATCTACCTGTGAGAGCTGGATGATCAATAAGGAAGGTCGCAGACAAATTATATTAACAAAGATTCTTGAAAGTAGCATGAAGAAAAAAGAAATCTTTCTTGAAAGTACGGCTCCTTAGAAGTGAGGATGTCAAGACTTTGTCTCATGTACCTTAAAGTTGTTTCACATCAGATGAGAGACCAGTCTCTGGACAAAGACATTATGCGTGGCAAAGTGGGGTCACAAAAATGAGAAAGCTCCTTAAGGAGATGGACGGCAACAATGGGCTCAAGTCTAACACCAGTGGACTGGTCTATTGCTCTTTCTCTTGTACAGAGGGTCACTAAAAATTGAAACAGCTCCTAACAACAAGAATTGCTGTGTTCTCTGCTCTCCTGCTAGGTCTCCATTTCTGATTACTTAGCCATTTTTGCTAGTTTAACACTTTAAAAAAGTCTCCAAGATCTCTCCACTTCTTTACCTTCCTCTATTTCTTCTTATCACCTTTTATCTCCTGACTGCTCTTTTTTATCCCCAATCCCTGTCTCCCAAATCATTTTTGAGTTCTCTAGTAAAATAATCTCTCAACGAAACCCGTTGCCATATAGGAAAGGGTAGAACTGCCCCATACGGATCCCAAGACTACATTCTTCAAGAGAGCAGACTGCCATACTTTTCACCCATGGGTGACTGGTGGGGTTAAGCTGTTGACCTTTCAGTTAGCAGCCAAATACTTAACCACCATGATGCGAAGAAAGATAAAAATCGAATTCATGGCCATCAAGTTGATTCTGAGTCATAGTGTCCTCGTAGGACAGGGGATGCTATAGAACTGCTTCTGTGAGTTTCGGAGACAGTAACGCTTTATGAGAGGAGAAAAGTCCTGTCTTTCTCTGGTTGAGCAGTTTCTGATTTTGAACTGCTCAATGCCTATGCCACCAGCGTTCCCTATAAAATAAACTTGTTGTTGCTGTTAAATGCTGTTGAGTTCGTCTGTTCCAACCCATCGTGACCCTGTGCTCAGCAGAACAAAGCACTGCTCGGATCTGCTCCATCCTCACAATTGTTCTTGGGCTTGAGCCCATAGTTGCAGCCACTGTCATTATTTATGTGTGATTATTACTATTTGTCATATAGTATTATTATGTCATATCATTTGCCATGTGTTATTTTGTCTATCTATATTGTCGAGAGCCTTCTTCTTATTTTGCTGCCCTTCTAGTTTACCAAGCATGATGTCCTTTTCCAGGGACTGATCTCTCCAGATCATATGTCCAAAGTATGTGAGACAAAGTCTCACCAGCCTTGCCTCTAAAGAGCTCTCTGGCCGTACCTCTTCCAAGACAGATTTGAGTGTTCTGTTGGCAGTCCATGGGACTTTCAATGCTCTTCGCCAGCACCAGAATTCAAATGCATCAATTCTTTGGGATTCCTCACTCAATGCCCAACTTTCACATGCATACATTTTCAATCCTGCCCACAGAGTCTCCTCTGACTAACACTGTTAGAATAATTTAATTCAGGAGAGTTTCCAAACCTAGTGATTTGTTTCAGGCTTATGCTTAAGAGAACCCCCACTTGCCTCATGTGGAAACTGAGTCATTCCAATAAATTGCCATACACCGTTCTTTCTCTGTTGCCAACACAGTAGCTTGAATACTTTGGACCATCAGTATCGTCCACACATCTGTGTCTATGTGCCAGGGAGCCCTGGGAGCATGAAAATAACAGAACAGACAGCGAGTGGTGAAAACCATTCTCTTATATTTGAACCCTATGAAATGATGACAGCTCTGGGTGTTTTGCCTGTAAGAACAGCAATTTCACGTGATACAGCCTAACAGGAAGCCCAACTGTAACTTATATGCAGATCGCTTTTCTCCGTAGAAGGCCGGAGCCCCACTCCTGCATTGTGTACGTCAATTGTATATGTAATATAGTTACACCTGCAAGAGGGGCCTTCCAAGAGCATATGGAAAATTCTGATTACCTTTTAATTCCATTTTTCCACAATTTCTGAAGTCCCCAGTACATGTTTTTATATATGTGTTATACATATGATATGTATATATGTTATATGGCAGATGATATAAATATGGATATAATGTGCCTGTAAAGCTGCTAATGTCACTTTGGGACATATTGGGAGGCAGCTAAGAAACACATTTAAAAATATTGGATATAAAAAAATTTTAAGCAGTGATGCTATGGATAAAAAGCTCCCTGTACCAGAAAATAAGAACCTAAGGGTCTAGCAGTTCCTTTGAAATCATTCTGGGTTCTCTTCAAATTATTTATTTTCCAAAAAGATTAAAGTTTGCTTCTTCAATTTTAGTCTCCCTTTATACTCCTGAGACTTGTTACGCTTTGTTGCCCAGAACTGCACCCTTCTGAAGGCCATGTGCCAAAACAAACAATGCTTTTTCCTTTTTTTTTTTCTTTGTTTTTGTGGTTTTGTTTTGGAGAGTTTTGTTTTTTTTCCTTGGTCAACATTTGAGTTACAATAGCTGTCAAAGTGTCCAAGAAGGGGAAACTGATAAGAAGGGGAAACCTTGTAAAGAGAAAAAACCTTGAGCAAGAAAGGAAACAGCCTGAAATTAGAGCCGTGTGATTGGGAGCCTTCTCCGGGTATTTTCGATCATCTTAGAAAGACAGTAAATAGATGAAACTGCAAATAAAGCAAGCCCTTCACCTCTCCTCACCCTGATTTCTCCACCAAGAGAAGCTTCTCGTGTTCCAGCCACCATTGTAAACCTTCAGCTCAGGATCTGCTCCCTTTACCAATCGCTCTCCTTCATTCTTCTGGTCTGTTCCAGAAAGCCATCTACAAAGCCAGGCATAACATCTCTGTGTTTACAAAAGGGAAAATGATTCTGTGCAGACTGACGATACATAAGGAATCTGCAGAGTCTCTTGAATGGAGTCTCTATTGACTAATTTCTTCTTCGGAGAGCTTGGTGGGGTGAGGGCCAGGAGTACAGTAGGGAGATCCAGGGGAATGCCAGAGTGGATGTGGAAAATGTAAATAATTTGCTCGCTCTCTCTGGGTGGGCCTCACCATTTCAAGGCATATGTGGGTTCCAGAGAGTTCCTGGGTGGTATAAACAGTTCATATATTTAGTTGTTAACTAAAAGCTTGGAGGGTTGAACGCAACCAAAGGGGTGGCAGAGGAAAGGTCTGGTGAATTACCAACTCCCCCACTCCCCCAAAGAAATCAGTCATCCAACCCTGGATAGACCATAATTCTGCTCTGACTGACACAGGTTACCATAAGTGGAACTCCACTGAAGAGCAAGTGGCGCGTTCCAGAGAGAACAATACCAGGTTTCTTCCTTTGGGGCAAGGAGAAGAGAAAATCCTTTCTACCAGGATAATCCACAAAGATATCCTTAATTTAAGGCTTTTGCTTTGCTGGATTGTCCTTTCCCTTTTAGATGATTTGACCCTGATATCAAAATGCCAAGAAAGGCAGAGTTTCCTAGAAAATCAGTAGACCTGTGTCATTCGGAAGCTGTGTGTCTCATATTGGATCTTCTTTTCTTTACTTCCTCATTTCTTCACACTCAAATGACAATACAGTCATCACCAGTGATGTGCGTTGGACTGCTTTCATCACGCCTCAGAACTGGACACCTTTTGTGGAGGGAGGTGGAGAGAGGGAAAAAGAGGAGCTGATAACAGGGCTCGAGCAGAGAGTTTTGAAAATGATGATGGCAACATATGCACAAATGTGTTTGATATAACAGAAGTATGAATTGTTATAAGAGCTGAAAAAGCCCCCAATAAAATGATTTATTAATTTTAAAATTCCAAATTTGTTTCATTAAAATATGCAGATTTGATGTCCAGTCATTGCAGCTGATGCTTCTGTGGTATGGGAATAAATTATATCACCATAGAAGATAACAATGGGGGGCAGGGCTTTTCCCTTCAATGTCGTCTATCAAAACCAAAACCAAACTCATTGCCACCGACTTGATTCTGACTCATAGCAACCCTATTGCACAAGGTGGAACTGCCCTTGTGGGTTTCTGACACTAACTTTTTATAGGAGAAGAGTCCAGTCTTTCCTACAAGGAGTGACTAGTGATTTTGAACTGCTGACCTTGAGGTAGCAGTCCAACGTATAACCGCATGTGTGATTACACCACAAGGACTAGGCTATCAGTACTTTCTTTTTAAAAAACGATGAAATTTTGCAATTATTAAGTCTCATTTTAATTGGATAAAATAAAGCAATCATTGCTTATTAAAATCTTTTTTCACATTAATACGATTAAATCCGGGACTACTGACAAAAAGTTGGCAGTGAACCCAACTTCTGGCTGTCTCAGAAGTTAATACTAGCCATCTGTCGCCAAAAGGTCCCAGCCTTGAAATCCCTTGGAAACAGTTCTATTCTGTACACATGGGGTCTCCAAGAATCAAAAACCCACGCAATGGCAACCAATAACAACCACAAATATGGTTGGACCAATCCGTCTGCCTGAAAACAAGCCGTCAAGACCCTTCCACATCTGTTTCCTTATGAGCCCCAAAGACTGTGCATATGAAATTTGACATTAAGTTTCAATATGGTTTTTCCCATAGGAGGGTTCTTTATAAGGTTTAACTATACCCTCGTAGATCAATGCTATAGAGAAACCTGATAGAGAAACCCTGGCTGCTAACCACAAGGTCAGCAGATCAAAACAACCAGCATCTCCTCTGGAGAATGATGAGGCATTCTTGGTTCCATTAAGAATTTCAGACTCTGAACAGCCAATGGACAGAGTGGACAATATGGCTGATCCCACTATGAGACACACCGTCCCTTGATGGTCCAGGGCCCTAAGGAGGACAACACTGGAGACTTAGGGCTGGGACTGGCCCAGACTGACTCTGTGACACTGAGGCAAACCACTAAAATTGTGCGACACAGAAACCATGGGAGCAGAGCAGGGAGCCCCCAAGGGAGTACAAAGGACTGACTCTGGGGCCAAAGCATGTTACCCCATTGGACCTGACTGAAGGACACGCCCAGAAATAAAAAATCAGACCTTTATCTATTTGCAGGTTTTTCTTTCTTTTTAAAATATTTTCTTTTAATTAATTTATTCTTCTATGGGTAATTGGTTTCCCTTTTTATTGTCATAGCTGTGTTCTCACTCATTGTCTATCTTGCAATGACTTGATTTTTGGTGCCTATTATTATCTCTACAGATCTATCTAGATAAGATAGACTGGATGAATAGTCTGGAGGAGAAAACAATTGTACCGATGGTTCCGGGGGGCCACGGGAGAGGGGCAGGAGGGAGCAAGGAGGTGATGCTGACCAACTCAGGGACAGGGGAGCAATAAGTGATCCAAAATCAATAGTAAGGAGGGTGTGAGTGGCCTGGTAAGGATTCAGCAAGGGCAAGGTAACTGAGAGAAATTACTGGAACCCAAATGAAGGCTGAGCATGATAGTGGGACAAGAGGAAAGTAAAAGGAAACAGGGGAAAGAACTAGGTGACAAAGGGTATTCATAGAAGTCCAAAGACTGGAATGTACATATTTAAATATATTTACATGAGCGTGGGGAAACAGATCTATGTGAATATATTTACAGGTTTAATATTAAGGCAGCAGATGGACATTGGGCCTCCACGCAAGCACTTACTCAATGCAAGGACACTTTGTTCTAATAAATTGGCATTCCAGGATGCACACCTTCCTGTCACGATTGCTGAAGAAAAATGTGTACATAAGAAAATGTGGTGGAGAAAGCTAATGGTGCCCGGCTATCAAAAGACATAGAGTCTGGGGTCTTAAAGGATTGAAGATAAACAAGTGGCCACTTAACTGAGAAGCATCAAAGCCCACATCAAAGAAGCACACCAGCCAGTCTGACCACAAGATGCAGAAGGGACCAGTTATTAGACATCAAAGAGCTAAAAACCATATCAGTGGGGGCCCACCTCCCTGATTAGATCAATGAAGACAAACGTGTGCATTAGCAAATGTGGTGAAGAAAGCTGATGGTGCCCAGCTATCAAAAGATATAGTGCCTGGGGTTTTAAAGGCTCGAAGATAAACAAGTGGCCATGTAGCTCAGAAGAAACAAAGCCCACATGGAAGAAACACACCAGCCTGTGCGACACGGGCTGTCAGAGGGATCAGGTATCAAGCATCAAGGAACAAAAAATCATATCATTGAAAATGTGGGTGAGTACAGGGTGGAGACTCAAAGCCCAATGGCAATCAACTGGACACCCCTTACTGAAGGGTTGTGGGGAGGAGATGAACCAGGCAGGGTGCAGGGTAGTAATGATGAAACATATAACTTTCCTCTAGTTCTTAAATACTTCCTCCCCACCATTATCATGATCCCAATTCTACCTTACAAATCTGGCTAGATCAGAGGATGTACATAGGCACAGATAGCAACTGGAAACACAGCGAATCCAGGACAGATGACTCCTTCAGGACCAGTGGTGAGAGTGGCAATGCCTGGAGGGTGGAATATGGGGTAGAAAGGGTGAACTGATTACAAGAATCTACGTATATCCTCCTCCCTGGGAGAGGGACAGCAGAGAAGAAGCAGGGGGAGACATCAGACAGTGTAATATATGACAAAATAATAATAATTTATGAATGATGAAGGGTTCATGAGGTAGGGAAGAGGGGAGCGAGGGGAAAATGAGCAGCAGATATTAAGGGCTCAAGTAGAAGGTAAATGTTTTGGGAATGATGATGGTAATAAATGTACAAATGTGCTTGACACAATGAATGTATGTATGGATTGTGATAAGAATTGTATGAGCCTCCAATAAAGTGATTTTAAAGAAAGAGTATAAAATACAAACTTTTAGTAAAAATGAAGAAAAGAAAAAAAAAGAATTTCAGACTCAGAATCTCATAGGGGCAGTTCTACCTTCCCTATAGGGTCACCGTGAGTCAGAATTCACTCAATAGCAGAGAGTGAGCTCATTCCTACATGAAAAATAATAATATAATGTCAAGGATGGTCACAGCTACAACATCTTCAGTTCTATCTCATAACTGCGGCCTCAGAAAAGGAAAATCTTATATAGCTCTGAATCATGAAGACAAAAATTACAACCATCTCCTAAATGTTCTTATGTAGTACATTTGATACAAAAACATATAGCGCATATGTGAATAATTTAAGATGTAAAAAACTAAATTAAAAAATAAGATGTGATAGCCTTTTCATCTCATGGAAACACATTAAAGCAATTTGACAAAAATACTACTCTTTGACCACTTGTAGAAAAATGGAAAGAATATTAGAAAGGTGGGATAATTATGTAAAGTGGGGAGAAACCCCCCCCTGCCTTTGAAGCCCCTTGGTGCTCCTCCCCCACCCCTCCCACTGTTTTGTTGAGTAACAAGATAAGACAAGATAGGAAGCAAGACCTGTCAGAAGGATTTTGTTGTGTCCTAGCAAGGATTTAAGTTCCCTAAAACTAGCAGGAATATGTTAAGTTCTATTTGGAGTAATTGAAGTAAACATTCAATTAAGGGATTTCTTGCCAGAAGTTGGGGAGTCAACAACCTTTCACAGCCCTTCCCCAGTCCCAGCGCACCAGCTAACAGGGCCCGGGTGGGGGTCGGGCAGGCAATCCACTAAAAGGTGGACTGGGACCCTTCAAAGCTCAGCAAGCACCAGTGATTGACAGGGGTGGAGTTTAGAACAAGAAGGCCCTCACATCCATCAGGGATTGTATTAGTTTTAGGGGTTTAGCAGTATTAAACCAAGCCTCACTCTTTTAAGGAGGTGATTCTCCACAAATGATAGTACTTAGTAAGGTTTTTTAAATATTTATTCAATTGCATTAAAAGTCACTTTCCTGGAGTCCACGAAAAAATTGTTCTAAAGGACAGGCAGTTTCAGGTTATTTGTAATAGGTGCGGCTAATATGGCAGAAACTAACTTCAGTTGCCCTTGGCTACTACCTGAAAGGTGAGTCCCTTGAACCTACCATCAATTCCTCGGGAGAAGAGATCTAATCTTTGTTCCTGAAAAGATTAGTGCCCAGGAAACGCTATGGGGTGTTCTACTGAGTTCTACTCTGCCTGTAGCTGAGTTGCAATATGCACAGAGCCCCCAGCAACAGTGTGAGGTCCCTGAAAGGATCAACAGAATCTCAAAGACACCAAATTGCCTGGAAGAATGGCAGCTTTGTGAAGTCACTTTTATTATATTAGCGGACAAAAGCCACAGGCATAAGTAGGACAAAGAGAGAATTAGTGTTGGATAGCTATATTCATGTGAAAATCGAAGGCAAATGGAGGTCATAGGTATTAATGATCCCCTCTACTATGGAGAGATGCAGCATTTTCCCCTACAACAGGATGGCAGTTTGCTGTAGTGCTTTGTAATTATAAATGACTTAAAATATATATTCAAAATATGACTTTATGCTTAAATTTTCTAAATAATACATTCAAAAGGTAATTTAATTAGGGAGACGTGGCTTTATTACATGCTTCTTCATGTAAATTCTGAGTGCCTTAGATTTATACATGGGGAACTTGGGAAATTTTATTTTAATGCTTTCAAGTGCTTATGTATTATTGGAAACTGAGTAAGGAAGCCACTCATAATGATACTCCCACCCTTCCACCACCCCCACCACCCCACAAAAGAAGTAAAACTCAGAGTGTGTACTATTCATTCTTCTTAGATTATTTGGATACATCTATAAATTTAAATATACGAATTTGTGATTTAATCATGTTTACTGTCAAACCTTTATAAACAAATTTAAACCACCCTCCAATCATACAGATGTAGATTTATTATTAAAAAGAACAAGAGACCAATAAAATGATGACACCTTCATGCTTTGAAATTTATGATTTTAGATATTATATTAGTGAGAAAGATAACAGATTATAAATGGTCTTAAACTATAAACCAAACACTGTAGTTCTTGATGTTGATTATATCCTATATGAGTTTAAATTTTTATAAGACTCAGAGATATATTAATAACAATTTCTTTTTAAAATAATATCTGCTGAAGCTGCTTAGCTTAAAAAATCCTCAGAATATATTGTTTCTTAATTTGGAAGTTTGGGTTCATGATTTCATGGAATATCTCAGTTAACTGATTCACTTAATAAAGTGCTTATGCTTAGATATAGCGTCTGGGGTCTTAAAGGCTCAAAGATAAACAAGTGGCCATATAGCTCAGAAGAAACAAAGCCCACATGGAAGAAACACCAGGCTGTGTGACCACGGGCTGTCAAAAGGATCAGGTATCAAGCATCAAGGAACAAAAAATCATATCATTGAAAATGTGGGTGAGTGCAGAGTGGAGACTCAAAGCCCAATGCTAGCCAACCGGACACCCCTTGCTGAGGGGTTGTGAGGAGGAGATGAACCAGGCAGGGTGTAAAGTAGCAACGATGAAACATATAACTTTCCCCTAGTTCTAAAATACTTCCTCCCCCCACCCACTATCATGATCCCAATTCTACCTTGAAAATCTGGCTAGATCAGAAGATGTACATTGGTACAGATAGCAACTGGAACACAGGGAATCCAGGACAGATGACTCCTCCAGGACCAGTGGTGAGAGTGATGATACCTGGAGGGTGTAGAGAATGTAGGGTAGAAAGGGGGAACTGATCACAGGAATCTACATATAGCCTCCTCCCTGGGGGAGGGACAGCAGAGTAGAGGGCAGGGAGAGGAGTCAGACAGTGTAACATATGACAAAATATTAATAATATATGAATGATGAAGGGTTCATGAGGGAAGGGGGCATGGGGAGGGAGGGGGAAAATGAGCAGCGGATATTAAGAGCTCAAGTAGAAGGCAACTGTTTTGAAAATGATGATGGCAGCAAATGTACATATGTTCTTGACACATGTATGGATGTACGGATTGTGATAAGAATTGTACAAGCCCCCAATAAAATGATTTTTAAAAATCTTAAAAAAAATAAATAATAAAGTGCTTATGCTTCTGTTCTACATCCTAGTTTAATATGTAACACCTAGGGTATTAAAAGCTTTTAGTGGCCATCCAAAACACAATAACTGGTCACATTCACCAGGAACAACAGAGGGAAAAGGAGAGCTGGGAATAAAAGAGAATACAGAATATTCACTAATTGCCTCTGAATAACTGTCTCCTTTGCCGGTAGAACAAGCGGACAGGACTGTGTCTACTACCATTCGCAGCCATTTGATCAAAGAGCCTATAGAAGGACCCGGATCCAAGGGGAAGATAGAGAGCATAATGCTATATGCTCACAGACTTCAGATTGCCTGGAATCCCCGAATTAGACAGACCCCTGAAACCATTGCCCTGAGATAATCTCAAACTCCATAAATATCCCCTGAAGTCCTCTTAAAACCAAGGAACGTGCTTGTTGTTTTTTTTTATTAGGTTCCGTAGAATAGTTCCAACTCACAGAGGCCCTCTAGAGCAGGGGTATCACACTGATGGCCCGCGGGCCGCATGTGCCCCCGAAGTAATTTTTTATGGCCCTCCATGCTCTGAAACAAAATGAAAATAGAAAAAAAATTGTTATGAAGAACATAGCGCTTAGGGGAGATCGGGGCAATACCATACACACAATTCCCTCACTAATCCTTACTCCTGGACATGAGTACACACGTGGCCCAGGGCCTTTCCCGGGGGCCTGTGGACATGTATAAACGCGCTGAATCAGCTCTGGCGACGTTGGGAAGACATATATGTCTGCCACTCTCAGTGTCACATAATGTAAACAGATCCTGATAGCGAAAAGGTTAAAAAGTGCGCTCTGCGTAATGCTGTTGTCAATCATACCTAGCGGCAGCGCTAGTTAACATACTTAGAGGGAAGCCATTACGATGCTACATCACGTTTGTCAGCTGTCCAGCATTTTGTGTTTTTTATTAGTTACTTGTGTTATATTTTCCGGTCATAACATAAGAGGTCATTGAAAATGAGTAGGAAGAAAGCGCTGACAAGTTTCAGGTAAAAAGGAATAATTTTAACCTTATAAATACATTAAATGCAATAAATGTTTAAATAAAATGTTTAAATAAAAGCAATTATATATTGTTTTAGTTATCCTATCTACATTCCATCACTTCAAAATTTAAATTTAACAAATTGGTAAATGCGATGTGGCCCACGTGAATCATGCCTGCTTCACCAAATGGCCTGTATTTTAATTGAGTTTGACCCCCCTGCTCTACAGTGTATTGTCTAGAATCTATACAATAGAAAGAAACACTTCCCAGTCCACAGACATCCTCACCATTTTTTATGTCAATCCATTAAACTCTGGGTCTTCCTCTTTTTCACTAAAACGAAGGTCTCTTTCTGAGGACTGGTCTTTGCTAATAACAAGGCCAAGTACACGGGGTGCATTCTCACCACCCTGGCTTCCAAGAAAGATTTGTTTGTTCTCTGGCAACCCATGGTACTTGGAATATTCTTTGCCAACAACAAATGTTAAAGATATAAATCTGTACTCCCACAATGAACTCACTGCCATCTAGCTAATAAGGCAAGAAAATGGGACAAGAAACGGTGAAATGCAGAGCAAAGGTGCAGACTTGACAGCATGAGTCAGTCTAACGGGAGCATTGCAAGGCTGTGCCTTGGTGGGATCCATTTCCGTGACCAATTCTCACTGCTGTCAAGTTGATTCCAACTCAAATCAGCCCGTTTGGGCAGAGCAGAGTGAGTTTCTAAGAGTGCAAATCTTTATGAAAATAAAAATCCCATCTTTCTCCCACAGAGCGAGTAGTGATTTTTTGAACTGTTGACCTTGCAGTTAGCAGCCCAACTCTAACTTCTACATCACCAAGGGTCTTCTTTATTCATTGTCCAACTATCCCTGCATAGGTTGTTTGTTGCTGTTGTGGTCGTTGTTAGGTGCCATCACGTTGTTTCTCATTCATAGTGACCCTAGGTGCATACTGACTAGTCCGGTGCCATCCTCCTGATTGTTCTTATGTTTGAGCCCACAGAGGTAGCCACTGTGGAAATACAGCTTGTCAAAGGTCTTCCCCTTTTCTGCCGCCTTGCTGCTTTACCAAGCATGCCGTCCTTCTCAAGGGACTGGTCTCTCTTGATAACATATCCACAGTACAGGAGAGAAAGTCTCACCATCCTTGCCCCTAAGGATGGTTCTTGTTGCACTTCTTTCAGTACCTTTGTCAACAATGCAAAAGGCAACCATACGTGGACTTTGCCAGATGGAATACACAGAATTCACACCCGACTACATCTGTGTGAAGAGATCGTGGAAAAGCTCAATTTTAGCTGCTAAAACCAGGTCAGGGACTTGCTGTGAAACAGACTATAAATTGCTCATATGTAAGTTCAGGTTCAAGCTGAAGAAAGTTTGTAAAAATCCACAAGAGTCTACAGACAACCGTGAGTACATCCCCCTGAAATTTGAGAACATCTCTAGAACAGATTTGACATATTGAACACTAATGAGAGAAGAACTGAGGGGCCGTAGAATGATGTCAAGAACATGAACCGTGCCAAAAGCAAAGGTCGTGATGAAGACAGGGAAGAAAGAAATGCCAGTGCTGAATTCAGAAGCATCCTGAAACTTTCTCTGACTCATGGCAGAGTGAAGGCAAATGAAAGAAATGAAGTCACAAAGCTGAATAGAACCTTTCAAAGGGCACCTGCAAGTGAGGGGACTAACGCAAGTGCGGGTTCAGGCATACCTTAGTCCTCAGAGTGGCATCTCTGCCCCTCCACACTTGAAAGAAGTCGTATACAGCAGATCTGCCAAAACCCTTTGATTTCTTTATTATTGTTGTTTTTCCTTTGATTTCTTGACTGCTGCTTTCATGAGCATTGATAGTGAATGTAAGCAAGATAAGATCCCTGACAAGTATGTGGTTCACTGGTCCAATTGTGAGAATTGGGGGCGGGGGTGGTTTGACATTGAGTTGTATTCCATACTGAAGTCCTTCATCCACAACTGCTTTAAGTCGGCCTTGCTTCTGGCATGCAAGATGTGTCATCTGCATATCAAAGGTTGTAATCAGCTGGCCTCCAAATCTGATGCCTCGTTCTTCACACAGTCCAGCTTCTTTGCTTCACTCTTAGAGACTGAATCGGTTCAATTAAAAGGCCCAGGATGCACACCTTTCCTGAGTTTGAGCCACACAGCATCCCCTTGTGCGGTTTGAATAACCCCCGCTTGGTCTATGTATAGGTTTACATAAGCACAACGAAGCATTTTAGAATACCCATTCTTCTCAATATTATCATTTGATCAATTTCAAACTGAAGAATTTGGGGATTCTTTCATTTCTTCATCACTAGCTATAGATGTTGGTGCATACTTTTGAATAATCATTGTGTTGACCAGACTGCCTTGTAGGCATGTAGATATTACGCTAACACAGACTGCAGTGTATGTCAAATAGATTTCAACATAGTCTTTTTGAAGATGAACACAATGTGTTTCCTTTTGGATTCGTCATTCCCCAAACAGTAAACCCGATGGTAACCTAACTCAAAGTGGCCAATTTCAGCTCACTAATTCCTAGTATATCCATCTCTATGCGTTCCAGTTCATGTTTTATTCTTTCTAGTTTTCTAGATTCGAACTTTCTATATTCCACATTCCAACAATTAATAGAGAACTGAAGTTATTTCTTCTCAGTTAGAGTCATGCGCCATCAGAAAAGGAAGTTCCCAAAGGCTTCGCTCCCTCACGTCATTCTGGTCTCTACTTTGAAGAGTCACTCTGCCCTAGCCTTTCTCCATGCCTTCCCCCTGGGCGGTTCATCTTCTGGCACTAGATCTGACAGTGATCCACTGCTATCCATCAGGTTTTCTGTGGATAGTCTCTCAGATTTGGACAGCCTGTTACTTTTTCATATTGTGTTCTTTATCTGGAAGCTTCTCTGAGCCCTCTGCATCCTGGGTGACCCTTCTGGTATACGAAATAACATTAATATCACTTACAGCAACACAGCAACACACTAGCAACTACAATAGGACAAAATGACAAACAAGTGGTTGAAACCATAATGTACTTGAGCTTAACGTCAAAATATGCCTGACTTGATTATTATACGCTTTTAAAAATTACTTATACAGGACCAAATTGACAGCAGCAACTTAAAAGATGAGATGGGAACTTCAGAGGGTGATGGCTTTATATGAATGGGAGAGACAACTCTTAAAAGGCTGATAAATGGCTACACAACTTGAAGAATGAAATCGATGTCATTAAATGGTACTCACAGAAACTTTTGAATTAATTCATGTTTTGCTGTACATATTCTCAGCAACAACAAAAAAGAAATTACATAGGACAGGAGTGATTCATATTGTGCAAATATACATCTCCAAAGCAATCTATAAACAAAAAACGATTCTCCTCCAGATCTCAACTTCATCCTTCAAAGAAGAAGGAAAAGCAATTACCAACCTAGGAGAGACCCAGGAAAAGCATACAAAAAAGAACCCGAGAGGGACCAGACCTACATGTAAATCCCAGCACTATAAACATTATCAATGAGAAAATAGGAACGATTGCATGGGCCCTATTGCAGGGCATAAGCCAATTATCAACTATAACAAAGGACACGGACTGTAGAATACAAAATAGACGGCTGGCACCTACTAAAATAAGAGACTGAGGTGCATCAGAAACTTCGTCAAGAGCATAAAAAAAGAACCCCCGGAGTGGGGAAAAAATGGTTGACAATGACACAATGGAGACAGGACTAATATCTAAAATCTATAGAAAGCTGTGTACCCCAATAAGAAAAAAGACCAATAATCAAATTTTATCATGGACAAAGGAATAGGTAATTTACAAAGATGACATCCAAATTGCCCAAAAAAGGTATCATGAAATGCTCAAGATCACCAACAATCCAGGAGAGGAAATTCAACGCAACGATGAGATGCTTACACCACCTTATACCATCAATGACAACAAAGATTAAAAAGAAAACAACAAATACTGGAGAGGCTGTAGCGAGCTTAGAACACTCATCCCCTGCTGGTTGGACTGTAAACCTATATCACCACTTGGAAAGTGAATTTCCATACAGCTCAGCCATCCTCTGCTGGGTATAAACCATAAAGAAGTAAGAGCTATAGATGAATAGACTCATGCACACCTATGTTCATCGCAACACCGTTCACAACAGTGAAGAGATCGAAATACCCTAAACGTCCCTCAGGGTGGTACATCCACACAACAGAGCATCATGCAGCGCTCAAAGGACGGAGGACAGCACAAAGTACTCCAAGGCCTGGATTCGCCTGGAGAACATTATGCTGAGTGAAATTATAGTCAATCACAAAAGGATAACGATTATATGATAGCACGGTTACAAAGAAGAGGACAAATAATATCTTTTTTTTGGAGGACAAAGAATTTCATGCCAAAGGAAACAGATTTTGGAGGTTATCGCAGCGTGGGGGGTGAGGTGGAGGGCGGGGAGGAAGGAAGGAAGATGACGCAGTGGGATTGAGGATGGACAGGTATTCATTTAAGTCGGGGGAAAGATAATAATCCACAAAATGAGAAGAGAAACCAAAGGAGGTGGGGTGAGGTAAGCTACGCGTGGGTTTGATAAGTATTTTAAATTGCTGAATACAAAATGAATTACCTGAATCATAAGCCCTCACCTAACTTGCATTTTTAAAAGTTAAAATCCAGGGAAAATTTTTAAAATCATAGTATATTTTTTAAATGGGTAATCATATTCCACAAATTTTAATGATTAAATTGATTGTATTTATTTCTAAGCTGTCTCTCAGTCCTGTACTTTCTATCACACTTTGTGGTACAGATATCTATTTATACTCCCTAGCTGTGAGCCTAGACCTGCCCATGCTCTTTGACTTGCCCCCCTCTTTATGTGAACCCAAAGCTCCAGCATTACTCTGACACATTGCTCAAGCTCATCTTCTGCCCGGGGTCTTATCTGTCAATTACCACACTATTATTCTTCATGCCCCACTGCCTCCAGTGATGTCGTTCCTCATTCCAGCTTCTCAAACTCACACAACTTTGATCAGAGCAAGGGGAGGTGGCTGTACATCCATACAGGATATTATCTAGATGAACCCAGTCGGGCACTGTGGTAAAAAGGGGAGCAAGCAATCGAGCCTCTGCTGTGAAATGAAAGCTTCATGGTGGAACCTACCCAGAGATACCTTGGAAGGAAATCCTGGTGAGTTACTTCAGGAAAACCAGCCACTGAAAACCGTGTGGAGCACAGGTTGGCTCTAGCAAATGTGGGGTCCCTGGGATTGGATGCCACTCAGTGGCGGCTGCTTTTTGGCGGCTGCTGCTGTTTAATAACAAATAGAATGAGACCCCCATTCTTAGTTGTCTCATATGAAACGTAGCCATGGATGAATGTTCTTCCTTTACTCCATCTAGTTTCCGATCTATTTGGGCTCTTTCTGTGGACTCTGCCTCTGCTTGGGATCCCCTGGTAAGTCAAATTGAAGGGTAAAGGGGAGCTATATCAAAGTGCTTTCTCAACCAGATTCCCTCCCTTCCAGGTCTCCCTGGGTTGGTTGTCCCTCTCCACCAAAGACCACTTATCATTTCAGGCTGCCTTCTCACAAAGTGTTCTGTCTCCAGAAACCTAGCGGCTGTAGCACTTTTCTCCTACCTGGGGATACCACACTATTGCTTGTGTATTTTCCTTCATGCACTAGCTTCCTGCCACTTTGCACATTTTGCTCTTGCTAGGCATTAGCAGTCAGTTACAACTCCTAATGAGTATAACAGAATAGAACAATGTCCAGTCCTGCGCTGTCTGATCACCCAGTCTGTTTGAGCCCAAGATTGCAGCCACTGTGTGACTACATTGAGAAGCGTCCTTTCTTTCACTGTCTCTCTGTCTTCTCAAGCATAATGTCCTTCTTCGGAGACCGGTTCTTCCTGATAGCATGCCTAAAATGAGTGAGACAAAGTCTCCCTGTCTTCAATTCTAAGGAGCATTCTGGCCATACTTCTTCCAAAGCGTATTTGTTCCTTTTACTGATATTCATAGTTATAGTCAGTATTATTTACCAGCACCATAGTCCTAAAGTATCAACTTTTCTTCAGTTTTCCTTATGCATTGTCCAGCATTTGCATGCATATGAGATGATTTAAAACACTATGGGTTTATTCAAATGCATCTAGACGTTGAAGTGACGGCTTTGCTTCTTAACACTTTCAAGAGTTCTTTGACAACAGATTTGCCCGATGCAATGCATTATTTGTGTTTTTGGCTGTTACTTTCATGCCTGTTGGTTGTGCATCCAGGGAAAAGGAAGTGTAGCGTCTCAGATTCTTTGCTAGGCATTCAAACTGAGTAAGAATAGTAAAAGGATTCAACTCTAACACAGACTGTGTTAGCCTATTTTCTATAGAAACAAGATTAGTGATAGTGATATATGTATGAGAAAGAAATTTATATCAAGAAAAACATTTCTCTCTGCCCAGTCCACCTCAAGTCCATGGGTCAGATAACAGCTGGAAGCCCTCCAGACTCTCACAGCTGCTAGTCATTGAAGCAGGAAGGTAAAGCAAGAAGCTGGGAGATCACGGCTAGCGATGCAGTTGCCTGGATACAAGGCCCACGGCACCAATGGTTCTCAGGCTCATAGGCTCCTGGGTTGTCCTGGAGTCAGAGTCAAAATACAATCAAGCAGACAAGCAAAGAGAGATGCGAGAGCTCAGTTCACCTCGGTGTTTTTTCATAAAAAAAGCCGCACATCACCAATGATGATACATCATCAGGCTGTGACCTAATTGATAGGTTGGAGTCTACCCCTCCCTTCGCATAAGTTCAACCAGAGGACATGAAATCTAGCCATCGCAGTCCACACCTTGTCATCTTGACACTTATACACAGCTCACTAACCATGCATAACCTCCCGGCCAATACAATAATAAAATGGTACTCATGCCAAACATGATATAACTAACACATGCACAACTAAAAATGCGCCGGACTGTTTACATCTTCCGTTCTATAAGTGAACACAATAAAAATATTTGATGTCTAATAATTGTAAAATGGTATTTGTAGTGACTAAATCATTGACCTTGAAAAATTTTATCATGTGATCTCCTGTACCATTGCTATCATCAGGTCAGTGTATTGGACAGGGTTCTCTAGAGAGACGAAACCAGATTGCTAGTAATTATGTATAAATATATTTCTAAAGATAGATATATAATACAAGAAATGAACTGGTAAATTATATACAGATGGATAATACAAGAAATTAACAGTTAAATTATAAAGCAGTGAGACACTAGCAGTGCTTTAAGGCTTGAGAGCCACCAGTTGCTCTACTGTCCCCTTCTGTAGAGAGAGCTAGGCTAGATGTACCCAGGCAGCAAACAGCAAGGCAGGTCCCCAACTGTCACCAACTGTCGGTCCCCAGCTCCAGAGACGACCATTCCAATCGTGTGGGCTTAAAGGGACCTCAACTTACAGCGACACAGTCCACAGGCTAGGCATCCCACAGGTAATGTACCCCTTTAAATTGAAGCACAGAACAAGCAAGGCGAGGCTCACCGAGCCATTTATCCCTCTGCCCTTCAGTTAATCCTACTTGTGTTTATCGGCCAGGCTGGCACAATAAACTATCGCAGTCATATTTTCCAATACTGACCCTTCCTCTTTGTTCTCAACTTTACTATTCAAATCACCAATAATTATCAATGCACTTTGGTGACATGTTTGATCAATTTCTAACTGAAGACATTGATCAAAATCTGTTTTCATCGTTTACATGAGTAGTTGGTGCATACATTTGAATAGCAGTCGTAGTAACTGGTTTTCCTTCCTGTGGACACCAACCTACTGCTGACAGCATTGCATATCAGAATAGAGTTTAAAATGTTCTTCTAGATGATGACTGACATCGTCTCCTATTTGCCTTTAGGCACATGGAGCCCATACAAGTATTTCCTTCCCCAGGGCCAACACTGCTTTTGCAACACACTAATGCCTATCGAATTGATCTTTATGAATTGCACTTTTCGACAACTTCCCATTGTACTAGAGTCTCACTGCTTATATGCCAAGTCATGATTACTGGATATTTGGAGCCGTTCTCCTTTTGAGTCGTGACACAGCAGTAGAAGATGGCTCCCCAAACAGTATCCAGGGCACGAAATTGGACTCAACTTTGAGGAGACAGTTCTTCCTCCACTGTATTTTGTGTGCCTTTTAACTGGAGGGGCTTATCTGCCAGTTTTGTATCAGACAAGGTCCACCAATATTTATATCATTTTCATGAGCCATTCTTTTTTTTTCAAAAGTAGATCATCAACTTTTCCTTTTTTATCTGTCTTAGTCTGCAAGCTCGACTGAGACCTGCTGGCATCTAAAATACCGCAAGCATCACACCAATGCACAAGCAACCACAGTGAAACAAACTGGCAGAAGAGTGGAGGAATTTCACGCAGGTAAAAACTCTAAATGCCTTGCCTGCTTTATAAAAGGAGACCTGGTTGCGTAGTGGTTGCCCGTTGGGCTGTGATCTGCATGGCCAGCAGTTGGAAAATACCAGAAATGCCACTGAATAAAAACTGGGCTTTCTACTCACATAAATAGTTATAGTCCTGTAGATCCACAGGGGTCGCTCTGAGTCAGCATGGACTGGATGGCAGTGGGTTTGGTCTGGTGACCTGTGCATGTCAGCTTACTAAAGTCACTCTGCCACCGTTACAGCCATTGCTGGTTTCAAGAACCCTAACCCCCTTTCTGCCTCTTGCCATGCTCCTTCATATGGAAGATGACTGGCCCCAATCCACTTCGTGTATGGTTCATTAAACAACAATTCGATTTTCCCAGTTGTTAAGCTATGTTTTGTTAATATACATTATAATACTTTTCTGTGTATAATTCCAAAATGTCTATGATTTGTGAAATCTTGGGATCTCTAGTCAGATAAAGGTTTTCTTCTGGGGTAGTAGATTATACTTTGGGCTATAAACACAGGTTGGTGGTTCAAATCCACCAGCTACTTTATGGGAGAAAAATGAGGTTTTATGATCCCATAAAGATTTACAACAACAACAAAAAGATTTACAACCTAAAAAGCCCAAAGGTGACACTTCTTCTCTGTCTTGTAGGGTCACTTTGACTTGGCATCAACTCTATAGTAGTTACAGGTAGAAAGGTAGAACTCTGATGTCAGAATTCTACCACTTTTCACTGGTACAATAACGCTAATAATACTTTCATCTTAGAATTGATATGAGGATTCAATGATATAATCCATATTCGTTTCTTGGTCTAAATTCTATTAATGTTACACTATTTTGATTAGTTTTACACTCCTTTAAATTTGAGTTCTCAGTATCCTTGCCAAATATTATTTTTTTCTATTATCAGTAAAAATGAGTTAATATTTCTGCTTATAGTGCCTAGTCACCTTCTAGTCTGTAATCTCAGATGATAGGTATATATGTTTGGGTTTTTTTATTGGTATCCGAAGCGGGATACAAACCCAGGCCCCCATCTGGAGACCAGAAGGGATGTACACATTATACATGACCATCAAAATCAGAGGCCATCAAATGCTATGAAGGAGCCCCACTGGAACAGTCTTCCTTGAAAATGTCTTCACCAAAATAATTTCAAACCCTTAAAGCCCTGCGATGTCTTGAACACCTCACTGAATCCTCGCGCTTTACTCTAACATAGTCACAGTCTGCTCGCGAACCACAGCTAACCGCTGTTGACGCGGGATGAGTCCTTGTGTTTCGGAGTAGAACTGTGTTCCCTAAGGTGTTCGTGGGGGTGACCTCAAAACTGACCACCAGTCATTTTCCTCTGAGGCAATTAGGGGGAGTTTCAACCTCCACCCTCTCCCTTAGCAGCCCAGCTGCTAACCAGTTAGGAAGCCCTGGGATTTATATTTGTTTTTGCCGATTGCAGGTAAAGAAATTGAATGTAGGAAAGATTCCATTTTTCTTATTTGTCCAAAGTCATAACAGGTAAACGACTGGGTTGAATTATCAACTCTGTCTATCCCATTGACACCTTTCTATGATAATTTCCCAATACAGCCCCTCCAACTTAAAAGATGATCTATTTCTAGAAAATTGCAAATGTTATGGAAATAAACGTTTTGTCTACTGCCTTAACACACACACACACACACACAGAGTTAAAGATTAGATCTGCCATGATAGAATCCTAATTAGTAAAACTGAGAGTTGTATATGTAAGAACTATGAATATTAAATTATATGGAGTTATGTAAATAATTTGCAGTTCTTTTCAAATGTTCTGAAGGGTGCTAAAATAATATTGCTTCAATCTAAATGGATCTGTCAGCTTCAAGCCAGTTATTGGAACATTTCTAACAGTATATAAATCTTCAGGGCATGTTCCCCACTAGCTGCTGCCTCCAAATTAAAAACGCAATAAGCACGTCCTCTTTGACTTACTTATGTTTGTCTAACTTCTTTCTCCTGACGGTGTTGAGGAACTTTACCAATTACAGAGAGAGAAGGGGAGCTTTCCTGAAATTTCTTCAATAAAATTAACAACAGCTCACATCCTTGCTGTTGCTTGGTAGCACCTCCTTATTTCCCTATTGCCACGGATGACTTTGCCTGGTAACAGCATGCCAACCAGGCACACTGCTCCCCACATCTGCTGAGACAATTTAATTTACTAAAACAAAGGGTACCTCAGGAATGCTAACTCCCTTTCCCTGTGTGATGCAAAAGTGTTGCATGTCATTGACACTGGAGGGGAAGAAACAAAAACCACAAAACTTTGCTGGTGTCACACCAGCTTAGCATGCAGCTGTGAAAGGAAATACAATAGGACACCTCCTGGTCACACACAGGCTTCAAAGCCCCGCCAAGCCAGCTCGGAGGAGTCCCAACCCCCTCTCTGTTTGATTCTTTCACTTGTGTTCCTAACCGGAGCTTCCTTCTTCTCACTCTGTCCCTCCTTATTCTTCTACTGTCTTCTTCTCATCTCCTCTCTTCCCTTTTTTCTTTTCCCTCCTTTTCTACTTTGTTTTCAAACAGAAATGATATATCGTTAAGTCGAATTTAAGTGAACGTAACTGTATAATTTTTTTAATGTCCCCTTTCTGCGTCCTTCAGATTTTTTTAATCCATTGAAAGTTATCAATTTGACATCTCTGGCGGCCATATCTGCTTTGCCATGGACCAATTCCAAATCACATAACCTTGTAGGAAAACATAACCTTGTGGGAGGCGAAAGCCTCATCTTTTTCCCAAGGACCCACTGCTGTGTTCACACGACCCACTTGGTGTCATGCAACACCCAACCCCGCCAGAGCTCCATTCGGTCCTCTAGTATCCATCCAATCATGTCCTCTTGCCCTCTTCCCTCATGCAATTAGAATGACCATCCTAACAGTGATGTAATAGTATGCTATATTGATATGCTCCTTCTTCACTTCCTTTCTCTCCCCAATCTTGACTCTCCCTGCTGGTGATTTCTGCTACAGCTGCACTGTCACTTGCGCAGTAAACCCATTATTCTCAGACTTGATGAAGGCCGACTTCCACATATTCTTCCAGGGGAGCAGGTGGTGGACAACGCGGGCATTATTTTCATGTATTTTAAAACGGATTATAACTAACCCTGAATAGTATCCACCTATTTCTATTCATAAGCTTATCTTGGGTCTTTTGAGGAGGATCAGTGTCAGATAATAAACATAAAACCATGACTATCTTCTCCTTAAATACTCTCTGAGAAAGTTACTCTGTCTTGCCCTCCAAACTCTGCCAGGTTGATGCTGTTCAACCTGATGGTTCATTCTATGTTGTCAAATACATGACATTTAGGTTGTGCGTCTCCTGTGTCATTCTAAAAGCCTTTGCCATTTCCCAAATGCTCACACAGCGTTCAGAATTTTCATGACATAATTCAACTCCACATTTTCTCTTGACCTGTGGAAATGCTTCTGTTTCTAATTCACAAGTAATTTTCTTAGTTAACTGAAACTGTATTTACATTTATTTATACAACTTTCCTGGAAACAGAAAGCCAGAATAAGCTGGGTCTGGCGATAAGCATTTTTATCTGTTTCTCATCGTGGACCAGTATTTCCTGTGGTCCCATGGGCTGGGCTGTACTATCTCACAGTCCTCTCAAGTTTCAGCTGGTCTTATGAACAAACCCATGTCAAAAGTTGCCCCACTTTGATGGTAATGAAATGGAGACCAGCACAATGAGCAGGGACATTAGAGTGAAGCCCTCTGATCTCTAATCTGCAAAGGCAGGTTGTTAGAAGGGGGAAAGGACCAATTTATGCATCAGCCATGGACTTAATTTTTGCTTGGTTTGGTTTGGTTTGCCAACGCTCACCTGAAATCCTGCAGGAACCACAATACGGAATTAACAACAACACCCCCCGACATGAAAAATGGATAACTATGCACACACATAAACATAAAATAGGTTATATTCAAAAAGTTTCATTTCCCCATTAACAGCTTGTATTGGAGTGGGGTACCTAAATGTATTGGACAGGGTTCTCTAGAGAGACAAACCAGATTGCTAGTAATTATGTATAAATATAGATATGTAATTCAAGAAATAAACCGTTAAATAATATACAGATAGATAATACAAGAAATTAACAGTTAAATTATAAAGCAGTGAGACACTAGCAGTCCTTCAAGTTTTGAGAGCTGCCAGTTGCCAGTCCCCTTCTGTAGAGAGAGCTGGGCTATAGATACCCAGGCAGCAAACAGCAAGGCAGGTCCCCAACTGTCATCAACTGTCAGTCCCCAGCTCCAGAGACGAACATTCCAATCGTGTGGGCTTAAAGGGACCTCAACTTACAGCGACACAGTCCACAGGCTAGGCATCCCACAGGTAGTGTACCCCTTTAAACTGAGGCACAGAACAACCAAGGTGAGGCTCACCGAGCCATTTATCCCTCTGCCCTTCAGTTAATCCTACTTGTGTTTATCGGCCAGGCTGGCACAATAAACTATAGCACAGCTGTATTAGTTTGGGTACTTTACAGAAACAAATCCATAGAAATTCATGTATAAGAGAGAGTTTTATATAAAGGTTAAGTGCACATCAAGAAAACATCCCAACCCAGTGCTGCCCAAGCCCACAAGTACAACATTCACCCCTATGCCCAACACCAATCCACAAAGACCTCCTCCATCTCACAAAACACACCCAATGACGCCGACTGCAGGAAGAAAGCCGAGCCAGTGAACGTGTAAGCATCTCATCCCTGGCAGGGGTCTCCACACAGCTGCTCCAGCACCCAGGTCTGCATCAGGGAAGGTCCATGTGGCCTCTCCTCAGGGTTTTCTTGCAGGAAGTGAGCCTTGCCAACTAAATCATGGAAGTGGCTAAGGCAGCTGCACCCTGATCCCACCGTCAGAAAGCAAAAGACTGGAGAACTTGAAAGGTGAGGCTCACCGAGCCATTTATCCCTCCGTCCTTCAATTAACCCCACATGTGTTTATCGGCCAGGTTGGAACCATAAACTAACTATCTCAACGGATCCCAAATGGAATAATTAAGAGGAAGCAAATGAAAAAGGTTACGTCGGTTTTTAAAGTTCTCACTCTCCTACAATGTAAAAAGTAAATAAGTAAAGAGTTTAGCACATTAACTAAAAATGGTACAAATAAAATGTTAAACTCAGTTTAATGGAGAAGTGAAAGACTACAGAAGGGGCTTTAAAAGTTCATGGAAAAATGGAATGAACAAAAATTGAGTTTTTCAATGAAATTTTAAAGATCTAATAGATACATAGATATGTATATGTTTTATATCTATATTCACTGAAGGGGCTGAAATAAATTGTTTAATCTCCTATAGGAAAATAATATAATATTTTGAGTAATCTTTTCTATTATATATACCTAAAAACCAGTTATATCCCTGTTGGGCAAATTCTCCTCTTTTCAAGACAACCTTGCTTGATGAAAGGGCAGAGGACGTGGAGCACTTACTAATGATGATCAAAGATCACAGCCTTCAATACGGATTATAAAACAAAGCCCCTCACAATAGAGAATGATAAATCACGATAAATAAAAATTGTATTTTACTTGGACCCATAATCAATGCCCATAGAAGCAGCAATCGAGAAATCAAAATATATAATGCTTTGGTTAATCCTGCTATAAAAAAACTTCTTTAAAGTATGAAAGAGCAAAGATTCTAACTTTGAGGACTAACGTGTGTTTGACACAAGCCTTGGTGTTTTCGATAACCTCATAGGCATGTTGGACAATGAATAAGGAAGACCAGAGAAGAATTGATGCATTTAAAATATGGTGTTAGAGGAAACTATTGAAACAATCGTCGACTGCCAGCAGAACAAACAACTGGATCCTGGAGAAAAAATCACCAAAGCGTTGCTCAGAAGCCGGGTAAGACTTTGTCCCCTGTACTTGGGGCAGTTTGTTATAGCTATCAAGGGTGTGCTGTGGAGCAGCAGAGTCAATTCACTACCTATAAGTTAGGGAGGAAGGAGATCTTTACTACCAGCGGGAGCCCTGGTGGTGTAGTGGTTACCGGTGTGCCTGTGACCCTCATGGTCGGCAGTTCTAAATCACTAGCAGTTTTGCCAGAGAAAGACCGGGCTTTCTACTCTGGTAAACGGGTAGTCTTGGGAACCCACAGGGGTCACTGTGAGTCAGCATTGACTGGCTGGCAGTGGGTTTGGCTTTAGCTTTATTAGAAGGTCACACCAGCGGAGAGACTGACCGCAATGCTTGTGATCAGAATACACCGCGTTTAAACACTTCTACAGTGGAATGTAAACTGTATTTGGGGGCAGGCACTCACTTTTCCAGGCGCGTTTCATCACTCAAGTCACAAGTTAAACACAAAATGTATCTGGCCACCATCACAATCAGATGGAACAATAGGAATAATATTTATGATGCACAAGGACTCTCCTTCAATGTCTTAAGGAAGCTTTAGAGAGTTATCCAGATGGCTCTCTAGGCCAAATTACCCAGATGATTGTACACCACATCCCTACCTGTCTTAGAGCAATAACGAATGGTGTTGTAAGATCTCTCTGGGGATAGAGTTGCACCTCAGTCCTTGGCTCCGCATGAGAAAGAATGCATGCCGAAGCCTGGCTCGTGATCCAAGTGAGTTTAATGAGAGTTGGAAGAAGTTTCAGGTTTTACACGGCACCCATAGGATTCCTCCCGACCATGCCGCCTGGCAGAGACTGCTCGGCGTCAAGCAAAGATCTCTCTCCCAAGTTCTCCTCCAAAGTTCTGTCTCAAGTTCTTTCTCAAGTTCTCTCCCCAGTTCCTCCTCTCTCCCCCTGGCTCCTGCCTTTTCAAGGATTCCAGGGGGAGGTGTTGTGGGCGACCCCAGATCGACCCCATTGGCTGGATTGAATTCTCCTGGCCCAGGTGGGCCGATCCACTTTTAACGCCCACCCATGCCCACCAGGGGGGAAAACCTACGCCTTTGAGCATGTGCAGTACGTCGCCCTTTGTTCTCGTTCTTGGCTCTCTTGGGCATGCGTCAATGGACATCCCACCCCTGCCTATCTGCCTAAGAGTGTCGTAAAGTCAGATAGCCTCTGTTGAGGAAGGAGGTCCAGCATGGTGTTACTTAGGCTAACAACAAAGAGAAGGTACATCCAGTTCACAATGCTATCCGAAACAAAACACAAATTCACTGCCATGGAGTCAAGGGTGACCTTGTAGGGCAGAGGTTTCCCCTGAGTGTCTAAGACTGTAACACTGTACCGGAGTTCAAAGTCGGGTCTTTATCCAGAGACACAGTTGGTGATTTTGAACTGCTGATCTTGAAGATTGCAGTCCAACACCTAACTACTTTGGCCCTAGGGTCCTGAGGAGGGGTCAATCCCTGGGAAAGGACATCCTACTTGGGAATGAGGGAGCTCTTCAACAAGGTGGTTTGACCCAGTAGTTGGGACAATAACAGAAAGCATTGTGAGGATGGCCCAGGGCTCACGGGGCAGTCTTTCCGTTGTACATAGACAGGAACATTCTGATTATATCTGCTTTCATGGCACCTAAATAAAAAATATTTCCATTAATATAATTTTCATTTCTAAAGCTTTATGAAATAGCCTTGTCAACAAAATCAATTTGAAAGTTTCCATTCACTCTCAGTTTCAAACCCCCTACCTAACACAGCTTTCACCTCCAATGAGTCAGTCATAAATAGCTGAACTACCTGACAGGTATGCGTTTTTTTTCTATTACCATTTATTTGTTAAAACAAAAGTCATAGTAAGCCAACAATAGAAACTGATTAAAGCTTATTTAATCTGCAATTTGCAACCCAAGTGACATGTCAACTAAAGAATCCGATTTTTCCAAAAAGGAGGGACCTTCTAAAGGTTTATATTCCACCTTCTCATCATTGCTAAGGGGATGGGGGGCAGGAGTGGTTGGACTAAAACTCTGATAAACAACTGGTGGTCAGGACAGGTTTCGTACAGTAGTTGCTAAATGACCTTAGATGATAGCTCTAGACTCACCTTTGGATTCTCCTTTCTTTAAATTGACTGAATCCTTCACAGAGCACACTATGCAAGGAAACACAAGTTTACAAGTTTATCTAAATCTTATCTGACTCAAAGGTAACTTTTAGTAAGCAGTTTCTTTAAGGGCCAAGGTTCTAAGAAACATGTAAAGGGTTACCTCAATGCTATTGATCCCAGGAATCTGGATGTTAGGAAAATTAAAACTGGGTCTTCTACTTTTGCAACTACGAGGCAACAGAGCGCACACAAGTAGCTACCATCAAACAGGCCAGCTCTACCACACACTTGCGGTGAGACTTAGGAAAAATTAGCAAATCTCTTTAAGCCGCAGATTTCGTTTATAAAACAGCCCTCAAACCTATGGAATCAATTGGTAACTGCAGTGACACATTATATGTAAAAACTTCAGTGTGATGCCTGGCAGAAAGGCCGGAAAAAATTTTGTCATCTATGATGATTTTTATTATTCTGAGTCAAATAAATACTGGTTGTATTATGATAATTACATATTTTCAATCTTTTAATGATATAAACACTGCATCTTATTTTAGGGAAATTTGGGGAATAAAAAGTTAAATAACCCTTGATGACGAGGGATATTATTGTTACGACCAACAACACTAAAACATTTCTTGATATAAATGTCCCGAATGTACCTAGGCAAAACTTTGCCACAATGGCCACCTCACACAGTGAAAAATAAACCAACAAAACCCTAAAAAACAATATTGCTGAAATTTCACAATCAAATGAGAATTTCAGAACCTACCACCATGGCCCACTCCCAGCACCCCCACCTCACCCCATGCCAAGTAAACACTGCCATAGAGTTGATTTAAAATCCTGACAGCCTCTAGAGAATTCTCTGGGCTGTCAATCATAATTACAGGTGCTGGTCGTCTCATCTTTCTCCTGTGTAGCTTCCGGGGTGTTTGAAACACCGACCATGTGGCCAGCAGCTCAATATGTAACACACTCGGCCACCAGGGCTCCTTATCCTAAAAGAACCAAACCCGAACTAAACTCCCTGCCCTGGAGTCCACTCTGCCTCATGGTGACCCTGGAGAATAGGCAGAACTGCCCCTGGGTGTTTCCATGACCAATGCTCTACTAAAGTAGAAAGCTGAGTCTTTCTCCCTGGTGAACTTGAACTGCTGACTTTCTGGTTAGCATCCCAAAGCATCTCACTTTCCACCCCTTACCCACTTGTTGCCATGGTGTCATACTCCTAGCAACCCCCTGTGGGTTTTTGAAACCATCCCCTTGTGGGATTTAGAAAGCCCAGTCTTTCTCCCTCAGAGCTGCTAATGGTTTTGAACTGCTGATGATAAGGATCACAGCCCAACTCTCAACCGTGGCTCCATCAGGACTCTATCACTCACTAGCAAACAGAAGTAGGTTGTTTCTGAGTTGGGGACATCTGACTTATAGAGCACTTTGATTTTGTTGTTAATGTATTTGTAAATAGAAGATGGCATGGTAACATGCTGTCTCTGTTTTATTCAGAATGGAAGTGGTTTTTGTTGTTGTTTTCTTGATCGGGATACTCAAACAGGTCCTCCAATCAGCAGCTGCACTCTAAGAAGCTGTCAGTGAGGCTAACAATAGAGCTAGCCAGAAGGCGGGGACAAAGAATTCTTGGAAATTTGAAAGGACAGACTGTAAATAAAATAACATATGTGCAGTATGCCACAGCCTTGTGCACACACACACACACACACACACACACACACACACACACGCACACAGCTGGATTGAAGATTTCCAGGACCTAAGCTAAATGAACTAATCTTTTGAAGCAGGTTAGCTGAAACACAGACATCCGTCCCCACCCCCGCCCCCGCCCCCAGCCACCACCACCACCACCACCACCATCCCTTGAAACCGGAGCTGGTCTAATGGCAGAACCCAAGAATGAAACCCTAGCATGCTAATCAGCTGCCCAATCTTACCCTTTGCAAATTCTGTTTGTTAAACACCTAGGGCCTGTATGCACATGGCTGACAGGGAATGCCTTCTCGTTTTCAACGGTCAGGGCTAATGTTCTGCATCAGTCAGTGCTGCCATCCTGGGTCCCACATCCTCCTTTTAAATCCACATGAGTTTCCTTTTGCATGATGTGAGCAAATTGAAATCTGCGTGTTGGTGATTTGCAAAATGCACCAGGCTACAGAGAGGGCTTTCTGATTACGCTAGCCCTACTATCATCATTAGTTTCCCAGCCGTAATTCAGGACATGTTCTCAATGTAACCTCATTCCCACTCACGAGATGAAATGCAGGAGGATTTTGCACAGATTTAATATACAAATAGTCAAGAGGAACCGTTCAAATGATCTTTATTTGGAGGATCCAGCTAGTTAATAGGTAAGGACGGTTGCCAAGAAACATGGCAGCGTGGCTGCTCTCTCCAGAAATGCCTGCAACAATAGTTTTTAAAAGGTAAGGAGGCACTCCAAACCAGATCAGCCTGCATTCCTAGCCCTTCAGGTAGTCTGAGAGGTTTATGATAATGAAACCCTGCTTTGGTCATTTACATTTCTTTAGTGGTTATTTTCTTATGCAAATGATCGGATCCTGCCCTCTCCCGCCCCCACTACCTAGAAACAGATTTACGGATGAATGAATCCCCTCCTCCTAATGAAAACATTTCAGCCCTCCTAGCCTGGAAGTCTCCAGGAGAATATTTGTTTGGATGATCATAAACTACTTTGATATCCTACTACACCAAGCTTTGGAAAATCAATAACTCTATCATGTGTGACCGTAGCAGAATTCGGCCTGCAGGGTAATCGCATTTCAACTTAAACAAAGAAGCCAAGTCCAATCTAGTGGGGTCGTTTTTGTTTTTAATCATTATATTAAAATAAGACTTTTCAGGGAGTTAAAGAACAGCCAGCAGTTCTCCCAAATCACACTCAATCTCATTGTGACTCATAGTGACCTTAAAGGACAGGGTAGAATTGCCCCCGTGGGCTTCTGAGACTGCAGCTCTACAGGAGTAGAAAGCCCTGTCTTTCTTCCACAATAGTGCACATTTCCACAGCTAAAAAGAATTGGTCCCACAACTGTTCTATTATTTACTGGGAATGTTAACAGGAGCGCCCCTGGAATAGCCTAAGTGACCAGCAAAGAGATGGTGGGCCATGAACTAAATCCCTTTCCTTGTCCACGGTTCCTGACCCAGCTGGGTGGAGAGAATGATGGAACACTGAAACAAGGAGAGAGCGGACCAGAGAAGAAGCATCTCCCCAATGTGTCTCAGAGAGCCAGCAAAGATGTCATCAACATTCGAATGACTTTGGGCTTACGCTAGACCAGCAGTTCTCAACATGTGGGTCGAGACCCCTTTTGGGGTCCAATGACCCTTTCACAGGGGTCGGTCGCCCAAGTCCATCGGAAAACACATAAATATTTTACAATATATAATTACATATTGCTTTGTGATGAATCACTATGCTTTAATTATGTTAATTTGTAACAATGAAAATACATCCTGCCTATCAGATATTTACATGACGATTCATAACAGTTGCAACAAAAATAATTTTATGGTTGGGGGTCACCGCAATATGAGGAACTGTATTAAAGGGCCGCGGCATCCAGAAGGTTGAGAACCACTGCTCTAGACCATTCAAGAAATATGTTTTTTAATTTGATCAAGCATTAGAAGTAGATGTATTATCATTTAAGGATCTGGTTGTTTCAGGATGCTTTACCCATTGATGAAACGATCCTTTAAATGTATATGAATGATGTTAAGTGTAATTGTACATTTGTTTATTTTTTTTTAATTTAAATGGCTGCTCCAGGTAAACCTAGGGAAAGGCTTATTTGATTCTTCCACTAAAAATTTCTTTCACCTGACAATTTGAAAATGCCCCAAGACTTCTGTAGTTATCTAAATTCATACTGGCTTAAAAAGAATGGCAATTTCTCCCTGATATTTTCAAGGGTAGCAAAAGAAACTTTTTGCATTAGTTTCACTAAGTATATGTATCTATTGGTTTGGAAAAAGGTACTTCTGAGTTCCTGTACACACTGGCAGATGCACATGTAAGCAATGAACAGATAGCTCAAATTGAATTTGAACACAGTAGCAAGCAAATTAATAAGAGCTTGCCCTGCCAGGTATTAAGTACTTCACCTTGGCTTTAACCTTGGACCTATTGTTCACTTTGAGTCTCAGTTCCCACAAGGAAAAAGCTAGATTTATAACACCTAACTGGTAAGAATTAAATGAGATTAGGAATCAGCCAGTCAATACAAAGTTACTGAGTACTGTCTTTACTAATTACCAGGGACCTTGCCTGGTAATTATTAGTTGCTATGTATTGTTGCTAGGAGCTGTTGAGTTGGCTCTGGTCCATGGTAACCTCATACGTAGCAGAACAACACATTGCTCAATGAATTAGACCTTAAATATTTTATAAATCTAGCTTGAATCTTTTATTAGAGGTTAAATTCTGACTTTTACAGAAAGCTAGAGATGGCAGTTGTGTTGTGCATAAGGTTGACATAAGTTGGTTTCGACTTAGTGGCACCTAACAATAACATAAATGGCAGTGGAAACCCAAAATCCATTTGAGAGCCCCTGTGTAGATTAAGCCTCCATAGAATTCCTTCTGATCATTAATCAAGGATGCCAATAATCTTGCCCTCAGGCAGAGTGCTTGTGAAAGTTGCTTTCACGTTCACAGATCTCCAGCCAGTTTAGCCATTCTCTCTTAGGAACTTGCCTCTTAGGAACGTGTCCTGGATGGAGATCAATGTACCGGGGACAGTAAAAGGGGGGTCACATAATTATGCATCATGCCCTATCAGTCATGCCCTGACTGCCTTGGTCAGAGGCCCTGGATCAGTCTGGTAAGCTATTCGATCTAACAATGGGCATGTCCCAATCATGGCCACAATTACACTGCTTCTGCGGTCCCATCTGTAATTATGATAGTTTCCTTTGTCCTAGGTCTTAATTAGCTAGTTTCCTGACTGTGAGTCTTTGGATGCTATTATGATATCTTGCTAATGGGTCACCCATCCAGATGATGTCTCTGTATCTTTGTATTCCCTTTTCTCTATTAAGGCATAACACATGAACTCCTTAAATTATATTTTGAGATAGGTGTCACTTTTGCACCCTAAAACAACCTTCACATAAATTCAGTGGATACGGAATCTTGACCATTGACAGAACCAAAACCACAACCACCACCCACTGTCATTGAGTCAATTCCGACTCAACAAAAGCAAACCCATTGGGATTCCCACTCATAGAGAACCCTATATTGGGGTTTCTGGAGCTTTCTAAATATTTTTGCCTCAGAGAGTTTGATGAATTAGAACAGTGGTTCTCAACCTTCCTAATGCCTCAACTCTTTAATACAGTTCCTCATGTTGTGGTGACCCCCAACCATAACATTATTCTTGCTGCTGCTTCAGAACTCTAATTTTGTTACAGTTATGCTTTCCACTGGTCTTAGGCGATCCCTCTGAAAGGGTCGTTTGACCCCCAAAGGGGTTGTGACCCACAGGTTGAAAACTGCAGCGTTAGAACCACACATAACAGGGCTACCCAACACACGTAACAGGGCTCCTTTGATGACCAGCAATGTAAAAGGCACACTGTCTTTACTGCAACTTCCCTGGGAAGTGTGTTAGTCTGGGTAGACTAGAGAAACAAATTCATGACACTCCTATGTGTATAGGAAAAAAGCTTTGTATACAGGAGCAATTGAATGTTGAGAAAACAACCCAGCCCAGTCCAGATCAAATCTATAAGTCTGATATTAACCCATAAGTCCAATACCAGCCTATACATTCCTCTTCAGACTCACGAAAACATGCAATGATGCTGAATGCAGGAAGATCACAGGCCAGTGGGTGCAAAGTCTTGTGGATCTAGTGGTGGTAGAAGCATCTCAGTGCTGGCAGGGGTCTCCACATGATATCTCAAGTTCCCAAGGCACGGGGTCTATCAGCGTAGTGCCAAGTGTCTTTTTTTTTTTAAAAAAAAAAAACATTTTATTAGGGACTCATACAACTCTTATCACAATCCATACATACATCAATTGTATAAAGCACATCTGTACATGCTTTTCCTTAATCATTTTCAAAGCATTTGCTCTCCACTTAAGCCCTTTGCATCAGTCCTCTTTTTTTTCCCCTCCCTCCCCGCTCCCCCCTCCTTCATGAGCCCTCGATAATAGTAGAGCATCTCTTCAGGAGTGAGCCGAGAAAGAGTGCCTCCCATCTCCAAGGAGGAACAACAGGAATTCCCAGAATCCTCAGGGGGAAGGCCATGCCCACATAGAGACCTCATTGGTTATACAATGATTGACAGGCTAGACTCCACCCCTTCACTCATAATCCTCTTAAACTGACAGCAGATTATATAACTACCACAGCAAGCTTGAAGGAGCAGTCTGACACGCAGATAGTCAGAAACTTGCGTAGGCATACCCTTAATGGAAAGTTGTATCCTTTATTCAATGTTCAATTTTCACACGCATATTAGGCAATTGGAAACACCAGGACTTGGGTCATGTCCAGTTCGCAACATAACACCATAGCTATTCAATACGCTAAAAGAGATCTTTGTGCCACAGATTCACCTAAATGTAACGCTTTATTTGATCTCTTGACTGTTGCTTCCATGAGCATTGATTGTAGATCCAAGCAAGACAAAACCCTTGACAACTTCCAATCTTTCTCCATTTATCACAAAGTTACCTATTGGTTCAGTTGTGAGGATTTGGGGTCTTTTTTACATTAAGTTGTAATGCATTCTGAACGCTGCAAACTTTGATCTTCCTCGGCAAGTTTAAATACCCTCAAGTTGTATGGAAGAAAAAGAAAACCTTTTTGTTTCCCTTGAATTTCTATTTTCCATAGAAAAACATCACCCCCCAAAAGACAACAACCCTCACTGCCCTAGAGCGCCATCCCACTCATAGCAGTGCGACAGATGAAAACAGTGAATCTGATTTTCAAATGTCCTTTATATGACAGTAAATTTACCTAAGAGGAAATATCTAGCTGATAAACACAACTTACCATGATCATTTTGGAAGAAATTTAATTTACTTTACCTTACCACATAAAAATATCATAAGCTTGTAGAAATAATGTCATGGCTAAAGCATCAACAAATATCATGTATAAAAAGTAATTGATTCATAAGTAAGTTCCTATACCTATTTGATGTCGAATTTTAGTTTTAAAGAAATTCTGCATGGCTGGTGAAACTTCCAGTCTCTGCATCATTTTATGTAGTAATAATACTAGTTGCACAATTGATCCATTTTAGAGAATAAAAATATTTTCTTCAATACTCGATGCCAGTAGCCATTTCCCACTTCATCTTTATTTAAAAAGAAAGAACAGAAAGAAAGAAAGAAAAGAAAAACCCATTTTGGCTCAGAAAGTGGTTGCCTAGAATAAAAAACCACTCAGGGTCTTTTGCAATTAGGAATGACCTTGTTATTAAGTTATGGTAAATAACTTTGAAAAGTGGCAGTGCAATCTTGGAGAAACATCTTCAAAAGGCCAGGGCCTTTCTACTCACCTCTTCCTCCATTCTTCTGCCGGGAACCAGAATCTTGATGGACACTCCGTAGCCATGAGGCTAAGACCACATTTAGCAATGCTGGTGTATTCAACTGTGTGCCTGACTCTTTAGTAAAAGAGAATTATCATCCTTCCCCTGAACGGCCAATATCTTAAGTTTATATGAAAGAGCAAAAGACTTCCAAGTTTAAACTTTTATTACTTTGATTTTGTATTATGCTCAACCTTATCCTGGCATAGCCTCCATCAGCTTATTCTCATTCACCACATTGCAATTTCCAACTCAGAGATGAGCAAGCTCCCGGGGTGCAGTAGATTAGCACTCCGTTGCCAGCCAGGTTTGAACCCGGCAGCCACTCCAGGGACACTTTGCTCAGATAAAGATCATAGCCTTGGAAAATTCATGGAGCAGTTCTGCATTTTCTACCTGATTGTTAGGAATTAGAACTGACTTAATGGCAAGGGGTTACCCAGAAATGATATATTTTCATATATTCTGGATCAGATTGGTTTCCTATATATTTATGATGCATATATGAGATAGATATACATCTGGTTTAAAATGCTTATTAAAAACTAAATTGCATTAAAATACACAAGATATCCAGCTATATAATTTTATGTGCTATAGAGGAAACTGGAGAAGATTCCATATAAGCTTCTATACAGAGTGACTTCATCCTGAACAGCAATGGGAAGGTGATTTCTCTACACCTGGGATTAGAGATATGTGTGACAGAGAACTTCTATTAGCATCAACCTCAACATGTCCTCAAGGCGTTCCCACGCAGACTAACACTCCAGGACGGAGTGGAACTGCCTCTGTAGGTTTTCTGAGACCGTACATCTTTATGGGAGTAGAAAGCTGCACCTTTCTCCCTGGGAATGTCTTTATGGATATATTTATACATAGGTACAAACCAAAACCAAATTCATTGCCATCAAGTTGATTCCAGCTCACAGCGACCCTATAGGACAGGGTAGAATTGTCCCTGTGAGTTTTTTAGATGATAACTCTTCAGGGAGTAGAAGGCCTCCTTTCTCCCAAGTACATCTAGTGGTTTAGAACTCTTGACCTTTGTGGTTAGCAGCCCAGCTCAAAACCACTAGGCCACCACGGCTCCTTTGTACTACAAATACATCTATGCATATCATAGAATATAGTGGGATTTATGTCTTATTTCTGGACTTTGTTCCATTTTACTTATTTATGGCCATAAGCCTGCAGCCTATATTGACCTATTACTATTCTAAATTAAGCCCCACTTACCTGTCAGTCTGTCACTGGGGAAGGGCTAGCACGTTGCTGTGCGACTGGAAGCCAAGCTCTGGTATTGGAGCTTCTACACACTGAACAGAAAAGGAAGAAGAGCAGGTGGCCCATTTCCAAAGGTTTAGCCCCTGCAAGCATGAACAGCAGCATACCTGATACAGTAGCGGAAGATGAATCCTTCGGGTTGGAAAGCACTCAAAATGTAACTATAAAGAGCATCTCCTGAAAGCAAAGTCAATCTTATTGACATGGATGGAGCAAATCTTTCCTGGCCTTCATTGGCTAATGTAGCTCAGCTCAAAATGAGAAGAAACAGTGATTAATAAGAACACAGCATGTAAAGTTGGAAACTGTTTTAGGGTACAAAGGAGACCCCCAAATCATATATATAAACTAAGAAGGACAATTACTAAGTCTTAACCAGGAAAAGACAAGACAAAGACACATCATCCAGATGAGGGAGACAATTAGCATGAGGACATAATGGGACCATGGGTTGGCAGAGAGGGGAAGGCTAAAAACGTCAGGGACATGGTAGCGTAAAAAACACGGTTGCAGTCGCATGGTTAGTGGCAGACCAGTGCATCACAGTTATAGGTGAGACTACAGAAACAGGAGCAGGACTGTGATGAAGGCATGGACATTATTTTAGACAGAGAGCTTATAAAATTAGTTCAGGACCTTCCAATCAAGCCAGCCAGGATTGAACTCATGACCACCTGACTCTAACACCTCAGCCTCCAGTAAATGCCCACCCAGGAGAGTCCCCAGGGATTATGTTTTTACGGGCTAGGCAAGGGACAGAAATTCACTCTCAAATGCACTCTGCTTGAAGACAAAGCTATATACACTGCCTGTTGATCACAAGGAATTCAATGGAGGGTGAATGCATGTGGAAACTCAAATGGATTTAGGGCTCTCAGTGAAAACTTGGTGCTTAGAAATTTAAGCTCCAGTACAAAACAAAGAGGAAGGATCAATAATTGGAAAATATCACCGTAGTGATAGAAATGAAGGTGAAATTTCATGATAGACTTCTGTAAGATCAATGACCTTTTCATTGAAAAAATCTTTTCTCAACAATGTAAACAAAGATCATACATTTGGAACTTGCGAGCTGGAACACAGAGGAATCAAACGGACTGCATTTGTGGGAATAGAAAATGGAGAAGCTCAATATCAGCAGCCAAAACAAGACCAGAGGCCAAGTGTGAAGCAGACTGTCGATGTCTCATATCAAAGCTCATATTGAAACTGAAGAAAATTAAAACACATTTTTGAGTCAAATAGTAGCTTCAGTATATTCCACCTGAATTTTGACATAATATCAAGAATAGATTTGATCTATCAAACACCCATGACTGGAGACTGGCTAACCTGTGGGATGACAGTAAGAACATACTAGATGAAGAAAGCAAAAGGAAAAATCAAACCCTAAACTCACTGCAATCATGTCAGTTCCGAATCACAGTGACCCTCCCAGAAGAAAAGAGCCACTTCAGGTTTTTGAGGCAATAAATCCTTCCACGGGTAGACAGCCTTAGCTTTCTTCCCCGGAGCCACTGGTGAGTTTGAACCACCAATCTTGCAGTTAGCAGTCTAACATGGAACCTACTGTGCCACCAGGGCTCCTTTGAAGAAAGCAAAAATTATTTAAAATGCCAAAAGGAAGGAGAAGGTCAAAGTAGACGTCAAAAAGGAATCTGAACTTTGCTCCTGAAAACGCAGGAACTAAGTAAGGTAAATAGAAGAACCGATGATCTGAAAGAACTGAACAAAAAATTTCAAAGTCAGATCAAGAAGACAAAAGTAAAGTGTTATAATGAAATGTTATAGTATCCAAATGGGAGAGGAGGAGATGAAACTATCGTTATTTGCAGATGATATGATCCTATACATTGAAAACCCCCAAATCTCCACAGCTGGAGTATTTACAGCGATAGAGGAATACGGAAGAGTGGCAGGATACCAGATCAATAAACAGAAGTCGGTAGGTTTTTTATACACATTGGACAGGACCATGGGAGAGGGGATTAAGAAGGAAGTACCCTTCACAGTAGCTAAGAACAAACTGAAATACCTAGGAATATATTTAACAAAGAAAACTAAATACCTATACAAGAAAACTATAAGCCCCTACTACAGGAAAACAAAAGGAACCTCCACAAATGAAAGAATATCCCATGCTCATGGATTGGAAGGCTTAACATAGTAAATATGACAATCTTACCTAAAGCATTTTACAAGTTCAATGCTATACCAATTCAAATACCAACAACTTTCTTCAAAGAAATGGAAAAACTGATCACCAATTTCATATGGATAGGGAAGAAACCCCGAATTGACAGAGAACTCCTCAAGAAGAAGGACAAAGTTGGAGGTCTTGCCTTACCTGATTTTAATGCCTATTATACAGCTACAGTGGTCAAAATAGTATGGTACTGGCACAATGATAGACACTCAGACCAGTGGAAAAGAATAAAAAGCCCAGGAATAAAACCATTAGCATATAGACAACTGATCTTCAACAAGGGTCCCAAAACCATCAAGTGGGAAGAGGATGATGCCCTTTTTAACGAGTGGTGCTGGAAACAATGGATATCCACATGTAGAAAGATGAAACAAGACGTTTACCTCACCCCATGCACAAGAACAAACTCAAGGTGGATCACAGACCTAGAAGTTAAACCCCAAACCATCAGGACCATCAAGGAGGGAATCAGGACTAACCTCAGAACACTGGCCCAGGGAACTCATAGGCTCACTGCAATAGGGAAGGGGACACACACAGGTGATCTGGAAATCAATAAATAGGATTTAATAAGAATAAAGCACCTGTGCACCTCGAAAGACTTCACCAAGAGGTTGACAAGACAACCCACAGACTGGGAGAGGATTTTTAGTAATGACACATTGGACAAAGGGCTCATTACTAAAATCTACAACACCCTCATGACCTGCAAAAAGAGGAAAACAGTTAATCCCTTAAGGAAGTGGGAAAAATAACTGAAAAGAACTTTCCCTAGGGAGGAGAACCATATGGTCAACAAGCATATGAGAAAGTGTTCCCGCTCATTAGCCATAAGAGAAATGCAAATCAAAACAACCATGAGATACCACCTAACCCTGAGGCTAGCCCAAATCAGCAAATCAGAGAGCAACAAGTGTTGGAGGGGCTGTGGTGAAGTAGGAACCCTCCTCCACTGCTGGTGTTGTGTAGATTTGTACAGCCACTGTGGAAAGCAATCTGGAGATACTTAAAGAAAATGGAAATTGATCTACCTTATGACCACTCATCCCTCTTCTGGGCATATACCCAGTGAAGGTAACAAATAAAACACAACCAGTCATCTGTGCTCCAATGTTTATTGTGGCACAATTCACAATCGCAAAGTTTTAGAAACAGCCTGTTTCCATCCATAGACGAGTGGATTAATAAAGTCTGGCACATACACACAATGGAGTACTATGCAGCACTGAAAATCACAGATGATCACATGAAACATGCCATTTTGTGGGAAGAGCTGGAAGGAATCATGTTAAGCGAGGTAATGCCCAATCAAAAGGACAGGTATAACGTGAGTTCCCTGAAGTGAGTACAATCAGCACAGCAGGAATAAAAGAATAGACACTTATCTCACAATAAATGGGTAGAAGCATAGATAGTTGGGGGGGAAGGGAGACCACACTCAGGGAGGTACATCAGAGAGGTACATCAGAGTCCAACGTAAAGAAGGAGAAGGGGGGCAGGTGGAGGGAGATTCAGGGTGGGGAGGAACTGAGATGATGGCACGGGGGGAGCAGGGCACTAATCCTCCCAGGGGGAAAGTATTGGTTGTGTCCCCACAGAACTGTAATGTGCATACAGACCCCACCATGACACTCCAAACCAGGAGGGCAACATAATGCGTGGAGGAATCCACAAAAAGATGGGACCATACGCCTGGCCCCAACCAGATTCAGCCCAACCCCCACCATGGAAGGAAGTGCGACAGAAAATGAAAATAGATCATCTGGTGAGGGAAAGGAACTGACCTACCATACTCAGAAGGAAGCTGGAGAAAATGAAGGAGGAGGAAGGGAGAGGAGCACACCTGGGCCCACCAAGCTCAGAAGATGATAGCCCAGCATGGAGCGCCCAATGCACAGAGAGGACCATATGGCCAGCCCCACTGCGAGATGTGACATCCTCCACTGACGCATGGCCCTACAAGGGACAGCACCGGAGACACAGTGTGAGATGTGTGACTGAGCTGACTCCACTACACTGAGGCAAAACACTGGGGATGTGTAATTTAGCAGCAAGGAAAGCAGAGCAAGGAGGTCCCAAGGGAGTATCAAGGATGGACTCTGGGGCCAGAATGTGGCACCCCACAGACTCATCCCAAAAACATTCCTAACAGTCAAAAAACAGACCTTAAACTATTAACAGGCTTTTCTTCCTTTCTTCCTTTTTTGTTTTATTGGGTTGTATTTTTGTTTTGTTTTTTTCTTCTTTTAAATTTTGTTTATTAGTCGCATTTTTGTTTGTTAGCTTGTCGGTGGTGCTGCCATCGTCACCATGTTCTTATGTGTCAATTTGTTTGGTTCTGTCAAAGCCATCCGCAATTTTATGCACATATTATTATCTCTGCAGGTCCATCTAGATAAGATAGACTGGATAAACAATGTGAAAAGAAAATCATGGGACCAATGGTCCCGGAAGGACATGAGAGTGGGAGGTGGGGGAAGGGAGGAGGTGTTGGCCAACCCAGGGACAAGGGAACAATGAGTGGTTCAAAACCAGAGGAGGGAGGGGAGGGAAGGACTGGTAGGGAGTGACCAAGGGCAATGTAACTGAGAGGAATTACTGAAACCAGAATGAAGGCTGAACATGGTAGTGGGACCGGAGGAAAGCACAAGGAAATAGAGGAAAGGAGCAGGAGGCAAAAGAGCATACATAGAAGCCTCAATACAGACATGTACATATGCAAATATATTTATGATTATGGGGGAAATAGAACTATGTGCATATATTTTTAAGTTTAGTAGTAGGGTAGCAGGCGGACATTGGGCCTCTTCGCATGCATTCCCTTAATACAAGAGCACTTTGCTCAGCTAAACGGTCACTCCGTGATACCCACCTTCCCGACATGATTGTTGAAGACAAACGTGTACATAAGCAACGTGGTGAAGAAAGCTGATGGTGTCCGGCTATCAAAAATTATAGCATCTGGGGTCTTAAAGACTTGAAGGCAAACAAGCGGTCATCTAGCTCAGAAGCAACAATGCCCACAGAGAAGAAGCACACAAGCCTGGGTAATCCCAAGGTGTTGAAGGGATCAGGTAGCAGACATCAAAGAACAAAAACCATCATTGTGTGTTCACTCTCCCCATATAAACGCGGAAGATGAATGTGTGCATGAGTAAGTGTGGTGAAGAAGGCTGATGGTACCCAGCTATCGAGAGATATAGCATCTGGAGTTTTAAAGGCTTGAAAGTAAACAAGCAGCCATCTAGCCCAGAAGCAACAAAGCCCACATGGAAGGAGTACATCAACATGTGTGATCATGAAGGGTCGAGGGGACCAGGTATCAAGCACCAAAGGTGGGGGGAATAAAATCATAGCATCATGAATGAGGGGAGCACGTGATAGAGACCCAATGCCCATCTGTCGACAACTGGACATCCCTTACAGAGAGGTAATGAGGAGATGAGTCACTCAGGGTTCAGTGTAGCAATAAGGAAACTCACAACCTCCTTCTAGTTCTTAAACGCTTCCTCCCCCCAACTACCATGATCTCAATTCTACCTTGCAAACCTGATTAGACCAGAGGATGCACAGTGTTGCAGATGGGAACTGGAAAAACAGAGAATCTAGGACAGATGAACCCCTCAGGACCAGTGGTGAGAGTGGTGATACTGGGAGGGAAGGTGGGGCAGAAAGGGGGAACTGATCACAAGGATCTACATATAACCTCCTCCCTGGGGAATGGGCAAAAGAAAAGTGGGTGAAGGGAGATGCTGCGTGGTGTAAGATAAGATAAAATCATAATTTATAAATTATCAAGGGTTCATGAGGGAGGGGGAAGAGGGAAGGGAGGGGGGAAGGAAAATGAGGAGCTGATTCCAGGAGCCCAAACAGAAACCTAGTTTTGAGAATGATGAGGGCAACGAATGTATAAGTGCGCTTTACACAATTGATGTATGTGTGGATTGCGATGAATTGTATGAGCCCCAATAAAACGATTTTTATAAGTAAAAGAAATGTTATAGTCACTGTGGCAGTTAGATTTTATGTCAACTTATATTTGTGTAGGGGGGGAGGGGTGTCCAACCTGTCAATCAGGTCAGCGCCTGATGAAGCCTCCTCTAAGGTGTTACCGCTTCTAAGAGAGACAGACACTGAGGACTTTCCCCCTCTCTCTCTGCCCCTCCATATTCATGCTTGCTGGGACTCTGTGTCTGCCTCCAAGGGCAACCCCCTATGGGCCTCCTGACCCTCAAAACTATCAGTGCTTTCCCATTTTTTCCACAAACCTTCTACATCCACCATCCTGTGAGCTTCCTTCTTCCCTGCTTCCTGATCCACCTTTCAGCATCATCAGTGTGCACTCAGAAGAGGACTCCGGTTAACACTGGACCTACGGAGTTGAATTGGGCTGAGCTTGGATGTCTCTTGATATGAAATAAGTACATCTTGATAAAAGATTCCTTCATGTCCATATCTATATATTTAAATGGAAACTAGCCTATCTCGAGCTGCAAGAACTGAACAAAAAAATTCAAGTCTCATTTTGCAATATGGCAGAATTCTCTGGGCAACACTTTCAATGATGCAGAAAGCATCAAAAGAAAAATGTACCTAAAAGAATTACTTTATATCCAGCCATTTCTAGAGGCAGCATGTGATCAAGAACTGATGTTATTGAAGAAGTCCAAGCTGCACTGAAGGCGCTAGCAAAAAAATGCAAACCATGTTTCCATTATTCCAGGATTTGACAGAATGCCAAGTAAAATGTTATTAAAAACCGATGCAGACCTGGAAGCACTCATTTATCTATGCTAACAAATTTGGAAGACAGCTACCTGGTCAATTGGCTGGAAGAGATTCATATTTGTGCCCATTCCAAATAAATGTGATCCAGCAGAATGTGGAAATTATGAAACAATACCATTAATATCACATGTAAGTAAAATTTTCCTGAAGATAATTCAACACCAGTTCCAGGAGTACATTGACAGAGAGCTGCCAGAAATTTCAGCCAGATTTAGATGAGGATTTGGAATAAGGGATGTCTTTGTTGATGTCAGATGGATCCTGGCTGAAAACAAAGAATACCTGAAAGATGCTTCTTTGTGTTTTATTGGCAGTGCAAGGCATTCAGCTGTGGATCATAACGAATTATGGGTAACGTTTTGAAGAACAGGAATCCCAGACCACTTAATTGTGTCCATACAAAATTTGAAAATAAACCCTGAAGCAGTCTTTCAAACCTAACAAAGGGATACTATATGGTTGAAATTGGGCAAGGTGTGGCTTAGAGTTATATCCTTTCACACTCCTTATTCAAACTATATGTTAAGCAAATGATCTGAAAACATGAACTACAGGAAAGCAGCAGGGTGTCCGGAAGGTGGAAAGCTCTTCAATAACCTGCAATATGCATATGACATAACCTTACTTGCAGAAGGTGAAGGGGACCTGAATCACTGATGAAAATAAAAGATTACAGCCCTCAATATAGATACCAACTCAATGTTTTTATAAAAAGGAGGGGGGCTTAAAAACTGGACTAATAGACTATATCATGATAAACAGAGAAAGACGTTGACGTTTTCAAGGATTTCATTTTTTTTTTCGATCCACAATCCGTACTTGGGGAAATCAAATGATATATTGCATTGGCCAAATCTGCATAATACCTCTTAAAAGTATTAATAGATCAAACATACCACTTTTAAGACAAAGGTGCCCCTGTCCCAACCATGGTATTTTCAATCACCTCATATGCATGTAAAATGTGAAAAGTGGATAAGAGATGGAAGAAAAATTGATATATTTGGACTGTGTTTTTGGTGAAAAATACTAAAAATACCATGGACTACCAGCAGAGCAATCACATCTGTCTTGAATGAAATCATGCTCCTTAGAAGTGATGCTGTGTACTTTGTCTCAAGCACTTTGGACATGTTTTCAAGAAAGACCAGTTTCTGGAAAATGATATCTTGCCTAGAGAAGTAAAGGATTATTTATAAAGAAGACCCACTTCAGAGAACAGCACTGACGCTGCAGCCCAGGAAGTGGAGCACGTCTGTCTGATCAGGCACAAAGGAAGAGGGAAGGAGCGTAGAACATCCGCCCCCCCCCCCCGCCCCCACCTACCCACCTCCATCACCCCTCCACTGCACCAGGCCCCAAAGACAATATTCCATTCTGGCTTAGAGCCCTTAATGCACAGAGAGGAGCACAGGGCTGGCCTCATCGGGAGACACAATGGCTTGTCCATCATTGGCACATAGCATTAAGGGGGACAGTACTGGGGACATGGTCTGGGGGTGTGCCCTATCCGACTCCACTGCACTGGGGTGAACATTAAGGGTTTACAGCGGAGCAGCAAGGGGAGCAAAGCAATGAAGTTCCTGAGGAATGCCAAAAGTGGAACTTGGGGGCCAGGGCATGACCCCAGCAGACTCGACTGGAAAACACCCATAAAGGTCAACAGATAGACCTGGAACCGCTTTTCCTCTTTATTATTATTATTTTTTTGCTGCTGTTTTTTTGTCTTCTCATTTTGTTATGTTTTGTTCTGCTTTGTTTTTGCATGTATTATTGTGTATGCATGTCTATTTAGACAAGATAGGTGGGATGAACAATCTGGAGGGGAGAATGGGACCAACAGTTCTGGGGGAACATGGGATGGGGGGAAATAAGGGAAAAGGAGAGGAGTGCCAACAAACCCAGGGAGAGGGGAAGAACAAGTGATTTAAAATTGATGGCGAGGAGGGCATAGGATGCTTGGGGGGTTTCGATCAACGGCAATGTAGTCGAGAGGAATTACCAAAACCCAAATGAAGGCCAAACAAGATAGTGAGACTTGAGGAAAGTAAAAGGAATTAGAGGAAAGAACTGAGGCATAGGACATTTATAGAGGTCTAAATACAGGCAGGTATATATGTAAATACATTTATATACAATGACAGGGGAATAGAGCTATGTACATATATTTATTTATAAAATATTATGATAGCAAATGGATATTGGGTCTCCACTCAAGTACTACCTCAACATAAGAACAATTTGTTCTAGTAACACGGAACTCTGTGATGCTCACCTTCATAGACATGATCTCTGAAACCAAAATGGGTGCATAAGTACATGTGAAGAAAGCTGATGATGTCTGGCTATCAAACGATATAGCATCTGGGGTTTTAAAGGCTTGAAGATATACAAGCAGCCATCTAGCTGAGAAGCAACAAAGCCCACATAGAAGAAGCACACGAGCCTGTGTGATCATGAGGGATCAATGGGATCAGGTATCAGGCAACAAAGACCCAAAACACACAAACAAACAAAAAGCATATCAATGGGAATGAGGGGGAGGGCAGAGTGGAGACCCATAGCCCATCAGTAGTTAATTGGACACCTCATCCCACCCCCTGTCAGAATGGCCACAAAGAAGAGAAGAGCCAGTCAGGGTGCAGTATAGCACTGATAAAGCACACAACCTTCATCTAATTCTTTAATGTTTCCTCTCCCCCATTCTTCCCCCCACCCCAACTACCATGACCTCAATTCTATCTTACAAATCTGACTAGATCAGAACATGTATACTGGTAAAGATAAGAGTTCACAAGACCGGGAATCCAGAACTGATAAACCCCACAGGACCAATAAGGGAAGTAGCAATACTAGGAAAGTAAGTTTGGTGTGAGGTGGAGAGGGAGTAAGAGGGAACTGATCACAATGATCGACTTATGGCCCCCATCCCAGTGGGATGGACAGCAGAAAAGTGGATGAAATGAGACAGCAGTCAGTGTAAGACATGAAATTTTTTTTTTATAAATTATCAAGGGGACATGGGGGAGGGTGGGGGGAAATGAGATGTTGCTATGTGGTGATTACATAATCATTTGTCAGTTTGAGGATTAAGACAAAAGGGGTGGAGACTAGTCTGTCAATCAGATCATAGCAAATGAGGCCTCTGTGTGGGCATGGCTTTCTCCTGAGAATTTTGGGAAAGCTGGATTTTTCTCCTTGCAGATGGGAGACACTTTCTCTCTTTGCTCACTTCCTTGGAGACTCTCTACTGACAAGGCTGACTCCCTGCAAGACATCCTTGAGGAGAAGCCACCTGGACCTACCCTGATGTAGCCAGAACCCTGGGCCTGGAGAAGCCACATGAAGCTAACCCGAGGCAGTCAGAGTTTCAATCTGAAGGAACCACAGGAAGACCCCTGCCAGTGCTGAGATGCTTACAACACCACTGGACCCACAAGGCTTCCCACCCACTGGCCTGTGATCTTCCTGCATTCGGCATCATTGCATGTGTTTTGTGATTCTGAAGAGGACTTTACAGATTGGTATTGGACATTTGGGCTAATATCAGACTTATGGACTTGATCTGGACTGGGCTGCGATGTTTCCTCAATATTCAATTGCTGTTATATATAAACCTCTTGCTTATACACATATGCATTTCTATGGATTTGTTTCTCTAGCCTACCCAGACTATGATGGCAGGGGATCAAGTAGAAAGAAAATGTTGTGCAAAAGATGATGACAACATAAGTACAGATGTGTTTGAGAAAATGGATATATGTATGGATTGTGATAAGAGCTGTGAGAGTTCCCAATAAAATAAAATTAAAATTAAAAAAGAAGAAGACCCTCAAGGGGATGGGTGGGCACAGAGAACACAACAATGGACTCAAACATAACACCAAATGTTCGACAGAGCAGTGTTTTGTTCTCTTGCACATGGGGGCAGTATGAGTTAGAGCTCACTAGATGACATTTCACAAAACTAATATTATATTTCAGGAAAAAGAAGAGGAAGAAGAGTCCCTGTGAAGCTGATCCCAAGTCGGGGAAAGGGAGATCCCATATATTTCAAGGTAGAAATGCCCCCTTAGTTTTTCAAGTCCATGACCATTCAGTAGCAGATAGCCAGGCCTTTCTTCTGAGGTGTCTTACACTACTGTGTTTAAACTTCATACCTTTCAGTCTTGCGCTTATTCATTTATGTTACCCATGGGTCATGCTAAGGACTAGTTTCAAATCTCTTAGTCATCTACAATCCGGGGTGACCTTATGGATTAAAGTATGTCCCCCAAACTGTGTGCTGTGAATTCTAATCTTTATGCCTCTGGTTTTAATCCTGTTTGGGAAGAGACTGTATTTCATATTTTAATGACAGGAGAATTAGTGTAGAGTGTGTCCTAAGTCAATCTTTTCTGAACTAGAAATGAGATCAGACAAGCAGAGAGTGAAGTCTAGTTGGAGATGAAAGATGCCAAGTCATGCAGAGATTGCCCAGGAGCAGGAGCACAAGGAGGAGAGACACGGGCCTTCCTCTGGAGCCCGCCCACTGAAGGCGCACTTCGGCTTCCTACACTGTGGGAAAACATTTTGTTTGGTTGTTTGTTAAAGCGTCTACTCGTGATATTTTCCCTCTTCCTCCTCCTCCTTCTCCTCTCCTCCTCTTTCTCCTCCTCCTCCTCCAGATTGCATGGTCTTCTCTTAAGAGCATAGCAAAAATCAATCCAATAACCAGGGGCAGATTGCTCTCTTTATGTCCTAAAAAGGTGTGATGGAGAATAACACAAGAGATTAATTAGCAAAACAGGAGGAAATAAGGTGCCACAGTGCATATTCCACAACAATAACACAATGGCATAAAGACGTTAATTTTTATCTTATGACTGTGATAACTGAGCATGTATAAACTTTCCGCTAAATCTTGATAATCTATAGAAATATGTTTTCCAAAATCATAACATCTGGCATGGTCCAGTGGCTGAAAAAATGTCTTATTTCCTGCCTGAAATTTGTATTCTCATCTTTGTTTTCATCTTATACAAAATGTGGGGCAGGACATTGCCTCCACTGTACTATGTTTTACTTTGTATACTAATAAAATTGTAGCATGTTGTGAGGTTTAATTAGATAATAAAGCACATTGAGAAAAGCACTGATAGGTCTGCACAAGTGGATAATATTGCTAACTTAATAATCATTGTAAAGACACCCACCCCCAAGAAGTCCCATTCATAGGTGCAGACTTTTAAATACTCGGACAAGCATATCAACATCAGGTATGATCACAACCAGAAACTGATGAGAACCTTCATCTTGGGATGGATAAACTATGTCATCCTTGCTCTCTTTCTAAATTTCTATTTATACTCTCTTCATTTAAATGTTTAATTAGGAAGGAGCTCTTCCATGCATTATAATTAAATGCAAGCACAGATTCCTCACCACAAAAGAGTCATTTTCCATTCAGCATATACAAAGTTTTGTTTTGTCCCCGAATGAATCAATATGAAAATGAAGCTGGTTGTCTGAAAGCCTTAAAAAGAAGTATAGCTTTCATAATACAAGGAAGATTAAAATGAATTAAGAATCTCTAAGCATATCCTTTTAGAATAATTGCATGCTATATTCTTGAAACCCTTAAAGGTAGCTTTCCCAGAGAAAAGAAAATGAACAAAGCGAGCTTTTCGTTCCAGTTTATCTTCTTTTAAAAGCTGGAACTTTTTTTCACAATTGAAGCACAATTTTTCACTTTTAATTGGTTAGCTTGTAATGGGAAGATTGTGGAACAAAAAGAAAACCTTGTTCTGATGAGTGTGAGGGGAGATTAGTAAGGTTTGGGAGTTTGGAGATAGAAAAAGAATAAAAGATCTCAAGTTTACATGTTTTGGAGTTGTCTCCAACAATCTAACCCTTTCACAGTTACAGAATTTGACCAGAAAATGTTCAAAGAAGAATGTACTGAAATTAGGGAATTCTTGTCTTACTCCTTCAGTCCTGATTTCCTGTATGCTAACAGTCATGAAAAGTATGTCCATGAAGGAGCCCTGGTGGTGCAGTGGGCTGGGCGCTGGATGCTGGGCTGCTGACTGCAAAGTATGTCCATGAGATTGAAATAAAAGGGAAGGAAAATAAATCTTTAAAATAATTTTACATTACAAACTTTGCCTAATGAGTGTCCAACATTCCATTGGCTTAAAATCCTAGGAGACAAGGAAAAATAAAATGATAACACGAGGAAGCCTTTCTTCTAATACATTTTTGCCTAGGTTAAATACTCCACAATCTATAAGAACCTTGAAGTATGATCACAAGGATCAAACTAGAACCCCTTCCCAGGGGGAAGAATAATGGAAAAGTGAGTCAGAGGCGACGGAGAATGATGTAAGATATGGAAAAAAGTAATCTATAACTTATCAAGGGTTTGTGAGGGAGGGCAGGTGGGGGAGGGAGGGGGAAGAAATGGGGAGCTGATATCAGGGGCTCAAGTGAGAAGAGAATGCTTTGAAAATGATGATGGAGGCATAAGTGCAAATGTGCTTGACACATTCGAGGGATGTATGGATTGTTATAAGAGATGTAAGAGTTCCCAACAAAAGTCTTTTTTTTTTTAAAGAACCTTGAAGTTAAAAAAAAAAACCCATTCCAGTTGTCCTCGAATCTATTGTGATTCATGGAGACTCCGTGTAGGCAGAGTCAAACTCTTCCCTGTGGGGTTTTCAAGGCTGTGACCTTTGAGAAAGAGATCACTGAACCTTTCTCTTGAGAAGGCATATGCATGAGTTCAAATCACTGATCTTTGGGTTTGTAGTCAAGCACTTAACATGAGTCCCACCCAGGGACTCCTTGAGTTAAAGGTTTTATTCTGTTCAAGTTCACCAGCTGCTCTGTAGGAGAAAGATGAGGTTGTCTGCTCCTGTAAAGATTTACAGCCTCAAGTACCTGGGATTGGGTTGCTATGAGTCAGAATTGACCCAATGGCAATGGGCTCATCTTTAGGTTAGCAGCCCAGTGCTTAAGCATTTGTACCACACAAAGACTTCTTCAGGGGGAAGAAAAGATAAAAAATCTGTCTCCTTCTATCATAGAGTTTGATATCTCATTCAATTGAGGACTGACTGCCTTGCTAGCAACCATGACTGGCAAGGCGCTATCCTCTTAGCTATTTTGATGATACCTCTTAACTAGAACATTTCCAGTCATAGATATTTCTAGCCTTATCATTAATCTGTAGTTCAGGGCTAATATTTAGGTCTTTATGAATATGTTCAAGAAGCCATGAAGAATACGTTCACAAAACAGAAGAAATTAGCTTTACTTCATAAAGAAGTCCTTATTCTCCCATACTTTGTGTTTCAACCCAACTCACACTATCCCTCTGATCAAGTATGTCAACATTAATTTCTTCCCTTAATATTAAGATGTTACCATTAGGGGAAGTTGAGTAAAGGATATACAGAAATTCTAAGTACTATTTTTGCAGCCTTTCTGTAGATCTAAAAGTATTTAAAAATAAAATCACAATATTTTCGGACCACTTACTTTATTAAAGACTCTTCTAACTCATATGTGTTTATGTGCACAGAAATAGGCCAATCTTTATAACTGGTAGATTATGAGAATTTGCTGGTTGTTATTGTTAGTAGATGCCATCAAGGCCATGCTACACCATGCTTCAAGACAAAATTTCATTTATTTGTAATTCAAAATAAATATTTCACAATATATGATTACATATTGTTTTTGTGATTCATCATGGTTTTAGTAATGTTCAATTTGTAACAATGAAAATATATCCTGTCTATCAGATATTTACAGGACATATTCATAACATATTCATGACAGTTATGAAGTAGCAATAAAAACAATTTTATGGTTGGGGGTCACCACCACATGAGGAACTGCACGAATGGATCGTGGCATTAGGAAGGTTGAGAACCACTGCTCTAGAAAGTGACAGGATCTGGATTCACACCTACACCATCTACCTCTAAGGTTCTTCTGAAATTCTGGGTTTCTCTGAACAGTGACCTCATAGGGTATTAAAGATGCATATTCTTTGAAGATAAATACTCAAGTAATAATTTAGATTCCCACACTGCCGGTAATGATAAGACTTGATTGAGACATAAGCTTACTATGAGCTAAAAACAAGTTCAAGCACGGATGCAGTGTTTCGAGACCATCGGACATGAATGCCTTCATCATTCAGTCATGGCCTGGGAGAGGTTTAAGCTCTGGCTATCCTGCAATGTGTGCGAGGGTGGAGTGGGCTATAAGACCTGATGTGTAGTGTGTGTCTATTTGGATGGTAGAAACATTCCCACCATGACTGACTTCAAGCTACAAACCTGACATCAACAGGCTCTCACCTCACCATTTTCCCTATATTTCTGCGGCTGTAGCCACGAAGGAAGAGCTGTGCCGCTTCAGTAGGTACAAGATTTATCCCGGACCCGGGTGGACCAATTTCAGGGCGGTTTTCCAATTTCTTAATGCAAAATTTGAATCAGCATTCCTACCCAAGAATAACCCTTGGCAGATAAATGAGACCCTCCTCTACAGAAGGGAGCACAAAAAGGACCAACCGAAAGAAATCCCAAGACAAAGAACCCATCGTGTAGTCAAATTCCAGAGGGCCATGGCCAGCGCACCCCTTGTTCGTATCATGGCCTAGAGGAATCAGAAACCTGCAGTGAGAAAAACCCCGTGAGAAGACGCTATCAGGGCTGCCAAGGAAACAAACAAACAAGATTAAGCAAGCATCTAAAAAGACAGCAATGGCTGCTACTGAGGCTCCTACACAGAGCGCGCCTAAGCAAAAGACTGTGAAGCCTGTAAAAGTTTCTGCTCTCCGGGGTGGTGGAAAGCAAATAAAGATGCAACTGCAAATATATTTTAAAAATTATTCTAAGACCTTAAAAATTATCTCTGGAGCAGGTATAAGCAGGCTCCAGCATGCGACTTAATGATCATTTCAATAGCCATGGCCTTCTATTTTCAGAAGGCAGACAGAGAATGAAAAACCGGTAGGCCGATTTCAACACATGGCTTGCACTGCTGTGTGTAGAACTCCCATAAACACAACAAGGAAATTGCCGAACTATAATTACTTTTTGTAGGGCTGCTCCTTATTTTCAATCTCTTCACTGTGGAAGACTGAGTCGCTCGCTCACAATAGTTTAAAAGTAATTCTATCTATTTATTTCTCTGCTTACTTTGTGAATTATCCATATCTGCCCAGGAAAAAGGAGGTGGGGTGAGTGTGAGGTAATGTTTAGGGCCCAGATGGAAGGAGCCCGATTGACAGGTAGCTCGATTAGTAATCTAGGGGATGTCTCCACCAAATGCCTACTGTAAATGAAATTTGCTGGCCCGGCCACAGTAAAGAGGTTGGAAAGGAATCCGGCACACATTAGACACCTATGGGGACCATGCTCAGACCCTGGCGCACTACGCTAGGCACCCGCAACATTACATCACACAGGTACGCCTGAACTTAGCCACTAGGAATGGAAATACCCACAAGGGGGGGATAAGAGGGGATAAAAGTAGGCTGTCCCTTTTTTAAGTTGCTCTCTTGCTGATTGCAGGGTGGCATCTCTCTAGGACGCGAGGTGTGCACGCGCCTGTGGGCTCTCTCTGGGCTCGCTCACACGCTCTCTCTCTTGGCTCTGAAATCAGATTCCTTTCATAGGATTTGGCATGCTCCACTGAAGTGGTCATCTTCAGTCATGAACTCCTGTGTGGCGCTCCCAGCCATGTGGCCTCACACGCTTTCCAGCGATACCGTGTACCATCGAGACTGTACTACCTGAAGCTTCCCTTTCTTTCATAACAGCTACTTGGATTTACAAAAGTGCTTCTGCCATGTGAATTCTTTCAGCGTCGAGAAGAAAGAACCATGGGAACCCATCTCAGAAACAACACAACCAGGAAGATCTCCCAGGTCTGCAATTTATAGGATATGAAGGATTTGTAAGGAAGAAGATACCAATTAGGCAGCAGAAACAAAAACTGCTTTAAGTGTCTTGCATATACTGGAGATGTGTCCGTGGAGAAAACAGCAGCCTAGTTGTTGGAGAACAAAAAACCCAACTTCATATTATTTTTCAGTCGCATGTGTTGGGACATAGGGAGCTCAGACTGAGTATTTGAAATGCAAATCATCCTGAGAAGGAAAGGTAGTGCTTTGGGTACGCAGCAAAGAGCGTTTCTGGATGACTGCTCTGAAACAATAGGGCCCTGATGGTGTAGTCGGTATGCATTGGGCTTCGATCCCAGTGATCGCCTGTCAAGGAGAAAGAGTAGGCTTTCTACCCCTGTAAACTGCTAATCCCAGAAACCCACAGGGGGTAAACTATGAGTCCACAGTGATTTGATGGCATGAGTTTTGAATGTTGTTGGTCTTTTTATTCTTATGCAAAAGGAAGCACGGTAAGTCATGTGAAAATTGGTGTGCAAAATATAATACTTAACTGTTGCCACACTCCCTCCTCTACATTCCAACTCAACAAAACAATCTTACAGATCTTCTGCCTCAACCCCTGAAAGTGCTAACTGCTCCTATTCACTCATTAATATTGTTGCTTTTGTTGTTAGGTGCCATCAGTTGGTTCTAAGCCATAGAGACCCTATGCACAGCAGAACAAAGCATTGCCTGGTCCCGCCCCACATTCACAATTGTTCTTATACTTGAGCCCATGGTTGCAGCCACTGTATCAGTCCATCTTGCTGAGGACCTTCCTCTCTTTTGCTGCCCTTGTACTTGACCAAGTATACTTTACCAAGGCACTCACATCCTACACAAGGGACTGTACGCCTTCAGTATCTGACAATGTTTCCATTCTATGCATCAGATCTTCAGTGGTTACTTCCTGCAAAGTGACAGCCAATTCCTTCCCTGAAGTCTGTTCTTAGGCTGGAAGTTCCACTGAAACTTGTCCACGTTGGGTGATTCTCCTGGTATTTGAAAGACCAGTGACATAATTTCCAGTACCCAACAATACACAAGCCACCAACCGTATACCAAACTGACAGATAAGTGACACGCCCATTTCCACATGTGATGCTGGAGCTATGTCACTGGTCTTGCAAATGCCAGGAGAATCCCCCAGAGTGCTAGTATTCAAAGTATCGCTTTAGTACATATTAATAAATGCTGCGGTTATACTATGGGTGTGAGTAACCAACCATCGAGAGAGTCCTTGGATGATGCAAATAGTGAACACCGTTGGTTGCTGACCCAAATGGTGAAGATTCAAGTCCATCCAGAGGCACCTCGAAAGAAAGCCCTGGTGCCACGCTTCCCCAAACCCAGCCATTGCAAACCCCTCAGAGCACAGTTCTCCTCTGACACATGTGCTTCTCCTCAGTTGAAAATAACTCAACAACAGCTAAAACTCAACCATCTCACCTGACCAGGAGCAGCCCTGGTGGCACGATTCTTATACGGGCTGTGATTCTGACCGTAGAGCCAGTTCACAGGATCACAACTTGGCACCCTGCTTCTATGACAATATCAGTGCAGGGAACCTTAGGAGGCAGGTCTGCCCAACAGACTGCTATACGCCCACAAGCGCCACCTAACCATGGGAAGGCTTGGCAAGGGGGTTGTCTAAATAAAGATGGAAACCCAACACTAAGAAGAAAAGACATTACATGCTCGGAGAACCACATGTTTAAACGTTTTGAGACAGAAGGGGTCAGAGAAGGACAGAGTTGAGGGCTCTGAAAATCAGAAGTACAAGTAAGAAACACTTCATACAAGCTCTTAGAAAGTGTATTAAGGTGTTTGTACTATAACCTAAGAGCAGTAGGAGACCATTAAGAGGTGAAGCAGGGAATGACATAATCAGATTTGCAATTAAAGTAAAAGCAGAAATTGCTTAGCTTAGTCCATAAACCCTCTGACTATTAGCTGCCAAGTGGTTAAGCTGGTTAATATTGAAAGCACATGACAGTAGCATTTTAGTAGGCAGTTAACTACTTTGAGTAGAGGGAGGGCAGAAAGGGAGCGAGTGAAAGTTCCCTAGAAAAACAACTGCTGTTTAAAGTACTAAGTGACATTTTACATGTAATGTTTCTCCAAATTTCTTCTTGTTTATTAAATGTTTTATATCGTAAAAGAATCCAGATTTGTAAGACCCCATTAAGCCAATTTCAGAACTACAAATAAAAGAAATGAGTTTTGTTCATTCCTTTGAGTATGCAAAGTCTGCAACTCCCATAAGTGATCATTTTCCTAGTCAACAAGCTTTGTTGTTGTTGATGTTGTTAACGTTTTCATTTGAAGAGTACTGGACTTTGTTTTCAAAGCCCTGCTGGCACATTGGGTGAATCACTGGCCTGCTGACCAAAGAGTGGGCAGTTTCAACCCACTAGCTTCTACTTAGAAGCCAGGATGGCAAGACGTGGGCTCGTGCACTTTGGACATGTAGTCAGGAGAGTGCAGTCCCTGGAAAGGGACATCATGCTTGGTAGAGGGCAGTGAAAAAGAGGAAGGTCCTTGACCAAATGGATTGACCCAGTGGCTGCAAAGGTTGACTTAACCTTAAGAATAATTGTGAGGGTGACACAGGACCAGGCAGTATTTTGTTCTGTTCTATGTAAGGTGGCTAGGAGTTAGACTCCTCCACAGCACCTACCAACAATAACAGCCTCTCCAAGAGGGAATGATGAGCCTGTCTGTTTCTGAACATCTCTAGCCCAGGAAATCCTGTGGGCCATCCTATTCTGTCCTGTAGAGTTGGTGTGAGTCAGGTTCAGCTCAACTGCAGTTCATTTGGTTTGGCATTTGTTTACAAGAAGGACAGCCAAGTTGATGACTGGCCTCAAGTCCATGACCTCAAGTCTTTCTCTAAATCCTATGACTATGATAGGTTTTGGTTGTATTTTTCCTTCTTCTTCTTAATCTGCAGAAACAAAGAAAGGAAAATGTAGGTCAATCGATGAACCAGAAGCTTTGACGATTTCTGACAGATATGAGACACCGGTGTTAAAGGAAGAAGGATTTTTAATCAGTGTGAAACATCCCAGAAGTTGAAACACATTTTTAAAAACTGGACTTGAAAAATAGCTGGATTTTTTTTGTTGTCAAAATCCAAGAAAACCTAATGGTGAAGGAGGTCTTATGATTTTAGAAAAGGGGACATCTGATAAAACCCTGAATAAATGAACAACATATTTGACTTTATGAAAAATAAAACTATGTGAAAAAAGAAAGTTATCAAATCTATAAAAGTAAACAATCACAATGACAAAAACGTGCAATAATTTTGTAAAATACAAGGCAAATGAAGAATATTTTTATGCTATAACAATTTTTATATAAAAGTTTAAGAAGAGAGAAATATCACAATTGAATAATGGCAAGCAAGATAACAAGTCATAAAATAATGCAAATGGCATGAAGCAGAGAACCAACAGAGAGAGGTCTGAGGGGCCAGCCCAATCCTAACTACATGGACAGCCCCCCTCCCCACGGAAGAATGCATTTCAGAGGACAGCACTGATGCTACAGCTCAGGGAGAGGGACATGTCTGATCAGAGCACACAGGAGCAAATAAAGGGGGAGGAAGAAAGAGAAACACATCCTGGCCCACCAAGCCTTGAGGACGATATTCCTGCTTAGAGCAGCCAAAGAACAGAGAGGCCCATAGGGCCAGCCCCACTATGAGACACAATGTTCCTTACTGACACATAGCTCTATGGGGGACAACACTGGAGGGGCAGTGCAGGAATTGTGTCCGATCTGACCCCACCACACTGAGACAAAACACTAAGTGTGTGCAACAGGAAAGCAAGGGGAGCAGAGCTAGGAAGTCTCCAGAGAACACCAAAAATAGACTTTGGGACCAGGGCGTGGGATCTCATCAGACTCAACTGGAAAACACTCTTGAAGGTAAACAAACAGACCTTGAACTATTTATATGCTTTTCTTTCTTTTTTGTCATTGTTATTTTCTTCTGTTGCTTTTTTTTGCTCAGTCTTGTTTTTTGTGTATATTATTATCTCTAAAGGTGTACCTAGATAAGATAGGCGGGATAAACAATCTGGAGGAAAAAACAATGGGATGAACAGTTCCAGGGGAAGAGGGGGAGGCAAGGGAAAGGAAGCGGTTGTTAACAAACCCAGGGACAAGGAAACAACAAGCAATCTAAAATTGATGGAGAGGAGTGTGTAGGAAATCTGGTAGGGCTTGATCATGGTCAATGTAACAGAGAAGAATTACTGAAACCTAAATGAAGGCTGAACATGATAGTGGGACAAGAGGAAAGTAAAAGGAAATAGAGGAAAGAACTAGGAGGCAAAGGGCATTTCCAGAGGTCTAAATATAGGCATGTACATATATAAGTATATTTATATGATGATGGAGAAAAAGATCTATGTACATATATTTATAGGTTTAGTATTAAGGTAGCAGAAGGACACTGGGCCTTCACTCAAGTACTCTCTCAATGCAAGAACACTTTGTTCTATTAACTTGACATTGCATGATGCTCACCTTTCCAACATGATTGCTGAAGACAAATGGGGTGCATAAGCAAATGTGGTGAAGAAAACTGATGGTGCCTGGCTCTCAAAAGATCTAAAAAGACTTGAAGATAAAAAGCTACCATCTAGCTGAGAAACAAGAAAGCCCACAGGGAAGAAGCACACCAGCCTGTGTGATCATGAGGTGTTGATGGGATCAGGTATCAAGCATCAAAGAACAAGAAATCATCTCATAGTTAATGAGGGGGTGGGTGGAGTGAAGACCCAAAGCCATCTGTAGGCAATTGGACATCCTCTTACAGAAGGGTCATGGGGAGGAGATGAGCCAGTCAGGGTGCAGTATAGCACCGATGAAACATACAGCTTTCCTCTAGTTCTTTAATGCTCCCCCGACCCATTAGCATGAGCCCAATTCTACCTTACAAATCCAGCTAGACCAGAGGATGTACACTGGTACAGATAAGAGCTGGAAACACAGGGAATCCAGGACAGATAAAACCCTCAGGACTAATAATGAGAGTAGTGATACCAGGAGGGTAAGGGAAAGGTCGGGGGGAGAAAGGAGGGATCAAGCACAATGATCTACATATAACGCCCACCCTGAGGAATGGACAACAGAAAAGTGCGTGAAGGGAGACATAGGTCAGTGTAAGACATGAAAAAATAATAATTTATAAATTGTCAAGGATTCATGAGGGAGAGAGGATTGGGGAGTGTGATAGGTAGGTTTATTCTGGCAAGCTTACCAATAAACACATGCGGGATTAATTGAAGGACGGAGTGATAAATGGCTTGGTGAGCCTCACCATTTGTGTCTCTTGCTCTTTGATCATCAGATCAGTGTAAGGCTGCCTTAGCTTGTTCTCTGCCTCAATTTGCAAGCTACACTACCTGCAGCACACCTAACCCATGGACTGTGTTACTGTAGTTTGAGGTTCCTTCAAAACCTTCTCCACGCTACTGGAGTATACATCGCTTGAGCTGGGGACTGTCAGATTCTGTCCTCTGGCTGACTGTTGGTGACCTGCCTTGCTGTTTGCTGCCTGTGGCCAGATTGCCTGAATTGCTCTACAGAGGACTCAGCTGTCTGCTTCCTTGACTTGCACCCAGCAGCCCTCAAGACTTGAAGAACTGCCAGTGTATTAGCTGTCTCATAGAAGTGAGTTGCACTGAGCCTTTTGTCCTGTTCTGTGGATTTATTAGCTGTTTATTTTTTATGTTTTATATATATATATATCTACATAAATATATATAAAATCATAAGTGCCCTGGTTTTGCTCCTCTAGAGAACCTTGTCTTACATAGGGAGGGAGGGGGAAAATGAGAAGCTGATACTAAGGGCTCAAGTAGATAGAAAATGTTTTGAAAATGATGATGGCAACAGATATACAAATGTGCTTGACACAATGGATGGATGGTGGATTGTGATGAGAGTTGTAGGAGCCCCCAATAAAATGATTTTTAAAAAATAACAGAAAAAATGCAAATGACTGTAAATCTGTTTATTCTAATTCCCATCTTACAATTAAAAATTAAACAATGAACTTTTTTTTAACTATGACAAACAAAAATAACAAGACAAAAAACATGGCCCTGTATTGACAAACACATAGGAGAGCAAACAAACAGGCACACTGTTTTGTGGGAATATAATCTTTAAGGAGAAAAAAATAGAAATAAGCATTTAAGTTTTACATTTTCATATCCATTTTAATTCATCAATTCCTCTTTTAGAAACTAATGAGACAAATGTACATATCATCTGTACTCTAGGTTAATTTATAATAATAAAATTAAGAAATTATAAATACCCCTAGTGGGGATTGATTACATAAATAAATTATAGTAGATCTATATTGTTGAGCACTATCATGATAGTAGAGAGAATTAGGTATACCTATGTGGGGAAAAACATGGAAAATGGAAAAATTTGATCCTATAGCGCTAACCAGACAGCTTCCCAGGGTGCCAATGTCTAATACATAGACCTCTCCTATTTGCCTTTAAATGCAGGGATTCAAGTCAGTTCTGTTATGGCTGACAAAATGAAGGACCGAAATTTTCACAATTTATGTGGTTTGTCAGGTAATGGAAACAGGAAAAATTACAGACTGAAGCCCAGGGATGGGAGGTCGGGGACAGACATAGGGAGCCCTTCAGGAGGCTGATGTATGAGATTGGATTCCTACCTGGATTGTAGAGAGTCTCACATATTAAAAGTTGCATAATCAGTTTCTACTTTGGAGGGAAGAACTCCATCTTTGAGCTTACTTGGCAAGGACTGAACCAGAAAGAACCAAGTCAAATATTCAAACCAACCCTTACTTGTCACAAAGTCTTTTGTGACAATCACATTTTTTTGTTGCAAATTCAGCTTTTAAACCTTAGAAAGGTTTGAAGTCTTTTCTTAACACTTATGGAAGACCAAATAAGAATTGTTAAGTACCTGTTCTCAATGACCTACAAATTCTTAAAGACAGAGTTAGGAGAAGTTCTCATGGATAACTGGGGATTGCCTGTTTATAAAATCATTTATTATAAAAATAAATATGCATGAGAAAAAGTTTTAAAAAGATGTAACCTCAAATTGCTAGTAATGTCTGCTACCAGGAGATAGGATTTTATAGGCTTCTGCATTCTTTTTCAGTTTTTAGTGTAAGTGCATTACTGACAAAATCAGCCAAAATAAGATACTTCCATTTGGAGGAAAATATTACCATGTCCTTTAAAGAGAAAGCTCCATTCTAGGCAGTACTGGTATCAAAGTGGTATCATTGCAGGAGTCAACATCATATTTTATTTACAGATATTTTGACCCAAACTTTGAGCCAAAACCAGGGCAGAAAGTAAAAGTGATAATTCCCTCCAAGTATGAATGTTGCCCAGAGGAACCTGCGGTAAAACTTATCAGAAATGTAATATTTTCTGAAGAACCACCTCAAACTATCTACTTCTAGTTTCTTCTTTTACTCCACCACCTAATTTACATGCAATTTTGAATTTAATCTACTTTCCCTGTGTCTTTGATCTCTCCAAAGGACCAAAAGGCAAGAATTTCAACCCCCACCCCCCAACACGGAAAATCTACATGCAGAAATAGCTTACCTTTTTTATCCTCCCAGCAGTTTAATTGATGCATAGTTTACATATCATACAATTCAATAGTCCAATCCTTCGATCATATCAAGGAGAATTCTACAATCATTAATGTTAGCACATTCCAACACTCCCCACCCCCTCCCATGGGTACATCACCTTTAAGATGAGTTATCCAATCACAATCCATTTTGATGGCCCTTCCCCCCTTCATTATTTATTCCCCAAGTCCCCTTTTCCTCTCTATCACCCACCCCTCCCATGTGTTCCCTGTATCTCCTTACACCAATTACCACTATGCATCCGCTCCCCCTGTGTTTCCCCAACAGAAACCAAAGAAAAACAAAATCAGATGAAGGTGGTAAGGATCAAGTTTGGATGAGTTCTTTGTGGTCGTGGTGTCGCTGATTTTTATGCCTGGAACCTCTAGGACGCAGATGAGAGAGCACCAAATGAGGACACTGAAGATATTCAAAAGATGGGGCGGGGCTGGGGGGAGCTGCCACCGAGTCCATTCTGACTCACGGAAACCCGTGTGTGTCAGAGTAGAACTGCCCCCCATCGATTGAGTTCTCAGTGGCTGATTATTGGAAAGTAGATGATTAGGTTTTTCTTTCAAGAAACCTCTGGGAAGAATGAATCCTCAGACCTTTCGGTTAGCAGCTGAGTAGATGAACTGTTGGCAGGACTTGACTAGCCCCTCAAGCTTTCCTTGAGGAGATGCTCATCCGCCAAGCCAACCGTGCATGAGCTATGCGAGTTTTACTGCGATGACGCCTTCTTCCCTCCCTTAGATCCAGAGCTCCTTGAAGGCAGGAGTACTCTCTGAGTCCTGCTGCCTTCCTCTCTATGCCGAACAACGTGCTCATCAACGAGCAAATGAATGAATGAAATTCTCAGACATTGTTCTAGTGAAAGTGACTTGGAAATGCTGGGGGACATGTAGTTTCACATATTTATCATTACTGTTCATAGTGCTTGGATCAAAGAGGATCTACAGACTAGAGAATAATGACAAAGTGCATCTGGACTCTCCTGAGTTCCAGAAGCATGAAACGCAGCAAAATGCCAGGCAGTGGAAAGGCAGATGTGGGTGCTGGCTCACACTGGGGACAGAAGAAGTCCCACCAGCTTTCTCTGTCGCCGTGGACTCCCCCCCTTCAAACTATAACTACAACTGAAGAGAAGGGAATGAAATCTTCTGGATTCAATACATTGCCTATAACAGAGGGACAATATCAGTGATTGATCTATGAAGCAAACTGCAAGTGGGGGAAACTTGTCAATGGATTAATTAAACAAAGAAGAGCCTCCTCTGTCTGAAAGTTAGGGAGAACATTAATCTGCCAGGAGAAAGGCATGTAAGGGAGGCTGTGGAGTGGCTAGCGATCAGGCAAGCTCAAGAAGCAGGCTCTGGCATCCAGATCAAACTGGCAGCTCTAGTGCTGCTGGAGGAAAAGCAACGCTTTAACTCTACACTGTTAGACAGACAGAGCAAACTGTTGGTTTTTAAATCGGTGTTTGATTTGAATGCTTAATTTTCATAACAAGGGCCAAACGGTCACTTTGCATTAGTAGTAGGTTTCTGCGCAACACGGTAGAGAGGGTGAAGGGTCATGAGGCAAAACATCCACTTTGTCTCAGGAGCAACCCAAACAATGATGGCTAATGTCTCAGAGGAAACAGGGGATCATGTGACCCAATATATGAGTCACTACATGGCCGGGATAGTAGCTCCTCTGTGTCCGAGGAAAAAAATGGACCACCAATATTTATAGGTTGTTGCACATGACTTATCAGCACATCAGCACCTCCGCTATAGCCCACTCACAGTTTTCACTCATCTCAGCCAGCATGGGTGAAATATCGCAGCAATTATCAAACTCGGGAAGCGGGTAGAAGAACTTTAGGAATGGCTCCAGCAAATTGCTTCCATTTTTCAGCTCACAGGGAGCAGAAAGGCAGAAACAGAGAGAGGTAACAAAGAAAGCAAATGAGTACGCCTAATACAGGCTATATATTCTGCATATGTACATATATAAATATATTAAGCTTCCCTTTTGTGCCTTGGAGGGAAAAGAGCAGCAATCAGCAATTCAGGGGCGAGCAAATAGATTAAAGTGCACATCATATGGGTCTCAAAGGAACGAGCACTAACATCTTTATTCTTGCTTAGCTACCTTCTACTCCACACGGTGTAAGGGAATATATTAGACACATTATTTTTTGTAACCTGAAGGTCCTGTCAACCTACAGAGCAAAAAGAAAAGAAATAGAGAGTGATCTTGGTGGGCCAGTCATCACAATCATCATCATAAGCTAGTTAAGAAACTATTTTTGGTTTTTTTGTTGGTCTATGTAACTGAGAGAAGAGGTGTGTGTGTGGTGGGAGGGAGGTTCCTTCGATTTTCACTTTGTGAAACGCAACATGTTTGCGTCCTTGGTGGGGCTGAATTTGGTATTCAAGAGAAGTTTGCTCATCAAATGTAAACTTTGCATCAAATATAAACACTTTGTTTCTTCATATCTTTTTAAGATATGCCGAGCTTCTTATTTGCAAACTTTTTTTTACATCATTTTAACACCGGCACCACTGATCTTATTTTTCACTAGATACCGCAGGTTTTGGAATACAACATATTGAACAAAGAGTCAGATGATGTCATTTAATCTAAATTGAGCTAACACATGGCAATCTTTGCACCAGAGCTATTGTGTTCTAACTGATACATGTGTGGATCAATTGACGTCTAAGCTAAAAAATAAATTCATATATCAATCCAAAACATTCATAGTGATCCCACTTTCTAGAAAACACAGTAATAAAATACTTTTCTAGAGGAGCCTGGTGACCGCATAGTGGCTACTTGGGCTGCTAACTGCAAGGTCCCAGTTCGACACGGCCAGCCTCTCTGGGAGAAGATGGGGCTTTCCACCCCATTGGGGTTTTGGCTTGGAAGCTCACAGGCGCATTTCTACGCTGTCCTGTTGAGTCCCCATGAGACTGCACTGACTTGAAGGCAGTGAATGAGTTTGGTTTTAGAAAGAGAACTTGCTTTCCATTTATGGTTGCTAGAATATGGTCAAGTATATTCGTAAATGTCATTGTTTTAACCAGTATTTACTACCAGTTATGAAAAAGGCGAACATGTCAACATCAAATTGTATTTTCCAAAGATAATCAAATGCCTGGCATGAGCATTACTTTATAAATTTGTGACATTTTCACCCACCCTGTTCACCAGGATTGAGTCTCTCCAATGACCAGCAAACAGCCTGACACTGCCTATCCTGCTCTTTCTAAGGTCCTTTGCCACTCCTAGGATGAAGCCTACTCGACACCGGGATCGTCTAAGCAATCCACTTAAAGAAGGTAGTTGAACAGGTTACCTCCAAATTTCACAATTTTTTCGCGATTCATTCTTCTCACTTTGTGGAATGAAAGGCTCATACAAGAAGATCCATTTCTAACCTCCAAAGCAAGAGTTTATTCTATGCTATATTAATTGGAGCGCCTAGGCTGTACACCTTTCGTAGGGCTGCGAAGGCCAAGTTCAAATGGTTTACTTTGTAACCTGCCCAGAGTAAAGACGGTTGATGCGGAGGATCTGGATCCGGCTCTGATGTTGCTGCTGCTTCCATTAATTGCCATAGAAGGCATTCCTACCCAAGACAGCCCACCAGGGGAGTCAGAATAGATCTGTGCTCTATAGCGTTGTCAAGGTAACCTTTCAGAAACAAACCTCCAGGACTGTGCTGAGGGGCCTTTGGTGGAGGCTAAACTGTCAAACTTTTGCCTAGTCATCAAGCTTGCCAGTGTCTGTGCCCCTTAGGAACCCCACAGCCGGCGCCCCTGACTCTGAAACCGCATGAACGCGATGCTAGATGCCGCTGTCCTTTTACTGTTGTGGTCTCCAACCCCTCTGAGCCCGTTTGTAGTGTTCTCTGTATTACTCGTTTAAAACCAATTTTATTGGCATATGCTTCACATATCAGACCCGCTCATCATCGGGCACATTAAAGGAGCGATGCAGTCATCACCACAGTCGATTTCAGGAGTTGCTTCTCATGCCCTGTATTGCCAGCTCCCTATTTACCCCAACCTTCCCTGCCTTGACCCTAGGCAATGATTAATCCAGTTACTGTCTATAGATTTGCCTCTTCTAGATTGCATACACAGAAAATCGTACAAACCACAAACAGGAAGCAAACAAAAGAAAAAAAAACAATGACAAAACAAAAGGGACACATTTTAATGAAAGGAATGCAGAAAATGTTTTAAAAATGAAACTTTAAAATGGGTCAGAAGGGAGATCACGTGGTCAGGCAGTACAGTTGAAGCTAGCTACATCAGCCATAGTGGACGCCACTAAGCTCTCTGTCCCTGGAATCGGGCCGGACGGGATTCATCAGAGTTTGCGTTTTCCCTTGATTTCTTCCCCATTATGCACCACTCATTTTGTCTGGTCAGTCTTCAGTCTGTGCTAGAGTGCTAGGACTTACTGATGCATCTGCTTCTCTTCTTCAAATGGTCCTTTTCTTCCCGTTGTCACCAGCTTTTCTGTAAATTAATCCACCCCCACCCCCGCCACTTTTACTGAATGTCTGGGCCACACACATTACACAGGACCCATCACGTGTGTTAGTTGAACCTACTGGACTGGAGAGTAAACTCCTTGATGTCAAAGTCAAGGACATTTCCGCCATTGCTGTCCGTATGGCTTGCAGGACACTGCAAACACGTAACAAGAGAGTGCTGACTCACAGATATTGGTACAATCTCTACAAATAACCTAACCACCTTGCATTCTTAGAGGCCATTTTCCTATTCCTTGGTGCTTGAAAAAATATTATATAATTTTCCTGTGAAAACTTTACATTCAGATTACAGTAAAATAAGATAACCTGATCAAGCATTTCAGGAAACAATCATTGTCTTGGGAAATGGCCCATATTGATATATCCCAAACCCAAACTCATTGCCATCAAGTCAATTTTGACCCATAAGCTAATATAGACACGTTAGCGATGTTATTATAATTTCTGGTTTTAGAAAGTGGAAGTACAGTTTTGTTTGTTTCTTTTGTTTACAGGTACCTTATTAACATGGCATAGAAGAAAAGTTCGGGATACATAAAATTTGAAAAAGCCAAACAAACACCTACTACATTATGTGTTTGATTTTATGTAACATTACTTTATTTCTTGCTATACTGTTTTCAGAATCTTATTTGTAACAAACCAAGAAAAATAAATTAAAAAGTTATAAAATAAGTAGATGATTCTCTACACAATGATTAAAATATAAAGCAATCTATTAATAAGAAGATAGCACATTTACCATTTTAAAAAGCCACATCACTATTTGAAACATACACAAATTTGAAAAGTGCTTTAAAAATAGTTGGCTGTGCTATTGAACTTTCATGAGTGTAAAATTTGCGTACAAGATACGGGCTCTGCCAACTGTGATACACACATACCCTACGTTACTAGTCATCCTGAGTTTGGGAATATAAAACTTGAGGTGTTTTAGAGCTGTGATTTTCAAACCGAAATCATTTTTGCACTCTAGGGGTCACGTGTAAATGCGGGAAGACATTTTTCTGGTTGTCACAAATGAGGATGAGCACACTAATCACATCTAGTGGGAAGGGAGGATCAGGAAAACTCCCCAGAACCAAGATCTGTCCCGCCCAAAATGTCATTGGTGTCAGTTGAATGGTTCTACTTGCTCCAACTTTTCCTCCTTCATTTTATAACGTTATGTTGTGGAACTCTCTGGCTACCAAATGAAGTGCTATGATGTGTCCCTAAAGTGGTTATACCTAAAACTTGATCTTCAGGTCCACGATAATGCTGACTAGCTTTTGTTCAAAACGAAAACTCAAGCACACCCAGTGTGTTCTGATCATTATTTAAAAATAATCAGGACACTTGATTATATACTGTATGCTGGTCTTTGCCTGGGTCATTAATGGTCAAGTGTCTTCTAAAAATTACCTAAACAAAAAAATATGAACATGTTTCAAGTTAAATGCATCATTAGAATTACCCTTTTATTGAGATCAATGTTTGTTCCCTTCCTCTTTCTCCCATGATTTAGAATGGTGGCTAACAATCAGCAATTTGTAGTCCCCCAAGCTAAATTAGATTCAGGAGCCACTGTTTTGTAGCTATCCGTACCAAGTTAGGCTGAGTCATTTGATATAATGACATCATTTGAAGAATAAGCACAATTGTAGTTGCTAACTTATATGCATGTGAAAGTTGGACACTGCCTAAGGAAGACTGAGGAAGAATTGATGCATTTGGATTATAGTGCTGGCAAAGAACTGCCCAAAGAACAAAGAAATCAGTCTTTGAAGAAGCACAGCCAGACTGCTCCCTAGAAGTGAGATGACAAGACTTCTTCTCAAGTACTTTGAACATGTGATCCGGAAAGACTAGTCCTGAAAAGGACATCATGCTGGGGAAAGTAGAAGGACAGTGAAAAGGGGAAAGACCCTCAACAAGATGGACTGACACAGTGGCTGCAACACAAGAACAATTGTCAGCATGGTGCTGGGCCAGGCGGTTTTTTGTTCTGTACTGATAGGGCTGTTCGGAGTTGGAACCAACTGAATGGCCCTTAACAACAACATAGGTGTTAGAACTTACTCCATTTCCTTCAACTTTGATCATCTGCATTGTTCCAGATATGGCTTCTTGTGGCCTCTAAGGTGCTTCCACAGATACGTTGTCATTAGGTGTCGTCAAGTAGGTTCTCGCTCACAGTGACCTTATACAAACAGCACGAACAGAACAAAGCACTGCCTGCTCCTGGACTCTGTCTTCATAATAGTCTCCATGTGTGAGCCCATATTTGCAAACATTAAATCAATCCATCTTGTTGAAGGGCTGTCTCTTTTTTGGTGACCTTCTACTTTCGCAAGCATCATGTCCCTCTCCAGGAACTGATTCTACCTGATAACATGTCCAAAGTACATGAGACAAAGTCTCATCATTCTTGCTTCTCAGGAGCATTCTGGCTGCACTTCTTCAGAGACATTCTTCTGGCAGTCCGTGGTCTATTTTTTTTCACCAACATCATCATTCAAAGTAATCAATTCTTCATTGATCTTTCTCATTCACTGTCCGCCTTTCATATGCATATGTGGCAACTGAAAGTACAATTGCTTAGGTCAGGTGCACCTGAGTCCTCAATGTAACATCTTAGCTTTTTAAAACATTAAAGATATGCTTTTGCCAATGTAATATGTTTCCCAATGTAATATGTTCTTTGATTTCTTGACTGCTGCTTCTAGGGCAGTGATTATGAATCCAAGCAAAATAAAATCCTTGAAAATTTCAATCTTTGTTACATTTACCAAATTGCTTTTTGTTCCTTTTATAAATATGTTTATTTTCTTTAAGTGGAGATGTATTTTATACTGAAGGCTGTAGTCCTTGACCTTCCTCAGTAAGTGCTTCAATTCCTCTTTGATTTCAGCAAGCAAGATTATGTCAGCTACAGTGCTCAGGTTATTAGTGACTTGCCCTCCAATCTGTTCTTGTTCTGCATATAGTCCAGTCTCTCAGATTATTTGCTCAGCATATATGCTGAAGAAATATAGTGGGGGGGGGGGAGGGAAACACCTGACACACATCTTTCCTGATTTTAAACCACATAGCATCCCTTTGTTCTGTCTAAAAAACAAAAAATCTCTTGGTCTGTGCACAACTTGTTCATGAGCACAATTAAGTGTTCTAGAATTCTCCTTATTTAAATGTTCCATAGTTTGTGATGATCCACTACACAAAGTTAAATGCCTTTGTATGGTCAATAAAGCGCAAGTAAACAGCAACATCATTTTTCATCCACTCTGAATATGGTATTTAATTTTTGATGATTACAAAGCTCACTTTTTTATTAATCATTTTACTGGAAGCTCTTGCAGATATCATAACATTCTATACTTCAATCACATGAAGCAATATTGTACAATTGCTACTAAAACATTTTCTTTCTTCTTGAACTCCTTGGTATCAGCTCCCCTTTATACCCTCCCTCCTCCACCCTACCCATCAGAACACCCCCCCCCACTATAATAGTTTGTGTGTGTGTGTGCCATGTCTCACAAAATCCAATATATCCATTCACATACAATTCTTTTGTTCGATCTCATTGAGAGGGTTTATAGAGTCATCAATGCTATTCATCCCCTACCCTCCCCCTTCCCACCCCCTCTTCCTATCCCCTCAGGGAACCATTACTCCTGCTACTATTTCTCAGGAGTTACATATCTTGATTTTCATGTACCAAATGATCTTAAATATACAAATGAACATACGCAAACCCAAAATGATTAACGAGGTAAAACAAATAAAAACCAGAAAAGTAACGGGAGAAAATATTGAAGAACTAGAGGAGAGTTTTGTGGTCCATCAGTGTTATACCATACCCTGGATTTATCATCTCTCCCATGTGGTCTCACTAAGACTGACTATCAAATTCTCTTACAGGTGGATTTTGGTCCTCCACTACATCCACACCCCTTCACATCGATTTGGTTCCTTGACTTTGAACTTCAGATACCTCTTCCTGTGGACACCTCATGATCACACAGGCTGGTGTGTTTCTTCCATTTGGGCTTTGTTGCTTACCTGCTAGATGGCCCCTTGTTTAACTACATGGCTTGGCTTTCTTGAAGTTCCCTGTCAATGTAGCTCTCTCACCACTTTTGGATTATTTTCAGCAGAATGTTTCTTGTGTGATATTAAGGATATTGTTCAATAATATCTGCATTATGCTGAATCACCTTTCTTTGGAGTAGCCACAAATATGGATTTCTTTTTACTTCATTGGCTAGGGAGCTCTCTTTGAATTTCCTTGGCATAGACAAGCGAGCATCTCTTGTCCTGCATCTCTGTGTTGAGATATTTCTACTGGCATTTCATTAATTGTTGGTGCCTTGTTTTTATAACTGCCTGCAGTGCAGCTTTAAAGTCTTCCTCCAGTACCATTTGCTGACCCTGAAATGATTGACCATACACTAATTCTTTTTGGTTCAATGATTCTGGTATTCTGTTCTTCAAATTTTGATACTTCTGGTCTCACTCAAATTTTGCAAATTAAATTCGCTGTCATTGAGTTGATTCCAACTCATAGCAACACTATGTTTGTGTATCTTTATGGGATCAGATTGCCTCATCTTTCTTTCAAGGTGCTGCCAGTAGGTCTGAACCACCAACTTTGAGATTAGCAGCACAAAACTTATCCCATAACACCATAAAATGTTCAATAGTGAAACACAAGATCCGCTGTTAGCAAGATTTGTTTTGTTTTGACCTAAAGAATCTCTTCAGTCTTTGTTGCTATCTTTTATTTGCCAATGCATTTTAATCACATTGTTGGACATTTCCACACTGCAGACGTTGGTAAGAATCTTCAATAGTTCATCGTAGACCTTAGTGGTTTGCGTATACATTTAAATAATTGCTATATTCATTGGTTCTCATTGTAAGCATATAGGTATTATACTATCACTAACAACATTATGCTTCAAGTCAGATCTTGAATTATTACCTCTATGATGAATACAATTGCAATCTTCTTTAATTCGTCATTCCTGGCATCAGAGACCATATGATAACCCAATTAGAAATAACCAATATCAATCCAGCTCACTATTTCCTACAGTATTGATTTTTATGTTTTACATTTCATTTTGATGATAATTATCTTTCCAATATAGTGGTTACAAGTTGAACTACTGTGTTAGGCTGGGTTGACTAGAGGAAAAATCCAAGGACACTCAGACATGTGTAAGAAAGAGCTTTATATCAAGAAGTAATTATGCATCAATAAAACATCTCAACCCAGTCCAACTCAAGTCTCTACATCTGATACTACTCCATAAGTCCAATTCTAGTCCACAAATCCCTCTTCAGACTCACAAAGCCACATGCAATGATGCAGAAAGATCACAGGCAAGTGAGTGCAAAGTGTTATGGATTGAATGGCAATGGATGCATCTCCAGGTTTCTGGCAGGTCTTAGTCACATGGCTTGCCTATAGAAAGGTGAAGCAGAGAGAGAGAGAGAGGAAGTTCCCAGGATCCTCCTAGACCTTATGGGAAGGCCACACCCACAAGGAGGTACCATCAGCCTATGACCTGATTGATAGAGTAGATTCTACCTATATCTTCTTACAGGTGCCAAGTTGGCACAAAAAAACCAATCACAGCTGAGATCTACATGATCGACAGTTGAAATCAGCAGCTGCTTCATAGGGAAAAGATTGGGCTTTCTCTCCCTGTAGACAGTTACAATCTCAGACACTCACAGGGAGTTGCCACATTGACTCGAAGGCAATGAGTCATATGCTTCACATTCTGATTAATGGATGCTTGAGGCTATTTCCTCTTAGTTTAAGTGGCACCTGCATATCAGCATATGTAGGACCTTAAAGTCTTATTCCATCCACGTTACTTAGATTGACTCTATTTTCAGACGTCAGCTCATTCCCATCATGTTAACCTGAGAGATCAATCCTTTGCCTTATTTCATACAATATTTTAATGCTAGTTACATTGTTTTCACTGCTTAATTTTTTCAGAAATAGCTTGCCAGTTCCTTCATCCTAGTTTGTCTTGGTATGGAAGTTCCACTTGAACCAGCCCACGATGGGTGACCCTTGCTCATATTTGAAATATAGAGGGGAATTCTTCTAGTATTACAGAAACAGTCAAGTCACTGCAATGTAATAAACTGACAGACAAGAGCTAGTCCATATATATATATATCTACACACATATATATCATGGTTTCAAAGTGCTTCCATATATCAATCAGGCATTGTGGGTAAAACTCTCTGCAGCTAACAACATGGTTGTTGTTTCAAAAAACCCAGGTGCTTCATGGGAGAAAGATGTGGTATTTCGTTCCTATAATGATGACAGTCTTGAAAACCTTATGGGTCAGTTATACTCGATCCTTAAATGTTGCTATGGATTGGTTCAAGGGCATCTGATTAGATAGATAGATAGATAGATAGATAGATAGATAGATAGATAGATAGATAGATAGATAGATAGATAGATCAGTTTCAACTCAGAGCAACCCTATGGACAATAGAACAAAACGCTTTCTACTTTGCACCATTCTCACAAATGGGACAGGCGATGGACAGACCATCCATTTGCTCATATGACCTTCAGGATATTCCGCCTAAACTAAGAAGACATCTGAAGTACAGGTTTGACACATTTAACATTAATGCAGACAACTCAATGAGTTGTGGGAATTAGTGGGATATTCAGTCACTTCAAGACACAAAATATGATCAAGAGTCAGTGGTATTAAAGAAAGACATCCAAGCTGTAGGGAAGGCATTCATGAAGAACAAAGCCCCAATAACTAAATGGCTGAAATAGTATATTGAAAGGTAGTTGCTAGGATTTCAAGCTCGATTGAGAAGGGTCATGGAAGGAAGGATGTCAGATGGACCTTGGCTGAAAGCAAAGAATACCAGAAAGATGTTTCCCTTTCTTTTCTTGGTGTACAAATGCATTTGACTTTATGGATCATAACAAACTGTACATAAATTGGCAACAAATTTGAGTTCCAAAACACTTCCTGGGCTTATGTTGAACTTGTACATAGACCATGAAGCAGTCACTCCAACAGAATTAGGGGCTACTCTGTGATTAAAAATCAGGAAAGGTGTGTATCAAGGTTATATCCTATCATCATATTTATTCAATCTCTATGCTGAGAAAATAATCTGAGAAGCTGGGCTATGTAAAGAATACAGCATCAGGATGGGAGGAAGACTTATTAATGACTTCCCATATTAGACACTTATTGCTTGCGGAAAGCAAAGAGGATTTAACGTACTTGCTGATGAAAATCAAGGATGGATTCCAACTCAAGGTAAAGAAAACTCACATGCTTACAACTGGACCTATTGACAAATCCTGGTACATCTAGAAGACTGAAATTGTCAAGGATAATATTTTACTTTGACCTACAATCGAAGCTTCTGGACTCAACAGCCAAGAACTCACACAATGGGGGTGTGTACATCCACACCTTTACCACTGTTGGGATCCTGTGTGCTGGTGCAGCACATTTCCGGGACCGTGAGTGGGATGGAGACAGGACTGACCACAAGCTTAGCTGGAATATATGTGGACACTCTTTTATTGAGTCCTTTGGGGTTCTAGATATTTTTACTTAGATTTTTTCCCACCTCTGTAAGTTTACTTTTGTTCAGTGCCCCATGCATGTGTTCTAAAATAGTGGTTTTGGGTTGGTTTTTTTTTCCCCACTGGGCAAATTTCTAAACAAGGGCTCTTTAAAGCATTAAAAAGAAAAGATGTTCCTTTGAGGATTGAGATGTCCATGGTCCAATTTATGTTATTTCCAGTTACCTCATATGCATGTGAGAACAGGACAATGTATAAGGAAGCAGGATAAATGCACTTGAATTATGATGTTGTCAAAGAATACTGAAAGTGGCATGCCAGATTTCCAGAACAGCAAACAAATCTGGCTCAAAAGAACTGCATCAGAATGTTCCTTAGAAGCAAGGATAGATGGTGAGATGCATGCGCTTTGGGCACCAGTCCCTAGAAAGACCATGGTACTTTTTCAAGTAGAAGGTCAGTGAAAAAGAAGAGGGGCCTGGAACAAGCACATGACTGGACGCAGCAGCTGTGACCATGGACTCAAATAGCACCAGAGTGGCGAGAACGAGGCAGCCTGGGCAGTGTTTCCTCCTGATGTGCGTAGGACAACTGTGAGTCTGAGCCAACTCAGGCGCACACGACAACAGCAGTGTACATATACATGAAACAACGGTATAGGTGAAGTGACATTTTGTGCTTTCTCAACAACCCTGTGGGGAAAATAATGAGGACATTAGGAACATTTTAACAACAAGGAAATAGGGGCTTGTGCTATTTCACCAACCTGCCCTCAGTTCCTCAAGCATCCTAGAATCCCTGCTTCCTACATCTTAATCCAGGGCTTGTCTTTGACCCGTTTCTCCTAAGCCTTGCTGACCTAAAATCTACATAGCTTAAGATAATGATTTATTCAAGTTTTACCTGACTTTAAACCCACTGCATCGCCAGGGCTCCATCCAAAAACCTGTGTGTAGGCAAGACATCAGATGAATGTGAATCGCTATACATTTGGAAGCTGTTTACCCAACAGAACCAAAGCTTACATGATGCCTGTGAGTAATGACTTTGAAGACTTCAGTATCATCTTTGATCATTTGTCCTTTGTGGTTTCAACCTTATAACAAACCTATCTCAGAGACAAGTATTATTAACTGCATATTGTTTGTACTTCTAATGTTTCATTTCACTGATTTTTCCCCCACCCCTCAAGCCCCACTACCACCCTCAGATTTCAGATCCTTGCTGTTGTCTGTATTTAACCACTTCTTGATGGACATCTTTTTAATCCAGTGTAAGCTTTGGGTATAAATTGAAGTCGACCAAGTTGTTTGCTACAGTCTTGCCAGCATTTCTGCATTCGGAGCTGTTTGCTGACACCGTTGAGGTAATAGAGATTTCCCCACACAGTCTACTTGACACTTACAAGTCCACTCTGCACCAACGTCTATTGTATTAAGCAAATAGCCATACTACACTGAAATTCCACTCATTGTTAACTCTAAAGCAACAGGATTTTCTCCAGTTCACCGACAGCCAACCCTATTGTTATCAGAAAACCCTCTCTAGATGAAATCTGAAAAGAATCCTATGACCCAGAAAAAAGATTAGCCTTCAGGAAGTCTTTGGGTTTTGCCATTTTTTGTCAAGACGTCCCCAGAGGGAGTGGAAAATAATAACGTGAGACCTATTTCTGGATTGAAGTCTATTTCAAAACAGAGTCTATGAACTTTCAAATTTTCAAGACAGGGTTTCTCAAAAAAAAAGAGCCACAAAACTGGGCTATGGGAAACCCAAAGGGACTGCAAACAATTCAAAACAAGGGATTTAGTAACTTTTAATTGCCTCATTTTCAATTGAAAGGGGAGTGTAAGTATTGACATTAAGCTACAGCTCAATTGCACATACCAATCAGCTAGTTCGCCATGACACGTGAATCCTCAGAGATTCGTCATTACCCAGGATTTCTGTCATTTCAGATGAATTTTCCACCTTGCTGGAAACAGCATGCTGTACTTCCCTGATCGTCTGTTTTCTACGTGTCTATCTAGGGAGAGCGATTTAAATTACAGTGTTCTGGGAAGAAGTAAAAACAATCTTGGATGGGAAACAAAACCAGCATCTTTTATATTTGAAAAAGCGTAGTATGAAAGACTTGTTCTAAAGGCATGAATTGGGATCAACTCCACAGCAGTGGGCTTTTTTATTGGGAGAGGGGAGCAGGGGGGATGTTTAAAGGCATAGAACATTTGTTTACCAGAAGAAGGCAAATGCTTTATACCCCAAGGTTAAAACTTAGGTAAAATAGTAGAATCTGATTTAGGTAAAATTAGAAAACTGATAAAAATGGTTAATAAATTGCCAGATTTATGCCCTGTATCTGCAGTGAGAATTTCAAGCTAATTCCAGAGAGTCTGGGGTCACTGGAAAACTACTCTAACTAGATTGCTTTTTGGTCACAGGGACAAATGTATGCTCTTCCTGGCACTTTGTGGATAAGCGACAGGCAGCATTAGCATTCTTTACTTAGTCTCTTTGGAAATAACTGAATTAGGAATATAGTATTTTCCACATGTCATCTGGAGAGACCAGAAGCTGCAAACAGAGCCTAAGTTTGGCAAAGCAGAGAGGCAGCAAAAAAGAAGACCCTCAAAAGGTGGGATAGATGCAGGGGCTGCAGCAGTGGGCTCCAACAACACGGAGGCCGGGCGGGCTCTCATTCTGCTCTCAGATCTAGGGTTGATCTGAGTCAGTCACTTGAAGGCATGGCAATGAGTGGATGGACATCCACTGGATCAGACCAAAGCCACATTTCGACAAATCTCTTTGAGACAAACCTTTCTCAAGGTTGGACTTCCGTTGAGACTATTAAAGAACAATACCTTCAAGCTTCTTGTATGTGCCCTCTGGAGCACATACAAGTGGGATCCTAACAGTTCATGGAAAAAATGGAATGAAAAAATTAGGGAATTTTTTCATAAACTTTTGGAAGACCCCTCCTATGAGCTATTCCGTAGGGCTTGGCAGAGATGTTTACAGCCACACTCTCAGCTACATCTTCCTACTGTGTTTTCCCGACAATGCTGTGAATTTTCTCTTTGCTTTGGAATCATAGGGCCATTTACATCGTTTGCCATCTGATGAGTCCAGGAGTTTGTTTTCAACTAGCAAGTCATGGCTTTCTGTTTGCTTTCCTGTTTGCATCTTTCACTATAAGCAACAAAATACGATGGCCACATTGCCTGCATATTCGGCACGGTCATTGAACCGTATGCCACTACATAACAAGGGTCACCTTTCTTTCCTTATTTCATAACATCACCTCACTTTCCTTTAGGCCCCTGTTTGTGATCCTGCCAAAGACCTACAAGCTTCTAACAACAATCTCTCCAAAGCACTTTAGGCTTTTACTTAATAAAAATAAAAAAACCGAGAAACCAGTTTCTCCAAATTTCACAGACTCACCAGTTCCAAAGCTACACCTACATTGCTAGGCTTTTTAAATGGCAGCAGCATTCTTTCAAATCCCCACACCTGTCATTAGTAATCTTTGGCTGCCTTAATAAGTTCGTATTAATATGGTCCTCAAGGAATTTGCAATCTACTGGAGAAGGCAGGGGGATGTACGTATGCAAGGTAAATTATCATCACATTCACAACAGAAAACCAAAAGTGCTACGAGTGTGAATTGGGGAAGCAATTTTGATTAAGATGATATATTTTCAATGACACACAAAGGGAGACAGGGAGAAAGAGAAAACAATTCAGGCAAAGAAAACTAGTCCAGCAAATGTTTGACAGTACCAGGTAAATATTTTAAATGTGAGGATCCTATAAGGCCTAGAGTGTGAAATGCATAGGGCAGAGAGGGCAGTGAGGACGGAGGCCGGCATTTGGTTAAGAACAGACTGTGAAGGCTTTGAAACCTGGACTAAATGAACAGCTCTTTATTGAAGACCAAACCCAAAGTCAAGCTCACTGCCTTTGAGTCAATGGCAACTCACGGGGGACTATTAAAGAGGGAAATAGTATAATCGGATCTGTGTTTCATGGACTATTATTATTAATCAGTCTGGTCCACATTTTCATATTACATATTAATCTTTATTGATCTTGGAAGCAAATTTGCATTTCATGGACTTGCTCAGAGAACTTAGTACATTAATGTATAAAAGTGAAGCAATAAGACAAAGCCCTAGCATTACTTTAGTGAAAAATAATGTTGAAAATGTTGGAAATGCGTCACAAGCACGAAGAGTCTCTAATTCTTTCCTTTCCATTAAACTAGCAATCAGAAACAACCACAAAAAGTCATAGTTCCTTCCCTAAAGGAAAGAAGAATCGATGACCTCAGAAGCTCACACAACAGCAGAGCGTAGCTGTGTCCTTCCCTTTAGTTGTTTCCTTCTTCTGAAGTTTACAGAAGTGTTATCCACCTTATCAAACAAACATAACTCAGAAAAACAAAAATTAATATTTTCATCTCCTCATTTTTCTCTTAAATCCAAATCCATGCTGTGCTAGCCCTGCAGACTTTCTAAGTGGAAAGCATCCTCATTCCTCATGGGGCAGTCATCAGAATCATGGACCATCTGAATCACATCCATACTTTCTAGGTTTCAAAGATCCAGGGTTCTGGAAAAGGGAAGAAATAACCTGGAGTCCCTGCTGGTGGGGGGTGGGAGGGATACTCTAACTTGATTTTAAATATGCTAGAGGTGCAACGGAAGAAAGACCTGGTGGTTTACTTAAAAAGAAAAATAAATTAGCCACTGAGAACCCTGAGTTGGAATTGACTTGACAGCCAGCAATGGTGACTACAGAAAATAGTCATTATTTCTTGTCCTTTGTTATTTTTATGATAGGTCGTAAAAACATAAAGAATGATTATCCCCCAAAGTATTATCTAAATGGTTTCACACAAGTTCAATGAAAACACAGAGCAGAAAGCTCTAGGATCAAGCTGGGTTCCCAAGACATTTGTTGATGAACGATTCGTGGCTGGCGTGTGGGGAGGTTATACTGGAGTGCACAAAGGGGAGAGGCAATACAACTAAAATAAGCAGGCGAGTGGAAGGTGAAGAAGAAGTTGGGCCTGAAAGCAGACTGCAGTGCTGGGAAGAGAAAAAAATTAAAAGAGAGGGAAAAATAATACTAGTTTAAGAATGCAGCCAAACACAGGGCATGTTGTAGCTTCTCTGGATTACAAATAATATTACTAAGAGTGGGACTGCATATTTATCCTTTAATTGATCATCTTAATGTATTCTGGTCAGAATATAGTGTGAGAAATACAATATAAAATCTAGAAATAAAACAGGGAAGATGCAGCAAGGAAGTATCACTTTTAAGCATGTCGTCTGTTTTTAATTGACATTTTGTGCAAACAGTTCAAGTCATATCTGAAATGTAATGAATCGTATTCTTTCTGCATATTCCACACCAAGTTTTGGTTTACTCTGTTGGCACCAATGCCCAGAGATTTTGAAGTAAAGCATGTTGTTATTTGCTGTCCAGTAGATCTCAACTCACAGAAATCCGCTCGGCCAGAGTAGAACTGTCCCAGTGAGCATCTCAGGATCACACCTCTATGCACGCAAGTTGCTCTAGTTATTTTTTCTCTCTTTGGAGCAGCCGTGGGTTCTAAAGCTCTGGCTTTTGGGTTAGAAGTTGAGTGCTTAACCATTGTATCACTAGAGCCCCTTAAAAATAAATGTTATGAAAAACCCCAACTCGATGTCAACTCATAATGACCCTACACGACAGGGCAGAGCTGCCTCATGTAGGTTTGCAAGACTGTAACTCTTTACCAGAGTAGAAAGCTTTGCCTTCCTCCCAATGAGTGAATAGTGGTTTTGAACTGCTGACCTTGAAGTTAACAGCCCAATATGTAAACACTGCACCTCCAAGGCTGCTAACCATGGGTTAAATTTAAGTTTTAAAATCTTGGCCAAAAAATGTAGCACACAGATTCTTCTGATTAATCGCACGGTAGAGCTTTTAGGGGTCATCTAGTCTACTCCTCACCGCGAACCTCTGTACCCAGATGGAAACACTGTCCCCTCCTGTGCCATCCTCACGTCGCTGATATGAGGAAGCCCACTGTTGAAGCCACTCTGCCAAGCCCTCTCCTCAAGCGTCTTTCTCTCTATTCATGCTTACGTGTGAATAACAATCTAAAGGGAAGAAAAACCGTGTACTAGATGGACTTCCCCTGGCTCCTCTGTAGCTGGTCTCGTGAGGTAAGGCAGGGGGCATAGTTTGGCTGAAAGATGAGTTGAAAATAAGGAGAAATAGACACCCCCCCCCCGCCATGAAGGAACGCTAAAGTACATATTACTGTCTGCCCTCTGCCTGGGTCGATTGAGCATTGAAATACAAAGGGCTTTCAAAATATAGGACTCTTTTTTGCTTCCTGTAAAGGATTTTATAAGAGGAAAACAGGTGACAAAGGAAACATTTGCTAAGGAATCTGCTAGCTGTTTCCTCTTATCCATCCTGGGGGACTATTTACTTATCTCTGATAGAGCTGTTTCTTTGGGGATCACGTCACCACTTTTATATTCTCCCTTCACAAATACTCTTAGGAAACAGAAGTGATGCTAAGTTATTGTGCTTGCTAAATCATTATCCTCACAGGCTGGGCATTCTGTGTCAGGACAAGAGGTACCCTCCAGGCCTGTGGAGCATTAACTAATTCCTTAGGAGGTAATCCTTCGCTTTCGAGAACAAAGGGGAAGAAAAACAACCAACGGCCAATGAGCTCCAGCCCGGCTCTCCCCATAAACTGTCCCTAAAGGGCTACGTCACCAACAACAGGCTGGCGAACTCTAATATCATGCATTTGGGAATGTGTCCAAGCTCCTGGGCTGAGAGAGCCGGCTGGCATCTGAGCTTCCCTAACTCTGCCTCTGCAGGCCTATACGTGCATTCTCTCTCACACTGATAAAAGCAGATGGCGATGCTTCAAGCCGTTGCCTCTAGCGGGAAGGTAGATGTGAAAGGCAATGAGGAAGACTACCTGGGGATTCCTGCCAGAGAGTGAAAAGAGCCATTCACCCTCAAAATGAAATATGAGGGGAAACAGGTTCACGCTGGAACGTTTCCACAGATCAGTTAATAGGAAGAAATGACAATTACGCTAGGTGTGTTGTATGTATTTTCAGGCCATAGAAATGGAATTTTCTCAGAAAGGTGAGCTATCAGTGGCATGCTCACTAAAACCAGAGATCAGCACGATTCACCTCTGTGATCTGTGCTCTTAACTTCTCCTCAGAAAAGTCTTCCCACACTCTAGCAGGACAGTGCAAGACATTTGAAAGCATTAAAGAAATAGTTCATAATAAAAATGGCAAGTCAATTCTGTCATATGTCACTTATGGAGATTGGCTAAGGAATGCCTTTTATTTCGTTGGCTGGGCAAAGCTGTTTAGAGAATCCTAGTGCTTAAAGTTTATTTCAGTAGAAACAGAGTGCAGTGAGGGGAAAAACCTTCACTATCATGATATAAATAAATATCTGATCTGACGTGATCTGAAATGCTGAAATAGATAAGAACATGAAAAATGCTATTTGGAAGCTGGAAAATCCTTTCAGCTCATTCCAAGTGTATTATTCCAAGTGCAGATATGTTATATTTGAGATCACAGTCCTATTCAATGTGACATCCTTCCATGAGTTTAAGACTACTCAAACTCATGACCGTGAGACAAGAGGAAAGTAAAAGGAAATAGAGGAAAGAACAAGGAGGCAAAGGGCATTTATAGAGGTCTAAATACAAGTATGTACATGTGTAAATATATTTATATATGATGATAGGGAAATATACCTTGTGCATATATTTATAGGTTTAGTATTAAGGTAGCAAATGAACATTGGGCCTCCACTCAAGTACTCCCTCAATGCAAGAATACTGTGCTCTATTAAACTGGCATTCCAGGATGCTCACCTTCCCGACACAATCACTGAAGACAAAGAGTGTGCATAAGCAAATTCGGTGAAGAAAGCTAATGGTTCCCAGCTATCAAAAGACGTAGTATCTGGGGTCTTAAAGGCTTGAAGATAAACAAGCAGCCATCTAGCTGAGAAGCAACAAAGTCCACATGGAAGGAGCACACCAGCCTGTGTGATCATGAGGCATCCATGGAATCAGGTACCAGGCATCAAATAACCATATCCTTGTGAATGAGGGATGTGCGGAGTGGGGACCCAAAGCCCATCTATAGGCAACTGGACATCCCCTTACAGAAGGGTCGCAGGGAGTAGACAAGCTAGTCAGCATGCAGGGTAGCAATGATGAAACATACAACTTTCCTCTAGTTCTTCAATGCTTCTTCCCCACCATTATCATAATCCCAATTCTGCCTTAAAAATCTGGCTAGACCAGAAGATGTACACTGGTACAGATAAGAGTTGAAAATAAAGAGAATCCAGGAAAGATGAACCCCTCAGGACCAGTGGTGAGAGTGGTGGTACTGAAAGGGTGATGGGAGGGTGGGGTGGAAAGGGGGAAGTGATTACAAGGATCTACATATAGCCCCTCCCTGGGGGACAGACAACAGAAAAGTGGGTGAAGGGAGCCATCAGACAGTGTAAGACATGAAAATAATAATAATAATTTATAAATTATGAAGGGTTCATGAGGGAGGGGGATAGAGGGGGAAAATGAGATGATATCAAGGGCTCAAGTAGAAAGAAAATGTTTTGAGAATGATGATGGCAACAAATGTACAAATGTACTTGACACAATGTATGTATGTATGAATTGTGATAAGAGTTGTATGAACCCCCAATAAAATATTTTTAAAAAGAATACTCAAACTGCCACCCAATCTCTTCCAATTCATAGTGACCCTACAGGACAGGGTAGAACTGCCCCTGTGGATTTCTAAGGCTCTAACTCTTGATGGTAGTAGAAAGCCTCTTCTTTCTCTCACAGAGTGGCAGCTTGGTCTGAACTGCTGACTTTATGGTTAAGCAGCCGAATGAAAGATGTTCTTAAAGTTAGACCACAGGATGAGCTGACATACCTGAAATTCAAGCCTCCAAAATGAGCAACTTGGTGATTTGTCCTAGAAAATGTTCTCATTTTTTTAGGCTTTAGCAGCACAACGCCCAGTCAATGTAAGTATTAAATAGATGCTTCATATTTACAATGGCAAGGTACACATAAAGACCAGTCCCTGATGAGTGCCTTTCCTCTATTTCCTTCGAGAGGCACCTATAGACATGTTTGTAACCCGAGATGAAGAAGGCGACAAATCATGAAACCATGAGCCAACAAATGCATATTTGAAATTTTAAGCACTGTGCTTTAAAACAAAAGGCCTGGTGGCACTGCAGGCTAAGCACCAGGCTGCTAACCAAATGATCAAGTTTGACTCCTCTGTAGGAGAAAGTCGAGACGGTCTGCTTCTGTCGAGGGTTATATGGAAACCCCCTGGATCAGTTCTTTGTCCTGTCCTGTCAGTTTGAATCAGCCCACTGACAGAGGACTACTGGATACAGATGCCAAAGGGGAGAACATGAAGGGACTTTGTAGCAGTAGATTTGTTACAGATGTACAAAATACTTTCAAAGGCATGAAAAAAATGAGAATGGATTTGTTGTATAGTATATAGCGTTAAAAATTATATGAAAGAGGTATTTTATATACTTACTACCTTAGTATTCATAACTTACCTATCTTGATTGCATCAAAGGGGGGGATCCAAATTAATACAAATATAAAGATCTACTCATTTTTTTCTAACCTCTCCCATAGTAGTCTGAAGAGATGTACCTATTAAAAACCCACTGATGAAGCAACTATTGTAGAATGAGTGTTTTTCTGAGTGTTTTGTTGTTCACATTTTGAATGTGACTTCATCTTTTGCTCCCTTTTTTCTTACTGTTTCTTGAAGAGGCTAAAGGCGGTCCCTCCCCAGGACCTTCACACAAGTGAGTTTCTCCCATGAGAACATTCTCTCCTGAGACGACTGTATGACTCACTCCCCTTGCTGGACCTTGCACCCATTCTCCCGATTGCAGTCTTTCCTGAGTCACTAGATAAACAAAATCACCACTTACCTCTGCCCACAATACTTTTTCTCATTGAATTTCTTTGTTGTTCATATGAAGGGGCCCCCGTGATGCTCAGGGTAACTGCTGGGCTACTAACCAGAAACTCAGCAGTTCAAACCCAACAGGTATTCCTTGGCTAAAAGCTGAGATTGTCTGCTCCTATAAAGACCTACAATCCCAGACAGCCTTTATGGTGACACTATGAATCAGATTTATGGCAGTGGGTTTTGAGAGTTGATTATGTATTGTTCATACAATGTTTCATATAATAGTCCATAAAATTCTATTATGTTTTCATCCCATTTCCCATGAATTTTTTGACGCTCACTCATAATATTAAGTTTTTGTTTTCTTTGTTCAGTCCTGGATTCCCAACTCCTGGAACAACTCTTTTCACATAGCAGATGCTCGATAAATATTTGCCAAATAATTGAATGAATGTATCTCAGCTTCCCTACAGTTCATAATGTTCTGTGCATCTCCATACATCTAATGAATGAATGTGCTCATAACCCCTGTTAAGGATTGAACTGTGTCCCAGCACCCCAAAATATGATAGTGTCTAAACTCCTATAGTATATATAATGGCATTTGAAAGTAGTATATCTTTGATATATAAGTGAATCACCTAAACCTCATCCCTTCTGAGTTATAAAAAGAACAGACTAGACAGGGGCAGGGGAGGAAGAGAACTGCTATCTGATGACAATGCACCTGCTCTGTTAGGTTGCCACTAACTGAAAAGTTGAAGACTTGAGTCCCATATAGGTGCCTCAGAAGAAAGGCCTGGTGATCTGCTTTCAAAAAATTAGCCACTGAAAGCCTTTTGGAGCATAGCTCTACTCTGACACACACAAGGTTGTCATGAGCCAGCATTGGGTAAATTACACTAAAATAATTGGATTAACATTGTAGCATACTATGAAGCTTATCTTAAACATCAGGTGATTAATTGATGACTAGTGAGAAAGAAAGAGGGATGGATAGAGACATGGCAACAAAAATGGGTTGAATATTAATGATAGAACCTAGGTGTTGAGTACGTGAGCATTTACTTAAAAACTACTTCAGCTTGGCTGTACCTGAAGCTTCTCATAATAAAATGTTTGAACCAATACAATATCTAGTTAAAATATTGACTTAGATGGTTATTATTTCACACTTATAAATTCCCCATGAAAACAAAGCCAAATACATTTTCTTCCATTCTTGTTTATATATTGTCCAACAATTATTGACAGATGTACCCTGTATTAGCACTAATGGTATTTTTCTTCACTGACCATTTTTATAGAACAAAAGTTAAATGAGCCTAGTCTTTTGCAATTAATTTTTATAGCATCATTGATTAGATTTCCCAAATAATTTATTTCTCACTTCATACCCAAGAAGGTAATCCCATTAAATATAGGAGCGCAACATTTTAAACCAGGCTCCCTTGGCTTCCAAGTGAAAGATTTACGTAAATCTGAAACAAGAGTTATTTCTGCCTAATGATCTGTATGTAAAAGGAATAGAAATATAGAAGGTAGAAAGAATCAATCTATAAAATGTTCTATCTCTCCTAGGAGTTGTCTAAGTCATCAAAGGTTCCTGGTATAGGCCATTATACATTGCAGTGACTCTAGTTAACTACACACTTAAAATAGATGTTTCTCTTGCATTTAACATTATCTCGGTACAGCTGGGATAGTAAACCATTTTGTGAGGCCCCTTCAAATATACAGCCTAATTATCTTAATCCATCGGTCAATAACATAACGCAACCATCCACAACGTGCCAAGCATCAGAGCAGACTCTCTGGGGAGTTGCAGGAGGCTCAGACACAGTCCTCAGCCTTGGAGGGCTCTCCACTCGAGAACACGATCCCACTCTCCAAGAAGGGTTTACCTAGGGGAAGGAAAAGTACTCACAGAAAAGGGGGGGCACAAGCAAAGGAAATTCATAGAAAGACAATGTATTCCAAAGTCACTCTCCTCTCGGTGCCAATTTCCCGATATATGTTTATATGTTTGCTCAGGAACTCTTGGTTGTTGCTAGTTATCATCAGGGTAATTCCACCCCTTCCCCCCTCCACCCCCCCCCCAACCCCCCGGTGGCAATCTCATGAGATACAAAGTAGAACAACTCCACAGCAGGTTTTAAAGATGAATACATTCAGAGTATTGGTTGCATAACTGAATTTAGAGAAAGAAAAATGAATAAACGTTTTCTAATATCATGCTCAATGAATGTTTGTTCAAAACTTACATTCTTAGCCAACCCACAAATAGCCATCAAGCCTATTCTGCCTCATAGTGAGCCCGTATCATTTCTAAGGCTATAAAGCTTTAAGAAAGCAGATCGCCTCAGCTTGCTCTCTCTCACTCTCACTCTCTGTCTGAGAGTGGCTAGTGGTTTTGAACCACCAATCTTGCAGTTAGCCACCTGTGGCAGTTACATCTCTTGTCAACTGGCCAAGGGGTGGAATCAAGCCTGTCAATCAGTTCGCAGATTGATGACCTCATTTGGAGGCGCAAAGGAGATAAATAACTGACTGAAGCCGGAGATGCACACTGCTTAATCTTCCTGCTGACAAGCCAGATGGGCTACACTGCTGGAGTCAGAGCCTTGGAGCTGGAAGACGCACATGGAAACCCACGCCAGCACTGAGATGCTGCCACCGCCACTGGATCCACAAGACTTTTCACCCACTGACCTGTGATCTTCCTGCATTCTGCAGCATTGCTTGTTTTGTGAGAGTATGAAGAGGAATTTATAGACTGGTGTTGGACATATGGGCTAATATCGGACTTATGGGCTTGATCTGAACTGGGCTGGGATGGTTTCTCCATATACAACTGCTCTTGTATAGAAAGCACTTTCTTAGACACATATGAGTCTCCCTGGATTTGTTTGTCTAGTCCACCAGGACTGACACGCACAGCCCAACATTTCCCCAACAAGGACTCCTTCTTACCTTCTTAAGTACTATTAAAGTTATGTTCAACTACTTTTTCAGAAAAAAATCTCAACTTCATGAAGTAGATACTTTTTTCCTTGTGTTGTATTGATGGGAAAATTAAGACAGGTTACTAACTCTAAAGAATTACAGTCTGGAAAACTGTAGGAGTAATTCTACCCTGTCCTACAGCACTAGGAGTTGGCAGAGACTCAATGGCAGAGAGTTAGTTGTTTGTTTCTGTTTTAGCCCCTTCCTTCCAATCTGTTAGTGGCATGGCAATTAGACGTTGGGCTGCTATCTGCAAGGTCATCAGTTCAAAACCACCAGCTTCTCCTCCAGGCTTTCTACTCCTGTAAAGAGTTACAAACTCAAAAACCCATAGGGCATCTTGTCCTGTAGAGCTGTTATGAGTAAACTGGATGGCAATGAGTGATAGTATAAGAGATTGGAATCTATGAATGTCTGATTCTACAACCTACAAAATGGGTCACTTTTTCTAGCCAGTATTTCTAACATACTGTAACATGAATATCTGCAGCAAAAATAATATCAGTTAATATTTGTGTAAATGCTTCCATGGCCTTTTGGGGTGTATTTTTCCCACCAACATTTTCCAGCCTCTCTCTCAGGTTTCTGGGGCCACTGCTATCCATGAGGAAGACCTGTATGACTGGGTGAATCTGATGAAACTGACCGCATTCTACCAAGCTTACCCCCAGAATCCTCTTGGGGCATTTGTGCCCCACATCCACATTATCTCAGTTCCTTGCCCCTTCATATTTGGGACACCTCCCTCTACTGACTTGGAACTGACACGATGGCAGTGAGTCTTTTATTTTCTATCACTTGAAAGTATATGGTGTCAACAAAAAACGCAAAGCAGAAAGTAGTTGGGTCAGGAGAAGATCACATAATGCGTGTATGTTATTTCTTCAGGGATTACCATGTATTCTGAAATATATTTGTTGTTGTTTCTAGGTACTACTGAGACCATTTTAGAACATGATGACCCCACATGACAGAGCAGAACTGTCCCATCGAGTATTCTAAGTGATAGTCTTTAAAGGAGGAGATGGTAGCCCCGGGGTGTGCTCCAAATGCCGATCTTACAGGTAGCAGCCAAGTGTTTAACCATTATGCCACCAGGCCACCTCAAAACTCGAGGGATCTTAGGTCTCACGATGCCAAGAGAGAATGCCTGTTTTAGAGAATAAGGAATTATGGGTAATTGCAAACAAAACAATACTAAACATTCATGGGAAAATTTTCTACAGTAAAGTATGCAGTCAGGAAAGGATAGAGGAAGACATTTCACTTCAAATTACCACCTTCCCTCCATGGATAACGAAGAACTGGGATCTATTGAGTGCTTACTGTGTATCAGATGTTGTTGGGGCCCAATAGAAGATGAACACTATAAGGCAACCCCGGTAGTGCAGTGTTTAAGCACTTGGCTTCCAACGACAAAGCTTGTAGTTCAACCCCCCCAGTGGCTTCAGAGAAGAATGATATGGCAGTTTTCCATAAAGGTTGCGTCCTTAGAAACCTTATGGGGAAGTTCTACTTGTCCTGGAGAGTGGCTATGAGTCAGACTTGACGTTAAGGTGATGGGTTTGATTGGTATTTTGCACATGAGAAAAATGAGGCATAGACAGATTTAGAGATTCCCCAGATCACTCAGGTGGTGGGACTAGAGTTCAAACCTGGGTAATAGGTATCCTCTTCCCCAGTATGTTCTCAGTACTGCGCTACACTTTCCTCTGGGAGCTCTGGTGGCCAGTGAGTTACACATTGGGCTGCTAACGACAAGGTTAGACATTTGAAACCATCAGTTTATGCATGCCTTCCCTGATTTCAGATCATGCAGAATGTCCTTGTTTGGTTCATACAACTGCCTCGTGATCTATATAAAGGTTCAGCATGAGCGCGATGAAGTGTTCAAGAATTCCCGTTCTTCTCCGTGTGATCCAGTTTCTTATGATCTACAAATCTGATGCCTTTGCATAGTCACTAAACACAAGTGAACATCTTTCTGGCGTTCTCTGCTTTCAGCCAAGATGCATCTGATGTCCGCAATGACAGCCTTCATTCCACCTCTTCTGAACCCAACTTGAATTTCTGGCACTTTCATTAAATTATCTTCAACAAAATTTTACTTGCAGGTGATAAAAATGATGGTTTTTCAATGACTCACACATTCTGTTGGATCATCTGTCTTTGAAATGAGCACAACTATGGATTGCCTTCATCCGTTTCAGGAAGCTTTTCCCAAATTTGTTGACCTAAGTGAGTGAGCACTTCCAGTTGATACTTCATTCCTGAAGCCTCATTTTTCACTAGAGCCTGCAGTGCCTCTTGGACTTCTTCTAAAGTCATCAGTTCTTGACCGTATCTACCTCTTGAAATGGTTGAATACCTACGCATTCTTTTGGCAAGGTGGTCATGTGTGCCTTCTGTCTTCTTTTCATGCTTCCTGGATCAATTCCATATTTTGACAACAGAATCTTTCAATATTTGTTTGAGGCTTGAATTTTTTCTTCAATTCTTTCAGCTTAAGATATGCACAGAGTATTATTCTTTTCATTGGCTCTCTAATTCTAGATATTTTCACATTTAATTTTGATATTTGCTTAGATGTATCTAAGTATATGTAAGTAAATATCCATATATATAATAGATAGGTAGGTAGTAGGTAGATAGATGATATAGATGTGCAGACATAGTTTTGTTTAAATGTTCTCTTTTCAAAAGTGGGGAGCCAGTTGCTATGGAGTTAATTGAGACTCATGGTGACCGTATGTATGTCACAGTAGAACTATAGGATTGATTTTTCATGTATGTCATGGCAGAACTATATCCCACAGTGTTGAATTTCCAGAAGTAGATCACCTGACTTCTCTTCCAAAGCATACTGATGTGTACTAGAACCTCCAACTTTGGGGCTCAGCATATACTAAGTATTTATAGCAGCCAGGGAGAAATGTAATGATCACTTCCAAGTTTGAACCACTTTTTCTTACAATTGAACTGGCTTTTATCCTATCCAGTAGGTAATATTGAAGGATGTTCATTGATTATATATATATATATATCTTCAATAGTCCCAAACTGTTTGATCTACTTTGCTCAACCATCTTGTTCTACTTTTATAAATGAAAGTATCCTTAAGGAATAGGCCATAAAAACACTTCTACTGGTGATAATATTAGACCCTCCACTTTAAGGTGCTTCTGAATATATACATAAATATATATATATATATATATATATATATTGTCGCCCACCTCCCCTGACTATATATTTTTATATTATAATAACTCAATTATAATTATTCCTAATGCCAACTCAAGAAGATTATGTGCTGGTAATGACATGTATCCATGCACAAAAAGGTAATAAGTGAATTCTATGGCATTCTCTGTATAATTCAGTCATGAAATGCTATGTTTAATAATGTAATAAAGACTTCTTAATTCAATCTCTAATTTTCTTCTAGATAAAGAGACATAAGCAAATATATCTTTAGGACTTTCATCAAAGAGATAGACAAACGTAATTACAATCTCTAATTCAGGTTTTTTAAAAAAATAAATTAAACATTCTCCATTGAGAGTTCCTTATTGTGCAAAGAGTGACCAACTAGGCCAGAGTGCTTTTTCTATCACATTTTTGACATTTCAGTCCCAGATATTAACATTTCCAAAGGAAAATAGACTAAGGTTTGAAGAAGGTCTGGGGGCTGTCACCCTGAAAGCAGTCTTTGATTGTGACATCTGATTCCTTGATTCTTCCAGGATTTTTCTTCTGTGAAATAATGGTGGGCTGCAGGGATGAAAAGCAATATAGACTCCCGATTGTGTATTTCATCTGATCTCACACCAAAGAGAGAAATGACAGGGTAGCACCATAATTAAGAAAATGTTGAGGTGCTTTAAGATACCGATTGTTATAAACAAAAGCCCTGTTTTGACAGCGTTTCAGAAATTCAGTGGATTTTTTCCCTTGAAATGTAAACATCACAATACAAAAGTTAAGTTTTAAAAAAAGGAAAGAATTTGTATTGGGTGAACATCGTTGACTTAAGACTTGAAGGAGAGGAACTGCACTAAGAATATAAAAAAATTACAACACAAGGATCAGACCCAAGAGATTTCCAAGACTTTTCCAAAGCAGTCACGGCCAATGCTGCCGGAACAGCACGCATTAACCTGCCCAGGCTACGAAGCTGCAGTGCCATTCACTGATGGACAGAGGCCTTCAAACACGTGTGTATTTCAATGCAGTGATTTCATTTTTAGGAATCTTACCTATGGAAACAGCCAGAAACGGTGAAAAGATATATGCAAAAGGGTATTTACCTAGTGTTATTAGTAATCATAATGCCAATAAACAGCTAAATTGTTCCAAAATACAATGTAAGTAAATACCTATGAAAGGACACTCAGCAACCATTTGAAACAAAGAGGTGCATAAACCTGTATTGTCTCAGGAAGCCATTCATTATACATGGCTTAGTCAAGGCACAGACTACAGAAAGCTGAATCCCAGTTTTTGTGAATCTTAATGTATTACCCCCCAAGGCCTTGAAAAAAAATCAGGAAAGATAGGCCTCCAAGTGTTGACACCATTTATAGCTGATTTGTGAGGTAACTGGATATTTAATTTGGTTATTTTGATTAAAATTTTTGAACACGTTTTAAAATTTTATATTTTCTGTAGACCATAGGTACTGTTTTATGGGAAATTAATAGTAACTTTTAACAGGATAATATTTAATAAAAATTACTTATTCTGACAACACTTTTTCCTCACTGCATTCAAAAGGGATGGAGACAATGTCCCACTTCCCAGCCTCTTTCTGTTACTGGGTCCTACATAGAAGTACTAGCAATGGTGCCTGGTCATATTCCCAGATCCATCGTGTGGATGAGGGTGGGGTGCATCCAAATGTTCTGCTCATGAACGTATGCCCTTTTCTCTTCGGATGACTTTTTCTTTAATACAGCAGTTCACTGAGCCATAGTGCCTTCCCAGGCAAAAAGATCCCAGCCAGCTTGCTCTCTCTCTGTGTCTTCATTTTCTGCTGTTTGTGTTTGGCCTCTTTCATCTCCTCAACTCCCCAAATAAGTCAGCCAGTGAAATAATGAGGAGATTACAAAATTTGAGTTTGAACTTAGTGTACAGAAGCGACTGGTGGCAACATTCTTTGGCCCTGTTTACCAAAGAGCTCTACAGATGTAATGGTCAGCTAAGAACCATATACTGAGAATGGGCTCAAAGAGAGGAAGGATCGTGTGGCTGGCATAGAACTTGTCAGCATTAGGTTCTGTTGTACACAGATTCACTGAATTGGAGCTGACTCCAGGACACCCAGCAACAGCGCACAGAGTTTTACTCGCTTTCCTCCTTTGCCCCGTAACACCCACAACTCCCTCAGGCTCAGGAACCTCCTCAGGAGCTGTAGCGGGGATTTGGGTAGTAATCAGGCATTCCTAAATCTCCTAAGCAAATACCACTGAACAACACTAAGCTATGTCCCCAACCAGAGCCGGCTTTAAGAGCCTGTCATCTGGATGGCCACACAGAACCGCAGGCTTAGAAGGGCCCGGCACTGGTGTTGCCATTGCCACCTTGAAATTCTTGATTAAAAAAAAAAAGGCACTATTACAACTGGTTCTTGTCCCAACCTCATTGTGAGTGGAAAGGTCAAACATAGAGTTGGATTGATTTTGCATTATGGAGAAAAGAACATAAAAGTATCCTTTTCCCTCTGAATTACTTTTTTGCATAATATTTCATTGTGTTTCGGGTAAAAGTTTACAAAACAAATTAGGTTCCCTTTTGACAATTTCTATATAAACTATTCAGGGTCATTAACATTCTTTTTGTCAAACTGTGTCAGCATTCTCGTGAATTGTGTTTTGAATTTCCACTTTGGATTCCTTATGAATATAACTAATAGTAAGAACTATCTTTCTTTCCTAGAAAGCCATCTGAGTCCCTAGGTTGATTTGGATTTGACCAAAGATTTACATTGGAAAATGATTTTCAGAGAACAGGTGTCAGTCCTGGGGCCCTGCACAGGTATTGGATGACCAGTATAGGAAACAAAAACAAAACCCTCCACAGTGGAAAACCACAGATGATGCCTGATCTCAAGATTTGCGCCTTGTAGGTGCACCTTAATTGTGACAGGGTGACGAAAGTTTTTGGATTCTAAATTTTTGTCAGGAAGAAATGTGCATTGTCAGCGGGCTAGAAAGCAGTGTGATGGGTCCAAGGAGGCTCTCTCAGATCTGAACCAGTGATGGACCAGCTGACAGGTCAAGCAGTAAATTAAATTATGACATCATATAATGTTCCTAGTATTGATTCTTTGTCATGCCATTTCTAAGAAAAGTAATATCACTCTCTTTCTGTTCCAGAATTCCATTCAGTGACTTATGCTTGTGGCCTTTCTAATCAATGTCAAATTTCCTTTGGGACAAGGTCAGGAACAGCTATCTTAACTGAAAAACTAACTGGAGATCAGAATGAAATTATTTCTATTTACAGCTAGTATCAAATGATGCTTACCTTTTCTCCTTCAATCCACTGCACTGCCAACAACTTTATGTTAAATGCATGTAATATTGCCATCTGTTTAAAAGATTTGGTATTAAATGATAGAATGGAGTGTATTATGAATAACTGTCTGGTGACAGGCTCCGGGGACATACTTTACTTGTTTTAAATTCATCCTATTAAAATGGATATAGTTCTCCTATGCTAATGTTCTTCCCAATTTGTTTACAACAAAATAGGTCAGCGGACCATTAATCCTGTTCCAGAGCTGCCATCTCTGCCTCTAGGTTGAGTACAAGTAATGAGACGTCACTGGTATTTGCTCACATTGTCCGCTCAGCACTTCCAGTTAACGATGTCTACTGACAAGGTTATTTGATTCAAAATGAATGTTTACATTGAAAGGAGAAACAAGTGTCAAGTATGCAGCTCAAATAAATACTCCAAATGAAGAAGCTAATCAGGGCATAACCCTTCTACTGTCCACTCCCCACCCCCACGCCCGCCCAATAGTGAAATGCACAGACAATAGGAGACATGGGGATAAAAGTAATAAAGAGAAACAATACAAGGGTCCTTAGGGACTAATCCAGGCACAACAGAGCTAATCTGTGAGGGGTAGAGACATTGTAGGATAAGCACTTCAACAAAACTTGTTACTTTTGATCCAGTTGTATTCAATGACAGACTCTATTTGCAAAGAAGAATTTGGATTCTCAAGGCAGTGGGGCAGAAGTCACATCCTTGATTTTTCCTGTTAAACACACTAGGGTACTCCTTGTTCCCAGAATAAATGATGTCAAAGATCTGCCTTTTCTTCTCCCACAAACAAAACACGAGGATAACAATTCAGATACTTAAGAAGGCACATAACTGACCAAAGGCCCAAAAGTCTGACAACAAAACTAGGGATTCGACAGATGCTATAATAATATTACTATATACCACTTGACTTTATATCATTCTACTTTATATCAGAAAAAGTGCCATTGTATTATAATGCTCCAAAGGTTAGCACGGAGAGTGTGCACATTGGATTGGCCATGTCTTCAAAACAACTTCTAATTTTCAAATTGCGTATTTTTGTACGCTTATATAAAGTCATGCAAACGTGTCAAAAAGCATTCAATGTAAGTGAGTGCCCATTCTTTCCAGATACTTACAATCTCTGTCTCACAATCTGAGTAAAACTGAAAAGTAAAACTTTTCTCATTTTAAAAATATCAGAAAATTAAGCTCATCCTAAGTCAAGGCACTAACTAAAGTTCTGGGGGAGGGATATGACAAGAAAGTTAAACATTCAGAGAACTGGCTACGAATTTTGGCTTAACTACCATCGCTTTAAACCTCTTCAGCACACTCTTAGGTGAGCACCCCCACAGAACAGATGTAAAACTATTTCATGTAAATGTTCATAAATTACATCGTCCTTTACACCTGAATGCAAACAAAGTGAAGGTGACAGACGTAAAAACACAGCTATTTTCAGGCTGAGTAAGGAGTCAGAACAGCTGCGACCAGCGACATGCTTCCACACCATTTTCATATTTCTGAAACAGGCTTTATCTCTGGCAACTATTTTATCTTTCTTTTCTTAAAGGTGAATATGGAATAAGGAAATCCCATATAAAAGATTACTAAATTTGCATGCTATTTTTAAAAGTATACTTTAGATAACAAAATCACCCAAAAAAGTTAAGTGCTATTTGCAAATGTATTTATCATTGCTATTTCTATTATTTTACACAAGGAGTTTGAAAACAAATAGCATAGACAACTTTATCCCTAAAGCATATATCATTTAAAAACATATTTATAAGTACATTAGGAAAGTAAATGTTTATAAGATACTCCTTTTGAATTCCATTAGTTTGGTCATATTTGGTCTTATTATGAAGGCCATTATCATTTTCTAGAATATCATCTTTATGTCAATTCAGCTGAAATAAGCATAATTTATAAGGAATTTTATAAATTGCATATGGATTTATAAAAATGTATTCTATTGTGAATGTTTTGTTGAATTTGCATTACTTAAAACTAAATATAACTTGTGATGTCACATATTCAGTTTTCTCAAGATTATTGAAAACTTTAACAATATACTTAAAATTAGCAAAACATTCAAATATTTTTTAAATGCTTAGGTATCAAACTCAGCACCGCTTGCCTATTGAAATACAAATAATGCCTTCAACAATTAACATTATTTTATCCAAAGAGCAGAGAGCCATAACTAAGCGGTCAAACCAGTGACCTACAGTTAAACATTAAATGTACAGGTAGAATTTATATCACTGTAAACTACGACTTTTAGAATTATCAATACATAACAATCCAAGCAGTTGCTTTTATTCTTCTCAAACCATTTTTTTAGCAGCTAATCCAGACATCATGTCAATCCATACTTCAATCATATCAAGCACTGTTGTGCAGTGGCTACCACATTCAGTTTCAAAACCTTTACTTTCCTCCTGAACTCTCCGCGTCAGCTCCCTTCTCCTCCCCCACCGCCCTCCGTGCCTGGCAGGGACTCTTCTTCGGTCTGTTTTCTCTAAAACTTCATCGGTCCTGGGCTTCACATGCTCCCCAATATGGAAAATAATTAAAATAAAATATTGAAAGCCACATCAAGCCCAAAGTACATCAGAGGGGCGATCAAGTGACAAGATTTTAACTGTCAAGTCAGATTTGTCATTCTGATCTACTATAAGTCATCTCTCCAATAATCTGTAGGGTAACTAGTTTATTCCCATTCCTCAATTACGGTTTGAGGGAAATCAGCGGAGGCTTTTTTCCTATGCAGACATCACAAATGTATCTCGGGTGCCCACGGTCATCCGTAGCCTTCTACAACCAGAATCTCACAATTTAAGCTCTGATACTGCTCCCTCCGTCGACTTTCGATGCTATGATTTACAATCCTTGGGTCACGGATGTGGGTGTGCTTCTTCCACAGGAAATGAGTTGACGTCTCACTTAGATGACTGCTTGTTTAGAAACAAGCCTTAAAGATCCCAGACACTCTGCTAGCTGAGCCCCATCGACTTCTTCACCATGCTTTGCTACAGCACCTCTATGTGTGTTCTGTGTGTCCTTCATGAGGGGGAATACCAGGCAAAGCCATGCCATGTGCAGTTATTTTTCTATCGCTGCAGCTGTTTCAGAGAAAACAGATCAGCAGGATTAAGTGTCTTTCTGGCAATACTAGAGATCAGTAGTAAAATTATATGGCATCAGGAAATGGTAATTAAATAATACGATAAATGTGAAAAGAACGAAGGCTCTTAAACTTGCTGGTCACTTTCCCCTTTCAGTCCATCGTACTCTTTCCTTCTATCATGTGGACATAACTGAACTCTTCGGCAGTACTTCCCTTCTCACCAGTGTTTGTGGAAGTGATACGCATGTCTCATGGTTTGTTTGGGCAGAGAGGATGAATTACTACTGTCCTGTCTTGCCCACACATAATTCTGAACTCGGTGACAGGCAAGGCAGCAGAAGAGCAGGGAGGAATGGAGAAAGAGAAAGCAACAGAGAGACTGGTGGTGGGGCAGGGAACAAACTTGAGAAATTGCTAGAGAAAGGAGGAAGAGATTTTAGGTGGCTGGTCATTTTATTTTTCTCCTCAAAGAATAGATACTTGTACACATAATATGCATCTGTCCCCTCCACCCCACCCAGGGAGTCTTTTTCCTGTGGAAAAGAAAACAAAGAGGGTGACTGTGTGTGTGTGTGTGTGTGTGTGTGTGCGCGCGTGCGTGCACGTGTGTGTGTGAAATAGAGCAAACATTTTTTGAATATTCACTGTATAGTTTGCATACAATAGCTCATCATTTGATCACATCAACTCTCTGAGATGGGTACTGTCTGTCATGCCTGGAAGATAGTGTGGCCTTGTGGTTGAATGTGCACGTTGGTGCAGCATGTCTATGTTTTGAACCCAGTTCTTCCATCATTAGCTGTCTAGTTTTAGGAAAAGGATCCCTGAGTTTGATTCAATTTGACAGCAATGGGTGAGTCAAAATATTATAAACATAACAAACCAAGAAATGATATTTTAAGGAAACATTGTGCTCTGTACCAGCCTGGTGCCCTTCCGTGAACCCACTGTGCTGTACATGTATAACCAGAGTCTGTATTGTTTGATTAACTCCAGGGTCTGGGATTTAGCTTCAGTATTTTGATGTGCCCACAAGTTTTTATACTGATCTTAGAAATTTTCTCCAAAATTCTTGACTGCTGGGCTGTGGTTCTGACACACAATTGGTCCATCCCCTTGCCAAGCCCAGACCCTCCGGTAGATGCCTGGGATGTAGACTGGGTTCTAACACAAAGAGCCAGGGGACCACTAGAACCTTTTTTTTTAATTTGGAATGGCCTGGGCCCATTTCCCTTATGGATACATAAGTCATATTATTCATACCCTTTTCTAGGAGTCAACTGTAAACCAGCTTACTTTTCTCTCCATCCCAGGTCTTCACCACTGGCTTGCTGCTGAGATTCAAGATGCCCCACAACTAGGGAGGAGACGTGTCAGTCAGGGGGCAGGGTAGCAACGATGAAACATACAACTTTCCTCTAGTTCCTAAATGCTTCCCTCTCACCCCCACAATCATGATTCCAATTCTACCTTACAAATCTGCACTGGTACAGATAGGAACTGGAAACACAGGGCACCCAGGGTGGATGATCCCTTCAGGACCAGTGGTGAGAGTAGCGGTGGTGAGAGAGAGAGGAGGGAAGGTGGGGTAGAGAGGGGGAACCAATTACAAGGATCTACATATAACCCCCCTCCCTGGGGGAGGGACAACAGAAAAATGGGTGAAGGGAGACATCGGACAGTGCAAGATATGACAAAATAATAATTTATAAATTATCAAGGGTTCATAAGGAAGGGGGGAGCGGGGAGGGTGGGAAAAAATGAGGAGCTGATGCCAGGGGCTTAAGTGGAGAGCAAATGTTTTGAGATTAATGAAGGCATTGAATGTACAAATGTGCTTTACTTAACTGAAGTATATATGGATTGTGATAAGAGTTGTATGAGCCCCTAATAAAATGATTAAAACCAAACCAAACCATAAAAGATGACTGAGAACTGGGCTTATCATGGTAGTGACAATAAATATGACAGTGCTGGCTGAGGGCAATTAGTGTTCATTTTTAAGTGGTTACATTTCCATTTTCTTCCAGCCAAAAGGATTTTTCCTGATTTCAGTTTCACGATCTTGGGATCTCCAAAGGACAAAAAAAAAAAGTCTTGTGGAGAAGCAGCACGCGTCTGACCGTGTCTGAAGCAGGTGAAGCAGGCACACAATGCTCTTTTTGAAATACACTCTTTTTATTGGACAAAAATAAAAATCAACACCTTCTCTTCACCTCTTTTCCTTTATTAAATGTGACCTGATTAAATGTGCCACAAATGTGATTTACATAAGTAACGTTAGCTCTTGTAAAAAATGAAGAGGACAAGTGCCTACTAGCCGAGGATTCAAGGACCTCCTTTTTCTGCAGCCGGCAACAAGCTTCATTCTCTGGACACACATCGGACCAACGCTTCTACTGATGAGAAACAAAGCCATGGAGAATACACCGCTTCTGCCAAATTCCTGAGGCAAAATCTCCCAGAGCACTGGCTGCCTGCTGGAACTTGAAGAGTGAAAATTAATAAAAAAGCCTAAAAGAACCGTTCTCTGTTTTGGTTTTTTTTTAAAGACTATTTTGAATAAGATTCTGCCTGCCGTTAGTTATAGTGATACCAGTCATCTTGTAGTCTGTTCAACTTCCCAGGGATAAGGAGCTTGGGAGTCGATGACCAATTTAAATAAATACGTAAACAATGTACTGTCAGTAGCACCAACTACAATTCACAAAGTTTTCAGAGCTTCCTGAGGATCAACTCCGCACCTTCATCTCTGAGCAACGTCCTCATCCCCCTGCACCTATCTTCCTGATTCAGCATCCTCAAACTGCCAGGCTTCGGCACCGCAGTTGTCTCCTTGTGTCTTCATCTCCCCTAGCCAAGACGCCGTGTATCCTCAAGGTTATCCAAACAAGCAAACAGCAGCAGGTTGACAGCCAGAGGATATGGTGACCTGAGCACCCTTCCTCTCAGCCACAATGGCCTAGAGCTGCTGAGAGCTGGGGCTCTCGGATTACAACCCAGACCGATGGCTGTCATAGTGCGCATGGCTTGCCAGTGCTTAGGAAGGGATGCAGCAAAGGGGATCATCTGGAGCAACCAAATGAATGATAACTTCCGTAGACTCAGGAAGGCAGTTTTCAAAAGTTGCCGGTCCATTTTCTCTCAAGGAGTACAAGTTTACGTAGAAAAAGGGAGCTAGAAATTGGTGGGGAGATAGGATGACGGTTGATATTCCATCATTTCAAGAATTTCTGAAGGTATTAGATAGGGAGGATTGTGCTTGCCATAGATTTTATGTATAATGCTGGGGGTTTTATTTTATTTTCACTTAAACTGGTTACCCTTTCTCTCAAATCCAGCCCACTCCTGGAATCAGAACTAATTGCTTCCATCGCCGGGATCCTGTGACACATTCTTATAAATTCATTAGTGTGCTGGGGGTTCTGGTGATTATATTGGGCTAGCGTTGAATTGTCGACAGCAACATCTGAGGTTCAAGCCTAGCAGCCAGTCTGAGGTAGAAAGCGGAGACTCTCTGCTCCTGCAAAGATGTCCACCTCAGGAACCTTAGACAGGCTCATTTCGAGTTGGAGTGAACTCATTGGTAGCAGGTTGTTCGTGTACTTGGTCTGATTTGTGTCACAATTGTATACATACTTTGCCCTCCAATTAGATTGTTCCAATGAAGGGACGAGGCTTCAGTCTTACTTTTTTTTTTTTAACTCATTAAAAATTGTTTGTAACGTGCTCTAAGGCATATGGCTGTTAGGCATGTGTGCTAAGACTATCTATGCAGCAATGCTAAGCCAACAGGGAAGGTACAATTATGCCAAAAACTGTATGTTTCACTGATAAACAACAGGCTATTCATCCTTATAACCTCAACCCTTGCTTAGCCCTTGCAGACACGGAGAACGATGCTGCTTGAGGAAATGCAACGGAGAGGCTGCAGCTCAAGCAGGATGAAGACTCCGACCCTCACCCATCTGCAGCCAGTCCTGTGATTAGTGGCCCTTCCCAAGGTGGCTCTCTAATGTTTCAACTAAGTGATACTTTGTAACACACAAACAAACCACAAATGATGCTGTCCGAAAGGCACATGACCATGAAGTACTTCTTTTAATTAATTGCACCAGAATTTCTTTGTCTCCAAAATATAGAATCACTTGATTATCACATATGAAATAAAAGATGGAAAAAGATAAGTGGCCCAATATTTTTATTTTATGAATAGTAATACTGAGTCCAGAATAGTGATAAAGAACGTGCAGAAATGTAATTGTTTCTATAAAATGACCACCGAGTACATGTATCTGTCTCCAGTTTTGAGACAAGAAATTATTTATGTCCTACTGTCTTTTCAAATAATAGTTCATTCCACAACATTGTCATGTTCCGTCTTAAAGTATATTCAAGTTGTTTTAGTCATCTGTCTGTAGCTCCGACACTATGGGAAAGATCTTGGTGTGATAACAATCTTTTACATCTGTTATGTTAGCATCCTCCCTGACTTGTATCTGAAGGAATGAAAGAATGAATAAGACAGTGTGATCTGGACTGACTGCTAGTTCTATTTTAATTCCTGAGCTATCCATGGCCACTCTTTGCCACTTTGGACGTATGATTTTTATTCAGTAAAATCTGCCTAATCAGTCCAGTCCAGTTCCTTCTAAAGTGTTCATTTTCTTTTGGACCACCACAGAATTGTGTTAAAGATATGAGCCAGCTTCTAATATTTATAAATATAGTACATAGATACACACTTCTGTGAATAATGAACACTGAATCATCAAAACTGAAGAAATCATTAAGTATTTAATGATTTTGTTCTCACGTAATTAAATATTTTGTTTCACATAATAAATAGAAACTTATTATGTATTTTTCATATCAATATGAATTATTGTCAGGGTTTGACAATACCCTGAAACATTTAGGGATAGTTAACTCATTTTATCAGAACCAGAAATTATTTTAAGACTTCTAGAGGAATTTCAAAGATTAGTGCTTTTAAAACAAAGTAAATATCTATTAAGTGTTAACAAAGATCTATTAGCTGTTCATAAAGCAGAGCAGATATCTCCTGATGAAAAGCTCATCGACTTTAAGAAACTCGAGGAGATGGCATTGTAGACCTAGCAACACTTGGCGGCTTTTTCTCATATCACTGGAGTTTTGTTCTTTTGGATGGATGGATGAGCAAACTTAAGGAGCTAATGGGCAGATAAAAGTTGAAATCCGCAAGGACGGTAATGTTAAAACAAGTTAAAAGCTCTCTCCAACACTCGCTTCCAAAGCTGCCTCCGCACTCGCTTCCCCTGTGAACTTTTTGTGTTTCATTCATTTTGCTCCAAATGGAGATTCAGAGGCCAAGAAAAGGCTATATCCTGCTTCATTGACTAGCGCTCTCCTGGAAGGGAGTTTAATGGGTTAGAAGCTAATACTAGTGACAGTTCTAAGAAAAGTTACCAAGTGTTTCCAGTGCCTGAAGAGACTCCCTGCTGTTCTGACTTCTTCCAGTTTCCTTCTCTCTTATCTGGGGATGTCCCCATGACCAACCAGGGGGACCTATTAGGAAACAATATGGGCTGGCTAAGAGAAGTGAGCAAAGCCTCATTAGCACAAGCTGTGGCCAAGAACTGGCTCTAATTACAGCTGACTTTAAAGTGATGATCACATGAACAGATAAGCACTTGAAGAGAGAAATCAAATTTCCTTTAAAATTTCAAATGATTGTTTTCTTTTATTTACCCCCTAAAAAGGGGCCCTTCGCTGCTGTGATGTGAGCCCTCTCGATTTCATTCACTTTCTCTTAAAGGCTCCTGTTTGGACCATGCTATTATTTCCCACTGTTTTCTCCTGACGCACAGCGAAGGAAGAGGTCGCACATGAGGGAAATCCCCGGGTTCAACTGCACACAGGAAAGGGCTCGTTCCTCCACTTCATCCAAGCATGCACTGTGACACCCTAGGAAGTGTCAAAAAGCTCCTGGAGAAAAATTCCAGTATCTTTTAAAATACCATTTCTTGCCAATTTTTAAAGTAAAATTTCAAATTTTGGTTAAAATATTATATGCAAAAGGAAAAAAACACCGTTCCCAGGTGTACAGCACCCTGAATTTTCAAACCCTAAGCATTCCTACATAACAAGCACTCAGGCCAAGAAACAAAAAAACAAAAAAATGATAAGCCAACAGTTTTCCTACCCCATCACACCCAGACCCTCCAGCACAACCATTATCCTGAATTCTAAGAGCACCAATTTGTTTTCTTTCACACTATATTTAAATCGTCTACATTTTTGAGGACTAAAGTGGGTCTCTAAGAGTCTTGGTGGCCTCCGTAATGGGATCCTTGCTGGGTTTCTAGCCACAGGTTAGCAGTTCGACTCTACCAGTCACTCCATTGGGAGAAAGCGAGTTTCTGCTCCAGTAAAGACTTACAGTCTCAGAAACCCAAAGGGACAGGGCTGCTCTGGCCGTCATTGAGTCCTAATTGACTCAATGGCAGGTAAGTTGTTTTTTCTCGGGTTAAAGTGCACTGGACCCCAGGCAGAGTATTTTCATTTGCCCTCAGATATATGTGAAAACTGGACAACGAATAAAGGGGACTGCTGAAGAATTGATTTATTCTAATTATGGTGTTGATGAAAAATATTGAAAGCATCACAGCTGCCAGAAGAGCAAGTATGTAAATCTATCATGGAGGAAATACACCCGGGATGCTCCCTGGGATCCAGGAGGGAGAGCCTTTGCCTACCATCCTTTGAACTCCTTCTCAAGAGGGACTCGTCCCCGAAGAAGGACATCATGTTTGACAAAGTACAGGGTCAGCAAAAAGTCTAAACCCATTAATAAAATGGATGGGCACAATGTCGGCCAACGTAGCAAGTGTGAGGAGTGTGTGGGACTGGCAGTATTTGGTTCTCTGCTTCAGTGGGTCCTGTGAGTCAGATATGGCTTCACAACACTTACCAAGAACAACTCTTTGTTGTGACAGGATTTTAAAAGGTGGCGCCTCAATCATTAGCAGTTACTTTGATTCTCCGCATAGTTCCTCTCAATAGAGAAATTACATAAAACTATCTAGTTTCAGACACTAGCAAACTGATCACCAAATAGTCCCTCTGGAAGAGAAGTCTATCAATATAGTCCTATAAAATGTCTGAGGTCTGTATTATCAGATGTGCAAAAAAATACAACTGTCTTTCTCAATAACTTACATAATTTTCTATTTTAAACCATTACATCACAAGGATGCCAGGACACTAATCTCATTCAACTTTCTTTTAACAGCTTTCCTATGGGTTGTATCTACCTGATAGTTCTGTGGAGAGGGGAGGGAAGCTAGAGGAGGGTGTTATGGAATGTGAATATAATTCCCAGGTCGTCTGTTTCTGCAGGAATCTGCTGAGATGTCCGTAGGTCTATCTCATTGTTAGCTCCCAGTCCATTCAGAAGGCTATGGGGCAGACTTCACTCCAGGCTCCTCGGATCTTAGAGCACTCTCCTGTGCTCTGGGACAGACAGAAGTCTTTCAGCGTTTCTCAGGCCAGGCCTGTATGAGAGCTTCCTCGGGAACCCCTACTGCAATTTCTTTGTTCCTGCGTGCCTAGACCTGCTACGCAAGAGCCTGCAATTCAAACTCATCAGCAATTCAGCAGGCAAAAAGACCAGGAAACCTGTCTGCATAAAGATGACAGCTGTATAATAATTTCTTGGAAGCTTTTCTTGGAGTCTTGGAAACAAGGTAGTATCATACGGGGTCATTGTGAGCTGGAATTGACTCAGCAGCAACACAACCACACTGGCAGGAATGTGGCTCCCACACTGGCTCCCAAAGACCACCAACATGTTGGCTTTATCCTAAGGATCTAGAACTCTACTGAGAAGCAGATCATCTTTTTTCAGAGTGACGGGAATTCTCTAGTTCGGAATCACTCGCTTACTTGGTGGAACTCTCGAGGACTCGCTAACTTATCGGCTCTGACGTGTTCTGGCAGTCCTTTCTTGTGCGCATTCTTCCCATCCCAGGGAAGTCCTTTTTCTAGTGGAGGTAGAGAAGTAACTTGTTCTCTATCTTGGCTATGTTCTTAATCATTTTTCTTTTGCCCTAAGCCTTTATTCTAAACTCTCTTCAAGGCTATTCTTCCCCACCCACAAACATTTTTCTATTTTAATGACATAAGACTGTCGTGTTATATAACCTCAGATATGTTACTGATTAAAGGTTTGCCTCGTCTATAAGTGGTTACAAGTTGGGCTTTGATCTTCTTGACAAGCAGTTCAAATGACCAGCAGCTCTGAGGGAGAAAGACTGGACTTTCTACTCCCATAATCAGTTACAGTATGGAAACCCATAGGGCAGTGGTTCTGAACCTTCTGAATGCCACAACCCTTTAAAACAGTTCCTCATGCAGAGGGGTAGTGGGGAGGAGCTGAGTCACTCAGGGCTAAGCGTAGCAATAATGAAACTCATAACCTTCCTCTAGTTCTTAAATGCTTCCTCCCCCCACTATCATGACCCCAATTCTACCTTGCAAACCTGGTTAGACCAGAGGATGCACAGCGGCACAGATGGGAACTAGAAACACAGGGAATCTAGAACAGATGAACCCCTCAGGACCAGCGATGATCCTGGGAGGGAAGGGAGGTAGAAAGGGGGAACTGATCACAAAGATTTACATATAACCTCCTCTCTGGGGGATGGGCAACAGAAAATTGGGTGAAGGGAGATGCTGGGCGGTGTAAGATAAGATAAAATAATAATTTATAAATTGTTAAGGGTTCTTGAGGGAGGGGGATCAGGGAGGGAAGTGTAGGGAAAAATGAGGAGCTGATACCAGAAACCCAAGTCGAAAGCGAATTTTGAGAATGACGAGGGCAATGAATGTATAAGTGTGCTTTACACAATTGATGTTGTATGGATTGTGATAAGAGTTGTATGAGCCCCAATAAAATGATTTAAAAAAACAGTTCCTCATGTGGTGGTGACCCCCCCCAACCATAAAATTACTTTCGTTGCTACTTCATAACTGTCATTTTCTACTGTTATGAATCAGGCAACCTCTGTGAAAGGGTCATTTGACCCCCAAAGGGGTCGTAACTCACACGTTGAGAACTACTGCCATAGGGGGTTGCTAGGACTCAGCATTGATTTAATGGCACTGAGTTTGGTTTTGGTTACATGAATAGTATTAACATCATAATTCTGCTTTATTTTTATTGCTGTTAAGTAACTAAGTTTATGTATGTCACTACTTGAGACTGTGCCCAGCACATAGAGATTATAATGCTATATGAGGGCGTACCCCCCCCCACACACACACAATGGAAAAACGCTCCCCTGGGAGAGGCTTTCATAGTATGCATTTTTCCTGCTAAGCCAGCATCGAAAACTCGCTCTGAGTTAGTGCACCCAGTGGCGTCATCTGGGAAGGTTCTCTCTGGTCACAGTGAAGTTTTTCGTAAAAGCAGTTTCACTTGAACCTCATTTTTTGTGATGGCCAATTTAAGAGAACAGTGTGTGGTGGTGAAATTTTGTTTCCTGCTTGCGAAAAAGGCCACAGAAACTGTTCTCATGTTGAACACAGCTTACAAGGAAAGCACACTGGGAAAACTCAGGTCTATGAGGGGTTTTCTCATGCTAAAAAAAAAAAAGGTGAAATGTCGACTGATGACAAACCTCATTCTGGGTGTCCATCATCTTCCCCAATGGACAAAATTATCAACTCATAGTTCATTGTTCTATTAGGTCTGACTACTAATCAAACTTTCTATTTAGAAGTTCTGAAAAGATTGTATAGCATGTGAGACAAAATGACATGATTTATGGCAGATGGGGGACTGGTTTTGCCACCATGCAATGCACCTGCTCACACAGCCATCTCAATGCCCCAGTTTTTCGCCCCAAAAAGCATGCTTCTCTTGCCCCACGCACCTGACCTTGCTCTCTGTGACTTCTTTTTGTTTTTGAGAATGCAGAGAGACATGAAAGGAAAGCAATTTGATGAAGTAGAAGACGTCAAGAACAATAAAAAAAATGAGGGAGTCGCTGCCAGCCATCCAAACAAGGAGTTTGAAAAATGTTTCCAAGAATGGAATTGCAGATGTAACAAATGTATTAAGTGTAATGGAGAGTACGTTGAAGCTGATAAAGTTGTTTTGTTAAATTTTAAATACACAGCTTTGAAACAAAATTTCTGGGTTTTTTTTTGCAGGGTGGTACCCCCTCATATGCAATTATTAATTCATTTGTTAACAGCTTAAATGAGTTGTTGTTAGGTGACATTGCATCATATTTTAGACATAGCAACTACAGCTGTGTAAATATCAGGCTGCTGACTTAACTCTCAGTGGTTCAAACGCACCAGCCGCTCTGAGGGGGCTTGATGAGGCGTTCTGCTCCTACCAAGGTTTACAGCCTGTAGATCTCCATCTGGGGTCACAGTTCGCTGGGATGGACTCCATGACGATGGGTCTGTTTCGTTTGGGGGTCACCCTCAGGATGTAGGTTACCTAGTCTTTTTCCCTCGGAGCCACTGGGGAAAGATTGAAGCTGGCATCATTTCAGTGAAGCCCAAGTGCTTCACTCTTTGTGCCCTTAGGGAAGATAAGAAACAAAATCGGAAAGGGAAAAGCTCTATTTGAAATTTAAGACACACACAGGGACAAAGGGCCGGGGTGGGGGTGGGGGTGGGGAGCTCCACCGAATGCCCAAGTTAAGGAAAATGAGCTGTCCATGCCCCCAATAAAAGGGTTAGAAAGAAATCAGGCCCACGAATCAGATACCTATGGGAAAATCCAAACCTGGGCCGCACACCAACCTTAGGTCCAGCAATGACATCACACAGGTGTGCTTAAACCCAGCCAATGAGATGGGCCAACATCCTCAACCATTCCTTCCTTCCCAGCGGGGGTTGGGGGACGGGGCAGAGCAGGAGGGAAGGAAGCCGACTGGGGCTGGCCGCTCCCTTCTCTTGTTCGTGGGTGGTGGGTGGTGGGTGGTGGGTGGTGGGTGGTGGGCGGTGGGCGGTGGGCGGTGGGCACTGCGCGCCAGCACCTGCTGGCCCTCCCGGCCGCATTCGCTTGGCCTTGGGGTTGTCCTGCTCTTGGTGCCTCTCTTGAGGTGCGGAGCTCCTATTCCGTGTTTTTTTCACATGGTGTTTGCACACTCTCCTGAGAGGAGTGGCCATCTTCAATCTAGAACTCTGGTGCGGTCCCCATGGGGCTTTGAATGCTTTACCCGGTAGCGTGTACTTTGGAGACTTTACTACCCAAAGCTTCCCGTTCCCGCATAAAAGTCTCTTGGATTACAAAAGGGCTTCTGCCGCGTGAACTCTTTCCGCATTGGGAAGCAGGAATGGAGGTCAGCCACCCCCAAACCCTAACATTTCTCCCTGAACTGACACAAGCCCTGTAACAGCACCCAGTCCCCTGTGAGAGAAATGAGGGAAGAAGCCGTGGGGAGAAGCCAAGAATGGAAACGCGAATCCTGCCCTGCTTGGCTTTGAGAGGGAATCGATGATACTATGAGAGTTTGGGGAAGACACGCTAAAATGTGTCGTGGAGACCGGGCCCTGTTCTAGAAAGCACAAATAAGAACAGAGAAGTAAATTTTTAAAAAGTATATTCTGTCAGTGTAAGCATTTAAAACAATAACAGTAAGGTACCCATTTCACCTGAAAGTGTCTGAATAGGGAAGGTGAAAGAGTGGCAGGCAGGAGAACGCTAAGGAGCTTTTCGAGTGGTCACAGAAAGAGTCAGTAAGCCGCAGGTTGTCACACAACAATCAGTCTTTGGGGGCTGAGTAAACACAGCCTTGGAAGTAACAACTTCGTAATGGCTCTCCATTTCTCACTTTCCATGGTGTTGAAATTCAAGACTTGAGTGACACTGGTTTCCTTGAGTCTAGAGGTCACTTTCAAGGTAAACACCATGTTTAGAGCATGGTGCATTCAGTGGGGGACAGTACATATTAAATGGAACCGATGGGGATCCTGGAGTCTCACATGCCTGGCTTGCTGACAGCCATCTACCTCAGCAGGCATGCCCAGAAGTTCACCGAACATTATGGATTCTGCTTTGCCTTTACTTATCAACCAGGCAAGAATGGCTTTGAAAAGAAAGAATTATTGGCCAGTTCTGCCTGCCACATTAAAACGGAGGGGGAAAGGTAGCTAAAAGTTGGATGGTGTAATATATGGAAAAATAATAATAATTTATAAATTATCAAGGGTACATGGGGAGGGGGGTCTGGGGAGGTAGGGGAAAATGAGGAGCTGATACCAAGGGCTCAAGTAGAAAGCAGGTGTTTTGAGAATGATGATAGCAACATATATACAAATGTGCTTGACACAATTGATGTATGTATGGATCATGATAAGAGTTGTATAAGCCCCTAGTAAAATGATTTTTAAAATAATAAAATGGATATGCTGATAATAATTAAAAAAATACTGCTGATGGGATTTCAGTTCTGTGGGATTGAAATGAACTCATGGACGGTAAGATTTATTAAGCACAGGCAGATACCGGCAACAGCAATTGATGATTCCCTTCATAGATATTTAAAAATCAGGAAAAATCTGTGAAGTCTTATTTACACCAGTCTTTTCCATTAGGATAGGGTGGACTACACACAGGGTGGTATAACTGGTAATAGTCTTTTAACTGGAAGACTGAATGTTCGAGTCTGCCCACAGGAGAAAAACCTGGAGAGCTACTTCCATTGGAACCTCTATGAAGCCCCGTTCTGCTCGGACACGAACAGGCTTTCCAAGAGTGAGAATCCACTTGAAAACAACTGGATAGGCCCTTCATTGGGATGTTTTGATCCCATAGAATTAAAATCCTAAAAATGTAAATGTTGATAAAGCCACATGGAATTTGCACCATCTCAAGCTTTCTGCAAATCAAGTTAACTTATAATAAAATGTGAATTTTTATTCGGCCATTTCCTGTATAGATAAGCACCACCATATGGAAAAAGCTGGTAAGTACTTTAAAGACTAAATGTTGATTGAATATTTGAAAAATTTAATAGGACCACTAAAATTATAACATGCCCAGGACCAGAATGCATGGGTTACCTACAAAGTAGTTTTCAGTACAGTGACTTAAACAGGAATGCTGTAGTTCATTTCCTTTTGTTGTGGTAAAATACTTATTAAAGCACCCATTAATATTGTATAGAAGAGAACTTAAGGGTTGGAAGAAAGTTTGTATTCCATTGGCTTAAGAAAGTATATTACCTCCTACAGTATATACTTTCTCATTTCATTAATGTTAAGATAAAAATATATTTATAAATATGAGAAAACTAAAAGCATCAAAAGGTATGAGTTAATATCTTAGCAAGGGCTCAGGGATAAGATAGAGATGCCTTTTCTCTCACTTTCTTATGTTTTCGAAACTTTCTACAATGAATATGTATTATTTTATAATGAGAAGCAAAAGCTATTATAAAAATAGGGAACATTGTGTCTTAATGGTGAAGAACAAATTAACATTTTCAAAAGGAAAGCAGCATCACATCACAGAGCAGAATCTTTCATTTGTTAAAATCTATAATGAGTCTAATTTGCACTCTCTTCAGAACCCCTAGACACACACCCTACCCCCAGCCTCACTCACTGCTATCTATCCTCAAGTCGTAGTGACACTAGGAGGAGACAAAGATGTTGATGTGGACTTGGAGGGGAGGTGATGAAATCTACTTTAAAATATTGGAGGCTTAACTGAATGCTTCACAAATAGCCGGCATGTCAAGGTAGAGCGAATCATTTGGGTGGGAACTTACTCTGACAAAATAGAGCTACAGTCATTAAAATTGTGTCTCTGTACCCAAACTGAAATGCACCCGACGCAGGGAGCAAGCGTAGCTGAACTTACTAAGTGGACTCCAACAACATGTTAGAGTCTGAGAAAAGTTCTGACCTTAGCAAAATCGTTCTTCGTCTTACAAATGAATCACGGGGCCAATGTTTAAAATTCATGAAAACCTTTTCAAACAACATCACTTCTATATTTATTAAAGCAAGTTCCTTATGGAATACTTTATTGATTTAACTTGAATTATATGTACTTAAAAATAATAAATTGTGTTTTCTCATCCAAATACAGCACTGTTTCTTTTACTCACTAATTTCCATAAATGTTCGCATTAGAATTATAGAATAACTCCACCAAGAGCTGATAGAGACCTTTGTTGCTTTCTAGTTAACCCTCTCTAAATATGACCAGTGGAGGATCAAGCCTCTATGTGTACACCTCAAAAATTGACATTTATGTGGCCTTTTTAAATAAAAACATGTTACACACCAGGCCATGGGAAGAAGATTGGATGTGACCACGACCTATTGCCTGGACTTAGAGAAGAGATCAATGCTTTTGCCCCCTGAGTATTGGGCTGTGGTGGGACAGCACCAAGACGAAAGAAATTCCAAGAAAAAATGCCGAGGTCTTGGAGAACAGGCAAGGATCTGTGCTTTGTTCCTCAGACTACACAGTTGGAACATGTGACACTGGTGGCTCAGCACTATGTTTCTTGCCTCTCCTCTGAACATCTGATCTTCGATTGCCAGACAATGCCCCCCGCAGGTGCCGACCAAGCAACTTGTTCTTCAGCTGTGCATGGGCTCACTATGAGTCTGGGCGATACTACCTAGAACCTCTCTGTGGCAGCTAACAATAATAATAATACATAATAATACTATGCATCAGAGAGTTGGGAGGTGGAATTTGCTTAGAGAAGCTTCCTGGTCAACATAGTTTTTGAGTTCTACAGCAGTGGCTTTCCAAGGGTATCCCATCCCCCACCCGGCCACGGCCCAGCACCATGGCCTTCTCCTATGAAATGCAAAAGCCACACTTACGGAATCATAAACACTAGGCTAAAGCACAGCCATCTGGGTTCTAGCAAGGTCTCCAGGTGGTTCTGATGCGCACTCAAGTTTTACAATCACTGTTATAAAGCTGTAGGGCAGCGAGTTAAGTGTTGGGCTGCTAACCTCAAGGTCAGCAAGCCGAACCCACGACCCACACCATAGAAGAAAGATGGGCTTGTGTGCTCCCTGAAAGCTAACCGTCTCACAAACCCTGTGGAGAGTTCTACTCTCTCCTATAGCGTCACAGTGTGTCCGAATTGACTCCAGACAGGCTGCGGTGGGGCGAGAGAAGAACAATAACCAAGCTGGTTTTGGTGTCATTAGCACTTTTCATTAAACAGTCTCTGTTCTTTTGGAGTCTATCATAGGATGCTTCTTCTCTTTTTGAAAAATTAGATATGGTCTTATGCTTTGCTCAGCCTTTAAAATGTGAGTGGAAGGGACATATGTATTGTTTTGTCTGTGTTCTTTCTTTTACCCCTCTGGCTTCTAATGCCCATTTCAATGGCTGCACAGAACTCCCAGACAATATCCATGACTGAAGGGCTTATTAGGGAGTTAACAGGTTGCAATGCCCATGAGAAATGCCCGGGGTCGAGTTGCTTATTTGTACATGTTACCAAGTTTGTTCAGGTCTGCTAATAAAAGCCCAAAGGGTTACACTGCTCCACTGTAAGCCTGAACCCAAGGCATCCAGCACAAGGTTCTTGGGTGAGCCAACCCAGCTCCCTGAATTAAGTGCTCAGAGACACCCCACACTAGTAAGTCTCATCCTAAAGGCACTCAGCTCTACTCCCATGAGTCAACAAGCCCCACTTTCCCTATTTCAAGTGACCAGAGGCACCCACTCCCCAAACCAGCCTCCTGATCAGAAACACTCAGTTTCACTTGCGCCATGGGTTGGGCTGTCAAATATTCTGTTCCATACCCCAGCTCCTGGTTCTGCTGCTGCTCTTGGGATCTCAGGGCTACCTTCTGCAGGCAGAAAATTCACTGCGCACAGATCTTGAATCCAGAGGATGCATTCTGCTTTCTGGCAATAAGCTCTCTCCTCCTCCTCCTCAGAGACCTCATTTTATACACAATGGGATGGAATTTCACTGAATCTTGTTCCCAATTACTCACAAGTGAATTCTATCAATAAGGCCCCCACCTTCTTACCAGACTCATGCAGGGAAAGGTCGTTTAGTGGAACTTGCAGGCTTTGGCTAGGAAAGCGACATTAAAAAATTCACTGCCTCCTGCAACATGTTCCATGTTTGATGACTGACTGAGTGGCCGTGACTCTCTATTTTGCTGTTCACCTGATCTAGCATTCTTCCACCTGTATAGATCACATAAATATTTAGTAGGTTTCCCATATAGTCCACTCCTAGGGACACGGTGGCTAAGTAGCCAATGCCATAAGTCCACACAAGACAGGTTGCTTTGATTACTACGGAAATCTTGCTGTCCATTACAATAACTACATCCACCCTGTCTCTGTTGATTAAGTACTGACACCTGTCTTCTACCACCATGGGACCCAATCAGCCCCATTGTGGGCAAATGTCTGAGTTCACTTAGGGAAGTTCCCACTGTTAATCCTGGTACACATAAAATAGCAATCAAAGGAGTCTTCATAGATGCTTGGGCCCAATTCACAAACTTGGTCCTTCTGGTTTGGGTGAAAGGTATGTCCTTTGGGCACTCCCTTTTGGGGTCTATGGGATTATTCTGAGAGATCCATTCCAACATATCAATTTCCCTAAGCTTTTGGATGCCTTCTTTTCTACAGTGTACCAAGGTAGGTCAGGTACCTCAAGCTGATCTAATCTAGGCCATCTGGCAGCCCATGCTTCAGTGAACCAACTAAATAAGCAATTAGATCCTCTCCTAACCTCTCTTGCTGAGACCTTGAAGGAAGAATCTGTGCTGAGGAGCCCCATATCCAGAAACTCAGACTGGTCTAATGTTACATTCCTTGCACCAGTATCTCAAAGCATTAGTAACCATTTCTAGGGATATTCCCCAGGTTTCTGCTTATACATATTAGAAAAGTTGAGCAGATATTTGTGAGTACAGCATACTTCTTCCTGAGTCATCATCTGAACACCACCTTCAGGAAATTTCTGAGCCTTAATTTAGTTACAGGTCTAGAGGAAATAATGGGTGATGATGGTGTTTTTTGGGTGCTCTCAGCAATATCTTGTAAGGCATTTCCCCCAGACAGCTACTGATGCAGCCCCACCTCGCATTTCAACTTGAACAGTTTGGTTAATCTGCTCATGTGTGGGTTGTTTTACTGATAGTGGATTAATCCCCTCAGCAGGAAGGGGTGGGTCTATTGACGGAGATGACTCAAGCATCAGCTCATAAGTTCCCATTCCATGTTTCCGTATACAATCTCACATCTGGCCATTTCTCCTTCCAGGCAAACTGAACGATCTGGTGCTCTGCTTGAAGTTCTTGCCCATTGGGAAGATTTCCCTTCACCACTGTCCTTTAGGGAGATCCCAAAAAGGGCTGTAGGGCTGCTGCCATCCACTTACAAGTGGCACCTGAATAATGTGCAGAGCCATCCATAAACCAAGCATAAATTTTCTGTTCTTCCTCAGGAATGGAAGTCTGGGTCACCCCACCAAGCAAAGAACCACAGCCAGCTGAGGTGCTTGCCGAGGGCAAAGGTAATACAGAATGGGTAGTAGAAGAAGGTAGTTCTACCTATCCGTTATGACCACATGATCAATTGCAAAAACGAGGTTTGTGATTTTCAGCTTATCTTCTTTATATGTGCTTAGTGAATATCTTTCCTTTGTTCATGTATGATGTATCAGATACATTTAAATTCAGTGTGTTTCATTTATATGTATGATAGATGTTTGATATGAAGTAGGAGTGTGATTTCATTAATGTCTGGAAATTATATATGGCTAAAGAATTGTGTACAGGTGTCAGGTTGGCAAATAGTGGATTGTGATAGGTAGGTTTATTGTGCCAACCTGGCCAGTACACATATGTGGGATTATAAGGTCACAATTTAATTGAAGGACAAAGAGATAAATGGCTTGGTGAGCCTTGCCTTTCTGTCTCTTGCTCTCTGATGGTCAGACCAGTACACAGCTGCTTCAGCTAGTTCTCTGCCTCTACTTGCAAGCTACACTACTTGTGGGATGCCCAACCTATGGACTATGTTACTATAGTTTGAGGTTCCTTCAAGACCTACTTCGTCCCACTGATGTGTATACATCACTTAAGCCGGGGACTGTCAGATCCTGTCATCTAGTTGACTGTTGGTGACCTGCCCTGCTGTTTGCTGCCTGTGGCTGGACTGCCTGTATTGCTCTATAGAAGACTCAGCTGTCTTCTTTCTTTACTTGCACCCAGCAGTCCTCGTGAGTTGAAGAACTGTATAGTAACTGCCTCACGGAAGTGAGTTGAACTGAGCCCTCTGAACTGCTTTGTGGACTAATTAGCTGTTTATTTCTTTGTTTTGTATGATATATCTATATATATATCATACATATATAATCACATATATATCATACATATATAATCATATAAATATATATAATCATAAGTGTCCTGGTTTTGTTTTGTATATATCTATCCATATGTATAATATATGCATATATATGTATATATAATCTTGTGTCCTGTTTTTGTCTCTCTAGAACCCTGTCTAACACAATGATCATAACATTTCCCTGGTTCCTGGAGTAATGCTGATTAAGCCCACTCCATCATTCGTGAACATGTGACATGATCATTAAATAAACTGTTGAATTGGTCAGTCACTGATATTGGGAACTACTTATTACAATAGAACAGCTTATCCTGACTAATAAAGTAGGCTCAAGAATCATGCTCTGCCACCCAGACTGCCACCGCCAACATAATAATAGAGAAGTGATCAAAGAGTTCCCGAGTTTCCCCAAGAAAAGAGGGGTGGTGTAGAAGCAAAGGAGATAAGTAAGCAGGGTGAGGTCAAGAGTGGGTTCAAGTAAGATAAAATAAGGTGATTCTCATGATCATGGTGACTGCTGAAACAACAGGCAACTGCAGCCAATGCTCACACATGAAACTCAAAGACTAAACAGTTAGAAGACCTAAGCAAAAGACATCAACTGCCTCTCTGATGCCATAAAGTTGTACAGTTCCTTGGAGACGCAGATGCCACCCCAGAAGAAGAAATGAAGAAGGGCTAGAGTTAAAAGGAAAGACTGATCATTTACCCCAAATTCAGAACTGACGGATTAAACGTGAGTACATTACCTTGAATCAGATGACTTCTATCTACCGTTAGAAATGAATTGAGGAGAAATATAGAAAGCTACATTTCTGCACATCCAATTTGTGACTGTAACATTTTAAATCTTCTGTGTAAGAAAAAAATTCTTAGTCTATGAGATGATAAGGAGATAAAATTTTAATATAGGGTAATGATCTAGAGAGGGCTTATGAACTAAATCTACCTGGGTTGGTTCTGGAAGGCCACTTTGGAAATTGACATTTTAATTTTTTAAACCTTTGAGCTGAGTCCTGCAGGATGTGAAAAAGTTAGCTCGGTAAAGTTTTGGGAGCAGCACCACCTTGGCAGAGGATGGAGCAAAGCAAAGGCCTAGAAGCAGGGATCCATTTAATATGTTCAAGTGGCCAAATCATAAACACACCTGTCTTGGAAGAAGACCAGCTGAATGCTGCTGAGCAGCAAGGATGGGCACACTTAGTGTGGACCGGTCTCTGGGAACCGCGTCGTGCTCGGTAAAGCAGAAGCTCGGTGTAAAGAGGAAGGCTCTGGATGAGACGGATTGGCACAGTGGCTGCAACAGGAGTCCCAAATTTAAAAACCGTGAGGCTTCGGCAGCTTGAGGACGCCCAGCAACATGTGCCTAGCAATCTGCCCCAAGCAGAATTTCCAAGATAATTCAGTCACAGAAGAATTATTTGCATGACTACTTTCTCAATTCTCTCATTCAATAACTTCTGAACACAGACAAGAAATCTCTATGTATGGGGGTGCCTTAATATTCCATCATCAGGGCCACGGAGTCAATGTTTACTCACAGGGACCCTTTCGGATGGAGGAGAACTGCCCCTGGGGGCTCACGGGGCTGCACTGCTTTACAGGAGTAGGAAGCCTCGCCTGTCTCTCCAGTAACCGCTGACCTTGCCTCAAGCAGCTCCAGGTGTAACCCTCTCTGCCAGCGGTTCTCAACCTTCCTCATGCCGCCACCCTTTCAGACAGTTCCTCAGGTTGTGGTGAACCCCAACCATAACATTATTTCATTGCTACTTCATCACTGTAATGTTGCAACTGTTATGAATTGAGTGACCCCTGTGAAAGGGTCGTTAGATACCCAAAGGGGTCGCGATCCACAGGTTGAGAACCACTGTCCTATGCCATTAGGGAGCCTCTGCCTCAGGGTGGTATGGCGGCATGCTGTGGCAGAATCCCAGTCAAAAAAGATTGGCTAGAGCAGATGAACTCGGAACCAGGACAATATTAGATTAAGTCAGCGAAGGAGGCAGAAGTCGAGGAAAGATTTCAAATTTTGTTCTATGTATAATGAAAAGTATTGGAGGATTTTAAGGGGTTGAATGGTATGTCTGAATTTCTATTTGTAAAAGATTACTCTGGTCATTAAACGGAGGGTAAAGAGGCAGAGCTGTTGCACTATTCCATATGAAATTATGACTGGATTGGTGTGGCTAGTGTGGAATAAGAGAAGCAAACTTAGAATATAGTTTGAACATAGAAGGAGATACGCTACTGAGATGAGAGGAAGGGCGGAGGGAAAGATAAGAAAAAGATGAGTTTAAGATGGCTCCTGCTCAGTTCATGGCTGCTGCTGTCATTAAGAGATATGAAGAAGATTTACCCAAACTCAAAACCATCTCTCGGTATATGAAACCTAGGATTGATGACCCTAGAGGGACCGCAAGTATAGTAAGGGGTTCAGGGCGAGGGGGGGGGGTGCAGTGATGGTGGTGGGGTTAAAGGGAGACAGTGTCAAGGAGTCCAGGTACAAAAAGAATGTTTGGAATTGCAATGTGGTAGCAATTGTACATTCTACTCAAAGTGACTGAAATTTGGAACGACATGATATACATTAAATCCCAAATAAAAATTTAAAAATTAAGTAAATATAAATGAATAAAAACCAAAATCACTGCCATTGAGTTGAGGCTGACTCCTAGAGACCCTGCAGGACAGGGTAGAACTGCCCCTGTGAGTTTCAGAGACAGGAGGAGAAAGCCTCGTTTTCTCCTGCAGAGCAACTAGTGGTTTTGAACTGCTGACCTTGCAGTTAGCAGCCCAACTGGTAAGCACTACATCACCAGGATTTCTTGAGGATTATGGGAGCGCCGAATTGAGGATGGGAGAGCCATTTGGAAATGCCAAATTGGCAGCTGAATATCTGAGTCTAGAGCTGAGGAAAGAAATAAAGGAACTGCCATACTATCCGTTGAAATCGCCTAGTTTTGTCAATTCTGCTTTGACATCATCTTTTCCTTAGGATTCCTTGTTTCTAAGCTTTCTTGCCCAGAAGCCCCTCTGCCACCCCACCTGTATTTCTCTGCCAGCTGTACGTTCCCAACAATCCTTCTCATTTGTTACTATAATACTTGCCGTTCCACTGCACAAATTATCAATAATCTTTTATTCAATAAAAACTGAGTCATCGTGTGTAAATATTTGTGAGATACAAAGATGAATAAGATTCTGACATTAGCAACTTGTAATCTGCATATAGAAACAACATCTTGGTCAAACAAAACAGGACAAAACAACTGTAGTTCCCGGTAGAAAGTGTGTATTTCCCGGTAGAAAGTGATAAGGCCCTTACAGGGGGAATGTAGATAGATGATAGACAGGTAGATAGATAGATAGGTAGGTAGATAGATAGATAGATAGATAGATAGATAGATAGATAGATAGATAGATAGATAGATAGATAAGAAAACAGAGATTAGTTCTAATTTTAAGATCTAGAAATCTGTGTTACAAGGTTTGTGTTTCTGTTGGAAAGAGAGATGTTGGTAAAAGTTCATGGTCCCCAGTCTTTCAGAAGCTCCTTAACTGGCTCCTCCCTCCCTCTCTGGAATGTACACTTTTCTTTGGACTCCCTGTGCATCACTCTGCCTGGGGTACACTTGTTCCCTAGGCAAGCTGCATGATGTTGATGGCGAATCCATCAAGCCTTTTCCATTCCTTTGTCATGCAACACCTTTGTAAAATGCAGATCCCATCGTATCATTTCCTGCTCAATATTGTCACTTTTGTTCTATTGCGATTGCAATTAACACCTGATTTCCAACTTGTCTCTTGTCTCTATTCTTGACTCTGGATTCCAGCTACTCCATCCTCCTTCCGAAAGACATCTTCCCTCCTGCCTCCAGACTTTATTCATATGATTTGCAGTGATTGCAAAGTTTCTAACTTTCTGCCTCTCTTTATTGCCCAGCTAATTCTGACTACTTTGCAGCTTAAATGTCAACTTCAGAAAGCCTTCCCTGATCGCAGAAGACTTGTGTTATACATTCGTATAGTATTTTGCATCTTTTTAAATTACACCATAGACTTGATTTCTTTATATACAAGTAATTTCTTTAGTTGTGGAATTGCTGATTTGCTTTCTAGCACTCTGTTCCATCAGTCTGCAAATGCCATGCTGTTCAACACTGCTTCTCCAGTTCAAGACTTGGATCACAGCAAATACACCTGGATTTTTATTTCTGAATTTAAGCATGCCTTCCCACTCTTTTCTGTCTCGGACTTTATGGCCCTTCACTTCTTGTAAGCACCTAACCCTTTGTCACGTCTGTGCAATTTCCTCTGTAATGTTATACTTCCTATTTCTACCCATTAATACACAATCCAGTTTGAAGGGACAGAGTTTCTTTCCCTAACCATGAAGTCCTCTCCGCTCCATCTTCCCTGAAATGATCTCCATCTCCTATAAATTTATAGCAGCACATATTCTGTAATTCTAAGTGACATCGAGCACTCCTGCCAATCTCTATAATGATTTGTATGCAAGCTTTACTTCCAACTTTCAGCCTTATAAACTACCAGGTGGCAAAGTCTATGCATTCGATAATTTTGTATGCACTGACAGCACGGACCCATCATGGGAGTTTAGAAAGTATTCAAATCACACTTACAAAAATGAATGCATAGCTACCAAAATTAATAAATAAATAAAGTTGTCACTTAAAGGATTTATATTATTTGTAAAATATCAAAGAAAGAGCTCCTCGTGCTTATCTGCCTCGTATTGGTAAAAATCAATCAAGCAAGCAAATGAAGCCATTCTTGCATAGTCACTGAGACTTGTAGACAGTGATAATGGAGGCTTCCTTTCCTCTAGTCTGAAGGAGTAGAGTTGTCCTCCACCCATTTTGTTCTGGCGGAATGGCTGTTGCTGGGATAATGACCATGCCTTCCATGGCCAGGGGGTCAAACCCTATGGCAACCAGGTCGAGAGCCATGACTGTGGAGCTCAGTGCAGAACATAACCTAAAGGAGAAAGAGTGACTGCAGCCATGCTAAATTATTTAAAAGGTTCTCTCCTGGAAGATAAATTAAACTAATTCTAAATGGCCCCAAGCAGTCTCTCTAGGAACAACGAATGGCTATTTCAGGGAGATGGGTATTTACTTAGATGAAGGAGAGCCATCGCAATATTCAGAATGCTCCAGAAATAGAATGAATTGCCTCCAGCGGGATTGAAGTTCTCTTTCCCTTGAAGCATTCAAGTAGACATTGTATAAACATTTAGCAGAGATGGTATGGATTTCAAGTACCTCAAGGATTGGACCTAGAATCTTTCCATACCCGAGATCCTCCTGTTCTACCATAACAGTAGTTAAAACAAACAGAGCACTAACCATGTATCAGTCCTGTTCTTAAGATTTTATACATCTCGCCTTGTTTCAGCATCATAGTATTCTCACACCCATCACTGAACCTAAAAAAGAGAGGCCCGAGGGCATTAAGATATCGATGCTCTTTCCCCCGCCCCCATGAATTCCAAAGCTCATGCTTTTAATTTGCCTTTCACAATCAAACAATATATGCAAATCCCAAATGGGAAAAAAGCTTCTAAGTGGAAGGAAATTGACAAGGGGTGTGGGCATGCTGAGAAAACAACAACTTCTGAATTGAATGGTGTAGATTTAGCCGTGAGTTTTAGATTTCAAGAATAGCTGAGAACACTTGCTTACAGCTCCCATGTGATGCACACAGGACAAGAGTCACTGAGACAGGTCATCTCCCAGTGCAGGCAAAGGGAAAATGTGAAAACAATGTACTTTAATTCTCCTTCTAAATCAAGTTCCATAAAACTTTTCCAACAAAGGTTGATGGCAACATGTGTACCAGTGTGCTTAATACAATTGAATAATGGGTTGTTATAAGATTTGTAAGAGCCCCCCCCAATAAAATGCTTAATTAAAAACAAACAACAACAAACAACCAAAATACCCCTTCTCCAACAGCAAGTTTAAGGTCTGAAACTTCTTGTCTCCAGGAAATAAAAGAGAAGGTGCTGTCTGAAACTATGAAATGCATAGGGGAGGAAAGAAGGTGGAAATGACATAGGAATATTTCTACAAGATGAGAAAGGCATGGCTCTTATGGAATGCAGAGGAGCATAGAGAAAGAATCTAGAAGTAAAATGCCAGTAACTTCACCTAGCACTTTAAATCTTTCAAGAATAAGGTGGAACATCTGAGATCTTGAGATTGTTGCTTTAAGATAAAGTCTGTTGCTTTGCTTCCCATGGCCAATTCTAGGGGGAAACTGTCTTGGATGACACACCTGGACCATCACCTTATTGGATTCTAGATGATACTCAGCAATCTCAGTAGGTGCATTGAAAGTAACTGGCTCCAGATGTAGAAGGGCTATAGAAAGGTTTCCATGGATGGAATGTCCAAGCCAAAGACCACATGGAGGGCTCAGATGAGACTCACGACTGTTGTTTGCCAGTAAGACTAATCAGTAGGAGGAGATTCAAATTACAGACATGGTCAATGTCAAGAATAAAGTGTCCACAGTAGATTCTCTCAGCTAACATCAGCAGGCTTATAAATGACCAAGTATTCCAAGAATAGTCCAGGCATGGCACTGAACAGTCTGGGATCTTTAGAGCAACTCAAGAACTCAAGACTGGACCTGAGGTTCATTTCATTTCCGTAAAGAGGTAGTTAATCTATTTGCCTAAACACTATCTTAGGACGAAGGATACCCATAAAATAAATGTAATTTAATTTAATTAAAAACGTGAATATTTAACTAAATAGTTACCCCAGAAGAAGTTAATTCAAAATAGAAATCTCTTCATTTCCCTTGGGCTTTAGAAATGTTTTCATTTCATCATCTAAGAGGGATCCACAAGGAAGTTTCGATCACCAAAAGATACATAACCTGTAATAATAAATAATAATGTATGTAAAGATGCATCAATATATTTTCCATGTTTTAATTTTTCAGAGTGTTACACACTCCCTCTATGCATTCTATTAAAAACACAGAACATTACGTTTCTCAAACTACCTGTGCATGAGGTTTTAATTTAGAAAAGCTCTTAGGTAGAAGACGCTTCTTATTACTCTACTGAAGCAAACCTAATTGAAGAGAGGAGGGGGCAAGGGACCCACCAGCATCATTGTCCACTAACAGCGGGGAGATGTACAGGCCTCCTGACCTGACAGCCACATGCCTTGCCTTTCACCGTTCTGCCACTTCCTGGGGAGCAGCATCAAAGGTAAAGTTCAGTTCCTGATGCTTCCTGACTTTTGACATTTGCAAGTGCATTCTCCGCTGGAACCTGCAGAGTTGCCCGGCAATTTCATTTAGGATTCCTCGTCCTATGTCTTTGAGCACACACATGGCCCTGAAAGGGTGCAACTGCAATAACGAGGACATCATTTTAATCCTGAGCCTAGTGCTTAAATGCTGCCTCATTCCAAAGTGTCGCATTTGCTAAAGTAGTCTGTACATAACAATGAGAAAAGTATGTGCAGTATGAACAAGCTATGCGTGCATTCTAAGCCTATAAAATGTATCTTTCTATGAAAGTTGAGAGATACAATAAACTCTATATCTTATACAATTTGGAGAAATGTATATGATATAAAGGAAAATGATAAGGAAAACATGAATTTCATTCACATAGTCAGCTGGATTTTTTTAAAAAAAATTTCTAATGCCTCAGTTTAAGTCAAATGTCTGCTATAGATGTCAAGGGGACTAATGCAATCTTGCTAAGCATTTGAAGATCTGTAGAGTGCTCAGTAAGGACGCTGTCCAACAATATCAGCATCTTGTACTCCATTGCGATCGATCTAGTAAAGAAATCGCGCATGAACTTGCCCCAAATCCTCAGAAATGAACTAAGATCTTAATAAATTATGGCCAACGCTGGAGCTGTATCTATTTCTTCTTCTATATCTAATTCCTTTTCCATATCGGTTTCCAGCATCCCTTATGGTTGAATACAATTGAATTGTAATAGATGGAACATGAATAGTCTCTTTTATCATAAATTGTCCCAAATCTGAGTAGTTTTCTCTCCTGACAGTTTCAAAAGATCTAAGTTTATCCTGCCTTTGCTACTACTTTGCCGTCCCATGCCACTACATCTCCCTCCCTACACAGAATGGCAGAGAAAGGTTAACAATTGGGTGACTCAAATAATCGCTTACTAGAGCTATGGCAATCATCAGTTGTGATGAGGAAGTCAGGGGGTGGGACCTGAGATGAAGCCTAAAATCGTGGAACTATTGTTCTTTTAGATCATCTCTATGTAACCTGTTGCTTTACCAGGCACAGGATGAGCTGTGTAATTGAGTCCATCCACTACAACTCAATCATTTTCAACCACGAGGGAATTAACACAATCTGCTTCCTTTCCACCGCCTCTTTCAATAGCTTTCCAGTTAGTTGGTCAGATTGGAGATTCAGAATTAAAAGCATATGTTTATGAGTTTGAAAGAATAAGTCCATCAGATTTCAGCAATTACAGACTTCAAGAACTAAACGATACACTACATGTTACATATACACTTTCTAGATGTGATGGTTAATATTAAGCGTCAAGTGGTCCAGGCCCTAGCTCTCAGTGGTTTGGCAGACATTGTATAATCATCCTCCATTTTATGATCGTAGGTGAGCTGTGAATTAGTTGGAAGGAAAGTTTGGGCGTGTGGCCAGCATCCAAAGCAGTGTGGACAGACAGACAGGTGTTCTGATTCTGCATTCTTCTTGTCAGTCTCCGGGAAATGAGAAGCCTTCAAACTGAACTGCAGATTTTAAATTCATCAGTTCCTGCAATCCCATAGGCCAGCCCTCTGCTTTCTGACCTGCAACTATTGGGTTTATCAGCCCCTGTAACCACGTAAGGCAGAAGCCTGCTGCCTACCCATGGAATTAGGCTTTGCCATCCTCTGATTGCAGGAGCCATTTCTTGTAATAACTCTATAAATATACTCTTCACCGGCTTGGCTCCTCTACAGAAACCAGCTTAAGGCACAAATTCAGCAATCCCCATCTTGTGATTCATATTAGCATGGTGAACACTCGGGGGAGTTTTACTGTAAAGAAATCCAGTTTCCTTAGCAAAGGTGTCTAAGGAAATATCTCGTCTCATGGAGCTTAGTAATCTCTTGTAGAACTAGTTAGTGCCTTAGACTTTCAGAAAAACTTGCATGTAAGATAATTATTGTAAAGAGTAGATAAAGGCATGTTGCCAAGTGCAAGTGGAGAATATGTCGTAAGAGATTATTGTCTACATTTGGGCAAGGAGAAAATAAGAAATGTGCACTTCTCCACTTGTGGTACATATTTGTGATGGAGTCTAAGAGAGAAGTATATCAAACCCTGTGTTCACCCTCTCAAAGAGACTAGATCTCATAATGGAAACGGCAGAACAAATGTTCATGAGATGAATTGAAACCTGAGTAGGTGAGGATAGTATAATTTAGCATCCAGATATTGTAAATGGGTACGTGTCCTTCTGACTAAATTAATTACAAATGAACTCTCTGGATTACTGTAATCTTTGAACAATGATGTATACTGGAAAAAGAAATCAGAGAATATAAACTCTAAACTAGGAAGAAATGCCAAAATGGATTGCTAAAATATATGTTCATAAGTTCATGAGTACTTAAAACAATAATTTGTGGATTAGTAACTTTTAGACTAGCACCAGGACACATGAATGGGTACGATAAGCATAACTTAGATATTTTTTAGAGAACATTTTGAAAAGGCCGATTATGATGTCCTTGTTGAGGGCATGGATAAGTAAAATTGCAACGAGTACATTGAGTATACTAAATATGCAGACTGAAGATACTAAATGTACATTAAGCAATCAGTTCTCAACCTAAAATGACTTTTATATTGGGAAGGAAGTGCCCGTTTTTTTTGTTTGTTTGTTTTTCGTTTTGTTTTGTTTTTTTACTTCAACTGATGAGCCTATTTGTAAGCTACTGATCAATTTTCTTTAATTAAAAAAAAAGAGGAACTGGGATCTTCTCAGAAATGCCCTGGGTGATTAAAAAAAAAATTTTTAAGAAAAGAAATAACAACTTACGGAAGTATTTTTGCTAGATTTCTTCTAATTTCAAGTTCTCAAAACTCAATCTGAAAAAAAAATGTAAGCCATATTATTGAGAGTTCAAATTTTTCTTCATTTTTCATCTTTGCCTCCTTTCTACTGAAGTTCAAGCAGGTTTCGGGTTCAGAAAGCAGCCACTGACTTCCCACGCAAGCATATTAGTTTCCTTCCACCAACACAGGAGATTCAGAGTTTTCTGTTGACAATTCCTCCAAACTTCTGGCGGAAGGCAGAGTGGCTTCATTTGAGCCCCAAGGATGACTCTGGAAGGCTAGTCTTGGTGCTTGAGACCTCCTCCATCATAGCGGGTAGAGTGTTAGAGAAAAGCCGACTTCCCCGATGAACCACAAGCAATATTTATGCATAAAAAGGACAGTTTGTTGAAAAGAAAAGTGAGGAATGAAAGTAGTAAGGCAGGTTAAAGACCGGAGATGCTGTCAGCTATTTCAACTCACTAGATTCGTAATAGACTTAAACGTGAAACCCTATACTTGAATCCAAAATAAAATAGTGTCAAAACAAGAAGAGAAATGGATTTCTATCGACATGGGAAAGATGAAGATTTGAATGACAGAAATCAAGTCAAATGAGTGTTTACTAAAAGAACAATAATTCCTAAGAAACAGAAACAATTGGCAATGCCTATATTGAAAGAAGAAAATAAGAGCTGGGTAGAGCAGAGAGTAGGGCATAAGTCTGTTCGAGAACTCTAGATTCTTTTTTTTTAATCGTTTTATTAGGGGCTTATGCAACTCTATCGCAATCCATACATACGTCAATTGTGTAAAGCACTTTTGTACATTCGTTGCCCTCATTATTCTCAAAACATTTGCTCTCCACGTAAGTCCCTGGCATCAGCTCCTCATTTTTACCCCCTCCCTCGCTGCCCCCCCCATCCCTCATGAACCCTTGATAATTTATAAATTATTATTTTGTCATATCTTGACCTGTCCCACGTCTTCTTTCACCCACTTTTCCGTTGTCCATCCCCCAGGGAGGACCCTTGTAATTGGTTCCCCCTTTCTAACCCACCCTCCCTCTACCCTCCCAGCATCGCCACTCACACCACTGGTTCTGAAGGGACCATCCAACCTGGGTTCCCTGTGTATCCAGTTCCTATCTGTACCAGTGTACATCCTCTGATCTAGCCAGACTTGCAAGGTGGAATTGGGATCATGATAGTGGGCGGGGGGGGGGGGAGCATTTAGGAACTAGAGGAAAGTTGCATTGTTCATCGTTGCTACGTTGCACCCTGGCTGGCTCATCTCCTCCCTGAGACCATTCTCTAAGGGGATATCCAGTGGCCTACATATGGGCTTTGGTTCTCCACTCTGCACTCGCCCCCCCCCCCCTCCATTCACTATGAAAAGATTTTTGTTCTGATGATGCCTGACACCTGATCCCTTGAACCTCGTGATTGCACAGGCTGGTGTGCTTCTTTTATGTGGTCTCGCACAGGCTGGTGTGCTTCTTCCATGTGGGTTTTGTTGCTTCTGAGCTATATGGCCGCTTGTTTACCATCAAGCCTTTAAGACCCCAGACACTATTTTTTTTTTTTACATTAAAATTACCAAGGGAACTTTCCTTGAAAAAACCTTTTTTTTAATAGTTGGGTCCCACCTAGGAAGTTCTGGTTTAATTAATTAGTTTGGGCTGGGTCCTGCTATGTTTTCTTTCTTTTATTTTTAAAATATTTTATTAGGGGCTCATACAACTCTTATCACAATCAATGCTATATCTTTTGATAGCCGGGCACCATCAGTTTTCTTCGCCACATTTGCTTATGCACCCATATGTCTTCAGCAATCATATCATTGAGATGAGCACATGATGATATGATTTTTGGTTCTTTGATGCCTTATAATGGATCCCTTCAGTACCTCGTGATTACACAGGCTGGTGTGCTTCTTCCATGTGGGCTTTGTTGCTTCTGAGCTAGATGGCCGCTTGTTTACTTTCAAGCCTTTAAGACCCCAGATGCTATATCTTTTTATAGCTGGGCACCATCAGCTTTCTTCACCACATTTGCTTACGCACACGTTTGTCTTCAGCGGTTGTGTTGGGAAGGTGAGCATCATAGAATGCCAATTTAATAGAAGAAAGTATTCTTACATTGAGGGCATACTTGAGTGGAGGCCCAATGTGCTTATGCTACCTTAATACTAAACCTATAAATATATGCATATAGATCTATTTCCCTATCCTCATATATAAACTTATTTGCATGTGTACATGTCTTTATCTAGACCTCTATAAATGTCCTTTGCCTCCCAGCTCTTTCCTCTATTTCCCTTGACTTTCCTCCTGTCCCGCTCTCATGCTCAGTCCCCACCAGGGTTTCAGCAATTCCTCTTGGTTACATTGCCCTTGATCATGCTCTACCAGGTCTCCCACACCCTCTTCACCATCAGTTTGGATCACTTGTTTTCCCTTGTCCCTGGGTTTGTTAACACCACTACCTTTCCCCCCACCTCCCCTCTCCCATGGAAAACTCTAGAGTCTTACTTGGATTGCAATATGCTAGAAGTTATCCAGAGAAATCACACCAATGTGGTGAGATGACGACAGCAGTGTCCTAAGAGAGAAACACCGGATTGCTGAGCAGCTGGTTGAAGTTGAAAATTTTGGGTTTGCTATAGGACAAAAGAGGAACTTGACTCAGCTGGAGAGTGGTTTATGTACTACAGTTAGCCAATTGCTATTAAGTCAACTCCAACTCCTGTTCACTCCACATATACTGGAGTAAAATTGCTCTCCATGGAGTTTCAAGGATGGATTTTTTGGGGTAAGAGATGGCTACTCATTGCTTCTGAGGCACCTCTAGATGGGTTTCAACCATCATTCTTCCCCCTCCCTCAAAAGTCGACATTTAAAGCTGAGTTGAAAATATTCAACTCAAGGCATCAATGAACTACATATTTTAGATTTTAATTCCTTATTGAATATATGGTTTGCAAATATTTTATCCTGTTATTTTGCTAATCTTTTCACTTCCAGATAAGGTTCTTTGATACAGAAAAGATAATTTTTAATCCAGATAAAGTCCAATTTATAGGGTTTTGTTATTGTTGTGTGAGCTTTTGCTATTTTATCTAGGAATCCATTACTACATACAAAATCATGTGTTTACTCTTGGGGTTTCTTTCTCAGAGTTTTGTGGTTTAAACTCTTATGTTTATGTCACTGATGCAAAATAAAGTTTAATGGAAGAACAGTCATACCAATTTCTTTAGACCAAATCATACTGATCTAGACCAAGTGTACAGTGGAATTATTTTGGGGGGATTATGAAGTGTTAATTTATAATTCATTAGTAGTCAATTTGGGGCAAGGAAGTCAGGGAGATAAAAACCTACAAAATCCAATTTTGTTTTGCAACTAGACATTGGTTTGGAGTAAAACTGTTTTATGAATGTGGTGGAAGTATTAAAAACTATTATCAAGAAAATACTCATGAGTATTAGTAAAGTATTTGGTTATATGCTTAATAAAATGTACTACGTATGTTACATATGTTTATATTGATAATGGTGCTTCAAAAAGTCCATGGCAAAATTTTATTATCATTTATTTTAACTTTTCCACAAATTTTCTGAAGCTGACATATATTGTTATCACATATACATCACATATATAGACAGATATGTCAAAAATATTGCTACCAAATAATAGGAACTTTTATTAAACACAAATATCAAAATGTAAAGCTATTACGTCTTGACATATGTCCCATCTAAGTCTGCAGACACTATTTCTGCTCCATTAAGAATTATGTGCTCTCTGATTTACACTGTATCAGAATGGCAGCTCTGATAGCCTCTGACGGCTCACATCATATTCTTTGAGTTTTTAATGTTCTTTGAGCTTTAAGAACAAAGAGAAGTCTGAAGGGGAAAGATCTGAGCTGTAGAGTGGATGAGGTCAGGGTTCCCAAGGACCTTCTCGCAGCCACCCTGGCTACCCGTGAACAATGAGGAGGTGCCATGGTCATGACTGCCAAAACTTTCCTAGGAGCAGTTTTCCTGCTCTTTTCCTGCCCAACTCAGTTTTCAATTGTCTTAAAAATTTCTTTACAATAAGCTCTCATGACTAGACTATGTCCTTCAAAAAAATCTGTTGAGATTACCCCTTGGAAATCTCAACAACAACAAAAAAAATCTTCAAAACCTTCTGAGCTGGCCTCTCTGACTTGAATTTAACTGGCCCATAAACCACTGTTTAGACTGGGCCTTTGTTTTGAAAGCACCCTGAAGACACGAAGCTGATTCTATTACTGGGAGACCTCATCGGTGGACACTCACTGATGGTAAAACTATGTATATACCGCATTGTTTGAAACTAATCTATGCATTAATGAACTGGAACTCTGGTCATAATAATTTTGTGCTTACTCTTGTTTATACATATTTATGTTTATTAATGAATTGTATTTGTGTATATCATGCACATATACATGAATATATGTATATATAGAAATAGATTTACATATTAATATAATAGAATTGCTTGAAAATAAGCTTCAAGAAGTTTGAGTTTGAAGTTGAAGGGAAAAAATTGGGGTTCTATAGGTATAAAAGAGAACACGAAAGCTGAGTTTATGAGGCTGTTGTTTAGTCTGGGAGGGATTTGAGCATGTCTGTAGTCAGTCAATGGAGACAGAGACGCTGGAGAAGCAAGGGAGGAATAGGAAAGAAATCCTTAACTGCACGACCTCAAAGAAAACAGAAAGACTCGCTGGAGATGCTGCGACGTTTTGAGGAAGAGATGTGAATAAAGAGAGGTTCAATTAGAATGTGCCTCGTCATAGGTTTTAGGAACACAGAGGTCTCTATATGATCATGAGAAAACGGAATCTCTGGAGGATTTCTCAGAAACACAAAGTAGGATCATCTGTTGGGTGTGAAGAAGTGAAGGCAAGATTGGTGGTATGGCTATGGAAATTTTTTGTAATCGCTCTTATAGGGCATGCATGTAGGAGTGTCACAAGAGATGACTAGAAAGTTAAGCACCACTTGGAAGCATGAATTTGATCCAGCCTATATGATGTGTGTGTGTGTGTGTGTGAGAGAGAGAAAGAGAGACAGAGAGAGACAGAGACAGACAGACAGACTCATTCTCCAATGTTGTTCTGTTATTAGAATAAACCTATTAGAATAAACCAGTTGCTCTTGTGCCTACCCATGGCCACCTTATTTGTATTTTAAAAGGAACTTGTTTCCTTAGTATTATCAATGGTTAATTTCTTTTAGGTAAGTAGATTGCCAGTCCTTTATTCCAAGGCACACCTAGATGGACTTATACATCAAACTTTTGGTGTATCAGCCCAAACCTTTAACCATTTATACCACGCAGGGAGTCCAAAATTAGAATAGCCAAAAACAAAAACAAAACCCTGACTGATATGGGAAAGCCTAAGTATTACTTCCATGGGAGTTAAGGGAATAAAGACAGATACCTGGGAAAATAGGAATGTGTCAGAAAGGGGGTCTGCATGGCTCCTTGCTTTATCTTCAGCACCTGGAACAGTTGTTGTCACACGGTTGGTGCTCAGTTCCACCTGATGACATAATGACTAAAGAATGTCATATTTGAGAGCCTACAATATGCCAAATGCCACCATTGTAACAAACTTTCCAAGTTAGTATTACTATTAATACTGGACGAGGCAAAGGCTCCCTCTGTTGTGCATGAGGTCACCCTTAGTCCTACAGAATTGACTGCAGTTAATACCACTAACACCTCTTGTATAAACTGGTGAGAAAACTGGACCCAGAGAAGTCATAACATTTCCCACAAGAGGTAGCTCATAAGTGGCAGAGCTAGGATTGGCCTGGGTTTGTCTGGCCTGCATGCTTTCTGATTCATTGGATTGTCTTGGCTACATCAGCAGAAACTTAATGAGGTTGACACCTACCAACAGTGGGGAGGAGGGCAGAGGAGGGAAACCTCACTACTATTCATCAGGGCACTGCATTTGAATCCTTTGTGCTAAGCGGTTTCAGTGTCCTTACTATAGATCACCCCCTAGTTTACTGCCTACTTGCCCAGAGTTTGCTTGTCCACACTCTATTCCTGGCCGGCAGAGGCCCTGAGGTGCTTTCGTGCAGAACTGCCCCATGCCTATGAGGTTGGAAACAAAGGGAGGACAGAAGAAAACATCTGGAGAAAAGAGTTAGGAACCATGGAAACCATCTAAACAAAGAGTTGCACAAAGCATCCATTCAAAGGGGGTTGGGCAGTAAAGGGCAAGCCTCTGGGATGCTAAGGAAGGGTGATGGGGTTCAGGGAGGCCAACAAGTGTCGATGATGGGGAGAAACTCAAAAACCAAAACACCTAACCTGTTCTGTTGAGTTGATGGTGACCCATGGCTACCTAAGGTGTTACAGAGTAGAATTGGGTTTTGGTGTGGTGGTTGTCTGGGGCTGTCATCTTTGGGAAATCACCTTGCCAGGCCTTTCTTCTGTGGTGCCATTGGAAGGGTTCAAGATACCAACCTTGAGGTTAGCAACCAGTCATCAGCCTCCTGGCCCACAGAGGGATTTGAATAAGAGACAGACCATCAACCTTGCCCCTTGCTTCATGTGATGGGCATTTCAATAGGAAGAGCGATCATGAGAGTGCAGAAGCCAATTGCAATAATACCAAATGTAGGTGCCCTTATTCTAAGTGATTCTGATGATGTCTCAGTGCTCTGGTTCAGTCAGTGCTCTGGGTCCTTTTATATTCATGGCGGTTGCTCCTTCTGTAACCCATCTCAGCCTGCGTATTGACCCTCCTCTCTGCCTCCTCTGTCACTTCTCCTTGGAGGACTCTTCTCTCCTAGCATGCCATCCTTTGCTTTGATAACATTCAACTGAGGTTGTACGACCCTTTCCCTTTGGAATACAGTACAATTGGTTTGGCAAGCTTGGCTTCGGGGATGGTTCACAGGTCACTTTTAAGAAGGTTCAGAAGGTTCCTGCAGAAGGTTAAGTTGTCCAGAAATTTCCCCATACATGCCACCGTATAGAGTTTGTCCTGATTTAAGTTGTCTAAACATTGAAAATACACTCCCTAGACTGAACCATGGGTGCCTCCCCTAGGTGTCACAACTTCCATCTTGACAACTGTACATGGACATCATACCAGTCCTCAAATTCCATGCCTGTGGCCATTACAAAACGAGCCTCATCCCACATGCAGCTAGTCCCAGATTGTAGGAGATATTTGGAAACTACTTTTAAAGACAGTTAAATCCCATTTCTCTGTGGCTTTCACTTGGACATACTATCTCTCCTTCCCCCCCCCCCCCCACACATCCTCCCCCCCTGGCCATTGAAAATGCAGGTAGAGGCACATCCAAGGGAAAGTGGTGCAGCAAACCAATGCGTCTCCATGTCTTGATCATTCACCCTTGGGAGACTCTGCTGAATGACTGTCAGCTAAGCGTGGCAGGCACAGACTACAGAATGCCGAGCTGAGAGGGAGAAGTGGGATCCAAGTCACAAATCAATCAGCCAGGAGGCCTTTCAAGTGAATGGAAGAGGCAATCAGCTGTCAAAGATGGGTTGTTTTCCTTTCCCTGTCTTCCTGCCCTCCCCCTCTTTCATGTGTACCACTGCATTTACACAAACAAAAACAGTAAGGGCTTTCAGGTCCTTCAAACAAAGGAAAACGTGAGCCCTTTGTGGCTGCGGCATCAATAAAGGAGTGATGCTCCCTAGACTCTTTGGAAGAGCAATATCAGATGTGCTTGGGGATCTTAATAATACTGTTATTAAGGAGGAGACCTGTTGATAAATTTGTTGTTCCTGTAACACCTGGGGCAACAAAAGTCCAGGGGAGCCAGGGGGGAAAAAAGTAGGTTTGAGTTGTTTGTTTTTGTTTTTTTCAGCCTTCTCTTTGAAATTCATTTTTCTTCTTTAGTAGAAACTTGCCAATCAGACTCCAAAAAGAAAAGAAAGGAGGGGGGAGTATGCTCCTGAAATTTTATGATATGTTTTGAGAATTGTCATTTTCGTATGACTGTGTGGCAAGTGACAGAATAATATTTATCTTCAGATCCTGGGTCAGTCAAGTGCTCCAATTTTTGCCCTTGAAAGAGAGAGTTGACTGAACCCCTGTCCAATGTAAGCTCTCTTTTAGTTGTTCTTTTTTTCAGATATAGCAGGAGAAGGGGCTTTATTACAGTCCGAGGGGTGGGAAGAGCCCAAGACTTGCTTTCCTCCGTCTCCTGCTCCCACCCCTCCCTCCTTTCCTTTCGTGTAAGATGGGGCTCCAAAAAGTCCACAGAAGAATTCATTAGCTTTTCATTCCATTTTTCCGTGACATTTCTGAAGCCCCCTCATATATATAGAAACTGTATGTTTTAAAGAATAATGGAATATTAAAGGTTGGAGGAAACTTTAAACCTTATCAAATCCAGTTTCCTTCTTTTGTAGACAAGAAAAATTGAGGCTCGGGTATGTTGAAATTTATCCAAACCCTGCACCTAGTTAGTGGCCAAGTCAGAAATAAAATGCACGTCTCATAACGTCTAGCAGAGCGAATTTTCCACGACCGTAAGGATTTCCAATAATGACTGAATATAAATTACTCTGAGTTCTTGTGAAAACTACAAGCTCCGGGTTTTGCTCTGGAGAGTTTCGCGTCCGTTGTATGAATCTTCCTCGGTGGTTGTAAGAAACACAGCAGCTGAAGAAATACAACATGGCGACATAGCGCTTTATCCTTTTCCCTCAAACGAGGTTTCTTTCTCTCTCACCATCTGCCAGGGGTGGTCTTGGGTAGGCGAGTAGACGGCAGAGAGAGGCCGGAGTTCGGCTGCCTCTGACTCACAACAGCCTTCTCAAGTAGAGGAGTTATAACTCCCGAGCACGGTCACTACCGATTGAACATCATTGGGCTCGTTTTCTATTCATATTTGTATTTCTCGACTCTTTTAATAAAGTATAAGACTTAGGAGAGACAGTGTGTAATAAATCTTTCTTAGCCTTTATGTAGCACGGTGCCCTGTGTTTGTTAATTATTATTTTCAACACTCTTTGATTTCCAATTTAAAAGAGAAAAGCATAGGACTTCTCTTTTTCTCTCTCATGATCACCCTCCTCCAACACCCGCAAAGCCCCAAGGAGAATTGATAATGAAATGCTCACTTCGTTTTTATAGAAACTAACAATGCCTGGAAAATCAATAACATAGGAGAAAAGGTAGATAAATGTAGTGAAGGCTAAGTAGGGGTCCTGAAGGAAATGGAGAGGGGACCGCGGTAGCTTCAGGTTTCAGTGTAGGACAGGAACATATTTGAAAGCTCTTATTTAGAGCGGTGGAGTGGGGTTGGTAGCAGGAGTTACTCTAGATCTGGATACCGATCAAGAAGAGTAGGCGGGTACCAAAGTGGGAAATCGCATATACATGCTGTCTTTCTAGGAAGCAGTCTGTAGTTGAGGCAATGTGGGAGACTGGGTCTCTGCTTTGGGCACAGCCTCTTAGTTGTTGCCTGCTGTGTGTTGTTGGGGATGGGGTGGGGAGAGAAATGTCTAAAACAACTACCTCAAACACACAATCCTCTCTCCTAAGGAAAATTTCTCCTGGCACACAACACACGCAGTATGTGTCTATCTCAAAGAAAAGACTCACACAGTGGCTGAGGCAGGCCATTCGCAAGTCTGCAGTCAGATGTCAGACTGGAAGCTTCTCCTTACTCAGCTACAGAGGGTCGTGAGTCCAAAGTACCAGGTGACAACCCAGAGTTTTCAGCTGGAACGGAAGAATTAAGCCATCTGGAATAAGCTTCAGCCTAACTCAGCAGGCATAAGCCGAAAGGAAACAAGCAACTGTGCGCCATGCCAGACCCTTGCGTAGATCTCTATTTCAGAAAGCAGTAGGCCGAGTCTGTTTGGCCACTTGTGTATTTCACACACCCCATATTCCCTCGGCCATATTGTGTAGCAAGACCATCACCTTTTCCTCATCTCAGTAAAGACAGGAGACTCACTCTCTGCAAAGATGTGCTAACTAACTGGGGATTAAGAGTGGGTGAGTATACAGGATAAAACATTTGAAATCTACATGCAGAAGGGTGAAAACCTAGACTCGGTCTTGAAACCAGCAACCTAACTAATGCTCTTGACAAAGAGGTTGAATATTCCTCTATAGAGATATATAGAGACCCAAGAGGCAAAACCCAGCAGATCTTAATATAAGGATTCCTTTCAGTTAAAGTACTAGCTTTCTATTAACGCCTGTTGTCATCTAGTAGAATGTGACTCATGACCACGCCACCAGTGTCAGAGTATATCTGAGTGCCACCACTTAATGTCTGAATTTTAGAAGTAGGTTATCAGGCCTTTCTGTGAAGTGTCTCTTGGTGAACTTGAACCTCCCACCTTTCAGTTAACAGTGGAGTGTGCTAACCATTCGCACCGCCCAGTGTTCTGGCCACTTTCTACACGTCTCTTAAGGCATGCGTGATAAGTTTTGCCACGCGAACTCTCAGCTGTGAATACATATTTAAGTCTCAGCCTTTGATCAAACAACCTCTAAAGTGAAAGATAAAAGAAATAACGGGGACACCCAAGGATGAGTGGGGTGGAATGGAAATTTATCTAAGAGATAAGAGTATCTAAAAAGAATGAGGAGGACTTCAGATACCAAGAAAAACCTCTAAAGATAAGAGAGCATGCACTTTTTAAACTAAACTGAAATAGAATACACAAGAATAGAAGACAATGGAAAATGCTTTCATGATTTAGAGAAAACTTATCTTTTAACCCAAAAATGTTTTACTGGCCAAATTAACAGTCAAGAAGGAAATTAAAATAAAGCATTTTCTGCAATGTTCAGCTCTGCTGATGTCTTTCCACTTAGCTGTTTCACTTGGAACATCAAGATATTTTTGTTGTTGGGTACCATCAAGGAGGATCCAACTCATCATCCTCCCATGTAGACAGAACAGCCCACTGCCCGCTGCCCAACCTTACAGTCATTGTGATGCTTAAATCCATTGTTGCCCTTACTGGGACAATCAATCCTGAGCAACTTCCGTTTTACCTCTGCCCTGTATTTTACCATTTCCTTTTCCGGATACTGATCCCTCCTTATGATATGTCCAAAAGTATATGGGGGAAAGACTGGAAAACCTCACGTTCAAGAAGTATTATGGCTGTACTTCTTCCAAGGCAGAATTGTTGATGCTTCTGGCGATCCATGGCACAGTCAATATTACTGGATAACACCATAATTATAAGATATTCATTTTTCTCCCCTTGTATTTAGTCACTGTTTGGCTTTCACATATATTTGTGGCAATTGAAAAGACCATGCCTTGGGTCAGGAGCATCTTAGTCTTAAAAGTGACATTGTTTTTGAACCCGCCAAAGGGGACTTTTGAAGCAGATATCCCAATCGTAATACCTCCTTTTCATTTCTTGACTGAGGCTCTTTTGACGTCAATTGTGGATTCAATTCAATTTTTCTCCATTATCCTGATATTGTCTGTTATTCTGATTCTGGTGATTTTTGTTTTCCTTATATTTCAGTGTAATTCTCAATACTCTTCGCTTTTAATTAGTAAGTGCTTTGAGTCCTCTGGACTTTCAATAGAAAGTATGATAATCTATCATTCTCCAGTCCGGATATCATATATTTCTTCTGTGTTAGTCTGGGTTGACTAGAGAAACAAATCTAAAGGCACTCATATGTGTATAAGACAGAGTTTTCTAACAAAGAGCAATTGTACATAAAGAAAACATCCCAGCCCAGTCCAGATCAAGTCCACAAGTCCAATATGAGTCCATGTGTCCGATACCAATCTATAATTCCTCTTCAGACTCATGCAACACATGCCATGACACCAAATGCAGGAAGATTACAGGTCAGGGGTGGAAAATCTTGTAGATCCAGTGGTAGTGAGAACATCTCAGCACTAGCAGGGGTCTTCACGTAGCTCCTTCAGCTCCTGTGTCTTGTCCACAGGAATGTCTTGCAGGGTGTGAGTGCATCTGGACTCCAGGGTGCTATTTGTCTCCTTGGCACCTCCCAAAGAAGTTATCAAGCTGCGACCCGACTGACAGACTAGACTCCACCCCATTCACAAATTGACACCAGATTATGTAACTACCACATCTTCATATACTCTGGTTTTACTATTTGCTCAGCAGACATGTTTACTAAGTATAGTGAAAGGACACAAACCCGAAACACACTTTTTCTGATATTAAACCACGAAGCATCTTCTAACTCTGTTTGACTGGTTGTCTCTGGGTCTATGTTCAGGTTCTACAAGAACAAAATCATTCTGGAATTTCCTTTCTTCTGAATATTATCCCTAGTTGATTATGATGCGCACAATTGAATGATTTTGCTTGATCAATAAAATGCAAGGAAATTTGTGCTTTATCTGGTATATTCTGCTGTCAGCCTAAATCCATCTAGCATCAGCAATGCAATCCCTCATTCCAAATCCTCTTCTGAATGCAACTGGAATTCTGGCAGCTCCCTGTTGATGTTCTGTTGCAATCATTTTTGGATTATCAGCAGGAAATCTTTATTTGCAGATGATGGTAATGATATTATGTACATTCTGTTGGACCACCTTTCTTTGGGATGAGCACAAATATTGTTTTCTTCCAGCTAGTTGGCTAAGTAGCTTCCAAATTTGTTGGCCTAATATTTGCTGCCCTGTAGAGTTGCCGTCCCTCAGATTCAATTGCCAGCAGTGAGTGGGTTAAGAATACCTTGTGCCATCATTAGCACGTAGCTGAACTTAATGTAAGTTTTTGACTGAATGGAAGTATCTTTCGGGAAAGCTTTTAAAGGGTAGCCACTGATCTTCTTTTTTCGATCAATGTTATGGTATCTCTTACTTTGCTTCTGAAAACGTTTGCATACCTTTCTCATGGTCATTCTCCTGGGGGCATCCATGCAGGACTTCACAACTTTCACATCATCAAGGTGAATCTATTTTAAAATGTAATTTGCTGTTTTTCAATGAACCCCACTTCTCTTATCACCTTTCTTCTTAGAGTCCTTAGGGCTCGTCAAATATAAGGGAGCTTCAAAGAGTTTGTGGCAAATTGGAATTTCCCCATTAAGCTCCTGAAGTCTTTTGTATATGTGTGTAAGTGAGCATATAGGGATAGAGTAATAAATATTCCGCTGATTAGGAACAAAATGATAACAAACAGCTGGAGTTGTATTTATTGCTCTGGCTCTAGTGCATCTCCCTTTGAACGTGCATCTTTGCTCTGTGAGTCAGAGCCGCAGGCGTAATTAACTCTCAGCGAGCTGGGTAATTGATCCTCGGTAAGAGGCTAAACACAAGTTTGGATGCTTTGGTTGAAATGAGTTTTATGTATAAATGAGTAAGTTTGTACAGATATAGCTTCCTATTATTTCACATTTGCTTTGGCATACTCGGGAAAATCTGGGCTCCCTCATCTCACACCCAACAAAGAGAAATCATTTTTTATTCAGAAATGTTTCATTTAGAGGAAAATCATGGGTAAACCATGCACTCTTGGAAATATCATATTTAATCATAAAAATTCAGGAGGCAGGATGTTTCCATTTAGATAGTAAAGATTTCCAAGTCCAGCATGAGTCTATTTGAAATGCGTAGGGAGACATATGAAGATAGAAGCTCATATCCCATTGGAGGATTCAGAAAAGCTCACAAAGCAAACAAGAATGGATGCCATGTTTACAACATAAACACACATATGTGTGTGTACAGTTAGAATGCTCCTTAGAAGTAAGGATGGCAAGATTACGTCTCAGCTACTTTGGACATGTGGTCAGAAGAGACAACCAGTCCCTGGAGAAGGACGTCAATACTTGGTGAAGTGGAGGGACAATGAATTGGAAGAAGACTCTTGACACACTTGTGATGGATTGACACAATGGCTGCAACAGTGGGTTCACACTTAACCATTCTGACGATGGTGCAGGATCAGGCGGAATTTCATTGTGTTGTACCCAGGGGTCTTGTAAGTTGGCACCAATTGGGAGGCAGCTAACAACAAAACAATCCGCTTTCTAGGACGCATCACCACGCATTACCCTCTCGACATATCACGTGTCAAATGATGATATGCAGACAGCTGCTTTCCAGAATTCTGGAGTGATCTTTCAAGACTTTAAAAAATTATCTATAAGGGAAAATTTTAAAGTCAATCCATTTTCTGGGAAGTAATATTGTACTAATACTATGTGCAAACTTGGAATGTTTAAGGTATATGAAAGGGCTTCAAAATTTCAGGGAAATTTTTCATTATCATTTGATTCCATTCGTTCCATGAACTTTTTGAAGTCCTCTCCTATGGATTTCATATTAAGAGGTAATTTAAGGTGATGAGATGTATTTGAACAATTTCCAGTTTTTAATTGGGCAAAGGCAGTACAAATAAATAAAATACAGGAGAAAAAATCCATACACGTTTTGTTTCAATCATTCATTGCAATCCCCTTAATGTACCTGGCTTATCCTACTTCTTTCCAGTATTATCTGGTTTGGAGTCGGACTCACAGTGACCCAATAGAACAGGGTAGAAGCGCTCCTGTGGGACTCTAAGTATAACTTGTTACAGGGCTGGAGAGCCCCATCTTCCTGCAGCAGGGGGGCTGGTAGATCCTGAGCTGCTGCTGATTTTATGGTTAGCAGCCCAACCAGCCTGCTTGATGGTACGTATAACCTTGATTGTGGGAAATGTGTTTCATTTTCATTTGCTAGAACGCTTATGTACTTGGAAAGAATACTAGGACAACAACAAGGCATCTGTCTTTCAGCTACTACATAGTTCTTGCAAAACTTGTTTTCAATGAGATTTTTGTTGCTCAACCGCATGATTTTTAATTTATTTTGACCATGCATGGAAAAAATACATTAATATATTATATAGTACTTAGAAGTACAAACTGGGTAAATCATCCAAACTGCACTCTATGCAGGCTCTGTGACCTTGGGCAAGTTACTTAGTCCCTTCAGCTTGTTATCCACATGCAAAACTGAGAGGGCATTACTATTTAAACCTTTGCAGGCTGTATCTGATGATTGAATGAGAGAACACAGGTGCGCCGATGCAAATAACCATGCTGGTTAGCCATCGTTATCATAGTCTGATTATAGATTTGAAAAACAATGTACCTTCTGGAAGTCATAATCTCGTATGTGTTCATGGAATTCAGTCTTCTAGTTTCCAGAGCCATGAGACAATAAATAAGTGGAATGCCATGGTTAGAAAACAATTCTCTGGCCATCTTTAATGACCCTGTGACTAATTGTCACCTTCTATCATTTTCCTAGAGTCATATCTAAATTTCTGGCAGAAGCAAGCAATAACAAAATATGAATATTTGGCTTCTGTAGTGAAGTGATATTGGGTCAAATTCCAGGTCTACTCCTTGCTAGCTCTTTGGCAAGTAAGTGAACTTTGTTGAAACTTATCTTCCTTTGCTTTGACTGTCTTGTTGGGTTTTATTATTGCTGTTATTATTATTATACTTTTGCATATTCAAGAGTTCAATGCTAATGTACAGTAAAACCTCAAATAAGAATAAAAGTAAAAGTCTTCATTGTCCTGCTGGAGGGAGGGGTTCTAGCTATAAGGATGGCAACTCCTGAAACTTTGGTCTTATCTGGCATACCTGAATATGTGGGTTAGCTATATGAATGTATAAATTGATAAAAATTCACCATAATGTAGAGTTGGCACTTACAGCCTTTGATTTATGTATTTGATCCTTAGATTTGAAGTTCATAAAACAAGACCAAATGTATAAAAAAAATCTGTACAGTATTTTTAAATTAAGAAATACCTTCATCGTTCACCTACCACACATGGTATCCTAGTACCCTAGGCCTGACACAAGAAAATAAAACAATGTGGGGATTTTAAAGAACAGAAATGTAGTATCTCTGATTCTGGAAGTTAGAAGTCTGAATTCAGAGTATGGGCAAGGCCATGCTTTCTTGGTCTGCTCTAGCAGATGTTCTCGTCCAGCTTCTGGTGGTCATGGGAAATTATTGGTGTCCCTTGACTTACAGACACACTTTCACATGTCCTCCCATCTTTAAAGTGGGGTTGTGCTTACATTTTCAAAAGAAAAGACCCTACACCCAAACAAGATCACTTTACTGGTATAATGTTTAACCAAACCCAACCCACTGCCATTGAGTTAATTTCAACTCATAGTCACCCCATAACGGGATTCTAAAGCTGCCAACCTTTACTGGAGAAGACAGTGACTGGTGGATTGAACTTCTGACCTTCACAACCCAAAATTTAACCCCAAATCACCACCAGGACTCCTGATACAGAGGTTAGAATATTTACAACATGAAAATACCTTGTTGGGGACTGAAGTTCAACCCATGATGTGTAGGTTAGTCTAAGATCAAGAACTTAAACTATTACTGCTTTCATAGTAAGTTGGTCAACTTCAGGCTAAATTAATTAATATAGACAAGTCAGTCTATGAGCAAGGAAGATACAAAGATTGAAAAACTGATCCACAGAAGATCACAACATGGCTCCCTGAAGTTCAGTGCCAATGTTACACTGCTGCTACTGAGGCTGGTATACTTTCTACCTGGCAGCCTTTCTGGCCCCTGGCATCACTCAGGAAGGCATCACTGTGCTCATGCTTGGCGGGACTTGGCTGTCCATTTTCTTGGCAGCCACAATGCCCCAGCTGGGGGGGACTCGCCTATCAAGCTATCTTCCTTCCAACTAAGCAGGCTTCTGCCTGAAAATAAGAACCTAGGGACACAAGCAGCTCTCCGGAAGGTTCATCTTACCTGTGTGTTCATTGATAACACTTTATTCAGGCCAACAAGTCAGAGATAATGGTTGTTGAGCCAAAAAGAAAAGCCTGAGTTCACTGTGTACTGCAACACATTCTTCAAATGAACTTCAAATGACCCTGCAGAGGCTACCTTCTTAACCGATTCCTCTCCTCCTGTGGACACCAGGCATGCTGGCTTCAATCCGCTCATTGCCACATGCTCCGAGTGTCCAAGGGGGTGGGGTGGGGTGGGGAGGACTAAGAAGAAAAAGAAGAAATAACAATAACCACAGCATATGTAGTACTTCCTCTGTAACAGCATGGGGAGGCCTGATGCTGTAACGTGTTATGGCTTGGTCTGCTAGCTACTTCAAGCTCGGCAGTTCAAGCCCACCAGCCTCATTGTGGGTAAAAATTGTTTTGTTCTTAATGCCCATTTAGATTTTTTAGCCTCAGAAACCCACAGGGGTAATTATAGTCCATTGTATGAGGTCATGATGAGTTGGAAATCAATTTGATGGCCCTATGCAATAAGGCCTATATGGTCCCTTTAGTTCGTGTGGGAAATCTTTGTGCCAGGTTATTTTTAATCTTCATTGTACACATAAGAAGCTGAAGACTAAACAGGCAGTCAAAGATCAGCTTAGTGTCTAAGTCTAAATATGAATCTAAGTTAGACAACCCATGACTGGGTTTTTCATTATTAAAATAATTAAATTTGGAAAAGTTTTAAATATACTTCTGAAAATATTATGAACATCAATAAACACACATCACCATCTCTTCAGAAATAGGTCAATAATCCATCTTGGAACAAGTAATCAGAAAGCTTCTTAGAAGCAAGGATGACCAGACGTTACCTCATGTGCATTGGGCATGTTTTCTGAACAGACCAGCCCCCAGAAAAAGAGATCAAGGTTGGTAAAAGTCAGTGACAAAGAAGAAAAACTTCAACTAGATTGTTGGACTCAAACATAACACCAAATGTAAGGATGGCATCTTCTGAAGGTGTGTTTCGATGACACCTAATAGCAAGCATTCACAAGAATAATATATGCATGGGAAAATGTTTAGTCAATTACTATTTCTATTTGAACGAGCTAGCTAAATGTATATACTTTGGACATGATGAGACCAGTCCCTGGAGAAAGACACCATACTTGGTAGGGTGGAAGGACAGCAAGAGAGAGGTAGGCCCTCACCCATTTGGACTGACAGAGGGGCTTCAACAGGGGACTCCAACATGGAAACCGTTGTGGGAGGGTGGCACAGGGCTGTGCCATGTTTCCTTCACTATGGGTCAGAACCAACTTGATGGCCCCTAACAATAGCAGTTACATGTGCATGTTATTCATATGGTGAGAGCAGACAGTCTGGAGAGCTCCCCATTGTAAATGAGTGAATGTTGTATTTTCCTAAAGTTTACAGAAACTATTTTCCACCTATTTTAAAATAATAGAGTGGTAAACCATCTGCATAGAGCTTATATTGTCTGGACTCCAGTTGAGAAGATGGCTATTATGGATTGAATTGTGACGCCTCCCCACCCCCATTGCCTTCTAAAGATGTGTTGATATCAACACATCTGCTTATGAAAGCGACCTAGTTTTAGGAATAGAGTATTTCTTTGAGATGATATCAGTTGGGTCATACCTGAGTGGAGTGGGTCTGGATCCTCTGAGTACATGTCTGGTGTCCCCTAAAAGTGAAGAACTAGATACACGGGTAGCGGGTAGAGACAGAGACGATGCAGAGACATCTCCATGAGCAGCGAAGGTACTCCAAGGATTGCTGCAGTCACCGGAAGTTATGAGTCAAGGACGAAATCAAAAGTCACATCTTCTCAGGAGAAAGCAACATGGTTGATATTTTGATTTGGAGCCTTCAGATTATCATCAGCTGAGCCAGACTACATACTCCACCAACACCGAGCATGACATAAGGTCTGCTCAAAGGAAAGGGTGTGTGTCCTGGACTGGTCTCCCCTGATAGCACGCCCAACGTACATACATTTACATGGCTAGTTCAACTATGTTAGGGCCATCCTGTGGCCGCACTTCCAGCAATTTGAGGAGCAAGTGCCCGGGTTTTAAACGAAAGCAGCTGAGAGGTATACCACAGCATCGCCTACACACCTCTGCAAGCTGTTTCTATAGGGCTGAGTTTTCATATTGTAGTTTCTACCCCCTCGGTAGTCCCCATGAGTATCTTTAAGTCACACATCTTTATTGAGCATCTGCTACTGTCAGAGACCATGATAGGCCTTGGGCATGGAAGAGATGTGAGAAACTGCTCCTCCCTTTACGTAGTTCAATGGGGTAATAAAGAATGACATTTGTGAGCACTTCAATGTATACCATACAGAAACTTCAATTTGCAGCATCCTCAAGGGATTCAAATCATGTTACTTCTAAATGTTTGAGTTTTAGAAACAGAAATCTGAGGGAGCGAAATCTTGCATAAGGTACCCCTTTCCCCACAAAACAAAACAAACAACAACAAAACAGGATGCCCTTTATTCCCCCAAAGAACAGAGAGGTTAGGTCACCATGAAAAAAAAATTTCCGCAGCTCAATTTTTCTAGACTTATCTTCCTAATGCAGTTTTCTCTGGTCAAAAAGCTTCTTTATCATATGCCCCCGTGATTGTCCTGTGTCCTTTTATCAAGATTTTATCAAGATTACCCATTGCAAATCCCCAGAAACTGTCATTATAACTCGATGAGCTGACTTCACAGCCTTGAAGTGGCCCCACAGGCAATCCCTGAGGAAGCCACTGTTTGGACTGGACTTTTTTCAGGGCACTGATGAGCCTGAGACACGTGTATCTTGAGAGAACTGTCTGCAGCTGTCCACTGATCAGAGAGACATGTGTACACATCTGGCTGGGAATAAGCCATACATATTCGACATGAAACCCTAGTAGAGCAATACTTTGTCATTTAATTTAATTTGAATGAAAAGTCTTTCTCATTAGTTTATGGAGTCTATGGTGAGATCCTAATTAGTTTTAACAATAGAGCAATCAAATATAATAGAAATATCCTCTCAACTGACATTCATAATTATGTCAGTACAGAAATATACATCACATAGGTACAAACAGGATTGCGCCTTCCCCTGCATTCCAGACCTGGTATCATCAGTGTTAAAAATAGGGTGAAAGAAAGATGACCAATTGGCGTGGAAGACCTAAAAGGATTACCAGCAATAAAAGTATCCCCGGCATGGACCACCATCACGAAAGCAGGTCCCCCTCCAAGTCCATCTCGCTCCTGCTTCTAAATGTAATGGCAGCATCTCTTTCTTGATGTAGCTGACACCGATAAATGCCTTGCTTCGACCCCTGTGCAGAGCAAGCAGCTTCGAGTGAAGAGTGAAAGGGCTTGGTCGAGACCACAGGGGGTCAGAAGGGACCGCACCAACAGCTGCTCTCTCAACAGACGCGTCGGAGCTTTGCGGTGCCCATCGCACTCGTCCACAAGCTACCGAGAGGGGACTATTGTGTGGTTTCCATGCTGCGGGAACTTCGGCCTTCAAAGCACAAGAACTGGCTCTAACTATTAAGTGTCAATCACACCGGCTGGGGAGGGAGGAGTGCTGAAATTTTAATTCGTTTGTGTAGCTATAGATGTATTTGTATATGCAATCGCTCTTAATGTACTTTGTTTAATTTACTACATCGAAGTTAACAAAAATCCACGTGCTTTTTATTCACTGCTTTTCCTTCTATGTTCTAGTAGCACTGGCAACAATCTCAGATCCAGGGGGTAGATTTCCAGGCTTCTGGCAACGCCGCACAGGCACATACTGATACCTGTGAGAATCCACGCATTGCATTCACAGATTCCACAGGAGCACGGCCTGCTCAGAGTCTACACCCAGCGAGGCCCTTTGTTTCCTCCTGTATTCCATAACTTGTTCATGAAGGAGTTGAGTTTTGGAGGGGATGGGGGAGAGAGGTGGAGAAATGAAGGACAGAAACTACAAATAATAAATAATCCCTCCTTTTCTCTTTCACTAAACAAGACACTTAGGTGTAAAAACACCAGGAAGAATACATGAGGAGAATGATCAATCTGGAATTGCTTCCATATTTCTTTCTCCAAGTTGACGCTGAAGACAATAAGGAAAGCATTTATGAACGTGGCTCTGAAAACAGCGGGAGTTTGTGCTCACCGTGGAGCCTATTTCACATGTCACCGCGTAGAGGAACCATGAGAAAGTTCCCTTTCCTTGAAAGGAGCAGAAGATTCCCAGAGCCGCGAGTCTGGGTGAGAACCAGAAATAAAGGTCACCCGTAGAGCCCACGTCCAAATGGGACACACGGCCTTCCAGCTCAGGCTCCTGCGCAAGCATCAGCCTGATTTCTCAGTCCCTGGCATGAAATAACTATTGTTTTCTGTTTCTAATAATAATAATTACCTATTTAAAGACAAAAGGGAGGAAAATAACAGGAAATCAAGCAGTCTTAGCACTGTCAGAGAAGTGCAAAATCGGCTCTTACAAATTGGAAGGAAGCCACATTCGGGTGTCGAGGGAAATGTGCACAAGGGCAACGTCTGCGTGGAAGCCGTACGCATAAAAGGGTGAGAATGCTAACCCACGTGATCCAAATGGGATCGTCTGAAGCGATGGTAGAAAGTGTTCTGATTCCAGAAAAATCCAGAACAAATGTAGCCGTTTGAGTTAGCCAAGAGGAAAACTCAAGGAGAGGGCCAAAGTGAGAAAATCTGTGAAGAAGGACTTCGGGCAGAAAGACTGGGAGGCAAGCACTGAGGAATTGACTCAGAAAAAGTCTTTGAATCCATTGCCCTCGGATCTAATTGGCCCTCAAACACAATTGCCTTGGAGGAACCCAAACTGGTGACCACAAAGACCACCTTCCACTCAAATGACCGCCTCTTAAAATAGTGTTACCAATGTTACAAATGTCCCAAAGGGGGGCTGAGTCAATAAATTGTAATATGAATAAAGGAGCAATAATGAGGTTATAAAATATTCTTGTTATGGTATATGAAAATATTGCAAAGAAAAATCCCATTTTAAAAATAAGTTAGGTTAGAGTAATTTAAAAATAGCCAGAATTATGCAATCCAAAAATGTTCACAGCAGTACTACAAGATAATTCATTACTACTCATTATCATCTTTGTGTTTTTCGTTATTGGAATATTTTTCAAATTTGAATATGTATCTTATTTTTTAAATTAGATAATATTTTAAAAATTTGTAGTATTTTTATCTTTCCCAAAATATGAAGCGCCGTTGCTTTTCCTTAAGGAAGAATTTATTTTATTAATTTTAAATTTGCTAACTCTTTAATTTACAAATGAATATTAAAATAACATGCATAATTAATATTATATATTAATAATCAATTGTATTATTGATAACACAGAAATTGTCTAATCATATTATTTTTCATATTAAGAATTATTTTTGCAACTCAGCATGTGAAAGTTTTATTATGTTAGCAATAGTTTCATTGAAGGTTAACAGAGAATTAAAGAGCATTGAACATCTTAACCTCTCTTCATCCACAATGTTAACAGTTTCATTTTTATTTTTAGATAAACAGCCAAACATGCTCCTATATAGGCACATATAGACATGCATACACTTTGAAAATTCCAAAAATTGTAATAATCTCTTTCTCTCAACTTACATTCAAAGTTATGAGTCTTAAAAGCACAGTAAAAGTAGCATGCATGGGAAATAAATATAACATTCCATTATATTAACAACTATTCATCCTGAAAAGCAAAAGGATTTTTTTCAAATACAATTGAATTATACATTGCACCTTATTACCTCGCCATGACAAATGTTAAATGTAACAGTATAAACCTAAATTGCATGTATATGAAATGAAGACCCAGTAAGTCATCCTTCAAGTTTGCATGAAAAAAATTAAAGTTTCAAAATGTGCTGCATTTAAACAATTATAGGATAAGGCATTCATATCAAGGCCGGCTGAAAAAGAAATAAAAAAGCCTCTCTCCTGCAGTTTACTATCTTCAAATATTTATTTATTTCCATTGGCCAGGATGTTTTGGAAAAAGAGGTCGTGGGAAAGAGCCACAAAGAGTAAGGTGAAATCCGTTGTATGGGTTTCGAAGGTGTCTATTTGTTAAGACCTTGTCAGATCTCTTTTTCCCCCACCAGTTTTATTTTAATTACATATGCAATATGAATGAATGCGTCCACTGATCTGAAGAGAAAATCCTCCAGCACAGAAATAGTCCTAGTCCCACCCTTGCCGTCAGTTACTTAGCTGCTTTCTAGGTAGCGCTTCTTCCCTTGCCCACTCCACCTTGATTCTTCCTAGTTTTCATCCTGACACACGCACAAATGACGGTTAATATCCTTTCCAGAAACCGACTCCTAGTTATATTTCTCTTCGGCTAATCGCGTGGAGTAAGCAGGCATGAGACCATAAAAATACAATCTTTAATCTTAAGGACTTCCTGTGCAGGAAGGCGTAAGGGCAGACCAAACGGCACCAAGCGAACAACGTGACCTGCCGTGGCTTTCAGGGTGAATAAACAACCCCGATTAAGAATTACATTCTGTTAGAGATAGTCTCAATGTTTCTGAAACAGAAATAGTCATCTTGCCCACACTGAAATTTCGCTTTGTGTTCCCCTGAATAAAATGAAGCTTGTTTGCTGGCTGAAGGCAGCAGAGTGTTGAATTTCCTTTCCTGGGTGGGAGAAGCACAATAACTCGGTCATGGTCCTTACCACTTGCACCTAGAAACCACCAAGGAGGGGGTGGAGGTGGGGGCGGGACTATTTTACTTAGAACCAGCTGTTAGTTGTTCCTACAGCTGGTGTCTTGAAGCATTTGCCTACCTGCTTCCCCTTAACCTTTTAAAGCTTGTCCACCATCCTTCTATGCCACCGTTAAAATAGGACAACCTCAAGCCACATGCTAATGAACTCTTTACCATGTATTCTGAAACCATGCCAACCGAGGACTGCCTACTTCTCTGCAGCCTCTTTCTGGGAGTCTCTCCTTTGCCCTTGGGAAACAGATACGCTGCTGAAAACAATGGGCTGTAAATCATGAAAGAAGTTTAGAATCAGCATCAGTTTCTCATAAATCTAATTTCCAATTTCCCACCAGTCTGGGTTCTATGCACACTCTTGAACACACACTCCCTGATAGGAAGTGGCTATTTAGACTCATCCGCCTACCTCAACTTGTTCATTTAGTTTTTATTTTTGGTAGGAAATAAATATTATGCACATATATGTATACATATATATAATTCAACAGAGAAATTGTAGAAGGAAGTTATTAGAAAAAGGTGGATTTATTCTAATTTCTTTTTTTCCCTCGCCTGGGTGTGGGAGGGGAGCTACATTTATCCACATAAAATGCATATGAATATTTTTCAGTGCTAACTTTTGGTTGCCTGGGAAGAACTTATTAAATCTATATTTTCACCATCCTGTAGGAAAATGTAGGAAAAACATTTCAACGAAAATATGTTAATATCAAATGGTTGCTTGTGAATGAGGACTCATTTTGTTCTAGTAAGGAAAATATAAGATTTTATAAATCACTAGCAAAACCACCTTACATTGGAAAGAATGACGTATAAGCTGTAACTGAAGAGAGCCCAGCCAGAGCTGCTGTTATGGAAAGGTCAGCTCTAGAGTGAAAAAGACAATACTAAAGAAGGACAACTCAGGGTAGGATTTCGGAGCTCTGGGTTCCCATCACGACTAGGCTATCGTGACATAAAATAAATACCCTTCCATGGGCCTCTGATCCCCCCTCTGTGCTCCACAGGGTTTCCAGTGTTGGGTTTGCCTGAAGCTGGAGGCTGGCACTTTCCCGTGCACTTGAACCAACGGCCTTTCAGTTAGCAGCCCGGTCAAGGCAGCAGCCTGGTCTGTTAATGGCCTCGTAGGGTTTGGGAAATCCAGCCAGCACTCACACCACATACACATCAGCTAACAACTCAGTTAATCCTCCCAAACAAAACCCCATCAAATAGTCACAATCAGATGAGAAAACTGAGGTATGGAGAGTACTTCCCCGATTGGCAGAGTTCTGATTCCAACCCAGGCAGACAGCAAGATCAGAAGGGCCAGACACGATTCTGTAGCCCCTTTCGGGCGCATTATTACCAACTGGTGTATAAGACTGACTCTCCAAGCCATCCACGCGCAGGTCTGTCTCCTGCAGTCAGGCAGTTGTTGGGTTGGGCTTTACCTCTGGGAACGAAGCTACCCAGCTACCTGTGGAGTCGCTTGGGGGGCAGCAAAAATGTCGAGTGACCTTCTTCCACCCACTGTGCAAGCCTCAGCCCTTACGTTTCAGAAACTGAACATCAAAATAGTATTGCGAACTATTTGCACTTGATTATTAACCTAAAAAACGGCCACTCACATCTATCCACCAGCACTGGGGGCGGGATGGTGGTGGTGGTAAGTGGTCCCCCATTTACAGTGTTTGTTTCAATGATTCTTGTTCGCTGAGTCAAATACCTCATTCATTTTTATTTATTATCAGTCTTTTTTATAAATGAGAATACAGAACACCTGTGTTTGAAGATATGAGAGTGGTAACATCAGCAAATTGCACACTGCAACATGGTACATAGTGTATTGTATGTATTGCTAATGATACGATTACAATAAAATAAATAAAAATTGGGGGCTACCTGTACAGCCAAGAGAACTTGATGATGCAGTTCTAGACAGTAGCACACGAGGCCATCTTAACTTGTAATTGGCTCGACAGCTACAGTGCTTTGGACTTAAGGATCACAACGGATTCACACTCTGGAGATCAATGGGGAATTGTTCACGGACCCAGAAGTCATTTTCATCATTTATAAAGGACAGCCACTCTTTCCAGTTACTTTCAGGATATGACCTCCCTATCCAGGATATAATTGCCATCCCTTTAGTGGTAGTTAGGAATTTAATAGCTTGTTTAATAAACTCCATAATGGGATCCAAACAAGAGGAAGAAATATTTGGAAAATTGTATTTAATCAGCTTTGGAAAGACTCCATGAACTGTCTCCTTTCTCTGGAGCCTGTTAGGTTCATACTGGTCTGAGACTAACTGGGGTTAGGCAGTCACTGACAATCTTGGCGCAGCTAAATTCCTTGCCAAAGAGTTGGTTCTGACACCGAGCATCTTTATGGGACAAAGTAGGACTACCCCAAAGGATTTCTAAGGCTGTAATCTATAATCTGTAGCAGACCACTTTTCCTGCTGAGCAGCTAGTGGGGTTAAAGCACTGAGCTTTCTATTAGCAGGTTAGTGCTTTAACAGGTGCATGACCAGGCTCCTTTTTTGTTTTCTCTAAGCACTTTTTGCTACAATGATCTTTCTTCTTTTGACCTCCAGGCTCTGTTCTTAGTTCTGTTTGCAGACCCTTAGAATCCCAAATTAAGAAAGTATCAAGTTGCTGAGTGTAAGAGACCCACCTTTCCCTCCACTAGATCTTGATTTAGGTCAATAGCCCTCAGTGTTATAAGGGCCATACACAGCCTCCAGCAACTTCTAATACAATAGAGCTACAATACTGTGGCAGTTATATAATCTGTTGTCAATTTGAGAGGATTAAGAGTGAAGGGGTGGAGTTTAGCCTGTCAATCAGGTCATAGCTTGATAATTTCATTTGGAGGTGGCTAAGGAGATAAATAGCTCGCTGGAGCCAGGATGCAGGCTCACTCCCTGCGAGACATTGCAGCTGACAAGATACATGGAGCTATACCAATGCACTGAGCTGGAGAAGCATTATGGAGACTCCTGCCAGTGCTGAAATGCTTACAATGCCAATAGATCCACAAGACTTCCCACCCACTCACCTGTGATCTTCCTTACTCAGCATCATTGTACGTGTTTCATGACTCCAAAGTGAACTTTATAGATTGGTATCAGACATATGGACTACTATCCAATTTATGGGCTTGATCTGGACGGGGCTGGGATGTTTTCTTAATATACAATTACTCTTTGATATAAAGCTCTTTCTTATACACATGAGTGTCTATGAATTTGTTTCTCTAGTCAATCCAAACACAAATACATATGGAGTTCCTCTGATATCTTTGTTGCCCTTTAAAGAGTCCTTGTGTTTTTGTAATGGTATTCAAAATCTCCTCAAAGATTTAAATAATATAGGTTAAAAACAAACAAAACTCTTCACTACTAACTTAGTGAGAGTCACACTTTGCCAGGATTCACAAGTGAACTGTAATAATTACAAGTGTAAAGCACAGCAGAATGAATTTTCTCAACTACAAAATTCTAAGAAACTCAAAATACCCAATGTGTCGTAGAACACTGACTCCTGCATGCTTTTATTCGTGTGTGTGTGTGTGTGTGTTGAAAGTTTACAGAGCAAATTGGTTTTCCACTCCACAATTCATACACATGTGTCTTTGGTATGGATTACAGACCCACAATGTAACAAAACTCTGTCCATTTCCTCCCTGGGTTTATCATTTCCATTCAGCCTTCTTTCTTACCCTTTCAACTTTCCCTCTGGGCAAATGCTGACTTTTTGTTCCTGAAGAGTTAATTGTCCTAAGGAGTACCTACCTCCTGTTGTTATTGTTCACTTTATTAGTCTATTGTTTGGGTAAAAGTTGAGCCACAGGAAAAATTCTCAAGGGTTTCTCAAGTCTCTATCAGACCAGTAAGCTTGGTCTTTTTTTATAATTTTGATCTTAATGCCACCTTTTTCTCCCACAATATTCAGGACCTCTTATTGTGATCTCTTTCTGAGAACTCAGCAATTTGTAGCCAGGCACCATCTAATTCTTTTGGTCTCACAGTCCATTCGTCTTTTGAACTGTTTTCTTGCATTTTTAAATTTCCTTCACTGTTTGGGCTCTCAATAGGGAGAGGCATTGGTCCAAATAATTGCACCTTAGATGGATGCCCATTTGCTTTAAGGACCCTAGTCATTACTCACTACCATGGGATGCGCAACATGGTCTTTGGGGATGATGCTATGCACATTGATCTTAGGGATATTTGAGACCATGGCCCTGAGTTCCCAGGCCCAGTGATTCATTCTTTGCAGTGTTTTCTTATGGCTAAGAAATTGTCATAGCTTGTCCAACTCTGTGCTTTATTATATCCTTGGAAGTACAGGGAGGTTTAAAAAATTCATTTATCTTCTAATCCTATTCCATTAATTTTTTGACTCCACCTCCTGTTTGCAACATAGGTTATACTTCTATAGAGATATTCTCTCTCAAACCTATATGCACTCATGGGTGTAGTCCTTTAGCCTTCTCTGTGACAAACTAAGCTTCTATCTTTAAGAGTCAACTGGGACCTTTCATTTTTTTCATCAACTGTTGAGTCAAAGACGTCCATTGTTTGTTTGTTTGATTGGTTTGTTTTTTTTAAAGATTATTTTATTGGGGGCTCTTACCGCTCTTATAGCAAACCATACATCAATTGTATCATGCACATTTGTTCATATGTTTCCATCATTTTCTAAACATTTACTCTCTATTTGAGCCCTTGGTATAAACTCCTCTTTTCCCTCCCTCCCTCCCCCACCTTTTCACCCACGTGACCTCTTGTAACTTATAAATTATTATCTTCTTATCTTACACTGACCACTATCTCCCTTCATCCACTTTTCTGTTGTCCGGCCCTCTCCAGGTGCGGGGTGGGGTTATACGTCAATCATTGTGATCGGTTTAGACATCCATTCTTTATACCTGTATACAAAAGCCATTAATTTCTTATGCTTAGATTATTTGAATTGCTTGAATTCCTTGTAGAAATTAGAAAACCTGCTTGAAAGTTTAGAATTGATATATGGGTATAACCACATTTTGCACGTTTAATTTTATCTCTTTCTTAAAGAGGTACACTGCTTATTACATCTATTGGGAAGCATAAGCCCCTCCCTTCAGCATCACATTGGGGCTCTCAAAACTAACAGAGTGACCAGCTCTAAGACACGAATAACTCAAAGACTTTTTCAGCAGTGAGTGGACTCTGGAGGCCGTTCCTGCCCAGTGGTTCGGACATGGCAGCATCCTGTCAGCATGATAAATTGTAGGGACAAGTCATAGTGGAAGCAGATGGGATAGGGTAACTTATTAAAACACAAACCTGTTTCTCAAGAAAAAAGATCATTGTTTACCTCTCAATGAAAGACAGATTTTTTTTATAAAGGATACTTCGAATATTTCAATGTTTGAACCTAAAATAATTATGCAAGCTAGGAACATATAGATTGTAACTGAATTTCAGGTTCAACCTAAATTAAGTTACATAGAAGACACTTTTCCATTTATTCCAGGAATAGAAAGATTTACCAGAAAAGATGCTGTAAAAATAAACAATTCTTCTTTTCATTAAATACTTAATTTGTAGGCAAGTAAACTCTATGTTGTGTTGCTTTAGCCTAGGTATCTAGAGAAACTGACTCTCTAAAGAGACACGCTAAATAAGGCCATGGAGGAGATGGAACATATTTTGATTTTTTAAAACAAAAATGAATAGGTTTCAGACCCAATTCTTTCTTTTCACTGAGAAGAAAGATGCTCTTTATTTATCTATCTATTTATTTATTTTTCTAAACCATTTTATTGGGAGCTCTTACAGATATCACACCTTTCCATAGTTCAATCACATGAAGCGGTATTGTACAACTGCTACCACAATCAATTCCAAAAGTTTTCTTTCTTTGTGAACTTCTTGATATCAGCTCCCTTTGAAACCCTCACTTCCCCCAGGAACAATTATCCTACTTGCTGTGACTGTAGGTTTATCAATCCTGGGTTCCATAGGCCCAAAACAGAGAAACACATGACAACATTTCAAGAAGGCTACCCAAAATGACAAAACACATCAGAGATAAATCCCCATATGAAAACAACAACAACCGAAAATATCGGAAACCAGATCAGACCCAAAGTGTATCCGAGGGGAGATCGAGTGACAAGGTTTAACTGTTCAAGTCTGGCTTATCATTTTGATCTCCTGTGGTCAAAAGATCCCATTCTATTAGTTCATTCATTAATTAATTCTTTTTTTTCTTTTTTTCCCTAACCCTAACCCTAACCCTAACCCTAACCCTAACACTTACCCTAACCCTAACCCTAACCCTAACCCTAACCCTAACGCTAACGCTAACCCTAACCCTAACCCTAACCCTAACGCTAACCCTAACCCTAACCCTAACCCTAACGCTAACCCTAACCCTAACCCTAACCGTAACCCTAACCGTAACCCTAACCCTAACCCTAACCCTAACCCTATCCCTAACCCTAACCCTAACCCTAACCCTTAATTAATTCTTAATTCAAAAACTATTTCTTGAACTCTAGGGTATTCCAGTAGTTCCCAAGTGACAAAAATGGTCCATCCTCCGATACTAACCAGAAAGTTGGCACGTTGAATTCACACAAGGTGCTCCACAAGTGAACAGAAGCTTTAGAACAGCTGCTCCCGGCATGTGTAGGGTGGCTGGCCTAGCAGTTGGCCTGACCTCATTTTGTCACAAGCTCCTGCTTGTACATTAATGATGAGGTCATATGCAGGAACCCTAAAATTAAGATGCTTAAGAAAAGCAACTTGCTTGGTCTGAGCTTGAGTTCAGACTCTACCTTCACGCAGCCTGACAAGGAGGTACAGCTGTGTCTGAGACCCTGTTTTCTCTTTGAGCTGAGGGAAGGTCCTGGCTCTAGCAGTCTTAACTGTATAAGAATTCCCCCTGAAACTATCAGTTCCTTAGACAGATTTAAGTATATAATAAGAGAATCCTTTTTAATGTCCTTGAGGAAGGTTCTTGACGCATCCTTATCCTTATCCTTATCAGAAGGATCCAGATACTGATCAGAAGTTCCCTCCGCAGCCCTCAGGAAATGTTTAAGATGATTACATTAAATGTAAAATGATTTCCATAACCACCATGGAAAACCACTTCAGTCACCTATTCAAACTAAAGAGTTCGTGTATTTTGTTTCCAACTAATCACAATAAAGTCCCTGCTTGTAAACACAAGAACACTTAGTTCTAATAACCTGGAACTCTGTGATGCTCACCTTCCTGACATGGTCACTGAAGACAAAATGGGTGCATAAGCAAATAGTGTGAAGAGAGTGGATGGTGCCTGACTATCAAAAGTTATGGCATCTGGGATTTTAAAGGCTTGAAGTTAAACAAGCAGCCATCTAGCAGGGAAGCAACAATCCCACATGGAAGAAGCACACGAGCCTGCGTGATCACAGGGTGTCCACGGGATCAGGTATCAAGAAGAGACAAAACAAACAATTATATCTATGGGAAAGAGTGCGGGTTGGAGGGGAGACTCAAAGCCCATCTGTAGAAAATTAGACATCTCCCCACAGAGGGGTTACAAGGAAGAGAGGATGCAGTGAGGGTGCGTTATAGCACCAAGGAAACACACATCATTCCTCTAGTTCCTGAATGCTTCACCACCACCACCACCACCCCCCAACCCCAGTCCCACCTACTACCATGATCCAGTTCTACCTTAAAAATCTGGCTAGACCAGAATACCCACATTGGTACAGATAAGAGCTCTGGGCACATGGAATTCAGGACAGATAGGACCCTCAAGAACAGTAGTGGGATATCATGAGGGTAGATGGATGGGGGTGGGGGGGACGGATAAAGGGGGAACCCATCACAAATTTGGATATATAACCCCATCCCTGAGAGGGACAAATAACAGAAATGTGGGTGAAAGGCGACAACGGACAGTGTAAGACATGAAATGACAGTAATAATACATAATTGATTAAGGATTCACAAGGATGGGTGGATGGGGCAGGAAGGGGAAAAAAGAGGAGCTGATACCAAGGGCTCAAGTAGAAAGAAAATGTTTTAGAAAAGTTGATGACAACACATATACAAGTGTTCTTAATACAATAACATGATGGATTGCTATAAGATTTGTAAGCGCCTCCCAATAAAATGATTAAATAAATAAGTAAAGTCCCTGCCTCCTGATGTTGCAGCTTCCAATAGCAAGCCATACTCTAGTGTCTGCCATTTCTCCAACCCTGGGAAGCAGCAGCCCCTTGGAGTCGTTGCTTTTCAATCGGTTTGTGCTAATGGTCCCCATGCGAATCTCTCTCCAACTGCTCTCTTCGCTTCACTCTCACAGGGTCTAAGGGTTTTGCTCGAAGATATTTCATGACGCCGCCAGTAGGATTCCGCAAATCCCAGGAAGTCCTAGGTCTAGAGTCTGGTGTAGGAGTGCCCTTGTGCTTCTCCTTATCCGTGAACCGCGGTCAACTGCTTGTCGTAAGTGGTGAGTCCTGTCAAACCACGAGCCTCTGCTGTTTTTGCAAACAGCTGGTAGAGGTTTATGTACTGCTTTCTAATACTGCTTTTATTTTATGTTCACTATCTGAACATTTCGATGGGTTCTTCAAGTTTGCCGCTAAGTGGCAGAATGTTATCAGAACTGAGGGTTGAAAACAATCCAAACTCTCTTTTTCACAGAGCATACTAGGCAATCAGTGCTTCTTCAAACTGGTGTCATGGGAGATTATTTAGTAGGGGGGTGGGGAAGAGGCATGTTTCTGGTACAGTTTTGCACACTAATTGTTCTCAAGTGCTGACTAAAGGGAATTTAGGGGATCAGGGACTATTTCAGGCTTATTTGACCTGCATAAATCAATTTTTCTGCACAGCAAATAGATTATAACGGCTTCTGTAGAAGGCATTCCTAGTGAGAAACTATGTCTGGGTGGACTAGAGAAACAAATTGATAAAGACACATATGGTTATAAGAAAGAGGTTTATATACAAGAGCATTGGATATTGAGAAAGCATCCCAACCTAGTCCATATCAAGTCCCTAAGTCCTACATTAGCCCTTATGACTGATACCAATATATAAAGTCCTCTTCAGACTCACTAAACACAAAGAATGTTGCTGAATGCAGGACGATCACAGGCCAGTGGGTAGAAAGTCTTGGGAACCAGTGGTGTTGTAAGCATCTCAGCCCTGGCAGGGGTTTCTCTGTGTCTTCTCTAGCCTCAGAGACCTGGTTGCCACAGGGTAGGTCCATGTGGCTCCTCCAGCTCAGGGCACTAGCATAATTTCATGTATTTTGCCAGCAATGTCTCCCAGTGTGATGCTTGTCAATAGAGAGTCTCTAAGGGAGTGAGCAGAGAGTCAGAGAGTCTCTTCCACCTCCAAAGAGGAAATACCGGAGTTCCCAGAATTCTTAGGAGAAGGCCAGGCCCATATAGAGGCCTCATTGGCTGTGATCTGATTGACAGACTGGACTCCACCCCTTCACTCTTAATCCTCCAAGTCCCAAATTGACACCAGATTATGAAACTACCACAGAAACCTATTTTAACACATTTTCCAAGCCTCTAAACGACATCAGAAGAGTACATCCGTATCCTTATAAGATACTGTTTTAAGCAGTGCAAACAAATGAGGACATTAAGATGTCAGTGCCCTATAACTTCCTCAGCTGTTTCTCTGGTCACGTCTCTGAGCCTCTGTCGGATCCCTCTCCCGATGCTTCCCTCCCAACAGAGGCTTCTCTTTTTTCAGCCCTACCTTCTTAACTCTTGCTGAAATGTCTTTTAAAATTACCTTTATCCTTGACCCGAAGAGAAGGAAATTGGCTAGCTAAGAACTAATGGATTTATGCACAAATTTACTACAGACAGTTGATCGTTATGGAAGGGTTGCAGCATGTGATAAAAAGAATGCAGTGCTGTTTACTTTGAGAACACTAGAAGGGGAAGGATTTGGTCATCTTTTGCCTACGTGCACTTAAACATATGTAACAGAACTGCAATGACCAATGGTCAAAAGATCAAATGATGAAGCAAGATCATCCACCTTGACTCCCAGTCTTTGTGTCCAGGAAGCTTTTTAGGTACCTCCCTCATCTTGGGGAAGCCCTGGTGGTACAGTGCTAACCTCAAGCTTGGCTGTTCGAAACCAGACAGCCTGACAAAACAGTTCTACTGTGTCCTACAGACTTGTTATCAGTTGGAATTGAATCTATAGCAGTAAGTTTGGTTGGGGGTATTCACAGCCTTGGAGAAATATTTTAAGATATAATAAGAAAAATGATTATTCTTATAGTTAAGAAGAAGAAGAAACTGTAAACAAGTTTCTCTACTATAAGAGAAACTCTGGGCACAGCAACAGAAAAATGTGAAACAAAATTCAATTTTTTTAATAAAAGACCCAATATTTCTGGTTGGCTAGATGGATGGAACCCCAGAGCCTATGGTCCTTAGCCACCCTCACTCCGTGGCTCCATTTTTAGCTAAACAAAGGACAGGTCAATAGCATGAACAATAACCCTAGAGAAGTACACACACCATAGAACAATCACTGGTTTGAGACCAAAGGGGAAGAATTTATCCAAGTACAACGTTCAGAGGGATTGGGAAAGGAAGAGAAAACTAGAAACAAAGCAGGAAGTAAGAGAAGTGACATTAAATTGGGGGAGTTGCAGGCAATGACAGGAAACAAATGTGTATGAATGGTTGCCCATGAAACTGATGACCTGCTTTGCAGAATTTCACCCCCTTCACAATAAAACGTTTAACACGAACAAAATTTCCCCCATGTATTTCTCCACATGGGCTGGCTACTTTCATTCATTGTCGCTTTCTTCTTAAACATTTCTCAGAAGTAGCAGGTTTCCTGGCTCCCATTTTACAATTAAGAAACTTGGGGCTTAGGCAGAACGATCTGCTCTGTGTCAAACATATCCAATGGCAGGGCTGGGGCTAGAACTCAGGTTTGGCTGGCCTCCAAGTCTTCTTGTCATTTAAGTACACCACAGGATCTCCCAGGGCAAGAGCCATAGATCTCTCTCTAGGTAAGAATACAAACCAGACCTCTGAAGTGATACAGAAGAATGTTAACTGTTCCATCTCCACGTTGGCATCAATTTTTAAAAATAAGTAAGAGAGAAAATATTGTTTTTTTAAAGAATTTTTGACTGTGAGTTCCCTGTGGGCTAGCATTTGCCATAAAACACGGTGTTTAAAGAGACGATTCAAAGACAGCTAACTTACCAATCCTCTAAGGATCTCTAAGCCAAATCCCTAAATAATCATATCATGCAAAACTGAAACAATTCGATTATATTATCTTCACTCACTTTTAGGAAGTGTATTACAAAGGTTAAAATTAACAGGAAGTCACAAGATTTGGGGAGCTATACAAAGCACTCATTAGAAGAGTACATTCTGTCTATCTGGACAAGGATCCAGAGGAGAGAACAAAGGGACTGACGGTTCAGGGAGAGGGGACACAGGAGAGGGGAGGTAGGGAGAAAGGAGGGGGTGCCAACAAACCCGGGACTAGGGAAGAATAAGTGATCTAAAATTGATGGTGAGGAGGGCATAGGATGCTTTGGGGTGGGAGGATCTCCATCAAGGGCAATGTAGCAGAGAGGAATTACCAAAACCCAAAAGAAGGCCACATGTGATTGTGGGACAGGAGGAAAGTTATAGGAAAATAGAGGAAAGAACTGGTAGGCAAAGGATATTTATAGAGGTCTAAATACAGGCATGTATATATGTTAATACATTTATATATAATGATAGGGGAATAGCTCTATATACATATATTTATTTGTAAAGTATTAAGGCAGCAGATGGACATTGGGCTTCCACTCAAGTACTCCCTCAATGCAAGAATACTTTGTTCTACAAAACCGGCACTCTGTGATGCTCATCTTCCCAACATGATCACTGAAAACCAAATGGGTGCATAAGCAAATGTGGTGAAGAAAGCTGATGGTGCCCAGCAATCAAAAGATAGAGTGCCTGGGGTCTTAAAGGCTTGAAGATAAACAAGTGTCCATCTAGCTGAGAAGCAACAAAGCCCACACAGAAGAAGAACACCAACCTGTGTGATCATGAGGTGTCAAAGGGATTAGGTATCAGGCATCAAAGACCAAAAACAAAACAAACAAATAAAATCATATCAATGGGAATAAGGGGGAGGGCAGAGTGGAGACCCAAAACCCATCAGGAGTCAATTGGACACCCCCTGTCAGAAGGACCCCAAGAAAGAGACAAGTCAGTCAGGGTGCAGTATAGCACAAATGAAGCACACAATCTTCCTCTAGTTCTTAAACGCTTTCCCCCACCACCACTACCATGACCCCAATTCTATGTTACAAATCTGGCTAGACCAGAACACGCATACTGGTACAGATAAGAGCTCGCAACACAGGAAATCCAGAACAGATAACCTCCCCAGGACCAGTAAGGGGAGCAGCAATAGGAAAGGGGTAAGTAAGGTAAGGGTGGGAGGAGGAAGGAGCAACCAATCACAATAATTGATGTATGGCCCTCCTCCCAGGTGGATGGACAGCAGAAAAGTAGGTGAAAGGACACAGCAGTTGGTGCAAGACATGGAACAACAACAACAAAATAGATTAATTTATAAGTTATCAAGGGGACATGGGAGAGGGAGAATGGGGAGGAAGGAAAAATTTTTAAATGAGGAGCTGATGCCAAGGGCTCAAGTAGAAAGAAAATGTTTTGAAAACGATGTTGACAATATATGTACAGATGTGTTTGACACAATGGATATATGAATGGATTGTGACAAGAGCTGTAATAGCCCCCAATAAAATAAAATAAATAGAATGCATTAATTCCTTGACTACACCTTTATTGAAGGTTTTCTCCGGTGTCAATCCTGTGCCTGAAATACAATGGTGAACCGAGTAGACGTGGCCTCTCCTCTCACAGAGCTTACATTCTTTAGTAAACACAGAAATAGAAACAATGAACCCAAACGACAACACTGAAAGGGAGCAAAACATGATGCTCTGAGTTGGGATAAAGATGGGATGGGATATAGGCAGGAAACTCTCCTGAAAAATTTTGACCCATGGACTCTTTTTATTATGATCCATATATGAAGCACTTTTCATAGAATTAAGGAAATGAAAAATATGCTTCTCTGTTTTGTTGTGATTTTTCCCCCTTTGATCTAACAGGGGCCATCTATCTATAATGGAATCTCATCCAATCTAAACCTCAACTTATTTTCCAGAAATGGAAAATTCAGCATGACTTTATTCTCTTTGTATTTCAATAGTTTTGTTTTATATATGTTTTAAATTGTACTTGCTTCAAATTTTTAAAAGTGATCTTGTTAGTGAATGTGCCAGATAAATGATAAACATTTTAAATTGTCGTATGGTTTTCTGCTGTATTTTAGAAATAATTTTAAGCAACCATGGTTGGACCTCTACCAGGGGATGCATATTCCTGTGATTTTCAAAATATTCAAATGAATTTAATGGGTGACTTCATAATAGACTGTCATTTAAACACCAAAGCAAACTCACTGCCATCCAAACATCATCAACCCTAAACAACCTTATAGGCGGGATAGAATGGGCCCTGTGAGTTTCTGAGACAGTAACAATTTATATGAGTAGAAAGCCCCATGTTTTGAACTTGACCTAATAGATCCTAAGGTAATAAAAACTTTGGAACAATCAAGATCAAAGCTCCAAAATACCCTTCACGAGGAAGAAAAAAAGGAAAAACAAAGCAAAAAAAAAAAAAACCACACATGATATTCTATTTTTTTACTATTCACACCTCACTCTCTCTATGAGACCAAAGCCAAAAATTCACGGGCATCAAATCAATTCTGACTCACAGTGACCATGAAGGATAGGTGAGAATTGCTCCTGTGAGTTTCTGAGACAATCCTTTAAAGGAATAGAAAGCCTCGTCTATGTTCCAGCTGCTAGTTTCGAACTGCTTAATATGTGGTTAAATGCTCAAGGTTCATTAATATTTGGATTTTTAGGGGGCAGGTTTATGTGTTTGGGTTTTTTTAGGTATACATTTTTGCTATTCAAAAACAAGAAACCCCTAAAACAAAATACAAACCAATTGCTGTTGAGTCAACTTTGACTCCTAGAAGTACAACAGGCAAAGTGGAACTGCCACCACAGAGTTTCCAAGACTGTCAGTCTTTACAGAAACAAGCTGCCACCTCTTTCCCCTACAAAGTGGCAGGTGGGTTGGAAATGTCAACTTATTGGTTATTCGCTGAAGGCTTTAACCATGGTGCCACCAAAGATTCCTCTCTCTACCATCAGCCGAAAAATCCAAACCCATTGCCGTTAAGTAGGGCCTACTTCATAGCTGCCTGATATCAGGCTTCCCCGGCAGCAAACCCTTAAGAAAGGGATCAGTTACCTCATCTTTGGTCGGTGCTTTTGAATGGTCTCCTGTGAGATTAGTAGCCCAACCTTTATCCAGACAGGGATCCCTATCTCTACTGTGAGAGACAGAATTTGTAAATAAAAATGCATGCCATTTTAATGAACATTCTCCCACACTAGAATAGGACAATCTGAGCAAAGTAAACCGCTTTGTTGTGCTTGTCGGCCTGATTTACAGTACGAGATGAGGGATCCAAGGATACAGATTTTTATGGTGGCCAGTGGAGCCTCTGCTAATGGATGAGACCCACGCTGAGAAAATGCATCCACAGAGAGAGACTGCACACACAGCCTGAAAGCCAGCGATAAGACCCACATGGACACACTTTAAGTTGCCCATACTTAAAGAAGTGTTCCTTTTTAATAAGGTTTTAAATTTTTGAAGATTAAGCATGTTGTCTTTTAAGGTATAATAGTCATACATGGGGGAAACATGAGGTTTGGTGCCTGTTGGTTTCACCATCTACCTTTTATCTGGGCTTATTTGTTAGTTTTATTTAAAATAGATGTAACCACTTTGATTTTTTTTCTCCCTACTGGTTTGTTTGTCTGTTTACTTCTTCTATCTCACTTTGAAATAAATGTGATAGTCTCATAGCATGAGATACTGTGTGACTTTTGAACTTTAGCTGACTTTGTGAAGTATGCCAATGAAAGAAAACAGATCTTTAAATTAAAATAATACTTTAAGAAATTCACTGTACCTGGAAGATACTTTATTTAGAAATGCAATATCTGAATCAGCAAATGACGGGCGCCATTTAAAAATCTTCCTTGAAATTAAAGGTATATTTGTAAAAGTTCAAAGTCCTTCGAATGGAGTCAGGAAAGTTTGCATAGCTGCAATCTTCCCAACTCCTTAAATTCTTCTTCTTCCTCCCTCGTTAAGATTACATTGGGGCCACTAACTTGAAGCACTGAGGATGTGTGTCCGCTCCAGTAATTTAGAGGGACAGTGCAAGGCGCTCTATCCATGCACGGTTCAGATCTGAGTGGTTACTTGAAAGTGTGGTTGGCAGCATTTTAAGGCAGGCAATTGCTTCTATTCTAACCAGTCTCTATTTATCACAAAGCAGATCACTATCCATCTAATTCCTTTTCTGTACATAGGGGCTATTTTGAAAAGTAAACTCGTCATACTAATATACCTAGTCACATTGATAAAGTATTCTAATAGGTTTCTGTGCTTTATTTTTATTTTGCATACTTCAATCTTGATGGTGAAAGTTTAAAATGGTAATGTGAAATACTTACTGTCCATTTGTTTCCTATGCAGTAGGAAAATAAATGGAAACAAAAACATAATCATATGGCAAGTAATTTAGAAATGGAATTGCCATAGTACACTGGTCCATTGATCTAATCATAACAGAGTGTTTTGAAAATAGATTTAAATAAGCAAATAAACCCACATTAACTCTAATCTGAGAGCTCAGTTTCAGTTGTATTGTCCACCATTCATCTTCCATGGGGGGTTATCGCAACAGAGAATGCATTAGACAAATGAGCTATCGCCCTTTCCGCGTTCTCCAAAGTTACTGCCTTTCTTTTGGGATTAAGTGCTCTTTTTCCTCTTCAAATGCCATTTTGCCTTTAAATTAAGTTAGACTTTCTAATCAGTTATATATTTTTAAAGCTAAGAATACAAAAAAAACAATCCCCAAAAAGCGCCATCTTCATGTTCAAAGATTAGAAGTGGCCTTCCCCCCATCGACTAAAGCAAGAGTGGGTAACAAATCCATCTTTCCTAGAGAACCACGAGGGTCTTTCGAGCACGTGAAAGAGAATTTCACACATCTGTCAACGGAGGTCCAGCTTCAATGCTCGTGATGGCTTCAACGAAGGACTCGGCCAGGTTTTCTGAACTCTTACATCGTCCCCAAGTTTTCTATCCTCGAACTTCTCCCTGGAGACATCCTATTGCTTGTTATTGGTTCCGGAAAGTTGAGCTAATTGGAGGAGCTATTTTCTTCCTCCACTATTTCTGCTTTGTTGGTGTGATTCTAGCTCGAGACAAATTGTTAGGTGACAATAGAGAAATGAAATAAGGCTGTGGGCAAAGTGTGCACTCAGAGCACAGCGGAGTTGCTCACATAAGGTTTTACTAAGGTGGTGGGGGGCGGGGGAGACCTCAGGGGCAGGAAGACAGAAGTAATCACAGGAGGACAAGACAGCAAGGGAATGTGGGGGAATAATGCACTGCACCTCGAGGCTGCTGTTTCTTGCACTCATCCAGTTTGGAGTGTTTTTACCAAGCCAATCTGAGAAAATGAAATTCACCCGAGATGCATGAAAGAAAATGCATTTGGAAAAGAGTAAGACAAAGAAAGCAACAGGAAACAAACGCAGACAGCAATGGTGGCCAAGGGAAAATGGAAGTGACAGCAAATAACAAATTGTTTAAAAAACTGTATGGTGACAAAATGGTAATGAGCGAGGGGTGCATGTGTAATCATCACATCGTGCACCAGCAGGTGAGAGTTCCTCTTCTCCGCAGGGACAGTAACTGAATATCAAGGAAACGTCAACAGTGAGCTCATCCGGAGGTCTGGGTGGGCACAGTCTTCCTAGTGTCGACTCTTCACGCCTGTGCACCAGGCATTCTCACTTCTAAAGCCCTTAATTTCGAAGTTCATTTCTGTAGCGCTCCTGCCAACGTTCAAAAGCCTCAATGATGCCCAATCTCCTTTGACCCATTGATTCTCAAGCTGACATAAAAGCGTCCCATAAAAACAAACCAACAAAAAACCCTTCACATTTATAAAACCAGAATACTTTGCTGTCAACTCTTTGAAAACAGGATCACAAGAATAGGAGATGTGATGTAGATACAAAGTTTAAGCAGAAGACGTTCCTTATTTCCTAAAGGAAGATTTTTTCAGGGAAGGGCCTCATATCTCTGTTGGGTAAATCCTCTCTGAAAATCCCCTGTCATCAAGTCAACTCATAACACGGGTAGAAAGCACTGGCCCTGGAATTGGAAACTGTCCTACTCCTGTGGAATTCTGAAGAGAAAGGGAGATGTGCATATATGTGAGGCAGGGAATAGTAATTGTATCCGAAGATATTTTCCCTCAATTTATTGCAAGCGACACATAAATACCAGGCTTGAAATTCACTTAAAGTTGCCTAATAAAAGATTGGAACCTAGATGAGACACGGTGTGTTTTGTTGACCAAATTAGCTTACCAAGAGCATGAAAATAAAATAATGTAGTTCCTGGACTGCCGATACCTGCTGGTTGCTAGGTTAACTAAGAAGACATGGGCTCTTAAAAAATATTAGGGCATAAATCGAGAAAAAATGGTCTTCTTTTTTATCAGAACACTAAGAATAATAGATCTCAGTGCAAATATCAGAGGTGCCTGTTTTCTTTCTTGGGTACATTAATAAGAACTTATTAAGCACAACACTAAAGAGGACAACGAGAACATGTTCCGCCTCACCGCGTGTTCTGAAACTAGGTTTGGTAAAGGAATGATAGAAGTAGCTGAGAAAACCCTTGCGCAAATCTATCCAAGTGTTTGTGCCAGAAAATAAAGACCAGGGATTCAGGGGGAGAACACGCAACACAGTCAGCGGGAGGCACAATGAGCAAAGCATCCTCGGAGGGAAGTCTTGATTTGAAGGGAACAAGGGGCAGAATTGAGGTGATGCTATTCCTTCCTCATGCTTGGCAATGATGCTTCCGTGTGAAAGATGTCAGTCACTGTCTCGGGCCTTTGTGGGTGGTGTAATGCCCACATTCCTCCCACTCTCTTATTTCTGTTGAAAACCTATCAGCCATCTTATTTCTTTCACCACTTTTACAGGGCCTCTCAAACAATGGCCTTCAATAGAAGGCATAACAAATTACACGTATAATTTTTAGCGAAGAGATATTATTGTTCTACAGATGTGAAGTTTTTGCGCTGGCTTGGGAACAAGAAGCTGCATGGTTAAACGAGATAGAAAATCACGGAGGCTTTTGACAGTCGGAAGAAGCGCATTAGAAACCAGCGTGTAGCTTTATTTAAATAAAAAGTATTTTCAAGCAGAGCCTTGACCTTTACAAAAGTCCTACACCAAGATAATTGAGTGTAATCGGAATGGATGGCTCAGTTAAATTCAGGCAAGGCTGACGGAAATGGTTTTAATTATTCTTCTTAGGTACTCCTCTGCAGGCATGTTGCCAAGAATAATTTCAAAGAGAAAACACAAACAGAAAAGTAAGACGGAAATGGCTCCCAAGTGTACCAGTATGCCTTAACGGGATGTTAGGGGATTTCATTCTTCTGTTTTTAAATGTGCTGCTTGCCCTTCAATGCCATGGGCGTTCTCACCGCTTTCTGAAGTCGAAACCCCTGCTTTTTGCTGGGCTGTCGACACTATTGTTCTTGATCTTTTGTGTGATTTTACCTTCCACGTGAACTCTAACCTGGAATGTCAAAGGCAAAAGTGGGCCTCCTTCAGTAAGACTTGTGAAAATCAACATGCAAACACACACCAAATAGATGGCTTCTAAAGAGGCCCAGTGATGCGGTGAGCTAAGCATTGGGCTGCTAACCACAAGGGCTGCAGTTCAAACCCACCTGCGACTCCACAGTAGAAAGAGGATGCGAGTTGTGCCTATAAAAGCCATCTCATCAATGATAAAGAGCGGTTTGACTCCGCCTATAGCCCGTACTGTGGGGGAACAGACTGACTGGCAATGGGTTCTTTAAATAGATAGATAGATAGATGATAGATAGATAGATAGATAGATAGATAGATAGATAGATAGATAGATAGATAGATAGATAGATAGATGATAGATAGATAGATGATAGATAGATAGATAGATAGATAGATAGATAGATAGATAGATAGATAGATAGATAGATAAAGGTGGCAAATGGAAAATACTTCACTGTCTAAAGAATCTATTTAGAAAGTCTGTCGCTTTGGTTGTTTTTTTTTTTCTTTAACGCAAATGACAAAAGGCTGCGTGGTTATGCCAGTTGCCTTTCACTTTGACAATGTGCTCACAGTGTTTCCGGTTACACTTGAGCCAACGAAGCAAGCCTGTGAAAGCTGTCTGTGGTTGTTTACCTAACACACCTCGCGGGTCTACAAGCAAGGACTGCTTCCTGCTCCGAATGGGAAAGAAATGGAACGTGGAGTTTTCTCACACAAAATAATTGCAGCAGGTGCGGCAAACCCATTGTTTTGGGCTAAACGACAGATATGATTTCTAGCTGTCCACCTACCTTCAAACAATATCATATTGTGCCCTGCTCTCTGAGCTCACCTTTCGCCTGCCGAGAATAACATGCCATTTCTTCCACTCTGTCTTAACAATGGATAGCCGTTTATTTTTTAAATTGTACTTCAAACATCACCACTTTGAAGAGATTTTTCCACAAGTGGCTCAAGGGAAAGAAATGATTCCCTTCTGTGAATTTCCATGGCGTCTTAGAAACACTTAACTTTCACCAGCATCACGAGGAGCTCACGACGAAGGGGGAGTTTCCCATCTACCAGGTGCTCTGAGGAATGGCAGTGAAGCTGCCTGCTCTCCCGGAGACCCGCTAGAGAGCTGCGAGCATTTGGAACGGATGAGGTGGCAGTGTGTTTGCTTTTCTTTGATTAATATTCATGATATCAATGAACTGGGTGTGCTGCCAAACAATGTTGTATTGCCAAATATCCAGTCTTTCTATCTTATCTATCAAGCATCATAAGATACCGACTTTCCCTAGATTGTCTCTCCTCGTCCAGTCCCCACACTGAGTGTCAAATGAGTGCCCAAGACCTAGTGGAAACCTTCTCGCCATTTCTTATCACAGGTGAACCCCATCGGTGTGGCTAAAAGTCCCATTGGATGCAGTACATACATCACTTCCCTTCATTATTTTTTACTTAAAAAAAAAACGTTTTATGGACATAATTTACAAATCACAACATTCAACAGTTCAATCATATTTAAAAGAATTGTCCAATCATCACTATAATCCATTCTAGAACATGTGTTTCCTTCTTGTACCCTTTATTATTAACCCCACATTTCTCCCATGGTGCCTCTCATACCCCTAAGAAGTCCTGCATCCAGTTACTGTTATGGTTGCTGAAGATTTTCCCATCCTGAACTTCAGATACAAGAAAATATATGAAACAACAAAAAGCTGACAACAATAACACAATAAAACAGAAAAAAAAGTTTAATTGAAAAGAAAGCAGGAAAAAGTAGAATAAATTTAAAATGGGTGAAAGGGGAGATCAATTGATATGCTGTTAGATTTTAACCTAACTGCATTAACTTTTAAAAGTGAAATGGTATCACTGGTGTTTAAATATCTACCTTTTGTAGACTGTACTAAATATTTCATTAGAAATATAGACACGGTCCCTACTTTCCAAGAATTGTTAGTATGGATAAATTTCAAAGAGTTGCTTTCAGAGGATCAATGTGGTGATGGCTGGTCATATTATTAATCCTGTGTTTCAAGATTATCTGTAGTTTTTAAGATGAAGCACTTCACTGATGTTTCCTTACTAAGCAGGTTTTGACAGTTGTACCGGAAAAGGAGAGCGCTACCAAAATAGATTCTCTGCAGGGAAAGGAAATGCACTTGGTGCTCAACATTTACATTTTGATAAGGAAGATGACCATCAACACACTCAAGAGCATAATAGAAACTCTGTCATAACAAGGCCACCGCACCAGGCTAAATATCTTATTTTCAGTCCAAGCAGCTGAGATTAGTACTGTTACTAAAGCTTATTTATGCAGAACTGTTTCTACTAGAGAAGCAAAGCATACTTTCATAGGTGCAAGCTGACTTGTCGCAGAGGGAAAAGACTTTTCTCTATCATGACCGAGGGTAGAGTCCCTGTGTAAGAAGAGTCATCATGGTACCCAATCATGCATTTATTTGGTGCCCAATCATGCATTTATTTCCTAAAAGTCACCTCATTTCATGTTAGGTTCCATTCAGGCCTGCGGAGCCCCTTGGGGATTACACATAGAGCTGGAGAGAAGAGCCCATGAAGACCATAGTGGAGAATGTTCAGCACAGGACCAAACAGAAACATTCTCTCTATTTCACACCACACATGGGCCATATCAGTTGTGGTTAAAGGCAACGTTGCCCCCAGTTCATGCACTGCTTCTGTGCATTTCTCTTTTAATAGTAAAACCATATATTCAATATTTAAACATCTACTTTTGGTAGCTCACACCAGCTACTGGGGAATTTTCATTAGAAATCCAGCTACAGTTCTTGCTTTCAAAAAATTATTCTATAGATAAAGTATAAATGAAACATATAAAAACAGTTCAATAATAAGCCAGATGAAATAAAATGTTAGCTCAAGTACACAATATAGGATGTTTGTTTAAACACCCAAGTTGCCCAAGCATAGGCTTTGAACCAGTTCGATATACATTTGCATTTTGACTCTGCCTTTCTTTATCTACTAGGAGCAAATAAAAACTCCTCTAAACTCCTGCCTATGCTTCCATGTAAAAGGCTCACAGAGTTATTGTGGAGATGAAAAAGAAAACATTCAGGAGCAAAGTATCGCCATTGCTATAAACAGAAAGAGAGCGAGTATGAACTCATGCTTAAAGCAGGAGCAAAGCTGAATAAATGAAACAAAGCGGGGAAAGTTCCCATTTAAAGAGTATCTTGAAACAAAGGTTCAGGGGCCCTACTCTTTTCCCCATTTAGAATGCAACGATTTACCTTAACTGGTGTACACATTTAAAAGTAATTTTCTCCAGAATGCAGCATAATTTGAAATGCCTCAACAAAGTACAGGTAGAAATCCCCTAGCTGCTTTCTTGAGTGTTAATGGACTCATGAGAACTCTGGCCGAGTTCTAATCCCACTGTAGTTGCAGCCTGCATAGGGCTACTCCGTGCGATTCTTTATTTCAGATGTTATGAGGATTAACCAATCAATTTGAAACACCTTGTAAAACATGTCCGGCTTATTGATTCCTTCTGAATTAGTTCTTGTGTGATCCCCACTGATATTGTAATGAATTTTAAGCTACAGGTGCCACCGTGGCACTCCTGGCCCAAAGCTCCAAAATTTGACCAACCTGTTTGTCTCCCATCATTTTATTATTGCAAAATGCAGTGCATCACGTGCATACACACAAACCAAAATGAAAACCAGTGTTTCCAAATTCTTCTTAGCAGCGGGTTTAGAATAAAGTTTCTGTGATGTTCTCAGCACACAGATTTAGTGTTGTTCCTCTCCCCTGTAGGCACACTTGCCGACAACGCTTTAAGCCACAGGAAAACAATTTAAAAATCACACAGAGCATTGGTCTTCTTACTTTACCCATCTTGATGTTCTCCGAGGCACAGTGCGAGGTGGGGAAGGATGATATAAGCAACCATATCTGTTCGCTCTAGCAGGAATTCCAGTGTGGGTCCCAGAGACAGCTGGTTAATGAGAACCACTGTACTGCTCTCTTCCCTCTTCAACTCTCTGAGAATCTCTCAGGTCGTCCTGTAAGTAACTCACCTCAAGTACTTTATGAAGTGATCTTTCCCCAAGTGCATGGCGCCCACATGCTCCTCACAGGGGAAAAGTTACTCCTTACTTATTATGATTTCATTATACAGCATTTCACATTTACAATAGCATAAAACAAAACAAACACATAAAAAACCCAAGCTACTATTTTACTACTTAACTCGTGAACACATGTCTGGCAGTGATGAGCATCGAAGTGTGAGTCAACAGTAACGCTAACTGTGGTGGTGTGGGTTGTGTTCATCCCGGTTGAGCTCTTGGGCAATGATGTCATTTGCCTGTTGTGTTACGATGTAGTCATCCTCTATTTGGGCATCTGAAGTGGTCATCCTTCATTTCCAAGAGTGCTGTGGTCTTTGTCTCACCACCTAGTTTTTGGAACCTAGCCATGTCTATAAGTGAGGAATATACTTGAACTCAAAACAAGGACTCGATCTAATATTCAAACAAGTAAGTGAAGTAAACCCTGTGGGGGAAGAAACCCAAAGCCAAACCTACTTCTATTGAGTCAGTTCTGACTCCCAGCTAGAGGAGAAAGAGTGCAACAGGGACACAAGATGTGACCTTCTGGGAAATAGTTCTTTTTAGTGGGGGCTTCCAGTTACCAAGTAGCAAGTTGAAGTAAAGTTTGCATTTCTTTTTTTAACCCCAGCTGCTAATAGCATTGATTGAGTAAATGGATCGTGTTCTACTAATACTTTTCAGGAAGCAAAATTTTCTATGGTTAGACCCAAAAAACAAAAACCCAAACACCTAATTGCTGTTTGAAAATATATATATAGAGAGAGACCTGACCTTAAGTAGCATTCTAAAAGAACTGATAAGATTACTGCACTTCGAAGACATGGCATAGGAGTGATTACGCATAATATTCCCTGAAACTGTTATATACATATTCTTCTTACTCTTCGTTCTCAGGACAAACAAAGAAACTCACTGCCATCCAGTCAGTTCCAACTCATAGGATTCAGATTGGGCTGCTGAGCAAGGTCAGCAGTTCTAAACCACCAGCTCCTCTGCAGGAAGAGATGAGGCTTTCTACTCTGTGAAGAGTTTCAGGGGCAGAAATCCACCGGGGCAGTTCTACCCCATCCGATAGGCTGGCTGGGATTCACTGTGCTAGTTCATGAGTCACACTAAAATACAGAGGAGTGCTTCAGCGCTGAGGGCATCAATGTGCTAAGATTTGAGCATTCAATTGTAACTCACTGCCGTCAAGCTGAGTCTGGCTCATAGCAATCCTATGTTCACCACGAGATCGTTTGCATTATACATACATCTCAGCCTTTAAGAAAAAAGCAAGGCAAAAAAAAAAGAAAAAAGCAAGGCTTTATCGTTGTCATGATAATCTCCTGCTTACTTGCACAAGCACATCGTTATACGAATTCAGTCACAAAATATTGTATGAGGACATCATGTGTTTGGCGTTTTTGATAAGCTCAAGGGTAAAAATAGTTGAGAAGAGACGTGAGTCCTGGTAAAAGAACCTAAAGTAAAGAAAATAAACATCAAAAATCAAGACAAGAATTGTGCCTTACAAGCTAGAAGACACTGAAAATGATCTGGCTCTCCTTTTTAAAGTACAGACCGTGCCAACGAAGCTGACACGGAAACCAGCTAGCCAGCGTGCTCAGTCCTTCCTTCTTTCCTTGCGTAGCTCCCACCGACTCTGTTCCCCCAGCCGGAATTTATCCTGCATCTCTACTGCTGTGGCTGGGTCAGAACTCTCCTTTTGAAGGGATTGTTCAAAGTAAAACAAGATAAGAAGCACCTTTTCAAAAAGAATCCTTCCCACAGAGCGCTGTGAAGGAGAGCGTGAAGTGCAAGTCCACGAGTATCTTGAAAAGAGCACTTTCTTGTCTCTTTACTAGATAAGATAAGTAAACTTCCCAAGGGATGGGGTGGCCGGGTGAGGAGAGCAGGCGGGATAGCAAACAGAGGGAGCTGTTCTCCCCGTCAGGAAGTCATTCCAGGGAAACCAATTAGCTGCTGGTGTCCTTGGGGCAGCAGACAGGTCGCCTCTTAACTCTCTTAGACCAAAGGGCCAGCAAAGAAGCTAAGAAATAAAGTGATGGAGTACCTGGGCCCGTGAGTCAGAACTTGTTGGTGATGTATGAATTCAGGATAATCTGGCCCAAAGAGTTTCAACCGATTTAAGATTATAATATCGATTATTTTATATGATGTATTATATTGCGGTGGTTCATTGATTGATCCCTTGCCGTCCATTGGTGAGAAGCTGGTTTAATTGCCAGCCAATGTATCTCGTGTGCAAACACCACCTATCCGTGGAGACTTGTGATGCTGACCAAGTTTCTGCAAAGCTTCCAGATTAAGACACACAAGGAAAAAAGGCCTGGCCATCTAGGTCTGAAAATCAGTCAGGAACAACCCCAAAAGTTAGTGAGATCAGACCATAGAGGTCTGATCTGAAGTCAATCAGAGGAATGGCACAGGATATGGAAAGCTCTCATGCCATTGCCCTTAGGGTCACCACCTGTCAGGCCTGACTCAACAGCAAGTAAGAGCAATTATTTAATGTCATCAGTATTATAGAAAACTTGTATTAACTCTTTCAATATAAAATTTCATGGCAGGGTTCCCATACCTCCAAAATTAGAACCAGCACTCCAAACCAAGCCCACTCTATCCAGTAGATTTCAACTCATAGCAACCCTATAGAACAGTGTAGAACTGTGGATTTCCAAGACTGTAAATCATTACGGGAGCAGAAAGCCTCATCTTTCTCTTTTGAAGCAGTTGTTGGTTTCGAACTACTGACCTCGTGATTAGATGCCCAGTGCATAACCTAATCTACTGTACCACAAAAGCTGCCTCCAAATGAGGACAATGGTCCTTAATCTTTATTGAATTTCACTCTTCCTGGGCTGGATGTCCTTAAAATAAAAACAGTGGGGTAGAATGAAAGGCTCATGGCCTAGAAGGAAAGTCCCTGTTCTTTCATTTGCTAGCTGCTGATTTTTACTGAATCCTCTTAGCTCTTGGGTTTGCATTGCGTCTTCCGTAAGCTGCGTCACCTGCCTTTACAGACAAGAAGCTGGAAGGGCTTCTATCTTAAGATCTGTTCAGCTCCAAGATCCCTAAGCCTGAACTTTGCTGACTATCCTTGGCACCGATGAGATATTTCTGCCTCTAAACGCTAGCAATAATTTTTATCCATGCTATTACTTTGGCAATTGATCAAGATCTACCGTGTGGCTTCTCTTCCACTGTCTGCGTTGGCAATCAGATCCGCATACATGCGGATTTCTTAAAACTGTGCATGGAACTTGGAACACATTTTCCCATAAAATTAATACCTCAAATGCAGGTTCTTCGGCCAATTGCTCCCTCAACTATTTATGTAGCTTAAATCATAAGCCAACTATAACACAGAATGACCCTTATGACTTCCTTTTTCCAAAAAAATAAGTGTTTCTCTGTCAACATGTTCTTTGAATTTCAGTTTAGGATCGAAGAAATACATTGTTCCCAACAGAAATTGAAACTACCTTCCCGAAGCGATTTCAAAGGATTCTTCAAGGATTTCTTTAGGGGGGTCTGGGAGGGGCCCTATGCTGTGTTTCTGGGGAAGACTGAGTGGTTTCTACAGTAAGATGCGGGGTATTTGGAAGTCCAGGCCCTTTGTGAGATGTGTGTAAGCCAGGAATTGTCTGTAGTATATTCTTCTTTAAGCTTTCTGGTCTTTTGTGACTTTTGCTTCTTTGTTTTTTCATGTGTGTGCACCTTGCGCTGTAACTCGCTGGTTCGTGTGCCCCGGAAAGCAGAAGCGATCGCTCATCCTTGTACCCACTCGTGGGGCCCATGGATTTCGGAAGATCAAGGTTGACTGGATTTCCATTAGCATCTCATTGTTCTTTTGGAAAACGTGGTTTGACCTGAAAGTAAATAACAGAATTCGACAGATTACAGAAGGAACTCTGGTGGCCAAGTAGACTGTTAAGTGCAATGTCGGCAGTTCACATGTCCCTGGCACTGGGTGCGGTGCGGCAGATGTGCACCCACAAACACTGACAGCCTGAACAAATCTAGGAAGCAGTTCTCTGTCCGACAGGGTCGCCTGCGGTCAAAATCTACTTCTTGGCAGTGAGAGGGAAGAAATAGATGAAGACCCTTTCTGTTTATTTCATGCAAATACAATAGTCTGCCCTGCTGGTGCAAAGCCCACTCTATACCGTCAGTACCAGACGCTTGGCACCCATCTGTCCACACTTTGGCTCCGAGCGCCTTGTCCATGTGGGTCTGGGCAGGTGGGGTCAGGGCTCCCCAGCAGCCTTGGCACCTGCCAGCTGTGCTGCAGATGGCTCCACAAATGGAAGCTACTTTGTTTATCCCAAGTGCAAGTCAGCTTTCCTTTGTCACCCTGACCTATGATGTTCCAGTCATGGCTGCCAGACCCACCGTTGTCATCTTCCCTCCAGTGGAGCATGCGCTTCTCTTTTTAAATTGCATTCATCACTGTCTGGCTTCTGACCGGCATGCTAGAGAGGAAGGAGATGGGGGGTAACTGTCAGCATGTTGCCGACCAGAAGTGATGTCCGAAAGTGTGCTTCCACTTCCATCAGGACATTCAGCCATCGCATCTTTACCTCACAAAGCCCCAAAGTCCAGCAAAATCAATGCCTCCTTCCAGAATTCACTGAAAAGAATTTTTTTCTTAAAATATTCTCAGATTTTGAATCCTAAATGTATGTCCTCATTGTTTTTATTTTTAGTAAAAGTTTCGCATTTCAATATAAACGATTTTAGAGAATGTAAAAAAAATCTCTAAAGATTAACTTGTGTTAGGATCATCGTGGGAAGAGAGTACAGAAAGCCTTCTGATTGAACAGTAGAATCATGACACCAACACTGCCCATCTATAGTGTTGCTCAACATGTGGTAATCCTTCATTAGGAGCAGGTTATTTATATGAAGTTTCACAGCTACCCTGGTCATATCTCTGCACACACGATCATGTAGGCAATATAATTTTTCTGTTAAGAATGGGTGAGTGTGTGTGTCACATTTTTTGTCAGAGTTGTTCCAGGTTTTTTTGCCCTAGACCAGTCCATTGGCTTCATCAGATTCCTTATTTCAGTTTCAACTATTCTTTTAAATCATGGGCCCCTACTGATGCATTGCGTGTTATATTTGACATATCAACATAACTATCCTGTCTAAAAACCAAGCAAAGTAATAGGAATAAAAAGTGCTTTGATTTCAACCTACACCCACATAACCCTGCAACCCCTTACCATTTTCTTCCCGTCTTTCTCCCCATAAGAAGGGGAAGAGACAACCCTCTCTGTCCATTGGGATATGGCCGAGGCATCACTGGATCAGGTACCAGGACTAAAAACTAAGTTCACTGCCAACAAGTCGACGAGCTAACTGCTCCATAGGCTTCTGAGAAAGTCAGTACGTGTGGAAGCCGGTGGTCTCACCTCCCTCACTGAGAGCAGCTAGAGGGTTCAGACAGGGGACCCTGTATTGAGAAGGCAGCACCTCACCTAGTGAGCCATCAGGGCTCCTCAGATCAAGATAAACCAAAAGCATCCACATCGTCATCAAGTCCACTCGGACCTCGAGCGGGTAAATCTTTAGGTGGGCGAAGTCAGCCTCATCTTTCTCTAAGTGAGAAGATGGTGTGTTTGAGCTTTCCACCTTGCAGTTGGCAACCTAATGTCTAGTCCACAGGACCACCAGGGCTCCTCAGTTCAAGTTACCAAAACCAAAACAGACTCACTTCCCTTATATGGATGCCAACACCTAGTGACCCTATAGGACAGGGTAGAACATCTCTATGAGTTTCCAAGACTAACTCTTTTTTTAAAAAAACATTTTATTATGGGCTCATACAACTCTTATCACAATCTATACATATACATACATCAATTGTATAAAGCACATGTGTACATTCTTTGCCCTAATGCCCTTTGCACCAGGTCTTCTTCCCCGCCCCCCAATCATTTTCCCTCAGAGTTACTAGTGGTTTTTAACTGCTTACCTTATGATTAGCAGCTCAATTTGCAACCACCAAGAGCCAATAAACTCAGGATCGAAAGAAGGCTTATTAACAACCTGTTGTGTGCAGATGACACAACATTACTTGCTGAGAGAAGGATTTGAAGTGCTAGCTGACAAAGAGCAAGGATTTCAGCCTTCAGCATAGATTATAACTCAAAGTAAGGGAAACCAAAATCCTCATGACTGTAGCAATTGGTAAAATCCTCCTCAGCTTCCCCAAACTACCATGATCCGAATTCTACCTTGCGAGTCTGGATAGAGCAGAGGTTGTACACTGGTGCATATAGGAGCTGGAGGCACAGGGAATCCAGGGTGGATGATACCTTCAGGACCAGGGGGTGAGGGGCGATACTGGGAGGGTAGAGGGTGAGTGGTTTGGAAAGGGGGAACTGATTACAAGGATCCACATGTGACCTCCTCCTTGGGGGACGGACAACAGAAAAGGGGGTGAAGGGAGACACCGGATAGGACAAGCGATGACAAAATAATAATCTATAAATTATCAAGGGCTCATGAGGGAGGGAGGAGAGGGGAGGGAGAGCGAAAAAAGAGGACCTGATGCAAAGGGCTTAAGTGGAGAGCAAATGCTTTGAAAAATATTAGGACAAAGAATGTACAGATGTGCTTTATAAAATTGAAGTATGTATGTGTATGGATTGGGATAAGAGTTGTATGAGCCCCTAATAAAATGTTAAAAAAATATCTTAATACTGAAAAAAAATCATGACAAATTGAGAAGGGATTATAGTTGTCAAGGATTTTGTCTTGCTTGAATCCACAATCAATGCCCACAGAAGCAGCAATCAAGAGATGAAGGCTGCATTATCTTGGGTACCTCTGCTGCACAAGACTTCTTTAAAAATGTTGAAAAGCAAGGATGCTACCTTGAGGACTAAGGTGCATCTGACCCACGCCGTGATATTTATAAACATCTCGTATGAAAGTTTGATTTTGAATAAAGTAAACTGAGGAATTGAGTCATTTGAATTATGATGGTGGTAAAGAACAATGAAAGTACCAGGGACCGCCAAAACACAAGCAAATCTGCATTGGAAGAAGTACAGCCGGATGCTCCTCAGAGGTAAGGATGGTGAGACTTAGCTTCACATACTGTGAACATGTTTTCAGGAAAGACCAGTCCCTGGAGAAGGACATCATGATTGGTAAAGTGGAGGAGCAACCAAATTAGAGGAAGGCCCTCAACTAGATAGTTGACACTATGGCTGCAACAGTGGGCTCAAACATAAGAACAACAATAAGTTGGAAGAGAACCAGGCAGTGTTTCGCTCTGGTGTACACAGGGTTGCTATGGGTTAGAACTGGCTCGATGGCAGAACAACCACCACCACCAGTTTGGAAACAGAAAGCAAAGCATAATTAACTGAATGGTTGATTGATTAGTTAATTGATTGAAAATAAATATATGGGCCAGTCAACAGAAAAGTAAAGCCCAAGCCAAACCCACTGCTTTCAAATTGTCTCGGATTGGCATAACTGTTTCCTAAAATGCCACTCATCTTTCTGAGTGATGGTGAAATTGAAGTCTTGCCTTTCCAATTAGCAGTCCAACGCTTAACCCATAGTGTCACCAAGCCCTTGAAGAAGCAGAGAGGTGGTAGAACACGAATGTCCGCTGTTTGGACCTTGTAGAGAACACATGCAACAAGGTGTTGGCGGGGTCACGAAGAGCAAGGTGGAGAGTAGGAAAAGATGACCACCTGTCCATCAGCTTGTGTCTGACGTGTAACCACGATGCTGGAGGTGATGCCGCTGCTATTTCAAAACCCAGCAGGGTCACGCACGGTGGACAGGTTTCAGCAGAGCTTCCACACTAAGACAGGCTAGTAAGAAAGGTCTAGCCATTTCGAAATATTAGCCAACAGAAGCTAAACCCCAACGATCTCATACACACACAAAAACATGTTGATCATTATAGCGCTGGAAGATGAGCCCTCTGGGTTTGAAGTAACTCAAAAACATGACCTGGCTGCTTTAGTAAACTCGAACACACCAGCAGTGGTGAAGCTGCACAGGACAGGGCAGCATTGCGTGCTGGTACAGCTGGCTTCTCCGTGATCCAGAGCAGCTCGATGACAACAGGAGAGAAACAAAGAGCCAATGAAGGGTGTATCTCATTTTTATTCAGAATTTTCTGGCAGGCAGAGCAACCCTGGGATCTAATTTGCATCCATCCAATTTTCCATGCCCCCTTTATCTCCAAATGACCATGGTTTCCCCTCTTTCCTCTTGTTCTCATTTCCCTTCTTGTTTTCTGCCTTGTCTAACATCTCTGCTCTCACTCAAACTTTGACCTGCCTCCTTTCTCCCAACTTTTGTCTTTTGCTCAAAGCCCACCCCTAAGGGACATTGCTCATTAACTTCTCCACCATGAAAAGCAGGCGAGGAAGCAGGTGGCAGAAGCAGAAAACGCTAGAAAGTAAGAGACAGAGGACTGGTCTGCAACAACCTTCCACTCCCAGACACACATGTACAAACACGGTCCTGCCCTGGCAGCTGAAATTGGAAAGAGGTTGAAATTTCATTTCCAAGGAGATTAATCTAACATCCGACATTGCTGCTATCCATTTTTAAAACAGAGACATAGATAAGCCCCAAAGAACCAAAGGCACTGTTATCAAGTTGATTCTGACTCATGGTGATCCTACAGGACAGCTTAGAATTGCTTCTTAAAGCTTCTTGAGCAGACAGCCTCACTGTCCTCCCACATGCTGCTGATGGACTTGAACTGCTAACCTTGCAGTTCATAGCCTAACAAATGCCCACTGCACTGTCAGGATTCTGAAGAGAGTCGTGAATACATAAGTCCAATGATTTTCTGGAAACTTCAAATCCAAAATAGAATGCTTCCTTCCAAATATGTGCCAGGTTATGCTAAAATCAATAGTGAATGCATAATGCTATAGAAAAGATGGATTATCATTTTATTAAATACATATCCTTTGCATTTTTTTTGAGACCTGGTACCACAGTTGTTACCCAATGGACTGAGAACTGAAAGGTCAGCAATTCAAACTACCAACACCTCCGCAAGGGAAAGATGAGGCTCTCTACTCTCCTAAAGAGTCAGTCTTGGAAACTCACAGAGGTAATTCTACTCTGTCCTAAAGGGTTGTTATGAATCATCTTTGATTCAATGGCAGCGAGTTTGGTTTTCATTTTGGATTTTGTACTTGTGTGTGCACCGGTGACATAGTAGAAATGAATTGGGCTGCTAACCACAAGGTCAGTAGTTTGGAACCACCAGCTACTCCTCGGGAGAAGGAGGAGGCTTTCTACTCCTATAGAGAGTCACAGTCTCAGAAACTCACAGGGGCAGTTCTACCCTGTCCTATAAGATCACCATGAGTCAAAACCAATTCAATGGTAGTGAGTTTGTTTATTTGGAAAGAAAACATTTACATCTGCTCGTCAGCAATAATGATTAACTTGAATCTTCAAACATCTTCCTTATAAAAGTGACAGCTGGTGGGGATAGGCCTGGTGTCCAGAGACAAGGTCAAGGTGTGGAGGGAGGGATGAACATTACCTTGGATGAATCAACCTAATGAAATATGATGTAGACAATCACCAAAAAAGGTGGGTTTTTTTCCTAAGACTGACAGAATGAGGCCTGGGCTTTTCTCCCTTCTCTGGGGCCCTGAGTTTGAGCCACTCCATCACTGTCAGAGGGTTTGCATTTGGACACTGCAATGCCCTTCTCAGTCTGGGCACCATTGTTTGGGACAGGGAAAGACAGCAGCCCGGGTGCTGCAGGCCACCCACAGAATCCAGGCAAAGAGTCATAGACTTTTGAGGAAAGGCAGACAAAGATATGCCTATAGGGAGAGGCTCGCATAGAGAAACTTTGGTGGTGGTTTGACTGCATTAAGATAGACAGCCCCCAACTACCATGATCCAAATTCTACCTTGCAAGTCTGGATAGAGCAGAGGTTGTACACTGATGCATATGGGAGCTGGAGGCACAGGGAATCCAGGGTGGACGATACCTTCAGGACCAGGGGTGTGAGGGGCGATACCGGGACAGTAGAGGGTGAGTGGGTTGGAAAGGGGGAACCGATTACAAGGATTTACATGTGACCTCCTCCCTGGGAGACGGACAACAGAGAAGGGGGTGAAGGGAGACGCCGGATAGGGCAAGATATGACAAAATAGCAATCTATAAATTACCAAGGGCTCATGAGGGAGGGGGGAGGGGGAAGGGAGGGGGAAAAAAGAGGACCTGATGCAAAGGGCTTAAGTGGAGAGCAAATGCTTTGAAAGTGATTGGGGCAAAGAAGGTACAGATGTGCTTTATACAATTGATGTGTGTATATGTATGGATTTTGATAAGAGTTGTATGAACCCCTAATAAAATGTTTTTTAAAAAAGATAGACAGCCAAGAGATATCTGGGGGAAGCGGTTGCTCTCTAGCCACTGGTACTAACCAGGCGCACAGAGCTCATTGTGACGTACCTTTGACTACCAGTTTTCTCAACAGGGCAACATTGAGCAGAATGACATTGGTTGAAACCTGTGCCTACAACTCATTCTGTTGTGGGTTTTTTTTTTTTTAAATCAAGAATTGGTTTCTTAAACAGTTGGGGACTTCTTTGTTTTCTTTTTTTCTTCTTGTTTCTGATTTAAATGTTTTTAAGCTCATCATGAAGACCTCCCCAACCCTCGCCAGCTACTTTTTAAAAGCAACTTCTCCTTAGTTTCCGTTTTTATTTGACCTTATTAGGTAAAAGTAACAGTCCTACATGGTTTTGAAACAGATTCTTAAGATTGGAACCAGTGAGAACTTCATTATATTCTTTGAGATTTGCTTAGTTTGTTTCTTCTGAGGCCTACAGTGGGTAGAGACTAAAAATAAACAGATGAAATAAAAATAATCAAAAATCTCTTTCATATCTTGCTTCCTTGCAAAAGTTTCTTTGAAAAAATCAATAGGTTTTGTAAATCAGCTTGACCTACAGGTTTAATTTAGAACAAAATAGGCCATGCATTTATGTACATCATGTTTTCAGACACTCGGTTGAGCTAAGAACTCAGAGGTACTTCTGAACTCTGAGCAGTGAGCAGTCCTTCTGAACACTCAGAAGTAGGCCTCTAAATCAGGGGCCTAAACTCATTCTCTTTAATCCTAAAACAATCCCTCAGAATATTTATAGGAAATATGGCCAAAATTTACATATAATTGGTCTACTCTAGACCAATTAGTTTTTTTAAATGAACAATTTCAGACAAAGTGTATGTGTGTATGTGTGTGCGTGTGTGTATGCATGCATGTGTGTGTGTATATATATGTAAAAAGTCTCTGCCATGAAGTCAATTCTGACTCATAGTGAGTCAACAGGACAGGGTGGAACTGCCCCCTTTAAATTTCTGAGGCCATAACTTTAGGTAGAAAGCCTCATCTTTCCCATGGAGCTGATGGTTTTTAACTGTTGATCTTGTGGTTAGCAGCCCAACATGTGACCATTACACCACCAGGGCAGCTTGCAGACAGAATATACAGGAAGACAAACAACTTGCTCACAAATACATAGGAAAATTTCTTTTTTAGTATATTGAAAGAACTGTACACAAAGTAAAAATTCATTTTAATTTTAAGTGCTAAGCAAGTGTTTATTTTTTAGTGATGTCGGCAGTATGTATAAGGCTAAGGTGGAGTTGCATTTCTAATATACTTGCAATTGAAACAAAAGGCTGTATAGCAATTCTGAAAAGTAATATTAAGAAATATTTATCAAATTCCTTAAGAAAAGTTTTCCACCTTAGCCCAGAAATTGTGCTTCTACAACTCCCTTTTAAAGAAATCAACTAATGTGTGGACAAATATGTAGGCCCCAAGATTTTCTCTCAGCACTATTTATAGCGGGTAAAAATGGGAACAAAATAAATTCAAAGGGTTTAGTGTTATTCAAATTACAGTAAAACGGTGATTGAACATTATGCCTATAATTTTATTCAAGCTTTTTTTAGAAATTAATATCATAATATGCTCCTAAAACAATATTAAATGAAGAAAGACAATTGTTAAGGTATTATAAGCAATATTATTCCAAGATGGTGACATAATTTATAGAGATCATAACATGATCATAACATGATATATATAATTATATATAAAATATGATAAATGATATATAAATCATCTATAACATGCTATATATAAATATATGATATATATAAAAATGTTATGAGATCATAAAATGATATATATATATTACCAGTTATTTTTATATAAAATATAAGTTCCTTTTTAAAAAGTTATGTATATACATATATTTTATATTAGAAAATATTTTCGAAAACATACAAAATATTTTAAAGAAATTGAAATGATCGCAGGTATTCCTCTGACTAGTTTGAGTTTTACATTTCTATGATGCTTTCTTAATTTTAAGGTTCTTGTTTTACAATGAGCTGACTTTTGATTATCTAGTCAGTACTACACTTAGGAAAATGACTTGATGTGGCTCCTAACTGCTGAGTGCCATCAAAGCCTAGTTGCTTGTGTTACAGATCAAGGTCTATCACAGATGGTCATCCAATTTCCTGAATTATGCAGAATTGACGGGGAATAGTTGACAAGCAGGAGGGAGAAGGGGGGAGGAGAGTTTTAGCAGCTGAGGTTCTCAACATCCTATCACCCCTGACTGGTCATATAGACTCCCATTAGCCAGGGTGAACCATAAGACTCTGAAAATCGCACACAGAGAATGGAAGCAACACATCTATACAAGACAACTCGGGAGCAATGAGCCCAGCATCTACACTGGGTGGTTTCGCACGATGGTTAAACTCTGGAGTCAAACAGGCAGCTTTTGATCCCCAGAGACCCTGCTTAGAAGACAGATCCCCCTGTTCCCACACTGAGAGCAGTCCGCATGTCAGGTCCAAATCAGAAAAATAGTACCCATTTGATAGACTTGTATAGGGTATTCAATGATTAAGTTCACAGAAAGAAGTAGAAATCCCCGGTCCTGAGTGATATGGTTGCTATGATTAATATTATTTTCTAAATATTTGGATTTCTCAAAGTGTGATGCCTCTGATCATGTAGGGGAGAATCACGTGCACTTTGCGTTAGAGATGCAGCGTTTAGATCACACCAGTGGCCATAAAGCCACCTCCAAATCATGGCAAACTAACGTGAGCAGCACAGACCTGCATTTCATATCTCATCGGTTCTGACCCACAGCAACCCACAGTACAGCAGAATGAAACCCTGCCCCGACCTGAGCCATCCTCACAATGGCTGTGAGGTTTGAGCCCATTGTTTCAGCCATTGTTTCAGTGCATCTAGTCGAAGGCCTTCCTCTTTTGGCTGGCCCTCTGTACCAAGCCTGATGTCCTTCTCCAGGGGCTGATCTCTCCTGACAACCTGTCCAATGTACATGAGAAAAAGTCTAGCCATCCTTGCTATATAGGATTTTTCAGAAAGTGTTCAAAAAATATGTTTGATTTCCTTTGTTTGGGGTTTCTAACCATCCCTGACATTGATCATAAGAATTACCTTTAAGATACACTGTACTAATTTTTTGTATTACAATCCCCTATAATTATTCCTAATTGGACAAGGAAAGGGTAATAATCCTTAAGTAACAGATACATGCATGTAACCTTATAAATAGATGTTTGACCAAAAAAAATGAAGAAATAAAGCTTTATCTCTAAGTTTATTTCGATGAGAATTAGTTATCAGGAAAAAAAATGCCTTTCTGTGGAACACTTCATTCCTGGAAGATGCTAGTTAAGGATACATTACTGCAATTAATGTCTATTGGGATGTAAGGTGTAATTTTGCCCATTTTATCATCAAATACAAGATTATATTTGCTTCAGTAAAGATGTGAGAGTATCCAGAATACCTACACTGCTGATTGACTTGATAACAGACTGAGACAATCTAGCTGCAAGCTTTCAGACAATAGGGAGATCATCAGGAGATATATTCTTAAAAATCTACAAAAAACAGTATCTAATTTTAAGTGTTTCTTTTCTTTACAACCCAAGCTCTACCAATTAGAATATTATCTTCAAACTCAAAAGGCCAAGAGATTTAAAAACATTTTCAGAAAAAATGTCTTGTTATCCAAATACTCACTGTTCATGATCTACAACTCAAGCATTGGATACTGCCCTAGGATTTTACAAGCTGGCGAGAGGTCTAGGTTCTAGTTTATTCTCACCTGCTTCCATTTGGATACGGACCAAATCATTTAACTACACTGGTCTCCGTTGCTCCATTGAACCTATTTCAACCAGCGTCCACTGGATACCCACTATCAATCGAGTGCCTGGCCAAGTCAAGACAAGGGCCCATTCCAGCTCTCTGCAAGACTTAAGCCACCCATTTCAAGTGCTCAATAGTGTGATTACTGCTCCCTTGAAATGTGCCTGGAGAGACTGACGAACTGAACTTTAAATTTTATTTCATTTTAATTGAGCTAAATGTTTTAAAGGTTATTGCACAATGGTTGCTATGTTTGGAATTTAATTTTTAATATTTAGTGTTATGAAATCTAAAACAAATCAAGAATTGACCATGGAAATTAAATACATAAATTGAGAAATGCTGGAAGAATTCTGATTTTGAATAATAATATTAAAAGGGAAAATGTAAGATGGCCAGTTTATGTTGGTACTGACTATATAAGTATATTGTAAGGGCAAAGTTTTGGACATCTTGGATTACATATAACTTTTTTGAAATTATTTCATTGGGATCACTTGACATTTTTTAGTATGTAAGTATTGTTACATATGGGGCTACATATGAGGCTCATATGGGGCTAACATTACATTCCTACAGGATGCTGCTGCTTTTAGAACCCCCCAAAAAATATTTTCCCTGTATGCTTCCTGCCCTGTGTACTGTGCACTTGGCTAGATTTTTCCTTGTTGAAAACCCCACCCAATTGCCCTCCTCTCTCTTCAAACTCTCCTTACTTCTGTGTCTTCCCCAAAAGTATCCCTTCCCTTTGGGAGTGCTTAGCTGGAGCTAGCTGGTTGCTAGCTCTACTGCTTCCGTCAGCACATGAAATTTCCATGAGGAGACAAACTGCGTGTGGTTTATTCTTGCATTCTCCGGGTCTGGCATGGTACTGTGCTAGGGAGAGAAGGGCTCACAAGTATTGTATAAGACAATTCAAACAAATGTCCCTAAGAAGTGTCTAAATATAGAACAGGAACATACAAACAAGTTGTGTTTTGCAAATGCACAGTTGCACACACACACAAATGTGTATGTATAAATATAGATATATACATATTTTTGTGTATGAGAGCAAGCAAAAAAAGTATTGCAACAAAGTTACAGTTTATTAAACAAAATATCAAACAGTGAAGCTATTGTGTCCTGAGATAACCTCTGTCTGGGTCTATCTCTCGATTTTTCGCAGAAGGACCCTGTGGTCTTTGACTTACCCCGTATCAAAATGACAGTCTGGGCATCCTTAAGGGACTGGAGTCTGAATGGACACTATCCAGGTGTTGGGTAGAGGGAGCAAGGTTTTTCAATATAATTTTTACAGGACAATACCATGGAAGAGTGTACCACCAACGAGGAAGAAGACGCAATTACAGTGAGGAAAAAAAATTCCTAGGCTCAATCTTCCTAGCCTTTTTCTCATCAATGAAGTTTTCTCTGTTCTTGAAACCACTTCTTCATAAGCCTCCCTGACCACCCTGTGACCATCAAGAAAATCTATCAGGATTGGCCCTTGGGAATCCCTCCATCCCCCCCAAAACAGTGAATTGACTCTGTTGATCTGACTTCTCTGCTTTGAACTTAACTGGCCCACCCTATCCCCCCAAAAGCCATTGTTGCCTTTGGGGCTTTTTCTTTTTTTAGCAAGACTAAAACTAATGTATTGCAGACAGAACATTCACAGAGCCATATTTAAACATGTCATTTCTAATATATCCATGTCTGTATGAGCTGGAAGCTAGCAGCAATACTTTTTGACTTACCCTTGGGGAAGGGGTGTGTGTGTGTACATGTGTGTACATGTGTGTACATGCACACATGCGCATGTGTGTATAGAGCAATTGATTTAAAATACAAACACTCATAAATCATGTTAGAGAAGTGTTTCCAGTTTTAAAAGAACGACAAATTAATTCAAGTACTACAAACGACAGTGGGTCTAACTTTGTTCCTGTAATATGTACCTCAATTTTTTCAACCTCCAAAAGCACATGACCTCCCCAATTTTCAGACACTTGAATCGGGTGATGTGTTAGCCCTTCATTTTGTTCATGTCTTTTCTCTTCTTCCGCTTGGGAAATGTTCCATAAAAACAAGATATCGTTATCTCTCATCACTAAAAAGTAGATTGTTGTTTATTTTTTTCCATTATGGGCAGTTCACACAAAGCAAAAAAAAAAAAATAGAACAGTTGGTTTTAGCGTGTTGTATAGCTTTGCAGTATATCAAAACTATTTTTTACAAGTTTTCATCCTAAACCCTGAAACATGTAATTAACACTTCTGCCTGTTACTTATAGCCTACATGAGATGCTTCTATTAATAAAAGCTAATGAAGAAGGATCCTTTGTTAAGCCAATGCCTAGACTCACATTTGATTTTCTTGCAGTGTGTGAAAAAGTATTGGACCAGAGTAATAAAAGAAATGTAATGCTTTATTGATAAAAAGCCATCCTTTAAACAGAATGCATTTTAGGATGTCATCATTTTGAAGTGACTCGTGTAAATGTTGATAATATGCACTGTTTATTATACATTTAGTGTTTCAAGTGATTCATTTCTTTGCCTTTTTGCCCACATAGATTATGTAGTCTACTTGCAATTGTTCCAAAACAAAAGAAAATTGTTACAAAAATAGTTTATGTAGGGACAATAGTACGTGTTAACTTTCTCCTCATCTGTATTTATGAGTGTTAGTTCAAATGCTTGGTAAAGCAGGATTACCGGAGTATTTTTAAACTATATGGGAAATTTAAAAATTAGGAATAGAACTATTTTCTTATATAAAGAATTTTTTTTCAATTTAAGTAGTCATATATCTAACAAGGGTTCCTCAGTCTTACTCCAGGGCCTTCTCGCTGTGGACTACCCGGGCATTGCCTGAGGATAGATAAGAAAGCCCGTGTCCCTCCCCAGGAAGAACCCACTTTCTTCTGGGGCCTCCACAGTAAGCTTACAGTGAAAAAATAAATAAATATATCTAACAAGGGATAATATTCTCCACACGTTAAAAAAAATAGCAAATCAACTAATGAATACCTCCAATTACAAGTCTCGCTCAATATACAAAGGAGTAACACTCTTTGAACGCCTCAATAAAATTATAAATTACTAAGGAAACTTGAAAATAGACACAATAGTTTAATCCTTTATTTGTCCTCATTTTATGCTCTAACGTAAGCTAAAGGGGCAGAAAATAACTTTCCTGGCATTTCTGACTGCTATTGATGACTAGCATAATATACAACATTGGAATTTCTATTTATGTTTTCATTAGCCTGAATTGCCAATGATAACATATCTGAGTTCACATATTACTACTAAAATGAAAAACTGAGTTGACTTTGCTTGAAAATTCCCTTTCCAATCTTTATAGAAGTAGACCTTTCTCCCATAGAGTAGCTGAGAGATTTGCACCATGAACCTAATGGTTAGAAACCCAATGCCAATGACTACCGAATAGGTTTTGCTTTATTTATCTTTACATTTTATTTTGTAACAGCAATGTTATTTAACATAAAACAAGCTTTAACCTTCCCTTCAGATACACATGTATTCTTTGAGAACCCTCTGGACACTGATGGAAAAAATGCCTGAAAAAAAATTAGAACTCACAACTATGTTAAGAAAGGGTAGCATGTACTATGTTTTCCACTGATGTTTATGCCTGAACATTAACAACTTATTAAATAACAAAAATGTGAGTTCCAGGTCTGAATGTTGAAGTCAAAATTGCATTGTTTCAAAGGGCAAATATTCATTGTCTCTAATTTGTTGCCAAAGAAACCCTACCAAGTAGCTCATCACATAGAATTTTAGTTTTCAGGAATGCATAACACAAAGATATATTACGTTCTCTAGTTGCCTATACTTCAAAAAGAAAGGTGAAACACTGTACCAGTGTGCACAGTGGATTGGCGTAAACAAGACCATGTGCATCTTAAGAACATACTTCCACTGCCCTTGCGTCAAGTGCAGTTCACTGTTGCTGATGTCACGTGCTACCGAGTTGATTCCAACTCATAGTACAACAGAACAAAGCACACTCATCCTGCATCATACTTACAACTGCTGTTAGGTTTGAGCCCATTGTTACATCCACTGTGTCAATCCGTCTACTTGCCTCTTTTTGTTGACCCTTGACTTTACCAAGCAGATGTACTCTCCTTGGGACAGCTCTCTCCTGCTAACATGCCCCAAGTCCATGAGACCAAGTATCAACAGCCTCATGCTAAGGAGCATTCTAGCTGTGCTTCTTCTGAGGCGGATTACTTTTTCCTTCTGGCAGTTGATCATACTTTCAATATTCTCCCCGGGCAGCATAATTCAATGCATCGATTCTTCTGTGGTCTTCCTTGTCCAATGTCCAACTTTCATGTGCATACGAAGACATTGACAATATCATAGCTTGGGTCAACCTCACTTTAGTCCTCAAATTGACCTCCTTGCTCTTCATAGCAACCCCATCTAGATTTTCCAAGGTTGTACATCTTTGTGGGAGCTTTCAGAGCAACCGATGGGTTCACACCACTGACCTAACAGCCCAACTCAGAAATCACTGTGCCATCAGTTTCCTTCAGGAAACACTACCGGGATCAAGAGCAGATTTGAGCTGATAGAAAAGGAGGGGGGGGGAGCAACCATGAAGATGGGTCAGATGAGATTACCCAGAATAAAATGTAGAGCTAAATAAATAAATAAATAAATAATGGATGAATGAATGAATGATGTAAGCAGACCAAAGATACTGACGCCTCACCATCCAGAAAACCATATACATAATAGATTTTAAGAAGAATAAGCTAGGAGAGAAATAGAGGCAGAATTAATATTTGAAGAATGAATGGCAAAAATAAATTGTCTATTTTTGAGGAAAAAGTGCTTGCATGTGTGTAAAGCTAGGGGAATAGAAAATCCAAGTAGAATAACCTAAAAGGGAGTCGCACATTTGTATGTCAGTTCAACAGACTGTTGAAAGTCAAAGACAAAAAGGAAACTTTAGGAGCAAAAAGCCATAAATAATTCATGCCTATAAGGAATCTTCAATAAAATAACAATTTTTAGCAGAAAACATGAAAGTCACAGGCAGTAGGCTGACATAATCAAAGAAAAGAAAATTTGCGCTATAAGAAATATGAAGGGCCTTCTCGTGGGAAATAAAAGGTTTGGTGCCTGAGAACTCTTTAAGGCGGTTGATTGCGCTCTTGGACTGCTGGGTGGACTCAATGGCAGGGAATCTGGGTGGTTTTCAGGTAATAACTCCAAACCACATGATCAATGAAAAACACCAGTAAGGTAATGTATAAAAGAATATTAAAGACAGAATAAATGTGATCTTATTTGCAACTCTTCTTTTTTATCTATCTGAATAAAAGCATAACTGTAAAATCCAATAATATTGACTTTTTGCTAAACGAATGGAGGAAAAAGAGACAAAACAATTTTGATGGGTCGATAAAGCATAGAGATGCAATTTTCATGACAATAATAGCACAAAAGAAGGTAGTGAGGACAGAGTGTACAGGAGCAGTTTTCACATACTGTTGAAATTAAAATGGCATTAATTAATCTGAAAAAAAATTGTCAGAAATTAAGGGTTATTATTATTACCCAGAAAGCTACTAAGGAAACAAATTACAACTATGCTAAAATCGCTAACAAGGACAATAAAATGATACACTAAAAGATATTTTTAACACAAAAGAAGGCAGTAAGGAAAACTAGAGGAACAAAGGCATCACACATACAGGAAACAAATAGCAAGTGACAGACGTAAGTCATACCCACTGGCAATTACACTAAATGTAAATGGAGGAAACACACAAAGCAAATGGGAGAGATGTGTTGAAAAAAATCCAATGTACACTGTTTCTCATAGGCATAATTTAAATTAAAAGACACAAACAGATTTAAAGAGCAAAGGATGGAGAGAGAGATGCTGTCCATTCCTGTTAGGCTGAGTGGACTAGAGAAACAAATCCATTGATGCTCACGTGTGTGTATGAGAGAATTTTTATATCAAAGAGTAATTGTATATTAAGGTAACATCCTTTCCCTGGTCCTGATCAAGTCCATAAGTCTGATCTTAGCATATATGTCTGACACTAGTCTATAAATTCCTCTTTAGACTCGTGCAGCACATACAACGATGCTGAATGAAGGAAGATCACAGGCTGGTGGGTGAAAAGTCTTGTGAATCCAGTGGAGGTGGAAGCATCTCCAGGTCTCTGGCTGCCATCAGTGTGGTGCCATGTGGCTTGTCATCAGGAAAGTGTAGCAGAGAGAGTGGGTGCCCCGCCTCCAGGAGGAAGACAGGAGTTCCCAGAATCCTCCGGAGAAGGCCAGGCCCACACGGAGGCATCATTGACTATGACCAGATTGACAGTTGATAGGAGATTACATAACTGCCACATCATAGAAATAGAAACCAAAAGAGAAACAGAATTGCTATATCAAAGTAATTAAAATGAAAGTAGTGATAGAGATAAAAAGAAACATTTTATGATCATAAAATGATTAATCTATGAGAAATAAATAACAATTATAAACAAACAAGCAGTTAAATCTAAAACATATGAAGTAAAAATTAACAGAACTAAAAGGACAAACAGACAGTTGAACAATAGTTAGGCACTTTAATAACTCATTCCAATGATCCATATAAGAACTAAACTTCAGTTGAACAAGCAAACAGAACACTTGAGCAATATTATAAATTAGACCTAACAGATATCTATAGAATATTTCACCTACTATTGCTAGGATGTTTTTTTCAAGGATACGTGAAATATACTCCAATATAAACTATATGAGACACCATAAAGTAATTCTAACTACATTGTAAAGGATTGATATCAATGTACCTGTAACTAACACATGGTCTTCCAAACTAAAACTATGTGCCCCTTTGAGGTAAGCAAAGATTTGGTGCTAATCTGTCCTTTTAGAAGAAATCTTCATATGTCAAAACTCTGACTATAATGCCTTGTAATGTGGTACAAGTCAGAGCCTCTGTTATGGATAGCACTGCAAAAGATGGCTTCATTTGTTTACCCTCAACCTATTTTATTCCACATTAAAATGCATTATAATTATTTAGGGGAGCTTTAAATCCTGGCCCTCTTTGGAGGCGATTTTTATTCTATCAGTCTTGCTTTTAATGTAACATAAAAACATAATTAACACTTATCTTGGATGGAATCGCCTCTCTCTCTCTCTCTCTCTCTCTCTCTCTCTCTCTCTCTCTCTCTCTCTCTCTCTCTCTCTCTCTCTCTCGCTCTCTCTCTCTTTCTCTCTCTCCCCAGAGTAGAAAATGCAGCCTTTTCGCCTGCTGAGCTGCTGCAGGTGGTTTTGAACTACTGACTGTGTGTTGATGGCAGCCCAATGAGTAACCACTACACCACCAAGGCTCCTCGAAATGGATAATTTGGAATGCTGTAGCCTTGTTTAATGAAAGAATACATTCCTTTCCGTGGCATAACATACAAACAAACAAAACCCACAATCACAATGGAATGAATTGGAAATCAGTAGCAAAGATAAATCTGGCACATTTACTAGTATGTAGAAATTAAACTATCCTGTCCTAAATAGCCAATTGGCCAAAGAGGAAATCACAAAAGGAATACTTTGAGACAATGACAATGTTATTTTTATGGTTGTAATGTGCTGTCAAGTTGGTTCTGAGTCATAACCACCCTATCTAGGCGCAACAGAATGCAACCTTACGGGGTCCCCAGTTGTCCTCACGGTTGTTCCTATGTTTGAGTTTGTCGATGCCCCCACTGGGTTGGCCCACCTGGTCCAGAGCCCTCCTCTTTTCCTCTTCCTCTGCTGTACCAGGTCTGATGCCCTTTTTCCAGGGTCTGTCCTGATAACATGCCCAAAGTAAATGCAAAGAAGGCTTGCCATCCTTGTCTCCCTATAAGGCTGTACAGACTTGTTTGTTCTTTTGGCAACTCATGGTACTTTGAATATTCCTCACCAGCACTATCATTCAAATGCATTTATCTCATTAAAATGAAAAAATGAACATTTATGGAATGCAGTGAATGTAGACTTGGAGGAAATTGAATAAATGTAAATGTCTACATTTTTAAAATATGAGAGCTCAAGTCAACAGCCCAACCTGTGACCTCAGAAGCTAGGAAAAGAAGAGAAAATAGAAGGAAATAAATAAACATGAATAAATAGAGAGGATGAAAACTAGAGGATAGAAAAAAATGATACAGAAAAAACTATTTTTTAAGTTCATCAAAGTGCACATTTTGCTAAACTGAAGAGAAGCAAAAGAGAAAATGTTCAAATAATTAGAACTAGGTTTGAAAAAATGGATATAATTACTAACCTTACATAAATAAAAGGGATTTTAAGAAATGCTATGAACAATTATATGCAAATAAATTATGTAACCTAGGTAAAACTGACAAGTTCCTAGATTACATTAAACCACCCAAACTGACTAATAAAGAAATACAAAATCTGAATAGATCAATAACAAGTCAAAATATTGAAATCCTAATTTAAAAACTAGCTACAAAGAAAAATCCAGATGACTTCACCAGTTAACTTTTTTCTCTTTTTCATGAACTTTTTTTAAAATAAAAAGGTCATTTTATTGGGAGCTCTGCAGCTCTTATAAGAATCCATACATCAATTGCTTCAAGCATATTTGTACATATGTTGCCATCATTATTTTCTAAACATTTACTTTTTTTGAGCCCTTGGTATCAGTTCCTCTTTTTTCCCACCCCCCATCCTTATAGCCACTTGGTAAATTGTAAATTATTATTATTTTTGATATCTTAAATAAACCGCTGTCTCCCTTTCCCCATGGTTTCTGTTGTTCGTCCCCCGGGGAGGTGGGGGGGGACGGGGGCTGTGGTCATGTGTCAATCACTTCCATCAGTTCCCACTTCCGCCTCTTCTCTCCCCACCTTCTCCCGACCCTGTGGGTATCCTTACTCCCATTCTTGTTGCACCAGTTAATTCTAACAAATTTTTAAAGAATTTAAACACCACTTCAAAAACTCTTACCAAAAAATTAAGAGTAAGGAGACTTCCCAATCAATTTTTAAAGGAGTTTCATTGATAGAAAAATCACGTCATAAACTTCCATCATTAAGTTACTTTAAAAACAGTTGTATGTACATCTTCACAATCCGTTCTAGTGCTCCCTGCCCTCGCCCCATTCATTAATTGCTCCCCAGTTCCCCTCCCTCCCCCAAGTCCCATCCCCATTAAACCACAGCATTATTGTTGATGCAGCCACTCCTTTGGAATAACCAAGAGAAACAATGAAAAACAAAATGAAACAAAGAAAATAATAATAATTATATAAAGATTAATTTAAAAAATAAAGTAAGAAAGAAAAGTCTGACTTCTGGGAAGATGGCGGATCAGGTGACCTGCATACTCTGAGAGGACTTTTGAACAAGGCGGGTTTGGGGTCCAGGTAGCCGAGTGGAAGGAGTCTGGTGAGTGAACTATACCCCTGGGCAGCACCCCACCCCCACCCCCACCCCCACGCATTTTTCCTGAGCCAGGGCCTTGGTAATCCAAGATCCGATTCTTGGGACATCTCGGTTCATTAGGCTGCCACCACCGCAGCTGCCACTAGCTATAGCCCAGCTCCATCCCCAGACTGGGATCCCATGCTGAGTTGCTTACCTGCTCTGCCAAGACACCCAAAGCAGTAGCAGAGCCCCCTATAGCAGCTCCCCACACATGGGACCCCACTAGGAGAGAAGCTTCCTTTTCCTGCAGTTCCCCTCTCCCCACGTGGCAGCAATCTGCCCTTGGGCCCGCATTCCCCCCGCCTTTCATCCAAGGCCCAGGTAACTGACCTGTAAACTACCCGTGGCTGCCTGGGCAACTTCCAACGGGGACCATCCACCCCCATTGCTGCCTGGGACCTCTCCACTGGCACCCAATTGGCCAATTTGTCGAGCCTGCAGCTGGAGTCCATCCCGCTTCTATCCGTGACACTGAGTTTCCCCCCTGTGGAGCCACTTCAGGCTGGGCTGCACCACCACAGAGCCCTGTGCCCCTGGCCTGGAGTGCGAAACCTGCCTGCCTCCGGGCGCTCCTTCCAGCGCTGACAGCGTCTCCTGCCTATTGTGAGCGCAAGCAACAGGGCTTTGCACTCCTGACGGAGCGGCTTTACCCTGCCTGGTGCACTGCAGGGTTTCCAGCAGGAGGCAGCTCCGGCTCTGAGCCTGCCGTGGGCACATTCCTCACAGGGCAGAGGGCAGACACCATTGCCCGAGCCACCACTGTTTGATCCGGCTTGGACCACGTGGCTGAGAAACCTGCACCGCTCACTGGGTCAGTGGCTCAAGGGAGAATCATCCCCTCCTGCTAGGGAGCCTAGGACACGGCTTTGCGGTCCCTGCTGGAGCCATCTATTCCCTCTGGCCAGCTCTCACCACTGTAGTGTCCTGTGGGGTCCCCAACACCAGCTTCTAAGACTGCCACCAGCCCTTTCCAGCCGGCATAGGAGGAAGGCGCTGCGGCCTGTGCCTCCCTCAGCACCCCTTGTGGCCCCAGCCTTTTCCAGCAGGTGCTGGAGGCTCACCCTTGTGGTGCTTCTCACGCCTGTGTAGCCTCTCCCCACAGACTTAACTATACAGGACTGCAAGGACCTGGGAGGGCTTGCCGATCTGCAGAGCATTTTCCCCTCTCATATCCCAGCTTTGGAGCCCAGATCAGCACCACGCCCAGTGGCAGTGAGGCCTGGCCCACATCCGGCTTCTATTAGGCATCACTAGGACTTGGAGGGAAAATAATAGGTGGAAATATTTAAAATATATAGACAGATAGATAGATTGGTAGATAGATAGATAAGGGCCCCCTGACCTACCAGAAATATGGGGCCTATGAAAGGATCAAGGAAAAATCAACAGACCACATCACTCCCAACCAAAAGAAAAAAACAGAGAGCTAAAACATAGTAGCATAGTTAATGTCTCTCATAGAAGAAACAGATACAGACCTGCCACAGAAGGAAATCTTCAGAAGTCTGCTCGCAGTAATAAAGGAGCTGAGGGAAGCAACCCAGAATAAGGAGGCAATGATAGAAGAGATGAAGTCCAAAATAGAGGGGATGAAGTACACAATAGAGGGGATGATGTCCACCCACCAAAGGGAACAGCAGGAGTTAACAGAGAGGGTAGCAGAAGCCACACACAAGGTCACAGAATTTATGATTAGGCTTGGGGAGGCAGAGAACTGCATCAGTGATCTCGAGGAAATCACAAAGAGACCTAAGCAAGCGAGAAGACAGTCGGATAAGAAAATTAAAGAAGCAGAAGATAACCTGAGATCAATGACAGATGCTATGAAGAGGAATAATACTCACAACACAACACACAAGTCGACAGCCAAGATAGCAAAGGTATTTCTCGAGGAAAACTTTCCCACCCTAACAAGAGAGAACCCAAGCCTTCATACAGAAAGGAAACAGAAAGGACGTCAGCTAGACTAGACCCCAAGAAGAACACACCAAGACATATAATAGTAAAGATATCCAACTTCAAGGAAAAAGAGAAAAATTTAAGAGCAGCAAGAGAAAGGAAGACAGTCACATACAAAGGAGAAAAGGTAAGAGTATGCTCAGACCTATCAGCAGATGCCATGAAGAGGAAGAGAGAATGGAACAACATTTTCCAAAAGCTGAAAGAAAAAACACCTCTCCCAGAATCCTGTACCCTGCCAAGTTATCCATTAAGGTAGATGATGAGATAAGGGTCTTCCAAAAAAGGAAAGACTTGAAGAATATGCTGCAAGACACCCGACCCTGTGGAAGATACTGGCTGACACACTATGGCCAGAGGATTAACTTCCACCTAGAACAAACAGGAGGCCACCATATAGCCTATCTCCATGCCAGCAACATTGACCAGGACAACAGGGTCTCAGATGGAAAAGAAGACAAGATAGAAACTTTCCACTCAAACACAGCACACTGATATGAAGTGAGATAGGTAAATACCCAAAACACAAAACACTTTATGACAACTATGAATTCACAGATAGTGATAATAACACTGAACTCCAATGGACTCAATTCGTGCATTAAAAGAAAATAGCTTGAGGACTGGCTCAGAAAACATAATCCATCAATCTGTTGCCTGCAAGAGACACATATTAAGCGCATAGAAAAGAATATGCTAAGAATAAAAAAGCTGGAAGAAAGTTTACAATTGAATGGTAACTCCAAAGAGGTAGGGGTGGCTATCTTAATCTCCGACAAAATGGACCTCAAGATCCAAACCATAAAAAGAGACAAAGAGGGACACTACATAATGCTCAAAGGTTCCGTAAACCAAGAAGCACTTGGCATATTGAATATTTACACTCCTAGTAATGGTGCGGTGAATTTCATCTAACTATTGAGAAGATGAAAAAAGAAATCATGGACTCAACAATCATAGTAGGTGACTTTAACACTCCGTTATCAGAGAAAGACAGATCACTGGGAAAGAAGCTCAGCAAAGAGACCATAGAGCTAAAGAATTTAATTAGGAAATAGGGCCTGATAGGCATTAATAGGACTTACCATCCAAATGTAAAAGATTTCACAGTCTTCTGAAGTCCACATGGATCTTTTTCAAGAATAGCCCACATGCTGGGACACAAGTCCAGCCTGAGTAAATTCAAACACATAGATATTATCCAGACATCTTTCTCAGATCACCATCAATAAAGCTGGAGATTAATAAGAGGATGTCCAGAAAAGCAATTGGTTGGAGGATGAACAATGATGTCCTACGACATGACTGGGTACAGGCCCAGATTAGAGAGCATATTAGGAAGTTTATAGAAACTAAGAAGAACGAGAATATAATGTATCAAAACTTATGGGACATTCTGAAGGCAGTTATCAAAGGTAGCCTGATATCATTAAATGCATATTTGTAAAAAGAAGAGAGGCGTATGACAGATATGTTAACACAAAACCTCCAACAACAGCAGAACAACCCCTCTAATAGCAAGAGAAAAGAAATAATAAAAATCAAGGCTGAATTAAACCAGTGGGAAGACAAGAGTATAATGCAAAAGATAAATGCAGCTAAAAGCTGCTTCTATGAAAGAATTAACAAAATTGACTGTGCTCTGGCAAAGCTTACCAAGGATAGAAAGAAGCAAACATCAATAGCCAGGATGAGGGATGAATCAGGGGCAATAACAACACACCCCAATGAGATTAAAAGGATAATCACAAAGTACTATGAAGGTCTGTATTCTAATGAATTCAGAAACATGGAAGACATGGACAAATATTTGGAATAACAGTCCCTCCCTAGATTATCTCAGACAGAGATCAGGAACCTAAACAAACCCATAGTGAAAGACGAATTCGAGAGGGTCATCAAGAACCTACCAACAAAAAAGGTCCCAGGACCAGATGGCTTCACAGTAGAATTTTACCAAGCATTCAGGGAAGAGTTGACACTGATCCTCCACAAAGTATTCTATAATATAGAAGAGGATGGCAAATTCCCAAACTCATTTTTATGAAACCAGCATTACTTTGATACCCAAACAGGGCAAAGACCCCACAGACATAGAGAATTACAGACCAATTTCTCTAATGAACATAGATGCAAAAATCCTTAACAAAATATAGGCTAATAGAATACAAAAGTATGTTAAATATATTATCCACCACGAAAAGGTAGGATTCATCCCAGGGATGTAGAGATGGTTCAAAACCCAGAAATCTATCAATATTATATACCACGTTGGGAAGAAAAAGGATAAAACCCATATGATAATATCCATAGATGCAGAAAAAGCATTTGACAACATCAAACACCCATTCCTAATTAAGAGACTCATGCAGATAGGATTGGAAGGTAAGTTCCTCAAGCTGATATAATTTATCTATGAAAGGCCAATGGACAACATCAATCCCACTGAAAAAGGGTACAAGACAATGATGCCTACTGTCCCAACTTCTATTCAATATCGTTCTAGAGGTTCTGGCTAACATTATAAGACAGCAGAAAGACATCAAAGGGATCCAAATGGGAGAGGATGAGGTGAAACTATCGCTATTTGCAGACAACATGATACTGTACATTGAAAACCCCAAAAGCTCCACAGGTGGAGTACTTTCAGCAATAGAGGAATACGGAAGAGTGGCAGGATACAAGATCAATAAACAGAAGTCGATACGTTTTCTATACACATAAGATAGGACCATGGAAGAGGGGATTAAGAAAGAAGTACTCGTCACAGTAGCTAAGAACAAACTGAAATACCTAGGAATATATTTAACAAAGAAAACTACTACAGGAAATCAAAAGCGATCTCCACAAATGGAAGAACATGCCCTGCTGGTGGATTGGAAGGCTTAACATAGTAAAGATGACAATCCTACCTAAAGCACTTTACAAGTTCAATGCTATATCAATTCAAATACCATCAACCTTCTTCAAAGAATTGGAAACACTGATAACCAGTTTCTTATGGAGAGGGAAGAAACCCAGAATTAGCAGAGAACTCCTCAAGAAGCAGGACAAAGTTGGAAGTCTCACCTTACCCAATTTTGATGCCTATTACACAGCTACCGTGGTCAAAAGAGCTTGGTACTGGCACAACGACAGACAAGCAGACCAGTGGGAAAGAATAGAAAGCCAAAAAGTAAAATCATCAGTATATAGACAACTGATCTTCGACAAGGGTCCCAAAAACATCAAGTGGGAAGCAGATGCCCTTTTTAACAAGTGGTGCTGGAAACAATTGGTATCCACATGTAGAAAAATGAAACAAGGTGTTTACCTTACCCCATGCACAAAAATAAACTCAAGGTGGATCACAGACCTAGAAGTTAAACTACAAACCATCAGGACCATCAAGGAGGGAATTGGGACTAACCACAGAGTACTGGCCCAGGGAACTCATAGGCTCACTGCAATAGGGAAGGATACACACACAGGTGAACTGGAAATCAACAAATGGAATTTAATAAGAATAAAGCACCTGTGCACCTCGAAAGGGGGGCAGGTGGAGGGAGAATTGGAATGGGGAGAAACTGAGTTGGTGGCACGGGGGGAACAGGACACTAACCTACCCAGGGGCAGAGTATTGGTTGTGTCCCCACAGAACTGGAATGTGCATACAGACCCCACCATGACAAGCCAAACCAGGAGGCAACATAATTTGCAGAAGACTCCACAAAAAGACTGGACCATACGCCAGCCCTAACCAGAATCAGCCCGACTTCCACCATGGAAGGGAGTGTCACAGAAAATGAAAATAGATCATTTGGTGTGGGAAAGGAACTGACCTACCAGACCCAGAAGGAAGCTGAAGCAAATGAAGGAGGAGGAAGGAAGTGGAGCACACCTGGACCCACCAAGCTCAGAGAACGATAGCCCAGCTCGGAGGGCCCAATGTACAGAGAGGACCATATAGCCGGTCTCACTGCAAGATGCGATATCCTGCACTGACCCATGGCCCTACACAGGACAGCACTGGAGACACAGTGTGGGATGTGTGACTGAGTTGATCCCACCACTCTGAGGCAAAACACTGGTGGCATGAAATCAAGAGGAGGAGGAAGCAGAGCAAGGAGGTCCCGAGGGACTATAAAGGATGCACATTGGGGCCAGGACATGGCACCCCATCAGACTTGTCCAGAAAAGACTCCTAAAGGTCAACAAACAGACCTTGAACTATTTTCAGGCTTTTTTTCCCCCTATTTTTGTTGTTGTTTTTCTTTCTTATTTTTCTCTTCTTTTAAATTGTATCAGTCAGTGGCTTCTTTGTTTGTTAGCTTGTCAGTATTGCTGCCGTCATCACCACGTTCCTAGGTGCCACTTTGTTTGGTGCTGTCAAAGCCATCCACAATTTTATGCACATATTATTATCTCTGCAGGCCCATCTAGATAAGACAGGCTGGATGAACAATGAGAGAAGAAAATAACAGGAAAATAACTTCAGAAGAAAATAACATCAGATTGTGAGTGGTAGGGGAAGGAAGGAGGTGTTGGCCAACCCAAGGACAAGGGAACAATGAATGGTTCTAAACCAGTGGCAGGGAGGGGATGGGAGGACTGGTAGGGAGTGACCAAGGGTAAAGTAACTGAGAGGAATCACTGAAACCAGAATGAAGGCTGAACATGGTAAAGGGACAGGAGGAAAGCGTAAGGAAATAGAGGAAAGGAGTAGGAGGCAAAGGGCATACATAGAGGCCTAAATACAGACATGTACATATGTAAATACATTTATGATTATGGGGGTAATAGACCCATGTGCATATATTTATAGATTCAATAGTAGGGTAACAGGTGGACATTGGGTTTCCTCGCGCACACTCCCTTAATACAAGAGCACCTTGCTCAGCTAAATGGTCATTCCATGATACCCACCTTCCTGACATGATCACATTGAAGACAAACATGTGCATAAGCAAATGTGGTGAAGAAAGATGATGGTGCCTGGCTATCAAAAGATATAGGGTCTGGGGTCTTAAAGGCTTGAAGGCAAAAAAGCAGCCATCTAGCTTGGAAGCAACAAAGCCCACAGAGAAGAAGCACGCAAGCCTGTGTGATCATGAGGTGATGAATGGATCAGGTAACAGACACTAAAAAACAAAATCATCATTGTGTGATTACCTTCCCCACATATATGCTGAAGAAGAATGTATGCATAAGTAATTGTGGTGAAGAAGGCTGATGGTGCCCGGCTATAGAGAGATATAGCATGTGGGGTCTTAAAGGCTTGAAAGTAAACAAGCGGCCATCTAGCTCAGAAGCAACAAAGCCCACATGGAAGCAGCACACCAACAAGTGCGATCATGAAGGGCCGAGGGGACTAGGTTTCAAAGGCAGTGGGAGAAATCATATCATTGTGAATGAGGGGAGCGCGTAATGGGGAACCAACACCCAACTGTAGACAACTGGACATCCCTTGCATAGGAGTAGTGGGGAGGAGATGCATCACTCAGGGTTCACTGTAGCAATAAGGAAACTCACAACCTTCATCTAGTTCTTAAACGCTACTCCCCCCCAACTATCATGATCCCAATTCTACCTTGCAAACCTGGTGAGACCAGAGGATACACAGCACTACAGATGAGAACTGGAAACACAGGGAATCTAGGACAGATGAACCCCTCAGGGCCAGTGGTAAGAGTGGTGATACCGGGAAGACAGGCGGGGGGGCTAGAAAGGGGGATCCAATCACAAGGATCTACATATAGATGGGCAACAGAAAAGTGGGTGAAGGGAGATGGGCAACAGAAAAGTCGGTGAAGGGAGACGCTGGGCAGTGTAAGATAAGATAAAATAATAATTTATAAATTACTAAGGGTTCATGAGGGAGGGGGGAGCGGGGAGGTAGGGGGAGGGGAAAAAGGAAAATGAGGAGCTGTTTCCAGGAATCCAAGCAGAAAGCAAGTTTTGAGAATGATGATGGCAACAAATGTATAAGTGTACTTTACACAATTGATGTATGTATGAATTGTGATAAGAGTTGTATGAGCCCCAATTAAATGATTTATTTTTAAAAAGAAAAGAAAGAAAAGACCACTAGCAATATTTGAAAAGGGGAGGAAACATTTCTGTCATGGAACAAGTAGAACAAATTCAGGTTGGGTCAAGAGAGAGGTAAACCAACTAAGTATCATATAAACCATAGTTCAATCCACCATAATTAAGTTTACAATAATCTGCCTGATAGTAAAGTTGTTCATGTCCCCTGTCTATGACTAGGAGGATCTGCCAGAGTCTTCATCTGATTAGAAAATCTGCACATAGATTTTGGGATCCCACTGTTCTCCTTAGCATTCTACAAATTGGGTATTTACAATTTAAGCTCTGATGCTTTTCCCCTCATCATATTTAGATTTTGTTATTTTCATCTTTGGATCACACAGGCTGGCATTCTTCTTCCATGTGAACTTAGTTGATGCCTTACTTTGATGGCTGCTTGTTCGAATACAAGGCTTTAAGACCCCAGACACAATTCTAATTGGTAGCCAGGCACCATCTGCTGTCTTCACCATGCTTTACTGTAGCACCCTTATCTTCATTGATCTCTTCATGAAGTTGAGTATCAAGCAGGGCCACGAACATATTCTTTGAGGACAATATTGCCTTGATAGTAAAACCAGATGAGAAAATTATAGACCAAAACTCATTGAAAATATAGATGCCCAAAATTTCAGTATCATATTATGAAATAGAATAGAAAAATATATTAAAAGGACTAATTATACAATAGGACCATGTGGGATTCATTTTATGAATGCACAATTATTTAGATATATAAAAATCAATTAAAGCCATACTTGTAAGTCATGCTAATAGAATAAAGACACAAACCAAAAGGAGAGAGAGAAATGCAGATAAAAATATAGGGAAAATTCCCAAATTCTTCCATGATAAAAACACTAATCAAACTGGAGCAGATACCAAAAACTGACAAAAGTCTCTTAAAATCACAGCTACCTTCATATTTAATGAATTAAGTGTTATTTTTAAAATGAGAACAACATATAGCTACCCACGCTTTGCATTTCTACTCACATCTAGCCAAGGGGATTAGGCAAATAAAAATTAATAAAAAGCATTTATATTAAAAAGGAAGAAGTAAACAATCTCTATTTTCTCATGAACAGATCATGAATATATAAAATTCAAAGGAATCACCCCTTAAAAATTATTAGAATAAAAATAATAAGACACAAGATCAATATATATTTATTGATTGCATTTCTATATGCTAGCAACAAATAAAGATGAAATAAATAATTTAACCTATTTAGAATACAAAAAAACCCAACTCACTGCCATAAAGTCAATGCTGATCCTACAGGCCATACAGGGCAAGTTAGAACTGCCCTTTTATGTTTTTGGGACTGCAACTCTCTCTTCTTTTTTTTTCCCCAGTAGTTTTATTGAAATATAATTGCCATCTCATACACTTCCATAGTGTGGTGCTATTTAAAAGAACTTTATACACACCACCACAGTCCGTTCTAGAGCATCGTCCCCCCTCTTGTTTTCATTATTTGCTCCCCATTTCCCTCCAACCTCCCCCCACCTCCCCATTCACAAGAAGCCATTAAACCAGTGGTTGTCTTGATACATCTGCCCATCCCGTACTTCACATAGTAGAAACCACACTAAACAAAAGCCACAAATATTTAAAGAAACAAAGAAAAGATTAATGACAATATTAAAAAAAACAGATAAAATGATCTGGTACTACATTTCAACCTAATTCCATATGCCAAAACCCAGTTTACACTAGTCTCTGATAACAACCCTATCAATGTTTTTCGACTGTCACCAGAGGAGATCCACCGGAGCCTGAATCTATGTAGGGACCCTGCAAATGGATTTGGGTCTCCCATTGTCATCCATAGCCTTCTGAAAATGGGGTGTTCACAATTTAAAGTCTAATACAGTTCTCTCATTTGAAATTGGACTTTGTTATTTGTCATCCTTGGATCATACAGGCTGGTATGCTTCTACTATGTGGACTTAGTTGATGTCTTACTTAGATGGCTGCATATTTGAATACAAGCATTTAGGACCCAGGAGGATTTTTAAAATTTTGTTTTGTTTTTTGATAGCTAGACACCATCTACTTTCTTCACCACACTTGCTATAGCACCCATATCTTCAGCGATCTCTTCATGAGGGTGAGCATCAAGCAAGGCCAGGCCTTGCAAAACTGTAACTCTGTATAGAAGTAGAAAGTTCTATCTTTCTCCTGCTGATTGGCTGGAGGGATGACCTTTCAGTTAGCAGCTCAATGCATAACCCCTAATACATAAAAACATATCTAAAAAAATAAGTGCAAGACTTCTACACTATAAAATATTGAACCCCCACTTTTCTGTTGTCTGTCCCCCAGGGAGGAGGTTATGTGTAGACATCAAACAGTATAAGATATGACAAAATAATAATTTATAAATTATAAAGGGTTCATGAGGGAGGGGGGGAGAAGGGAGGGAGGAAAAAAAATGAGGAGCTGATGCCAGGGGCTTAAGTGGAGAGCAAATGTTTTGAGAATGATGATGATAATGAATGTACAAATGTGCTTGACACATTGATGTATGTATGTATTGTTATAAGAGTTGTACACACCCCAACAAAAATGATTTAAAACTATATTGAACCCCAAATTTTAAAAATATAATAAATGGACAGACACTGTATAGTCATGGCCCAAAAGATTAAGATATCAATGATTACTAGATTTATCAACAGTTATTCCAGGGTCTATCAACCCCCAGGCTGTTAGGTTTTTGTTTGTCTTTATTTATTTATCTATTTATTTATTCGTTTGTTTGTTTATTTGGGTGGATACTGATGAATTGACCCCGATATTAATATGGAAATAAAACCAATGCAAACAAAATATGAAAAATGGTCATGTAAAAGTGGAACAAATCTGGAAGACTCATGTTTTCCAATGTCATAATTTATTCCAGAGCTACAGTAACCAAGACAGTGAGGTAGTGGTAGAAGGATGGCTATATAGATCTACGGAAAAATAATTAAAAGTCCAAAAATAAACCTTTATATTTATGGTCAATTGATTTTCAGCCAGAAAGTCAGGACTATTCAATGTGGAAGGAATAGTCAAAATGGATCAAAACAAATGCAAGAAGTAAAACTCTTAGAAGACATAGGCCTAAGTCCTCATGACCTTGGATTAGGCAAGGCTGTCTTAGAGATGACACCAAAAGTACAATCACCAAAAGCAAAAAGAATTGAATTCCTTTAAAAGTTTAGATGTGTATATTTCAAATGACACACCTAAGTAATGAAAAAGACCACTTGCAACATGTGTTACACTCAGCTCACAGTTGTTTCAAGCACCTCTGGAGAAATGGTTTGGTGGCTCTTCCGAAAGTTGAACTCTGCGAGGACCACCAGAGGAAACGCACATTTGAGGTCTTTGCCTGCAGTGGCAGACACTGGAGCCTGTGACACAAATCTACAGGGTCGCATGAAGGAGTCAGTCTGAGACCAGAGCCCACGGCAAGGAATGCCGAGTCAGAAGAGAGCAGCAGAGCAGAGACCGTGGGGCTGTGCGGCAGAGCATCAGGCTGACTTCCCTGTCCACAGAGGCTGACGGAAGAGAGATGTTGCTGTGGACCAGTGATGGCATCCCTAGTGTTTACTGAACCTATTATCTTCCCTAATGAACCCCCACAGCTGTGAGAGAGAAAAAAGTGGCACAGGTTAACCATCAAAGGATAAGTCAAAAAGTATTGCTATTGGTGAACTCGTTCGAACATACATGGGTTGATTAAAAATAAACGTGCACAAGCATGTCTCTGTGGTCATTGGATTTCTGCAGACAAGTTCTATCAGTAATACATTTGCCTTAGTCTCATTCAAGGTGACTTCAGAGGGGTGGGGCCGGAAAGGCCCAATCAAAACAGAGGCTTCCTAAGTGAACTACTGTGTCAGTTACATTCAAGGGAGAGGTCAACTCACAAATTTATGGTAAATGATTTTTTTTTGCAATCCCAATGAAATAATCTAACCACATTTTCTCCAACAACACAGAATGATCACAAAGACTTATTATGGACAAAGTTTTAAGGAAATGGAAAGCATTGCTAAGAAAATACCGGGCGAGTTGTCAGTGGTGTACCTGCTCACTCTTCAAGGGCAGCAAAATAATTTTGTGGGAAAATGATAGCCCATGCTCCCAACATCCCTGGTCCTTCCCTTCAGCAATCTTTTGGTTTCCTATACTCAAAAATATTCAATAGGAACATGAGACCTCGAGGTAAAACCCCAACTTATAAGGGCCATCAATGCGGGAATTTGGACAAACCTGAGAACTTTGGTGCAGGAAATACACAGGCTATCAGAAATAGGGAAGAACACAAACACAGAGGGGAAAAAATTGACAAGTGGGATATACTGAAGATAAAACACCTCTGTACAGCGAATGACTTTGCCAAGAGAGTAATAAGAGCCCACAGAATGGGAAAACATCTTTAGCAATGATACACCAGACAAAGGGCTAATTACTACAACATACAACAAGAAAAGGGCCCACTGAGGAAGTGGGCATAAGAGCTGAAGAGAAGTTTCACAAGGGCAGAAATCCAATAATGAGAAAATGTTCCTGATCATTAGCCATAAGGGGAATGTAAATTAAAACAACTATGAGATACCACCTAACACTTTCAAAGACAGCCCAGTTCAAAAAATCAGAAAGCAACAATGCGGGTGTGGTGAGACAGGAACTCTCATCCACTATAGGTATGTGCAGCCACTATGGAAATCGATCTGACGATACCTGAAACAAATGGAAATTGAGCTACCATATGACCCAGCAATCCCCCTACTGTGCATATACCCAGAAGTAAGAAACAGACCAAGACCAGACATCTGGGCTCCAATGTTCATTGTGGCGCAATTCACAATTGCAAAGAATTGGAAACAATCGAAATTTCCCTCAACCGACAGATGGATTAAAAAACTGGGGTATATGCACACAATACAGTCCTATGCAGCACTATGAGGCAGCACAAATGCATGAAGCACATTGTCTCATGGAAAGCATTGGAGGAAATGATGCTAAGCGAAGTTAGTCAAGCACAAAGGGACAAGTACAACATGAGTCCCCTGAGGTAAGCTCAAAAAGTACAATGGGCATAGAGGATAAGCTACTTAATTAAAAAAATCCCAGATTGAGGTCTAGGTCAATCCCTGCCTGACGGTAGGGGTCTGATGGAACTGAGGGATGCATATGGCAGCCAACTAAAAAATAAGGAAAAAGAGAGAAAAACAAACAAACAAACAAGAGTACTAGGAGAACAGGACACTAATTCACCCACAGGGAGAGTATTGTTTATGTGTCCACAGGAAAGGGAGAGAGGGACCAGAGCCCATCCCAGAGCACCAAGCTTGAGTAAACATACTGGCATGGAGCAGAGAACTAACAGAGAGGATGACAGGGCTGGGCCTAAGCCGAGCTGTGTTGCCCCCCTCCCCAGAATAACGTAATACAGAGGACAGCATTGAAGATAGAGCCCGGAGAGAGTTGTGGGTCTGTCTAGACCACACGGGAATGAACTAAGAGAGAGAAACTCCTTATGGTACACCAAGTCCTGGAGACGACATCCCCTCTTGGCACAGCGAAAACAGAGAGGACTGTAGAGCCAGGGTGGTAGTTATATAATTTGGTGTCAATTTGAGACTTAAGAAGGAAAGATGGAGTTTAGCCTGTCAATCAGGTCACAGCTGGATGATCTCATTTGGAGGCGCAAAGGAGATAAATAGCTCGCTGGAGGGGGGACACACACACTCCCTGGAGACATTCCTGACAAGGCACATGGAGCTATGGAGCTACACTGATCCAGGCAGAGGCTTGGAGCTGGAGGAGCCACATAGAGACCCATGCCAGCGTGGAGATTCTTCTACTGCCACTGTATCCACAAGACTTTCTACCCACTGTCCTGTGATCTTCCTGCATTCGGCATCATTCCATGTGTTTTGTGAGTCTAAAGAGGAATATATAGATTGGTATCAGACATATGGACTAATATTGGACTTATTGACTTGATCTGAAATGAACTGGAGTGTTTCTCAATATTCAAGCTTGTATATAAATATCTTTCTTACATACATACAAGTATCTAAGAATTTGTTTCTCTAGTCCACCCAGACTAACACTGCCAGGAACACCATGAGACACGACGTTCCCTTATTGACCCATAGTGCTAGGGGGGGGACAGCCCTGGAGACACTGTGTGGAATGCCCCACTCACCATGGGGTGAAATGCAAAGGGAGTGCATCAAGGCAGCAAGGGGAGCAAAGTAACCAAGTCCCTGAGGAATCCTGAAAATAGATTTCTCACTCAGGAGACAGGGCTTGGCACTTCATCAGATCCAATTGGAAAACACTCATAAGGGTCGGCAGACAGACCTGGAGCTATCTATCATTTTTATGTTTTGTTTTCTTCCACCACATGTGTATCCATATCAGATAGGTAGGTCAAACAATCCTGAGAAGAAAACAACGGGACTGGTAGCCTCGGGGGGACATGAGAGAGGATGGGGTGGGAAGGGGAGTGAGGAGCCAACAAATTAAGGGATGAAGGAACAACAAAAATGATTGTGGGGAGGCTTGGTGGAGTTTGACCAAGTGCAATGTATCCAAGAGGAATTACTGAGAGCCAAGTGGAGGGTGAGTATGACAGTGGGACAGGAAGAATGTGAAAAGAAATAGAGGAAAGAAGTGAGAAACAACAGCTATTTATTGAGGTATAGCTATAGGCATGTATATATGTAAATATATTAATTTATAATGAAAGGGATAGAGAACAATGAACATATATTTATTTTTAATTGTTTTATTAGGGGCTCATAAATCTCTTATCACAATACATATATACATCAATTATGTAAAGCACATCTGTACATTCATTGCCCTCATCATTCTCAAAACATTTGCTCTCCACTTAAGCCCCTGGCATCAGGTCCTCATTTTTCCCCTCCCTCCCCGCTTCCCCCTCCTTCATGAGCCCTTGATAATTTATAAATTATTATTTTGTCATATCTTGCCCTGTCTGGTGTCTCCCTTCACCCCCTTTTCTGTTGTCCATCCCTCAGGGAGGAGATCACATGTAGATCCTTGTAATCGGTTTCCTCTTTCCAAACCACTCTCCCTCTACCCTCCCAGTATCGCCCCTCACACCACTGGTCCTTAAGGTATCATCTGCCCTGGATTCCCTGTGTTTCCAGTTCCTATCTGTACCAGTGTACATCTGGTCTAGCCAGACTTGCAAGGTAGAATTCAGATCATGATGGGGGGGCGGGAGAGGAAGCATTTAGGAACTAGAGAAAAGTTGTATTTTTTATCATTGCTACATTGCACCTTGACTGGCTCGTCTCCTCCCCTGGACCCCTTTGCAAGGGAATCTCCAGTGGCCGACAAATGGGCTTTGGGTCTCCACTCTGCACTCCCCCACCTCATTCACTATGGTAAGATTATTTTTGTTCTCATGATGCCTTATACCTGATCCCTTTGACACCTTGTGATCACACAGGCTGGTGTACTTCTTCCATGTGGGCTTTGTTGCTTCTGAGCAAGATGATCGCTTGTTTACCTTCAAGCCTTTAAGACACCAGATACTATACCTTTTGATAGCCAGGCACCATCAGCTTTCTTCATCATATTTGCTTATGCACCCATTTGTTCTCAGTGATCATATCATGAAGGTGTGCACCAAATGATATGATGTTTTTGTTCTCTGGTGCCTGATAACTGATCCCTTCAGCACCTCGTGATCAAACAGGCTGGTGTGTTTTTCCATGTGGGCTTTGTTGCTTCTGAGCTAGATGGCCACTTATTTACCCTCAAGCTTTTAAGACCCCAGATGCTATAACTTTTGATAGTCAGGCACTATCAGCTTTCTTCACCACATTTGCTTATTCATCCATTTTGTCTCAGTGGTTGTGTTGGGAAGGTGAGCATCATAGAATGCCAATTTAATAGAAGAAAGTATTCTTGCTTTGAGGGAGTACTTGAGTGAAGGCCCAATGTCCTTCTGCTATCTTAATACTAAACCTATAATTATAGGCACATAGATTTATTTCTCCATCCTCATATATAAATATATTTGCATATGTCAATGTACATATATTTATATGTTAAGTATTAAGATAGCCAACACACTTTGGGCCACTACTCAAGGCCTCCCTAAACACAAGAACACTTTGTTCTAATAACCTGGCACTCTGATATTCACCTTCCCGACACAGTTGCTTAAGCCAAAATGGGTGCATAAAATGTGGTGAAGAAAGCTGATGGTGTTTGGCTGTCAAAAGACATAACATCTGGGGTCTTAAAGGCTTGAAGATAAGCAAGCAGCCATCTAGCTGAGAAGCAAATAAGCCCACATGGAAGAAGCACATCAACCTGTGTGATCATGAGGTATTAACACGATCAGGTATCAAAAGATCCCAAACAAACAATTATATCGATGTGAATGAAGGGGGTTGAAGTGGAGACCCAAAGCCCATCTGTAGACAATTGGACATCACCCCCCCCACACACACAGAGGGGTTACAGGAAGGGATGATTCAACCAGGGTGCAGTATAGCACCGAGGAAATACACATCATTCCTCTAGTTCCTGAATGCCTCCCCCCCCCACCTCCCACCTCCCACTTTCATAACCCAGTTTTCTGATACAAATCCGGCTAGACTGGAGTACCCATATTGGTACAAGAACTCTGGACACATGGAGTTCAGGCCAGATAAAACCCTTAATAACAGCATCAATATCAAGAAGGTAGGGGGTGGTAAGGGGTGGTGGTGAAGGGGGAGAAAGGGGGAATCGATCACAAAGTTGGATACATAGCCTCCCCCCCAAGGGGGACAAATAACAGGAATGTGGGTGAAGGGAAACAATGGACAGTGCAAGACACGAAATAACAACAAAAATATATAATTGAATAAGGATTGACCAGAGGGTTGGGGGAGGGAGGAGTAAAATGAAGAGCTGATACCAAGGGCACAAGTAGAAATAAAATGTATTGGAAATATTGAGGGCAACATACGTACGAGTGAGCTTAATACAAGTAAATGATGGATTGTTATAAGATTTGTAACAGCCCCCAATAAGATGACTTATTTTAAAAGTAACATCATATGAATTCTTTGAGGGATGGACTAGAGATGTCTTCAGAAGAGTATAGGACTAGAGGATGTGTCAAATAACCATAACTTTGTACTTGATATTTCTGTTCAGCAAAGATTTATATGATTTTGTGACAATACTGTTTACTTACTCTCATGACTCAGCAACTCCGTACACAACAGCATTAAAAATATGTCTACCCACTTTTAAAATTTTAATTTACATACAATCCATCAATCATACAATTCAATGGTTTAAATATATTTCAGAGGTGTACAATCATCACCACATTCATTTGCAGAACATTTTCTCCATTTTTTGTATTCATTATTACCAGTTCTTCCTATCCCTCCAACCTCCCCCGCCACAGCCCTAACAAACGATTAATCCAGTTACCATATCTTGTGGTAGTTATGTAATTTCATATCAGCTTGATAAATGAATGTAGGCCAGGAGTCTAGTCTGTCAGTCAGGTCACAGCCTGACAATGCTGCCTTGTGGGAGGGGCCTTCTCGTGAGGATTCTGAGAACGTCCTCTCTTTCTCCCTGCTTGTGGACCATGCTCTCTCTCTACTTCACTTTCCTTCTGTTGAGACACTCAGAGAGCTGGAGGAGCCATGTGGAAACCAATGCCAGGGCTGAGATGCTTCTACTGCCATTGGACCCACAAGACTTCACCCACTAACCTGTGATGTTCCTGCATTCGGTATCTTTGGATGTGCTGCTTGAGTCTGAAGATGAATTAATGCACTAGTAACTGACATATGGGCTAATATCGGACTTAAGGACTTTATCTGAACTGGACTCATATTTCTTTCTCAATATGCAATTGCTCTTTGATATAAGCTCTCTCTTACACGCATATAAGTGTCTAAATTTGTTTTTGTAATACATCTCTCCTGGATTTCATATAAAGAAAATCATATTCCCCCAAATCCCCAACAACAAAATAAAACACACAAAAACTTCAATACAAACAAAATCATAAAACAAAAACCAGAATGAATTAAAAATGAATTAGAAAAGAAATACAATATTAAATTTTAACCTAACTATATCTTCATTAATTCACTTTTTATAATGACATATACAACTTTCCTCTAGTTCCTAAATGCTTCCTCCCCTCCCCTCCCCTTCCAATATCATAATCCCAATTCTACCTTATAAATTTGGCTAGGCCAGAATTTGTACACTGGTACAGATAGGAACTGGAAACACAGGGAATCCAGGACAGATGATCCCTTCAGGACCAGTGGTGAAAGTGGCGATACCAAGAGAGTGGAGGGAATGTGGGGTAGAAAGGGGGAACCGATTATAAGGACTACATATAACCTCCTCCCTGGGGGATGGACAACAGAAAAGTGGGTGAAGGGAGATATCAGACAGTGTAAGATATTACAAAATAATAATTAATAAATTATCAAGGGTTTATAGGAGGGGGGGGGGGAATGAGGAGCTGAAGTCAGTGGCCTAAGTAGAGAGCAAATGTTTTGAGAATGATGAGGGCAATGGATGTACAGATGTGCTTTACACAATTGATGTATGTATGGATTGTGATAAGAGTTGTATGAACCCCTAATAAAATTATTTTTTTTAATTCACTTTTTAATGTACTCTGTCTGAAGCCAGACTTTTCACATCCCGTGCCAATGGTCTGAGGGAATTCAGTGGAAGCTTAGTGGATTTGGGCTCACACTGTCATCCATAGCTTCCTGCAAGCCAGGTGCTCAAAACTTAAACTCTAATAGAATTCCCTTCTCTGATCTTGGATTGTATTGCTTACAATCCTTGCATCACTCTGGCTGGTGTGCTTCTTCCTTGTAGACTTAGTTGGCACCTCACTTAGATAGCTACTGCTTTAAATAAAAGCTTTTAAGACCTCAGACATTATTCTAGCTGATTGAGTACCGTATTATTTCTTCACCACACTTGGTAAATAGCACCATGATGTGAATTCATAGCACATGATATGAATTCCTGGAGGAATGGTCTAGAGATGTCTTCAGAGAGTATAGGACTTTAGTGATCCCTTCATGAAGGTAAGTATTAAGCAGGATCACAAGATAAAAACTGATTTTTTTTTTAGATTAGGGCTTACAGTTAAGTGTGAGTTCAAAATTGATATCTTCCTCTTCCACTTCAGTGGCAGTATTACAAGTTTTTTTAAAAAGATGATACAAGTAACTCCCATGGGGCCTTTGATAATTCTAATGATAATATCACTGAACTAGCCAATGGTATAGAATGCAAAATGTTATCATACAACTCTTTTAAACAAAGGAATGCTCCATATCATTCATATTAGCCAGGAAAATTAATTATGCAAAGTCAACATATAAAAGGCTACACAAATGAAGTATATCCATGCAACAGTATGTTGTTAATGTCTACAAAGTGGAAGGAAGTACCAGTATATGCGACAACATGTATAAACCTTGAGAATATTGTGCAGATTGAAAGAAGCCAGTCATAAATGACCATATTCTGTATCATGTCATGAAACAACCTCAATGGCAGTGTTCAGGGACTCTAGAGGAATGAGGCTTAGGGAATGAGCTGTGGTTAAAGTTTATAGGATTTGTTTCTGGTTCAGAAAAACCTGCAATTAGAGAGCAATGATGGTTGCACAACTTTGAAGATGATCTAAGAAAAAATTAACTCCTGAAAAAACAAAAGCCACCAAATAATACCAGGCAAAATGCCATGGTGAGAAGAAAAACCATCAATAGACTTAGAGCAGAAAGCATCAGGGAATTTGGATTGGGGCTAGTCTCTATCTATCGACCATTGCTATTGTGTCGATTGTGACTCATAACCCACTGTAAGAGTAGAACTGCCCTACAGGTTTCTGAGAGTGTACATCTTCATCGGAGTGAAAAGTTTCCTCCCTCTCACACACAGGGTGCTCTGGGGTGGCTAAATGTAGGACAATTGGGGAGATGAGCTGGAGAGGTCAAATGAGACAAGAATTTAGAGGTGTCGGAAAGCTCAGGGGAAAGTTTCTTCCAGAGGATAAATGATGGGAGCCAGTGCAAGCTTCAAGGAGGAGGGGTTCAAGAACAAAATTGCAGGTCAGTTTGGACCTCTGCTTCCAGAAGCTCTAATCAATCATAGAACAGCAAAATTCTACAGCCATAAGGGACTCTGAGGTCATCTAGCTTTGTGCTTTAAGAGCAGTAGAACTCATTTAAAAAAAAGAAAAAGAAATGTTGGGTAAAATTCTAACTATCAAAGAGAGCAAAGGGAAGCGTCTCTGTGAGCAAAACACCTGGAGCTTCACTCTCCCCAGCCCCCAGGGCCCTCCCTGCAGGAACGCAACAGCTGCACATAAGCCCTTCCTGTTAGAGATAAAGACCCCAGAGCCAGAAATAATAAGCTACTGTCACAGAAATGCTCACGCGCTTATTGGCAAATGGGCTCCACTTCGAAGAAAATCGTAAAAGCAGAGTTGAGGCTTGCGGAGCGCGTGTTCAGGGAAAGAACAATTTGATGTGGTGGGGTCAAGACAGTGGCCCTCCAATGATAAAGTTCCTTCCACCGTGGGGGTTTCAATTAGGCTCTGACGCATCTCCTGATAACCTGGACCCACACCTTCAGCCTATTTTCCTTTACAGTCCTTCATGTTTTCACCAGACTTCTTCAAGGGCAAAGCCTGCTATCGTGCATGCTTGTTGTTGTTGTTAGTTGTGGTTGAATGGGCCCCTAGGTTGTGGCGACCCATTTAAAATGGTTGAGTCTTGGGTCTAACGATGGGGATCCATAGGGTTTTCTCCAGCTGATTTTTATAAATCAATCTCTCGGCCTTCTTACTAGTGTGTCTTAGACTGAGCATTCTGCTGAAACCTGGTGTGCATCAGAGCAAACAGAAGTTCCCTCTGAAACATGCATGAGCTGCAATGGTATGCATGAGCTGGAATGGTATGCATGAGTTGCAATGGTATGCATGAGCTGCATTGGCTCAGAATGAAAAGAAACCTGGATTGGTGGTGGTGGTGGGTGCCATGGAGACTTTGTGAACCACAGAAGGAAACACTGCCCGATCTTGTCCCGTCCTCACAATAGGTCCTATGCACGGACCCACCATTGCAGCCAGGGGCTCAGTCCATCCTCTCGACTGCCTTCCTCTCTTTCGCTGCCCCTCCACTTTATCAAGCATGATGTCCTTCTCCAGGGACTGCTCTCTCCTGACACCATGTCCACAATATGTAAGACAGTCTCACCATCCTTGCCTCTGAGGAACACCCTGGCCATACTTCTTCCCAGGCAGGTCGGTTGGTCCTTTGAGCAGTCCATGGTACTTTCAATAGTCTTCCCCAGCACCACAATTCCAATCTCCTAGTTGTAAGGGGGGAATTCTACAATGGGACCATCAGTGGCGCTCCCCGCTGTCCAATGTGTTCCATGAGATACAGATGCCCAGCAGCTTGGGATCGACGTCTGCCACTGAAGGACATTAGATCAGTCTTCTCTAACTCCAACTACGCACCAAAGAACCTGGGTAACCCTTGGTGACAGCTCATGTCCCTCTGTACTCAAGAAAGAGAAGGTCAGTGTGGCCGGTATGCAAAACGGAAGTCCTTGTAAATTCTCATTTCGTAATGGCCTGGTGGCAAAATACAACCTCCCCCTTTTATTTCTCAAGTGCTTACATGTTTGAGCAACAGGGACAAAAATGAATCATTCAGTTGTACACAGAGAATAACCTGACATTTCCCAGGGTTCGTCACCAGTCCTGTCTGACTCAGAACTAACTCCAACCGTTAGCACAAACTTTGATGGGAAGAGTTAATTGATTTAGTCACCACCTTAGTGGAATTGAGGGGAAAAAATTATAGAAACTTCTCTGAAAAATAAAGAATGGTGAGAAAGAGACTTCTAACCTGGAAGTGAGAGAGCCTCTTTGTCAACACATTTCCCAATTTTGAATGCCCAATGAAGAGACACACAATAGGGAGAACTCAATGACTAAGGAGGAGGAAATCTATTTATTTGCACTGCATTGTTTCTTGCATTAGATCATGATTCAGAGGAAGTGCTGCTGCCGCCATTTGAATTGTAGTCATTATAAAATGCAGGTTTATGGACACTCACAACAATATGGTATATTTTAATACAGAATGGGGGCATTATCCACTAAGGCCCCTCAGACCTCAATAATGGGAAACAGCCACTCGGCGAAATGAAGAGATGTTTCACAGGATCATTAGGCTACTCCTTATTTCATAAACTCAAGGAAAAAAGTCCTAGCAAAGGTCTTCCTGCCATGGTAGGGGGAGTGTCCTGGCCCTCATGTGCTGAGGTTCCCAGCTGTGAAAGGCTTATATAAATAGTGGGTTCTTTCAGGTTCAGTCTGCTGTTAGTAAACTTGAGCTGAAGACAGTTTTTCTTTGGGGGAATCCACGCCCAAGTATCTTTCCGAAGGATGCCACACATGGAAAGGTGTCAAGCAATTGTTTGGCCCGGAGGGAAAATGCCCCTGCCATCAGGCCTGATGCACTTTATCATAAAGCACCATCATCGTCCATAAGCTTTGATAGAAGACGTGGAGGGAATGTCTCGGTCGCTGAGGAAAAATGACTCATCTGCTCCCCAAGTGCCTGTCAGTTTGGGCACGGACCAAACATCTAGAGGATGTTGCCGGCTGATCAAAGGCCAGCTGCCGACAGGCAGAGTCTCTCCTGTAGGAGGAGGGTCAGAGGTGCCCGTCGGAAGGAAACGGGGTAGCTTCACTTCTCCCAGAGCACCTTGGGTCGACACTGCTCTGCTCCGACGTGTTTCAAGGTTAACCTTTGCCTTCCTCAGTTGCATTGTTTCCAGCAGGAGCTTTCGTTATTGTTGTTGGGTCATATAACAGCTGCAGAGAATTCTTGTTTCGATTCTTTACCCTCCTTCTCATGTCCCTCTTACCTCCCTCGGCCAAAAAAAAAGTGCAGCCCCCCTCCCCCCAACCCTTTGTCAGAAGTTGGGACGAAACAGTAAATGATTCCATTAGAATCGAAGGCTAAGCATGTCCTCTCCGACACTCTCAGCAAGGGATCAGGATGAATCAAAACATGCTCTATATTTCCAAAGAAAATGCCTACTCAAATAAGATTTTTGATGACTTTAATTTTCCTCTTTGAGCCTCCAGTGGAACCGTAATTTCCTTTATGTGACTGAAGGCTCTTGGCTCCGTTCACCAACATGCTACAGAGCTGCCGCGTGATGGGCAGAGGAGCGTTTGGCGATCAGATGTGACGTAGAGGGCTTTGCTTTCCAGCAGCCTGCTGCCAGCCTTCATGACCCCGTGCCAACCAGTGAGGGGGCTCCTTATATAAACCCAGTGATGATGTTACTATGAAACATCCTGGTCCATTAGCCCTCAAAGCATTAGATTTTTGGTTGTCCTTTTTTAGCTCATTGACTGTGTGGCTAAATGTGGTGCGCAGCTAAATCAAATTAAATTCAATTAAAAGCAACCAATAGAACTGACGCGAACACGCCCAAGCCTCACCGATTGCCCTGTGACTTCTCTATAATCAAATTGTTGCGTTGGTTAACTTTTGTCTTTCCCCCTTTTTTCAACATCTGTGGAGGCTGAGTAAACCTTGTTAAATAGAATCATAGGGTAAATCTTTCAGAGATCCATGAGTGTTATCCTAAAAATATGAAGGGGGAAAGGAGCACTTTTTTTCCATTTTGATAAAAATGGAAAGCTTTTATTTAGACAAAAACGGAATAAAATGGAATGCTTTAAATAAGCCAGATGTCATTGTATTATATCTTGAAATATGAAAAATGTTTTTTATACTCTACATTACAAGCGAAACACATTCTTATATTCATGTCTTACATTCTCTGGTCCCACCGGGTATGAAAACTTCATTACAAACCTAGAAGGTGGGTCTTCAAGGTGTCTATTCCACGCTCTTTACGTAGCCAAGACCAAAGCCACAATCCATGGCCGTTGCGTTGATCTGACGGCGACTCCACACACGGCAAAGGAGAGCTGTGCGCCAGTTTCAATTCCTGAGTTTTCAAAAGTAGATTGCCAGGACTTTCCTCCGAGACTCCTCTGGGTAAACGCAAACCAACTTAGCTGTATCGGCTACACACATTAGCTGTTTCCCTACCCAGGTCAAAACCCAAACCAAGCCCACTGCCATCAAGTCACCTCTGACTCACAGTGACCCTTCAAAGGGTTACCGAGGCTAAATCTTTACAGGAGCAGACAAGCCTCTCCTTTTCCTGGGGAATGGTTGATGGGCTTGCCTAATACCTAACACACAGGGTCACCAGGGCCCTTACCTGAGAGAAGTGGCCCTAAATTATCTTTTTTTTCTTTTCTTTTTTTGCATTTTATTAGGGGCTCATGCAACTCTTATCACAATCCACACATATACATACATCAATTGTATAAAGCACATCTGTACATTCTTTGTCCTAATCACTCTCAAAGCATTTGCTCTCCAATGAAGCCCTCTGCATCAGGTCCTCTTTTTTTTCCCCTCCCTCCCTGCTCCCCCCTCCCTCATGAGCCCTTGATAATTTATAGATTGTTATTTTGTCATAGTTTGTCCTATCCGGTGTCTCCCTTCACCCCCTTTTCTGTTGTCCATCCCCCAGGAAGGAGGTCACATGTAGATCCTTGTAATCGGTTCCCCCTTTCCAACCTACTCGCCCTCCACTCTCCCAGCATCGCCCCTCACACCCCTGGTCCTGAGTGTATCGTCCACCGTGGATTCCCTGTGCCTCCAGCTCCCATATGCACCAGTGTACAGCCTCTGCCCTATCCAGTCCTGCGAGGTAGAATGGCCCTAAATTATCTTATGCTGTTTAGTTCAATGCCTTCATTTCACTACCACTGCTTGTAGCCGTGCTTGGAAAAGAAAAGGGAAATGGATTCATTTTGCTACAGAAGACTGGGGCCAGCCACACCCCTGTGCCCTCTGAGCGGGAGAGAATGGGGGAAACACATTTGGAGGCAATCCACACATTACTTCAGTTTCCCACGTCATTTCACAAGGGCAAAAATAGTCTTTCTATATTAGTTCCCGCTTGACCTGTGCTTCCCCACAGCATAAAGTAGTAGAAAGTAACAGCAGAGAGACCGTGAGCTTGAAGTGCAAGGGACCTGAATTGCATTTTGTCTCTGCAACATGCTAGCTCAGAGACTTTGCACGAATTACTTATCAATGGTGAGCATCGGTTTTCAATCTCTGCATGAGGGCGAGAAGCTCTGGTGGGGTAGTGGGTTATAAATTGGGCTAATTATCTCAAGGTGAGCAGTTTGAAACCACCCACTGCTGCACAGAAGAAAGATGAGGCTTTCTGCTCCCATAATGATTTTGAGACTTTGAAGCCCACGTGGGCACTTCTACTCTGTTCTAGAGGTCCCCTTGTGTCAGAATCAACTGAATTGCAGTGAGCTTGAAAGAGTTTGGTTTGTTTTTTTTTTTTTTTTGGTTGGTTGGTTGGTTTGTTTGTTTGATTTTAACGGTGTCACAATTTTAAGCACTCAGCTGCTAACCAAGAGGTTGCTGGCTGGAATGGACACAGTGGTTCTGTGGGAAAATAGACCTGTTGACTTGTTCCCAGAAAGATTAAAGCCAAAGAAACCCCATTAGGCAGTTGGACCCTGTCACTGTGAGTCACTGTGAGCCACAATGCACTTGACAGTACGCAAAGGCAATTAACAAAATGAAGAAGACCTCAACATTTACCATAAGTATCCAAAGTATCAGTCACTTTAAAGTCTTGCAGAATAAGCATTCAATAAATACTACTAACTTTTACATCAAGTTCTTTTGACATTACAAGGAAATCATGCTGGCGGCAGTGGTGTGAGGTGCTGACCAGCCAGTTGCAACCCAGAGTGACAATAGAATGACCCCTGTACAATAGAATGAAACCTCTGCCAGCCTCCCAATGCTTCCTGAGCTCGAGCCCATGACTCCAGCCACTGAGTCAGTCCATCTTGCTGAGGGTCTTCCTGCCTTTCACTGTCCCTCTGCTTTACCAGGCATGACATTTGCTCCAAGGGCTGGTCTCTCCTGACATCATGGTCTACAAAAAAGGTTGATGTCCTCATTCCTCTAGCCAGGCCCCCACCAAAAAAAAGTTTAAAAAAAAGACATAGCACAGTGGAGTTTCTCACTTCTGAGACATGTCACTGCGGTTTAAAATTATAATAAAATTTCACGATGCCCTCGGAGGCTGTCTCTCCCTAATGAATGGTTCAAACAAAGCCATTCCCTGGGCGGCTTTCTACATCCTTGATGTGTGTGGAAGCCACCAGTAGGCTGGGATAAGGATTGTTCAGTTCCATTAGTAGTTAATGTGGGCATTATTTAAAACAAAGTTCCAATCCAGTAGAAGTCTTACCCTTTTGGAAATGTAAATTATATTTAATATGCCTGGGAACATGTGAGGCTGCCAAAGTCTGAGGCAAGACAGCCTTTATGACTTCAGTCCGTTCTCAGCCCTTGATTACAATTTGATTTCCTTTGGCATCAAAAGACAAACTATTTTAGTGAACAATGTTCTTCCTCCAGCAAGAGTGAGATCCAGTTACTTGGCAAAGGACCTGTTGATTTGCCAGACAGTATACCCAGACCCTTAGCAATAGCTTAAACAGTGAATTTCATCTAAATCAGCAAGAATAAGGAAAGCAAAAGAATAGAGCTTCCTAAAGTGTAAATGTGGTGTTACTTGGCTCCTTAACATTTTACCATTTGCTTCTCAAATGTTCCCTTTGTTAAATGGCTGTATTTGGGAAGGGAATCGCAAAACTGTTCTCTGTCCCAGTTGCTGTATGGTCATCGGGGTCCTTGCGTGGGTTCTGAATCCGGAGACGCCGTGTACACCAGAACAAAGAACTGCCAGTCGGCACCAGCCTCAAAATCGCCCTCATGTTTGATCACAGTGTGCAGCCACTGGGTGAATCCATCTCATTTAGGGCCTTGCCCCTTTTTACTGACACTCTACTAAGCCTCAGGCATGTCCAAAGCATATGTGACAAACTTGTACCATGATCACTTCTAAGGAGCATTCTGGCTGTACTTCTTCCAAGACAGATTTGTTTGTTTTTCTGGCAGTTCAGGCTACTTTCAATATTCCTTTGCCAACACTATAATTCAAACGCATCAATTCTTCCGCAGTCTTCCCGATTCACTACTCAAATCTCACCTGTCTATTAGGCAATTTAGGACACCCTGGCTTGGGTTAGGCACGCCTTCATCCTCAAAGTGACATCCTTGTTCATTAACACTTTTGTATACCAGATTTGCCTAGTGCTGTCTGCCTATTTTGTTTCCTTTCCTTGTCTGCTGCGTCCATGAGCATTGATGTGGATCCAAGCCAAATGAAATCCTGAACAACTTCTTGATAGCATTTCTCTGTTTATCATGATGCTGTCTATTGTCCATCTGTTGCTTAACTGGATAGTTAAGTTCATGCATTTTAAAATATTCTATCCTTTGCAAAAAAAATATTCCCCAACTGCTCTTTCAGAGTTACTTGCTGTTTAAAACTCTCATCGTGACTACATCCTCCTCAATTAGCATTTTCCCTCTAGAACTGCTTTAACCTCCCCTGTGTACTATTTCATATTCAGACAAGTTATTCTCAAAACACTTTTTATAACATCTCAGCCACATGAATATCTCTCCCTTGTCATTCATCTGAGGTCTTTGGGGTTCCTATAATCTTCTTTGATTAGGTAAAGAGTGCTGTGTAATATTGGTGATAGCTTCATTTGAGCAAATTGTTTCACTTCCCGTTCTACCGGGTAGGGTTTCTCCTTGTGTGGGAGGACTTGGCGATCATTGGATTGTCAAATGTTGTCCACTTGGTTCTGAATCTTAGCGACCCTGTGTACACCACAACGAACCACACCCTGGTCCTGTGCCATCCTCCCAATTGTTCTTCAGCGTTTGCATGTCAATGCAGCCACTGTGGCAATTCCTTTGTCAAAGTTCTGCCTCTTTGTTGCTGCCCCTCTACTGTATCATGCATGATCTCCTTCTCCAGGGACCAGTGTCTCCGGACAACATGGCCACAGAACGAGAAACAAGCTCTCTCCACCCTTGCCTCTAAGGAGCACTCTACTTACACATTCCCTCAAGACAGATTTGTTTGTTCTTTTGGCAGGCCATGGTACTTCGAAGACTCTTCACCAGCCCCCAACTCAAATCCATCCATTTTCCTTTGGTCTGCCTTATTCACTGTCCAACTTTCATGCAGATATGAGACAATTAAAAATGCCTGAGCTTGGGTCAAACACGGTAGTCCTTAAAGTTAGTCCGTCTTTTTCAACAGGTTCAAGATTTATCCAATGCAACCCACTGTTTGATTTCTTGACTGCTGCTTCCATGAGCATTGATGGTGGATCCAAGCAAGATGCCATCATTGACCATTTCTATCTTTTCTTCATTCACCATGATATTGACTACTGGTTCTGTTGTAAGGATTTGGGTTTTCTTTACATTGAGTTGTAACACATACTGAAGACTGCAAACCTTGATCTGTATCAGCAAGCACTTCAATTTCCCCCTGACTTTCAGCCAGCAAAGTTGTGTCAGCTGCATATTGCAGGCTGTTAATAAGCTATCACACAATTCTGACGCCTCACTCTTCTTTATATAATTCAGCTTCTCTGATCATTTTCTCAGCATATAAACTGAATAAGTATGGTGCAAGGATATAAACTTTTCCTGATTTTAAAACATGCAGTATTCTCTCGTTCTGTTCACATGGCTGCCTTTTGAATCATCTACAAGTTCTGCATGAGGGAAACAATGTAGTGTTCTGAGATTCACGTTCTTCTCGAGGCGCTCCATGGTTTGCTATGATTCACACAGTTGAGTGCTTTAGCATAGTCCATAGAACAGAAATAAACCCCTTTCTGCTACTCTCCGCTTTCAGCCAAGATCCATTTGACATCAACAATGATATCCCTTGTTCTAACCCCTCTTCTGAATCTGGCCCGAATTTCTGGAAGCTCCTGTCAATGTGCTGCTGAAAATGTTGTTGGATGATCTCCAGCAAAATTGTGCTTGCATGTGATAATGGTGATATTGTTCTATAATTTGAGCACTCTGTTGGGTCACCTTGCTTTGGAATGGATACAAATGTGAATCTCATATGGCGACCATACGTGAGAAAAATGGTTACTGAGCGCTAGCTGCTACTACTAACCAAAAGGTTGTCCTTAAAATCCAACAGAGGAACCTCAGAAGAAAGGTCTGGAAATCTACTTCCCCCAAATCAGCCCTTGAAGACCTTAATGGAGTACGGTTGTACTCTGACATGCGTGGGATCAAAATGAGTCAGAATGCGTCAGCTGAGGAGGAGGTGCAAGGCTTTATGAGTAATAGTCTTCTCATACTTGATGCAGAAAGATTCCAAATGCTGCAATTAATGTTTTTGCGTTTCTTTGGCTTAAGAATACAGGCCATACATCATCGTTCCCAGGGCTTTCCATGTTCAACGAGACAATTTGGAAAGTTCATGGAGCACATCGTTAACCACAGGGAATGGTGATACAGCCTGTTCTAGTAACAAGACAGATATGTGAGCAATTTTTTTTGGCCTATACAGAATCCACTGTGTGTTTTACTTAGAAAACTAATCTCAAACTCTGTATCTTAATCTTTTTGAAATTTTCACCAGCTAAGTCTCCAGGTACTGAAGTTCTGCAGGTATCTGAAGTAAGGATGTATAGGGAGCCCTCCACCCCCTAGACCTCTTCTAGCCCACTGTAAAAATATCTTCTCACTCAGTGTTACTGGTCTTTGTCTGATAGAATCATAAGGTATTAGTAGGTCCCAAACTATTAACGATTTCCTTCTCCTGTGCTGCATTTGCAATTTAATAGAAGCAGACAATGATTTTCACTACTTAACTGGTGATTTAATTTGGTAGTGAGACAGGGCTTGGGCGCCATGGTGGAGAATTGGCTAGTACATGAACTATCTTGGGACTACATATCCCAGAACCCCCTGCCAATCCCATCAGAAGTTCATCTGCAGGTGGAGGAATTTTCTGGACAATCTATTGTGCTCAAATTCTCAAGTGTCTGTGTTTACCAGGGGGAAGTCAGAAAATACCGAGACCAGCCACGATGCCTGGGAAGGTCTTCCTTCCTCTGAGGAATCTCCTAATAAAACTCTCTTTGTGGTGTGTTTTGCCTCTCGTAGTAAATCCTTGTTTGGGGAAAGCAGGAGCCTTAATTCCAGTACAGGAGGAATTTCAGGAATTAAGAAAGATCCCTGGGAAGGAAAACAACAAAACAAACCACAAATATATATTTAAAATAAAGGAGACTTGGGGTATTTAATTAAGCATATGACCTAGGCATATTTCAAGGTTGATGTGTATTATTTGTTCACTGACTGAAGCAAAAAAAGAAAATTGAGTCATATGGGAAATTCCAGAATTGCCTACTGTTGGGTAACCTGATGGTAAAACTCAAATCATTTAAGCCTTTTGTTACATCACTATCACTGCTAGCAATACACTGAATTTGTTCTGCATGAAGCTTATATTTCGTTTTGTTTCTTACCTAACAATAGAACATCAATTCTAACAGATACTATAACTTTGATGAGGAACAGGCAAATATATTCATTAAAATTCCATATTTGTCCTCAAATTTTAAATCCTTCTATAGATCATTCAAATATTTTGACAGTTTAGTAATAATAATCGATTTCATTTCTGACCTGGAATTGTATTCAGTCTAGCAAAGAACTACAAAGGACTATGGAAAAGGACATATGGATCATGAAAAACATGTTCAGATAAATAAAATAAATAGTATTTTAAAGCAGTAAATGTTTTAGTATTTAAGAAGTTAGAAAAATTTGGTAATTTTTTTCTTCCCTAATAAGCTGTTCTGGCTATTGTCGAAAATTGAAAACACTAAATGACATTTTGAATAATATTTGAAACAGTGAAACTCCCACCCTACAGTGATGTGATTAATTCATTCCATTCAGATAGCAAATTTACTGAGTACTTACATATGTGTGTGTACAGAATTGATGTGATGTAATGTAGGCTACTCCGATACTGTTTTTCCACTTAGCATAAAATATAAACTTTTGCTCTTGCCATCAGAACTCTTTGAGAAACATCTGTCTCATGTATTTGTCCCAACTATCCATAATGAGAGAGGACCACGAGCGAGTCACATATAATGTTAGAGAGCACCAGGTAGAGGCACAGCCATCCTTATTTAAGAAAGCAGTACGTGCAAAACTCTCACAAACAATATTAAAAGAGAAGGGAGCGAACTCTAACGGAGCCTATAAAGAAATACCAGGCAGTCAGCAGGTTGGAACATCATCTGAGGATTCAGAAGACAATGTCTCTGAAAATTATTAAACAGAACCCTTAAGAAATGCTTTCAAGTTCTTGCAATTCTTTAGATCCATAATATTATTTACAGTGTTGTCTCTATGCTTTTAAAAGAAAAGAATCTAATGTTTTATATAAGGGATCCCAATAGAGACATTTTAGTAACAGGCACGCTCGGAACTGGGTGGTGAAGCCAAAGTTCAGCTTTGCTTTTAGAGAAGAAACTTAAGACGGAGGTCAGTCTTGTACTTTCTTTATGCGAGACATTAGCATTTACCAACCTCCCTGCTCCTTCTGACCCTGTGCTGCAGACTCTCAGTTCAGTGTCCTAAGCTCTTGAGTGGGTAGTGCCCATTTATGGGACCTCCACCACATTCACAGTGTCAGAGATTTTATTCAGGAATGTACCCAGAGTATCCCACACGAAAAACCCAAAAGCAGGCCTGGGGAGTGGAGATGTGGAGAGTGCTGGAGAACTACAGAGAGACTGGGTTTGTTTGTTTTTTCTGTACTTTGGTTGCTTTTATCTTTGTCCTCGGACATTCTTGGATGCGATATGCTTAATATAAACCACTGTGATAGTACATCCCATGATTATGTTATGTGCTTTACCTATTCTGCATATCTAACACAGACAATATATTATTCTCCCCATTTCACTGATGGGAACGCTAAGCCTTAGTGGAGCTAAATGATGAGAAATACACTACTTGTCAGCACTGTACGGGATGTTGGCGCCTCGCGTTGGTTCACTCTCAGGTCTTCTCACTTTATGAAAGGTGGGCTTCACAAGTGGACCCTTTCAAAGACCACTGGAGAAAGGTTCTCCAGGTTCCCTATTTTCTTATGTCATTCATAAATTTAAAAACCACAATATAAAACTGACAGTTCAAAAGTATCTGAAAGGAAATATAACACGATGTCAACTGTAGGCTGTATATTTTATGCCTGTGTGCATGCACGTGCGTGTGTGTGTGTGTGTGCTTAGAAAACATCTGTTATTGTAAGGTGCCATGGAGTTGGTTTCAATTCACAACAAAGCCACAAAGCAGAACAAACGACTTCCCACTACTGGACCTCCCTCGCAATCAATGTGTTTGAACCCAGGGTCAAAACCACTGTTTCAATCCCCAGTTGAGGTTCTTCCTCATTTTTTGTGGAACCTCTCCCTCCCCCAGCCTGGTGTCCTTCTCTAAGGCTGGATCCATCTGGACAGTGAATACAACGTACGAGAGCCAGCGTCTTGCCAGCCTCGCTTCGGGCTGTCCTCCTGAGACAAATTTGTTTGTTCTTCTGGTAACTTCAATATCCTTGGCAAGAGCATGTTTTCGAAGCATGAATTCAAATTTCCTTATTCAGTGTCCAATTGTCACATGAACATGAGCAGTTTCCAAATATCCTGGCCTGGGTCACGAGCGCCTTAGTGATGCCTTTGCTCTCATCATTTTAAAGAAGTCTTTAGGAGTTGATTTATCCAATTCAATATAGACAAAGATATTTCTTGACTGCTGCTTCCATGAACATTGATGGTGGATCCAAGCAGAATGACACCCTTGACCACCTCAATCTTTCTTCCATTTATCATGAAGTTGTGCATTAGTCCTTTGGTGAAGATGTTTGTTTACATTGAAATGCAAATGACACTGAAGGTGGTAGTCTTTCATTTCTATCAGTAAGTGCTTCGTGTTCTCTTTGGTTTCAGCAAAAAAGGTTGTGCCACCTACATATTGTAGCTGCCTTCCTCCAATACTGATACCATGTTCATTTTAATACAGTCTACCTTCTGCTATGACTTACTCAGCATACAAGTTGACTAGTGGGGGTAGGATACACAATGTTCCTGATTTTAAACTATGAAGCCTTCCATTTTTCCATTTAAAGGACTGTCTATTGATCTTCTTGAAAGTTCCACAAGAACTCAGTGAGCTGTTGTGTCATTCTCATCCTTCACAATGATGTCTTTAGTGTTTTACGATCGACATAACTCGAATGTTTTGGCATGGTTAATAAAACACAAGTAAACACTTTTAGCCAAGATCTGTCTACCATCACCAATCCTAATCCCCATTCCATGTCCTTTTCTGAATCTGGTTTGACTTTCTGGATGCACTCTGTTGATATAGTCCTGCAATCCCTTTTCAATGATCTCTAGAAAAATTTAACTTGCATGTGGTATTAATGACATTGTTCAATACTCTCTGAATTCTTTTAGGCCACCTGTCTTTGACATGGACACAAATGTGGATCTCTTCTAGTCAGTTTGGCCAGATGTCTTGTCAGAAGTTATTGAGGAAGGAACCTTTGTGGCATAGTGAGCTGAGTTACTGACCACAAGGTCAACAGTTTGAAACCACCAGACACTTTGTGGGAGGAAAATGAGGCTTCCTATTCCGGTAGAGAGTTACAGTCTTAGAAACCGATAAAGGCAGTTCTACCCTGGAATCAATACGATGTCAGTGAGATTAGTGAGTGCTTCCAAGGCTTCATCAGCTCGTTGAAACATTTCAATTGGTATTTCATCAATTCCTGGAGCCTTATTTTTAGTCGATACCTTCAGCGTATCTTGGACGTGCTCCTTTGAGACTATTGGCTCTTTGTACATTCCCTATTTCAATGAATAGCTCTGCGCAGCTATTTCTTTCCACTGTGAGTTCTGCCACACCAGCAAGTGAAGTTTCTGAAAGCTCTGCTTCATCCATGTCAGCAAGGCCCATATTGCTCCGAGGAGGCAGCCCTTAGAATGCCTTCCAGCCTGAGGCACCCATCTTCTGGCATGAGATCAGAGAGTTTTCTGCTGCTATCACACATGTTCAGCAGCCAAGTTTTCCTTCTTCCTAGTCTTTCTGAATCTGGAAGCTCTGGAAAACTGTCCAGCATGAGGGACTCTGCTGCCATTTGAAGTACTTGTGGCATCGCTTCCAGCAACACAAAGCCACCACAGTACAACAAACTGACAGAGAGTGGTGACCAAAATGTCTACTAAATAATTAATAATGAAAATAGTTTGTTTTTTAAAAGAACATATTGTAACTTTATTTCTCTCTATCTACATACACACTGACACACACACAAAGGATGAAGAATTCAATTCATTTTTTTCTTTACAGATTAAATTTTTTCTAGATAGTCTACAATAAATAAACATCATTCACACAATAAAGAATATGAGAGGCTTCACAATGTATGGGTGAAAATATCATTTTCTTTCGATTTTCATTATTTATCATTTGTAAACTTCCCTATTATGGTAAATAATATCTTTAATGAAAAAAGTTACATCCCTTTTATCTTTCAGCCATTGTAGGATGATAATTCAGGCTAGTTGAATCAGAAAATATTATTAGTCAATACTTACAGGATTTATTGTCCCAGTAACACTGGTTTATAAGGATTACGTCATCTAAAAGTTCAACGTTCCTACAAAGTAGCTACAACTATGTATTTACATTTTAAAGATGGGCAAACCAGGGCCAAGAGAGATTAAATGTCTTTATCAAGGTTATGGAGCATTAGACAGTGGAACTTGTATTTGAACCCAGAAATCTAACCCATAGGTCCTAACTCTAAACATACTTCCTTACAGAGAAATTAGCAGTGGTGTAAACAGTTATCCTTGAGTTGTTTCCAACTTGTAGTGGCCATATGATGATGAGCAGTGGCATGTTGTTGCTGTTGCTGTTGTTGCTGTTGTGAGGTGCCAATGAGTCAGCTCCAACCCATAGGGACCCTAGGCACAATACGAAACACTGCACAGTCCTGCACCAGCCTCACAATTGTTCCTATGCCTGAACCCTGTGTCAATCTAGCTCGCTGAGGACCTTCCTCTTTTCACCACCCTTCCACTTTACCAAGCATGATGTTCTTCTCCACGACCTGATCGCTCCTGACAACATATCCAACGTATGTCAGGCAGAGTCTTGCCATACTTGCATCTAAGGATCACTCTAGCCATACTTCTTCCAGGACAGATCACTATGTGCTTTTAGCAGTCCATGGTACTTTCACTACTCTTCTCCGGCACCCCAATTTAAACGCACCGATTCTTCTATGGTCTTCCTTATTCAACGTCCAGCTTTCACACGCATTTGATGCAATGTAGGATACCATGGCTTGGGTCAGGGGCACCTAGAAAAAATACAGTCATGGACCAAAAAGAACTAGTCAAGGTTCCACTCTTCAGGAGGTGCTGAAGGAAGAAGTTCAAACTGTGCTTAATGTATTAGCCAAAAACAAGGCTCCAGAAATAGATGGAATACCCATTGAAATGTTTCAGAAAGCTGAAGATGCCCTGGAAGCACTCACTTGTCTATGCCAGGAGATTTGGAAGACAGCTACTTCTCCATCTGACTGGAGGAGATCAGATCCACATTTGTGCCCATTCCAAAGAAAAGTGACCCAACAGAACAGCGATATAGAGATTACAAATCCTTATAGGAGACCTATCATAAATTTGTTCAAAAGTCATTAGGTAGGCCCCCCTGCAACATCATATTTCAAGATTGTAATTCATATGCTCTGAGATCCACCCAAATGATGAGGGTATTTCTACAACCCCAGGCCCTAAAGAAGGCTCTCCATGCAAGTAAACACTGAGCGTTCCAATACACTTTTCATTAGCTTCTTTTAAAAAAAATTAATAAATCATTTTTGAGGGCTCTTACAGCTCTTGTAACAATCCATACATCAATTGCATCCAGCACATTTGTACATATGTCACCATCAGCATTTTCTTTCTACTTGAGCCCTTGGCATGAGCTTATTTCTACTATCATTCCCTTCCACCATAGACACTGGCTTAACAAGTAAAAAGGGAAAATAATAAATAGATGATTTATATATTTTTAAAAGACTGACGTTTGCCTAGGAAGGACTCATTGGTTGAATCACTAGCATCATTTCCTTCAGCATCTTGATAATGATTTAGAAACGGAAAAAGGAGTCCAACTGTCTCACACTGTTCTTTTCCATAGGGGAAACCCACTAAATGCCAGCAGCCTATTCAACTCAAGTGTGGGAACCTATTACATCTGACGAACCTTCCAAGGTGGGAAGAATTCCTAGCCTTGACCATAAGTCAATGGAGATGGAAAGATGTGTGGACACTCTCTTTGGACATAAACCAACAGCTTCCCTCCTGCGCTTCTTCCCAATAAGCAGCTTCAGATACTGGATTTGCCTGTGTTCAGAGTGGGTGGATTATCCCTTCATTGATGCACTCAGAAATACATCTATGCCATAGTCCACATGCCAGGTGCTACATAAAGTACACGGGAACAAAAGAAAAGGTAGGGCCCTCTAGGAGCTGACATTCTAATAAGTGCAGTCACCAATAAAAACATAAATGTGTCGATTTAGTGACAAATGACAGGACACACAATGTCCTGGTGGCAGAGTGGGTTACTGCCAGCTCAACAACTAGAACCCACCAATGGCTCCGTGGGAGAGAGAGGAAGCTTTCTGGTCCTGAGAAGATTTACTCTCAGAAAACCCCGGGGGCCGTTCTGCGCTTCCCTTCAGGGTGCCCATGAGTCAGAATTGAACGGTGGACATGAGTTTGGTTTGGTTTTGAGGCTAAGAAGGTGAAGATGGTTGAGCCAGTAGGGGTGTAGAGCATTACTGAAGAGGGAGGATGGAGACTTTTAAGCAAAATGATTTGAGAAAATGTAGCAGTTAAATTTCTGTAGGGAGAGAGGCCCCTAAGGAGCATACTCCAATGCCCAAAAGTGGTACAAACTTGATGTGGTCAGAGAGGAGCAAGAAGACCTCAGTAGTTCTCAAGTGAGGATGATATTCCCCTCATAGGGTACATTTAGAAATATCTAGAAACACTTTCCATCATCACATCAGGAGGTGGGGGCAGGCAGGGAGGGTCGACAAGAGCTCGGCTGGCATCTGATGGGTGACCCGCAATGAGAGCTTCAAGGCATCCCACAACGCCCAGCCCTCACAAAGGCTTATCGATAGTGCAGCACTGAAATCATCTGTGTTGGCCTCTCCCTTCCTCAGCCTTCCGTGGACTTCCCTGCCATTGCTCATGATTTTTGAAGCCATTGATGAAGGAGTGATTTAGGCAAGAAATCAACACAAGCCTTCGTCCGGATTGTTTCCATCCTCTCCTGCAGGAGAAGACATTGTAGTACCGACCTACGTGTACTAGGATGGACAACTGTAAGAGATGAACAAACTGCATACGAAAGAGCATACCACGGAGAATCGAATATATCGAGTCTTTACGAAACATTTAGCTTCTAGAGGAAGAACTATTTACAATATAAAATACAATTGCCTTACCTGCTTTGAACTCTCCACATGACTTTCTGTCCATGAACTGTATGAGAAAACATTGTTTTATATAACTTACATCTTCTTCATTTCCCATTGGTATTTAAAATGCTGGCTGCAAACCATGCAGTTCCTCTAGGCATGTCTTCGGGCAGATATTGGGGGTTGGATTCCAGACCACCACAATAAAGCAAACAATGCAAGAAAAGGTGTCACATGGATTTTTGGGTTTCCTAGTGCATACGAACATTTTGTTTACACTGTGCTGTAGTCTGTTGAGTGTGCGATCTGATTGTGGAAAAGTCTGACATATTGTAAGAATTGCCGAAACTTTACAGAATCTTGAAATGAGCACCTGCTGTTGGGAAGCTGGCATCACATGTCTTGCTTGATGCAGGGACACCACAAGCCTTCACTTTGTAGAAACACAGTGTCTGCAATAGAGACATCGCAACACAGCCAAGCGCAACAACATGGCAGGCCTATACTAACCACTCAGGGAGAGAAGCTTCACAAAATGAACACATGGAAGAAAAGAAGCCCCCCAAAAAACAACCAAAAAACTCATGTCACCGAATCAATTGCAACTCATAGCCACCCAAAGAAAACAGAGTAGAACTACCACTGTGTGTTTCCGAGACTCTACATCCATACAGCCTCATCTTTCTTCCATGGGGTGGCCAGTGATTTTGAACCACCAACCTTGGGGTTGACCCTAATGTGTAGCTCACTGTGCCATCAGAGAGTCTCAGAGAAGTCGCATCCCACCACGATTGGCGACGAGCTGGGGAGGCAGGGAGCCAATGAGGAAGGACAGACGTGCAACCTGAGATAGTCCCTGTCACTGCGGAAAGGCAACTGAGTCCTCCTGGCAAAAGAAAAGAAGTAGAGCAAGGCAGAGAAATTAAAAAGGTAACCGAGCTAGTGCTTATTATATCGTGTTTCATGTGGGGAAAAAAAGCTCAATTTTGTTAATTGAGATGCCTAGGATCACAGGAAAGTGTGTGTGTGGGGGGGGGGGAGGTGTTAAATTAAAGTGTTACTTCTTTTTCAATAAAAATTGTCCCAAATCCATGTATCTATTCTATGTGAAACCATGTAAAATCTGCACAAGCATGTGTGTTCAATCCCCCTTCCTCTTTGTGTGTGTCAAGTATACTCTTCCTCTAATTTAGAAGATGCAAGTAAACACTGGATTTTGTTTTCTCCACCCCTGGTCCGATGGTTTCCTCATTCAGTCATCCACCAGAGATTCTCCTTTCTGCCTCCCACCACATTCCTTCCTCCCAAATTTATGGAGTGAAGTCCTAAATCATGGGAGTGTGATGACTCCCCCAAGGTCTGAAGCTAGGAGAAACGCTTACAGACCTAGAAAGTTATGCTCAATAAGCTTCATGAACTTAAATCAAGTGAAATATGGTATATTGGTACATATATACGCTCTAATAATTTTGTCTGCCATAAATGTGCAAAACTTAACTTCTGTGATTTTATATCCTACATGAAAATTTGAATATTTGTGACACTTATGTTAATCTTGATGATCTGCTAATAAAGCACCTATAAATTGTATTTCTTATTAAAACATGTATAATTATTAAGGACATTTAAAAATCTCGAGACTTAATGACCAACCAAAACAAGACCTCCAATATTAAGATAGATGATTTTAAACTGGACATTATTTCCATTCAAAACAGAATTATGTATTTAGGACCACGTCTGTCTAGTTTCACAGCTCATTAGCAGCGCAGTCCAAGAGGAGATGTGCACTGTTATTGCTTATTGCACTTATTACCTAGGCCACTGCAGTAGACATATATATCCCAGCATAAATATCATGCCGTTCTAATACCTTCAGAATCAGCCATCCATCTTACATGCTGATAAATGTCTCCTCACATCACTGGGTAAATTTACATTGTCTAGACTTAGGGGAGCAGAGAGTCTGTGAGTATATGAGATAAATGTGCTCATTTCACATGGGAAAGGGGAGTGAAGATGTGACTATGCCTCGACCAGCCATCGGAGGACATAGGCAAGTGAGTGTCAAAAGGTAGAAGACCCATCCGGTTCAGGATGTAACATGTACCGTAATGACTGGGAAAATAAAAGTTGACAAATATCCTTCCCAGATCTTAAGAGAGATTCCACTTGCTTCCTTGGATAATACACAGTTATTTTCTGTTTTGTGTGTTGTTTTCTTGTTGTTTGTTTGTTTTGATTTGATTTCTAAGGGCTATCTGGGACTTGAACTTAGCATGGAGGAGGCGAGCCCAATGTTAATCATCTGGAGTCTGCCTCTGCTTACACAGGCTCTTCTGAATCGCTGGGAATCCCTGAGGTTAAAGGAAATTGCCTTGTGGGCGTAGCTTCAAAGCTCCGGGGTGGACAGTGCACTGCACTTCTTTCCCATCGGTGTCTAAATTTGTCTCCATTGTTTCTGTCTTTTTTTTTCCTCTCTCATACTAAAATGGGAGCCGAGCCCAGTGAGGGACAACAATATCTTGACAGAGAACCCTGTGCATCCAGTGCAGGGTCATCTACATTGTCTGAACTCCATGTGCATCAGAGATTACACCCTGAGAAAACAAAAGAACTGCGCAACAGAAATGGCATGGCCAAGTAAACAAGCGGAACGTGACCTGCTGCAATGGGGGTTTTCCTCCGGCAGTCAGGAGAGTTGAAAAACAACTGCTGGACTCCCACCCTACCCCCACCACCGTTAGTCTAGCTCGTTGAAAAGGAGAATCCGGAACGCGAGGCTTTCTTACGGCTCCATGCATTCCTTGGGAGTTGGTTAAGGACTTTCAGAGGCTGCAGGAAAGAAAATTTAATCAGCACAATTTCATTGCACTAAAAGGGCACCGCAATGGCTTCCAAGTATTAATGCAACTTACAGTAGCTCTTCTGTTATGACTGGGAGAAATCTGACTCAACACACACTGGAGGACGCTGTAATCCAATTCCTGTCATTTTGATGGGATAGTAGACTTACTATAGAAATGCAACACAACTCAATGACACATTGCATTTTTGTTTCTCATTTAATATAGCAAATAATGTTTCATTAATTCATTCAGCAAACTTTTCAGGGCAAAATTACCACAAAGTTACAACAGTGAGGAAAACAGATTTTATTCGGCATGTACGCCGAGAGGAAAGAGAGAAGGGACACAGGCCTATTTGGTGTCAAAGCTCTCTGTCTCTGATTCCATGGTACAATACAAGACTACCAGCGTACATAACAGTGGAGGTTTGATATGTCTTCCACAGATAGATAGGCTAATTGCTAAAAATAGCTTTTATCAGACATCATTAATACATGGTTTATGTTCACGCCAGTCGAGATGTTTTGTGATTGATCCAACAAGCCCGAATGGGGAAGACAGAAAAACGAAGGTCCCCCTTTCTAAGGAACAGACCTTAAGGCCAAGCTTCCTAAATCTCTTCACATGGCTGCTGCAAATGGCCTGTCTTTGCCCTAGGCAAGCTATCTCTTCCCACTTCCCCAGGGTTTGTCCTGGTTACCTTTGTAGCTGAGTGGTCAGAAATCTGTGTGTCAAGTTCTCAGGAGGGTTTGTCAACTGGTTCAAGGCCTAAGCTGGAATCAGGGCTCTGCAGGCTGTAGGCACTACCACATAACTCAGCAGTGGGGTTACTTTCTAGTGTTATATTTCTCAGCACTTTTACAGAAATGAACATTTGTGACCTTTAGGAATCCTATTCCTGAACGGAAAAAAAAGGATATTCACAAAAGCTTAAAAAAAAAAGATGCATGATTTATTTCAGCAACAGTTTAGTGCTTGACTAATTGAAAGGCTGATCATCTGAACCTACCCAACAGCATCATAGGAAAAAACACCTGACAAACTGCTTCAATAAAGATTACAGTAGAAAAAAGTGGAAACTGGTTGTGGTAGCAATTTTACAATTCTGCTTGATGTGATTGAACTATAGAATTGTATGGTATATGTAGTAAATCCTAATTAATAATACATATTTTTTAAGGAGTGTAACCTACAAGCCCTGATGTGGGCAACTCTGGTCTGCCACCTGGGGTCACTATGCATCTGAATTGACTCAATGACATCCAACAAAATATCTATTGACTTCAGAGTGAAATACTGCCTGGCTCTACACCATTCTCACAATTGTTGCTATATTTGAGCCCATTGTTGCAGCCACTGTATCAATCAATCTTGTTGAAGTCTTCCTCTTTGTTGCGAGCCCACTGGTTTGACCAACATCATGTCCTTCTTCAGGGACGGATCCCTCCTGATAAGGTAACCAACGTAAGTGAGAGAGTCTTGCTATCCTCCCCACTAAGGACTATTCTGGCTGTTCTTCCAAGAGAGATGTGTTTGTCCTTCTGGTGGCCTGTAGGCTACTCATGATTCTTTGCCAGCACCTTAATAACGCAAATGCATCTGGTCTTCTTTATTTAGTATCCAGCTTTCACATGAAAGTACTATGTCTTAGGGTAGGCACAACTAAACTCTCAAAGTGATATACGTATGTTCTTTTTAACACTTTCAAGAGGTTCTGTGCAGCAGATTTGCCCCCAAATGAATCATTTGATTGCTTGTCTCCAGTGTGTTATTTGTAGATTCAAGTAAAATAAAACCCTTGATAGCTTCAACATTTTCTCCATTTATCATGATGTACTGGTCTACTTATGGAGATTTTTTGTTTGTCCTGTGTTCTGTGGGAGAAAGATGTGCCAATCAACTGCTGTTAAGATTACAGCTTTGGAAACCCTATGAGCTGTTGTACTCTTTAGTAAAAGGTCACGGTGAGTCAGAATCTATTTGAGAGCAATAGAGTTTTTGTTTGTTTTATTCTCTGAAGAAGAAAAAAAACCTTTGATGATTATAATCTATAACATATAAAGAACACAAATGCCAATATTCTTAATAAACTGGTTGAAGTCCTTTCATAAGATATCAATGTTAGAGCATGTTTGGAAATGACATCAGACCAGAGAACTGAGGCTTCCTCAGACACAACAGCTGAAACCCCCAGCATCCGGGCTGTGCTACAGCTGCCAGCCAGCACCAGCCTCTCCTCCTTTGTTTGCTGATTCTATCATTTCTGAAAGCAAGCTATGCACTGCTAGCCGCTCCTAAAGAGTTGATTTAAAATTGATAACTTAAAGACAAAGAAGATATTTATAGTCTTCCCTGAAGTGAAAGTCATAAAGATTTTACTGGTGTGTTTGCTGCTATGCAACTCCTTTCATTGAACTGATTGTGCACTATAACTCATGGGCTCGAAGAATGGGGCTCCGTACAACATAGGGGAGAACCGAGGGATGGGGGGAGGTGTGTGCAGAAGGTCATGATAAGTGAGAGAGCAAACGCCACCAAGATGGGCTTTTGCACGAGGGTGCTCCAGCTCATTTCAGAATCCCATAATCAAGTTTCCAATTTAACTATTATCCATCACCCTCTCTGGGTGCCACAAAAGTAAACTACTTGGCAGGAATGGCCCCTGTCATTTTGCATCCACTCATGTGCCTATAATTACATTATTTCTCGCTTCAATTTTTGAAAAGGTATGTATGTTGACCATGTCATCACCAGCTATTAAGAAAGCAATTTGCAGTCACTTGACAGTGGGTCTGTCTTGGAGATCCTTAAAGGTGTGCAGGTGTGGTGGTTAGATTTTATAATAATTTCATGTTACCTGGATGAAGGGGTTGGGGTAGAGTCCAACCTCTCAATCAGCTCATGGGCTGATGATGCCCAGGAGGCATGGGGGGGGTGTCTTTTTATGAGACACAGAAAATCGTTCTCTCACTCTCTCTCTTTCTCTGTCTAACTCTTGTTTTTGCTCTCTCCTTCACTTTTCACTAAATCTGGATCCCATGTGTGGTTCTTTGATCTCCTGATGTGTGGCCTGCCAACTACAGGAAGTTAGTGGACTGCTGGCTGACGTTGGATTCATTCAGCTCTGCACCCACCAGCCTGTGGCTCTCTTGCTTTCTTTTCCTGAGTTTGGTTCATCAGCCCCTGCAGCTATACAAATCAGGAGAAGCCTCCAGTTTATGTCTGACTCATAGACTTGAATCAGACTGGACTTCCCTATTTGGACAACAATGTGAACCATTTCATGATATACCTGACTTTTTATGTGCCTAAACATACAATGCCACTGGTTTTCTTGTCTTGAGAACCCACCCTATCACAGCACATCAACATAAGTCTATGAGGCCTAAGTCAAACAGGGAACGTGTTTTACAAAGACAACGAGGTACATATTAAAGTCATTGCACATGAATGTGGAGAGTTTTAAGAGAGAATATCTGGAAATCATAGTTAATAGCTTCCTGAAATTAGCCGTATAGACTCGAGTATAGCTGAGTTTTCAGCACATTTTCTATGCAGGTTTTGTGGTAAAATTAGGTGCCTCGACTATTCTTCGGGTCAACTCATACTTGTATATGTATGTATAGTAAGTGGTTTTCATAGAATGTGGATTTGGTGAAATTTTACATCAGCTCCTCAGGGTCCTAGTGCATTCACTTCTTTCTTCTAGATCAACTTCATTCCAGGACAGAGAGTGATATAGAATTGAAAGTCAGAGGGAAATATAACAACTATAAAAAAAAACATTGGGTGGGGAAGGGGAAAGAATTAAAACAACAACAAGAAAACAAAAACATCCGTGCATTGGAACCTCATCTAGGACAGTGAAAACCTTCCTTTGAATGAAATCAAAGAAAGGAAAGATTGAAAAGCATGAGGGGAGGAGAGAGGAATGTGAGCCATTGGTTCATCCATCTCCTGGCAGATCTTCTAGTTACCGGCTGACCCTCTGCTCTTCCGAACCTGATGACCTTCTCCAGGGACAGGTCCTTCCTGGTGACATGTCCAAAGCAAGTAAGATGAAGTCTTACCACACTCACTTTTCAGCAACATACTGATAGTACCTCTCCCAAGACTGATTTGTTTGTTCTTCTGGAAGACCTTCGCCAGGCTCCTAGTTCAACTGCATCACTTCTTCCCCAGTCCTTCTTAGTCATTGTCCAGCGTTCCATGCTGAGGCGGCCCTAGAAAGTATGGTGACTGGGTCAGGTGCACCTAAGTTCTTAAGTGGCATCTTTGTTTTTAAACATGTAGGTCTTTCACAGCCGACTTGCCCAATACCCATTTTGAGTTTATTGAGAATGAAATTATTTTATTTCTGGACTGCTGATTCCATGTTGAGAGGTACTGGTGGGCTAGAGGAATCCTGGCTACTGAGTGGTTAGTAAATTTGGATACTAACCTAAAGCTCTGTAGTTCAAATTCACTAGCCACTTCATATGAGCTAGATGTGGTAGTCTGTTTCCAGGGAGCTTTTTTAGTTTGGGGTGTGAAGAGTTCATGAGACGCTATCTAGGCTACAACTATTGTAATCTCTGCAACTAGAGAAAAGAAGATTGAAGAAAATTGAAGACAAATGAAAATAAGTAGTCTCATTGACTAATGGACCACACAAACACCAACCTGCAAGACCCTTCCACCAGATTTAGATGGTACCTTGCTACCATGACCAACTGTTTTATAGAAATCACATTAGAAAATTTTAGATAAAAGTGTAGAACAAAACTCAAAATCTTAATGAAGACCAGACTTACTGGTCAGATAAAGATTGATGGAATCCCTCGTAGCACAGCCCTTGGTCATCCTTCAAGTTTGAAGATAAACTTGCCCCATAATTCCATTTCAGCCAAACTTTAAAAGGAGTGCAATAATCCTAGAGAGGTATGCACATCGTAGAATAATCAACTCTTTAAGATAGAAAAGACAGACAGCACTTGCCCAAAGATAAAGTTCAGAAGGGTTAAGAAAGAAGCAGGAATAGAAATAGGAAACAGAGAGTATGTGGGATAAGTGAGGTTACAATGAAGAAATTTCATTCAATGACATGAAACAAAATGTGTATGAATTGTTTAGTGGAAAACTGATTTTTTCTGTAAACTTTTGCCCAATTCATAATAGTTTTTTCTTTATTACAGGCTTAGAAGATCCATAGTACAATTCTATTCTGTCTCTATTATTTGGGATTGAGTTGAAGGCAACAGGTTCATTGGTATGAGCATGGTAGAATTCTCACATTACAAAAGCCTCAGTTTGGTTTCTGGCCAATGCACCTCACATGTTGCTGTATATCAGTGGGGGCTTGCATGTTGCTATGAAGCTGAGCAAATTCCCGCAGAGAACCTAGACTAAGGAGAAAGATCTTGTAATCTTTAAAAATTGGCTAATATCAACCATCACAATAATCCTATCCATAGAACCAGCCAGCCGTTCCTTCAGCTGGGCATGGTGTCACCACAAATCAGGGCTGACTTGATGGTAGCTAACCACCATTTAAACTTCCCCCAAAATGTAGCTCTACATTTTAAGAATTACCTGTGGATCTTGTTAAAAGGTAGATTCTGATTCAGTATATCTGGAGTGGTGTGTTAGTGACATAATCTGGTGTCAATTTGGGACTTGAGAGGATTGAGTTAAGGGGTGGAACCTAGTCTGTCAATCAGGTCATGGTCAATGAGACCTCTGTGTGGGCATGGCCTTCTCCTGAGAATTCTGAGAAATCCTGCATTTCCTCTTTGCAGGCAGGAGACACTTCTCTCTCTCACTGAAGTTGACAGGACACATGGAACTACGCTAGTGCCCTGAGCTGGAGAAGCCACATGGACCTAGCCTGATGCAACCAGACCTCTGAAGCTGGTGAAGACACATAGAGACCCCTGCCAGAGCTGATAACACCACTGAATCCAGATACTTTCTACCCACTAGCCTGTGATCATCCTGCATTCGGCATCATTGCAGGTGCTTCATGAGTCTGAAGAGGACTTTGTAGATTGGTATTGGACATAAGGGCTAATATCAAACTTATGGCATGGACTGGACTGGGTTGAGATACTTTCTTAATGTAAAGTTACCCTTTATATAAAACTCTCTCTTATACACATACACGTTTCTATGGATTTGTTTCTCCAGTCTACCTGGACTAACACAAATGGAAATGCAAATTCTTAGCAAGAAGTTGACCTGGAATGGACTGGTTAAAAGTCATGAAGAAAAGACTCAAAATCTTTTCCTTGTTTCAAAAACTATGCATGCAGCAAGCATAGGAGATTGTGATGAAGAATATGTTGCCAGTAGGGGTTGCTTCAGCCCCTGAATGTAGCATTGGGCTGCTAACTACAAGGTCAGCAATTCAAACCCTCTGGCCACTCCACAGGAGAACGATGAGGCTGTCTGCTTCTGTAAAGAGTATTTCCAAAGACTCTTAACAAGTCATTCTATTCTGTCTCTAAAGGTCACCGTAAGTCAAAATCAGCTTGACGGCTATGAGTTCTTTAGGTGATTGGTTAATCAATTGAAAGTGAGGACAAATTTATGTAACACAGAGGGATAAGTATGGAATTCACTATAAACTGACCATTGGTAACCTAAGAACTACAAGTGTATACTTTTTTTAAATTAAAGAGTAGTGAATGGTAAAGTATTAGGTGGGGGAGGAAGTCCATTAGTAGGCTAAACAGTTGTATATATACAAATTGATCATCTGAAATGTAACCCCCTACCAAATTTACAATAAAAATTGTCAATGATTAGGGCAAAGAATGTACAGATGTGCTTTATACAATTGATGTATGTATATGTATGGACTGTGATAAGAGTTGTATGAGCCCCTAATAAATTGTTTTTTAAAAAATGTTATAAACAATAAATAATAGTAAACAGTAGGCCTCCACAGACCAATAACAGAATAATTACCAATGCATGATCCTGTAACTCATAAGAGAGTTATTTACCAATCATCATATTGATGTAAAATTCACATATTATACACTTCCATAGTTAAGTCACTTTTTAAAAAGAGTTGTATATACATCATCAGAGCCAGTTCTAGTGCATCCCTCTCATCCCCACATTCAGTATTTGCTCTCCCTTTTCCCTTCAAACTCCATACACACTCACCCCATCCCCGATAAACCATTGCCTCGGCTATTGGGTCTATGCAGCCATTTCTTCTGAAACTGAGAAACATAGCAGAAACAATAAAAATAAAACAGATAAAATATATTTTAAAAATAAAGAGGAAGAAAGAAAAGACCAGCCATATTAAAATAATCCAGTGAGAAATTTACCATCATGGAACAAGTGAGAAATATTTAAACCTAGAGAAAATTCAGGTTCGATCAAGAGGAAGTCAACTGACCAGGTATCATAAATTACCATCGTTCCATCTACCATAATCAAGTTTACAGTAATCTCTGTCTCAGCAAATTTGTTTGTGTCCCCAAGTTTACAGTAAGCTCTGTCTCAGCAAATTTGTTTGTGTCCCCTGACTCTGGCCTGAGGGGATCTGCCAGAGACTTAATCTGAGGAGGCATTCTGCAGATGAACTTTGGGCTCCCGCTTGCCTCCTGAGCCTTCTACAAATTAGGTGTTCACAATTCAAGCTCTGATACCGTTCCCTTCATCATATTTAGATTGTGTTATTTGTCATCTTGGGCTCATACAGACTGGTGTGCTTCTTCCATGGAAACTAGGTTGATGCTTCACGTAGATGGCTGCTTATTTTTGTTTGTTTGTTTGTTTGTTTGTTTTAAACGTTTTATTAGGGGCTCATACAACTCTTATCACAGTCCACACATATACATACATGAATTGTATAAAGCACATCTGTACATTCTTTGCCCTAATCATTTTCTTTTCTTTCTTTTTTTTTCCTTTTCTTTTTTTACATTTTATTAGGGACTCATACAACTCTTATCACAATCCATACATATACATACATCAATTGTATAAAGCACATCCATACATTCCCCGCCCCAATCATTCTCAAAGCATTTGCTCTCCACTTAAGCCCTTTGCATCAGGTCCTCTTTTTTTTTCCCGCTCCCTCCCCACTCCCCTCTCCCTCATGTGCCCTTTGTAATTTATACATCGTTATTTTGTCATATCTTGCTCTATCCGGAGTCTCCCTTCCCCCCCTTCTCTGCCGTTCCTCTCCCAGGGAGGAGGTCACATGTGGATCCTTGTAATCAGTTCCCCCTTTCCAACCCACTCACCCTACACTCTCCCAGCGTCGCCCCTCACACCCTTGGTCCTGAAGGTATCATCCACCCTGGATTCCCTGTGCCTCCAGCCCTCATATGTACCAGTGTACAACCTCTGCCCTATCCAGCCCTGCAAGGTAGAATTCGGATCATGGTAGTTGGGGGGAGGAAGCATCCAGGATCTGGGGGAAAGCTGTGCTCTTCATCGGTACTACCTCGCACCCTGACTGAGCCATCTCCTCTCCTAAACCCCTCTATGAGGGGATCTCCAGTGGCCGACACTTGGGCCTTGGGTCTCCACTCTGTACTTCCCCTTCATTCAATATGGTGTATATATATATATATATATATATATATATATATATATATATACACACACACACACATATGTATATATACATACATACATACACACACACATATTCTTTTTTTTTTTTTTGCACGATGCCTTATACCTGGTCCCTTGGGCACCTCGTGATCGCACTGGCTGGTGTGCTTCTTCCATGTGGGCTTTTTTGCTTCTGAGCTAGATGGCCGCTTGTTTATCTTCATGGCTGCTTATTTTTATAAAAGCCCTGAAGATCCGAGACATTATTCCAATTGATAGCCAGGCACCATCTGCTTTCTTCACCACCCTTTACTCTAGCACCCATATTGGCAGTGACCACTTCATGACAGCAAGTGTGGGCAGTGCCCTGACATAAGAACGAACTCTTTCAAGATTGGAGCAAGAGTTAAGTGGGAGTTCAGGATCGACCTGCGTGTCCACAGGCTCATAACATGGTTGGTTATACACCTTCACATAACGGGACAGCACATAACCCCACTCTCATTGTGTTGATTCCAACTTGTAACTACACTGACGGGCAGAGAAGAACTGCTCTTTATGATTTCCAGGACTGTCACTCTTGACCAAAGCAGGCAGCCTCATCTTTTTCACCCGTGGTAGTTGATGAGCTGGAACCATTGACATGTGGTAAACAGACCAACACTTAACCTACTATACCACCAAGGTCTTGGGCTATCACTGGGTGCTCTCAAATTGGCAATTTTTAAAAATTAGTCATGGAGGATGATGATATTCTATATTTATAAAGAAGCTATGTAACAGGATTGTTAGGTATATAATCCAGAATGGTCTCCCTAGAAACAGTCGATAAATATGTCTTAAAACAGTAAAACAGATTCCACTTAGAAGAATTTTTCTTAAGAGAATAGAGCTAAGCAAAAGCATCCAGGTACAAGCATATCTGTAATCCCATTATTTATAGCCCCCCAAAGGAAACAGCATTAATATCAAACATCAAGAGAGTGACTAAATAATTGGGACATCAATGCAGTGGAAAATAAGAAAGCATGGCAGGACTCATTTTCGTGAATACAGGCTATGCTTTGTGCTTATAGCATAATAATGTGTGAGGGGGTAGCAAAGTCATACATTGTATGTGTTCAGTTGTGTAAATTTGAGGGGGATTCACAATATTGTGGGGGGGAAAGAACTAAAAATAATAAACTTTAGAAGATCCACAAACTTTTGAAGATCTCCCACAGGTGCTTAAAAGAGTGAGAGAAGCAAAACATTAAAAACAATTAACACTAAGTTTTGTTTTTGTTTTACAATCCCATAAATTACAAAAAGCAGAAAAGAGAATATTCAGACAGGGCAGGTGCCTGCCATTCTGGGAAGGTAAATAAGTCACTCAAGCACTGATGAAAGCATTCTTATTAATAACTGAGACACAAATAATTTCTGAGATTTATGAAATTTTACCTTAACCATAAATCTAAGAGGTTAACTCTCAGTGCAGACCCACAGAGGAGTATTCATCATTCTTACATCTTTACTGAACTATTTGACTGTTGAACTTTACTTTGAGGTGTTTAAACCTGTTTATTGATGTCAGTTAGTGCTAAGGGATAAATATGCATATGCAGATATTTTCAAATATTTATAAGTAGAACCCATGTTATCAATCACATTTCCAAACAACTTAACCTCTTTATGCAAATTCTATGTGTAAACCATTTCACACACACGGAATAGCAGTGCATTCTCAAAGTGCTCCTTCAACTCACTTGTTTGTTTGTTTGTTTGTTTTTCTACATGAATCGCATTTCATTCATTCATTCAACAATTGAAACACATTTACCAGAGTCCTCTTGGTCCCTTTGTGTCCCTCTGCCCTCCTGCAGATACTTGATAATCGTATCCCATTGTTTTATCACTGCAATGTCTTTCTTTAATTGCGACTTCTAACAGATATTATCACAATCCACAATTTCATTCCTCTCACTTGTGTATGGAAATGTACACATATAAACTTTGAGGTTTTGTGAACCTTCAAACATGTGCCAACATGTTGCACCTTTCCAAAGATGTCCATGCTTGTAGATCAGCTGACACACATGACCTCACCCCATCTTTGTCTGTCTTCTCTATTCCAACATCCTTGAAGTACTTTCCAGAAATACCCCATGGTAAATAAGAAAAAGAAAGAAAGAATATATTTGAGTTTCAGGGCTATATGTAAATAGAATACAGTTGCATACATGTATTCAATATTATATATATATTTGCTAAAATTCATTATTTTAAAAAAATGTCTTTCTTCCTGAACCTTTGGTTTCCACCCTGAGCCTGTTTAGACAGTAATACTATCCAATCAACATGAACAAGAAGCCATTAAGCACATTTCAGTAAATGGATCTAGATTAAATGGCTTTCATAGTGGGAACCTAATCTCTCTCTTCAATAAGAAGTTAGACCAAAGGAGACACAGAGCAAGAGTTAGACTAACCCTCTGTATGTTGTTTATTTGTTTGTTTGTTTGTTTTGTCCTACATTAAAAAGTGCCACAACAAGAAGCAGCTTACAGTGCCCTGAAGTAAGAGCCTGGAGCATAATTTTCGTGATCTGGTCCACTTCTATTAGCACATCTGTAGTTTGATTTTTTTTTTTTTGGACCTGGACTCACTTGTAAAACTAACCATAAAGGCATAGGAGGCATTTAGTTCCCTGGACTGCATAGCGGCTCTCCTCTGCTGCAGTGCGCTTCTTAATTCTGTGCTTACAAAGCCGGGAGGACCCAGGAAGCAAACAGAGATGAGGCCAGGGTTGCGCCTTATTGCCATTTGTGAAAGAGAAAACTGCCTTTTTCCCTTTGGAGTTGATGCTCTTCCTATTTGAATAAATGAGCTGAAAGGTCAGGCAAGCCAATTTCCACTGGAAAGGATGGCCAGTGGGTGGGAGGAGTGTGTGCGATGAAGCACAATCCCACATAATACTGGCCAGCTGTGGAATGCTGAGAACAATGGGCAGTGGAATAACTTGACAAAGAGCAATGTTCGAGGCTGACTTTTTTGTTCAAGATGTTATGCACATGGTTTGTAAGTGGGGTGTGCAGTAACCCCAAACCCAACCCAAGTGTTACTACATCAGTTGATAGAAGCTGTGCGGCACAATTAAGTTTGTGTGGAAATGCCTCAGAAGGCAAAACCCCCACCCAACATTTCTTGACTGCTTCTATGTACCCAGAAATTAGGTATACATTTGAGAAGATGACAAAAAACGCATGAAATCATATTCCTCATCTCAAGGAACTATAAAGGTAGGTCTAATTGCAACTCAGACAGTTCTACACCAACTGTCAGCTCATTGTCTCAAAGAAGTTGTGGGTTTTCCTGTTTAAGACCAGTCCCTCTACCTGCACTGTACTATCATCCAAATTAATTGGGGTTTGTTCACCTATTGACTTCTCCCCTGTATGCTCAACCTCTCCATATTAGATTGTTTACTTCCCAAAGAACAAGAACATGTGTTCAAGTTGTTCTCTTTAAAATTAAAATTCTCCTCTCTGCTCTACAATGCCTTTTAGTTATGACCCTCTCTTTTCCCTGGGCAACTGAGGACCTCAGAAGAATACTCAACAGCTGCTTGTCTCTCCTTTCTCATTTTGTCCAAAACTTTAAGAAATGTCTTATGCCCTCACCAAGCTATTTAATCTGTTTTAATTAAGATTCTCAAATAAGGCATCTTATCTCTTCGAACCTTCATTTTCCTTCGCTTCCAGACTATAATAGGTACCCAACTGGTTGACTTGGTTTGCAGTTTTGCAATCCTGTCATCTGTTCTTCTGGTTTTACCAATTAGCTTTTGTAACCAACAACCAGAATCTTCTCTATCATCCCTGACATAAAGTCATATGCCGTTGGGGTATATTCTCTCAAAACTGTGGCCTTTACAGTTATATTGGACCAGGTCTATTGGTAGAGTTGGGACACGATGCTATAATCAGACATGATCTTTGTTCCTATAGAGCTTACAGACCAGAGTGGGAGACAAACTGTAAGCAAGTGATGGATGATACAATTTTAAATTGTGATGGAAGTTTTAAGGAAATAAAATGCTAAATGAGAGATTAAGAGAAAATTTCTCTTGAGAAAGTGTGATTAAAGAAAGATCTAAGAAATAAGGAGTGGAAATCCAAGTAAAGACTAGGAGAATGCATAATCTTGACTCTTCTATGTCTCCACTTGGGGTATTGCTTGGTACAACCAAGAAATACCAAGAGAGGCAAGAGAGAAGGCTACAGAAGTAGTAGCCATTGTTGCTATGTGCCTTGTCAGCTCTAATCCATGGCAATCCTATGCATAACAAAAGGAAGCACTGCCTAATCTTGTGCCCTCCTCCTAATCATTGTTGGAGCCACCATGTCAATATATCTCCTTGAAGGTCCCTGCTCCAGGGACTGGTCCCCTAGATAAAGTACTTGAGATGAACTCTAACAATTCTTCCTTTGCTCTATCTTCTACAACACCCCCTACTTTTCTTCTGGGTTCTGTAATTCATCTTAGTGGTCACCCACAGCTAACAGGCAATGTTCATGAATACGATGCTTATTATAGAAGTTAACAGGTTACAATTCAGGTGGAAATACTCATGATAGAGGTGTTCTGTCCAGTTTATGTAACAAAGTTCTTTCAGGGCTACTAATAAATGCCCAAAGGACATGACACTCTGCTATAAGTTTCAACCCAAAGGCACTCAACTCCACTCAGTAAACTCGGCTTCCCCAATTAAGTGCTCAGAGACACACTACTCCGCAAGCCAATCTCATGCCCCCAAACACTTAATTTGTATTTGCTCTGTGGACTAAGAAGTCAGTCACTGTGTAATACTTTGGTTCCTGGTTCTGCTGCTGCCATTGCGATTCCACTTCCGCTCCTCTAGTTTCATAACGATCTTCTGGATCAAAAAGGCTCAGTGCACAGGTATCCCCACTCGAAGGGCCAGAGGAATTGCTCCACTTCTGGCACTAAGTACAGTAAATACTCGTGTATAAGCCAAGTTTTTTAGCACAAAAAAATGTGCTGAAAAACTGGGGTTTGGCTTTTACACGGGTAAGTGGTACCCCAGTGAGGTGTAACATCTTGCGGGTGATTGCCATTCCTCCGCTGTTCATTCAAAACCCCGCTGACACTGCAGGGTTTTGAATGTTTGTTTACTCACATCTAACCAATCAGAGCCGACCTATGACATGGACGACTCCAATTTGCAGAAGCACCAATAGCAATTCATTTACGCCGGCATCTGAACTGGTAAGGATGTGTCTTTGGCCGTGCTCTGTCTCTCTCCTCTGGTCACTGTGTTAATTCACATCCTGAATTTCCCACCCTAGGCTTATATGCGAGTCAATCAGTTTTTCTGGTTTCCCAGGTAATAATTATGTACCTCAGCTTATACTCGGGTCAGCTTATATTCGAGTATATACGGTATGTGCAGCAGGATGGCAATCACAATGAATCGTGTTAGCAATCACAATGAATCTGTTAACAAGTACTCATAATTGAATTTTATTGGAATCTTTCCCCACCTTCTCTTACCCAAACAAATCAGGAAAAGGTCTTTTCGTGGGAGTTGCAGGGACTCTAGCTAGAACTACATGAGATAATTCACTGCTCTAAGAAGCGTTGCGGCTGTACTTCGGCCAAAAAATGTGTTTGCTACTCTGGCAGTCCATGGTACTTTCAATATTCCCCACTAACACTATAATTAAAAGGCATCAATTCTTTCCCAGACTTGCTTATGGTTTTTGCTTACATATTATACACCTGAAAACACGATAGTTTGGGCCAAGTGGGCATTAGCCCTCAAAGTGATATCTTTGCTATTTAAATGAACACTTTAAAGAGCTTTTGTGCAATATCAAATCAATGTATGGTTGGATGTCTTGACGGCAGCTTCCTTGAGAGTTGATCTTGGATTAGGTAGAATGAAATCTTTGACAACTTTAATCATTTTCCACTCACGGTGATGCTGCTTATAGAGGCGTTGAGAGGATGTTTGTTTTCTTTATGTTTAGATGTAATTCACGCCGAATGCTGTGTTCTCTGGTCTTCATCAGTGTTTCAAGTCCTCCTTACTTTCAGGAAGCAAGATCATGTCATCTGCAGGTCACAGGTTATTAATGAATGTTCCTCCAATCCTGATGCCACATTCTTTTATATTGTCTAGCATCTCTAATGATTTCCACAGAATAGAGATTGAATACATATGGGGAAAGAATCCCCGCTGAAGCCCAGTTTTACTGATTTTATATCATTCAGCAACCACTTGTTCTGTTCCAATGACTGCCTCTTGTTCTCTATCCTGGTTTCACATGAGCAAAAGTAAGTGGTCAGGGACCCTCATTCTTCAAAAGGATATACATTATTTGGTACCATCCACCCCGTCATGTCTTTTCACAGTCAACACAACAAAGGCACGCATCAATCTGGTTTTCTCAGCTTCTAGCTAAGGTCCATCAGGCGTTGGCAATGCTATCCCTCACTCCATGTTTTCTTTTCAAATCACCTTGGATTTGGGAGAGATCCTTGTCAGTGTGCTTCTCCTTTTTTATTTTTAATATTAAGTTATTTTATTGGGGGCTTGTGGCAGTTACATGATCTGTTGTCAATTTGAGACTTACAAGTGAAGGGGTGGAGTTGAGCCTGTCAATCAGGTTGCACATTGATGACCTCATTTGGGGGATATAAGGAGATAAATAGCTCGCTGTAGTCAGGATGCAGGCTTACTCCCTGGGAGACATTTCAGCTGACAAGACACTACTGGAACTACACTAGTGCTCTGAGCTGGAGAAGCCATGTGGAGACCCCTGCCAGCACTGAGATGCTTTCAATGCCACTGGATCCACAAGGCTTCCCACCCACTGGTCGGTGATCTTCATGTATTTGGCATCATTGCATGTGTTTCATGAGACCGAAGAGCACTTTAAAGATTGGTATCAGATATATGGGCTAATATCAGACTTATGGACTTGATCTGGACTGGGCTGGGATGTTTTCTTAATATACAATTACTCTTTTATATAATACATAGACACAAATACAAGTGTCTATGAATTCACTTCTCTAGTCTACCCAACTAACACAGGGCTCTTACAGATATTATAAAAATCCCATAAATCAGTTATATCAAGTGAACTTGTACCTGTCGCCAGTATCATTTTCAAAATATTATCTATCTTCTTGACCCTTTTGATATCAGCTCTTCTTTTTTTGCTCCCTGTCCAACCTTAACAGCCTCATGAACCCGTAATATATTATATATTATTATTGTTTTTATATGTTACATCAACCGCTGTATCCCTTCACCAACGCTTCTGTTATTCGTCCCTCTAGAAGAGGGTTATACATCCATCATTGCTATCAGTTATCAATGTTCTTCTACAACCGCTTCTCAATTAGCGTCACAAGTTTACGTGCATGTCATATTAGTGATATTGTTCAGTAATTTCTACATTCTGTTGAGTCATCTTTTTCAGAAGTGGGCATAAATATGGATCTCTTCCAGTCCATTGGCCAGGTAGCTGCTGTCTTCCAAATTTCTTGCCATAGACAAATAAGTGTTTCTAGTGCTTTATTGGATTATGGAAGCATTTTCCCTGGTCTTCCATCAATGCCTAGAGCCTTGTTTTATACTACTGCCTTCACCACAGCTTGAACTTCACTCTTTGGTACCATAGGTTTTTGATATGTTATTACTTGAAATGGATGGAATTCAATAGATTCTTGGTACAGTGGCTCTGTGTATTCCTTCCATCTTATCTTGATGCTTCCTGCATCATTCAATATTTTATCCATAGAAACCTTCAATATTTCAATGCTAGGCTGAAGTTTCTGTCCTCAAATTTTTCAGCTTGAGAAATCCCAAGTTCGTGCTTCCCTTTGGGTTTCTAACCCTAAGTCTTTGCACGTTTCAGGGTAATAGTTCAATTTCCCTTCTCAGGCTAATATCATCTCTTCAACCCTCCCACCTCATCGCTTCTTCCACTGGCCTCAGTGACTATGCTTCAGGGAAAGGTTCACACTCTCTCCTGACAGGTATTTTGGTCTTTGCTTTCTTCCTGGCTGAGCATAGAACCAATGCGTGAATTGTATTCAGAGTTACGGAAAAGGGAATCCTGTAAGAAAACAGTGGCCCGGGAACAGATAATAGTGTGCAGGGCAGGGAAACTCCAAATATTTGAGGTGCCATGGAGGAAGGGAAGCTGGAAACTAAGATAAAGAAAAAGATGCCAAAGAGGCGAAGCACGGTATCAAAGAATCCAAAATAAAATGGTTTCAAAAAGGAGAAACAGCACAATAAGTCAGGAAGATGCGGGCTGAGAGAATCAACCCTTCCAGGTCAAAAGAGACTTAGTAAAACGAACCAGGAAATGCAAAACGAAATGAGAAAGACAATTCATAGAGCTATAATTAATAACTATAAATGTAAAACATACTGATTCTCACTAGTTGTCAAAGAAGTTTCAAGAAAAATATGCTCCCTGCTCAATGAGTGCATTGAATTTTACACTTGTAAGAACAAAATATGAGCCTGATATTTATACCTTGCTCTTGTCATTATAAATTAACCTACCTCACTTAAAGGAAAATAATTTGTATATATAAATTATATATATATACATATAAGATATATATGTATATATATCAAGAGCTTTAGCCTAGTACTTTGACTTTGGGGAACTAACCTAAGAAACTAACCTAAAATACTGAACTGTTTGTGTACTGAATGGTTCATTCCAGCATAATTTATAATAGTAAAAAAAAAAAAGAAAGAAAAGAAAAACATTTGATATCCCCAAATTGCTACCTAAAGCACACATTAGGTGAATTGGTAGCAATATTTAAAGTATTTGTAATATAATGGGCTGTAAATAGTGTATATACTTTAATTATAACAAAGAAGTTAATGAGCCTTTAAGAGAAAGAGACTAGAAAATATTGCATCCAAAATAATGAAGGCTTTCTAAGTCTTTCAAATACAAAGGTGATTGTTCTCCCTATTTTTCATAGTAGCTTGAAGAAAGGTTTTTATCATTTTCATAATAAAAAAGATTTAATTAAATATTTTGGGCAGATTATTCCTTTTAGCCTTATGAATAACAATTCTGTCGTGAGTATGGTATCACTTCGAAGAAGAAATGTTCATATTTGTGATCTTTGTATCACAGTGATAGGTATTATTTGTATAGGAAGGCAAGATGGTAGCTGCTGACTCATGTATTTTAAGGACCCAGTTCCTTGGATTTTTCCTTTTGGAAACATATGCCTTTGGGAGCTGCTGCAAATGTATGTGACCTGAATATACTTGGCCAGTAGCCGACAATCTCCTGAAAAATCTTTACTTCTGTGGGTTGGTTATTTCCCTCCCCCCCACCCCCCACTCTTATGCTGTCTGGTCACTCCTCTCATACCAGGAAATAGTCCTGACTCAGAACATATTTTAAGAGTGCAGGTTCCACAAGACTGTCAGCCCCCCTGAACCCACACTCTGATATCAGATTCAGGTACCAGACAAGTGAGGAATCCCCTACCCCCACCCCTGCCACCCAGTGTCAATGAGTGATTTTAGCAAGGGAAATGGAGAGGAGCCATTTTTGTTTGGGTCTCAAATGCAAAACAATCTACCATACACTGTGTTGAATTTTATCACGGGACCATTTCATCCAATTGTTGGGGTGAGAGGAGCAAACATTCGTAATATAATTAATACTAAGGGGTACATGAAAGTAAAAGAGCATGAAAATGCCTTTAAACTAATAGCTACAGAAATGTCCAAATCAATCCCCAATTTTACTATTGGAGAAAAAAACTCAAATAATTTCAAATAAATTGAGCCTGACATCCTGATGGAAGGAGCCCTCGTGGGGTAGTGGATGGGAAGTGGGGCAGCTCCCTGGGGAAAGACCAGGCTCTCAGGGCCAGTCTGGGAGTCCCAAGGTTTGCTGCAAGTCAAATCCACCGATGACAGTGAATTTGGTTTCTAAAGTAATCTTGATGGAAATTGCGGGGTGGGGAAATCACCCTATTTTCAAGTTTGATCTTTAAATAGAATAGCAGGCTCCTTGTACATTTCTCATTAAGATGCATCATGTTATTGAAAGCCTTTATGCACCACTCTTTTCTAAGCCCCAAACACTGCAATGTACTTTTTAAAGTAGGCTTTCTTCAAGGTGAAGTCTGACTGGCTTAGTGAATAGAGCAAGCGAAACTAAAAGAAAAAATCCGATTGAAGCTAAAAATGACATACATCACACAGAAGAACTATAATTTGCAAATTCATTGTATGAAGTAATTAATCAAAGCCTGGCTGAGTTTTAAGAGTTGAGACTTTGATCTGACAAGTAGAAGAAATACCGTGAAACTACTGAGTATCAGGCCACCGCGATAAAACTTAAAATGCTTTCCTGGACTAGGCACAAATTTAATTTCTACCCCCCCACCCACCCACCCGCTGACAGTCCCAAATTAAAATAAATGGACCACATCGAGACAAATCGCAGATGCATGTAGTGCTTAAGTATACACTGCTGCTGATCACAGGAATAGCCGGCAACCCGTGAAGATGCTTGTTGCTTGGCGTCTTTTAACTGGTTCAGGGGCGGAGCCAGGATGAACCAGGCGATGAGATGAAGGGAAGAGCGAGCCCCAAGTCACTGGCTGGCCAGGCAGGCGGGTGGGAGCGGAACGTGTCAGCGCGGACGGACGGACGGACGGACGGACGGAAGGACAGCGGCCGGCCACAGGGAAGTGGCAGAGACAAGCGCCTGTGGTCGAAAGAGGATCAAGTCAATTCCTCTCCGAGGGCAGGGAAAGAGCTTTATATTTAGTGACGGCATCGACTGACTCCATTACAAATTAATGAGGCATCGGAAGCTTGATTGAAGAGTGTCTGCCCACAGATGTCCCATCATCATTTTTTTTAAAGGCTCCTCGTAATGGTAAGCAAGGAAATCTCTGAGGACATCAAGCCGGCCAGCCCTTTGAAGACTTCCTTTCAGGCTCCACAGCCCTGCCTGGACCTCCTGGTCTGGCATTCTCAGAATCCGTCTTCGAGAGAGTTCGCCTGTCACCAGCCGTCTTGTTTTTGAGTTCCCGGTTTCCTAGTATTTTCCCAAGACCCATTGTAGCCCCTTCGAATGGCTGAAAAGAGCCGAGCACACAGGCCGGGTAAACAGGAAACGCGCTGGCTCTTCAGAACCGCGGGCTCCTACCCTGTGGTATTTAGCTTTGCGAAGGCGAGATAAGAAGGTGAATAAATACAGTAATAATGTACTTCTGAGAATTTGACCCTATACAACTAGCTCAGCGAACAAGGTCCAACAAACATGCCCATCGTGTTTAAGAAACAATGTTCTTCCTGCTGATGCCCTGTTTTCCTAAGAAAACCGTGGACAGTAGCAATCTTAGATTGGTTATGTAACCCCGAAATTGAACAGCACCGTGAGAAATCGACCGTTCTTCAAATCAGTTCCTTCTCCAATTTACCACAGAAGCGATTTCAAACAGTCTCAGCTCTCCTTAGACCTCCGATCATCCTCTCTCCTATTCAGCAACTTCCCTGAGAACATGGAGGTCGAGGAAGAACATTCTCGATTCCTTCCCACTGAGCCAGCCAATGGGGGTGCAGTGGCACTGTTCTGCCCTCTTTGATCTCATTGGTAGCTGTGTGTCTCTCTTGCTAAATTCCCTCGTCCTCCTACCAGATGCTATCCCTCTTCATTAATTACTAATCAATTACTGAAAGCTACTCTTCCCTCCATTATAACCCTGCGAGCACTTAAGTCACCTACGTGCATCTTTGTGAAAAGATAAATCATGAGAAGGCATCGATTCCTCTGGCCGAGGGCAGCGATGCCCAAGACTCCGTCTTAACCCTCGGGCCCTCCTCACAGGCACCCATTCCTCTCTCACTGTGATCCAGATCCATGGCAATCCTGTCCTCGCTCTACTACCATCAGCACACCTGTCTACTTCTCTCACACTCCAGCTTCTTTAATGAGGCCGCTCTAGGTCAGCTATACCTATCTAGAGAGAAACAGCCAGAGACACTTCAAGATCAAAATGTTCTCCTACCCTGGACAATGCTGTTCTTTTCTAACCAAAACGTATGCAAGTGTCTACTTCCTCACCGCCCATGTAGTCTCAAGTCCAATGCCATCGTCTTTACACCTTGCTTCCTCTTTGACAAAAATCACAGTTGTAACTTTTTCATAAGGGATTTGATTGATGACCACCACCCCCCCCGAAGGTTTTCATGACACCTTTCAAACCCCTAGTTTTCCTGTGATTGCTCTCGTTGCTCCTGCTCTGTCCCCTTGTAGCAGCTCTTTAAATGTTGAAATATTTCAAGTTTCTGCCTGAAAATCTTTGCTATTTTCATTCTACACATTCATTCTAATGATTCTAATAACTCTACAGCCAAGAAGTTCCAACGTCAAACCAGGATAGCCAATTACTCAATAGACAGACAGCTTCATTTGAAGACTCCACTCCAGTAAATCTCAAAATGAAACTTGCTATATATTAGTGAATGATATAAGAATGTTACAGCCTCTCAATCCCTAACCAATCACCAAGCTTTAGCTGTTTACTTTCTTAAGTGTCTCTCGAATCTGTCCACGATCCTGATTGCGCCCACTCTGTTTCTCTCTGTGGAACTATCAATGTTCTCTCTGGCTTCCCATCTGCTCTTTCTGCTTCCTTCCATTACATCTTTTCAGAATTGTCCTCCGAAAACAAAAATAAGGCATTTAGCACATCTGCTTAAAATCCCTAAGCTTCTACTAGTTGTTCAAACAGATACTTTTTAACTGAAATGAGTGAATTCATACTCATTCACCTCTGTGATGGAGTCCATTCTGGCTGGCGGTGCCCCTACAGGGCAGGGAAAAACTGCCCTTGTGGATTTATGAGGCTGTAGCTCTTTATGGGAGTAGAAATCTTCTCTCTCTTGCCAAGTGGCTAGTGGCTTCAAAGTGTTGGTAGTTAGTAGTTAGTAATAGTCCAACTTGTAGTTAGTAGTCCAACTCATAAGCACTATGATACCAAGCCTCCTAGAGACTTTACAAGGCCCTGCAAGATCCGACCTCTGCTCTCACTGTATTCCTAGCTGACCAGCCCTCTCAACTAACTTTTTTTGTTTCTAGAGCACGTTTTACTTGAAAGAGTTCAGCAGAGGCTTCCACGCGCCCAGGACATCACATCTCTGGTCTCTGCGTAAACGCTGTGTTCCTCTTCACAGTTCATTGTGGTCATCACTTTCTCTAGAAAGCTTTTGGCCAGGTGTGATAGTTCATTTTTGTCACTGTATTTTTATTGGGATATACTTCACCTATCATTCTATTTAATTGTTCAATTATATTAAGAAGAATTATGCAATCGTCATCACTATCGATTTCAGAACATTTTCTTCTTGTACTCCTTGCAGTTCACTCCGAATCCCCCCTTATCTCCTTCGGCCTTGCCCCCAGGCAATTCTCAATCCAGTTACTGACTCTTTAGATCCAGCTCTGCTGGGCTCCATAAACGGAAAATCGCAACAAATACACATAGGAACAAACAATCACACAAACAAGAAAACCTCAACAAGAATGAGTAGACAAACAGAAAAAACTCATTCATAAAGAAAAGATAAAATATTTCAAAATGGAAACAACTTTAAAATGAGTCAAAAAGGAAATAAATAATGATAAGCGATTGCATTTTGACTAGACTGTGATTCCCAGTGATTTGGTTAAACACTAAACTTATTCCCTAATGTAGTCCAATGCTGTGTAACATAACCACCTTCAATAATATAATCAATCAATCATTGAAAGGGGAATTTCCTTAGGGTGTGATCTGCCTCCAGACTATTGTTTGGCAGAATAGCTTTCTCTCTTCCCTCTGCACTACTCTCTTTGCCTAATCTACAGGTCTTGAGATATAAACTTGTAGAAATCTCCAGTATGCCATCTGACCAATGGATTTTAGATGTGATTTTAGATGTGTGAAAGCCTACAGTTGTGTGGATCAACCCTTGTCTCTCTCTCTCTCTCTCTCTCTCTCTCTCTCTCTCTCTCTCTCTCTCTCTCGCTTACTCACTTGCTCTCGCTCTCCTCTAGAGATTTTTAAGATTAAGACAGCCAGAATCATACCACCCCTAAGAAGTCCAGTTTGAGTGCCTACAAGGAGGATATTTATTAGATCTTAATTATAAAATCAAGGAGGATTCTACCTTTAGTCATGCTAAATGCGGGGCTCCGCGTTTCTCCAGCATTTAATGATGCTTCCTTCTGGAATGGATTTCATTTTCACGGGATCTTTCTTCATGGGACAAGGATCGTGCTAAATCAATAACCTCACAGCTCCATGTGCAAAGGGATTAATATCAACAATACGGAGAATCAGGGACCAGATTGAAGTGCTATCACTGGGGTCTAGGTAAGTGAAATGGAACCCCAGTAAATGATATCTGGAAAGAAATATGCACAAGTCCCAGATCCTTGAAACTGTAGCTTACCAGCCCCATCTAAAATGATCTTCCTTTCTCCCGATCATCATATGGTTACTGAATATTTCAGATGAACCCAGTGCTAAGCTCCGGACTAGGGATGCATTTGTAAGTAAGACACAATTTGTCTTTACAGGATTTAGTGCCATCTGTAGGTTTCAGGACATCTGGTGGTGGCGTGGTTTGGTTAAGAGTTGGGCTGCTAACTACAGGTGGCCATTTGAAACCACCAGCTGCTGTACCAAAGCAAGAGGAGCCTTTCTCCTCCCATAAAGATGTACAATCTTGAAAAGACAAAGAGGTCATTTCACTCTGTCCTATAAGGTTGCTATGAGTCAGAATCAACTCAATGATGATTTTGATTTTGTTTATACCTACAAGGGGGTTGCCAAAAATAACAAGATCCCCCCCCCCAAAGCTATGTATTTAAGTTCTTTTACAAAACAGCCGCATCACATTCAAAGTACTCTCCATTGCATATAATATATTTGTCAAATCTGTGGTTCCATTCTTGGAAACATTTTTCAAACTCAGTTGTTTGGATGGCTGACAGCACCTCCCTCGTTTGTTTTTTCTTCACCTCTTGAAATTGCTGTCCTTTCATGTCCCTCTTCAGTCACAGAAACAAAAAGAAGTCACCCAGAGTGAGGTCCGTTGAGTCCGGTGTGTGGGGAAAGAGAGGCATGCTGTTTTTTCCCCCAAACTGGTACACTGAGATGGCTGCCTGAGCAGGTGCATGGCCGTGGTGGCAAAACCAGTCCCCCATCTGCCACAAATCAGGCCTTTTTTGTCACAGACTGTTATACAATCTTTTCATAACCTCTAAATGGAAAGCTTGATTAACAGTGTGACCTGGTGGAACGAGCTCCAGATAACCTGTGTACAAGTCAACATTTTCATCCATTTGGGAAGTTGATGGATGTGTGGAACAAGGCTTGTCATCAATCGACATTTCACCTTTTTTTGAACCGAGTAAACCCCTGGCACACTTGAGCATTTCCCAATGTGCTGTCCGTGTAAGATGGGTTCAATATCATAAAGTCTCCATACCATTTTTCCCGAGCAGGGAACACAATTTCACAGCCACATGCTGTTCTCTTAAATTTGGCCATCACAAAAAATGAGGTTCGAGTGAAGCTGTTTTTGCGAAAAAATTCACTGTGGTCAGAGAAAATCTTCCCAGGTTACTCCACTGGGGGCACTAATTCAGAGCAAGTATCTCGATGCTCGTTTAGCAGGGAAAAATGCATATTAAGAAAGCTCCACACAAAGGACATTTTGGAGGTCTAAATACAGGCATGTACTTATGTAAATATATTTTTATATAATTATAGGGATATATAACTATGTACATATATTTTATGTTAAGTATCAAGGTAGCAGGTGGACATTGGCCCTCTACACCAGGACGCCCTCAACACAAGACCACTTTGTTCTAATAACCCAGCATTCTGTGATGCTCACCTTCCCAACAGGATCACTGAAGACAAAGCAAGCAGGCGCATAAGCAAATGTGGTGAAGAAAGCTGATGGTGCCTGGCGATAAAAAGATATAGCATCTGGGGTCTTAAAGCCTTGAAGATAAACAAGCAGCCATCTAGCTGAGACGCAACAAAGCCCACATGGAAGAAGTACACCAGCCTGTGTGACCATGAGGTGTCGAAGGGATAGGAACCAGGAATCAAAGACCCAGGACAAAATCTCACATCAATGTGAATGAGGAGAAGCTCAGAGTGGAGACCCAAAGCCTGTCTGTAGACAATTGGACATCCCCTTACAGAGGGGTCATAAGAAAGATGAATCAGTCAGGGTGCAGTATAGCGCCAATGAAATATACAACTTTCATCTAGTTCTTTAATGCATCCTTCCCCCCACTATCATGACCCCAATTCTATCATCTTACAAATCCACCTAGACCAGAGCATATACATGGGTACAAATAAGACTGGAAACACAGAGAATCCAGGACAGATAAACCCCTCAGGACCAATAATGAGAGTAGAGATACCAGGAGGGGAAGGGTCAGGTGGGGGTAGGTAGGAGAAGGGAGGGGTAGGAGGGTGAACCTATCCCAATGATGGGTATATAATCCCCTCCCAGGGAGAAGGACAACAGAAAAGTGGGTGAAGGAGATAGCAGTTCATGTAAGCGATGAAAAAAAAAGAATTTATAAATTATCAGGGGTTCATGAGGAAGTGAGGTGGGGGGCAGGGGAATGAGGAGCTTATACCAAGGGCACAAGTAGAAAGAAAATGCTTTGAAAATGATGGGGGCCACATATGTACAAATGTGCTTGACACAATGGATGGATGGATGGATTGTGATAAATGCTGTTCAAGGCCCACAAAAATTATTTTTAAAAAATAGAAAAAAAAGAAAATTCCACTCTGCCCAGTCCAGTTCTGGTTTTGGGGGGCACCCCCTCGAATGTGTGTGTGTGTGTGTGTGTGTGTGTGTGTGTGTGTGTAAATCTGCAGATACAATACCAAGTGTAGATCGTTACAATGGAGAAGTGTCAGATGTTGCAAAGGTTCATGGGAAGAGCAGATTCTTCAGCTCTGTGGGTAGAGATGAGGTGAGAAAGACAAGGAAGAACCACTGCAGACATGCCCAGTGAGGCCCTGTTTCAGAGATACCAGTTACGAGTTTTAAGAGTGGAAGGTGGTAGGTGTTTGAAGTCAAGGAAGAGGTAACCGTAGTTCGATTTTAGGTACCAGCAGTCACAGGGAGATGGAAATGAGTAGAAAAATTAGAAATGTGTCTACTAGGATGAATAGAGAGAATTAGCTCTTCATTAATTATTGATTCAGAAATAGATCAAGGAGAGGTAACCATAAAGATTTTTTTAAATTTTGATTTTGTTAATTATTCATAAATTCTCTGAGACCTGGAAGAGAGCATATAGAGCAAATTCCCTGTAATCCTTAGAGTAGTAACCAAAATCCTGGCCCTTGTTTATCTCCAACTCAAAACCCAAACTCACTCCTATCGAATCAATTCCAATTCATAGTGACCCTGTAAGGCAGGGTAGACCTGCCCCTGTGTGTTCCATGGGCGCATCTCTTGACTTGCATAGAAAGCCTTGTGGTGGTTTTACTGCTGACCTTGCAGTTAGCTTCCCAATGCCAAGTGAATTGGACTTTTTTATTATACAAGAATTCTAAAATCCCGATAAAGCTATCAACCTTTTCTGGGCTACAAAAACATCAAGTCTGACAGTGAGAGTAATATCCATCATATAAGTCAACTAAGTATAGAGATCACAACCTGCCATGAAGCTTTTAGTTGGACCTGGGAAAACAACAACGAGGGAGCCAAAGTGCCCCCGAAGCTGTGGGAATCTACCTCTGGGATTAGGAAGTATGAGTACAGAAAGAGAAGGCATGTGCTGCGGAATGGTCAGGTAGAGTTCTAGGTCATACTCAAGGTTTTGGAGGGCTTGTTTTCATTTTTCATTTCCTTTGTAAACTATCTGAGTCAACCGTTATACAATTAAATTGGGTGGCAGAAGTCCTTGACATGACTTTCAGATATTTAAGTAAAGACCTTATTTCTTTATTGTGATTCTTATTTGATCCAGCATCGTTTTCTTCATATCTAGCACCATGGTTTTTAAGAGTTTAAATGAGGAATTTTGCAATTTTGTATTGCCAGAGTATCACATTAGTGAAGGAAAAGAAAACCTGTAAATGTCCCTGATAATGATAGTAAGTAGCCAATATAATAGCAATTCATTCCATTTGAGTTATTTTTAATCATTTCGCTTTTTGAAAATCTCAGAGTGGCTAAAAATCAAGATCATGTATTCCCTCATAAGACACCCAGAAAACAATCAGCATTGTAACAAACTGAAAGATGGCAGCAAAGTCAACATGCAGCTACAGAGAGATACCGGGCTGCAAGTTAAAAATAAAATTGAAACGTATCCTAAGAAGAAGGAATAAATAAAAAGTATCATGGAAAGATAACTAAATTCTTTATCTTCCTAACCCAATTGAGTCAATACTTCCTCTTCTCTTCAATAGCAAAAAAAAAAAAGTAGTTCTTTAGGACAGGTAGGCTATATTCAGCTATATTTCCAGTTACGTCGAAATGAAAAATGTATTCGTGCAAGTCCAGTAAATTGGGAGAAAATGTCGGGGGTGTGTGTGTGTGGCATGGGTAGCCTGACAAAAGAGAATGAATGTGCATCAGAGGGAAGCACTGAAACAGAGGCTATTTGTCATGTCACTTTATTGTCTCTATGTGGCGTGATTAAAATAGAGCAACATAGAAGTAATACATTAAGTCATAGCTCAAGTTCAATCTTCAATTATATTTTGTGTGTGTGTAGGGGGGGATTTTGTAACATAGAAACTATCTAAACTGCCTTTTGCCCCCATTTCTTCTGATCTGAACGGAGGATTTCCGGCTGCAGGTAGGGCACTTTGTAGGAGTAACCACTTAGAAGTCTTCCGCTAAGCTCACCGTAAGTGTGCTTCGAGCAGTTCCTCTCCCATATGGTTGCACCTTGTACAAATGTATAAAGGAATCATTTTTATGTGGCAGGAAAACAATGTGACAGGCGTTGTGTTCTTCTCTATAGTTTGAAACAAAGCTTTGTGACACGGTTGGTAAAAGGGGCAGTTTATCTGAGTCTGTATCTGGATTTAGAAATAAATGCAGGCAGAGAATAAAATCGTGGTGATGATTGTGCAACTCTTCTTGATGGGATTGAGCCATTGAATTCTATGGGATGTGAATTAGATGCCGATCGAACTATTTTTAAATTTATGTACACTGTGCCTTCTAAATATTGAATGACTGATATCTTTCTGTAGCATAACTAGGGACTTTCTGGTAAATGGCAATAAATCCACCTAGGCTCTCGTGGTTAATACTGTAATTTCACAAATAATATGACCACATAAAGAATGCTCACGCGTATACACTGTGCATGGGACACAGAAAACTAACAGCCTGAAGGAATTGCACAGCTTGCAAAACTGTACGTGTGCATTATTTGCATAAAAGATGGTAAATGGTTTACAATAGCACGATTTTAAAAAATTATCTATTGCCTCAAAATAGTTCATTAAAAGAGAAAATTGCAAGCAATTAGGTGGGTTGGGAGAAGGTTAGACTAACAGCCACAAAAACCCAATCCTATTTTTCTCCCTGAATTAACTAGATCCTAACTGAATTGATCTGCTGTCTTCATATTTACTGGAAGGCAGCCAGAGTCCGCTTTGTGGTTATGATAGACTCTTATAGGCCATCCATTTCGGTGTCCTATATAAGAACGGTAGAGACAGTCCCAGAACAAATCAATATCAATACCTAACATAAATTTCCAAACCTTCCCCTTTCTAATTGATTTCACGCCCTTCGTTTATGTCCCAGAAACAGCCACCTCTTTCCTTCCACTTTGATTTTGAACAGGTCAGAAACCTGGGAACTGGTTAAATGGTAACAGAGTTAGTGAAAAAATCCACATTAGACATAGCAAGACGATAGGAATCAAATAAACACCTTTTAGGACGGCAGTTAGGAAGAGATCATCAATTTGAAGTCTTAGTAAAACAAATGCTTCTAGAAAGAGGTCTACAGACAGACATAGCTGGGAGTCTTGGGCCAGTTGTTTTTAAATGAATTCCTCCTCTCGCGGTGCTGCCCTGTGTTTCCGGGTAGAACTATGCCCAGAGGGTTTCCAGAGTTTGACATCTCAGAATTAGGATCACCTGGTCTTTCTTCAATGGTGAGTGAGAAGGCAAGAGTTTAGAGCAGGGACTGCCAAGCTTTAAAATGTGTCAAACTCATCTGGAGAGTCAGATTCCTGGGTAATCGTCCCAGAGCGGCTCCTTCGGGATGCCCGATGGGAGAGCTGAGGTTCTGTGCTGGACAAGTTGGCAGAGGATGCTGATGTCGCTGGTCTGAGGTCAAAGAGCCGTTCCCCACAGCACCATCTCCAGGCCACAGAAAAAGCCTGGGGGACGCCAATACTGACAAATGGCGCTCAGAGCTAAGCATCCCAGCCTGCAATCAGCTTCCTCTGATAAGTGAGGGGCTTGGAGGAGGTGACTTGATCTAGTTCCTCTCTTTGACCTCCAAGTGACCCCCAAAGGCTTAAATCAGTATTAATTTTGGATTCAGTTTTACTATACATCTAGTTATTCCCCCCACCCACCCCCATATCTGCCTCCAAAAATACCTTTCCATCTTCTTTTAGCTAAGTATTGTGATCGAGAGAGGAAAGCAAATGATTTCTGCATAGCCGACCTGCTCTTGAACTCCAGTTCCATCAGTTACTAGTTTTATGGGCTTAGGAGAGCCAGGTAATCGCTCCAAATCTCAGTTTGCTTAGTTATAAAAATAGCAGTGTTGATAATACATCATATATACCTGTACCAGGTCACTGTGGAGATCAATGAGATCAAATGAAAGCCCCTTTGAAGCTCTAAAACACTCCAGAAATTCCAGGGTCTCTTGTTATGGTCCCTGCAACTGTCTTGATAAAAGAAGTAACTTTGGGGAACAAAAAGAGAGAGGACTTAAATGCATAATCATATTGAATGTGAATAAACTAGCTCAAGTAAAATCATCCAGTGAGTAAGCAAGTATCATATTAGATGACCTGAGGGTTTTCTTTGGATTGGTCAAGAAAGGCAAAAGCCTTACAAAGCAGGAAAAGAAAGATTATAGAAAATGGGAAAGAGGGGGGTCTAACGATAAACTTGACCAACTCGGAAACGCTGCCTAATTGCTCATCTTTAAGTGGAGGAGGGCAAACAAGACCAGAGACCAGTGAGGCTCACAGGCAGGGGCACTGGTCACAATTTCCTGAGGAGACTGTAGATTTTGGTGCCTTCTTATCTCCAGCACGTCTACTCAAATATACAGAAATATGGTTCCAGGGAGTTCATCCTTAATTTTTTTTTAAGAATCCGTCTTCCTTTAAGACCATATATTCATTCTAACAGGATCCATGCCCCCTGACATAAACATTGCCTTAAATTATTTTTGGACAATAATATGCATTCTACTGTAAATTTCAGAAAACCATCTCTGTTCCCATCTCTGTCTGCTCTGAGCCTATGGTATCTGTAGCTCATATGATCCAGTTACGACAGTATTTATCTCAGAGAGACATGAGATATCTCAACCTATGTTTTCTGATTACTTGGAAAGCCCCATTGTAAGATTTAGAAGTGATGGAAATTGCATTAATGTATTACAAGTAATAAAAATGCACTTGCAAAGGAGATGACTAAATTTCAAAACGTTTCTTACATTAAACAAATTTTTTTTAAGAGATGGACCCCTGTAGATGTTTTATGTCTTGATGGATAAGCTTTCCATGAGGATAGTCATTTGCAAAGCAAAAATCTTTGTATTTCCTCAGGTTAGCTGTTTTTCTTCTTTTGAAACAGATAAAAGTTCTGTTAAACAGGTTCTTTAAGCCCTCCCCCCCTTTTTTCCATTTGAAGAATATGTGAGGCTCAAGCAACACAGGAAGGGGCATGATGCGCTTCATATGTGTGCGGGTTTGCCAAGAGAACAGACCCCCTGAGACTTCTATCCCACGGCTGGCTCTGGGATCAGTTTAACAACTTGCTTTGAATTCATATGAGTCCTGACTGCTAAATTTGCAAATGCTTCCACATAAAGGTTATGCACCCACTGTAAATGTAGCAACGATTCACACAAAAAATAGCCATATTGGTTGCTAGGAGATGGTGGGATCCTCTCAGAGCAAAATCAGTCCTGACAATTTTTTTTTACATAAAGACCTTTTAAAATATAAATACCTTTGACAGCAGCTATTATTATTCAGAGTCCCTTCACATCTGAATAAATGGCAGAAAAATGATGATGTTATTCATGTGCCATTATACACTAAAGTGTTAAAATAGAAGAGTCTTTTTTCCTTCGCTCTCTCTTGCTCTCTTTCTGTCTCTTTGTTATTGTTAAAGAGAAAAGAGAACGCTTTTTTTCCCTTTCTCTCTGCAATTGAATTTCTCTGCTTTCCGCTGCAGATTGCTCGTGTAACAGAAATCTCTCAAAACCTGAGACCAAAGATTTGGATTATTGCATGTCTTGCCTCCAGACGGAAATGCCTATGCGTTCAAGGATTGTGCACATGGGCTAGAGGGAAGAGCCAGCAAGAGCCAGAAAAGAGCGCAACCAACTGCCCCCAAGGAAGCAGGTGGGAGGCTGTCCTCCTTGACAGCAACCATCCGTCCAATTTCATTTCAATCATGTCTGCAAGTTTCCTCCTACTGAGCTGACTGGAAGCACCGCTGCCCTCTAGGAGGGTCCACAAGACCCAGCTTCTGCTAAAAATGACCCTAACAAATAACACGTGAAATGAGTAATACACTTGCTGTTTATAAGTTGTGTAGCTAATAAATGAAACAATCATCTTTCCTAATTTAGTGCGCCCGCCTGTGCACTGCAGACCTGAGAATCTCACAGCTGAGACACACAATGCCGCGATGCCGGCCACAGCACGGGTGACAGCTGCTGGGCCACTTCGGACGGACGAGAGCCTCCAGACTCGGTCGGGGGTCAGAGTTGGAGCAGATTTCATTACCATGAGAAGGGCCACCCCAAACCCTGAGTGCATTGTTTCATTGTTATTTTTCATACTGCACCAAGTTTCTCAAGATTTCTTTTTTTGGAAGAGGGTCTCAGACTCAAATGGAGACATGCTTCCTTGTACAAATATTGACCTATATCCCTCCGTTTATTTAACACTTTCCGGTGAAAGACCCAGGGTGGTAATGACCCTTCATCACTTTGCACACATTTGTTCCGACTTTTGGCACCAGGAAGTTTGTATTGTTCTCCTCAATGCCCCTGGCCCAATGACATGCTTCCCCTCGAATGACCGGCATGGCATGCTTCCTTTCTTGAAGTTCTCAGGAGAGTTTTTTGTTCTGTGTTCAGTACACACACACACACACACACGGCGACATGTTTGAGAGTCTCTTTATCCTGATGCTTTCTGCTCACCTCTGTATCAGAATGCCTCCAGTCTCAGCTATTGGCTAACTCTGCCATGGTGAGAAGGCAAAGGAGAAAGCCTCTCAAAATGCCAACAACGGGCTCTAAACTCATCAGACATGAATCCTCCACTGCACTGTGGCAGAATCCCTTTGAGAATTAGCCAAGAAAAGTCGTGTTTTGATTTTTGGTGACTAGCAACACATCTAAAGGGACTTGCTTCAACATCTAGCTTTTTAGGCATTCCAGATGATTCTGATGTTTCATTACAATCCTTCAATTACACGATGCGCTAGTCACATACCATTTTCTCCTCTTACGATGAGTGATTATTTCTCTTTCAAGGGTTGGTTAGTATGCATTTCTAGCTAGAATGGAATTCACGCATTGATTTCTACATCGAAATAAGACATACAAGTTAGAAACCAATGGGAAACTGCTTAAATTCAAAATCCCGACACCCTGTGCTATCATCCATCCATCTATCCATCCATCCATCCATCCATCCATCCACCCATCAGTTTGCCCCATCATATAGTGCTCACAGGTTACTGACATGTGCATGTGATGCCACTGGGCAGTATCTAGGCTCATCCTTGACGGACCTCATCCCAGCTGAGCTTCCAGACTGAGACTGGGAAGAAAGGCTTAGCAATCTGATTGAAGAAACCCATATGAATCAAAACAGAACAGTTATTGACTCAGCCTGCTTTGGACACACCATCAGAAGGGGTCAGTGTCTGGAGGAGTAAATCATATTTAATGACTTAGAGGACAAAATAAAAGTACTCACTGTCATCAAATCGATGCTGACTCATAGCAACCCTATGAGAGAGGGCAGAACTGCCCTTGTGGATTTCTGAGACTGACTCTACGGGAATCGAGAGCTCCATCTTTCTCTTAGAGGGGCTGGTGGTTTTGAACAGCTGGCCTTGCGGATCACAGCCGAATGAGTAGCCATTATGCCACCAGGCCTCCTTTGGGGGGCTTAGGGTGAAATAACACTTGGTGGCACAGATTGGCACAACAGCTCCAACAATGCACTCAAACATGACAGAGATCTAGAAGATGAAGCAGGACCAGGCCACATTTCATACGTCAGGTCGCCATGAGCTACAGTTCGCTTGACTGGGGTGATCTATGCATCTGACCATCCATCATGGGTTATGAACACTATGGTGTCGAAGACAGGAGAAGGAGAGTTCTTTGACCCTCCCTGTTTTGTCACTTTATCAGTTCTCTTAGTTTTCCTGATGGGCATAAGAATTTTGGGATGTGTTAGGTAGAGCATACTATGGCCAAGAATTCCTCCTCCAACCATTCGTGCAGAAAGGAACCCTTGAGAAGACTGGCGCCCTCTGTTCTGAATTCATTCTCCACAGGGGCACACAGGAGGAACACCCGACACCAGCACTTCTTCTTAGTCCTTTTGGTGCCCCAGGAATCTTCAGCTCACCTCTGTTTTGCAAAGCTCATTTGAGCAAGAAAAAGTCCTAGAGAAAATGCCTGGACTATTTAGGATTCTGGGCATGTTGATGAAGTCAGTCTACTCAAATCCAAAAGGCAGGAAGTGTTTCAGTTCTGTCTCAGACTCATACTGATTCACGGTCTTGAATGTTGACTCGACACCATACATGGGCTCAGGCCAGTAAAGTTCCCTGGGTGAGGGAAATGATGCCGGAGGTTCAAATGGAAGGCCTGGGTTATAGGCAAATCAGAGAAATCACTTGTAGGGAGTGTTGCCCAACAAGACATAAACTCTAAGACTGTTCTACCGCCTGCCATCCAGTGCCACCCCAAGTCCACATCAACTGAGACCCCTTTTTCCCTAAAAAAGGTTATCTTACATCATGAAATAATTTTGGCACTCTGAGTGGCGTTGTCAGGTAAGCTTTGGACTGTTGACTTCCAGCTCGGCAGTTCAAACCCTCCAGAACGTTGACAGGAGAAAAAATGAGGCTATGAAATCCTATACAGGGTCACCATGAGCCCGCATTGACTCCACGGCAATGGACTTTAGTATTGATCAAATGGAGCCCTGGAAGCATTGTATGATAGCCAGTGGCAAAGGTGGAAGTGCAAATCCAGCAGCGTTCTGCAGGAGTCAGATGAGGCTGCCAGCTCCCATAAAGACGTATGGTCTCAGAAACCCCATCTAAGCCAGAGTCTATGGTCACTATAAGCAAGAATTTGAGTCGTCAAGTGACAGTGAATTTGGTTTGGGGGACTAATTTAAAGTTTGGAAGTGCAAACCCACCCAATGGTACGATGGAAGAAAGGCCTGGCCCTCCTTTTCTGTGAAGAATGAGAGCAAGAAAACCTATGGAGATGTTTGCTCTGCTGTGCACGGAGTCTCTGCTAAAATACAAGTGGCAGGTCTCTCCCTGAAGGGTAAACCAGGATGCCTTATTCTCTAGTGTGCAAGGCACACCAAGCATAGTGTAACCACCTCTCCCTTTGGCTACATTTTTCTTTTCTTGCAAGCTAAACTCCAGGTATGATCTGTTTCTGGTTCATTTCCTGTGACTCAGTTACACAGGATGCAAAATTATGATAATGACGCTTGTCTCCAGATAATGAATAAGTGGCTCAGATTTCTCCTAGCGGAGATGTTATACAAATACAAAGTATCATTACAGCTAAAAACCCATGACTGAAGAAATTAAATTTCCTGGAATGTTTCATATCTAACAAGAATGTTTGTAATCCTCCGTATTTACTGCTAAACCAGGGGGATGACAAGAAAGGAGGAAGGCGAAAGGAAGGAGCGGCTTCAATGGGAAAAGGAGCAAATGGGAAAATTGCAGGACTGCTTTTTCTACTTGAAGGAGAAAAAGGGTTTGATAAACACGCAACAGGAAACCCTGTTTGATTTCTGTGAAGAAAATTTAACCAGCAACAGACTCGTAGAATCTTCAAAAGGAAAAGCTCCTCTACTTGTTTACCTTTTGATACGCAGCTGAAAGGGAACACAGCGCCTCAGTCTAAACGAGGCCATCTCATGAAGAGTTGGCTCACTTCTGAAAAAATGCATAACTGGAGATGTAGTTCAGGAAAAGATTTAGCATTAAAAAAGCTGAAAAAACTATATTCTTTTTTTTTTTTTGAGGGAGGCAAGCTATCTCGACGGATTTCTTGAGTTGAATTGTCTTTGTTACTTCATAAACACACAAGACAGATGAGCTGAGGATTTTGTGGTTTTGTTTTCAGTACAACACACATATCTGGAGAGCCCAGCTTCTTGGTAATTTCCACATTCCTTTTTGTGGTGAAGTACCAGCCTCTGGTCTTCTGAAATCAGAACAATGAGAAAATCCATGGTTTTGAATGTCCTGTGCATGTAGGGAAATATGCATGCCAATTTTAATCTGGTTAGGATGTATCTCTGTCTTGGAAGAAGTACAGCCAGAATGCTCCTTAGAAGCCAGCGTGGTGAGATTTCATCTCACGTGCTATGGACTTGTTGTCAGGAGACACCCGTCCCTGGAGAAGGACACTGTGCTTGCTAAAGTAGCAGAGCAGCAAAAGAGACGAAGACCCTCGACAAGCTGCTTTCACCCAGGGGCTGTTCCAATGGGCTCACGCATACAAACAATTGTCAGGGTGGTTGGTACAAGACTGCGTAGTGTTTCATTCTGTTGTGCATGGGTCACTATGAGTCCGAAGGAACTTGACTCATAAACTCGACACCTAGCAAGCACAACAACAGGTCATCAGTGGTGTTGACTCAGACATCAGCCCGAGCAGTGTCAGCTGTCTCATCCTACATACATCAAAACCAATTATTCTACCCAAACCATTGTGCCCTTTTTCATTTCTTGTGCTCCTGGCAGATGGTGAGGTTGGGAGTAGAGTCGTTGCTGGCCATGGGAGCAGAGGGTACATGTTGCTCAAAAATATACCTTCTATCAGCATCAGTTCCACTGACTGCTAGGAACACCTCTTGTCCTGTGATGTTAGGAATAGCTCTTCTGGGGACCCCGTTAGATTGCCTCCAATTCAGTAGAAACCATGCTCCCTACCCATCTACCTTTGTTTTCCCTGGACCAAATCTCAGTGAAGTCCTGCATTGCAGATGAAAAGGCTCAGTCAGATCTCCAGCCTGGGCTGGGCGAGTTGTAAAACCATGAGGTCAACCACTTCCCCATCCTCATTCACATCCCTCTCTGTTAGTCTCTAAAATTAAAAAGTAGCTCTCTACTTTGTAAAGAAGAGTAATTTTAGTTGCTCTCTAAAATTAAAATGAAAGTAACTCCCAAATCCAGGCAGATGTCTTCCACCTGTGATCTTGAGCTATGCCATCTCTCCGATCCATTTGGGAACCTTATTCAATTTGACATGAATTAGTAGGGAAGGAGATCTCTAAGGGACTTTTGGTGACTGGAATACATGTTGATACACTGCCTCTATTACAGTAACTCTTTCCTCTACAAAACCATATTAAAACAAAATGCTTACAATTTAATTTGAGATGCTAACTAAAATGGGATTACATTTTAATTGCTTAATTAAGAGCTATTTCAAACTTGTAGATAAGTATCAAAATTAAGCAACTATTGACCCACTGTAGAAGTCAAGCAAATATGATCACTTTGCAATATTTGCTTCACATATTTCATTTTTAAGAGAACTGTTATTTTTGTTAGGTGCTATCCAGTCAGTTCCCGGAGACCCTGTGTTCAGTGAAAGAAACACTGCCTGGGCCTGCATGAGTCTCACAATTAAACCATCAATTACAACAGTAACTTATTTTGCCTCAGTTATGTCTCCCCAGAGGTAATTTTTAATCAAAAACAGTATGTATCATTTCCATACTTGTCCTTGCATATCATCTGTATAAGAGTGAATTTAAAATAGTGAGACAATAAAAAGGTAAAAGGAAATAGAGGAAAGAAGTAAGAGGCAATGGACATTTATAGAGGTCTAAATACAGGCATGCACATATGTAAACATACTTATAATGATAGGGAAATAAATGTATATACATATTCTTATATGTTAAGTAGCAGATAAACATTGGACCTCAACTCAAGTGCTCCCTAAATGCAAGAACACTTTGTTCTAATAATCCGGCATTCTGTGATAGTCAACTTCCCGACACAATCACTGAAGACAAATGGGTGCATAAGCAAATGTGATGAAGAAAGCTGATGGTGTTCGGCTATCAAAAGATGAAGTATCTGGGGTCTTAAAGGCTTAAAGATAAGCAAGCGACCATCTAGCTGAGAAACCACAAAGCCCACATGGAAGAAGCACACTAGCCTGTGTGGTCATGAGGTGTTGATGTGATCAGGTGTCAGGCATCAAAGACCCAGAACAAAAACTCATATCAGTATGATTGAGGGGGGAGTGTGGAGTGGGGACACAAAGCCCATCTATAGACAACTGGATATCCCCTTACAAAAGGGTCACAAGGAAGAAATGAGCCAGTCAGGGTGCAGTATAGCACTGATAAATATACAATTTTTCTCAAGTTCTTTAATGCTTTCTCTGTCCCACAAATCTGAGTAGACTAGAGGATGTACACCAGTACAGATAAGAGCTTGAAACACAGGGAATCAAGGACAGATGAAACCATCGGGACCATTAATGAAAATAGAGATACCAGGAGGAGAAGTGGAAGAGGAAAGGGTGGTGTGGGGAGAAAAAAGGGGAACCAATCACAGTGATATATATATAACCCCTTCCTAGAGGTATAGACAACAGAAAAGTGAGTGGAGGAAAACAATGATAAGTTTAAGACATGGGGGGTGGATTATAAATTTTCAAGGGTTTATAAGGGAGGGAGTGTGGAGGAAGGTGAAAATGAGGAGCTGATACCAAGGGCTCAAGTAGAAAGAAAATGTTTTGAAAATGATGATGGCAACATATGTACAAATGTGCTTGACACAGTGGGTGGATGGATGGATGGATGGATGGATGGATGGATGGATGGATGGATGGGAGGCCCCAATAAAATGATATATATACGCATATATATATCACTTTTACTATTTAATATTTATATAAGTTGATCCTATACAGTTTAATTCCTTTCGTACCTTGCTTCCTACATTTGATTACGTGTTCTAGTTTTATACATATTGTTTTAGAGCGCTATAGTGTGTTTATTTTATTCTGGTATATCATTCTATGATCGGATTAACATTTCTTTACAGCTTGCAATGGAGCCCTGATGACGTGGTTGGCTACAAGGGTGGGCTACTACTGCAAGGTCAGCAGTTCCAACCTACCAGGTCGTCTACTCCTGTACAAAGTGATGGTCTTGTAAACCCACACGGGCAGAGCTACTCTGTTCCTTTAAAGTCCTCTGAGTGTGAACTGACCGGAGATTGTAACTCTGTGCAGGGATAGAAAGCCTCATCTTTCTCCCACAGAGTGGTCGGTAATGCCAAACTGCTGATCTTGCAGTTAGCAGGCCAACATATAACCACTGCGCCACCAGGGCTCCTTCTCAGTTAGAAATAGCACTGACAAAAGATGACTAACGTGGTTGCTACCACTGTGCACAGTGCTGCAATGATCCCCACTTAACACAGCTTCATATACATGAAGAGTCCTGCTGGTGCAAGTGTTTAAAGGCTTAGCTGCAAACTGGAGAGTTGGCAGTTCAAATCCAGCAGCCACTCTGCAGGAGAAAGATGTAGCAGCCTGCTTCACAAGAGTGTCTCACAGGCCATTCTACTCTGCCCTAGATAGTCTGGCAAGTAGAAGCCACTTTAGAGGGTAACAGAGAAGGACATGAATGACCTTTGACCTCATGGTTCTACAGTTTTGGAGTACTGCCCAGTCCAGCCCAAGTTGGAGAGGTGAGTGAGCCTTTTCATTAGAGTTGACTGATGCCAACAGGTTTGACGTTTAACAGGTTTCTTGCACGTTTGTGTGAATATTTCTCTAGAATCGATATTTAGAATAGAGTTGTTAAAACTGTCAATTTTACTGCATATTGTAAGACACACCCATTGTAAGAGGAGACATTGCTGTTAGTTGGCTTTCAAGTCAGCGCTCACTCATAGCGGCCCCATGTATAACAGGACGCAACATTACCCGGGCCCGCACCATCCTCAAGGCCATTGTTATACTTGACCCCATGACTGTGGCCATTGTATCAATCCAGCTCACAGAGAGTTTCCCTCACGTCCACTGGCCCCCACGCTACGGGCAGAGCAGAACTGCCCGTGCAGGTGTCTGGGACTGCAAATCCATATAGAAGTAGGACGCCTCATGCTTCTCCTTTAGGTGCCTGGTGATTTCAAACGGCTGACACCAGGAGTCAGATCAGCTCAATGACGGAGTTGTTTTGTTTTCTACACTCTATTGAACGTATCATTCTTCAGTCAGCCATGCCTCCTGATGAACACATCCAAAGTTAACAAGTCCAAGTCTCAGACCATAGTGTACCATCAACAGTTTGTATTATTGATGTTGTGGTTTAGCATTTTGGACTGCTCATTGCAATATAGGCAGTTCAAGCCCACCACTTCCCTCTTAGGAGCGAGATGTCTGCTCTCCTAACGATTTCAGAAACACCATAGGATTGCAGCGAGTCAGGATCAACTTAATAGCACTAGGTTGGACTGTTTGTGAGGTTTTTCCAGTAGGTGAAGTCCTGGTCTAGAAGCATCACTGCAACTCCGGTGCACCATGGGTGGCCCTCCAGTATTTGAAGCACTGCTGCCACAGCTTCTAGCATAGGCCACCAAACTGGCTGACGAGTGGTCGAAATAATATATATTTATAGCAATTTATCATTTCAGCAAGGATATGTTGTGTTTTGTCACACCCTCATCAATCAATAAGATAAGTGTAAAGTTGTTGGCTTAATTTGCATTCCCCTAAATACTAGCATAGTTGAGCATCCGCCTGGTTATTGGTCCTACATTTTATTCTTCATTAAGTTGCCCAGAAAGCTCTGGTGGCATAGTGGTTATATGTGGACCTACTAACCTCAAGATCAGCAGTTTGAAACCACCAGCAGCTCTGTGAAAGATGAGGCTTTCTACGCTTGTAAAGAGTTATAGTTTCAGATAACAGGACATCCCCACACAGAAGCATCACAAGGAAGAGATGAGTCAACCAGGGCGCAGTATAGTACCAATGAAATACACAATATCCTCTGGTTCTTTGAGCCTTCCTCAGCCCCCACTATCATGACCCCAGTCCTGCCTTTCAATTCTGGCTAGACAGGAGCATGTACACTGGCACAGAGAAGAGCCCAGGACACATGAAATCCAGGTCCGATAAACCCCTCAGGAACAGTAATGGGAGTAGCAATGCCAGGAGGGTAGAGGAAAGATGGGAAGAGTTTGGGAGGAAGAGAGAAATGACCAGAACGATTGACACATAACCACCACCACCATCCTAGGTAGATGAACAACAGAAATCGTGGGGGAAGGGAGACAGTGGTTAATGAAAGATATGAAAATAATTTATCAAGGCGTTATAGGGTAGGGAGGGGGGAGGGAAAGGGGACAAAAAGGTGATGCCAAGGGCTTAAATAGAAACTAAATGTTTAGAAAATACTGATGGCAACATATGCACAAATATGCTTGATACAATTGATGTATGGATTGTTATAAGAGCTGTAAGAGCCTCCAATATAATGATCTTTTAAAAAAATTAGTTTCAGAAATTCACAGTGACAGTCTACCCTGTTCTACAGAGTCTCTATGAGTTGGCATCGATGTGATGGCAGCGAGTTTGGGTTTTTCTTTTTGTATTCTACGATTCCTATCCTTTGTCCCGCTTTTCTTCATTGGGAAGCGTACTGACTTTGGTGAGTTTTGCACATACTGTTGGGGTTGTTAGGTACCATGAAGGTACTTCTGACTCCTGGCGACCCCTGCACAACAGAACCAAACATGCCTGGTCCTGTGCCAGACTCACGATTGTCCCTAAGCTGTAGCACATGGTTGTAGCCACTGTGTCAATCCACCTTGATGAGGGCCTTCATGTTTTCCACTGGACCTCTGCTTTACCAAGGATAGTGTCCTTCCCCAGGCACTGGTCTCCCTGACATGTCCAAAGTGTGTAAGATAAAGTCTCCCCTTCCCTGCCTCTAAGGAGCACTCTGGCCATACATTGTCCAAGGCAGATCACTTGGTTCTTCTAACAGTTCATGGTATTTTCAATATTCATCTCCAGCACCACAATCCAATTACATGTACCAGATACTATTTGTTATATACGTTAAAAATGTCTTCTCTGAGTCTGGTCATTAACTTCAAACAGGGTTAAAAATATTAATATCAGGTAATTAAAAATATTTAGATACATTTCATCTTTAAATAAAGCTTTTCTTTTCTTTTAGAGATAAAAAGAACTACTTTTGTTTATCTGAAACATTATAATGTATATACTTCTGAATATTTTCAAAAGATGTAATAGTCTTGAATGTTTTTAATAGTCTAAAGTTTTTATCTTAGCATCCTATTACTGTTTATGAATATTGCTAAAAGTGATTTCTACAATGAAAAGCAGATTCTAAGTTGGCTATATCAGAGTTTGAAATATCATAGAGTGCTGGTGGAATATCATCCATAATGACTTATCTTGGAAATCATTTTATAAAACAAATTCTGGTTTTAGTGACATCATTTTATTCGATGCTGCTCATACCACTGAGAGCTTCATTAGACATAAATGTGAATCCATGGACATGTGTGTGTATTTGTATATGTCTGCGGATTATCTTTATTTTAATCTGACACTCCAATTGATAAATTAAACTTTGAGGAAACTGTTTTTATGGCACCGGAGCAACATATGCATCATGGAAAAGTAATTTAGCTATGTCTTAATTCTTCACTCATTTCCACTAAAATAAATACAGAACAGATTCAGAAAATTGATGCTGAGGACAGACTTAGTGAATCTGTGCACCCATGGCTGGCAGCCTAAAATATTATTTTGAATTAACCTATTAACTCATTTGAGATAATTCTATCCAGATTTTAGTCTGTATTTATTCAACTGATTTATTGTCGGGTTTTCTTTCTCCCAAATGGGACTCATTATGGCTCTTTAAAGCAGTGTTTCCTATGTTTTCTATCATTTTTATTTATTTGGGACACTTTATATCCCAATTATTGAGTTATGCATCGTGTAGTCTTAAGCATGAAATTTAGATTGACCATCGGTCACTTTGGGTGAGTATCTTTGTACGTATATACACATGCACACATAGAGCATCAGAAAGTCTTCTTAAATCATGGTGGTTAAAATTTGGAAGCCCTGAATCTCTTGCAACATTTCAGTTAATTTCTGTAGACTTCCCACATACAACTGGAATTTTTATTTTCCCTTTTGACTCAAAGTATCACAACCAATCACACACTTCAAATAAACCTATTTCTTTTCTAGTTAATTGGCAGAAGAAGAAATGGCAGGTTTTTCTTTTCAAAATACCACCAAAAACGGAGATTGTGGCTTAGATCTGGCAATCTTGAGTTGGAATGTTGCTTCTGTGACTTGATTGGGACCGTAACTCAGTAAGTGTGCATTTGTCTGTCTAAAATGAGAGTATCTTGTGGGATTGTTTTATGAATCACTGTTCTAGCTAAAAGCAATATTAAGTGTGCATGAAGTGTTAGTTTCCTTCTTACCTTCAACAAGGCCTGATTCACCTAGTTCTCCCTGGTGTTTCTCAAGAATTAGAAATGATTAGAGAGCAAGGAGACGATTTGTCGGTCCATTCTCTGTGCTTACCCTTGCCAGCCCAAGAGAAGTCAGGTCTACTGACTAAATTCCACAGAGCTGGAGAGAAGACTCGTCTGCTATAAACCAAGACATGACACTCTTAAGCAAATTTGGGCATCTTTGGGCATCTTCAAAGACTCACACATATCACTAAGTTCAGGAATTATCTAAGCAATATTGGTTAAAATTTTCCCAATAAATGGCAACACATCTCATGGGATCAGTTCTTCTAATCAGCAATGATAGGTCACATTTTCTGAAGAGCAAAATCATACAAAAAGGTTATTTATCTTATTCAACATTAACAACCTCTGTGTGAAGATCAGATAGATAGTTAACCCTCTTTTTTCTATATGAAGTAATAGAAGCTCAAAGAAGCTCAAGCAATGGGGAGAGAGGGCTTTAACCCTCTTCCTACCACTTGAATTATCTATTATATTGGTACGAACCACATGAAATGGCTATTTTTATGGGTCAAATTAAGATGGTCCTATGGCTTCTTCTATGCTATATTGTCTTTGAAGCATCTTAGTAGCAAGTGGCAAACTCTAGCACAAGATGGTTAAATTAAAATAGGAAATACAGTGTTAGAGTCAGATGAGGATGCTGCATTATGGCCAGAATTAAGCATAGACTGATCAAAGTTCAAACATCAGAACCTCATTCATCTCTTCTATTGATGCTTCCCTTGTGTTGACTTCATGTCTAGGCAAGATGCTCCTAAATCATGCAAAATGACCCCTGGATGCTTCAATTTTACTTGACACATACAGTCAGAAGCTTCAAAAAGCACACAGTTGGCATTTTTTAATCTTTGACAAAAAACATGGTTTGACTCTAAGGCTCTGCTCAGATCTGTGAACATGACATTAGGGCAGGATTTCAGGATATGCAATTGATATTCCTACCATTGATACTGGAGAAATTTCTGATCTTGAAGAACTGGCATGAAAAGATGATGCTCATATATGTAAAAGATACATCTCCACATAGTCTCCCCACTCATCCATGACTGCGTGTGAGCTCAGATGCTGGAAGCTTGGCCACGGATATTTCAAACTCCAGCAAGGTCCACCATGGTAGCCATGTTTCACCAGAGCTTCCAGACTAAATCTAGGAAGAAAATAGTCTGAAAACCTTATGAACAGCGGTAAACATTGTCTGATATAATGTCCAGCAGATAAACTCTGGTTTGCAGGTGATGCAAAAAGGGTTTTTTTATTTCTCAAAACAGAATTGGCCTTAATGACATGAATGGAGCAACAGTCAACATATTTAAATACTGTTAGTCTGGGTACATTAGAGAAACAAATCCACAGAAACTCATATGTATAAGAGAGAGTTATATATAAAGGGTGAGAGCACATCAAGAAAACATCCCAACCCAGTGCTGCCCAAGCTGACAAGTCTAACATTTGCCCATATGTCCGACACCAATCCACAAAGTCCTCCCTCTATCTCACAAAACACACACTATGATGCTGACTGCAGGAGGAAAGCCAAATCAGTGAACATGTAGGCATCTCACTCCTGGCAAGGGTCTCCACATGGCTGCTCCAGCACACAGGGCTGCATCGGGGTAAGTCCATGCAACTTCTCCCCAGGGATGTCTTGCAGGAAGTGAACTTTGCCAGCTGAAGCAGAGAACTGGCTAAGGCACCCTTGTCCGACCATCACAAAGCAAGAGACCCAAGAACTGGAAAGGCAAGGCTCACTGAGCCATTTATCTCTCTGCCCTTCAATTAACCCCACATGTGTTTATCGGCCAGGTTGGCACAATAAATGTTAACTATCTCAAATACCCATTACTATAGAAAAACATGGAACTATGAAGTATGAAGCTGGGAAAATTGAAAACTATCAAAAAAATGAAATGGAACTTGTGGTAGTCAATGTAAGGATTAAGAGTGTAGGGGTGGAGTCTAGGCTGTCAATCTGGAGATAGCCAATGAGACTTCTGTGTGAGCATGGACTTCTCCTGAGAATTTTGGGAAATCTGGTACTTCCTCCCTGGAGGCGGAAGACACCTCCCTCTGCTACTTCCTGGGAGACATTGCAGAAGACAAGCCACATGGATGCAACCAGGCCTCTGAAGCCAGAGAAGCCACAGAGAGACCCCTTCCAGCGCTGATATGCTTACCACACCACTGGACCCAAAGACATTCTACCTCCTGGCCTGGGGTCCTCCTGCCTTTGGCTTCATTTCATGTGTTTCATGAGTCTGAAGAGGACTTTATAGATTGGTATTGGACATAAGGGCTAGTATCGGACTTTTAGACTTGGACTGGACTGGGTTAGGATGCTTTCTAGATGTACAATTGTTCCTGTATATAAACCTCTTCCTTATACACATGTATGTGTCCATGGATTTGTTTCTCTAGTCTACCCAGACTAACACAGAACCCATAAAGATTGATATCCTGGGCATTAGGAAATTAAATTGACTGAGATTGCCCATTTCAAAATAGATAATTATATGATTTACTATGTCAGGAATTATAAAATGAAGAAGAATGGCATCCCTTTAATCATCAAAAGAATATTTCACAGTGTATCTTGAAGTCCCAGGATAAGATAATGTTCAGTCACCTATAGGGAAGACCAGCTAACATGACTGCTATTTAGATTTCCCCACGAAACACTGAAGTCAATGACCACACATAGCAAAAGATACATTGCTCATGCAGTCTGAGCTTGAGCAAACACACACTAAAAATACATTTATAATTCCTGGTGATTGTAAAGTGAACGTTAGGAGCAAAGAGGAAAGATCAATAGCTTGCTTTGTGTGATAGAAACAAAGCTGGAGATTTAATGATAGAATTTTGTCAGACCAGCAACTTATTCATTGTCAAATCCTTTTGTAAGATCAACATAAAAGCAACACTACATTTGGATCTCACAAAATGGAATACCCAAGAATCAAATTGGCTATATCTGGGGAGAGGGGAACAACAATGGAGAAGCTCATTATCATCAGGCAAAATAAGACTAGTGGGTGACTGAGGCACAGACTATAAATTGCTCATGTGCAAGCTCAAGTTGAAGCTGAAGAAAATTATAACAACTCCATGAGAGACACAATACAGTTTTGAGTATAACCCACACAAATTTATAGACCAATTTGGGGAACAATTGAATCCATTGAACAATAAGCACTGAAGATCAGACAAAGATGGGATGACATCAAGAATATCATACTCGAAGCAACCAAAAGTCCATTTAATAATAAGAAAGAATAAAAGACCAAAGAGGATGTCAGAACAGGCTGACAAACTCACTGCTGAATGGAAGAAATGAGGGAGCAAAAGAGATGAACAGAAAATCCCAATGGGCAATCTGAGAAGACAATGTAAAACATTATCATGAAATGTGCGAGGACCTGAAGTTAGAAAACCAACAGGGAAGAACACCTGCAGCACATCTCAAGCTAGGGGGAAAAAAGAAGAACATTTCAATCATCAAGTAAAAGTACTGAAGTACTCTATGGGCAAAATATTGAATGCTGCTTAACTGCAGTCAACCCACTGCTATGGGGGCTGTGCTGACTCATAGCAACCCTATAGGACAGGGGAGAACTGCCTCTGTGAGTTCCTAAGGCTGCACACTGCTATGGGAACAGAAAGCCTCATCTTTTTCCTGCAGAGTGGCTGGTGGTTTGGGCCTTCTGACCTTTTGGTTAGCAGCCCAACTCATAAAGCACTACATTTTATTGAATGATGTAGGAAGCATCAAAGAAGAAGGAAGGAAGGCACACAGCCACGATGCCCAAAAGAATTGGTCTACATTCAACCTTTTCAAGAGATAGTCCATGGTCAAGATGTTATGGAATTGAAGAAAGAAGATCACGTTGCAATACAGACATGAGTGAAAAATAAGTGTCCAGGTATTGAGAGAATACTAATGAAAATGTTTCTAAAACAGATACAGAACTGGAAAAACTCGCTAGTCAGTGGCATGAAATTTGGAAGGCAGCTACTTGGCCAACCAACTAGAACAGATCACATTTGTGGCCATTCCATAGAAAAGTAAATCACCAGAAATTGGAAATTCTTGAAAAATATTATTAATATCACATGTAAGTAAAATTTTGCTGAAGATAATGACAAAATGGTTGTGGCAGTACATCAACAGGGAGCTTCCAAAAATTCAAGCTGGAGTCAGAGAGGATGCACCATGATGAATAGCATTGTAGACGTCAGCTAGATCTTGACTGAAAGCAAAGAAAGATGCTTCCTTGAGTCTTATTACTATGAAAAGGCATTTTACTGGGTGGAGCATAACAAACTATGAGTAACACTGGAAAGAATGGGAATTACAGAACGATTAATTGTTCTCTTGCAAAACCTGTACATAAACCAGGAGGCAGTCATTCAAATAAAACAAGGGTGGACTACATGGTTCAAAGTCAGGAGAGGCACGGGTCAGGATAATGTCATCTCACCCCACTTACTCAAGCTGTAGTCTGAGAAAACAAGGAGAATACTGGACTGTATAGAATAAAGTGTGGCATCAAGATTGGAGGACGGCTTCTCGCTCACCTGTGATAGGCAGCCGACATCACCTTGCCACCTGAAATTTGAGGACTTGGAGCCCTTGCTGATGAAGATCAAAGACTACAATAACTAATAATAGCAACAACCACAAAAATAAATTTAAAAAAGACTTATTATGACCATCTTCAAGATGACGTCAATAACTACTTAGCAAGGCAGAAAGCACCTTGATTAAGACCCTTTCTGGACACTTGCCTCTCTTTGTTAGTCTTCGCTTCAACCGCTGGTAGATTTGCACAAACCTTTAAAGTCCTTTGCCTTTGGAAATATTTATTTAAAATAGATAATAACTGTTTTTCTGCTTTACCAGACACATCTGAGTGGAAATAAGCTGCCACCAACTAAAAGGAGCAAAGTTTAATGGTCTCCATTGCAAACCTGTCTTCTTCTCTAGGAGCCCGTGCCACCTTCAAAGCACACTAGTTACTGCATGAAAGCATAACAATGTACTATCACTGCAGAGAAGGCAACAGTGGCAGCAAGTATTTCTAATACCAAATATGCTTTATTTATTTGTTAGAAATATGTAAGTAAATCTTCTAATATTTTCCTACCACAGCCTAATAAGGTATGTGGCCTCACAGAGCACATGCAATGCTGTGCATGGACCAGTGACGTGCACACCTAATAAGTCAGGGATTCTGCAGGCAACAGTGAGACTATACTGTGACACAGTGAGGAGAGCCAAGGGGGTTTCAATGTCTGCAGAATGACGATTCATTTTAAAACTCAATAATTTGTGTGATACACCCACGAAGAAGTCACCAAAAACCCAAACAAATGAAACCAAGCTCACTGCCATCCAGTGAACTCCAACTCCTGGCAACTCTATTGGACAGGGCACACCTGCCTCTGTGGGGGTCTGAGTCTCTGACGCTCGGTGGGAAGAGAAGCCCTTATCTTTCTGCAGGAGGCTGGAGCTGCTGGCCTTGAGGTTCACAGCCCAATGCATAGCTGACTCTCCCAACAGGGCTTTCAAGAAGTCGCAATCATGTAAAGCACAGCCCTAACTGCTCAAAGCCTTCACCACTGTCTTTTTAACATGTTAACTTCCAAAGTAATTTCGTAGACTATGGTCATTGAAGCAGCTTCTGTCCCCAAACCTAAGTCGTTCCTTTCATCAAAAGTCTTCATTTAGATTCCAAGATACCTGATGTTGCTAAAAATACTTCAGGGAGAAAAAAATCCTATGCATTTTTTCCTCTTCATAAAACATTCACAGGATTGATGTAGCCTTCAATGTCTTTCCTTCCCTCCTGCATTGCGTTATTAATAAGAGAAACAATTTAAACTACATTCTGATAAAATTTTGACAGCTATCTTTACATTTTATAAAGAACTTCTGTTAGTCAGTGAGAAAATTCTATCAATAAATATATTCATAGTTACCTTCTCAAATATATACATAGTAATTTATTTTTCATTAGACTTGTCATTATTGAGTTAAATCCTCATCCTCTGCCTGAAAAAAAAATCCAACACATTTATAGGCTACTTAAGAATATAACCGCTTTGATTCTTTTGGGTTCATGAAATCTCAAAACCACTTCAAAATATCTACTTCAAGTCTCTATGAATGGTTGTAACTCCATTGTCTCATGAACAGCAGTAATAAAAAAAAAACTCTATGTAGTTCGGGAAAACCACAAAATATGAGAGCTCCTCCCATGCCAGGACACTCCAATGGATAGCTACAAAGGGAACCGTTCAAGGTTAAAAGGTGGCTGTGATTGGGAGTTTGATTTGCTGTCGACTGAGAGTTCTAGTAGTATTTAGCACCTAGGTTCACTATTTAATTTGCATTAGGAGGGAAAGGACATTTCCTACTTTGCCATGCTTAAAGCAAAGCATAGCTCTGGGGGTGGAAAATCATACTAAAAGGTATTGCCTTAAAATTAACACAAGAAACACCAGAGATTTTAAAACACATTTGTAAGCACGATTTTCTTTTTTCAACTATTTTTAATTTCAAGAAGAATTTCTATTTTGAGCCTCTGCAACAATGTGTGGTGTACAAAATGATCGAATGACGGAAAGGACAACTGACTGGCGAGGTTCGATTTCAAGGTTCAGTTACAGGTGGGGGAATAGAGGAAGTAGGAAAAGGAGATAAAATTACAAAATGATCGTGTGTTCCCAAAGAAATCCATTATCTGACTTTTCCTGCAGGATATCAGTTGATGGGATCACAAGATAAAGGCCTCTTTGCCAATCACCTCTCCTCAATAGAAAAACATTGTAAGTACCAGACACAACCCCGTTTAAAAATGTTCAGATGTACTCCAGATAGGTCCCCGAGAATGCTGTGTCATGTGTTCTTCTAAGCCTTCGGGAAAGCTGGAAAGGAATCATACTGGAATGAGAGAGAGCACCCTGAGTTTTGCCAGATTTTATTCTTCACACAAGCTTCTCCCGGAGACGATGCTCCGACCCTGAACTAGCTGCTTCGTGCTGCCCTTACCGTTTGCTTTTCCTCACACCCAAACTTCCTTCATTACAAAGCGACTTTCATATCAAATTCAAATGTGAATAGTCTTCAGTATGTGCTCAACTCTAACCAAGTAGTAGAGACTTACATGGTAAGAGTCCTGGAAGCTATATCATATAAACAATCGGTACAGAACCTTTCAATAGAAAAGATAAGACTTTAAAAGTACATTATAGATTTCTTCAAATATTTGAAGGATTGTCAAGTTAAAGCGATATTACATTTACCTTGTTAATTCCAGGGAACTTGATTAGGATTGACAGATGATAATATAAAAGACAGGAGTTTTTTGTTGTTTTCAACAAAGTAATGGAGGAAAGACTTTAAGTAAAATAGAATGGCTGTCTTATGAAGTTCTTAGCAAAGGCAGGTCATTTATCTGGCAGGGGACAAAATACAGGGATATCTCAACTGGGGAAAAGTTAATTGCCAGTAACCTGAATAATTGCTAACAAATCTTTCAACTCTTAGAGTTTATATTTTTTTCACCCACTTATTATCCATTATATTCTTAGCTGATAAGTCAATGCATATATGACTTTTAGTTCCTGTTTATTAATCTTTAAATGATCCTTGCTCCAGACTCTAAATCCTTTCAATCTACCCCATCATTGACAAATTATTTAGCATCTCTTGTCTGTCATTTCTCTGTCCATGAAACAGAGATAATCTCTATCTCCAGGGGTTGTTGTGTGGAGTAGATGAGATCATTTGTGTAATGTATTTACGACATCTCCCAGCACATAGTAATTACTAAATGATATTTGCTGTTGTTAGGTGTTATTACTGTACCCTAACTCCCCAATCACTGTCTCCATGAGGCAGCCATTGACTAATCAGACCCAGATTTGTTCTACTCACTGAAGCAATTTCTCTCACTCTGAGGCATGCGGTTATTTCCAGCTGTTTTGAATTTGCTTAGAGGCTTTTAGATAGAGTAGTAGAATCGCAAGTAATCACTAGAAGACAGCCATGTCTATAAAAACAAAGGTCTACTGCACGGCCACTCCGTCGGGAAGTCTTCTGAGATACAAAATATTTGCACGGAACAAAGTGGACACCGGCCTACATGTACAGCCTAATAGCTGCCTGTGTTTATTTTAACAATGGACTCCTTAAGGTGGCATGCATACTTAATGTGTCTCTCCCTTAAAAGTAAAAAGAACAATCAGCTCAAATTAAGGAACAGAAAACAAAACTAATTGGCCGGTATGCTGAAAAGTTATCGGTAACATAAAATGAAAGTCGGAGAAGTGGTCACGGGCAGTGAGGGATACTCACTTACTTCAGACACATCCTCTCCAGGAACCAATTGCCAGAGAAAAAACATCGTGTTTGGTGAAGTAAATGGTCAGGGTCGACAAGGAGCTCCTCAATGGGACCGTTCGATGCCATCGGTTCAATGATGATCACAAGATTACACAGGAGCTGGCGATCTGCCATTGTCATCCGAAAGTCCTCAGGATCAGAGCTGCCTTGGTGGCATCTCATCACAGGGAGACGTGACGCCTATCAAAGCATCCCTGGAACGAATCCTAGAATAGAAAAGGGACAGTGCTCGGAAAATTGACGTCACTTTAGCAATGGCTACGATGTTGAGCTATAATTACATAATCTCTAACAACAAATTGCTTTGGGCAGTTAGACTGGACAAGATCTCTTGAAATGTTGAAGGGCAAGGGTGTCACTTTGAGGTCAAGCTGCACCTGACCCAAAGCACAGTATTTCCAGGCATCCCATCTGCATGGGAAAACTGGACAGTCAATGACAGGAAGAGCAACGAAGAGTCAGCCGCGCTGAATAATGGTGCTGGCCCAGACGTTGAAAGTACCGTGGACTTCCAGAAGAACCAAACCAATCTGTCTTGGAAGAAGTACAGATACGCTTTAGAAGGGAGAATAAGACTCCCTGTCATTAATATTAAACATGCTATCAGTAGAGGCCAGTCCGAGGACACAGGCATTATGCGTGGTAAAGAGAAAGAGCCTGGACAAAATGAATAGACGGAGAGTCTGCAACAATGGGCTCCGAACTATCATTTGTGAGGATGGCACAGGGCCCAGCAGTGTTCTGCCCGGTTGTATGTAGATCACTATGGGTTGCAACTGACTCGATGGCATCCAAAGCGCACGTCGTATATTAATAATTTCATAAGTTTAGGATGGCTATATAAGATGCTAATGTAGAAAAAGCTGGGAAATGAATATGGGAAATTATTTTCTTTCATTCTAAAAATTATTTTTAAGGAAAGACTTTTAAAAATCATAACATTTTAAAGAGAGATATGTCTTCAAGCTAAGGAGACCAAAGTTTGATAGTGTTTACAAGTGATAGGGAGGATGGAGAAATGGGCCATTTGTAGCTTGCCGTGTAGTCAGTTTTATTGACATTGGGAAATCGCATTGATGAAGGGTCACAGCTGATCAATGTAATTTCTGTCAAGAAGTTAAACACCTATAAAAAATTAAAGTGACAAAATGTGTGATCTACATATTTCTACTATCATAACACACAAAGCATGCTAACCAAGTTCTACTGTGCGTCTGAGCTGAGCTGGCAGATGAATGGGATACAGTGGAAGGAGCACAGAGTCTGTGGACCACAGTCTCCAGTGTGAATTCCTGCCATGCAGTTTGATGGCTGCAGGGTTATATTAGCGACTGGTTTTGTCTCTCTAGAGAGCCCTGTCTAACACAAGGGTCTTAAGCCCTCACCCATCATGAGGTACCCTTTCTTCTTCTCTTAGATGAAGTGTATCCCAGTTATTAACTGAGATGCTGTTCCAAAACAAAAAAAAAGTACCCAGGATGGAGACTGAAGACTGACTCCTTGAGAACCTTCTGAGACTGACCAGGAATGTCTTCCCATGGTCTGAGAACTGTTTGAAACTTGAGTTTTGATACATCTCTGCCCAAATTGGAGCTGAAGACTCTGCCTTTTGCATGATTTCCAGGTTTTAAAAGCCAGTTCTCAAAGTCCTCCTGAGGAACAATGCTCCGTGGCCCTGTCGTTCTGCTTTAAAACCTCAAAACAGGAGAAACCTCAAAAATGCATTTCTAGAAGTTTCTTTTCAAGAATGTTGATCTTGTAGTTGTTTCTGAGTAACTACAACTGTCTCTCCACACAGCGGAAACCTCAACTGGAGTCACAGAAAGAACAGTTACAATAAAAGAGGCCTGTGGTGTTCAGAGTATATTTCTACATATTTATCTGTATGCACTATGAAGATAGTAAGAGCACAGAAGGATGGCATTAGGCAACTTGTCATTAGGTGCTGTCAAATTGATTCCGACCCAGAGATCCTGTGTACCGTAGAACAAAACACGACCTGGCCCTGGAGCATCCTCACAATTGTTAGGTTTGCGTCCATTGCAGCCACTGGGTCAAACCACTTCATTCAAGGTCTTTCATGTTTTCACCGACCCTCCCCTTTATCAAGTGTGATGTCTTTTTCTAGGGACTGTCATCTCCTGATAACACATCCAAATGGCGGGACAGGAAGCCCCATTGTCCTTGCCTGTAATGAGCATTCTGGCTGTACTTCCTAGAGGGACTGAGTCACTGGGCTTGAGGACCGTAAGCTACAGGGACTTCTAAGTCAACTGGCAAAACACAGTTTGTAAAGACAATGTTTTGTATTCTACTTTGCCGAGTAAGGATTGAGGTCTTAAAAGTTTTGAACTGCCATCTAAGATGTAAGTATTGATATTTTTTCCATCCAGATCAAAGAGAAGTGAAGAAATAATAGGCTTAGGGAAATTCTTTTTGTTTAAAAAACTAATGGGCCGGCCGGCAGCTGTGGGCTTTCCAGGCACGCCCGCCATACCAGCTGCAGGGCACCGCCTCGCCGTCTGGGCCACCCGTGGGCAGTGGTGAGGGGCATGAAGACAGATGACCGCGAGGAGCAATGCAATGAGCTGGAGGCTCTGGAGTCCATGTGCTCTGACTCCTTCACAGTATTATCAGAAACCCTACCCAGTGTCACCGGTACTGTGACATGGGAGGCCGGGCGAAATAACAAAGCTGTCCAGACAATGCTCAAGTTTACATACAATGAAAACTACCCAGATGATGCTTCCCTTTATGAAATATTCTCACAAGAAAATCTGTCAAAAAATGATGATTCAGACATTTAAAAATTACTAGCATTACACTCAGAAGAAAACCTTGGCATGGTAATGATCTTTACTGTAGTGTCAGCTGTGCAAGAAAAATTTAAAGAAATAAAAAGTAGAAGAAAAGAAACAGAAAGAAAAAGAAGCAGAAGCTGAAAAGAAGCTATTTCATGGCACTCCGGTTACAATCGAGAATTTCTTAAGTTGGAAGGCCAAATTTGATGCCAAACTCTTGGAAATGAAAGAGAAAGAGGAGGAGCAAGCAGGAAAAAAATAGATTAAGTGGGAAACAACTATTTGAAACTGATCATAATCTTGACACATTTGATATCCAGTTCTTGGAAGATGCTGGAAATAATGTGGAAGTCGAAGAGTCTGTGTTCCAGGAAATGGATGACTTGGAGCTGGAAGATGAGGAGGAGGATCCAGACTCTCCTCCTGCTGATGCAGAGAGTGACTCAACCGACTAACGGACTGGCCCCTCGGCAGAGGTGCGCCGGCCACAGCACCTGTGGCTGTGCGAGAGGGCTGTGGTGTCACTTTCAGAATATGCTCCTGATAACTTTTGTCACTGAACTTAATAAACTGAATATGAAATTAAAAAAAAACACTAATGAGCCACATAAGCCACAGCCTGTATTTTCCTGAGCTCAGAAGAACTAATTGGTGCTCAGCTACGACTACTGGCCACTCTGATTGGAATCACAGCAGAAGGTTCTTAAAGACAGATAAATCACAAAAGAAGATCAAAGTTACCAGTCAGACCAAGACTTGTGGAACTCTTGAGGCTATGCCCTTTAGACAACCTTCAAACCTGGAACCAAACCCACTCCCAGAGATCTTGGCAACGCACAAGCCACCACAGGATGACAAGCCGACAGACTGACAGACTGACAGACTGTCAGCGAACCATCCTGTGGTGGCTTGTGTGTTGCTGTGATGCTGGAAGCTATGTCACTGGTGTTTCAAATGCAGCAGGGTGAGCTGAAGTGAAGAGGTTTCAGCTAAGCTTCCAGACTAAGAACAGACCATGAAGAAGCAAGAAGACCTTGACTTTGGAGGAAGAAGTCACTTGAAACCTAGGCGTGGCTTCGAAGCGTTTTCACATACGGAAAGTCTAAACAAGGAAAGTAGACCATTGTCACAGATCCTGCTGGCAGATAGGCCCTCAGGTCCGAGGGCACTCCAAATGTGACTGCAGAGGAGCTGATTTCTTGGAGAGGGGCTGAGCGTGGTCAGGTGAGTCAAGTAAAGCCTGTGGGAGGGAAGTCTTCTGGATCTTCATTTGCTGATGGGGCATGACTCAAGGTAAAGTGAAACTGCTGCAAAAATCTAATGCTTTGAACTTGGAATGTATGAAATATGAACTTGGGAAATTTTGGAAGTCTTCAAAAATGAAATGGAACACATAAAGATGAATATCCTAGGCATTGGTGAGTTGGAGTAGTCAGAAAATCATATGATTTACTATGCCAGGAATAACCCAATCAAGGGAAATGGCATGGTATTCACTGTCAGAAAGGATCTTGCTAAATCCATCACAAAGTACAATGCCATCTCTGATAAGGATTATATCTATCTGCTTTCATGGAAATCTAATCAATACAACTATTTTTCAACTTTATGCAAGCACCACTAAGGCTAATGATGAAGAAATGGAAGAATTCTACCAATAACTTCAGTTGGAAATTGATCAAATGTGGAATCAAGGTGCAGTGATAGGTGTGGGTGATTTGAATGCAGAACTTAGGAGCAAAGAACAGTAGTTGGAAAATATGGACTTGGAGCTAGAAATAAAGCTGGAGGTTCAATGAGAGAACTTTGCAAAACTAACAACTTGCTCCCAGCAACTGTTTTTTTTCAACAACACAAAAGACAACTATACACAAGGATTCCCCAAATATAATAAGCAGAAATCATATTGACTATATCTGTGGGAAGACATGATGGAGAAGCTCAATATCAGCAGCTAGAACCAGACCAGGGGCTGAGTGGAACCGGCCATCAATTATTCATAAGTTCAGGATAAGCTGAAGAAAACGAAAACAAATACATTAGAGCCAAAATAAGACTTTGAGTCTACCCACATGCATTTCGAGAACATCACAAGAGCAGATCTGATGCTTTGAACACTCATGACAGGAAACCTGATGAGCTGTGGTAAGACATCCAGACCATTATTCCTAAAGAGAGTAAAAAGTCCCTTAAGACACAGAAAAGATCAAAGTGGATGTCAGAAGAGACGGAGCCTTCTCTTAACTGTTGAGTTGCTAAAGCAAATGGAAGAAAGGATGAAGTCAAGGAGGCGAACATAACATTTCAAAAGGCAGCTCGAGGAGACAAAGTCAAATATTATAATGGAATGTGTAATGACCTAGAATTAGAGAACCAAAAGGGAAGAACACACTCAGCATATCTGAAACCGAAAGGACTCAAGGAAGCCTCGAGATGCAATCTTGAAAAATTCTATGAACAAAATATTGAATGATGCCGCAGGAAGTACCAAGAGATCTTCAAGAGCAAATGGAAAGAATACACAGAGACACTGTGCCAAAAAGGACTAGTCAACGTTCCACCGCTTCAAGAAGAAACACATGAGCAAGGACCAATGGTGCTGAGGGAAGATGTTCAAACTGCACTGAATGTATTCGCCAAAAACAAGGCTCCAGGAATGAATGGAATGCCAATTGAAATGTTTCAGGAAACTGGAGAAGCACTGGAAGCATTCACTTGTCTATGCCAAGGCTACTTGGCTGACTGACTGGAAGAAATCCATATTTGTACCCAGTCCAAAGGAAAGTAAAATTTTGCTTAACATCATCCAACAATGGTTGCAGCGGTGCATGGATAAGTTGCTGCCAGAAGTTGAGGCTAGAGTCAGAAGAGGGTGTGGAAGAAGGGATATCATAGCTGGTGTCAGATGGATCTTAGCTGACAGCAGAAAATTCCAGAAAGAGGTCTATTTGTATTTCATTGACTCCGCAAAGGCATTTGACAGTGTGCACCGTCATAAACTCTGGTAACCTTGAGAAGAATGGGAATCCCGTAACACTTCATTGTGTTCATTTGGAACTTGTATATGGATATAGAGGTAGTTGTGTGAACAGAACAAGGGAATACTACATGTTTTAAAACCAGGAAAGGCAAAAACATAAAAATCAAGAAAGGCGTACATCAGAGTTGCATCCTCTCCCCATATTTGTTAAATCTATATGCTGAACAAATCATCAGAGAAGCCGGATCATATGAAGAAGAATGTGGCATCCGGACTGGAGGAAGGCTTACTAAGAACAGAGGCTATGCAGAGGCTGCAACCTTGCTTGCTGAAAGTGGAGAGGAATGGAAGTATTGCTGATCAAGGATTGAAGCCTTCAGCACGGATCATGAATCAATATTAAAAAGACCAAATCCCTCACAACTGGAATAATAGGTAAGATCATGATAAATGGAGACAAGATTGATGTCAAGAATTTTGTCTTGCTTGGATCCACAATCACTGCTCAAAGAAGCAGCAGACAAAAGACATATTGCGTCAGGTAAATTTGCTGCACAAGATGTCTTTAGAGTAGTATAGAGCAAGGAGTAAGCTGTGTCTGATCCCAGCCATGATAGTCTCCATCACCTCATATGCATGTGTAAGTTGGACACTGAATAAGGCAGACCGAAGAAGAATTGATACGTTTGAATGATGGTGCTGGAGAAGAATATTGAAAGTACCATGGACTGCTAAAAGGACACACTGATCTGTCCTTGAAGAAGTAAGGCCAGAGAGCTCCTTAGAGGCAAGAATGACAAGACTTTGTCTTACCTACTTTGAACACATTATCAGGATGGACCAATCACTGGAGAAGGACATCATGTTTGATAAGATGGAGGGACAGCGAAAAAGAGGAAGGCCTTCAATGAGAAGGACTCCCATAGGAATTTCACCAATGGGCCCAGGAATAGGAATTGTGAGGATGGCAGAGGCCTGTGCAGTGTTTTGCTTTGTTGTGGGTTGAGCCAACTCGAGGACCCTAACAACAATATAAATGAATAAGAAATTAATTTGCTCTTTAATTTTCCACCCAAACTGCAAGAAAATGTTTTTTTTATAAATAAATTAAGCAGCAACAACCTCAGAAGTTGCTGCGGTTGCTTTGAACAACCAAACACCTCATAGGTTATGGTGTCTTGGTTTGGAAATTTTAGATCATGGTTTCTTGGAGCAGCCCAGGAAACTGACATAATAACATTTTTAACGTTCTCTTCTATCTCCTAGCTCATTGTATGTCCCGAGTCTTAAAATTTTACAAGCAGTCATCCAAGGCTCATCTCTTGCCTGGAGGGAAGAGGCAGAAGGAAGGGCCGTGAAGAGGAGGAAGAACTAGAGTGTGTAGCGAACTGCGTCCATGAGCAACTGCTTCTTTTGCATGAGGTGAACATAACTGCAGAGCACCTGGCTGCTGTTATAGAACATTTTAACCAAAGGTTCTAGGGAAGTATCCTGGTCAAAAGGGGGGAACGTGCAGAACAAAATTTCAAATTATCATGGAATTTCTAATTTCTGGAGCTTTGCAGCCTGGATTACCCCTGTTGGGCTGTCTATCACAATTAATCTCTGTTAACACAAGAAACCCATGGAAGTTCAAATCTACAGGACTATAAAAAAGATAGAAAGCTACTTAGAACAAATCAAGGTTATTGGTAATCGACACACAACTCTCCATACACAAGGCCACAAGATAACACAACTTCCTTACTTCAATTTAGCAGATGTGGTTTAAAAGGAAACAGAAAACCAAGAATGTATTGCCTGTTCCTGTACCACGTGGGTGTAGGATGAATGGATGGTTCGGTAGTAGGAAGAAGGGAATCTTGTGAGCACATGCCCTTTCCTTCTGAGCCAGGCTCCTAACTTGGAAGCTCTCACTCCTCTATGTCAAAAAATTTGAAAGGCAGTTAGTTCCTTAGTCAACTGAGTAGAAGAGGTCCACGTTTGTGCCCATTCCAAAGAAAGGTGCTCCAAGAGAAGATGAAAACTATCAAGCAAGATCATTCTGTTAAACCAAAGTCAAATTTCCCCCAAGATGGATTCAAAAATGTTTGCAGCGCTTCATTGACAAAGAACTCCCAGAAATGCAAGCAAGATTCAGAAGAGGACACGGTAAAAGGGATACCATTGCTGATGTCAGATGGCCCTTGATTGAGAGCAGAGAATACCAGAAAGATCTTTGCCTTTGTTTACCAGCTACACAAAGGCATTTGACAGGATAGATCATAACAACATATGAATAGCATTGCAAAGAATGAGAATTCCAGAAGACTTCATTGTGCCCAGGTGGACCAGTACCTGGGCGAGAGGTGATCATTAAAGCGCAATAAGGTAAGACTGCAGAGTTTAAAATGAGGGAAAGTGTGTGTCAGGGTTAAATCCTTTCACCATACTCAAGTAATCTGTATGCTGAAGAAATCATACAATAAATTGAACTTTATGAAGAAAGTGACATCAGGATTGCGAGAAGATTCATTAGCAACCTGTATTATGCACATAACACATGCTTGCTTTCAGAAAGCAAAGATCTTACTGATGAAGATCAAAGACCTTTAATATGGATTACACCTGGGTGTAAAATACAATCCTCACAAGTGGACCAACAAACAACACTATGATAAATGTACCAAAGACTGAAGATGTCAAAGATGTCATTTCACTTGAATACACAATGCCCAAATCAAACAACATTGCATTAGGAATCTTTTCTGCAAAGGAAAAAAAAAAAGCAATCTCTTGAATGAATTCAAAAGCAAAGAGAGCATTTTGGTAACTAAAGTATCTTTGAACCAGGCCTTTTTCAGTTACCTCAGATAAATGCAAAAGTTGATAATGGATGCTGTGGTTAGGTGCTGTCTAGTCAGTTCGGACTATTTGAGTCCTTGTGTCAACAGAATGAAACGCCCCCTCTTCCTGCACCCCTCCCCACAATTGTCATGCTGCTTGAGCTCATTGTTGGAGCCACTGAGTCAAGCCAACAACTCTTCCCCCCGCCCCCCCCCCGGGCCCTCTACCAAGCAGTTTGTCCTTTTTCAGGAATTAGTCTTTCCTGATAACATGCCCAAAGTACGTGAGACATCGTCCATCCAGCTTCATTTCTAAGAAGCATTCTGGCTGTACTTCTTCCAAGACAGATCGGTCATTCTTTGGGCAATCCACAGTACTATCAATATTCTTTGCCAGCACTATCCATCAGAAAAGAAGCAATGCCTTGGATAGGGTATTTACAAAAATATTAAATATCTTATGAGCTTCCAGAAGAATGAATAAATCTGTCTCAGAAGTATGGCCAAAATTCTCCTTAAAAAGCAAGGGTGCCAAGATTTAAGCTCCTGTACTTCAGACATGTTATCAGGAGGAATCGAGCCCTGGAGAAGACCATCCTGCCTGATAGAGCAGAGTATTTTGAAAAAAGAGCAGATAGTCAACAAAATGATGGACACAGTGGTTGTGACGCTGGGTTCACGGCTAGCAATGCTTGTGGGGAAGGTGGAGGACCTTGCAGCGCTTTGTTCTGCTGTACAGAGGGTCACTATGAGCCAGAGTCAACAGCACCAGGGAATGTCAGTGAACAACAATATCAATGAAGAGAAAATATAGCTCATCTGAAATTCCTCTTCTCATCAAAATGATCAATTCAGTCCCAAATGAGAAACAAGCCAATATGTATGAGGTCTATACACATCTATAATAATCATAAGTTTTCTGAGGCATATACCGATTAGAAAGATATATAACATAAGAAATAAACAGTTAATTAAATAATAAAGCAGTACAAATGGCTCAGTGCAACTCACTCCCTTGATACAGTTGTGAGACACTGGCAGTCCTTCAAGTCTTGAGGGCCACCAGGTGGTCCTCTGTAGAGCAATTCAGGCTATCCGGGCACAGGCAGCAAACAGTAAGGCAGGTCACCAACAGTCAGCCAGATGACAGGGTCCGACAGTCCCCAGCTCAAGAGATATAAATTCCAATAGTGTGATGAAGCAGGTCTTGAAGGAACCTCAAATAACAGTGACACAGTCCACAGGTTAGGTGTCCCACAGGTAGTGTAGTTTGCAGATTGAGGCACAAAAAAAGACAAGGCACCCGCACACTGGTCCGATGATTAAAGAGCAAGAGACAAGAGAGCTGAGGCTCAGCGAGCTATTTATCTATCTGCCCCTCTAAATTGATAAATGTCTCAGTGAGCCTCTCCTTTTGAGTTCTCTTGACTCTTGCCTTCTGATGATCAGACCAGGGTGCAGCTGCCTTAGCCAGTTCCCTGATTCAGCTGACAACACTCACTTCTTACAAGACATTCCTAAAGAGAAGCCACATAGACCTACCCCAATGCAACCCTGGGTGCTGGAGCAGCCTTGTGGAGACCCCTACCAATGCTGAGATGCTTGCTAGGTGACCACCTGGATCTACTTGTTGAGTGGAAGTGGGAGAAATGCAGCAATAAAGAGATCGGTTGAATTTGGCCACTGACAACTGTGGACATGGTTTACAAGAAAAAGAGAAGATGAGAGTGAGTTGACTGGTCTAAAGTTCATGACCTAGCACAAGAGGGCAAGGCTTATTGAGTATTGGTGAGAGCCCGTGGTCTAAAGGCAAGATGACCAGTGAGGCAGTCCCCATTGAGTTGACCAGAACCTGACAAGCTGGAGAATTTTGAGACTGTGAACTGATGCATATTGTTGCTGACTTTATGGATGGCCTGTCCGGATTAGACTTTGCTTATGAATGCAGACTTCACAAGGTTCCAATTGGAATGAAGAATCTTCATGTCGAAAAATATAATTGTCTCCTCAGAGCACTGGGTTGATGTAAGTTGGCAGTATATAAATTGGATACCCAAAATTGGGGGATAAAGGCATGAAGTGGTTGGCTTACAAATTTTCATAGGTGGGGTAACATATTTACAGGATTAAGGTGTAGGTGTTACTTAATTGAAATTGTGAGGCTAAAGAATTATGTACGGGTGCCACGTTGGAAAGGGGTGGATTGATCTAGTTAGAGTTTATTGTGCCAACCTGGCTGATAAACACATGTGAGGTTAATTGAAGGGTGGAGAGATAAAAAGCTCAGTGAGCCTTGCCTTTCCAGTTCTTGGGTTTCTTGCTTTGTGATGGTCGGACCAGGCTGTAGCTAGTCCCCTGCTTCAGCTGGCAAGGCTCACTTCCTGCAAGACATCCCCGAGGAGAAGTCGCTTGGACCTACCCCAATGCAGCCCTGGGTGCTGAACAGCCATGTGGAGACCCCTGCCAGGAGTGAGATGCTTACATGTTCACTGATTTGGCTTTCCTCCTGCAGTCAGCATCATAGTGTGTGTTTTGTGAGATAGAGGGAGGACTTTGTGGATTGGTGTTGGACATATGGGTTAATGTTGGACTTGTGGGCTTGGGCAGCACTGGGTTGGGATGTTTTCTTGATGTGCACTTAATCTTCTTATAAAATTCTCCTATATATGAGTTTCTGTGGATTTGTTTCTTTAAAGTAACCAGACTAACACATCTACAATAATCAAAAGTTTTCTCAGGTATATACTGATTAGAAAATATAATGAAACATAAAAATGCATTCAAAAGTGTAATTGTAACCATGAATTAACTAAGATTCCACCCAATAAATGATAAATAAATTTAGAAAAGGGGCATTGATGAAGTTCTAAGTACATGGGACATTAGATGTTTTCCTGAATGGCCAAGGTACAATTTGAATTCATGAGGAAGGAAGCAGAAGCTATCTAGCATGCCCAGGATTCTGTTGAAGGGGAGGAAAGCAAGCATAATAACATGGTCTCATCTATGGAAAGAACTAGTTGATGTTTCTCATGATATTCCCCGTAACCCACTACCATCAAATCTATTCCAACCGTGTGAAAGGTTTCCCAAGACTGTAGATCTCTATGAGAGCAGACAGACTCAATTGGCAGGTCTGAACACCTTGAAATTCACAGTCCAGTGCTTACCTGACCACACCCCCAGGACTTCCTGTAATGATATCAGTCTCCATTTATTATGTGTACTTTGTAGGCTATTTACATACCTGTTTGAGCACAACCAGAGATAAACTAGCAGCCTACTCCATTACTTTGGTATGTGATGCTGTCAACTTTCTTTACATAAATTTAAACCTCAAAAGATAAGAACTTCTTTTATCACATATTCTCATGAAATATAGTCTGATACCATCATAATGAAATCTTAATACTCCAAACTATTTGCTAACTTATAACTAGTAATTGATAAATATCTTCAGTTTTATAGGGAATTCTCTCCTACTGCTCTGCTTTAGTAGGCCTAGTAGCAGAGTGGATCACAAGTTAGGCAACTAATTACAACATCAGCAGTTCAAATGATCAGTGTCCCAAGAGAAGAATGATGAGATTTTCTTCTCCCCTAAAGATTTAGTCTAGGACACTCACAGGGTCAGTTCTACTCTATCCTACAGGGGCAGCGTGATTTGGAATCACCCAATGTCAGTGAACTTGGATGTTTTTGCAGGGGGCCGTGGGTTCTACTGATAGCACTGTCTGGTAAGCTTTGGGACCGACAGTCACAAAGTCAGAAGTTCAAACACACCAACTGTTGCATAGGAGAATGTTGAGGCTATCTGACCCAGTGGATTGATACCTGTGAAAATCCTCCATAGCACAGCTATGACTAGAAGTCACCTGATGGTAGTGGGTTTGTTTTGGTTTGGTTCCCCTTTAAAATCAGCATAAGGACTATAAACCAAATCCCAAGCAATCCCACTCCCACTCCCACCAAGTTGATTCTGGCTCATAGCAACCTTATAGGACAGCTCTCTCCCTTGAAGCAGCTGGTAAACAGGTTTAAACAGCCAGCAGTTAGGTTGATTGACAGCCTGGTACTTAACCCAGGACACCACCATGGCTTCTTATTCGTACTTTAGTAGTATTTTTTTTAAAGCTGAGCACATTGAATTATTTTGCTTTGATTTTTGTAACTTTTAACAAACTGCTATTCATATGGACTCCATTATCATAGAATCTCAGTTTCATGACCATTGTCAAGTAGCTATTTGTTTTATATTACAGTTAAGATGTCATCCTACCCCTTTTTCTTTTTTTTTTAAACATTTTATTAGGGGCTCATACAACTCTTATCACAATCCATACATATACATACATCAATTGTATAAAGCACATCTGCACATTCCCTGCCCCCAATCATTCTCAAAGCATTTGCTCTCTACTTAAGCCCTTTGCATCAGGTCCTCTTCCCACCCGCCTTTCCCCGCTCCCCCTTCCCTCATGTGCCCTTGGTGTTTGGCTATCAAAAGAGATAGTGTCTGGGGTCTTAAAGGTTTGAAGGTGAACAAGCGGCCATCTAGCTCAGAAGCAAAAAAGCCCACATGGAAGAAGCACACCAGCCAGTGCGATCATGAGGTGCCCAAGGGACCAGGTATAAGGCATCATGCAAATATATATATATATGTATATGTATATATGTGTGTGTGTATATATATAACATATTGAATGAAGGGGGAAGTGCAGAGTGGAGACCCAAGGCCCAAGTGTCAGCCCCTGGAGATCCCCTCATAGAGGGGTTTAAGAGAGGAGATGGGTCAGTCAGGATGCGAGGTAGTACCAATTAAGAACACAGCTTTCCCCCAGATCCTGGATGCTTCCTCCCCCCAACTACCATGATCGGAATTCTACCTTGCAGGGCTGGATAGGGCAGAGGTTGTACATTGGTACATATGGGGGATGGAGGCACAGGGAATCCAGGGTGGATGATACCTTCAGGACCAAGGGTGTGAGGGGCGATGCTGGGAGAGTGGAGGGTGAGTGGGTTGGAAAGGGGGAACTGATTACAAGGATCCACATGTGACCTCCTCCCTGGGAGAGGGACGGCAGGGAAGGAGGGGAAGGGAGACTCCGGATAGGGAAAGATATGACAAAATAACAATGTATAAATTACCTACCCCTTTTTCTCGAACATTTTATTTAAAGGAGATTATTAAAATTCAAAATATAGTTGTTGTAAATTTAGGTTTTATCCTCCCTAGATAAGTATGACTAAAAAGTAATTCATGATTTTAAATAGGAAATAATTCATGTTGTTCGCTAAGCATTTAAACCCCATGTTGAAGTGTTTACAGTGGAAAGAATGAACTCTAGATCATAAAGTAGCTGGAGGATAAGTGGTTCAAATTATAAACAAAAAACTCAAACAATATTATTAGCATCAATTCACAATGTGAAAATTTCCAATATTTACTTCATCATGTGACTCATTCTGGCGGGGCAACACAGGAAACTTGTTATGAAGACATTAGAAGAGTTTGACATTTTGTTTTAAATCCATCTCAGTAGTATAATCACATAGCTAAATTATGACATAATTGCTTATAAAAGTTTCATTATTGTAATGATTTATTAAAAGTGTCCAATTTTTTGCCTCATCTGAGGCAAGGCTCCATCGGGTATAGATCATAGAGAAAAGAGAATCACCAACAGATATCTCACATTGAGAATTTAAAAAAATTTTTAAAATCATTTTATTAGGGGCTCATATAACTCATCACAATCCATACACACATCAATTGTGTAAAGTACATTTGTACATTCATTGCCCTCATCATTCTGAAAACATTTGCTCTCCACTTAAGACCCTGACATCAGCTCCCCTAACATTGAAAAATTAAGAAGCTCAAAATGAAAGAAACATCATTAGTTTGTTGTTGTTAGGTGCTGAGGAGGTTCGGACTCACAGCAATGCTATTTGCAAAAAAGCAAACACTGGTCCAGGACCATTGTCACAATGTTCTTATGTTTGGTCCCATGTTGTTGCATCCACTGTGCCAATCCATCTTGTGAAGGGTCTTCCCGTCCTTCGCTGCCTCTCAGCTTTACCAAATGTGATGTCCTTCTCCAGGGACTGGTCTCGCCTGATGACATGTCCAAAGTACGGCATTTACAGGTTGGGGGAAATCAAAACTAAATTCAATGCTGATTCAAAGCGACCCTGGAGGACAGAGAACTGTCCGTGTGGGTTTCTACTCTTGCAAAGAGTTGTCTTGGAAATCCACAGGGCAGTTCCCCTCTGTCCAATAGGGTCACTGAGAGTCGGAATCGATTTGATGGCAGTGAGAGAGAAAGAGAGACATGTTTACTAGAGTAGAAAGAGTTTTCTTTCTCCTGAGGAGCAGCTCTTCAGCTGTATACCATCGTCAAGAGGAAAACGAGACACGGAAAACGTGAACTGTGGAAACACGGGTGCACATGCGAGCGCCAATCACGCACTCTCCCCTGAGCTTTGCAACCAAGAAGGGATATTTAAACCCTTCGTTTTCTCTACTGCCTACACAGCATGAAAGGAATAAAATAAAACCTTTTTCAGCCATGTCTATTCTTAATAAAAAGGTCCAGGAAATTTAAAGGAAAAATATGATCAATATTTAATTCCCAATATGACTGAACTCAGTCTGTGACCTCTTTATTTTGGTCTGGGAAACTCAGTTATCTCCTGCAGGAGGCCTGCCCTTGGAGAGGGCCAGGTGAAAATCCCGCCCTCAACAACAACAGAAAAGCAAGTGCATTTTTCTAATGCCCAGAGCAACTGTCTGTGCATGGTCAGTACACACGTTTTTTTTTTTAAAAGACATATGTGAAGTGGAATAATCCACCAAAGTGCTTTTCTTCCTTTTGCATCATTGAGGACTTTCAATGTAACTGAGATTGTGTAGAAAAGGTAAAATAAAACTTCAGGACAAATTCAATTAAACTATGGGTTGTGAGAGTCTTTATGCCAGCCGCATTTTTGTTCAAGTCTAATTAAGAAGTACCTAAACTTAAAGGAGTTTGTCTTGTCCAGGTGAGTCCAAGCAGGTGGACACAGAGGGGAAAATCAGCTGGGCAGGGCTGGATGACCCCACTCGGATCAAGAAGGTAGAACCAGCCAGAGCATCACGTCAGAAACAACAGTCTGAGTACAATCTCAGGTAAGCTACAAGAAAATGTGGTCTTAGGAACCATGGATGATATTGATCACGTCGTTCAACTACTTCAGTGCACATAACACAGAAGAAAATATGTGCGCTAGATGAGAGAAATGATTATAAAAGAAAAGTAGGGTGCTGGATTGGAGGACCAAACCAAACTCACTTCTATCCTGTGGCAATGAGCCCACAGTCACCTTAAAGGACAGGACAGAACTACCCCTATGAGTTTCTGAGACTAGAACTATTTACAGAGCAGAAAATCTCTTTCTCCTGCAAAGTCGTGCTGCTTTTGAACTGCGGGCCCAGAAGATGACAGCCAAACCATGTAATCACTACTCCACCAGGGCTCCTGCACAGAGTACCATTTAAAAGTTTTAAATCCCATGAATATATATTCAAGTATACATCTATGTATATAAATATATGCTATATAAATTAGCTGAAATACAAAATAAAATTGGAAGTACTGTAAGAGTCTACGAGAATATACTAAGCAAAGCGTAGCAAAAAGCAAAAGATTGTGTAAGGTAATTGCAGGCAGAACATCTAAGAATGTCCCAATTCATCGCTTCTACTTTGGTTGTCAGAGACTTGGATGATAAAGAAATATATATGCTAGAAACACACCATTTAACCTCAGCTAAGTCTTTCTTCTGTTCCTCTTTCTTCCTTCTTTGTCCTTTCCAATGGACCCTTGACCTCTTGCTGATGGCCCTTTGTGTTTCTCCAATGATGCTCACCTCTCTAAAAAAATAAGTTATTGTCTGCATCCAATGATGTGACTACATAAAATAAAGAGGTTCTCAAGTTACCAGAGTGGCTTTTTATTTAAGGTAGATAAATTATCTGAATAATTCCCAGTTTCTTTTAACCTTGGTAGGTTGGGTGTTTTTGTGTCTTTTCTGGAATTACAGAAAAAAAAATCTGCTTCTTACGTTATGCTCAATTAGTGTAAGATCAATTATCTTGCAAACACTTAGAGAAGTTAATTTTAGAAACATTCTTTCCTTACTTGCTAGGAAGTTATTAATGTAAACCCTGCTCACTTTCCACTAAACCGATTACACTTTAGAAGAAAGTCCAAAGGAAGGAGGAGGGAAGAAAAGAAAGAGAAAGGAGGAAGGAGGAGAGGGAGGGGGAGGGGGGAAAGGAAAAGGAAACGAGGGGAGAAAAGGATGCCGCCTCATTGGACTTCCTGTACCTTACAGTAGAGTCCTTGAATCCTTCCTGAAGAGGCATTCCTCAGGCCCTAGGCCCAGGGAATTATTCCAAAGGCAGCTGTCCTGAGCAGCGGGCTTCCCTCTTCTTCCAGGGCTCTCTGTCAGACTGTGCTGATGGAATTCCAGAGGGGCTCCGCTGAGAGGAAAATGAAATGATCTGTATTAAACCTTGATCTCTCCTGGATATAACTCATTTCAAACACTTTTGGCCTTAAACCGTAAAGCCCAGAGAGCACATTTTTTTTAATTCCTCTTATTGACGCCCTTCTAATGACCATTCCCAGGACAGGAGAAAAATCAACCCAGGTCAAGCTACCTCTCACCTTGTGTCTTTGCTTTGCCTTTTGTTCGAGCAGAATCACATTTGAGCTTTTTCTCACATTCGTCCTTTATACATGTTCGGTGTGAAGCCATATTCCCATCTGTGTGAGACACAATGAATCATTGTCGCAGGGCGGCTACCTACATCAGTCTACTGGGGTGGGGTGGGGTGGGGGAACTTTTGTCACACGCAAACGAAGAAAAATCTGTTCACTGATTTCCCACTTTAATCACTTGGTTAAGGATAGTGCAACGGTGACAATACATTTTTTTTATTCTCAGTAGGGACAGAACAGTGTTTAATTAGGCATTTAAAAGTGACTGTTAACTTATACAGACCTCATCACAAATGGTTTTTCAACCAGCTCAGTGATCTGAAACACCAATTAGTTTCAATTCACACGTATTATCTGTCCCTCATTAAAGCATTTAGTTCAGAATCTACATTTCTTCCTATTCAAGAAAGTGTTGATGTTTTCCTTTGGATAGGAAAGGGAGGCTTTATTTATTTATTTATGCTGTTTTTAAAAGACATGCTGAAAAAGATCTCCCTATGCATTTTTCTTTGTTTCTCTTAATTGTATAAGCATGCAACACTTCCTTCTTGAAAATGCCCTTTGTGGAGATAGATGTTCTTGTTCATAAGTCCTATTGATTCCATCAATGTGTTCCAATGATTTCTCTCCTGGTGCCGCTGACCCTGGCTGCTAAAGCAGCTGTGTCTCTCCCTTTGTGATTTGTGACCTCTCTGAATGCCTTTCTTGAAAATAGAGACCACGACTAGACAGCTCATGGCCCCCCAAGAGGATGTCTCCTGCTTACTTTCTTTTTATTATTTTATTTTTAAAAATCATGCTATTGGGGCTCATACAACTCTTATCACAATCCATACATACATCAAGTGAGTAAAGCACCCTTATACATTCATTGCCCTCACCATTCTCAAAATTCGCCTTCCGCTTGGGTTCCTGGAATCCGCTCATTTTCTTTTTTTCCATCCCCCTTCCTCCCCGCTCCCCCCTCCCTCATGAACCCTTAATAATTTATAAATTATTATTTCCCTGCTTACTTTCTTTTTTTTTTTTTTTTTTTTGAGCCTGGGGCGGGGGCTGGGCTTGTCTCAGGGGGTTCGGAATGATGTGCCACAGTGGAATCTTTGTTCCAATGCAGCCAAGCAGGCGAGACCACCCAACACCCAGGAATAGCACCCCAATTGCTTCCCAACCAATCCAAGACTCCTCTGCAGAGCTCCGACTACTGTCTCTGGCCTCCTGGTCCCCACCTACTACAGTGCAGGCTCCGAGGCAGCGGAGGCCCTGGCTTGAATGCGGCAGTGCTGCTACCTCTGCAGGACCCACCTGGCCTCCGCCATGTCAGGTCTGGATGCTAGCCATGCACCCGTGTTTCTGTGACCCTGGCTGGGCGACTGTTACCTTCGCCCAGCCTCCATTTCCTCCATGGCAAAAGAACCAGTAACCACAGGCCACAGGCTTGTGAGGACCCACTGAAGGGAGACGCGGGGCAGGCAGCTGGTCCCACGCAAGGGCCAGCCTCCCAGGCAGAGCTCACTCCCAGGACTGCTCCTGCCCAGTGCCACATAGGAGGAGTCTTCAAATACTTTGTGAGAAAATCCCATCCTTCCATTCTGTTTTTCCACAAAAGTTTTAAAGCCCCCCCCCCAGTCAGAGTGCCCTTGGTTAATGTCTGTCTAGAGCAGGCTGGCCCCCAGCTCAGAGTCCAAGTTTGCTTTCGTCCCCAGCACCCAGTAGGGACGCGAACAGTGTTGATCCAGGAGCAGAGAGTGAGGATGGCACAGGGGGTTCGGAGTCGGGCTGCTACCTGCAAGGTCAGCAGTTCGAAACCACCAACTGCTCCACAGAGAGGTGAGGCTTTCTCCAAGATGGCCAGCCCTGGAGCTTCACAGGGCCCCTGCTTACTTTCAATTGATGATTGTTACCTATTAATTTTGACTCCTCGTGACCCCATGTAACAGAGTAGAACTGCCTCCTAAGAACTGTCATCTTTACAGACAGGGACCCTGGTGGCACTGCCAAGGCCACCAGCTGCTTTCCCCATAGAAATGTGCAGCCTCAGAATGTAGGCTTGACGGCGGTGAATTGGGTTGGGTTTGGGTAATCCTTATGGGAATAGACTGCCAGGTCTCTCCCTTGCGAATAGTCATGAACACAATAGCCACATTTTAGCTGGGCTGAGAGCTACTCTCTATCACTAAAGGCAGATCCTTTTACTATTTTGTGTTATGCAATAAATCTGATGATTAAAACAAATGCTTACTCTATTAGAGTTTGAAGTGGTGCAAACACGTTTGCATTCAGAGACACCTCCGGAGAAGAATCTTGTGATCTACTCCTGAGAAGCAAGCTGTTGAAAGCCCTATGGAAAATTACCAACCTGAGGGCAGGCACACATTAACTTAAGTGAAGGGCAAGGCCGTGTATTATTAATAAGAGAAAGGCCAGCAATAACACAACGGAGGCATGGGAAGGCCCTGGGAGGAGACACCAGAGGCAAATATTGTCAGAGGCAAATACTATTATAAACACAATCTTGCCATAACAATGATATACTGGACATATGGGTAAACACACAGGTCAAACTGATGTGGGGGGGCTATACCAATGGGTTGAACACTGATTCATAATGGAGATAACAGTATAAAAGTTTGACAGAAGATATTGGTATATGCATGTTTAGCTATGCAAAGTCATGAAAACTTCTTGGACACAACAAAATATCTTGAGGGAATAGGTCACTGGGCCACGGGGCTCAAGACCATAGTCTCACAGACTACCAAGCACAATTGGCATAACAGAGTCCACAAAGACAAGATTCTACATCTTCCTTTGGTGGGGAGCAGCTAGGGCCTTAACAGCCGATATGCACCTATTGGACCCTCTTTGTCCTGAAGAAAGAAGAGTGATGAAAATCATGAGCCCAAGGAAACTATTATTCCAGGGGACTAGTGAACCACACAAACAGCAGTTTCCAGGGACCCTGAAAGGAGAACTAGCGTGTGTAGCTACCACTCCCAATTGCTCTGAAAGAGACCCTAGAAGATCTCAGGTAGAGGGGAGACAAATATGGAACAAAACTCAAAATCTTTTAAAGATCAGTCTTACTGGTTGGATGCAAACTGGTAGAACCCAAGTCACCCTTCAGGCCTAGAACTAGCTTCACCAATGTGACTCAGTTTCCAGTCAAATGAAAGAAAGTCTGTGAGGGGAACAGTAACAATATGGAGGTATGCACTCCTTAAAATAATCAACCATCTGAGATGAAAAGAGTAGCATTTACCTAAAGACCACGTTCAGAAAGGTTAGGAAAGAAGCAGGAAGAGAAAGGGAAATGCAAGGAGGAAGAGGGAGGAACAGGTGACGTCACCTGTGGGGATTAGAATCAATGACATAACGCAGCATGTCTGTGAATTGTTGAATGGAAGACTGATTTTTCACACAAATCGCAATTGAACCAAAAGCCCCTGTGGGCTCAGTTTCACTCTGGCACCGATAGGGTCACCGTGGCTCACGATAGATCTGACGGCACCAGGTGGTGGAAATCGTGGCCCCTAAGTACCAAGCAGCTTCTAAAGTCCATGCCTTTATATAGCCCCCACCCCCCCGCCCGGCCTGTAAGCTGGGCCTAGTGATTGTCCTCTAATGAGTAGAGTATGTATGAAGGAGAAATGAACTGTCACTTGTGAAATTAGGTTAGACATTAATACACTGTCTATCTTGCCAGCCCTGACTCTCCTCCCTTGCCCTGATGAGGTCGGCTGCCGTCTTGTGAGCTGTCTTCTGGAGAAGAGGTGAACAGGAAGCAGAAACGTCCTCCAGCTAAAAACCATCAAGGAACCAAGTAGTCCACGAGGAACTGAATCCTACTAACAACCAAAGCGAGGGAACTTGACAGTGGGTCTACCCCAGCTTTGACTGCAATCTTCTGAGAGCCCACAAGATAGAGACCAGCTAAACCCTGCCTGATTTCTAACCCATAGAAACTGGTATAGTAATGTATAAATTATCAAGGGTTCATGAGGGAGGGTTAGCAGGGAGGAGGGGGGAAATGAGGAGCTGAGTCCAAGGGCTCAATTGGAAAGCAAATGTTTTGAGAATGAGGAGGGCAACAAATGTACAAATGTGTTTGACACAATGGATGTGTACATGGATTGAGACGATAAGAGTTGTACGAGCCCCCAACAAAATGATTTTTAAAATAAAATGACAAATATATACCATATTTAATAAAAAAATAAAATAGACAAAAATAAAATAAAACTCAAAAATAAAAATAAATAAATGTTCATGGCTTTAAAAACTCCAAACTCGCCACTCTCTAGTTAATGATGACTCATAGGAACCATGTAGCTGTGACCAGGGTAATTTCTGATAAAGGGACAGATAATTAAGATGTGCTTCAGTGACCATTCTCAGGAAATCTTCATTCAACGAATGCCTTGAGGGGCCAACATTGGGTCCAGAGACATTTCACACCCACAAAACCAAGCTACCACCGATTGGCTAGAACAGTGATTTTCAAACTTCCTAATGCCGTGACCCTTTGCTACAGTTCCTCATGTTGTGGTGACCTCCCAAACCATAAAATTATTTTCTTTGCTAGCTCATAACTGTAATTTTGCTACTGTTATGAATCAGGCTACCCCTGTGAAAGGTCGTTCGACCCCTAAAAGGTTGAGAACCGCTGACCTAGCGGAATACACCTAATCTACAGTTTTCAGCAAGTGATGTGGCAAGGAAATAAAAGACTGAATGAGTTGATTGAAGAGAGGAGTCACCTGGAGACTTGCTTCTGCAGATTCATGGAAATTCCTAGAATGATCACTATTCCAGGAGCAATTCTTCTTTAAAACTAGATGTCTAGCTTCTCCTGAATTTTGGGGAGAACTTCTCTGTATCTTTGCAATAATCTCCACCTACAAACACATTCCTTTGTTTAAATTTAGAGCAAGAGCACTTGTGTTCTTCAAAATAAATGAACCCCAACCCAAACCATTGCCATCCTATCACATTATCTTATTGCTCCAGTATCATAAGTCACGGTTCCTTCTATTTTTAGTGCAGTAAAAAGAACATAGGAGGAGTCTGCAGACCTGAATTTGAATGTTAGCTCTGTCACATACTTGCTCAGAGACCCTCCTTGAGCCTCAAATCCCTCAACTGTGGCCTGGTTTTCCAAATTGAATAAATGAGGATAAATATATCTTAGGAGTATCTCAAGGTTGAAGAGCACTTGACTAATAAGGATGGATTTCCGCTAATTGACTTGGCATCAATAATATACAAAGGGAAAGAAGTCATTCTTTGAAGCAATATAATTTAAATTCAGATGCTTATCAGATGACTTATATTTTGTTATATTAAAATGAATACTGTCTGGCAGTAGGCTTCAGGTGAATTACAGTTGATTCTGTGCTTTGAGGTCTTGGGGAATGACGTAATGAACTCACTGAGTTATCTTACACCATTCAAAAATCAAGCAAGTTTGCTTGGTACTAGGCAGACAATTTATTAATGTACAGTGGTAGGATGACCATATAGTGTTAAGAATGCTTTAGGAGAAGTTATATACTCTAGTAATATAACAGTCACTAACAGTAATTGAAGCAGTCACTTGACCTCTCTGGGTCTCAATTTCTTTTTTATAAGATAGAAAATTTGAACAAAATTACTTTAATGTTCCTTTCAACCACAAATGGAAATCTATTGTGATTCATTTTTCTCCCTACTTGGTTTATATTCATTAAGGAGTATTTATTGCTGGGTATGTCAAATGTTTTAGTTCTTTTAAGTATCAAGGCATAAAGGTGATCGGAAACTTAAAGCTAATTGAGTCTGTTCTGCAGGGCTCCATGCCATCTAGCATAATAACTATTTACATTAGCTATCACAATGAAAGCAGCTAATAGTTGTATTTTACATTATCTTTTCAAACTTTTTATTCTCAAAAGAACTTATGACTAAATCTTCCTTTAGCCAATTTTTAACAGTGATTTTTCCTTGACAGATCTAAGGTGATATTTATTAGACTCATTATTTCTACAATTTAATATTCTTCAGTGGAATGTTTTACTTTTAAGGATTAATGGTCCATATTACTACATATTTTTGATCAGTTTAGTCATTTTTTTATGGCTCAGTCTTTGCTTGCTAACTAAGGAGTTCATTACAGAATAATATTTTAAATGGGATTTTTTTTTTCAGAAACCAAAAATCAATAGTCATCCTTAGTCTTATGAAAGAAACAACAAATGTTTGCTAGATGAAATTAATAAATAAGCAACAAATGTTTGCTAGGAAATGAATGTTTGTGAGGAAATAATCCAGGCACTTCACATTTGCCTGTTTGCTGTTGTATGTAACATGGTGCCCAGCGTAGGCCTTAAACATGCAACATATACAAAAGATAGGTTCAAAAGATTAAATTTTTGCGAAAGAAAAACAAACAAACCTTAAGAGTATTGACTATACAGTCATATATCCAAGCTTGTATTCATGTTTCTTTCAACTCACCTAACAGTGTTCAACAAATACTTCCTGGATTTTGTCTGTGTGGCTAGAATCTTGCCCTAAAAAGCAAACAAACAAGCAACTAAAACTGCCATTGAGTGGAGTCAATTCTGACTCAGCAACTCTGTGGGACAGAGTAGACCTGCTTCTTTGGGTGTCCAGACGGTGAGTTCTAGACCCACTGAGCGGCAGGCTCCAAACGTGGAGAGCTGTTTGCAGCCACAATGTCAATCCATCTCCTTGAGGACCTGGCTCTCCTTCCCTCCCCGCTACCTTACCAAGCATGGCGTCCAGCTCCAGAGACTGGCCTTTTCTGACAACAGGTCCAAAATAGGAGGGATTACCCCCACAGTAATTGGATTTTTTCCCTCTGAAGCTATATATTTAATTTTTTAACACAAAAAACCCTTGTCACCCTCCAAGTACTCTCCATTACCCTTAATACATTTGTGAAATCTATGATTCCATTCTTGGAAACAGTTTTCAAACTTGTCTGTTTGGATAGCTGACAGCACTTCCCTCGGGGTTTGTTTTTTTTTTAAGTTCACCTCTTCTACTTAATCAAATCACTGTCTTTTCAGGTCCCTCTGCATTGGCAGAGAGTACACGATAGTCCAAATGCACTGATTTTTCCCCCCATTTTCCTTAATCAATGTCCAAATTTCACATGCATATGAGGCAATGGAAAATACCTTGGCTTGGGTCAAGCACACCGTAGTCCTTAAAGTAACATCCTTGCTTTCCAATACTCTCAAAAGACCTTGTGCAGCAGGTTCACCTGATGCAACACATCTCTCCATCTCTTGCTGTCAGGTGTGCTGGACTGGGTTCCCTCTCATAGCAACCCTACCTGAAATGGAATGAAACACCGCCCTGTAATGCACCGCTGTGACAAGTGCTCTTATGCCGCAGCCTCTGGGTCGATCCAGCTCTTCCAGGGCCTTCCTCGTTTTCACTGCCCCTCCACTTTTCTAAGCACAGTGTCCTGCCCAGGGACTGGTCTCCCTGGATAGTGTGTCCAAAGGATGTGAGACAAGTCCCTCCATCTTTACTTCTGGTTGTGCTTCTGACAAGACAAGATATGATTGTTCTTTGGACAGTCCAGGATAAATTCAGTATTCTTCACTCTGCCACAAATCAGGCCTTTTTGGCATGCACTGTTATGTAATCCTTTCAGAACCTCTAAATAGAGAGCTTGATGAACAGTCTGATCTGGTAGAACAAACTCCAAATACACAACAAGTCAATATTTTCGTCTGTTCGGGAAGGTGATGGATGTTCAGAATCAGGTTTGTCATCAATTAACATTTCACCTTTTTTTAAAAATAAGAAAACCACTTGTACACTCAGTCCTCAGAGTGTCAACCTTGCTTTCCCACATTCTAAAGAAGTTTTATGCAGCAGGTTGACCTAATGCAATACGTCTTTTGATCTCTTGATTGCTGCTTCCATGGGCGATTGTGGATACATCCCAGATGAAATCTTTGACAACATCAATCTTTTCTCCATGGATGATGCTGTTACCTTGTGGGCCAGTGGTGAGAACTTTTGTGTTCTGAACTGTAATCCCTACAGAAGGCTGTGATCCTTGATCTTCATTAAGTGATTCAAGTCGTCCTGACTTTCAGCCAGCAAGGTTGTGTCATCTGCATGTCGCTGGTTGTGAATAAGCTTTTGTCTAATTCTGATGGTCTATTCTTCATGTAATCCAGCTCCCCTAGTTATTTGCCCAGCAAACAGGTGTGTAAGTATGAGAAAATACAACCCTGACACACACCTTTCCTAATTTTAAACCATGCAGTCTTCCCTTGTTCTGTTCATACCATGGACTCTTGATCCATGTACAGGTTCCTAATGAAGACAAGGTAGTGCTCTGGATTTCCCATTCCTCTCAAGGTGCTCTATAGTTTGTTGTGATCCACACGGTCAACAACCTTTACATTGTGTAACAAAGCTTTCACCCAAGTCTCATCTGGCATCAGCCATGATCTCCTTGTGGACAGGAACTGCCCGGGCATTTCTCTTGATTGTGTCATTCCCAACATAGTAAACCAGATGATTCCCTCATTCGAAAAGGCCACGACCAGTCCATTTCAGTTCCCTGATGCCTATAATATCTATTGTATGCATTACTTTACATTGTAACGCTTCCAATTTTCCTAGATTCATACTTTGCACATTCCAAGTTACAAGTACTAATTGATGTTTACAGCTGTTTCTTCTCATTTTGAGTCCTGCCCCATCAGCAAATGAAGGCCCTGAGGGCTTTACGCCCACAGATTGTACCCCATTATGGTGGACTCCATTTTGAGAAGGCAGATCTTCCTCGTTCATATTTTGAGTACCTTACAGTCTTCTGCCACCATCTCTGTCAATGGTCTGCTTCTAGTCAAGAAATTTTCATTAACTAGCAAAGCTTTTTTATTTTTAAATCATTTTATTGGGGGCTTGTACAACTCTTATCACAGTCCATACAGCCATCCATTGTGTCAAGCACATTTCTTGCCATCATCGTTCTCAAAACATTTGCTTTCTACTTGTGCCCTTGGTATCCGCTCCTTATTTTTTTCCTCTCCTTCCCCACCCTCCCTTGATTATTAAATTATTTCTTCATGTCTTACATTGACTGATGTCACCTTTCACCCACTTTTCTGTTGTCCATTCCCCTGGGAGGGGGTCATGTGTAAATCATGTGATCAGTCCCCCTTCCTCTCTTCACTTTCCCCTTCCCCTCCTGGTATGACTACTCTCATTATTAGTCCTGGGGTATTTATTTGTCTTGGATTCTCTGTGTTTCCGGCTCTTATCTGTACCTGTGTACATGTTCTGGTCTAGCCAGATTTGTAAGGGAAAATTAGGATCATGATAGTGTATAGGAGGAAGCATTAAAGAACTAGAGGAAGGTTGTGTATTTCATTGGTGCTATACTGCACCCTGACTGGTTTGTCTCTTCCTTGTGGCCTTTCTGACAGGGGGTGTCCAATTTACTTCTGATGGGCTTTGGTTCTCCACTCTACCCTCCCCCTCATTCCCATTGATATGATTTTGTTTGTTTTGTTTTTGGTCTTTGATAGTTGATACTTGATCCCATTGATACCTCATGATCACACAAGCTAGTGTGCCTCTTCCATGGGGGCTTTGTTGCTTCTCAGTTAGATGGCCGCTTGTTTATCTTCAAGCCTTTAAGACCCCAGATGCTTTATCTTTTGATTGCCAGACACCATCAACTTTCTTCACCACATTTTTTTATGCACCCATTTGTCTTCAGTGACCGTGTCAGGAAGGTGAGCATTATGGAATGCTAGGTTAATAAAACAAAGTGTTCTTGCATTGAGGGAGTACTTGAGTAGAGGCCACTTTCTGTCTGCTACCTTAATACTAAACCTATAAATATATGTACATAGATCTATTTCCCTACCATCGCATATAAGTATATTTACATATGTGCATGCCTGTATCTAGACCTCTATAAATGCCCTTTGCCTTCTAGTTCTTTCCTCTAGTTCCTTTTACTTTCCTCTTGTTCCACTATCATGTTCAGTCTTCATTTAAGTTTCAGTAATTCCTCTCAGTGACATTGCCCTTGATCAAGTCCTGCCAGGCCTTCTACACCCTCCTCACCATCAATTTTAGATCACTTGTTGTTCCCTTGTCCCTGAGTTTGTTAACACCCACTTCCTTTCCCCCGTCTCTCCCTCTCCCATGTCCTCCCCAAACCATCAGACCCATTGCTTTCTCCTCCAGATTGCTAGACAGACATGCAGAGACAATAATATGCACATAAGCAAGACAGAGCAAAACAAAGCAACAGAATAAAACAAAATAACAACAAAAAAAATGACCCCAAAAAAGGCCTATAAATAGTTCAAGGTCTGTGTTGACATTTAGGAGTGTTTTCCAATTGAGTCTCATGGGGTGTCACACCCTGGTTCCACAGTCGATTTTTTGTATTCCCTGGGGACTTAATTGCTGTGCTCCCCTTGCTGTTCTGTTGTATACCCATTAGTGTTTCGCCACAGTGTGGTGGGGTCAGTCCAGCCCAATTCCCCAATTCCCGCACTGTGTCTCCAGTGTTGTCCCCTATAGCGCTATGGGTCAGTGAGGGACATCAAGTCTATTGGGGGAGCCGGCCCTATGGTCCTCTCTGTGCACTGGTTGCTCTGAGAAGGAATATCGTCCTCAGGGCTTGGTGGGCCAGAATGTGTTCCTCCACTCTCTCTCCCTCCCACTTTGTTTGCTCCTGTGTCCTCTGATCTGATATGTCCCTCTCCCTGAGCTTCAGTACTGTCCTCTGGAGTGAATCCTTCTGTGTGGGGTGGGGGGTTGCACATGTAGTTGGGATTGGGGCCAGCCCCTCAGATCTCTCTATTGGTTCCCTGCTTCATGCCGGTAGGTTGCGGTCACGTCTTGGAGCGCCGGGTTGAAGTCTGATCCCTCTTTCCCTGTGGAAAATAAACAACACTATCCCCTTGGGTTGGTTAGTGCCCTGTTCCCTGAACTAGCAAAGCATCTATGCTAACCATAAGGTTTCAGTGGCTAATTCCTCTGACGTTGACAGCTTGACTCTTCTTTGTAGTCTGTGCTTAATCTGAACCTCTGCTGAAACTGTTCACATGGGGTGACTCTACTAGTATTTGAAATAGCAGTGACATAGCTTCCAGCATCACTGCCACACATAAGCCACTACCCTACGACAAACTGACATGGGGTAGCAAAGCCATTGGGATCAATGTTAAGTATACAATGTTTCACACACAAGGTTCATTCCTTAATACAAATATTCCCATTGTTGCCTATTTGAAAATTGGTAATGTAGGCTTAGTATAAATCAGAACATTAAGTTCATGTGTCCCTAAGCAGTTTTAGTAACACGAGAATATAACGTGAAGCTATTTCAGAAAGGCTTAGTGACATGTGAAGCTGTGAGAACTCTGCGGGTTCACTGCTGTTAGAACCCCCAGCTATCAATTTACAGGCAGGCTTCCACCAGACCCACCTCAGCAAAGATAGTGAAAGCCTAAAAGCGAAGGCTTCTGAAACTAAGATAATAAAGATTGTTGTCCAAGTCTTTTTTATGCACAAGCATCCTGCCTTATCATCCAGTATATCATTGCAGATCATGTATTGTTGGCAAGACTGCGACCCTCTTCTACTGATGACATCACTCAGATGAGATGTCTGCTGATCCTGCATCTCAAAAGTGGCTCAAGAAAGGCGATTTTGAAGACTTAATAAACCACTTCAAAATCTCAAATCAGAACTCTAAATATTAAGCATTTCCCTTTTGCAGAAAAATTTAAATGGATATTCATGAGTATTCCCCATGCCAATTCCTCTTTCCTGCTTATATTCATAAGGATCTCTTGTTCGTTCTTCTTATTAGGTGTCCTTGAGACCGTTCTGACTCATAGGGACAGAACAAAACACTGCTGGGCCCTGAGCCATTTTCACAACTCTCATATTAGAGCCCATTATTGCAACCACTGTGGTAACCTGTCTCATCAAGGGTCTTCCTCTTTGGCACCCCCTATCGGGAGGTGAGCTGGTGGCATCGTGGACCTGAGTGGGGTGGCATTCCAAATCATCCAATGCTCTGCAGGACAAACATGGTGTTTTCTACTCCCATAAAGAATCTCAGGGTTGGAAATTTACAGGGGCAGTTCTGCCCTGTCCTATAGGGTCATGATGAATCGACAATGACTCTCTGGCAGTGAGTTTGAGAGCCATTCTCAGGGTCTGGTCTCTCCTGGTAACATATCCAATGAAGGTCATGTCAGGGACAAAGGAGGATTGTCACCTTTTCTTCTGAGGAACGTTCTGGTGGTGCTTCTGCCAAGACAGGTCTGTTTGTTCTTCTGGCGGACCAAGGTACGTCCAATACTCTTGGTCAGCACCTTCATTCAAATACCCCCGCTCGTTGGTCTTCTTTCTTCAATGTCCAACTGTCACATACATAGGAGACCATTGAAAATATAATGGCTTGGATCAGGCACACTTTAGTCCTCAAATGACATCTTGGCTCTTTGGCACTTTCAAGAGGTCTTGTGCTGGAGATTTACCCAGTGCAATGTGTCGTTTGTTTCTTCACTGCTACTTCCATGAGACTTCATTGTGGATATAACTAAGATGAAATCCTTGACAACTTCAATCTTTTCTTGGTTTCTTTCCTTTGAATAGTAATCCATACTGAAAGTTGCAATTCTTGATCCCTGGCAGCAGTAACTCAGGCCCTTCTGGCTTTCAGCAAACCAGGTTCCATCAGCTGCGTATCATAGGTTGTTTAAAAAAAAAATTCCTCCTTCAATCCTGATGCCACATTCTTCTTCATGTATCCAGCTCCTCATATAATCTCCTCCTCAGCATACAGATTGAGTAACTATGTCGAAATGATACAACCCTGATACACGACTTTCCTGATTTGAAACTATCCACTTTCCCTGGTGATCTTTGACTGGATTGTCTCCTGAGCTGTCTACAGGTTCCACATGAGTACAATGAAGTGTTCTGATTTTCCCAAGCACCTCAAATCTATCCCTAGTTTGTTATGATCTACAGAGCTAAAGGCCTCTGTGTAGACAATAAATCACAAGTAAATATTGTTTCTGGAATTCTCTGCTTTCAACTAAGGTCCATCCAACATCAGCAATGATATCCCTTGTCCCACATTTTTCTCTTCTGAATTCAGCTTGAATTTCTGGTGGATGGTTGTGGAATCACCATTAGCAAAACTATTTGCAGGTTGTATTAATGTCAAATTATCAATACCAAATTATGGATAATGTTGCAATAGTGGGAATTCCAGAACACTCCATTGTGCTTATTCAAAACCTGTATGTGGATCAAGAGGCAGTTGCTCAAACCCACCAGCCCCCCTAGTGCAAAGGGGGGAGCTCTTTTCCAGTAAAGATGCTCCATCTCAGAACCCTATATGGGAACACTATAAGTCAGAATCTACTCAATGGCAGCAATCTAGACTAGCTCCACCGCCATGACAATAGCTTTCCTAACACTAAGAAACTCAATAACTTTATAGAGATTGATACAATGAATTTACTCTATTAAATCAAATGCTGTCCCTGTCATTAGCACAAAATAGAGCAAATAAAAGAAAAACATTGCTAATCATTGAAATATTAATAACTCAGTAGGTTAAAAACATATGTTAGCAAATACATTAAAAGTAAATTTGTATATTTATTTAGTCGGATCTTTACTCTGTTTTTAAAGGGATTTCAAATGGCATCAGTAATATCCCACTTGTATTCAGGTATGAAAGGAAATGTTAAGCTGATAACTTAGGTAAATATGGGTCGCAACTTGGACAAACTCAGCCCAAGATATTTAGAGCAAACTGTAGAATATTTCATGAACGTGGATAGCCAGGCTGCGCGGACAGGGGATGCTGAAAATGGCGCAGTTCCTTCAGACTTTGGTAATGACTTTTAATTGTGCAGTTCATCTAGCACTTGGAGTATCTTAAGTTAGACTTGCATAATGCTGAGATTGTAGTTATCCAACGAGTCTTGCCTCCCCGGCAAAGCTTTAAAATTATAAAGGATTATTCTAGGTCTACTTCGTAATCATTTGATGACAAGCATTCGAAGACCTCAAAACCATTGCTCACATTGATCCAGGCTTTTGGTCCCTTTGTGGTGTAGATAACACTGCCCCTCTCCACACAAAAATTATAGCAAACAGATGTGAGAAGACATAGGTGTCCAAGTCCTTCGATTTGTCTGGGCCTGGGTGAGAGAGAAAAATATCACCCCTGCCTTCCCTGGTTTCCACTCTCTTCATTAATCAACACACTCCGCTTCCAATCACATACTTCTATATTAATGAAGAAGAACCTAGGGAGCACAACTCTCTGAAATCCTCAACACATTCAAAACCTCTTGCTAATGACAGTTCTATGTTTCTTTCTAATTATACATTTCACACTCTTTACTGGCAAATAACACAAGGGATGAAGTCCGTTTATTTTCTCTCCATTCTTTAATCTGTTAAAATTTATAGCATACAAATTAGTCATAAATATGCAAAAACTAATTCTTTTCATCTGCTGGCCCCTTCTTTGTCATTCCAGACCCTCATCAGGTACTGAAAGCCCGTGGCTGTTAGTGTTTTTATTGTAAGCTGCTGTCCCTCAACTGATGGTGACCTCAGGCAACAAGGATCAATGGAGTTTTCATTGGCAGAGTTTTTGGGAGTCCATCAACAGGCCTTTCTTTCTAGATTACCTTAGATTAGCAGTTCTGCGGAAGCCTGTCCATCATGCACGACCTTGTTGGCATGCTTCCAGGATGACAGTCACACACAAGCCAGCATGGTATGAGAAATGGACAGGTAGGTGAGAGGGTGACAGTTAAAAATAGAGATCATGTATATGGATACAGATGTTCAGTCCTCCCAGGTATTTTTTAAAAAGTATATTTCATTTGGAATAAATGGTTCTATCAGCAGTAAAACAACTGTGCACATTTGAAGCACGGCTAAGGACCCTTCTTAGGTAGTTTCTTATCAAGAGTTTCTTTCACTATCTATAAAAATGTTATTAAGTGGAAGGGATGAGGAGCAGAAACAACCACAAGAAGGAGGAAAAATTAGAAAAGTATAAAATACTATTTCTCTCATCAAGGGTTTGGTTTAACATAAATAGTTAATGATAAAAAGCAGTAATATACAAATTTGTAAAGGTACATAATAATTTCTATATATTGTGTGCCCTTAAAATACCAGGCATCATGCATATTATTTTCATGAATTTTCTTATAGGATTTCAAAGCGATACTATCATGCCTCGTGTGGGAAATGAGGAATCTAAACTTCATCACGCTCACTTTATTTCCCCCAAGATGCTGTACCAACTGAGGAGGAAAGTCTGGTTCCACAGGCTATCACCCTCCCACAACATGGTGCTACTGGGAAATGAAAGGAGGGTCACAATTGGATGGACAAAAAAAAACCCCAGAAAGAGGCTTGCTCGCATGTGGCAAAGAGGAGGGTCTTAGTGAAACCGTAGGAGTTCAATGTGGTTGTTGTTATTAGGTGTCATGAAGTTGTTTCTGACTCATAGCTGACCGTACAACAGAGCAAAACACAACCTGGTCCGGTGTTATTCTCACATGATTTTATTTTTTGAGCCCACGTTATTCTCACAATTTATTTTATTTTTGAGCCCAGTGTTGCAGCCATTGTGACAATCCATCTTGTTGAGGATCTTCCCCCTGCACCACCCCCACACACACCCCCCCCGCCGACTTTTTTTTTTCCTGACTTTACGGAGCATGATCTTCTTTGTCAGGGGCGGCTGATTCGTTCTGATAACATCCAAAGTTTGTGAGTTAAAGTCTTGCCATCCCAGCCTCTCAGAAGCTTCTGAGGATTACAGTAGGTAACATTAAGGGGACCAACACCAAACCTGCTGTCATTAAGACTATTCTGAGTCATCATGACCAAATTCTGCAGAGCAACTAATGGGTTCAAACCACTGAGTTTTCAATTAGTTGCTCCACACTGCAACTGTTTTTTAAATTATCTTCTGCAAAATTTTACTTATGTGTAATATTAATTATTGTTCCACAATTTATGCATTGTCTTATATCAGTAGGAATATCTTCCAGCCAGTTGACCAGGTATCTGTCTTACAAATTTCTTGAAACAGGTAAGCAAGCACCATAAACATTATATCAGTTTTCTGAAACATTTCTCTGTGTGTTCTGTCAATTCCTGGAGGCTGATTTTTCACCAATAGTTCAGTGGAGCTTGAACTTCTTCCTTAACACCATCATTTCTTGGTCATATACTGCTTCCTGAAATGGTTGACTGTCAACTAATTGTTTCATTTTGGTACAGTGACTCTGTGTATTTTTTCTATCGTATTTTGGTGCTTCCTGAATAATTCATTATTCTTCCCACAGAAGCCTGCCACACTGAGTCTTCACTTGACATTTTTCCCTCAGTTTTTTCATCTTAGCCAAAGCTTAGCCTGTTCTGATCTTCCCTTTTGGTTTTCTGAATCAAGGACTTTGCACATTTCCTTATGACACTGTGTCTTTGAGAGCTGTTCAACGCTGTGATGTCATCATGTCCCTTGGCCTATGTTGCGCGACATTCAAGAACAGGTTGTGGAGTCTCTTTTGGCATTCAGCTTGGTCTTTTCATTCTGTTTTAACAATCTCCTGCCCTCTTCATGTAAGGTGTTCTCAATGTCATCTGTCATTGTTATTCGATCACTAGTGTTCCATGTGTCTAATCTAGTCTTGAGATGGTTTCTAAATTCAGGTCAGATACCCTCAAGGTTATATTTTGTATCTCATTGACTTGTTTTAATTGTACATATTGTAAAGAATATACGATGACACAGATGAACATTGAGTCCAGAATATCTAGATCCCAAACCTGTCTTAGCTGCTAGACTGCAGAGAATCAGGTCCAGTGGGCTCCCTGCACTTCTGCTCCCATTTGACTTCTCCACACTGGACCCTGATTTTTCCCTTTGGTCTCTACGCTCCTAGATTTCAGTTTCTCATTCTCTCTTGGGGCCTTCTCCACCTTTCCCTTTAAGGTAAAATGTCTTAAAGTTCTGTCCAATGACATCTTCTCTCTACCTGTGTGTATCACCTTCCTGGGAAACTTGAAGCTACAGTTAAAGATTCTCATCTGTGCAATGACTCATACACTGTCTATAACTCTCACTTCTTTCTGAATCCTAAACTTATATTTCCAACAGTTGTCTAACTACGATTTGACCAGTCCCATCGATTCAACTTGCTTAAAATTAATCTCATCGTTAAGCCCATTCTACCTGCACTTAGAGGACCCTCCTATGGTCCCTACATTTAAAAAAATGAAGTCATTATTTTTTGTTAAACACTCAAGTTCAAAACAGTCCATGTCCCATTAGTAGCAAGATCCAATAGACTGCACCACTACACTCCATTCTCTCCCATCCTGGTACCTGTCGGGCCCGTGATACCGAACTCCATTGCCTCTCACTTAGCTAAACTTGAGATTGCCTCCAACAGGTTTCCCCACCACCACTTTGTCTCTGCTTTTTTCTACCCCCACACTACTGCCTGCTTAATAGTCTGACATCTCTGCTCTGCATATTTGCTGAGGAATTCAGGGATCAAGGTAGACTGACAGGGGGAGGGGACAGGAGATAAAGGGTAAAGACCTGGAGCACCTGGGTGACTTCTCCAAAAAGGAAGCTTTTGAAAATGAAAGCAGAGAGAGAGAGAGAGAGAGAGAGAGAGAGAGAGAGAGAGAGAGAGAGAGAGAGAGAGAGCTTTGTAGTTCAAGGATTAAAGACCCTTCAAATTGTGTTCATGAAATTAAAATTGGAGTTAATTTTATTTATATACTAATTCATCTTTAATAAATGAAAGAGGAGAATCCAGAAAGAGAAAAGGTAATGGTCCAAGAGATGAGCTGGTTGATTAAGCCAGGCTATGGGAGGAAATCAGAGTTTCTGGGCAGTCACAAAATCACTCTGGTCCTGGAGATGCTAGAGGACAGAATATAACTGGTCCATAAAGGTTGAGACTGTAAACCTTTTCGGGAGCCGACAACCTCATCTTTCCCTCCTGGAGTAACTTGTGGGTTTGAACTTCCTACTTTTGGTATCTAGCACAACACTTAGCCCACGGTGCCATTGAAGCTCCTTCACTGAGTGGTGCAAATGATAAAGGTGGTTAGTGCTAACCCAAAGGCTGGAGTTTAAGTCCACCTAGAATTACTACTTCCAAAATATCTACTTCCAAAAATTGAGGCATTGAAGAATAACATGGAAAGTGGGTAAAGGGTAAGACGTGAAAAGTGGTCGGTGTAAGACATGAAAAATTTTTTAAAATAAATTATCAGGGGTTCACCAGGGAATGAGAGTGGGGTAGGAGGGAATGAGCTGATATCCAGGGCTCAAGCAGAAAGAAAATGTTTTGAAAATGATAAAATGATGATGGCAATATACGTCCAAATGTGCTTGGCACAATGGATGAGTGCCTGGATTTTGATAGGAGCCATCAGAGCCCCAAGTAAAATGATTTAAAGCAAAAAGAAACCCTGAGGAGTTCAGTCCTACTACGATATTAATCAAGAGTCAACTGACAGTACTGTTTTTGCTTTTGTCTTTGTTTTTTTCAGGATGAAATAAGGTCATGGGTACCGGTGGGTTTTCCTTGGACATGAAAAAAGAAAGCGTATTCTTAGTTTAGAGTCAAGGCAGACAAGGTAGGAACTATGTGGCAGGGATTGTGAGGGAGGGAAAGAGCTGACTTCAATCTTTACAATGAAGTGGGAAATGATTCATCTTTGAAATGGTGGAAGGAGTGGGTAGAATTGAGGACTTGCGAAAAGCAGGGGAAAAAGGGTCTGATTATAGACTATTTGAGGAGTCCTTTAAGAAGCAAACGGTATTTTGTCATATGGTGAGCTCAATTGCGTCATTAAATCATCAAGTAACATGTTCACAGCACGCCAGGTCGTGCTAAGCCCTGGAAAACTGCGCTAGGCCCTTGCCAGAATTCCCATGGGAAAAATGCTTGGACGAAAAGGAAAACTAGCAAGAATTACTTATGACATAAACAAGCCGTTTGCTGCTTCCCACATATTAGGGAAACAGTTGGATTACACATCAGAGTCTTGAGACTTTGAACAATACGACCAGGAAGTCAGTGGAACTGGAACAAGGAAATTACTACAACTCCACACGCCAAAATATAAATAAATAAATAAGTTAAAGTGCAGCTTTTCACTGCAGAAACAATGGAAGCTGAACTGGTAACGTGCCCAAAGAGAAATGTGGGAACGATGCGAGGTAGCAGGAATGGAGTAGCTCATTTGGGTACTTGAGATGAATCCTTTCTCCAGTGCTGTACAGGCAATCTAAAATTAGAGGGAGGAAATGTAATGTGATGGCACATTTCTGACTGTAACTCAATCACCATGTATGTAGGTGTTACGGTTTGGAAAGTAAAGAGCCTATGTTGTCACCTTGAAAAAGACCACTTTATGATTTGGGGTTTTTTCCTCCCTCTTTTTTGAGCGTATATAAATGTATGTTGAGTGTGCGAGTTAAATAACAGAGTCTGCCCAGGAATTGAGTTTTTGTTTTTGAAATTGTGTAAAATAAACTGTGTTTTTTTTCTAACAGATGATTAACATTTCAGGGGTCTGGTTGCAAACCCCATGAGGAGAAAGCTGACTCACTGAACCGCAATGGTATCACCCTCTCCTTCTCCCCTTCCCACCAACAGAGTGGTTTTGTACACAGCGAAAGAGGTGGCCTTGGAGAAAACTGCACACGAGGCAGTTTCTCCTTTGTCTCCTTCTCATGAGAGGCCTGGTTTCCTGTCTTTCTCTTCTCCCTAGCAAAAAAAAAAAAAAGTTATCCTCTGAGACCATTGACTTATACCAAGGCATGCAAGACCTAGAGCATAAACTATAATAAAGCAGCATTATGTTTCTTATACCGGAGCATTTTCATTCCAATGATGACGGAACCCTTCTCAGCAGTTACCTGCAAGCCTCTGTTTGCTGCTGCGGTTTTACCACGAGCTCATGGGTCACGAAAGACTTGCAGTCAGTTTCCATTTCACTTTTCCGCCTTGTGTGGCCACTCAGGCTGGTGGTGAGATCTGATGGGGAAGGATTCTGGAGGGTTTTTTGGAAGGCTATGCCCCTGTTCCCTTACAAACTTTTCTTTTCAAATGGTTTTATTTCTCTTTTATTCTTCTTTCTTCATTTATCGGTGGACTATAACACGCGGAGAAAAACCTCCTCTCTGTCTTCGTGCAGCCCACCGCCGCACAGCAGTGGCAGTGACCCACGCTGTTGGTCTCCGGGTCCCTTTGGACTCGGAAGAACGGGTTTCCTGGACTCACTTCCCGCTCAAATCATGTGTCTTGCATGAGTCCATTTTCAGGACTAGAACCCCGTACTTGCTCTATCTCCTGAGAATCCAACCTGGAAGGAATTTCCACTAGCCCTCAGTAGACTCCCCTGCCCCAGCCTTGCCCACAGAACCAGCTTTTACTGTCAAACACCTCCCTTGGACTTTTCATTCGCAGCTGCCCAATTTGACGCATCCCTTCTCACCATAAAGATTTTCTGTTACATGAGTGTGTCGTGTTTCTCTCTGCCGTTCAGTTTTTGACAAGAGTGGCTCTGGTTTCTGCAAAGAACTGAATCTCACTCTGAAGCCAGTCTACTGAATAAATTGGGTAAATGGACTTTTGAGTCCAAGATGGTTTTATAGAAATTTTCTTGTGGTGATAACATTTTTTGGATCAAGAAGTCAAACAGACGGGGGGACTCAGGGCTCCTTACAGTTGTTATTTTCCCAGCCATGCGGGAGTCCAAAGAAAGAGGGGATTGGACCTGCCCTCCTTGATATCATGTCAAGTTGTCTTTGTCTCGCAGTCCATTTGAACTCAGGGCGACCCACTACATGCCAAATAGACTAACTCCACAGAATTGTCAGGACTTGGACCCTTCCATCTTTCTGAAGCACCTCTGAGTGGGTGTGAAGAGTCCACTTTTCACCTCATAGTCCACCCTGAAGCATTTGTGTCACCCAGGGACATTCTATTTGATGGCCAGTGAAAGGTCTAATAATCCGCAGTAACATCCTTCCTGGTGAGACCTTTGGATATTTTACCAGGCACTGACACACACATCTCTGCTTCTGCAACAATGGCCGCAGTGGTATTCACTGGTGCCTTTGCCCTCCCCTTTCTGGTAATGCCACCCATCGTTAGGACCACGTGGGTCTCTGTTAAACAAATAGTGTTCTTTCAGAGAAATTGCAATTCTTTTGACCAGTCTTAGATATTTGATCTTCAGATCAAGCATGGCCCATGGATCAACAGCACATGCAGAACCTCATGCTCAACCTGACATATACTGAATGAGAATTAGTATTTTTAAAAATCGCCATGTGATTTTTATGCAAATTAAAGTTACATACATCTCACTTTAGGTCAGCGGTTCTTAACCTGTGACTCGCGACCCCTTTGTGGGTCGAACGACCCTTTCACAGGGGTCACCCAATTCATACCAGTAGCAGAATTACAGTTATGAAGTAGCAATGAAAATGATATGGTTGGGGTCATCACAACATGAGAAACTGTATTAAAGGGTCGCTGCATGAGGAAGGTTGAGAACCACTGCCTTAGGTCAACTTTCTCAAACTTTACCTGGCATAACAATCACCTGGGGAACTAGCACACAGCCCAAGCGAATACAAGGTGTTGAATGGACCAGGTACCAGACACCAAGGAACAAATACAATCATTGTGTGATCACCTTCCTCACATAACACTGAAGACGAAGGTGTGCATAAGCAATTGTGGTGAAGAAGGCTGATGGTGCCCGGCTACTGAGAGATATAGCATCTGGGGACTTAAAGGCTTGAAAGCAAACAAGCGGCCATCTAACCCAGAAGCAACAAAGCCCACACGGAAGCAGCACACCAACATGGGTGATCGTGAAGGGCAGAGGAGACCAGGTCTCAAACAACAAAGGCGGGGGGAGGGGGTGCGGGCTGGAATCACATCACCGTGAATGAGGGGGAGTGCATGATGGGGACCCAATGCCCATCTGTAGACAGCTGGACATCCCTTGCAAAGGGGTAGTAGGAAGGAGATGAGTCACTCAGGGTTCAGTGTAGCAATAATGAAACTCACAACCTTCCTCTAGTTCTTGAACACTTCTTCCCCTCCCAATTACCATGACCCCAATTCTACCTTGCATACCTGGTTATACCAGAGAATATACAGCGGAGAAGTAGGGATCTGGAAACACAGGGAATCTAGGTCGGATGAACCCCTCAACACCAGCGGTGGGAGTGGCATCACCAGGAGAGAAGGGGTGTAGAAAGGGAGAACCGATCTTGGAGATCTATGTGTAACCTCCTCTCTGGGAGATGGGCAATGGAAAGGTGGGTGAGGGGAGACGCCGGGCAGTGTAAGATAAGTTAAAATAATGATTTATAAACTATTAAAGGAGCAGGGGAAAGAGGGGAGCGGGGAGGGAGGGGGAGGGGAAAAAAAGGAAACCAAGCTGATTCCAGGGACCCAAGTGGAAGGCGAATTTTGAGAATGACGAGGGCAACGAATGTATAAGGGTGCTTTACTCAATTGATGTATGTATGGATTGTGATAAGAGTTGTATGAGCTCCAATAAAAAGATTTATTAATTTTTTTAAAAAGACTAAATACAAAGATTACTGGGCCCCAGCCTCAAGTGTTCCTGATTCAGTATCCCCAAACAGACCTAATCCCTTTGATTTAGGCCCTTCTGTTGAAAATTCAGGAAAAATTTCCAAACCTTTGGTTATTTAAGGAAATACATGGAGTGTTTGGACTCCCACCACTATTCAAAGAAAAAAGATAGAACTGCTCCATAGGGCTTCCAAGCTGTAATCTTTATAAAGAAACCCTAGTGTCACCGTGGTGAGAGCTCAGTTGCTAACCAAAGGTCTGTGGTTCAAACCCACCAGCTGCTCTGAGTCAGTCAGCTTCCATAAATGTTTACATCCTTGGAAATCCTTCAGAACTCTATGATCTGTTGTTATCATTGGTGGTGGTGCTGTTTAGTCAGTTCCCACTCAGAGAGGCCCTATGTACAACTGAGCCAATTATTGCCCAGCCCTGAGCCGCCCTCCCAATTGTGATGCTTGACCCGATGAATGCTCCAGCCGCTCTATCAATCCACCATGGTGGGGTTCTCCTTTTTTTATTACCCTCTACTTGACCAAACATGATATCTTGTTCCAGGAACAGGTTCCTGCTGATAATACATCCAAAGCATGTAGAGAAAGTCTAGTCTTCCTCAATTCTAAGGAGCATTCTCGCTATACTTCCTCCAAGGCAGATTTGTTGATTCTTCTGGCATCCCATAGTACTTTCGATATTCTTCACCAGCACAATAATTCAAATGCATCTGCTGTCAAATTCTACTGCTGTCTTCCTTTCCATCAATGATACCTGTCTAGCTTTCACCTGCGCAGGAGGTAATTGAAAAGATCATGGCTTGAGTCAAGTGCATACTAATCTACAAACTGAAATACTTGCTTTTCAACACTATAAAGAAGTCTTGCGGGACAGATTTGCCCAATGTTTAATTTCTTGACCGCTGCTACCATGAACATTAATTGTGGATCCAAGAAAAATGCAATCTTTGACAATTCAATCTTTTCTCCATTTATCAAGATGTTGTCTAGTAGGCCAGTTGTACGGATCTGGATTCTCTTGACATTGAGTTGCAATCCATACAGGAGCAGCAGATTTATTTTCAAGGATCAACGTCCAGAGTCCATCTCAGGGTGGGTGTGTAAGGGGGTCACCTCAACAGTTATGCACTCCAGGAATATTCACTCCATGACATTGAAACTCCATGCAGGAACATTCCAAACGCCCATCCGTAAGTTTCTTTTTTATTGTGCACTGACTGGAGGGGTTTACATTTCAGACAGTCAACTCTGCATTCGACAGTTCAAACCACTCGTGAACATTGGCCCCCACCCCCTCCTCTAGTTTATCTCTGGTGGTCCTCCAACCTCCCTTTCCCCCACGTCAACACTATCACCCCTCTTGTCCATTGCTTCCTTTCCCTTTCCTTGCCCTGCCCTGGCGGGTAACCTCCAGTCTGTTCCCTTTGCTGTGCAGACCTTTCACTTGGTTTTTATCCTTACAGTAGGGGGTCTCATGCAATATTTGTGTTTGACAAACTTCCCTCAGGATAATGAGCTCCAGGACCATCCATCTCAGGAGGTAGTTTGTGGTTTCACCATTGTTTTTCAGCCATGCATTTTATTCATTATGTATGTACCAAAGTTTCTGTATCCATTCTTCCACTGAGGGGCCGTTGGGTTGTTTCCAACGTCTTGCTAGTATGAAGAATGTGGCAATAGACATGAGAGGGCAGATGTCTGCTCCTCAGACATAAGTTTCCTTTCCCATTTCTCCTGGTGTCGGGACTGCATACCAAGGTGACTCCAAGTTGTCTGCCGTTTAATTTCAGAGTGAAAAGGCTCCAATATTTCAGAATTTCTCACTTCATCTAATTGACTCTTTGATTTTCAGAAAGGATTCCTCCACCCCCCAGGTGTCAAATAATCAAATGCATGTTGTATTGATTTATACTGCACTTTCTTTAGATGACTATGTTCATACTTCACACGTTAGACGTTGAGGCTTTGTTTGCAGGTTGCATTTCCAGCATGTTCCAGTGTTGACTCTTGCCTTGGTCATCTGGTGCTGCTGCAGGAGAACAGCACAGTGCACGGGTTTTCCACACAGACATTGACTCTCTCGCCATTTATGAGTCTAGAAGTCAGGGCTAGAGAGGGGGACTTTCTGGGTTGGCTCTGGAGAATGTCCTTGTCACTTTAGCATCTGCTTTCTGGCTGCTTGGAGATCTCCATGAGTCCGAATCTGGTTCTGCTTCCTGGCTTGCTTTTTTTAAGCTCCTTTCTGTCTCAAAAGGGGTTAATTAAGATATGCCATACACTAATTCTGACTTATTCACATAAAATAGAGACAACCATTCCCAAAGGGTATTATGATCACAGATGTAGAGTTAGGTTTTACAATGCATATTGGAGAGATGGACATAATTCGTAATAGTTACCATTGCCCTTAAAATAACTGATGGTGGTTTAAAACCCAGGGTGATTGATAAATAGCTTTCAACTTGAACAGCAATTCCAAGATATCAGGCATACATGAGTATATGCAGAATGGGTTTGAGGCTGATACTAGACCCATTCAGACTCTGTGAGTATAAGGACCATATGCTGTAAGCCCTGGAAGGAGAATAACCAAACCCAACCAAATCCACTTTCCTGGAGTTGATTCGTTCAGGGTTTCCAAGGCTATGAATCTTAAGGAAAGAGGCTAGCATGTCTTTCTTGTGTAAAGTGGTGGCAGAATGTTATAACTTTCTCCTGTGGAATGGCTACCGGGTTCAAACCACTGACCTTTGGGTGAACACACAAGAACTTTAATCACTGAACCTCTGGGCTCCTTGCAAGGAGAACAGGAAATGATAGCATGCTTTTCCTATTGCTCGTTTTCCATGCTACATGCAGCTGGGGTGGGGGTGTAGGGGATGGGGAGAGTTGTTGGTTGTTGTTTTACAGAGATTCACACGTGAAACATAATGATGCAGCTTCATGAAAGTGGGCCCAACCTTCAGGGAAAATCACTATCCTAGAGAAATCACCACCTGCTCTGTGGGAGAAAGAAAGGGCTTTCTACTCTTACAAGAAGTTATAGTCTCAGAACTTCTACCCTGTCCTAGAGGATCGCTATGAGGCGGCATAGACTCAGTGGCAGTCAGTTTACATTTGCGGGTCTCTAAAGGAGTCCCGGTGGCATCATGGGCTATGCATTGGGCTGAAAACTGAAAGATCAGTAACTGCAAACTACCAGCTACTCCCCAAGAGAAAGATGAGGCTTTCAACTCCTATAAAGCTGTGTAGTCTCCAAAGCCTGCAGGGTCAGTTCTAGTCTGTCTAAAGAGTCAGTCTGAGACAAAATAAAATCCATGGCAGCGAGTTCTGAGTTTGAAATTCTGTAAAACCTACAGAAAATATAATGCATTCTGCTCGGTGCCAGATGAGCATGTGATTGCCATGGTCATTCTAGAACTCATAGCAACCTTTGTCATGTACATTCATGACACTCACATGGCTATCTATCCATAGAAAGAATGTTGCTGTTGGGTTCTTAAGTACATACAACCTCCTGGCTTCTGTTAACAGTTTTGAAAGACTTTTGAGGTCCCGACAACTAGTTAATAAATTCATCTTCAAATATAAAATAAATCTAGATCCATGTTTCTCAGCTAGGGTGGATTTCTTCCTCGCTCTTGCCAAGGGCATCTGGGAAGGACTGGTGACATCTTATATTGCCATCACATGGGGGAAGGGCAGGTGCTAGTGATAGCTATACTGTTAGTGCGTAGAGGCCAGGGATGCTGCTGATCTTAGCTACCTTCTGCTGTCATTACAGCCAAGTGGGGGCTCTAAAGAACAGACATGTATTTTGTTGAAAAAAAGTACCAACTAGGATCTGAGCCATGTGGATTTCTTCCGCGAGGGTCGCTCCTCTATTTCTGGAGACTGTCAGCAACCCTTAGCAGGTTTTTTGTTGGTAGGTCACCCTCAGACATCTGTGCGTCTCTAAGTCTGTCCTGGTCCTGTTATAACTCAGAAGTCATTGGGTTTATGACCTACTCTACTCTGGCATGTCCTAATTAACATAACAAAAACTCTATTTCCCCAAAGGCCATATTTATACGTAAAACTCAGTGCCACCGAGTCAATTCCAACTTCTTGGAACCATGGGAGTTGGCATTTCAGCACATCTTTTAAGGGCACAAATCTGATCTATACCATTTCCAAATATCCTAGAATACTCAAGAAATCCTTTTACAGCACCAATGTAGTAGTGCCAGGATGTCAGGAGCGCTGAATTACGAAACTCTCCCAGATTCTAGAGGAGTGAAACTTAGGTCTCTAAGTGGCTGGTAAAATCAGTAATTAATCTTTCCCTTGTGACTCACCAAATGGAGAATTTAACCTACTGTAATTTTTCTAGTAAGAGGCAAATGAGCTTTTGACCCTAGAAAAGTGCTATCTACTTGACGTCTTAAACAAATGAGAAGAAACCATGTTTATAACTCCTTTGGTCCTTGTGTTTCTGCCAACCAGACATATGACTTATACCTACACACACACACGTGCACACACACACGTGCACACACACGCGCGCACACACACACAACACCTGCAGCCACAGCAATGTGTTGAGGAGACATGACTGGGAGGTTAGTCTACCATTCTCTTCACCGCAAACAAGGATCAGACTAAATAAAGCGCTCCTTGTGGTTCCCTGCTTATTTGCAGTAAATGATCATTGTAAGGAGCTTGTTTGTTTTTTCCCCTCTTTAAGATTAAAATATTTTGGTGAGTTGTGAGGTCCAACACCTAGGGAAAAATGTGCTTACAATGATAGAATGTTTTAAATAAATATTAATATTTCTAGTCACTTTAAAATTAATTCAGGACAAAGAGATTTGTGGGCTATCTTTTTTCCCCCTTGATCAAATAATGAACAAAATCGGCTAAACGTTGGTTTTTTAAAGCATTTTTAACTGCAGCGTTTGGCTGTAATGTGTCTGCGGCTTTGCAGGGCAAGCTCAAAAGTTATGACAATCAGCTAATTCCCAGAGGGGAGGGTTTAGTTGTGTAAGCACTGGTTTAGGGGAAAGCATTTCTCTAGAATCAAAGATGCTAAGAGTCGCTGGGTTTTCTCAACCCTTAATTCTCCTAAGATGCATAATTGGATCTTATGCAGTTAAATGAGAAGGACCTCTAGAGAAAACAAAAACCGAGGTCCCTTTAGATCTCCATGAACATTAAAAGCTAAGCTTTCAACTCTAGCCAAATGCCATTACCATGAGTTCCTTCCAATATATTGTTTAGTCACAAATGCTATGTCCTTGATATTAAATGTGGTCCTGAAAGTTCAAAATTATAAACCTCGTCTCCAGGACTTGCAATCCCAGAGACAGACTGTGACTAACACATGGCATGTGATATGTGTATGTTGTAAAATGCGCCTAATGATAAGGTTGAACCGCGTGGGATTTGATCAAAGTCTCCACTGGAAGGTTTGTGAAAGGCGGCATGGACCAAAGTGGTTAGGTCCCCTCAAATGGATGGAATAACAAGCCTACGTAGAAATGGTTATTATACAGTTACAAGGAGGGGAGTGTGGATCCAGCTTAAAACTTCCACTCTGTAAAGAAATTTTGGACTCTTATGGGCTCCAGAGTAATGATTTCCTTACACACTTCACACCACATTATCAAAGCGCCGGGTAGTCCCAATCACGGGCAGTGACTGTAAGGATCAGGTCACGGCTGCTTCGGGTTGTTTTCTAAGACGAAAACCAAAAACCCCAATTTACTGCCATCGAAGTCAATTCCGACTCAGCAAGGCCTTCTAAGACAGGGTAGAACTGCCCCTGTGGGTTTCTTAGGCTATCGGATGTACAGAGGTGTAGAGAGTCTCAGCTTTCACCCACAGAGCTGCTGGTAGTAACAAACTGCTGACCTTGTAGTTAGCCGCCCAGTGCATAATCCATCATACTGCCCCCAGGCTCCTATTCCCTGAAAAAACAAAAACAAAACAAAAAAACAACCCACTACCATCAGAGGGAATGCTGACTCAAACCTGAGCTAGTGCATTAACACCTCGACAACCCCGTGAACCGCCTCACACAGAGCCCCTACCCTCTCCTATGGCTACCTTTCCCTGTACCAATCAGAGACTCAAAGGTGCCTGCTGGTGTTGTGAGTCAAGCATCAGGCTGCTAACCGCAGGACTGCTGATTAGAACTTACCACTCTGTGGGAGAAGGATGACACTGTCCACACCTGTAATGACATTTCCACTCTGCACTACAGCATGGCGGTGGGTTACCTCAAACACAGACCCAATTCTTCTCCAGCTTTCTTACCACTAATCTCACAAGATCTTTCCATCCTTTTCTGCCCCCCCCCCCGCCAAATTCCCTGTGTTCTGTTGCATCAATACTATCAGATCAAGCCCTCACTGCAGTTCCTCCAGAGGACTGCTGATTCTGGGGCAGGTTATCCCTGGGTAGTACAAACAGTCACAACACTCTGCTATGACCCCAAAGATAGAAGGTTCAAGTCCACCTCGAAGTACCTCAGAAAAAAATCCTGGAAATCCACTTGTAAAAATTCAGCAATGTGCAGAAGGATGAGATTGGGGAGCTAAAAATAATGAGTAGAAGAAAGAAGAAAAGTATCTGTAAGTAATTGTAGCGAGGAATGCACATCACTCTTTAATATGTTTTTTTCCTGCTTCTTTTTCAAAACCTTTTTATTGGGAGTTAATACATATATCATTTCATAGTTCAAGCACATCAAGTACAATTGCTGCCACAATCATTTGAAAACATTATTTTCCTTCCTGAACTCCTTGACAGCATGTTCCTTTTACTCAGGGCCCCCCCCACCCCCCACTATATAAGCCCCCCAACCCCCCGCCCCAAAACCCTTATTCTACTTGCTGTCCCTATACATTCATCCGTCCTGGGCTTCATGTACCAAAAAACAGAAAAACATATAACGAAAATTCAAGAGAATGGCCCCCTCAATGACATCACACATCTGAGGTAAACCCCAATATCAACAAACAAAAAAAATACAGAAAATGTTGAAAACCAGATCCCACCCTAATCAGAGGGGAACAACTGACAAGGTTTTAACCGTTCAAGTCCAGCTTCTCGCTTAACTGTTGAATTGTACGATATGTGAATTATATGTCAGTAAAACTGTTTTTAAATGTTTTTTAAAAATCAAAAGGACAGAGTGCTGGGAAAGTCAGAGGAACAGAGGAACCGAGGCAGGAAGCATTGAGAGGAAATGGGATATAAATGTTGCATTGAGGGGACTGAAGGGGATGAGGTAACACAAAAACATGAGTGAATTGGTGAGGACAAAGCTGGTGACTGCTCCGGAACCCTTTCGCTTACATCACAAGAAAAAGTTTCTCAAAGAAAATCAGAGATGACTAGGATGCAATGAAGTTAGGGCTTAACATACAATTCGTTGGAACTTTTCCTTCTCTGTTCCATCACCTGCCTTTTCCTAAAAAGGGAGTCTTGCTTCCTCCACTTCTAGCCCCAAAGCATCGATTTTTAAAAAGACAGAGAAACACGGCTGTCCGCAGCAGGAGGTCGTTGATAGAAATCTCCCCTTGCGTATGGAAGGCCCTGGTTTGAAAGTCATTGGAAATGTGGATGTGGTGAAGTTGATTTCAGCAGAGCTTCCAGACAAAAATCAAGAAGGAAAGCAGGATGACCTACTTCCAAAAAAATCCATCCAGCAAAACCTTAGGTATCACAACGATGCAGTCCCCTTGTGCTCGAGGTGGCCGAGAGTTGAGAGCTGAGTTCACAGCCCCCATGAGCTGTGGGGCAGCGGGGAGCCAGCACTTCGGACTCTCCACACATCCTACCCTCTCCGTAAGGCTGCCCCAGTATTCTGCTCCTTGTGAACCTGACCAAATTAAATATCATATTTTATAACGGAGCTTCCTTTTGTCTTTTGAGGCCCATAATCTTGTTTCCTAAAGCGATGGAGGAAGCACTGCCCTCTCCAAACCATTTCATTTGGGTCCCTTCTAGCCAGCTAAATGAGCATGGTTCAAACTGTGGGTTGGGGAGTTAGGTCTGAATCCAAGTTTGCATCCTGAGTTTTTCACTTTCTATCCAAATGATTTGGCCTCTGTGTTTGCTTTGAAATGTGGAGATGATAATATTAACATGATAGGACCATCATAAAAATTAAATAGTAGGATAGCAACTAGTATGTAGTAGAATAATTATGCATTTGGTTTTAAAATAATAATAAAATGAGACTTTGTTGCCATGATGACACAGGAGAACACCAAAAAATAATATCAACTTGATGATGACCAAGAAGTTCTTTATGAACTCAAATCAATGTAATCTGTACATGGCAGGGCATTTTAGTGGAAGGCACACTGTCTTCCTCTCTTTTCTGAGTATCTGCTGTCTGTCCTTTAATGCATTTGGTAGAAACCCAAACATGTAATAATGGCCTGGTAACTGGAGCTGAACTCTAGTCATAAAAATATCCATGAATTTGGGGAATTTTTAGACCAATAAATTAATTCAACGAACATTCAGCAAAGGGATTCTAACAAACGAGATATATCGCAAGTCTTTAAAAATAATTAATATTTAGGCTTCGGATCAGCCCAACGGAATTGAAAATTTTCTATCTTTAATTTTAATGTGGTGACAGTTGGGGAGGGAGAGTTGTTTGGTTTGATTTTGCGCTTTTGTTAATGCCTCCTCTGGAAACCGTGCGTCGATTGTTTTTTCCACTTAGGAGAGGCCTCCATCTCATCTTGCAACGCAGCTCGTCCATTTAAAAATGGACCCATTCCGAAACCAGACCAGAACATAAACACAAATCCTTCCCAGAAATCATAACTTAAATAAGAAAAACAAGACTGTTTGGTAGGCTCTCCCCAGCTCCTCAGCTATTGCTTTTCCCTTCTGTTCATTGGAGGGAATGCGCCGAACACAAGGAACCACAATAGGCCAGTGTTTTTCATTTACCTTTACCAGGGAAAATAAAGAAAACTGAAGATGGTGAATTTTTATCATTTATTTACACAGAAAGTGTACGAGGAGGGTATGCTGTGTTTATGATTGTTTGCATATATGTGGGAGAGTTTGATTTGAGCTTGCTCTATATTTTTAAAGCCCCTTTTAAAAGTAGTCGTACTGTGCATAGCTTCTTACCCCTGGCTAAACAGAAAGCTTTCTTCCTCATCAACGTTTGAAGCTTTTGATCTCCCAAATCTCCCGCTTGTTCATAGTCTATGCATACACAAGTAAGTGGTGTCCCCTTTGGTGTCTATTGAATCTCTTAAAACTCAAGGAAATGGGCTTTTTTATTTCATTCTTGGTCCCCAGAGACACCTGATCGTGATTGAATTCTGAAGAGATGGAGGTGATACAGGCAATTCATGCTCATTTTTATTACTGCTTAAATTTTGAATTAAAGATTCAGTGTTTCAGAAAAGCAGCTTGAGACATTAGCATCTGACCTGAATTTGTATTGTTGTAACTTAACTGCTGTGTACTCAGCCGGCTCTCTTCATCTCCTCAAGCACAGCTGAGCATCCTCAACAAGGTCCACGAGAACTTTCTTTCCTCAGCCCTGGACTTCAGTCCAGGGAAAGTTGGGGGAAATTTTGGCTTTCCCACCGCCCAAAAAAGATTGCAATATTTACAATTTAAGTGTTTATTTTAATTAGATATTGATACTAAATGCCATTTAATTTTGTGTTCTAGAAAAGTTAGAAACTTTTCCATCCCACCTCTCAGAAGTAACAGCTTTTAATGGTATAATATTTGACTCCCTTTTTGTGTGTGTTTTTGACATATTTAAAAATGTACTTTATCTAAGATGTTATATCCTTCTTTTGTTTGGCTTAAAACTTACATCGTTAGAAAGATCATTAAACACGGCACAAACATTTCGATGGTTCCATATTTCCTTACGTGGAAACCTTAACATTGATTATTCAAGTTGAATGATGAGTCACTTCTGATTTATAACTAGTACTGCAAGAAAAAATATTTATTCTATCTGCATTTCCAAATATTTCTATAGGATAGTATTCTATAAGTTTAACTTTAGTTTGAAAGAATGAAGGATTTTGAGGTGATTTTTTTCCTTTCTATATTTTAAAATTGGATTGCTTCTTAAATAAAATATTTGATAAACTGTGGCATTTCCCAATTGTAAAGCAGAATATACCAAACTGCTGGTTTGAACTTGAAAACCAGTAGAAACCATTAGAACACTTTATAAAGGTTTTCCTAGGTGAGTCTAATACCTAGAGTGGAGGTTTCTCTTGTCTCACAGGCTACTTTCTTTCTCTGTTACTCTCTGTCTCACACAAATGTACCTTTGAGCACAAGTGGGAATTTTTTATTTTGCCTTGTTTTTGTATTTTGAAATACAATTTTGTTAAGATTTATTTTAGAGGATACAAAAGAAACTGAAAGTGGTCATCTCTGAGGAGATAAACAGAAAATAGTAGGAAAATGAATTTTTACTTTATATCTTTCTATACTGTCTGAATTTGCCAACGATGTGTGCTTATTATATTTTCATAGTGTCAACAGGCTGATTTTCATGGTGTGATTACAGGTTTCTTTCTGTGTTTTTACTTGTGCTTTTTCACAGTTAACTGAAAAATAACTAGTGAGAAGTAAATCAATACATAAGGAAAATTATAAGTAGAACTAAACAACAGTAAAACTGTTGACAAAATTGTAATTGGAAAAACATATTGTTGAATAAAAATTTTTTGTGGAAAAATAGGATCTTCTTAATTAAATGAAGTTGGGTAAAATTTAGCAGGGGAAATTACACTTGGCTGAGTAAGTGACCGAGAATTTCTTTGATGTATCGAATTAGCAAAATCTTACAGTTTCTTTTCTTATATAGCTGAACTTTAAAAAAATCATTTTATTAGGGACTCATACAACTCTTATCACAATCCATACATACGTCAATTGTGTAAAGCACATTTGTACATTCATTGCCCTTATCATTCTCAAAACATTTGCTCTCCACTTAAGCCCCTGATATCAGGTTCTCATTTTCCCCTCCTTCCCTGCTCCCGCCTTCCTCATGAACCCTTGATAATTTATAAATTATTATCTTGTCATATCTTGCACTATCCGACGTCTCCCTTCACCCACTTTTCTGTTGTCCACCCCCCAGGGAGAAGGTTATATACAGATCCTTGTAATCGGTTCCCCCTTTCCAACCTACCGTCCCTCCACCCTCCCAGTGTCACCACTCACACCACTGGTCCTGAAGGGATCATCTGCCCTGGATTCCCTGTGTTTCCAGTTCCTATCTGTACCAGTGTACATCCTCTAGTCTAGCCAGATTTGTAAGGTAGAGTTGGGATCATGATAGTGGCAGGGGAGAAAGCATTTAGGAACTAGAGGAAAGTTGTATGTTTCATCATTGCTACATCGTATCCTGACTGGCTCATCTCCTCCCCGTATAGCTGAACATTTTAATGTGTGTTAGCGCTTAAGTTCATAAGCTTACCATTAGCTCTTCAAAAGTTCTTCTTTTGCATATTATTGTCTTTTGTTGTTTAAATATTGGGCTCTTAATGCTTTTCTTACTGATTTGCCAAATTTCTTTGTATTACACATCTCTTAATCATTCCGTTGTAATATTTGTTTCTTTGCCAGCTTGTGTCCTGAACCATTAAAACGAATGCTCTGACCAAGGCGATGTGAAGAGGCGTGGAGGTAGTGGAGATGCAAACCTTCCTTCCGGTAAGATAATTGGACACAATTATCCCTCTCAGAATGGTCACAAAGAAGGGATGAAAATTCCAGGGTGTGGTATAACAGTGATGTCCCACATAACTATCTTCTAGTTCTTTAATATTTCCTCCCCTTTCTATTATGATTTTTATTTGTTTTACCTCATTGATCATGATAGATTTGTGTATGTTCATTTGTTAAGATCGCTCAGTACATGAAAGCCAAGATAGATAACCCTTCAGAAACAGTAACGGGAGTAATGGTTCCCTGTGGGTAAGGGAAAGGGGCTGAGGAGGGAGCTGATAGCATTGATGAGTGTTTCACCCCATTCGATGGGATCAAGCAACAGAATGTGAATGGATATATTGGATCATGTAAGAAAGAGCAACAACAACAAAAAACCTTTTATAAGGAGCAAAACATAGTAAGAGTTCCTGGGGGTTGGAGAGGAGGGATCAAAGAGTTCAAGAAGAAAGAAGATGTATTGAAACTGACTGTGGTAGTAATGATACAATACTGCTTAATGTGATTAACTATGGATTTCTATGATATCTGTAAGAGCTCCCAATAAAATGACTAAAAATTATTTTTAAAATAATACTTTTTTAAAAGATTTTTATTGTTTTATTTATTATATGGGTATTACTGTCACACATTGCTTGCTCAAAGTTCTAAGAGTTAATCACATTTATTTTCTATTCACCATCCAGAATATTTATTGATCATCTACCACATCTTATACAGATATGATACTTTAAGAAGTGGCCATTGAACTATCCTCTAAGCTTTGCTACATTTCTTAAACATACAGATTTAAATATCTTAAGCGGGTTCTAGTACCAAACTCCAGAATCTACTCTCACCATTTTAAACAGGAAGAATTTCTATGAAAATGTATGTAGTATTTCTCAAAATCGTTGATAAGGGAAAGAACCAGGCTTGGATGGCATATAACCAAAAATAGTCAAGTAGAAATATACCTACCACTACTAGTTGTTGTTGTTGTTGTTGTTGTTGTTGGGTGCCATTGAGCCTGTTCTGACTCATAATGATCCTTTGTACTTCAGCAGGAAACACTGCCCAACCCTGTGCCTCCTTACAGTTGCTCTTATGCATGAGCCCATTGTTGCAGCCACTGTGGCAATCCATCTCATCAGGAGTCTTCCTCTTTTTCACAGAACCTCTACTTTACCAAGAATGATGTCCTTTGCTAAGAACTGGTCTCTCCTGAAAACATAATCCAAGTACATAAGACAAAGTTTCGCCATCCTTGCTTTCAAAGCTGTACTTCTCCCAAGATGGAGTGATGGCTCCATGGTACTTCCCATAGTCTTCGCCAGCAACATCGTTCAAATGAATCGGTTCTTCTTCAGTCTTCCTTATTTAATGTCCAACTTTCACATGCATAGTCGTGACTGAAAATATATCACTTGGGTCAGGTGCATCTTCATCCTCAAAGAAACATCCTTGTTTTTCAACACCTCTGAGAGATCTATGGTGGCAGATTGACCCAATGCCATGCATCATTCAATCTCTTGACTGCTGCTTCCATCAGCATTGATTGCAGATCCAAACAAGACAAAATCCCTGACAATTTCAATCTTTTCTTTCTTTATGATGATGTTACCTGTTTATCCAGTTGGGAGGATTTTTGTTTTCTTTACATCAAATTGAAATCCATAAGGAAGAAGACTGAGATCCCTGATCTTCATTAACAAGTACTTCACGTCCTCCTCACTTTCAGCAAGTAAAGTTGTGTCATTGACATATAACAGGCTGTTGATAATCCTTCTTCCATTCCTGACACACTTCTTCATATAACCCGGTTTCCCTGATTATTTGTTCGGAGTGTAGATTGGATAAGTCCTAGTAGTCATGCAATCCATGCGATCGCATTCAGGACCCCAACTTGGTTTAATGATTGCTCTCAGAAATCCTTCATAATTTTACCTTTCGACATATGCATTGTAAGCAAAATTTGATGAGACAATGGAGCATGCATATGAGCAGAAGAGATATGCAAGATGGGTATATCCTTCCTTCTTAGCTGTGTTGTTTGCCTGTAGCTTTCTGAAGCCTTATGAGCACAAATCCCAGTGTACCCATGATGCATAAGGGTTTAGCTACACCCAAAGAGAGTACAAACTAAACATGTTATGTCTACAACTGAGTGGGCAGGAGTGCCGGCAGTTTAAGAGACCACATTGACCATGCAAACTACGGCATACTTCCGGTGCAGGTAGAAGACAGGAATGGACAAGGAACGCTAACAAAGGCTTCCTGACCCCTGCTTCCTCTCTGTGTTAGCCAAGCACTTGTAGGAGCAACTGGGGAAATAGAGAAGTCGGTGGTGTCTTCGCCATTCAGTCCGCCCATACTCATTAGTAGCTGAATATAGAAAGTGCACTTACCAAGATATGAAATGAAATTGAACATATTAGCTTTGTGTAGTATTTCCACTGTTTGGGGAAGAACAAAATGCATATGGAAGAACAAGCTGTGAATTGCAAACTGTCATTTTGGTGATAATTCATCCAAGCCAAATGTTCTATTTGCATTTGAAATTGATAAAACCCAATATAAATATTTTAAAAATCATGCCAATACAGGCAGTCCCCTGGTCAAAAACCAAGATTCATTCCTAAACAAGTTCCCTTCCTAAGTGAGTCGTCAAGAATTTGTACGCAATGTGGGACAGGTCCATAAAGTTCTTTGTCAACCTTACCTGAGGGCAAGAAAAGAGCCTTGGTGATCCCGCCAGGCCAGCATTGAACTGCCAACCACATGGTTGGTGGTTAAACCCCAGGGAAGGAAGACGAAGGAAGCAGTGTGCTCCTGTAACAATGCGCAATCTCGGAATCCGTAAGAAGCCATTCTATTTGGTCTTACGGTATTGTGATGAGTGAGAATCAACTCAGTGGCAGTGAGTGTGGCTTTGGTTTCTTACAAGAAAAAGTTCAAAGCCATTGTGTTAGTCTGGGTACTTTAGAGAAACAAATCCACAGAAACTCATGTATAAGAGAGAGTTATATAAAGGGTAAGTGCACATCAAGAAAACATCCCAACCCAGTGTTCCCCAAGCCCACAAGTCCAACATTAACTCATATGTCCAACACCAATCCACAAAGTCCTCCTCCATCTTACAAAACACACCCTATGACACCGACGGCATGAGGAAAGCCAAGTCAGTGAATGTGTGAGCATCTCAGCGCTGGCAGGAGTCTCCACATGGCTGCTCCAGCAGCACCCAGGACTGCATCGGAGTAGGTCCATGCGTCTTCTCCTCAGGGATGTCTTGCAGGAAGTGAGCCTTGCCAGCTGAAGCAGGGAACTGACTAAGGCAGCTGCACCCTGGTCCGACCATCAGAAAGCAAGAGATTCAAGAACTAGAAAGGCAAGGTTCACCAAACCATTTATCCGTCCACCCTTCAATTAACCCCACATGTGTTTATCAGCCAGGTTGGCACAATAAACTAACTACCTCCACCATTTCATTTGATTTTAAAATGGCACATGCCACAGTGGAAGACGATCCTGATGAAGACTTTGTTGTGAGTGGGGGTGGGTCAATCATTTCATAGTTAGGGAGAATTTATATAAGCTGGGCTCAGAGATCATGGCACCCCACTGAAAAATGTTCACTATGCATATTCTGTGTCTTCCAATCTAAGACATCAACCCATAGGGATTTCTTTCATTTGTTTGTGTTTTCTGTTCAAGTTTCCTTGACCCATGGCTGAGCCAGTTAGTAGCCCTGCATTAAAAGAGGGCTTTGTCTGAAAGTAGGAGGTATCTGAAAGTTGGACACTGGTAACTCAGGGACTGCTAGTATTTTTTTCTTCTTTTTTAGAAGGAGACCTGGTGTCACAGTGAGTTAAGCATTAGGCTGCTAATCACAGGGTTGGCACTTAAAAACCCTGCAATTGCTCTGGTGAGAATGTCTGAAGCAGCTCTTCTCCATCATGCAGGGTTCCTATGAACCAGAATCCACTTGATGACTATGGGTTTGGGTTTGTTTTGTTTTGCGCAGAAGAGCACTAATTATTTTTAAATACCATGACAAACTGAGAAAAAGACTGCAAAAAAGGGGAGTGCTTCATATTTTAATACTCAAAAGCACGTGTTCCCTAATCAAGGGGTGATAGTCACCTCATCGTTTCAAGTTTCCCTATACCTACCCGGCGCTATCAAGTGGATTGCAACTGCTTCTTCACCCTACATAGCAGAAAAACACAACCTATCCTGCAGCAGCACTGTTACACAACCTGACATCCAGCACCAAGTGACCTAGAAATGGAATACTACATAGGAACTCTAACCTGTTCTTGCTGCCTCTGTAACAAATGACCACAGACTTTAGGCCTTCAACCATCCCTATTTATTATCTTACAGTTCTGGAGATCAGACGCCTAAGCATAGAAGCTGACATTGGTTTGGACAGGGCAGCATTCTTTTCTGCAGGGTCTGGAGGAGAATCTACTTCTTGCCCTTTCCGGGTTCTAGTGGTCATATGCCTGGGCACACGATTTCGTCTTCCATTCTCAAAGCCATCAAGGATGAGCTGAGTCCTTTGCCTCTCTCCTCACTCTTCTTTGTTCTTCACCCCACCTGGGAAAGGCAGTCCAATTTTAAGGATCCCAATGCTTATGGTAAAGGAACTCTGCTGGCATAATGGGTTACACATTAGGCTGTTAATCACAAAGTCAGCAGTTGGAACCTACCAGTCAGTCCATGGAGAAAGATGAAGGGCTCTGTGCCCTAAAATATTCGTGCTCTTCTTTTGTCTGACATTGTAGCAAGACTCCGGCTATCATGGCTGCTCTCCGGGCTTCAGGATGCTGCCTGATTTGAGGCACACCTCAAAAGAAGAAGTGGTCCAAAGGCAAAGTTTGGGACAAGCTCACAAACCTGCTCTTGTTTGATATAGCCTCAGATGACAAGCTCTGCAAAGACATTCTCAATTATAAGCTTGTGGCCCCAGCAGTTGTCAACTGAGAGATGGAAGATTCCTGGTCCCCAGGCCAGGACCTTCAGGACGTGCTTAGTAACGGACTTATCATGCTGATTCCAAAACACAGAGCACAAGTAATTTACCCCAGGACCACCAAGGACTGGTAAAGATACATGAGCTGGTCCAACCAACTGTACATTTCGAGCAATAAAATTTTAGTAAATAAAAAAGAAAACCATTTACAGTTTTGGAGTTGTTCTCTTTCCATTGGGTCACTAGGAGTCAGGACTGACTCCGTGGCATTGAGTTTGGTTTGGGATTTTGTGCTTACTTTGGCCCCATTGCACAATCCAGGGTCACACGCACTCTCACTCACTCACTCACTGCCATCGAGTTGATGCTGATTTATAACAACCCAATAGTCTCTAACCCCTGTAAGAGACTGTAACTCTTTATGGGAGTAGAAAGCCCTATCTTTATTCCATCAAGTGGTTGGTAGTTTCGAACTGCAGACCTTGTGGACCACAGCCAAATGCATGACCACTGCACCACCAGGGCTCCTCTGATCCAGGATAGTCCACAAGATCTAATCACTCCACTCACAGACATGGCCTCAAATTATTCACATCCACTGCCAAGTCTCATGGGAAGGCAATGCTCGGCAGAGCATAGGCTCCATGCGGAGCTCTGACCAGCACTGAGTGAAGGACAGGTAGTGTTGAGTTTTCCTGACTAGCTTATAGAAGAAGCTAAAAGTAGAAGAACTCGATGCTACAAGAATTGAGCGAGACCATCGCTCGTCTCTGCCACAGCATGTTAGCTCGTGGATGTGAGACCACATAGAGACAAACAGGAACTACATGTGGCGATGGTTCCAAAGCAGCAGCAAATAATACAGCAGGAGGTTCGTTTCAACAGACATGCTCTACTCTGTGTAGACTGCTGTCCACCAAGCCTTCATGTCGATCTTAACAGGACTGGATTTGTAATCTCTTGCCAGGCTCTAAATTGAGTAATTAACTTTGTCATCTTAACTTCTCACCGCATTTTCAATTGAATGTGGGTTTATTCTCCCTTTTCTCTGTGCTTTTCCTGTGTCTCTTTCTTTCGCCTTGTTAAAGACCAACAGTAATCTTGTCCGAGAGCGATGAAGATATGATAGGAAGTATGAAATTCGTGGCTAGCTTTGGATTTCTTGAAGTTAAAAATGCAATCTTAAAACCTGGATAGTATTTGTGGTGATATTCATTTTGGTTCTTGTTTTTTTTGCGCTTTAAATCGCAATGTAGGCATAAAATGAAATAAAATTTTAGAACACCTAGCAAGTAGGCAATGTGATTTAGGCAAAAAGCCTAAAAGGTCATTAACTCTGTCACAATATAGCAAAGGCCATGCACCGTGTGTTAAGGGACTCACAACAAATGAAGTAGGCATGCCAACATCGATGGTCCTTGAAGTTTTACACCACTGATTTCTTTGTAAGCCAAGCATTGGAATCGCAAAGTATATCCATTTTTGTGTGTGTACATCTTTTTGTAAGAAATGGAACATTTCAGCTAGAATGAATATGCAATGACTTTTTTTGAAAAACCACTGTAACATTTTCACATAAAATTCTAACTCCCAAACAACCTAGATGTGCTATACACACTAAAATGTTAAAATAATATTTTCTGCCTACAAATAAAGCCTTTTATTAGAGAAGCTCTGTAAAGGGGGGATAATGGACAGCATGATGAATTTGGTTTGCTGTTTGGTAAACAAACGTGGGCAACAAAATCAGGATTAAGACAGAAAAGAATGGTAGAGAGCAGCCACATTCTCCCCAGGCCCCAGGGAATTATATAGGAAGTGAACTTTTGTTAAAGACAAATCCAATCCAATCAATGTCTATGTAAATTCTTAAATTGTGCTGAAGGGAGAATCGAAATGTTTTCTCTTCCAGCCTGTGAGGAAAGACAGACTGCTCTCCCCCTCTATGTGTCTGACTGTCTGAGGTCCACTCTCTGACATGATATCAGCGTGTGCAGGCGGGAGGGAGCATGGTAAAGAGACCTGGCTTCTGTTGAATCCACCCCACAAGGTCTTCTCAGTCTAGCTTCAACTGCAGGCTCCAGTTTCAGCACACTTGAAAGCGTCTGATTAGCAATCACACCATCAAGACCAAAATTGTTATAGTAACAAAGCAGCCCCACGGGGTTCCCGAGAAGGAGCTGAAGATGAAAGCAAAGCATGGGCACGTGAAGTTCAAGTTCAATCCTTCCTTCTTTGAGGAAGGGGTTATACACTCATAATGCAGCAAACGGGGGGTGCTACCCCAAAATAATTAACCGCCGGTGAACCCTTACAGCTAGAATGAATGCCTGCACCATCCATCCCAGGCCCATGAACCCCCTTCCCTTGGATATTTCCTGCTGTGCTTCCAGCTTCGGATGGTACCTTCTTTACCCCTTTCTCTCAGCAACTTGCTGGCAGCTAGGAGGCAAGGAGTGGGAATAGGCTCTGCTTTCCGGAAGGATGTGGATACCCCAGTGAAAAAACACGAGTCTCCAGAAGAGCTTTAGAGTTCTTGCCTAAAAGCAAGACCCAGAGGCAGAGGTCGATCACTCTGCTGCTGAAGAGCAGGGTTCCGGGCTGCCAGCCACTCCCGGGGAGGAAAGTGTAGTCTGTTTCCCTAAAGATGACACACAGTCTTGGAAACCTGAGGGGCAGTTCTGCTCTGTCCTACAGGGTCTCTGGCACGGGAACCTCCTCAGCGATTACGGTGTTTTTGATGGAAGACCAGGAACAGCTCACTTTGGCCAGGTGCCTCTTTCTATAGGCCGTCAAATCATATTGTCTAGCAATAATCATACATGTTGTCTTCCATTTCATCATTTACAATGTATTTATAGATACACTGTTTCATCTGATCGGCCTTTATTCCAGCAGGATTCTACTAGGCAGCCAGTGGTGGGTGGGAGGAAAGAAAACATCACTCCTGCCTGTAAGTGACTTACGGTCTCTGAAAGATGCGGATATGTGACTTGAGAGCAGGCCGAGTGAAAACATGCGTATCGTAGATCCCACTAGAATATCGTGGAGTTGTTACTGAAGAAGCAATTGCTTCTGACTCCAGCAAATCTGGGAAAGACCGGGGAAGGGCATCAATAGCTTCCACCGCTGCACAGGCCCAGCTGTGAGGGTCAGCCTTTCTGTACCGAAGCAGGCAGCCTGCTGGTTCTCCCGCAGTGCTGGGTTCAATCCACCAACTGAACCGCCACCTCCTCCACCTACCAAAGTGCGACAGGACCAAACTTCAGGGCTTCTCCTCCACACGCGCCTCCATTCACAGTCTCTTACCATGGAAGTTGCCTTGTATCGTGATGATGCTTACGGCAGTAAACACACTTTTGTAAGTGCCCAAAGCGCTTTTAAACCTACCCCTCACAATTCCGGAACAAATATGCCACTCTCAGTGTCTGAGCCAGCTCAAGGTTGAGACACACAAAGAATACTTTAAGCAATTCAAATCTAGATGTCACCGCTCCTTCTGCAGAGACTCAGAACTTAACACTCACTTCACACCCCACTCCTCTTGCCTCAGGAAGAAAACAAAGGCTCCCTTTTTCCAGCTCTTTCCATCCGAAGTGAGATAAAGGTAAACAAACCATTTCTGAAAGAGGAAAATTGAGCCCATAGGGTCACCTAATTTATAAGAGTATTTTAAAACCAGAAAAGAAGAGCTGGAGTCAAAATGTTGAGAAAAGAAACTAAAAGGCCCGCACTGCGGCTTCTAACCCTCTTCTGCCCCTTCTCCGTCCCCTAGTGAAACAGATCCTCGGTGAGTTAAATGACCTGATGTTTATAGACAAACTTTGTCCCAGAAACATATTTTACAGTTAGTAAACCTATAAAGATGCCAGGATAGAAAATTTAGAACGCAGAGAGTCAAAGAAAAGGGCTGACTTGGCTAAAAAGTATAGAAACCAAGACCAAATAACATGAATTGTTCCAGAATTTAAAACAGCTTGGGAGAAAGTTTCTTTGCCAACAATGAAAAACTCAATAAAGACACAGAACCGAGGAAAGCTCTAATAAAATGAAGAATAGAAAGAAACGGGGGGGGGGGGGGGAGGGCAAAGCATGTATTAAGTGTGTGCTTTGGCCAAGCATGTATAAAGTGTGTGCTTTGCCAAGCAACATTCAAGCTGATTTAACTGTGGTGTCTTCTTGAGAAGTCCGTGAAATAGATATTATTAAACTTCATTTCACAGATGAGAAAAAAACAGAGACTACAAGAATTGAACTTATGTGCCCACGTCATGTTGCTAATAAGTGGCAGGACTCTATACTAGACTCCTGGCTGAAAATCTTTCTCTTTTGTGTTTTTGTTTTATTTAAATGTTTTTCTCTTTCAGAATTCTCCAGCCAAGACAAGAAGAGTCAACTATCTTGACATACTTATTAAAACATATCTGTAAAAGAGGTGAAAAATAAAAAGAATAGAAAAAATGGTGTGCCTTGCCTTTTGTTGTTTAAATATGGATTCTGCAAAATGAGAGATCCTCAGGAAAACTTAAAGATGCTTGAAGCTTATTAAAGCACTTTTGCTGTAAGGCAAGTGTAAATAAACTAGGCAATAATGTAAGAGGGAAAAACTTGCTGTTGAAAATGACAATTTGTGTCTGCCTTTAGATCTTAAAATACTCGGCACCAGCCTTGAGAATAGTTCAAAGATTTTTCTACCAACTATAAGTTAAAAATGAGAATTAATGTCCTTGTTGTGAATACTTACACAACGGGAACCATCAGTTTCAAAGAGGATTATATTCCTTGTAGAGATGGTATCTTCTGAGAAAAACACAAATGGGATTCTTCCCTTTATTCTCACATGTAGCCCTTGTGTTGGGTTCCCCATGCCCTAGAGTGAAATGGTACTCTTGAGGAGATTTTAAATGGCTTTTCTTAACTAAAAGCAGGCATAGAAGGGTGTGCATGGGCCTCTAGGATGGATAACGCAATGTGGTATTCCTGCCTGGACTTCTAACCTGGAATAAGACAATCAACGTCTTTCTCTAACTATACTTAACAATAAAATGGAGATAAACCTGAGTTATCATAAAGAATAAAGCTGATACTTCATATAAACTATCTGATGTGGGGTAATGAATGAATCCCAAAAATGAATCCCAAAAAAGGGATGTACACAATCTGAAACCTGTGTGTTTGACTTTAGCTGTAGCCTTGAAAGAGCAACTCACAACTGAGAGCAGAACCCAAACTTTCTACGCTGTCAAGTCCAAAAAGACGCAGACTGGCCCTGCAGGACGGAGGCTGCACAACCTACTGGAGCAGGTAGCCTCCTCTTTCTCTCTGAGCGAGGCAGGTAGATTCAAACTCTTGCCCTGTTGGAGTTAGCAGTTCAACAGGCAACCCACTACACCACAGCTTTCCTCGTTATCAAGTTAAAGTTCTTGAGACAAAAAATGCCATTGCCCTGGATGACACAGATGAGCCATCAGAATGTCCTTTCAGGAAACAGAAGAGGAGAAGACTTGGACACACTCGGGATTTCTGACTCCGGGGAAGGCATGTTTCACAGGCAGGCTGTGGTAAAGGTAGTCCTGTAGCTCCAGCACCCCTCAGAGAACGGGGATGAGAATTCCACCCGACAGCACCCACTCCTCCAGGAGGGGAGTGCCCATGTGACCTAAGCAAGTCATATGCTAAGAGAGGTACATGGTGTTGGCAATAGCGAAAACTGCTTTCACGACTTACAGAAAGCCAACGGCAGACAATAGCAAGAGATCCATGACAGAAGATACCCTGACTCAAAAAATGTGGGTGGGGGGAGGAAAACTACCAAATATGCCCTCTCGCTTTACGAATGGGCAGAGAAACTCAAGGATCTCCCCCCACCCAGTTTTGTACTCCAAGAGATATGTGCTTCACTGCACAGAGCACTGTGCAAATTGTCCTGCCTGGCCACCGGATGAGATGGGCAGTCAGGCACTGGGCGCTCATTCAGAATTAGAAGATCGGAATTGCCTACATAAGCTCTGATGCTGATGTAGACAGACTAGTTGGCAGACAGAGAAAGATGAGGCTTTCTGCTCCAGTTGAGATTTATGTCCTTGGAAATCCTAGGGAGAATTTCCAATGGAAGTAGGTAGGCTTTATTAGACTTCAGAGTGGAGAGACACTGGAGTTTCTTCTGAAGCCAAAAGATGTTGGTAGTCTGGGGGATAGAGTGGGAAGAATGGTGAGTCACTATAGCCCCTGGGCCATCCAGAGGACGCTGTCCTTTCAGAGGGGCCTGTGAAGCAGCCACAAATCAAGAAAGGTTTGCAGCCACGCAAAATAGGAGAAACCAAGAAGGATTCCTTCCCAAAGCCTTCATGGCCCTGCCAACATCTTTATTTCTGACTTCTTACAATCATGAGAAAAAAACATTTCTGTTACTTTAAGCCCAGAAAGATTGGTTTGTCGTGACTTTTTATAGCATTTTTAGGAATCTAATGTATATGGTATATGATAAATTTTCAATAAATGTTCCTGCTGACATTTTTCTTTTTCTGCCCCAGCTTAATTCAAGCTCCATACAAAGAACAAGCAGTAATCCTCCGCAGCATGACCTGCCATGCTTCCCACTTTTATAAAAGAGCAGAAATTAGTGATGGCATTCATCCGACCATACAATCATCCCAGGGAACAAAAGTCCTCAATTCTGTTTTTATGGGTATTTCCCACCATTATACACAGTTCTGTGGGAGGGAGAAGACTGTGTACAGTCTGTGGGAGGGAGAAGACTGTGTACGGTAAAAAGAACCATGACTCCAATCCAAAGTAACTCTCCAGAGCAGAGGAGAACTGGCCCCGTGAGGTTTCTAAGGCTCTAATTTTTTATGGAATCAGACAGCCACATTTTTCTCCAACAAAGTGGGCTGGTGGGTTCGAACCGCCAACCATTCAATTAAGAGCTGAGTGCTTTGACTACTGTGCCACCAGGGCTTCTTGAAGATACTCATAGCAGATAGAGGTTAAATAGTTCTTTTCTCTGCCAACCACTGTCTTCCATGCTTTAATGAGCATCAGCTCGGTTCATCTTTATAGGGAGTGCATAGGTACATTCTAGGGTTTCAGCCAGTTCATTCTGATTTGACTCCCTTCTGAAAATTTGCCCAGATATACTGAATCAAAAGCTGTAGTTTGACAAGATGACTAGATGATTCTGGCTCTGTGGGCTTGTTACACTGTGGGTTCTAACTCTGAGTAGGTAAGTACTCAGCAGCTAACCTGGTGTGGACAGTTTGGAGCTACCAGCTGATTCAGGGGAGAAAGATGTCCAAGTTCTCTTAGTCAGAATCCGTGCCAGGACAAAGGGGTATGTGGGTTTGGACTTCTGGTGGAAATGCGCATTCCCAACCAGGGACCAAACCAGAATGAACTAATTTGAAGCCCTAATGCTTTCAGTGCTGTCTTACAGATGAGAAAATTCAAGAGAAATCGAGTAACATGCTTCTATTCAATTTTCAATAAACTCAATAACCAATTGAATAAATGGAGTAAATACCAAAGCCGAGTACTTTGTGGCTCTTCTGATGCTTAAATTTGCATTTTTAACCATTACATGCTAGTGGCTTTCATAAATTAAAAAAAAAAAATGAGAAGGTGAATGAGTCTCTTTTCCCAGCTGGTATCGCCAATTCGGAAGCACCTCCGTGATAACGTCCTATCAGGTTCCACTTTTTTTATTTTTCATTGCAATCTGATGAAGAAGCAGAGCTGGTGCTATTATAGAATGGTCATTATTGCAGGCTGTTGAAATGCAAGTTCAGGCTCTGATACTTTTTAACTGTGTAACCTGGAGCAACTTTCTCAATTGCTGAAAGTCTCCCTCCCCTAATGAGAAAATAAATAAATAGATAAAGAAAAGCATGGAGCAGTGTGGGGCATTAAAGTAAAGCAGAGGATGTTTGGAAAAGCTCAATGTGGGCGAAGCCCTGTCCTGAGCCGCGACGCCCTCCATTCACGCTTTCTCCAGGGGACACTGAGTCCGTTTTCTTTGCTGACTTCTCCCCTGGTCTAGTGCCTGTGATAGGCAGGCTTCCTGTCAATGGTCGGCTGTTAGTGGTTATGTTTTGGGGAAAACAAAATCTTTATGGTTGATTCTCCGACTAGAGAGCATTGTGAATCAGCCACCCTAGCCACCAAATTGTTCAAGGGTCAACTATAATCTCATTTGGATCAAGTTGCCTTTTTTATTTAATTAAATGGGATCTGTTTAGGATGTTTTTGAGTCCATCTCTTTTGAGATAGAAAGGAAAATAAACATGAAAGGGAAGATAAAGAAATAAATAATAGAGACAAGGGAGGAGAGAGATCAAGTCACATGAAGCTGCCCCCAGGAGCTGAAGTTCAAGAAACAAGGCTCTTCATCCAAAGCTAGCAAAGAGAAAGCCTCCCACCACCCCCAAGATCTTGCACCCAGAATTCTCATTCCCAGCTCCCTAAACTGCAAGAAATAAAAGTTCTGTTGGTTAAAGCCACACATTTGTGGTGTTTCTGCTTCAGCAGCACTAGGTGACTAGGTTAGTAGATGGTCTCCTCCCTAAGCATGCTTCCATGTTTCCTTAGAGCCCTTTCATAGGAACCAGGACTTACTGGCAGAAAAGGACAGCCGGGCTGGGCGGAGTCAGTGCGGGAGAACAAAGGACCATTAGGTTCACTGGGGACAGAAAGCAAGTTGTCCAAGCTGCAGGGTCCCAAGAGGCAGAGTGCCCTCACGCCTGACCCAAACCAGGGTTGGCATCCAAGGGGGAGTGTTTCCTCAAACTTCCTGGCTTCTCACTTGGTCCTCAAAAGTCCTGCTAGCTTGACACACAAATATTGTCATTTTCACGGCAGAGGTTGAATGGGTGCCTTCTCCACCCACTCCACACCTAAGCCGGTGGCAGCACAAATGGCAGGGTGAATGTCAGTTAAAGGGGTTCAGTGAACATTGCGAATCAAATAATCATGAGACCCAGTGCCCGGAAACGAAGGCCCAGAAATTGCGACATTTGGATCACTGCTGGCTGAACACGCCGGGTGGAGAGCAAGGCAGCTGTGGTAACAAGCGTGATGGTGGGCAGTGTGCACCTGGCCAAAGAGCGCATCTGCGGGGATGAACGCCATCCGGAGCTTCCAGGAAAGCTGCAGAAAATCAAGGACAATGTGTCGACATTTGAAGAATGAAATCATTTCATTTTCGAGGCAGAAGGAGGAAATGAGACAATGGCCTGCTCGGCCTCTGTCGGCAGAGAAAGAGCCCTAGAAACTTAAAAGGAAAATGCTACGTACAGGAAAAGCACTTGTTTCCACGACTACTGAGAGAACAATGTGTGAACAACAGGAGTCTAGAGAGAACCCCACCTAGGCTGGAGGCAGGGCCTGAACCGGTTCCATGCTCAATGTGAAAGGTAGTTTGTGAATACGAGAAGAAGTGTGATGGTTTTCAACCCAAACCAAATCAACCCCGCTGCCACTGAGTCAATGCTGACCCCCAGAATCCCTCTAGACTAGTGTTTCTAAGGCTAGAATGCTCTATGGGAGCGGACAACCCCATCCTTCTCTCGTGAAGCGGGTGGCGGACTCTGGTTCGGAGCCCAACACATACGCAACGGTGCCAGCGAGGCTCCCTGTTTCAAATAAAGAAGCGACAAATTCAGATGTAGCCTTGGAAGAACAACTCACGGCTACGGGTAGGACCCCAGGAAAGACCACAATCAGACTCGAGCAGTCAAGGCGATTCTGAATCATAATGACCCTATTAAAAAAATCCTCATGCCATTGCATCAATACCATCTCAGAGTGACCCTACAGGACAGGGTTGAACGACCCCTGTGCGTTTCCAAGACTTTCGCTCTTAAACGGAGGTAGAAAGCTCCTGAGGTACAAAGTTTTTCTCCCTCAGAGTGGCTGCTGGTTTCCAACTGCTGGCCTTGCAGATCATAGCCCAGTCAAGGCTCTGTGAGGCCAAAGAAATATTCACCTGTTTTAAAAAAAAAAACAAACACCAGCAGACAGCCTCCTGCTTCTCCTGTGGAGCAGCTGGGATGTTCCAACCACTGGCCTTGTGGTTCAGAGGCTAACTGATAGCCCGCTCTGCCCCCCCCCCGCAGGGTTCCTGAGAGCTCAGTAGAGCTGTGGACTCACCTGAAGTTCCCTGGGTCCCCTCCCCAGAGTTACTCACTCTGTGAGATTGGAGTTGAGGGGCAGAGAATTTGTATTCGAGCATGTTCCCAACTGGTGCTGCTGTCCCCCAGGAGGCTTTTGACCCCACTGAAATTAACAACAACAACAACCTGTTGCTGCCGTGTTGCCAGTGACTCATGGCAACCCAAGTACCACAGCTCCCTAAAGTTCTCTTGACTATCATCTTGGCAGAAGCAGGTAACCAGGCTTTGCTTCCAAGGCCTTGCTTAGTCGTTTCAAACCATTAACCTTTCAAAGTTGTTCACATGGCCACCTGGAGGGTAGGAAGGCCAATTGAGAGGCTACTGCTCCAAGAGGGTGAGAGATGTGACGTGCAGAGTGAGCTCTAGAACAAGAAATGGCTCCCACAGTTGGAGAAATCTTGTCCAGTTCAAGCCAGGCTTCTCCTGACTCGGGGGAGTTGGTGAACAGAAAGCAGACTGGTAGAAGCAGAGGTCCAAAGTGCATTGAATAAATCCATCATCTGGAGCCCCTTAGGGCTCCTAACATCGACAGGTGCCTCAGTAGGAGATCAAGGAGCTGGGAGCAAGATCCAGCTCCGGCAGAGGACCAAAGAGAATTCACCCTGCTTGTTCTCTCTCATACCAAAAGGCTCTTGATACCAATGGGGGTGTCATCAGACCGAGATACAATTGATAGCTTGAGCTCCACCCGTCCCCTTACCCAATAACGTCTAGTTGACATCATCCTTAGCCAGCATAGACCACCCCTTGTCAACATGACATCTGTACATTACTCATTAACCATCACAATCGCCAAAGACAATAAATAAAATCAGTTTCTCCACAACTGACATGCACACAACCGCAAATGCACCCCCATTTTCATCTGAGAGGCTCCCTTTGGAACGAGGGTCTCCAGACCTGAAGAGGATCGGGTTGCAGGCACAAGAAACCGATGTTCTTGGATTCAATGTTGGCCTCCACTGCTGGCCGACGGAGCACTCACCAGTGGCAATAACCAAGGCAGCCTTGGTGAGCGGAAGTCCATGTTGCTGAGCCCACGCATAACCACAACCTGCCACCGTGTCCACTTTGTTCAGACCCCTACTGGGCAAGGACAGGAGTGGCTGAGCAAAGAGGACTCGTTTCGAAAAAATGCATCGTCCCATCCACCTGTTAAAATCCTCCCCTACAGAGGCGATCCTTTGGGGCATATGTCCTTTACTTTCTGTGACCTATTTAAGGAGGTCAATCCTCATACTTCTTCCCCACACCCCTTGGTCACCTAATTTCCTTCCCATCATGCGCCTTCCCAGTGCTTGACCATCCAGTGAAACCGTGGGCCAGAGCTCATGAATCAGTATAGTCACACATTTGGCCAGTCCACCTTCCAGGGAAACACAATTCGGTGCACTGCACTTACTTAGCTCTGAGCTAAGTAAGATAACATCAGTGGAAAGCCAGGCTGGGTGTGAACAACTTCAAAGGGCAGCATCTGGTGACCGGTTGAATTTGAGAGCCTGAGCTGCCTGCCAGCTTTCTACATTAGGCTGATGGAGTATGGGGTAATCAAGGCATGGAGGTCACGTCTCAGGTACACAGGTTCAAAGAAAATCCATCTCCATGCCTGCCCAAGGCTGATTGCCACAAACGTGCCTCCACCCCCAAGCTTTTACCCCTTTCTCATATCAACAGTGTCTACACAGCACTGTATTTGCTGCTGAGCTCCATATTCACCGACAATGGCCACACAGAACTCAAAGGCCATAGTCGTGCTTGTGGAGGTTTTGGGGGGAAGGTCAGAGGTGCCAAACCAGGATCAGAAAACCTTAAGGATGCAGTCTCTGGTGTACAGTGGCACATCTTCTCAGGTAACAGCTAAGACTCTCTCTCTGGTCTTCAGTCTCTCAAGTATGTGGTCCCTTGACTTCAGCATTCTTTAGCCAGGACACCCACCTGCCCCTGTGTTTGAGTGTCATGTGGTCTCAGTGCTGTGGCTCCTCTGCTCTGGTGTCTCTGGTCTGGGTGTGCATGGCTGGCCCCTGCTGCCTCAGCCACTTCAGGCATGGATCTCAAATAAACTCTGCTATTAGCTCTTCCTCCTCGGTGACCAGGGAATTCTTCGTGTTCTGGCGTCTGAGCTGACTTGTGCAGCAGAGCAGCAGCCCTGAGCAGTGTCCTAATTATAGCCCTCGTCATCTCTGTTTCACATGGGCCTACCCTATCAATTGGTGGGAGTTACGGAGAAATAGATAGAAGGACCATATTTAAACAATTTCACTTCACTACAGGTATATTAGGGAGTCCAGGTGGCATAGTGGGTACACACTGGGCTACTAATCTCAAGGTCAGCAGTTCAAAACCCCCAGCCACTCACGCCATGGAGAAAACTTGGTTTTCTACAATCCGATAAAGAGTTACAATCCCAGTAACCCACAGGGGTTCGTTGACCTTGCCCCAAGGGTCATGCTGAATCCGAATTGGCCGTAACTTACAGATATATTAGGGTGCAGTCTCCTAGAAGTGAATGTGTTGGAGACAGGATGGAAAAAATAAAATAATAATTGCTTGTTTTTCATATGAGTAGGTATAGCTATCTAATCTCAACTTGTCTCATCTATTAATGTCAAAGAGGGAATCAGCACTAGAGATCAGTTGAGTTTTATATCCATCTTGCTTGCTGATTAGCTTAGCATTGACTGTGGTCGTTAGGTGCCGTCAAATCAATTCTGCCTCATTGACACCTTATATATAACAGAATGAAGCAATGCCTGGCCCAGTGCCATCCTGACAATTGTTTGGGGGGGGGGGTTGAGCGCACTGTCACAGTCAAACTGTGTCAAACCACCTCATCAAGGGACCTCTTCTGTCTACCATTTACCAGGTAGGGTAAGTCAAAAAGTATAACTACCAAAGCGTGGAAATCTTATTAAACAACGATTTCAAACTGTGAGGCTATTGTTTCACTACAAATACCCGATCTAGGTCTACCCACTTCTAAAGGCGGTGTTTGTGTTTCTGCACTACGTCTCTAAAGAATTCTGTGCTCTTCAATTTTTACCACGGCAGCTTTGGCATCCGGAGGGACTCAAATCATGTTGCATTTCAATGTTCTTCGAGTTTGGAACAAAAAAGAAGCCACCGGGAGGGACAATATCAGATCTGTAGCAAAGATCAGGTAAGAGTTCTCAATAGAATTCTTGTAGGCCAATCCTTGCTGCCCTTGGAGCATGAGCCATTGTCGTAGTGGGGGAAAAAGTCCCTTCATGTGGGATTCTTTGGCCTTTTTCTCATGAATGCAGTTTTCCATTTTCTTAAAACACCTTCCTGTGCAGCCTTTACACTTGTCCTGCATCCTATGAGAAAACCTATCCAAATTTACCTCTTTGGCATCCTGAAAATCAGTCACCAAAACCTTCTAAGCTGACACGCTTGTCTTCAATCTAAACGATCACTATAACATCTGCCCTCAGCTGCACTGTTTAGCTGGGTCTGTTACAAAGGTCTCCTGAGGAGACTGAGACAGTATATTATTGAGCGAACCCGTCTAAAGCCATCCACTGATCTCAGACATGTTTAAACATGCTTTATTTTGAGTAGGCCTATGCATGCATGAGCTGAAAGACTTGTAGCAATATTGTTTTTATTTAAGCTGTCAGTCAATCTAGTAGATATGTCCATCCTATGTTGCTGTTTTAAAATAAAGTGATAAGTTATTAATATATCTTAGCACCAAACTCACTGTCACCAAATCAGTTCCGAATCATCATCCCCTACAGGACAGAGTAGATCTGCCCCTGTGGGTTTCCAAGACTACAACTCCTTACAGGAGTAGAAAGCCTTGTCTTTCTCCCTAGAGCAGCTGGTGGTTTCGAACCACTCATCTTGTGGTGAACAGCCCAACATGTAGCCCACTGCTACGCCACTAGGGTCCCTGTTTTAAGTACCAGCTACTCCAAAAGAGTCCAGAAAATGTAAAACAAAATGGTTTTGCATTAATTTGCTACTCACCTCCCTAAAATATTATCTACCATGAATATGCAATACCTACAGTATGGTTTGTTTATGCATCCAGGTTTGCTTTTGGGGGTGGGGAATAAACTAAGTCATAGAATCTAATCCCCACCATAAGAAATGCATAGTATGTATTTTATTGTGTTATACTAACTTTGTTCTTCATATACCATGGTTTATTAACTTATACAGGAAACATACTTAAAATTATAGCAAATATGTTTCAGTTTTCTATTGACATTTTCTGTTTCATTTCTCGCTTTTGTGATTTAAATATACACAATTTTTCATTTATTAGAAAACAGTTAAGCTGTAGAACATACATAAGCAAGAAGCATGTAATCATGTAATGGTTACCACAAGTTCAGCAATTTCTATATGGCTCCCTCATACCCAACATACTGAACTTTTCTGTTGTATCATATTTTCATCGTCTAGATTTTTGAGTTTATGTGTGTGCTGTGCTCTTTGGATGAGAAAAACCACTTCGTGTGTGACAAAGAAAACATGTCGAGCTGTTTGTAGCAGCCAAAGATTTCTATAGAAGCAGAGTGAAAGTCTCAACTCAGTTGCTCCCGTGGTTTGCCTCAGTCCTCGGCAGTGCAATGGAAAGGGGTTGCCTGGCTCTCCTTCAAGAAAAATGTTGGTGGTGAAGTCAGGAAAAGTGCTTTAGCAGACGACAACCTACAGTAGCAGCACCTGCAAGAGACACTTCAGCTTGTGACCCAGGGCTATAGTCTGCTGAACAGGTCCCGGCCGATGACCAAGCACAATGGGGACACAAAGGCCGAGTCATTTCCAATCAGTGCAGGGCACACCTAAGGAGAACTCTCTGCTTGGACGCTCCCCACTGAGTTGTCTGATGGTGTGCTCTATCTCCATCAGAATCTGAGACTCTCCCTGTCCTCTGCAGGTCCCTCTCCCATCCCCTTCATGGGAAACAGATCTGCAGGCAATCTACATGTGCCCCTGTCCAATCTTGCTCTCCTCTATTCATCTTTTTTAAAAATATTTTATTAGGGGCTCATACAACTCTTATCACAATCCATACATATACATACATACATCAATTGTATAAAGCACATCTGTACATTATTTGCCCTAATCCTTTTCAAAGCATTTGCTCTCCACTTAAGCCCTTTGCATCAAGTCCTCTTTTTTCCCCTCCCTCCCCGCTCCCTCCTCCCTCACGAGCCCTTGATAATTTATAGATTATTATTTTGTCATATCTTGCCCTATCCGGCGTCTCCCTTCACCCCCTTTTCTGTTGTCCGTCCCCCATGGAGGATGTCACATGTAGATCCTGGTAATCGGTTCCCCCTTTCCAACCCACTCACCCTCTACTCTCCCAGTATCACCCCTCACACCCCTGGTCCTGAAGGTATCATCCACCCTGGATTCCCTGTGCCTCCAGCTCCTATCTGCACCACTGTACAACCTCTGCTCTATCCAGACTTGCAAGGTAGAATTTGGATCATGGTAGTGGGTGGGGAGGAAGCATTCAGGAACTGGAGGAAAGCTTTATTCTTCATCGGTGCTATGTCTCACCCTGACTGACTCATCTCCTCCTCTAGACCCCTCTGGGAGGGGATCTCCATTGGCCAATAAATGGGCTTTGGGGCTCCATTCTGCACTTCCCCTTTCATTCACTATGGTAAGATTTTTTTTTTTTGATGATGCCTTATTACCTGTTCCCTTCGACACCTCGTGATCGCACAGGCTGGTGTGCTTCTTCCATGTGGGTTTTGTTGCTTCTGAGCTAGATGTCTGCTTGTTCACCTTCAAGCCTTTAAGACCCCAGACACTATCTCTTTTGATAGCTGGGCACCATCAGCTTTCTTTGCCACATTTGCTTATGCACCCGTTTGTCCTCAGCAATCGTATCATGGAGTTGTTCACCCAATGATATGATTTTTTGTTCTTTGATGTCTGATAACTGATCCCTTTGGAACCACGTGGTCACACAGGCTGGTGTGCTTCTTCCATGTGGGCTTTGTTGCTTCTGAGCTAGATGGCCGCTTGTTCACCTTCTTCTCTATTCATCTTGAACATGATACCCCATGATAAGCCTCACCACACTTCCAATTTCACCCTTAAGACATTTCAATGACTTCCATTAGAGCAAGGATCAAAAGTCCTCAACATGGGCCCCTAAGCTTGGCACAGCAGGGTCAGGCTAACATCCCTCTTGAGCCAAAGTCCCCCTGTCCCCTCCCCTCCCCTCCCCTCCCTTCCCCTTCTCTTCTTCTTCTTCGTCATTGTCTTCTTCTTCTCTCTCTCTCTCTCTCTCTCTCTCTCTCTCTCTCTCTCTCTCTCTCTCTCTCTCTCTCTCTCCTGTGCCACCTGTGACTTTCTGTGGGCACTTGCATGACTGGCACCACACCATCCAGTCTTGCTAGGCTGTGTCTGCAAATGCTGTTCCCTCCCCCAGGATTCTTCTTCTTCTTCCCGTCCCTCCCGGCTCACATAGTCAGTCCTACTCTTCCTGCAGAGAGCTGCCCAGTTCCCTTCTCCTCAGAAAGAAAGCTTTCTGTGGCTGCTCTGATTAGGAAGTTTATCCTATCATTGTTCTCATGGATGGTAATGATTCACACTGTTCATTCTTTCCAAATTTCTGATACATTCTTGAGGATGTGTGGGTACAATGCACCAAACAGGGGATTGGAAGACTCTCTTCTTAGAAGCACCTTGCTAGCTAATTTTACCTTTACCGTTATGATATAGTTTGTTTGTTTATGCATTTTTGGAACATGGTTCATTAATATCAGTGTCTCCCACTAAATCAGAAGCTCCATGAGGATAAGTACCAAGTCTTTGGAGCTTTGGTGCTGGTTTGTTTCCTTTTTTGTTGTTATTTTGTTCACTCTTAATCTCCAGCACCAAATATAATATCAAGGGGGGGAGGGTTAGACTCTTTCTTTCATTTACTCAATGAAAGAGTCAACTTTGCAATAAATATGAAAAACCTGAGATTCTACCGTGTTACATTATTCCACCATTAAAGCATAAGGAACATTTTCTAGTTTTCTTTCTTTACTCTGCACAAGTCTTTTTCGCAGTAACTTTTCCTGGAATCTGCTAATGCCCGTAAAGGATACGATATCTGAAGTCCTCTGTGCTCTAGTCCTACAAACAGAGTATGGTATTTGTAAACATTTAACCCTGAACTCTGTGCCAAAAGGCATATGTTGGAGTGCACTGTAGCCATGTGGCTTGGAGCTGTGGTGGGTGTCTTGTGGGTGTCTTTGTGCACAAATTGAATTGGGGGTTTTAGACCCCTGCTGGAAGATCCCACCTCGGGAAAAAAATGTTTCTAAACCACCAGAAAACCTCCATGACTGAACCAACTCTCAACTTTCCCTCCTTCCTATTGCAAAGTTCAAAAGTAGGACGTTCTTCTTGCTTAACTCCCCAAACTTCATTTCCTTCTAAGTTGGGCTTTTCTTTCCAGTTCAGTGGTGAAATAGGTCAGCCATTCAGTTAAACTTCCAATTCCCAGTTCAGCAATGTTGAACCCATAAATCTTCAAGGAAGCATTAGCAATTCAGGAAGAATGAACGGTTTCCAGAGGGATGCATATCTTCTTTCAATCTCATCAAGGAACCAGAAGGGCATAGCACCCTCAAAGCTAGACAGGCCTGTATACAGCTTCTAACCCATAATCTCTACATCTTTTCAGAAAATAAGGAGTGAGTGGTATAAGCAGAGGATTAAATTCTCAAGGCTGTAATGACTCTACGCCCACAATAATAGGCTCCATGTGCGCAAACAGCCCCACCTGTTTCATTCACAGCAGCGTCCACCCATCCTCCACAGTTCCTGGACTACAACTTGATGCCTCGCAGGAATGGATCAGTGAAGGAATGAATTAAAAACAGCTCATTTCACCTTCATAATCTCCGTCACCATGTTTTGAGGGGATGGTTGTCCCTGTGAAGAGAGTGCTGACGGTTAAGTTCTTGGCTGCTACCAGAAAGGTCAGCAATTCAAACCCGGATGACCGCCTGCTCCTATAAAAATCTCCACCTTAGAAATCCTATGGCAGTGCCACTCTGCCCTGTTTGATTGCTGTGAGCTGGAATCCTCTTGATACCTACCAGGTTTCTATAGCTATGTCTGTTTTCAGCTACAGATAGAAAAAAAGAACTTGCATACAATGAAAGACCCACAGTCACTCTTAACCTTTTACCCAAAACCAAACTCCCTGCTAGTGAGTCTATTTTGACCCTCAGTGACTGACCCTATAGAATAGGACAGAGTAGAACTGCCTCTGTTGAGTTTCTAAAACTGTAACTCTATACAGGAGTATAAAGTCTCACCTTTCTTCTGAAGAGCAGCTGGTGGTTGCAAACTGATAACCTTGTTGTTAGCAGCCCAATGTGCAATGCACTATTCCATCAGGGCTCCTTCTAACAGGGTACAGTAATGATCTATCTTAGCCAGACCATAAAGCCAATGCTATCCTGGGCAGTGGCAAATTAGTTTAGCCTCACGCCCTGTATCTTCCTACTGTCAATAACCAAAGTATGGCCTTGAGTCTACCTTTCCATGCCATATTGCCACCCAATCCTATAAATTATCCTAGATTTCATAAATTGGAGTTTAGGTGTTGAGTATGTCCGTTGCCTCTCTAGTTATAAGAGTTTTAATTTGTCTATTAATGTGTTTTCTAGACTCGGGTGATTTACCATCTGTAAAGGGTTTCTACACCACCTGTCTGTCAATTTATCATACTTTGGAAACTTAAATGTTGCTGTAATACCAGAAGCTATGCCATTGGTGTTTCACAAGACCAGGAAAGTCACCCATGTAGGACAGACTTCAATAGTGCTTCCAGATTAAGCCAGACTAGGAAGAAAAGCCTAATGATCGACTTTGGAAAATGAACCAATGAAAATCCCTTGGATCACAAAGAACATTCTCAGACATTGTCCGGGAAGGTGAGAACCCTCGGTTGGAAGGATCTACCCAACATTCACAACCGTGGACTCAAACAGACCAACAATCAGTGCCCAGGGTCAAGACCTTCTGTTCAGATGCTCATGGGGAGCCCTGGTGGCATAGTGGGTACTCACGGGGCTGCAATCTGAAAACAGTTCATAACCACCAGTCGCTCCACTAGAGAAGGATGGGCTTTCTGGCCCCATAAAGGGCTCCAGTCTTGGAAACTCACAGAGGCAGTTCTCACAGGGCAGTGTCCTCTAGGTTCATGATGAGCTGGCACGAACTTGAGCTTAGTGGTATTTTGGATGTACAAGCGTCAGAGCTGACTTGACAGCAACGAATAACATGGGAGATGTTAAGCAAGTGGCTGAATCCAAAGGAGAATCTATTGCATTTGGCTAAAGAATATTTGATACTAGCTTGTGACTATGGATGGGATCCCACTTATTTTTACACCCTTAGTGATTGCAGCAGAAGTCTCCAGGGCCCACATGCCCACGTGGGTGCCGCTCCCATACGGTTCCTCCATTCTGACTTAGTTTTGCTAGCCCGGCATTGCCTCTGCTCTTTTAAACTCAACAGCTCCCAAAGATCAATGCTCCTTCCCAGCCTAAGTCATTCTGAAGATGCAACATTGTTCCTCCTCAGTTCCCCCAGCGCAAATAACAGCACTGTAACTTTTTGTGAGAATTTATGGAAAGCTTAAGACTAGCAGAAATTCAGCACAATGTGTCATATTTGCTCCTAACGATGATAACTCCCAGAGGCCACAGGTCCCAGCTACACTTCAGCATCTCTGCCCAGTTTCAGAAGGCCCCTCCCTAATGGAACATGTCTTCCGCCATCACGGGGAATCTCTTGGTAGCACCCAGCCTCTGAATCTAGACTCGCCTTAATTTCCTCTTAGACCCAAAGAGCCTTCCTCATTACAGTCTAAGGCTCGGGTCCCAGAGAAAAGCCCCAGTTATTTCCTTCGGGGTGTAGCCCATTCCCCACCCTCTACGACGGAACGCAGAGAGCCGGAATCAAACAATCATAATAATTCACGGAGAAATGCCCAAATCTGGCTTATTCACTTTTAAATAACACCATGTGTGGAAATTCCAAAAAGTCTGCATCGAACCCAATTTCATTGTCTCTCCTTCCACATAAAGAAAGCAAAGAGCAGGACGGTTTGTCCCTCATGTCGTCGTAGTGCAGGTTCCCAATTTACCACTCAGGGACTTCAGAGAGAACTCATGCAGACACACACACACACACACACACACACACATGCACGCACGCACCTTCTAAGTACAAGCACGAATGTTCAGCTGTCGGGCATGATACAAGGGAGGGGGGTGGTGAGGAGAACGCTGTATATTATTCTGCAAAAACACAATCTTGGCCAACCCTACAGTTTATTTTGCTAAGCACAGCTCAGAAGGAGTTTTTGTTCTAGGCTGGGATACTCTAGGCTATCCCAGCCATCTTTCATTTGCCCTTTCAAATCCATTCCGCCCTCCAGTCTCTGCTAGAGGAAATATAATCCCGTTTAGCTGACAACAGGCTTCCTGACCCTTTGGCTTCCAGTTACATTTGGTCAATGAAGAATTCCAACAGGAGTGTGGGAAGAGAGTTGGGAATATTCAGTCTCCCAGCTCTCCTGGGAGGTCACTTTGAGCTGGCTGTGTCCCCTCCATCTGGATATCACTGACCCTCTAACGGTTGTCTTGTCCACATGATTCTCCCAGATTCTGATAACCACTCCCTCCTCTTGTCCCTTTGGGCTCCGGGGTGGTAACTGTCTTGGTCAGCATTGGCTTATTGCTCTGTCTTTGGGGGTTTCCAACAGGCTGTTTAAACCTCTGTAAAGAACTCCACTATTAAGGCCTTCTTGAATCATGCTCCTTTGAGATGCCAGCTGTTTCCTGTTGGGGCACTGACTGAAAGAGGACTTTTACATGAATATAGCTGCAGGCCTCACAGAGTGAGGCTAGGTAGGTCTATGTAAGAAAAAGAAAAAGACTTCTGGTAGTTTTGTTGAACTACTGAATGCTCGAAGTTCCTGTGTGATAGTGTTTCCCCACCCAATCTTTTCTCTTGTTCTAACTCCAACCAACACTTTCCTCCTTATGCCAGGGTTGTATTCCCCAGCACAATACAGAAGTGTCTAAAAGTAAACCATGCCGGGCTGGGTACCTATAGGCAAAGGATATTATTATACTTGTTTTCAAATAACCTGGGAAGGAAACAACATAAAAAAGGAGGAATTTAATTATGAGCCAGACAACCTCTATTCTAGGCTAGCCCAGGTAACATTTAGGCCTTATTATTTCAGAACCTATTTTCTAGAGATATTGGCTACAGGCATATTTTTTTCCTTTAGAACCACTTGCCTGATATTTGTTATTAAACATTTAACCCTCGAGTAAAATCCCATTGCATTTTTAAAACTTCAATGTTTCTCAAATGATTTGAAGAGCTCCATTTGGAACAATGCTAAAAGAGTCCACAGACCCTAGAATCATGGAAGCCGTGGTGGAATAATGGTTAAGCAGAATGGTGTCCTGAGACTGCTAACTGCAAGGTCAGCACTTGGGACCATGAGCCACTCTGAGGGGGACCTGACGAGGCTTTCTACACCAGTTAGGAATGAGTGATCTTGAAAACTTACCAGGGCCACTCTACCCTGCACTACCCACCCACGACAAGTCAACATTGACTCAATGGCAGGTGAGTGTACTTATTTGATTGGTTGGGTTGGGAGGTTGGTTGATTAACCAAGGAAGACTAATTCAGTTCTGTCTCCTGAAATACCTTAATTACCTCAGTGAGGTAGTTAATTGTGCCAACCTGGCTGATAAGCACATGTAGGGTTAATTGAAGGGCGGAAGGATAACTGGCTCCGTGAGCCTCACGTTTCTATTTCTAGGGTCTCTTGCTTTCTGGTGGTTGGATTAAGGTGTAGCTGTCTTAGCCAGTTCCCTGCTTCAACTGGAAAGACTCACCTCCTGCAAGACATCCCTGAGGAGAAGCCACATGGACCTACCCCAATGCAGCATTGGGTGCTGGAGCAGCCGTGTGGAGACCCCTGCCAGCACTGAGATGCTTACACATTCACTGACCCAGCTTTCCTCCTGCTGTTGGCATCATTGTGTCTGTTTTGTGAGATGGAGGAGGACTTCGTGGGTTGGTGTTGGACATATGGGCTAATGTTGGACTTGGCTCGGGCAGCACTGGGTTGGGATGTTTTCTTGATGCTCACTTAACCTTTATACAAAACTCTCTCTTATATGTGGAGTTTCTGTGGATTTGTTTCTCCAAAGTACCCAGACAAACACACTCAGTAGTCTGTAACACAGAAGTAAATGTAACACAAGTAAATGTAACGCAAGTAAATGTAATGCAAGTAAATGGCTTTCAAAAGCAGACCTGCATTTTCTCGGAGAGAAATGTGTTTTCTCACAGTGCTAAAGGCCAACAGTTCAAATCAGAGTCTTAATTGGGCAAATTCCCAATTTGTGGGTACCCCCAGATGGTCCTGGGTTCCTGAATGTTCCCTAGTTTATAGATGGTCCTCACACGGTGACTATCTCCATGTCTGTTCTTATCTTCCTAAAACTCACAATTGATTAGGTTTAGGGCTCACCCTACACTGGCCCAACCTTACAACCAAGCAAAACAAAGCAAAAGCAGAAGCTTCATTTCCAAGAAAGCTTGCACCTCGGGTACCTGGGCTAGGAACGCAGCGCATCCCCCGTGCCATATGTCATGGTGCTGCTTGGGGCCGCGGGACCACGCGCTCTACTGGGGATGAGTCCAGAGCATTGACGTGAACAGGGAGAAGCAAAGCAGAAATTTAAAGTAAGGTGGGGAAAGGAGGGAGCTCAATTACCACACAAAGTGAGCCCAGGGGGCCACAGTGGTTTCTCCTGGGATTGTTCACCCAAAGGCCAGCCATTCCAAAGGACCAGCCTCTCCTCAGAAGGATGAGGCCTTCCACTCTCCACTCTTTCAAATCGTGGAAACCTATTAGGGCAGTTTCACCCTGCCCCATAGGACTGCTATCTATCTATCTATCTATATATACATATATATATACACATATACATATATATGCACACACATACATACACATATATACATATATATATGAAGTCGGCTGGCCAGCCATGTGTGTGAGCATTATATTTTTATATATATTTATATCGACTGGACAGCCGTGTGTCTGTCCAGATATAAGCTTCCTTATGTCTGAATAGCACTGAGCGAAATAAATGTGTGGGGGCAGGTTGGGTGACTGAGATCTCTTAAGGAGCACCTTCCGTTTCTTTCCTTCATTGGTCTCAGTGGAAACGGCTTACTAGCAATGGACCTAACCATGACAAGAAGGGGAAGAAAAAAGCAATACTCAGCTCCCCTCGGGAGTCTTGGGTTCTCTGGGAAAGATTCATGCCAGTGAGCTTTAATGTAAGCGCACCGGGCGCATTGATTTCACTGCCGGCAAAGCATTTTACCTCATTGTGCTGATTGAATTGATTTCACTTCCGAAATGCCTCAAAAGGAACTCATGCAATTTTGTTTTGTCTTTGATATCACCACGATCACGTATGGCGAACATACCAATACCACTGAGCTAAGTAAGGCCTTTCCCTTCCGCTTCCCAACCCCACGCTCCCATCCAGCCGACGTGAGAGGACGGAAGGGGCTGGCAGCAGGAGGGCCATGACCAGGCGTGGGCAGATGCCAGGCAATCCAGAATGCTCGCCCCTCCGACTAAACTGTGAGCTCTCTGCCAGAGCGACCGGGAAAGGTCCGCTCAGAACAAACCCAGCCCAGCAGCAGCCAGCGAGTCAGTGCTGACTCAAAGCGACCCTGTGGGTTTCCAAGACTGCAACGGCTCCTGGGAGTAGAAAGCCCAGTGTTTCTTCCGCGGGGCTGCTGCTCTCGAACTGCCGACCAGGAGGATCGCAACCCAACGCGTCAACCACAACACCACCAGGGCCCCAAGTTAGCGCAAAGATGACCTACATTCAAGCCCGAATGTGGTACTTTAAATCTTGTCAGCATCAATGTCCTCAACCCTTAGGTAGAGGCTCCGCCTCACAAGGCTGATAGAAGTAAGCGAGACAATATGTATGTAGGTACCTTGGTCCTAAGATCGCCACAAAGCAAGCAATCTATCATTAGCATAACATTGACAGCGTGGATTTTAGATTTGTAATGTCTTCTTGGTCTTATTCCATGAAATGCTTACCTTCATGCAGCAGGCATTTACTGAACACGTGGTCTCTAAATGAGGCATCACATGAGGACACCAACCGTTTCCATGATCAGTGACACAGCCCCTCAGAAAGGACCCCGCTTTGTGCCCTCAAGTGACATCATGCAGAAAAAAAATGATGACAGTGCACCAGGCAGGACTAGAATGACTGGGACCATGTAGAGACCCCAGACTACAAAATGTGGAGGCTTGTCAGCCTACGGAAAAGAAAACTTGAGGAGAAATGACGAGGCTGCTTTCAGAGATGGATTAAATTACTATCCTCACTTGTGACGATGGTGCCAATCTGTTATTACGTCCCTATTATGTGCCAGGAATTGTAGCAAGTGCCTGATCCACACTTGCACAAATCTTCACAATACCATCTCCATTTTACAGATGAGAAAACATGGGCCCAAAGAAAGCGTGACCTGTCTGCCCACAAAGGCTACCTCCTTCTCTCTCCTCCACACTGCTTCCCTCCGCAGAGCTGACCTGCTGTTTCAGAGTGGAAAATACGCCCCATTGCTTCTGGCTCTGAGCACCCCGTTGGAACAATGAGTGGAAATCACAGGAAGACAGATTTCAACTTGCCATCAGGAAAAACTCTAATGTTGGAGTCGTTCGCAGACCATAGGCGTTGCCTTCGGAGACAGTGAAGTTAATGGTGCTGGAGATCTCGAGGCGTTCTTTGAAGGGGTGGATTTGGAAAAGAAAATCAAGAAGCAAAAGGAACCCTGTCTTTGATGTCTTCTAAGATTCCTCTTGACCTCCCTAAAACGGGGCCAGCCTGTGAAACAATCATTCCCCAAGTTCTGAGAAAAGAGGTTCATTTCCACTACCTCCCTCGGGCTTTCTCCAACCACTGAGCAAAATACTCGGTCCTACTTAACGGCCCAGAAGTATGCGTATCCAAGTCCATCTCTTCTAGCCCATAATTTAAACGGAAAGGCTCCTCAGGCAGGTTGAATTAGCTCTGCCACAGGGTCCAATGCCTTAGCGCTTAGAACCAGTGTGTGATCTTGGCTTGGCTTGAAGGGGTACAAGTCCTCACCCTAAAAAGTAGGGCTCACTGCAGTAGTTCCACTTACAGGGCTCTTTAGGCTTTATACAACTGTGCATTTAGGAACAGCCATTAAATATGTGACAAAGCCTCAGGAAAAATAATAACAGTAAAATAACTGACTTGCGTACAAGCCTTCAGTGTTTGAAACATCTCACAAAGTTCACATTGTGCGGTAGGATTATTTTTAATGAAGCCATTCTGTTACAAGAATGTAATAAAACATCTGAAACCTGAAATTTCCTATTTTTATCACCTCCTGTAAATTTTTCAAAACAAAGCCCCCAAAAACCAGCCAAAATGATTTGTTTCAGAATGTGTACAAAAATAATTGGATTGAGAAGTTTCATGCCAATTTTCCATTTGGAGTTAAATCTAGAGGTTATTACTTCATAAACCACTGAAAATGTGAGTACAAAGTGAAAAGGGGAAGATTATGGAATATAAGCATAATCAAACATAACATACACTGGAAGAAACCGGTGATTTGCCATCTCCCAGTATGAGATTCAGTATAGGGGCCTCTTTGATACAAGGTGCTCAGAAGTAACTGGTTTTACCTCTACTTGCCTTTAGAAAGTAATGTTATAGACACAGACTTCTGTGAGCGACCACAGAATGCAAAATGAAAATCCTACGTGGGTTAGTTTTTAATCATACGATGATTCCAGATTGTTCAGGAAACTCCCTTAATTTCCTCTTTGCAGCATAAATCTTAGCTCATCTTTGCTACACATTTCATCAATAATCTGATCCTTGGGTGCTAAGCAAATGCATTGGCGCACACAAATTGGATCAAAGAAGTTTAGTATAGATTGAGATTGGTCGTAACTGTCTTGCGAAATGACCAGAAGTTAATCACAGGCCCAAACGTCTCAGCGTCCAGGAGGCTGCTTCTCGTTCCCTGATTTCAAATTTCATTGTCAAATGGCACTTTTTGTAAAGCCATTCTTGAAGCTCGGTCACTCGGGGAAGGAGCATCCCTGCCTCAATTGTAAGTCAAGTTTCTGCTTTCCGTGGAAGTCCTCCCCAAAGCATTAATCTCTGTCAGTGTAACCAGTGCACGTTCTTTCATGAACAGCCTCCAGCATTAAGTAGAGCAATTCTGTCTACCATCTGGCTCCGTGAGCGAAAAGCTTTTTCTGTGTGAAAATATAAAACTGATCTGCTCCCTAGCCTGGATTTATAACCTTTCTAAGGATATCATCCATCTCTTTATCCATTCCAAATGAAGGGAACTTTCGATAGACAAGTAAGAAGAGGTGAAAGGTTTGGAATTGTATTTAATATGTTTACTTAAGTTGTTTGTAGAGTACAAAGGAATTGGAATCACTTTTTTTTAAAGAGAACTGCCATCCCTGGGAACCTGCCCAATTTATTATTTATTTTTTACTATGTGACAAGTGAGCACATTTTCAAAAAGTACACTCGGAAACACTGCATAAACAGCAGCAATACAGGTCTTAGCTGTTGCAGATGTTGGTGGTTAAAACTTTCTGACTTTCACTGGTTGATCTGGAAGTTAAATCTCCTACTTTTTGGTAATGGTTTTAACCACTCAGAGTTATGTTAACACACAAGAGAAAAATCAGAGTTGTTGCTTCTTTTTTTAAGCATCAAAATTTATCACAGTAACAAGAGTGAATTCGATCTTTCTTTAATGTTTCTTTTAATACCATTTATGGCCTTCATGTGCAGAGTGAGTTTCAGTTTTCCTCCTAGACCGGTTCCCTTCTCTGTCTCTCCCATGACACCCTGTGTACCGCACCACTTGTGTAAAAGGCCACATAGTCTGAGTGATGCTTGCTCCTGCCATTATGAAAATTTTAAATAGATCCTCTTTTAAAGCACAAAGAGCACATGAAAAAACTTGGTTAAAGAAACCTTAGTGCTTTTTGCTCCATGAAAAATAACTAAGGAAATCATCATCCCATCCCTCACAAAGCTCCCTGCCATTCTGATGCCTACAGGGCACAGTCGCTCCTGCTCTCCTTGGCTGCCCAGGATTTGAAACAGTTCCTGGAGGAGACAGCCCCTTGTCCTTCCAAGGAGCAACTGCTGGGTTCAAACCACTGACCTAGTGGGCCACATGTCAATGCATAGCCCACTAGACTGGGGCTTACGTCCATTCAGGGCAGGCATTTCTCTGAGCCCTGGGGGTGCTGTCGGGCTAGCATTGAACTGCTAACAGGTACAACCCCACTGATTTCTCTGCAGGAGAAAGCAGTGCCTATCTGCTCCCGTAAATATTTACCACTTCATAAACTCTATATAAGAATCAGAATCGACATGAGGGCAGTAGGTTTTAGGTAAGAGCACCCATAGAAATTTGGGCTGCAAGGATTCATGGTACACTGGCCTATAAAGCCCTGGTTTAGCACTAAACTTCGATTTCTGAAGGGTAATCTAGATGAATTCTGTGTGCCCAAATGCAAGCCTGTCTTCTTTCAGACTGAATTGGTCTGATAATCAGTCATTGTTGCCCGAATGATCATGGTAGACCAGAAGGGTGAGCACTGAAATGTGTTTGAATCATCTGGCTTGATGTCATTCACTCAGAAAAACTGATGCTTCTGAATTTTAGCCACCCATTCCTGCAGCTGGAAGAGAACTTCTCAAGCATATGTGATTGCCTGTGTGCACACTGTGTGCGCACCAAGATTGCCAGGGTAGCATCTCCCACCTCCCTCTTACTTGATGGCTCTGGGTAAGTTGCTTCTCTATGACTCAGTTTATCGGTACAATGAATATTATAATACAGTCTACCTCATTATGTTGTTTGGAGGATTTGGTAAGTGAGTAAACACTTAATAGGTGAAATAACTCATGAATACTTACTTTCAATCCGAGATCCGAATTAGGAAAAAAGTGTTTTTGTAAGGACACAGGAAATATGTGCATTCTTAAAAGCCATGCCCAAGAATTGGGAGTCCTGATTTATACAAGGACAGGAGGTTAGGTCAGCAGGAGGAATGGAAATAGGAAACACTGAGAGGACATGACCAAGCACTGAGGAATCACAACGAAAGAGTTTAAACAAAAATGCGTGTAACTGAGAATCTGCTTTGCCAACCTTCACATAAATCAAAATCACTTTTGGCTGGGCTTTTTTGGATTTTAACAAACTAAAGGAGAAAGAACTAAAGAGTTGATGAACTTTAATGACAATGATCTGCCTATCAATGAGGAACATTTGACTTTAGACCAAAGTAATTGTAGCATTTCAAGATACATGAAGCACAGCAAACACTTAGCCACGGAGGAGGGTAAGACCTCTCCGTTCCTTCCTTCGTCTTACCCGACCCATCTTAAGACTGTTGCCCATCTCATAAATACAAGAGTAACCAGAGCACTATCCAGAGGCTTTCTTGCTTTGTTTTTGCTGTCATTAACTATTGATTTCACTCAAAAGTCCAGTGAACATGGCCGGTACTGACTTTTCAGTATCCATTTTATTTACATCTCAATTCAGATACAAATCCATGAAAAAAAGTTTTAAAATGTTTTTCTTGATGATATGTTATAATAGAAAATATCTCAGAGGTTTGTTGTACAGGTTTTAAAAATGATCTATCCATTAAATATTTTTCATGTTTATGTTATAATAAAATAATAAAGGAAAAAACTTTACAATCTTTTTTTAGTGGACCATATGTTGTGGTTTACAAAAAGCTTATGCTTCTCTGAGTGGCAACTATCTATCATTCTCTCCTTTTGACATCTTTTCATATAGAGAGTATGTAAAGGTTTTAACCCACAACTCGGTGGGTTGTTTGCTCTGATTACCGCTAGGGGGAGACCAAGCTAAAATGAATGACCCAGGCCTGCAAAGACTAAAGTGGAGAGAAAGAAGTATAAAAAGATCTTGAAGATAATGCCCTAAGTAAAGGAAAATTCCAGAACCAAGGTAATAGGTGGAGCAAGGGAGAGTTGCTCCTGCACGCCGGGCCACCAATTTCTTCAGATTAATAATGATCTGCACACATCAGTAAGTGATAGCAGTCTGCAGGCAAAGACCCAGGTCAGGCTAGAAGGGGTTGTTTTCGGAGAGAGGAGAATCTCTGCTCCTTCTTAGGTAATGTTCTTCCGCTAAGAGGGCACTGAAGCCAGGCACCTCTCCGGACCTGAAAGAGAGCTAGGGTTTTCCGAGGCACTCTCGGTCTTGACCGGGCACGCGCACACGGCCTTTGTTCCAGTTGGGCTTGCGTTTGTTTCCCTCAGGAGTGTTTTGTTTCCTTACCCCACAGAACTTCCTTCCATAGTCTGGGTTAGTGAGAGCAGGGCCAGCGCACCAGGAGGCACCAATCTTCAGCACGCGTGTGTCCCAACAGATCGATTCAAGTCACAGTGTGAGGTCTCAGTCGAAAGGAGTATTCGATTTCTGTGTTTAGTAAAATACAATTTTAAAAATTGTAATTTCTCCCAACAGTCTACAGACCCCTTTCCCCAGCTCCCCCCAATAGTGGCAAAAGTCACTGCTGAAATTGCTGATGGTATTTAGCTTAATCAGAGATAAGAATGAACCTGCAGAGTCCGGCAGTCTTATTCAGACTCATAAGTAACGTTGTTCAAGCAGGCGCCGTCTTTAGAAAGACGAGAGAAGGGAGAAGGGGAAGAGGCAACTGAGGATTAAGGCCTGCCCTCCCTCAACCCCCCAGAAAAGTCTATGACTCGCATTATCAAGTCCAAAGGGATCCCAGAGAACTCCCCTTTCCCACAAAAAAGAACACCTTCAAGAAGAGGGACCCGGTAGCTACAACAATGGGCTCGAACATAAGAACAATGGGGAGGATGCCACGGGACTGGGGCAGTGCTTCCTCCTGTCCGCAACCACCGTGACGGCGCCTGCCAACTACAGGGCCCAGAACTGGCCTCCATGTGAGCCCACTGCCAGAGTCTGAACTTTGTCCAAAAGGCAAGGGGAAACTTTTGATAGATTTTAAGCAGGCAAATGATTTTAATATAAAGTATATATTTCATATAAAGTAGCTCACATCACCCCTCTATATGAGCACTCAAATTCTCAGCGTGGCAGTTGTATCAGTCTAGGGAGACTAGAGAAACAAATCCATGGACACACATATGTGCTTAAGAAAGAGATTTATATACAAGAGCAATTGAACATTGAGAAAACATCCCAACCCAGTCCAGTCAAAGGCTATGTGTTTGATTTTAGCCCATATGTCCAATACCAATCTATAAAGTCCTCTTCAGCCTTACGAAACACATGCAATGAAGCCAAATGCAGGACGATCAGAAGCCAGTGGGTAGAAAGTCGTTGGGTCCAGTGGCAGTGTACGCATCTCAGCACTGGCAGGAGTCTCTCTGTGGATTCTCTGGCTTCAGCGGTCTAATTGCATCCTTGTGGTTTGTCTTCTGTAATGTCTCCCAGGGAGTAGCAGGGAGAGAGAGGTATCTGCGCCACCAAGAAGGAAGTTCCAGTTTGCCCAGAATTCTCAGGAGAAATCCATGCCCACACAGAAGTCTCATTGGCTATCTCCAGATTAGCAGCCTACATTCCACCCCTACACTCTGTCTTAATCCTTAAATTGACATCAGATTAGGTGACTACCCCAGTAATTATTACTCTTTGATATGTCTGTACATTGTGTTGGGCAGGGCCCTTTTTCTCGCTAACCCACTCCTTTATCAAGTCCTTCTCCAGGGACTGTTCTCTCCTGACAGGATGTCCATAGGACTTGAGACAAAGTGTCACCATCCTTGCGGTGAAGGAGCATTCTGGCTGTACTTCTTCCAATGTAGATGTAGTTATTCTTCTGGCAATTCTTAGCCAACACCATAATTCAAATGCATCGATTCTTCTTTGGTCTTTCTAATTCACATGCCTCTGAGACCACTGAAAATACCATGGCTTGGACCAGGCACATCTTAGTCCTCAAAGTAACATCCTTGCTTTTCAACACTTTAAAGAGGTCTTGTGCAGCAGACTTACTCAAGGCAATGCATCTTTGGAGTTCTTGGTTGGTGCTTCCAGGGACACTGATTGTGGATCCAAGCAAGATGAAATCCTTCACAACTTCAATCTTTCCTCCATTTATCATGCTGTTACTGACTGGTCCAGTTGTGAGGATTTGGGTCTTTTGTCCATCAAATTGAAATCCACACTGAAGGCTGCAACCCTTCATCTTCATCGCCAAATACTTCATGTGCTCGCTTTCGGCAACAAGGTGGTGTCATCTGCATACGGCAGTAAACACGCATTGGACTGCAAAGGCAAACTAATCCAAGGCAGGTTGGTCAGGCGTGTGGCTTTAGAGGCAAATCAATCTAAGATTGACGGGTAGCAGGATGCCAATGAGTCCCAGGATCAGTAGGCAATACAGTCATAACCAATTTGATGGCACTTAACAACATTTCCAAGAGCCATTTCCCTGATGTAAATCTCTCCACACACAAGTGCACACACTCATAAATTAAAAGATATTGGAAAAAGATCAGAAAAGCTTTATTAAATGAAGAACCCTGCTGGTGCTGTCAAATAAGTGTTGGATTGCTAACCACAAAGTTGACTGTTCAAAACCACCACCCTGCCCCAAGAGAAAGACATGGCTTTCTACTCCTGAGATTTACTCTCATTGAAACCCTATAAAGGGTCACTCACAATCAGTTGGAATTGACTTGACGACGGTGGGCTTATTAAACAAACATATCCAATTGGGAAATGATGTTTCCCTCCATCGAGGTTTATAGGTTTCTGCAGGACGTGTTTTCACCTCTCCCTCTCTTCCCTGAAGAAGCCCAGATGGCAGAGTAGACCACCACCTGGGCTGCTAACCACCAGGCCTCCAAGGGAATGATGGGGTTTTGGTACCTGAAGAGCTCGACAGCCTCAGCATTGTTCCACTCTGTCCCATAAGGCCACCAGGAGTTAAAATTGACTTGCTGCCCCTGGGATTGAGGTAACCCTCCCCCAAGAAGTCTGGACTCTTCAATGGACAGATGCCACCTCACAGTGGCACTCAGCGTGTCCTTGAGGAACTTGAAACACACGCCTTTGAAAGGTTCTTTGAGTTTGGGGAGCAGGGCTGAATGGAGGATGGGGTAAATTTTCCCCACAAAATTCTGGGACGGACTTTATTACCCTTGAAGAATGAGCAAGCACATTGTTATAGTGGGGGGGGAAGGGGTGGGGAGAAAGAAGAAGAAATCCTGGTGAAATTTTCCTCATCTTTTTTCTCACCGATGCAGTCTTCAAATTAAAAAAATCATCATAGTGAGTCCTTACGATCATCTTATATCTTCCAGAAAATCTATCAAGATTACTCTTTGGAAATTCCAGGAAGTCTCCATAGCCTTCTGAGTTGACCTCTTCACCTTGAATTTAAGTGGCCCTGCAGCTCACTGTTTCCATCGGGTCTTTTTGTGAAAGAGCCCTTAGGAGACAAAGAGGGTGCATGGCTAACAGAATTTGTCTTCAGCCAGTCCCCGAAGGCAGAGACACGTTTAAACCAGTTGATTTACGAATAAATCAGTACAGGTGTGAACTGGAATCCCAGAAACAACCATTACCCTGGTGTGTGTGCGTGTGTGTGTGTGTGTGTGTGTGCATGCTCACATATATGTGCTCAGTTGGTTTTGCTTGTCAAGAGACCCAGCCTATTGTATGCAAGTAGAAGTGAGTAGCAGGAGGGCTGGCCTGTAGTGGACGCAGCATGATCCCTCAGAGCCACTCTAAGACGAAGCATTCATTTCCTGGACTGCTCTAGTGTGGACTCTTACCGGCCCTCCACTGAGCCTGAGCTGCGCTCTTGCAATTACCCTCAGCCAAAAAGAGCGTCCTCCAATCCCCTGCTCCTTTCTGAAGAGCGAACAAGCTCTGCCAGCACAGTGGTTACAAGTGCTTGACCGCTAACAAAGAGGTGTCCGTCTTCGGTAATGACGGACTGCCTGGAAAACCCAGGGCAGGTCGACTCCTTCCCATCAGGTAGCTGGGAGTCAGACTAGACTGGTCAGCAGTGGCTTTACTAGGGTTTCATTTCTAAAAATAAGCCCTTCCGACTTCAAAGTCCCAGCCTCACTCACCAGTGTACCATGGGCTCAGAAAGAGAAAGGAAGGAAACAAGAGGCTGGAGTTCAAGAGACTAGAGAAGACTTGTTACAAGACGTATGTAACTTTCTCAATTGGCAACCCTTTATAAAATGTAGTATTTGACTTTACATAATCAAATCGAATGGACAGGAAGGAAGAGTGGGCTTGGATGCAGAAAAAATGGGATTGACCAGGCTCATTGAAATGTTAGATAATGAGCGGTATTAGTGTCGATACCAGGAGGAAGGGGGCGTAGAAAGGGGGAACCGATCACAAGGATCTACATATAACCTCCTCCCTGTGGGGATGGGCAACAGAAAAGTGGGTGAAGGGAGACGCTGGGCAGTGTAAGATAAGATAAAATAATAATTTATAAATTATCAAGGGTTCATGAGGGAGGGGGCAGTGGGGGGGGGAGGGGAAAAAGGAAAATGAGCTGATTCCAGGAACCCAAGCGGAAAGCGAATTTTGAGAATGATGAGGGCAACGGATGTATAAGTGGGCTTTACACAATTGATGTATGTATGGATTGTGATAAGAGTTGTATGAGCCCCAGTAAAATGATTTTTTAAAAGAAATGCTGGATAATGAATATAGATATATCTATTCATTTATACTATTTTATCTGATTCACACATATTTGCAATGTTCCATAATACAAAGGTTGAGAAAACAGAAAGGGAGTGGCTGTCCATGAAGACTACTTCACCCCAAACCCCACTCACTGTAGTCTAGTCTAGGATGACTCATCGTGACCACTAGAAACCCTAGGAAACCCAAACTCATCTTGTCCTCGCTCCTCTTTGACGCTGCCCTTGGCACTGGGAGCACAGCAAAGCATATATCCTTGTCTTCATGATGGCTACATTCCAGCGTGTGTGGAGACAATAAAACAAGCTATATTGTTAGCACAGGGAAATTGGATTTTGCACATCTGTGGGTTGATTCTAGTTGCTTTTTTTTCCTCTTCGCTCCCCTGAGAGAATAAGATGTAGCTTTGGGAACACACACGTGGGTGGGGAGCAAAGATGTGCAATGAAAAGGTGCTATAAGAAAGCGTCAAGAGCACAGATTGCTGACACAAGTGCTTCCTGCGTCATGCTGTTAGATAACCCGGAATCCTAAGGATAAAGTAGAAAGACAGCTTTGGGCTTGGGAGTCCCAGAGTCTCTTTCCCCAGATATCTAGTGAAAGCTACAATATGTGGCCTTGCTCTGAGTGGGTCACCTGCCCCTCCCCTCAGCCAGCCATTCTCACTAGCTCCGTGGAATGTACTAATTAGCTTAGGACCAGGTCTTATTCTCCTTTCCTTAATGGAGAAAGTCTTGCTCACAACATGGTGTAGGCAAGTATGAATGTCAGAATTTGTTTGGACAGTAGAGTCGATGGAACTTGATGGTGGATTTTAAAGAGAGAAGAAAGCAGTGCCTGTCAGTCTAGGTGCCCCCTGCCAGAAGGGAGCTTTGGAAAAGTCGGGGAGGGATTTGATGGTCACAATCATTAAAGGCATGCAGTAGGCAGGATCCCAGGCTGCCAGATAGCCTGCAAAGACCACATAGCCCTACACGACTCTCCTCTAGCCTATCTCAATTAAGAGGCTGAATGTGTGCTCTACGACCATCTGTGAGCACAAAGAGAAGATTTGTTTTATGATCTCTCATTACCACCCGGGTCCCTATAAGAACATAGAGAAGTATTTAGTCCCTATACTTAGAAATAGCAAATAAGAGTTAACTTCTTTATAAGATACCACACTTCCTCATTTGTTTTCACTTGACAGTAGGAACCCAGAACTCATCCTGATGTGTTATCTCCTTCAATTAAAGGTATTTCTCTCAATCTCATGCTTCATACTGCCGTGGAAAAGCTCACACCGATTCAGAATCCAATGCAAGGTATTTCTCCTGGCCAGCAGGGACGGAGGGGTCTTGTGGAGACATCCTAATGCTGGACAGAGAAAGAAGTGTCACTAGAGCACCAAATTAACACACGCGATTACAGGCTCTCCAAAAGGCTAACATAGACATTCATTTTTTTTTAAGTGTAGCATTGGTTCTGGAAAACATCTAGTTTCTATAAACAAGTCCTAGTGTTTTTCCAGGCATGTAAAGCAGTACAGATCTCATAGTTGAGCTTTGTTTTGTTTTTAACTTAGAAGATATGGCATAAAGATCTGTTGGCCAGCCTGTGTGTACAAAGTAGAACTAACTGCTCAACCCAGTTTTTGAGCCGATGATCTGACATCCAAGGTGTCTCTAAGCAAGTTCAAATTGCCATCCTTTTTGCTCGCACTCACATGCTTCACGGTTAGCACCACCCCGCTCGCATTTCTTGTTGGAATGCCACAATAGCCTCTTAATTAGTCACCTCATATCTTGCCTGGCTCTCTTCCAACCCATTCTCTTGGTTCAAGCCGGAGGGATTATTTTTTTTCCAAAACACAAATCTGATCATGTTGCCATCTCCCTGAACCCTGAGATAACTTCCCAATGCTATCAGGCCTGAGGCCCTGCACAATTGGCTCTCAACGCCCCCTCCGAAGCCTCACCTCACACCTATTTTTCCCTCACTCTCTGTGTGCCAGACACCTGGCTTTTCTCTGAGCTTTCCCAAGCCTGTGCTTTCCTCTGAAATGCCCTTAGCAGCACCACGGGGCCCCTTAGGGTTTCCAAGGCTGTGTGTCTTACAGAGGCATACTGCCACCCTTTCTCATGTAGAGCAGTTGGTGGGGCTGAACCACCCAACTTGCAGTTAGCAACCTCCTGCTGTAGCCTCTGCACCATCAGGGCTTCTGGAATATTCTTTCCCCTGCCCTTCTTTTACGTGGTTAATGCCTGTCATCCCTCACAGCTGTGAAAGAGAAGTGACCTGAAGGTGACATTGGGAAGGTCAACCGATGTCCAGTTGGTGTTGGAGAAGAAGGCGGCGAAAGAGCCAAGAATAACCAGCATTTGAAGAGACATTTATCTCGAATGGCCCACAAAGTCGGCAATACAAACACTCGAGTATTCAATCCACACCCGTTCAGTCAATAAAAACGGAAGAAAGTTAAGGACAAAAATAACCAAAAAATATTAAAAAAGAAAGTTAATGACAAAAAGAACGCAGACATAAAGAAGAATCTGAAGAGAATTCCAGATTACTTTCATGGCCATTAGACATTCAAGGAGCTCTTTGATACAACTACGATGGGGATCAGAAGACTGAAGAATGATATTGTCCAAAAAAAAACCTTCTCGATCTAAAGTTGTAGACCAGTGAGGCTATCTTTCAGAGATAAGCCCAAAATAAAGATATTTTCAGGCAAAGATTAAGAATTTGCCACTGGCAAACCCTCATTAAAGGAAACCCAAAAGCAGTAGAAAAGGAATCAGAGAGAGAAAAGCTCAGGTCAAAGAAGAAATGGAATCATAGCAAAGAAATAGTCAAATTGTTCGTTTTTTTTTTGTTTGGGGTTTTTGTTCCACCCCCACCCCCATTTCTTGTTTTTGTTTTTGTCTCTATTTGGCCAGTTGTTTGGCCAAACATAGTCTGGCTCCACTATTAGTTCATGTGGTTAAACCAGTTGGCCTAAAATGACTTCATACAGAAAGTGAGCGGGCCTGGTCCAAGTAGTTGAAGGCAATAAGAGTAAAAATGGAGGTTTCTGGCCCTAAGACTGGAAATAGGTATTTGGCCAGGATGGCTTTACTTTTCTCTCTTCTAGTAGCCTGAGCTCTAAACTTGGGACCAATCCTAACGGAGGCTAGACCCTGTCACCTGACCTTCAGATTTTGAACTGACCTCCCTCTGACCACAACTGTGTGAGCCAGTCCTTTGAAGTAAATCTCTCTCTTTACACACACACACACACACACACACACACACACACACACACACACACTGATCTTACTGACCCCTTTTCTCTAGAGAATCTTAAGATAGACAGGAATGCTAGCAGTACCCTAACCATCGTCCTAATGACCATTTAAGAGGAATTTAAGGAATGATTGAGTCTTCTCCAGAAAGTTTCCCCTGACACCAATCCCCGTACTTAGGGCAAACAGAGGGGAGATCAAATTCTGTGAGGCAATAACTTATTTGGTTTATGGTGGAATTGTACTGGAATAGAGTCCTCATATCGGCATTGTCCGGAATGCTGTCATTGGAAACATTGATGGTGTTATCGGTGCAATCGTTTTATATCGCAGGAGGATGATTGACAACTTTTTACTTTTTGTTTCTGTGGAGTTTTGTTTTCCTGCCTTTAGTTTGTTTGTTTGTTTTTGTTTGGGTTTTTTGTTGGTTGGTTGGTTGGCTGCTATTGTTGGTGTCATTGGTGGTATGGGGTGTTGATTTTGTCCTAAGACAACTGCCAAAGTAAACCTGAGTAGCACACATCCCATGGACAGGTAGATGGATTCTGGGCTCCCACTTAACACTAGCCTCAATCCAAGAAGAGTTAGCTCTGATAAAGTGGCCCTGCTTTAAACTCACCTTCATGAAATGCTCATTGAAGATAAGGGTGCTGCAGCAAAGTGTGGTGAAGAAAGCAGATGGTGCCTGGCTATCCATCGAAATAGTGTCTGGGGTCTTTTTAAAGGCTTGTATTCAAAAAAGCAGCCATGGAAGTGAGGAGTCAACTAGGCCCACATGAAAGCAGCACACCAGCTTGTGTGAACCAACAGTGAAGATGACAAAGGGAAAAGTATCAGAGCTAAATTACAAACACCCAATTTGTAGAAGGCTTTGGAAGACCGTGGGAGCCCTAACCATCTGCAGACAATCTAGTCAGATTGAGCTACTGGCAGATCCCCTCTAGCAACAGGCAAGGGTCAATATAGCTTCACTATCAGATAAAAGTCATTATAATCTTGATTATGATGCATAGAATGTGACTCAACCTGAACTTGTTCTAGGTACAAGTATTTCTTGCTTGTTCCATGACAAATATTTCTTCTCTGGCTTTTTAAATACTGAAGGTAGTCTTTTCTTTCTTACTCATTATGTGTATTTTTTACCATTATATTATTTTATCCTTACCACTTTATTTTCTTCCTGTTTGTTATTGTTTCTGTTGAGATTTCTAGTTTGTGAAGCATAGAAGGAGCAGCTGTATAGAGATAATGACTGATGCAAGGGTTTGTAGAGGAGGTAGGAGAAGGGCTGGGAGAAAGGGGTGTGAGGGGGGTTGGGGAGAATGTATGCAGGAGGGGGAGGGAACACTAGAACTGATGGTGATTACACAACTCATTTTAAAAGCGATTTAAGCTTGGAAAAAAAGAGATAATATTCTAAAATAGATTGTGGTAATGATTGTACAATTCTTCTTGATATGACCGAACTATAGAATTGTATGATATGTGGATTATGTGCCAATAAAACTGTGGGGAAAAAGTCATGATTGACTCTTCTAAGCCCTAATATTTTTCCAGATGTAGGTTACAGGATGGTGGTGTGGTGGTTACTCGTTGAGCTAGCTGCAAGGTCAGCAGTTCAAATACAAGCTGCTCCACAGAAGAAAGAGAAGGCTTTTCTACAGTCATAAAGATTTAAATCTCAGAAACCCACAGGAACATTTCTACTCTGTCCAACAGGCTCCCTATGCATCAGAATCAATTCAATGGCAGCGAATTTGGTTGTTGTTGTTTGGGGCTTTCTTTGGATAAAGGTAATGAATAAATTGAGGGAGGAGTTGGCTAAAGGAGCTCTAAACCTTCCAGCAGCCGTTGCCCTGGAAGTCCAGGCTTTACACTCAGCATGGATATAACCTTGACGGGCAAGAAAAAGTAGATGTATAAAACAGGGGATGAGTGTTATTTAAGGCACCACTTGTCCGTCAGTTGCTATACAGTGGTGGCTTGCATGTGGCTGTGCTGCTGACAGGTATGTCAGTGGTGCTTAAAAGGCCAGCAGGTCCCTGAAAGTGAACAGGTTCCAGTGGAGAATCCACATGAAGAATAAACTACAAAGGAGCAATAGGCTATCCATTTCTGAGGGATTCGCCACTGAAACCTATGAACATCAGCACAACATTGTCAGTGCTGGTAGATGGGCCCCGTGACTGACAGGCTGAGGACCAGAGAGCAATGCCTGCCAGCCCGACAGAGAAGAGGGATTGTAGACAAATCGACAGATGAAAATGATCTTCACTAGTTTGCCACCTGTGGGCATACCTAGGAGGAGGCCTGGTGGCACAGTGAGCTATGCATTGGGCCGAGAGGTCAGTGATGGGAAGTAGTCACTAGCTGCTCTGTCAGAAAGAGGGGAGGCTTTCCACTCAAAGTTAGACTCCCGGAAACCCACAGGGGGCAGTTCAACTCTGCCTTGAAGAATTGACCAATAAACCTCCATTATCCTGAGCATTGAATTGGAGTTCCGGTTAGCCATTGTAACAAATTAGCAAATACAGCAAGAATTGAAGTGTCCTGAAAGGGAAGGTTGGTGTCAAAATGGGTAAAAAGGGATTGAGGGTGGGATGATGTCTTACCTTGGCTGGTGGCAGTCAGCCTCTGATTGGTGCTGGATATGAACCCTCAGTTAGACCAAAGAGGTGATCGATGATGGGACAGCCTATCAACCAGTGGCCCTCATTCAGCCCATCCTTTCCCTTGCCACCTCCAGTAAGAGGGGGGTTTAATGAATTTCTTCTCGGTCTCCTTTTCTAGATGTATTTTCATGTCATATTCCTCTCCTCTCCTAACTCATCTAGTGACTATTTTGTTTCCACTTTCTGCTTTCTTCAAATTCTTTAACCTCATCCCTTAGCTGCTATTGTCTCTCTTCCTATCCATTTTTGTTTTTGTGTGTTTTATAACTGAGTTTGTTTATTGTAACAACCTGGCTGATAAACACATGTGGAGTTAATTGAAGGGTGAAGGATTAAATGGCTCGGTGAGCCTCACTTTTCAAGTTCTCGGGTCTCTTGCTTTGAGATGGTCAGACCAGGGTGCAATTGCCTTAGCCAGTTCCCTGCTTCAACCGGCAAGGCTCACTTACTGCAAGACATCCCTGAGGAGAAACCACGTGAACCTACCCTGATACAGCCCTGGGTGCTGGAGCAGCTGTGTGGAGACCCTTGCCAATACTGAGATGCTTACACGCTCACTGATTTGGCTTTCCTCCTGCAGTCAGCGTCATTGCATATGTTTTGTGAGATGGAGGTGGACTTTGTGGATTGGTGTTGGAGATATGGGTTAATGTTGAACTTGTGGGCTTGGGCAGGACTGGGTGGGGATATTTTCTTGATGTGTACTTACCCTTTTTATAAAACTATTACACATTAATTTCTGTGGATTTGTTTCTCTAAAGTACCCAGGCTAACACATTTTGGTACCTTGGGAGTGCGGTACTGGAGAAACACATCCTAAGATGGAGAGTAGATGTTCGTTTGACCTCTCCCTCATGGTAGTTTTTCTTCTTTGTCTAGCCAGAGGTCAGATAAAGCCACACTGTTTACTTGGTTGTTTTCTGGGGGAAATATGGGAAGTATTAAAATAGAAAGTTTGTAAGATCACTTGCTTTCAGACATTAAAATTTTATCTTTAGATGGGTTTAGGCCACTGTGTTAGACAGGGTTCTCTAGAGAGACAAAACCAGATTGCTGATAATTTTATATAGCTAGATAGATAACACTAGAAATGAACTGTTAAATCATATACAGATAGATATATAATACAGGAAATGAACAGTTAAATTATAAAGCAGTACAAATGGCTCAGTGCAACTCACTCCTGTGAGATACTGGCAGTCCTTCAAATCTTGAGGGCTGCCAGGTAGTCCTCTGTAGAGAGGTCTGGGCTATTCCAGCACAGGCAGCAAATTGCAAGACAGGTCACCAACAGTCAGTCCCCAACTCCAAAGATATACATTCCAATTCTCTGGCAAGGCAGGTCTTAAAGGAGCCTCAAATTACAGCAACACAGTCCATAGGTTAAGTGTCCCACAGGTAGTGTAGGTTGCAAATTGAGGCACAGAACAAGCAAGGTAGCCGCACACTGGTCCCATGATCAAAAAGCAAGAGCCAAGAAAGGCAAGCCATTTATCTCTATGCCCTTCAATTAATACTAGGCTGGCACAATAAACGACCTCAGCCACACCTGCAAAGAAAGATATGCCCCCCACAGTGTTTTGGAGCAGTCAGGAACCAATAGACTTTGTCAGAAGCTGGAAAAAATCTGGAACCATGAAGAAAACTCCTCTCTGGGACTGAATGCTAAAGGGAGCCTGTGAGCAGGCTGAACTGCTTGCTGAGTGACCACCTGGGTCTATTTGTTGAGTGGCAGGTGGAAAAATTCAGCAATAAAGAGACAGGTTGAGTTTGGCCATTGACACCTGTGGACTTGGTTTACAGGAAAAAGAGGAGAAGACGAGAGTGGGTTGACTGGTCTAAGGTCCATGACATAGCATGAGGGGGCTAGGCTTGTTGAGTATTAGTGAGAGCCCATGGTCTAAAGGCAAGGCAACCAATGGGCACCCTGTGGAAGCTGAGTGAGGCAGCCCACATTGAGTTGACCAGAACCCAACCAGATGGAGATTTTTGAGCCTGTGAACTGCTGCATATTGGTGATTTTATGGATGGCCTGTCCAGATTTGACTTTGCTTAAGGATGCAGATTTCACAAGGTTCCAACTGGAATGAAGATTTCTTCATGTGGAAAAATGATTGTCTCCTCAGAGCACTGGGTTGATTGATGTAAGTGGGCAGTATATGAATTGGATACCCAAAATTGGGGGGATAAAGGCATGAAGTGTTTGGCTTATAAACTTTTATAGGTGGGGAAACATATTCACAGGATTATAGGATTAAGGTGTAAGTATTACTTAATTGCAGTTGTGAGGCTAAAGAATGATGTACAGGTGCCAGGTTGTCAAGGGGTGGATTGAGTTCATCAGTTTTCATTTTTCTCCACAGGAGTCCCTGTGCAGCACTTGACTACTAGTGTAAAGGTTGGCAGTTCTTAAGCCCAAGGAGGTGGCTCATAAGACAGGACTAGGAACATGCTTCCAGAAGGTCATGGTCATGGAAAACCTATGGAGCAGCTCTATTCCGCAACATATGAGGTCACCAATAGTAGGAATCAACTCAATGACAACTGGTTTGACACCTTCAAAAGAAACATACTTTTCTGAAATTCTTTTGGAGTATGGAATGTGTGCAATCATTTGGGTTTAAATGAACATCCCAGAAATAAGTTTTAATTGTGGGAAATGAGGAAGAGATCAAAACTAAAAGGACCCCAAATCACTGCCTTGAGTCTATTCTGAGGCAGCGATTTTCAACAACAGAATAGAACGGCCCCTGTGGGCTTCTGAGGCTGCAAGTCTTCAGAGGGGTAGACAGCCTCATCTTTGTCCTTCAGAGTGCCTGTTGGCTTTGCACTTTTGACCTTGAGGCTAACCTATGCCACCAGGACTCCTCACAACTGAGGTCAGGCTAAGAGTAATGCTTAACTCTTAATCTCTTTCATTTCAGGTAAAGCTGCATTTTAACCTTCCCCTAAATCTTTAAGAATAAGTGTACCCAAAGCAGGCAGAAGCACATCCCTACTCAAACCACCCTCAAAACTGCCGCCACCACACACACACACACACACACACACACACACAAAACTTCTAAGCACAACTGAGAAACACCACATTTAAAACAAAATGGGCTTTTGGCAGTAGAAGTGCCCAGCATGATATATAGCCTGTTTAGGCAAAAATACCAGCTTGCCAGAAGAATGAACAAGTCTGCCTTAGAAATACGCCAACATCCTCCTTGGAAGCGAAGATGGCAAGACTTCATCTCACTTTCTTTGGACACGTTTGTTATCGGGACATCCCTGGAAAAGGACATCACATCATCCTGTTAAAAGAGAGGGGGAGGGCGAGGGGGGGGTGTTGGAGAAGAACTTCACAGTAGCTGCAACAATGGTTTCAGACAGAAAAATGTAGGCTGGGACAGGACATTGTTTCATTCCGTTGTACGTGGGTCCCTATGGGTGGGAATGGATTTGAGGGCACCAATCAACAGGCAAAAATAAAAAAACTTTCTCCAAAGAGAGAAATTGACTGCATGGGTGCATGGCATTGCTTTCTAATCCTGTCCCCTTCCAGGTGTCAGCAATGGGAAGATCTGTTACCTCGAGTAAACTGGAGAGACTGTGTGTCTGTGCACATCCAAGCAACCCCAAAAGTCACGCCTTCAATGACTGGGTGGCACCTGGCTTTGCACCCACCTTCAGACTTCACGCAGGTGGCTCTTTCTTAAAGCAGTGTGTCCTATCATGCCCCAGGATTTCAAGGGGAAGAGTTTTTTAGCGTACAAAGGTTATTGACTCAGATACCTTATACCTCTATCTTACCTAGCCCCAACCCCAATCTCCAGCCTGCTACAGACGCAGCAGTCGTAGAATCAGTGCGGATGAACTTGACAGCACTGGGTTTAGTGGTGCTGCTAACAGGAACTGTGAAGGTTTTTAAAAAGAAATAGAATTTGTGTGAAATAGTGGCCTGGAGGTTGGAGTTAAACAAAAAGGAAACTCAATTTCTTTAACCAAGGATACTCAGCTCCTTTTATCCTAATCGGCTTGATGGCAGAGAGTTTGGAGTGTCAGTTTTGATTGGGAGTTGATGTCAAAACTGACCTTTTGATATCGTACAAATGAAAAATCCAATGAAACTCACTGCTGTCTAGTTGTTGCCAACTCACAGTGTCCCTGTAGGACAGGGTAGAACTGCCCCAGGGAATGGCTGGACTGTAACTCTTCCTGGGAGGTGAACGGCCCATCGTTTCAAACTGCTGACCTCACAGCAGTTCAGTGCGTAACCACCAAACAGCAGGCCTCTCAACGTGGCCTTCATCATCATGACCCAGATGGAGGCCGTCTGGATAAACAGCTTCACATTCTTTTGTTTAATATTGAAAGGTCTATTCTTTTATAGCAATACTTTTCTACTTACCCAATCTATAAAGATAGGTACACTTATAAAGGTACCTGTATGTATACATAGATTTTTTTAAAGCACTGCAGTTCCAATTTTACATTTAAATATTTTAAATATGACGACTAAAAAGGTGTACTAGAATTCATATGGAGCCCTGGTGGTGTAGTGGTTATGAGTGGGGCTATATCCTACGGCCGGCAGTTCAAAACCACCTGCAATTCCAAGGGAGAAAGACTGGGCTTTCTATTCCTGTAAACAGTGTCTCAGAAACCCTCAAGGAGATGCTATGAGTCAGCACTGACTTGCTTGCAGTGAGAGAGTTCATGGAACATATACCAAGAATTTAAACATAAATATAACACTTTAATTGAACTGAAATGTTATTTTGTTTTATTTTTATAGTTGGCCAGCTGATAGTAGGAATAACTTAATTTTTCCCCAACTGTTTGGTTCACTTGGTATTCTAAGACCACTGAACAAATAAGCAATTACTTATCTACTGATCTTGAATACCACCTTTATTACATGTTAACATTTTTCATATGTTTAAGATAAACTTCTGTGTAACTAAAGACTTCAAGTTCATTTCAGTTGTACTGTTTTTTAGCCACTCAGGCCAATATTTAGGTCTGAGGGGTAAGGAGCCTGGAGGGATTTTTTTTTTTTTTTGGTTGTTAAAGAAGCACACAGCCCATCTAAACAAAGGAAATCAGCAACAAAATCCCCACGTTTGCAGTTCTCTTCCCCAGCCCCTGTCCTCATCAATATCCTATCCCTCCTTTTTCTCTGCTCCCCGACCCCCACCTTTCCATGGCCACATCATAGTCATTAAAATCTTATCTAAGAAAACCATGTCTCTTTTTATGTGTTCCGCCTATAATCATCTATAATAATGGTGTAGTTAAACAGTTATCTTTGTAAAATTGACTACATAAGTTTGATAAGCATCATGGTCTCTATGATTTATTTGTTTTATTTTGGGGGGGAGGGGTTCTCTATGTTTTGCCCATGTCTTGTGGTGTTGAAGAGAGTTGTCATTGTTTGCTTGTTTTTTTCATGATGCATGTAATGTTCCACATAGTAAAGTTTTTTTAAATCATTTTATTGGGAACTCGTACAACTCTTTATCAAAATACATCCATCTATTGTGTCCAGGACATTGTACATTGTACATTTGTACATTTGTTGCCATAATCATTCTCAAAACATTTTCTTTCTACTTGAGCCCTTCGTATCCGCTCCACATTTTCCCCCTCCCTCCCTGACCCCCTCCCTCATGAACCCCTGATAATTTATAAATCATTATTTTTCATATCTTACACTGACCAATGTCTCCCTTCATCTACTTTTCTGCTGTCTATACCCCTGGGAAGGGGTTATAAGTAGATCATTGTGATCGGTTCCCCCTTTCTCCCTCCACCTTTCCTTAACCTCCTGGTATCGCTAATTTTTTTTTTTAGCTTTTAAAAAAAATCATTTTATTAGGGGCTCATGCAACTCTTATCACAATCCATATATACATCAATTGTGTAAAGTACATTTGTACATTCATTGCCCTCATCAATCTCAAAACATTTGTTCTCCACTTAAGCCCCTGACATCAGGTCCTCATTTTTCCCCTCCCTCCCTACTACCCCCTCCCTCATGAATCCCTGATAACTTATAAATTATTATTTTGTCATATCTTGCTCTGTCCGATGTCTCCCTTCAACCACTTTTCTGTTGTCCATCCCCCAGGTAGGAGGTCACATGTAGGTCCTTAAAATCTGTTCCTCCTTTCCAACCACCCTCCCTATACCCTCCCAGTATCGCCACTCACACCACTGGTCCTGAAGGGATCATCTGCCCTGGATTCCCTGGGTTTCAAATTCCTATCTGTACCAGTGTGCATCCTCTGGTGTAGCCAGACTTGCAAGGTAGGATTTGAATCATGATAGTGTGGGGGTGGGGGTAGGGGGGCAGGGGGAGGGGAAGTAGCATTTCAGAACTAGAGGAAAGTTGTATTTTTCATTGTTGCTACATCGCACCCTGTCTGGCTTGTCTCCTCCCCAAGACCCTTCTGTAAGGGGATGTCCAGTGGCCTAAAAATGGACTTTGGTTCTCCTCTATACTATCCCCCTCATTCACTATGGTAAGACTTTGTTCTGATGTTTCCTGATACCTGATCCCTTCAGCACCTCGTGGTCACACAGGTTGGTGTGTTTCTTCCATGTGGGCTTTGTTGCTTCTGAGCCAGATGGCCGCTTGTTTACCTTCAAGCCTTTAAGACCCCAGATGTTATATCTTTTGATAGCCAGACACCATCAGCTTTCTTTGCCACATTTGCTTATGCACCCATTAGTCTTCAGCGGTCGTATTAGGGAGGTGAGTACACAATGATATGGTTTTTTGTTCTTTGATGACTGATAACTGATCCCTTCGGCACCTCCTAATTACACAGTCTGGTGTGCTTCTTCCATGTGGGCTTTGTTGCTTCTGAGCCAGATGGCCGCTTGTTTACCTTCAAGCCTTTAAGACCCCAGATGCCATATCTTTTGATAGCTGAGCACCATCAGCTTTCTTCACCACATTTGATTGTTCACCCTCTTTGTCTTCAGCGGTTGTGTCGAGAAGGTGAGCATCATAGAATGCCAATTTAATAGAAGAAAGTATTCTTGCATTGAGGAAGTACTTGAGTGGAGGCCCAATGTCCTTCTGCTACCTTAATACAAAACCTATAAATATATGCACTTAGATCTATTTCCCCATCGTCATGTATAAGTACATTTGCATATGTGCAAGCATTTATCTAGACCTCTATAAATGCCCTTTGCCTCCCAGCTCTTTCCTCTATTTTCTTTTGCTTCCTTCCTGTCCCACTATCATGCTCAGTCCCCACCAGGGTTTCACCAATTCCTTTTGGTTACATTACCTTTGATCATGCCCAACCAGGCCTCCCACACCCTCCTCACCACCGATTTGGATCAATTGTTGTTTCCTGTCCATGGGTTTATTAACACCACTACCTTTCCCCCCACCTCCCCTTCTCCGTGTTCCCACAGAACTGTCGGTCCCGTTGTTTTCAACTCCAATTGTTCATCCAGCCTATCTTATTTAGACAGACCTGTGGAGATAATAACATACACAAAAACAAGACAGAGCAAAACTAAGCAACAATATACAACAAAACAAAACACAAGAAGAAAAGCTTGTAGTTTAGGAGTGTTTTCCAATCCAGTCTGTTGGGGCACCACACCCTGGCCCCAAAATCCACCTTCAGCATTCCCTGGGGAACTTGCTGCTCTATTCCCTTGCTATTCTGTTGCACCCCATTAATGTTTTGCCTCAGTGTGGTGGGATCTGATCGGGTGCAATTCCCACACTGTGTCTCTGGTGTTGTCCCCTATAGGGCTATGGGTCAGCGAGGGGTATCATATCTCATAATGGGACCTGCCATGTAGTCCTCTCTGTCGACTGGCTGCTCTAATTGGGAACATCATCCTCGGCCTGGTGGGCTAGGATGTGCTCCAATGTCTCCTCCTCTCCCTTCATCTGCTCCCGTGTGCTCTGATCAGGTATGTCCCTCTCCCAGAGCTGCAGATTCAATGCTGTCCTTTGAAATAAATTCTTCTGAGCGGAGGGGCAGGTGTCCACTTAGTAGTTTGGATTGGGGCCGGCCCCCCAGACCTCTCCACTGGTTCCCTACTGCACGCCGGCTTGTTGCATTCACATCTTGGAGCACTGGGTTGAATTCTGGTCCCTCTTTCCCTGTGTAGATTTGAACAATACCCTGCCCTTGGGTGGGTTAGTGCCCTGTGCCCCCGCTACCCATTTCTTTAGTATTATTTTTTTTCCTTTCCCCACCTCCTTTTAGTTATCTACCATGTGTATCCCTTGATTTGTTCTGGTCCCTGCCACCTTACCTGGTCCTTACCCTAGGAATGTTTGTATATCGTAGATTTTTCCCTATGCCCCTTTAGGATTTTTTTTTTTAAGTTTATCTCAGCAGAGTTTGAATTCTTTCCAACCTTAAGCCAATGCTATCTTGAGGTCTGTTCTCTCTTTTTTGCCCTCTGGGTCAGGTTGTTCTATGTGGCGGTCTCTTATTTATGCTTGGTGATTATTGTTTTTCTGCCCATACTGTGTCGTCAAGGATCTTTTGTAGGGCTGGCTTCTAACATATTCTTTGAGTTTTTCCTTGTCTGAGAAGACTCTTACTTCTCCATCTATCTTAATCAATAATTTGGCTGGGTAGAGTATTCTTGGGTTTGCATTGTTTTCTTTAAATTTTTAGAATATGTTACTCCACTGTCTCCTCTTCTTCATAGTTTCTACTGATAGGTCTGAGCATATACTTATTTGGGAACCTTTATATGTGATTGCTTGTTTTTCCCTAGCTACTCTCATGATTTTCTCCTTTTCATCAAAGTTGCATAATTTTACTATTATGTGCCTTGGTGATGTCTCAGGATTTAGTCTAGCTGATGTTCTTTCAGCCTCATGAATGGTTTCCTGGTTTACATTCATTAAGCTGGGGAAGTTTTCCTCCAATAATTCTCTCACTATTGTTGCAGATGACTTCTTTGTTGTGCCTTCCTCCGGTAAGTCAATAATTCTAATGTTGTTCCACTTCATAGCATCAGACATAGCTCTTAAGTTTTCTTCAACTTCTCTGATGATCTTATTAGTTTTTTGTTCATGTTTGTTCAAGTCTGCTTGGCTGTCCCCCAAGTCACTGATGTGGTTCTCTGATTCCTCCAGTCGATTCTCGAGGTCTGTGTTTCTGCTACTGGTTTTTGTTATCACCTCCCTAAGCTCCTGTATTTCTCTTTGATTTATGACTTTTATCTCCTCTATCATTTCATCCTTTTTCTGTATTGTTTCCCTCATGTCCTGTATGACTCCAAGTATCATGCTGAAAATTTCTTTGTGTGTGTGGCATCTCAACGTCTGCTTCCTCTATGCATGTCATTATGTTCAGGACATCTTCTGCTATTATCTTTTGTTTCTCCCGTTTTTCCATTGAGGTCATTGGGGCTGATGACTGTTTGTGTTGCATTGTTTTAGAGGAGCCAGGTGCCATTTTCCAGGGAGTTGATGAGCACTGGCTCTCTCTGGGAGACTTGTAGGAATGCTTCTTCGAATGGCCTACAGCTTATTTCACTATGGAATTAAGCTACCACTTTATCCTCCTGCAGCTTCCCTCTCAGGGGAATGACCCAGAAGGCTGGTAGATTGCCTGCTTTGGTGTTGCAGAGGTTGGGCAGAGGTTCCTGCAGCATCTTGAAACATTGAGGAGTGTTTGCTGAGCTACCTTAGGACCCCAGGCACACAGGCAGGAATTCCCCTGTAAGAAGTTGAGCAGAGTATCCCCTGGTGAAGGTCAGCAGGGCTTTTACTAGCCTTGGGCTAGCTACACAGGGTGGAGCTCACCTAGCTGGGTGTGGCACAGGCGTAAATGCCCTAGACTAAGGGAAGTGATGTGGGGGTTAGTGTGTGAAAGACCAAGGAAGAGAAAAAAAGAGAGAAAATTAGAAAGCAAGCCCACTGAGCCTGGTGGGCAGGGCAAGGGTGGTCAGGGGAGGGGATATAGTGTAGAGATGGAAACAAATGCAACAATGTAGCTGATCCCCACCAGTGGAGCTTCAAGGGTTTAGTCCCTACCTGGAGGCAGGTGGTGGCAAACTGCAGCTGTGTTGAGAAAAAGCTCCTGCACAGCTCTCCAAGACTGAGGGGGTGGTGGGGACAGAGAGAAGAGATGGAAACAAGAGCAACAATGTAGCTGAACCACGATTCCTGCCTGTGGAAATGCAAGGGTCCAGTCCCTGCCCTGAGGCAGATGGTGGCAAACTGTGGCTGTGTTGAGACCAAGTCGCCCTATGGGCTCCAAATCGTCCCAGCTCCAGCAAAGCCAAGATCAAGCCCCAGCCAGCCTCCACTAAGGTAAGGCCAAAGCCCCCAGTCCCTCAAAACCCTGTGGGTCTGTGCCTACTTATGTTTATGATACTCCTTCTGTGGTCCAGCAGTGTTAAATTTCCCTCTAAGCAACTCTCCTGGGCTGGATTCTGCAGAGACCCTCTGGTATGTGTCACTCTGTCACCATCTTCCCCAAAGTCCTACATAGTAAAGTTTTATATAAACTTTATTTTGTTTTCTAAGTTATTCATTAATTCAAACAATCTTTTTTTTTTTACAAATCCTAGGCTACAAGCCCCATTTTCACATTTTCAGGCACAGGAGAGAGAGCACTGAATGAGATAGGCAAGACCCTTTCCATCTTGTAGTTGGGGTTCTAGTCGGAGAAACAGAGAATGAATAGAATGTGATGACTAGAAGAAAAATAATGGTGTGGTTGGGGGTATCCGTCTTCCACTAAGGTCAAAAGAGGTAAAATAATCAAGAACAAAAGCCCAAAGCCTATAAAGACCCCTCTTCTCTCCAGGGTAGACATGGTCAGTGAGTCATCCACTGGCACTATCCGTTTCTCTCCTAAGCTCAACAATTTGCTGCAACAAACATACACAACACACAGCTAATATTCCTGATTGTGGAGTTTGTTAAAGAAGCAACCAAAGATCATTTCGGATATAATTCTTCAATCAAGATGGCCTCTCCTCAACCACATCCACAGACAGGCCTCTCTCTACCCCCTTGATCCCTCACACCCTTCCCCATCCCAGACTCAGCCTTGGCTCTACTTGGACAAGTGCCACAGAGCTCTTTAGTTCTTCCAATAAGTGCCAAGAGGCACCTCACTCCTCCAGTAAGTTCGGCCCCAAGGTCCTAAGCTATTTCACTTCATAGGTTGTCACACCTAGCCACCTGGCTCTTTGGTGGTGTGGGGTAACAACCAGAAAGTCCACTGCTCCATCTCATGACCGTCTCATGGTTCTGTTGCTTCCATACCTGTGCAATGCACAGCCTGGACAGAGCATGACCAGGTTCAGGGTCGGATCTGAGGATGATGCCAGACTCAGGATTGGTCCATTCATAATCTGGAAATAGTCCCAGTGCCCCACATCCAATAAAAACCCCTAGACATGGTTCATCCAGCGGCAACTCAGCCAAGTCCCCATGTACTGCTGTGTTGAATGCTTTTCTTTCCTTTGTAAATAAACTTCTGCTATTGCTTTCCATTTGGGGTCCCTGGTTCCAAGGATCCAGGACTCATCAAACAGGTGCAACAGTCTGAAGGACTGGACAAGAAAGCTGTTTTATCAACAGTGGTCAAGATAGTCCTCTCTGAAGAATCATAGTACAGTAGGCACATGAAACATGCAAAAATAACATGGGTAAGACAAGGGAGTCCCAAAGGTAGTGAGGAAGCAAACCTGAGAACGTCTAGGGACAGAAGAACAGCAAGGGCCAAATACCCTGGGACAAAGAAAAGTTGAGTATGTCAAGGGCACAACAAAATGTTACAGTGTTGAAATACAAGTTCAGAGAGATAGGATGGGGTCTTTGCAAGTCATGGAATAAAAATCTAATTCTATTCTACATTTGAGGGTAAACCAGCGAAGATTCTTAAGCTCTTTAATTAGGAAGTGTGGTCTGATTCATGAGGATTGCTTCAAAAGCACCTTTGTTGCTATATAGAGAACAGACCTCCATGAACCAGGACAGCCAGTCAGCAGGTTAGGAGACACATAGAGCAGCCCAGAGACTAGGGAGCCCTGGGTAGCATAAACGATGAATCACTCCACTCTCCCATAAACGCTGGAGACTTGAACCACTTCAGAGGCACCTCAGAAAACAGACTTGATGCTCAACTTCTGAAAACCATGTGTTTAGCAGTCTGATGCTTACCGTGGGAGATCTACACCCATCTTGAATCTCCACAGAGCTTCAGCCTACGTTGAGTTTTTTCTGACCTTTCATTAGCCATGTAAAATGCCTTGCCCTCAGGCAGAGTGTATTGGCAGAGACACCCCTCAAACCAGAAACCAAACTCACTGGCATCTAGTTAGTGCCAAATTACATCGATCCTATAGGACAGAGTAGAACTGCCTCTGTGAGTTTCTGAGACACTAACTTATGGGTGTAGAAAGTTCAGTCTTTCGCCCAAGGAGCAGGTGGTGGTTTCCAACTTGCTAACCTTCTGGCTAGCAGCCCAATGTGTAAGCCTGGCCTCCATTCATGGAACTTGTAGGATTAGGGCCCCATGGTGATGTGTCATACTCCAACCGATGATGTGCTTGAAAGGCCCTGTACTAACTTTGTAGGTTTTTGACACTAATTTTGTAGATTTTTGTTATTTACAAAACTGTCCATAGCTCACTGTGCTCCTTTCCCATTGCTGCAATTGTGATGAATTGATCTGCTGCCAGTCAAGAGTTTGCAACTCTTTGCTCTGTGTATCATGTCCTATTTAAGTAGCTACTTCACTGTGAACCCTTGGACACCATTATTCTGCCTGCTGATGATGCCCTTCATCCGGAAGATTTGCCTTTGTGTTGTCTAAGTGCTGTTTCAGATTCAGGAAACGAATCTTTATAAGTTACATCTTGGGGTGGGGGGTTCTTTTCCCTTAAAACATAGCAATTAACAATGACAAGAGAGAAAAGTAAAAGCTATGGAGATGGTGAGCATTGATCAGATTTGAGCTCCACACATTTAAGTTAGAACTGATTAAATCTGCTTATCTGTTGGACATGAAATACGGAAAAGAATTTCCAGATGGCTTGAGTAAGCAAGTGAAGAGCTGTACCATTTGCTGAAGTGGGAAGAGTTGGAGATACAGTTCCTATGAGAAGAATCAGTTTTATTTTGAGCATTTTTAGGTTGACATTTTCTCCACAAATCCAAGTGGAGCAATGAAGTTGTTGTTAGTTGAAATCACGTCAACTCAGACCCGCAGCCACGCTCTGTACCATAGAACAACGCACTGCCTGGACCTGCGCCATCCTCACAATTGTTCCTGTGTTTCCGCCCATTGTGGTACCACTGTATCCACTTATCTTCTCAATGATCTTCCTCTTTTTCATCCCCCCTCTATCTTGCCAAGCATGATGTCCTTTTTCCAGGGATGGGTCTTTCCTGATAAGGTGTCCAAAATATGTAAGACAAACTCTCATCATCCTCCCTTCTAAGATGCATTCTGGCTGTACTTCTTCCAAGAGAGATTGGCTTGTTCTTTTGGCAGTCCACAGTTCTTTCAATATTCTTGTCCAGCCCCATAATTCAAAAGCACATATTCTTTTTCAGGCTTCCTTATTCATTGTTCAACTTTTATACATATATGTGACGATGCCTTGGCTTGGGTCAGGCACACTTTAGTGAAATATCCCAGTGTGATAGTTTCCCTTCTCCTTTCTTGCTCCCTGGTGATTGGACCAGCATGCTGTTGCTTCAACTAGTTCTCTGCCTCAACCTGTGTGCTACCCTACCTATGGATAGCCAACCATGGGTCATATCGCTAGAGCTTGAGGTTCCTTAGAGATCTGCTTCACCATGCTGCTGGTGCTGGTGCGTGCATTGCTTGAGCTTTAAGGTGGTGGATCCATCCTGTGCCATGCTTGAGTTCGAGTTCCCATCAGGGCCTGCTTTGCTAAGCTCCTAAACTCCTGACTCTTGCTAACCCACCCTCTTGTCTGCTGCCTGTGGGCAGACCCAGCCTGCCTTGCCTGAGGGAAGACTCTGCTGCCTGCTTTCTTGACCTTGGACCCAAAAGCCCAAGTGAGTTGAAGGACTTCCAGTACATTAACTGTTCCATGAAAGTGAGGTGAACTGAGCCCTCTATACTGCAGTGTGCACTAAATAGCCATTATATTCCATCTGGTTGTATAAATCTATGTATCTATCTATGCAGCTATCTATCTATCTACCTATCTTATCTAATTATAAGTTCCCTGATTTTGTTTCTCTAGAGAACCCCACTTAACACATCTAGCTTTTCAATACTTCAAAGAGGTCTTGTTCAGCAGATTACCCATTGTGATGTATCTTTTCATCTTTTGACTGCCCCATGAGCATTGATTGTGAGCAAATAGTTAGAGAAGCTGATTTATATGAAAAAGATTTTAGTATTAGGATTAGAGGAAGACTGATTAACAGCCATTGATGTGCAGATAACACAACCCTTTTTCCTGAAATGAAGGAGGACTTGATGCACTTATGAATATCAGGTGATAAAGATCAGGTGGCCGACTTCATCAGCTGTTGAAACATCTCAGTTGGTATTCCATCAATTCCTGGAGTCTTTATTTTTTTTGTTTTTGCTAATCAGGCAGAGTGTGTTGACAAACTCCCTTCAAGCCCAAAACCAAACTCAATGCCATCTAGTCACTTGGACTTCTTCCTTCGGTACCATTGGTTTTTGATCATAAGCTACTTGTTGAAATGGTTGACTGCCACCCAGTTCTTTTCTGTACAGTGACTGTGTGTTCTTTCCACCTTCTTTGGATGCTTCCTGCATCACTCAGTAGAATCTTTCAATATTGAAACAACTCTAGGCTTGATTTTTTTCTTTAGTTCTTTCAGTTTAAAATAAGTTAAGCATTTTCTTCCCTTTTGGTTTTCTAACTCTAGGTCTTTGCACATTTAATTATGATATTTTTCTTTGTCTTCTCAGGCTACCATTTGAAATTTTCTGTTCAGCTCTTTATCATTTTTTTCCATTGGCTTTAGCTACTCTATGATGAATAACAATTTCAAAGTCTTTTTTGACTTGCACTTTGTTTTTATTCTTTCTTTTCTGTTTTTTTTGTTGACATTTTGCTTTCTTCATATATGATGTTCTTGATGTCATCCTACAGTTTATCAGGCCTCCTTTCATTAGTGTTCCATTTATCAAATTAGTTTTTAAGATATTCTCAAAATTCAGGTGGGATATATTCAATATAATATTTTGTCTCTTATGGGCTTATTATAATTTTTTTAGCTTCATCTTGAACTTACATATGAGCAATTTATGGTTTGTTCCACTGTCGGCCCCAGCCTCGTTTTAGCTGCTGGTGTTGAGCTTCTCCATTGTCTCTTTCCACAGATGCAATCGATTTGATTTCAGTGTATTTCATCTGAAGAAGTTTATGTGTATAGTTGCCATTTGTGTTGTATTTGCAATGTTCCAGTCATTGGTCTTCAAAATCCTATCATGTCATCTCCAGCTTTGTGGCTTTCACCAGAGTCGTATTCTCCAACTACTGTTCCTTCCTCTGTTTCCAGCTTGTGCATTCCAATCAACAGTCATTATCAATGCATCTTGGTTGCATGTGTGATCAATTTCAAACTGAAGAAGTTGGTGAAAGTCTTTAATTCAGCATTAGGTTTAGTGGTTGGTGTATAAATTTGAGCGAGTCGTATTACTTAAAGTTGTGTCTTGCATGTGGAAAGATAACGTCCTGTCACAGATATCACACACAACCTGTCATGTGGTTGGCCTGCTAACTACAAGGCCACAAAGTCAGCAGTGCGAAACCACCAGCCGCTCTTCGGAAGAAAGATGAGGCTTTCTGCTCCCATGAAGAGTTAGTCTCAGGAACCCACAGGGGCAGTTTGACTTTGCACGATAAGGGCACTCTAAGTTGGAATCACCTCAAAGGCCTGTGAGAGTTTTTTCAGTATCTGACAATATTCCACTGCTATCCATAAGGTTTTCCAGGACCCAGTTCCTCGGAAGCGGACAGCCTGTTCCTTCTTTGATAGTTGGTTCTTTATTTGGAAGCTTTGCTGACACTTATCCCCTTTGAGTCACCCTGCTGGTATTTAAAATAACAGTGACAGAACTTTCAACACCACACAAGCCATCCCAGCATAAGTAGCTAATAGACAAGTGGTGAGGGACTAATAATTTGGTGGTTGGTTATATAAATATGGACAGAACTAATAATTTGGTGGCTGGTTATATAAATTTGGACATTGTAGGGGAAATGGGAGCAGAAATGTATTTGGGGGCAGGCATCCACCTTCAGGTGTTATTCAGAACCATGAGCCTGGAAAAAAATGTTCTTAAGGAATGATGGTAAACAGAGGTGATAAGTAGGCCCAAGGTCAAAGGAGAATCCTTAAGCCTAGGAAGGAAGGTAAACAGAGGTGATAAGAAGGCTCAGTGTCAAAGAAGAATGCCTCTGAATAACCACTGAGGTGGGAGAGAGCATGGTGCCCTGAAACTGAGGGAGGGGGGCGGTTTTAGAAAGAAATGATCTTTTCTATCAAATCTGCTGAAAACTCATCCCAAACCCTCTACCACAGAATTAATTTTGACTTATAGCAACTATAGCGAACAAAGTTGAATTGCCCCTGTGGGTTGCTGAGTCTATAAATCTTTACAGGAGCAAAAAGCCTCATCTTTTCATAGCAGTATGACTGGTGAGTTCGAACTACTGACCCTGAGCTTAATAACCCAATGTGCAATGCACTATGACAACAAGGCTCCCCCGGAGTAAAAATCAAAATTAGACATTGCCATGGGGTTCCTAAAGCTGGAGATCATAGGCAAAACTGACAAAGGCTATTATTCTTCAGGGGTAGAGTTCACATTAAAAGAGTAGAAGACAGAATGGAGTGGGGGGGGGGGGAATAGCAACAGTGATTATAGACAGGTGTTTGGAGAAGTAGAACCAACTAGCTTCGCTATTTGGAGGTTGGCTTTGGGTTTGTTTTTTTTTATGGGAGCTACTTCATCATGTTTGTACACTGGTGGCATAACCAAAGATTAAAATATGGTGGGGGGGGGTGCAAGATAGATGGAAGAAGAGGAAAAAAATATAAGAGGATACAATATAGACCCAACTCAGAATTAGGCTTTGACTCAATTCTGCATAAAGCAACAACAGCCCCTGCCTTTCCAATCAGATCCATGTATCTATCTCTCTAGCCTTGGGCTAAGTCCACCTCATTCTAATTCTAGAAATCTGTGAACGTTTTGAAGTCTGACACAACAAGGGACATCTTGCTAACATTATTTTTAATCCTTATTCAAAAGTTTTGCCTTGAATATTTTAGCACATAATTTCTTTCCAGCTGACCCTAAGTTTAGTATCTTAGTTGAATTTCCTTTGAAGTGATAATACATTCATATTGTTCAAAATTTGACTGTTAAAAATGGCATACAAAGAAAAGTCTTCATTTTACGCATGTCCCCCATACCTTTATTTCCCCCCCATTTAACAAAAACAATGCTATTATTTCCAAAAGGTCTCACAACCCTGCAATAACAGCGACCCGTGAGTAGATGCCCACCACTCATGTGCAGGTTTGCCATACTGTGATGGCTTATGCCTTGCTGCCATGCTGGTAGCTATGCCACCAATGTTTTAAATGCCAGCACCTTCACCAATGGTGGACAAGTCTCACCAGAGTTTCCAGACTAAGTGCAAAGTAGGAAGAAGGAAGAGACTTTCCACTTCTGGGGGATCCACCACTGAAAACCTGATGAATAACAGCACATCATTGTCAGATATAGTGCCAAGAATGACCCCCTGGTGTTGATAAGCCCTTAAAATAGTCCTGAGGAAGAGCTGCCTCTTCCACATATACATGGATGCAGCACAACCCTTGAGACCCTCTTTGTCTGAGAGGCATGACCACAATGAGAAGACACATCTTACACATTAATACAGGAACATGGACTGTACAAAATATTATTCTAGAGAAATTGGACGTCATCAAAAATGAAATGGAACACATATAGATCAATATTCTACGCATTGGTGAACTGAAATGGACTGGTATTGGCCATTTTGAGCCAGACAATCATATGGTTTACTGAGTCAGGAATGACAAATTCAAGAGGAAAGGCAATGTTTTCATCATCAAAAAATTTTTTCAATATCCATTTTAAAATAAAATACTGTCAAGGATAGAATAAAAGCTATTTGCCTATAAAGATGGCTAGTCAATGCAATTATTATTCATGTGTACATGCCAACCACTAAAGCAAATGATGAAGACATTGTGGAATTCTACCAATTTTTCCAATCTGAAATCGATGAAACATGCAACCAAGATGCATTGCTAATTAATGGCTATTGAAATGCAAAAGTTGGAAACAGAAGAAACATTAGTAGTTGTAAAATGGGGCCGTGGTAATAGAAATAAAGCTGGAAACTGTACAATAGTATTTTGTGAGACCAAGGACCCCTTCACTGCACAGACATTCTTTTCAAAAGCATGAACAGCAAGTACACACACCCAGATGGAATCCACTGGGATCAAAATGATTACCTCTGTAGGAAGAGGTGAAGAAGAAGTTCAATATCAATAGCCAAATTAAGGCCAGGGGCTGACTTTACAACAGATCAATTGCTGAGTTGCTCATTGGAGCTGAAGAAAATTAAAACAAGTCCATGAGAGCCAGACTATTGCTTTCAATATATTCACTTGAATTTAAAAACATCTAATGAATATATTTGATGCATAGGACACTAACGACCAAAGACCCGACAAGTTGTAGGTGACATCACAAATATCATAAATGAAAAAAGCAAAATGTTATGAAAAAGACGGGAAAAGAAAAACCAACATGGATATCAGAAGAGACTCCGTACCTTGCTCTTGAATGTAGAGTAGCTAAAGCAAATGGAAGAAGCTTAACAGAAAGCTTAATTAAAAGAGCTTAACAGAAAATGTCAAAGGGCAGCTTGAGAAGACAAAGCAAAACATTATAAGGTGACATGAAAGACCTACAAGAGCATTCAACTGTGTGAATCATAACAAACTATGGAGAACACTGAGAAGAATGGGAATTCCAGAGCACTTCATTGTGTTCCTGTGGAACCCACACAGACCAACGGGCACTCCTTCTAAAAAACAAGGGAACCTTGCATAGTTCAGTCAGAAAAGTTATGTGCCAGGTCATAACTTTTCAGCATATTTATTCAGCCCACATGCTGGACTATAAGAAGCCAAATGTGGCACCAGGATTGGACAACCTGTGATCTGCAAATGACAAAATCTTGCTGAAAGTCAAGAAGCCTTGAGGCACTTGCTGAAGATCACAGGCTGCAGCCTTCCATATGAATGGCAACTCAATGTAAAGGGAAAAAAAGTCCTCATGACTGGACAAACAGACAACGTCATGATAAATAGCAACAAAAATAAGTTGTCAAAGACTTAATTTTCCCGGGAGCCACCACGCATGCTCATGACAGCAGCAGTCCAGAATTTCATGGCACATGACACTGAGCAGGGCTATTGCATGAGACCTCATGTTAAGGGGCAAAGTGGAGGACTAATCTCTGCCTGACCTCAGCCTTGGTATCTTCAGACAGCTCATGTGCATGTGGAAGCTGAACAATGAGTCAGCCAAACTGGTGAAAGCACCATAGTCTGCCACAGATTAAGATTTGAACAAAAAATCTGTCTCAGAAGAAGTACAGCTAGAATGGTCCTCAGAACTGAGGATGGCGAGTTTCCCGCAGGTGATCTATACATGTGAGCTGGAGAGACCAGCCCCTGGGAAAGGCCACCATACTTGATAAAGTCAAAGCTTAGTGAAAAAGAGGAAGACTCTCTAGGAAATATATCGACACACTGGCTACAGAAACTGGCCTCAACGAGCCTCAAATAGAACAAGGTGGTGAAGACGGGACAGGACGTTGTCCTGTTGGACCTGGGGCCATGATCAGTTGGCGCCTGCTCCAGGGCAGCTGACAGCACATGAAGAGACTGTGTCCACCACTCTTTAGGTCTGGAAATGCATCCACCCCCATGGCATCTTTCATGAGAGAAAGAAAAATTGAGATCATATGCTATGAAGACCCACTGCCATTGAGTCCGTTTGGACTCTCAGCAACCCATAGGACAGAAGACAACCGTTCCCAAAGGTTTCTGAGACTATAACTCTTCACGGGAGCAGTTGGTGGGTTAGAACCAAAGACATCTGGTGAGCAGCCCAGAACTCAACACTCTGTGCCACCAGGATCCTTTACTTCATCTCCTATATAAGTTAGAATTTCAGATAAACATTGAGGTTTTTTAAGTACAGCTAGGTCCCATGCAATAATGGAGATGTAATTTTTCATTGTGACAAAGTGTGTTAAGTGTTGAGCTGCTAAGGTAGACAGTTCAAACCCAACAGATGCACCGTAAAAGATAAGGCTGTCTATACCTGTAAAGATTTAAAGTCTCAGCAAAACTTAAGGAAGAATTCTACTCTGTCCTACCAGTCACTACCAGTCACTATGAGTTGGAATGTACTCTATGGCAATGATTTGGGCTTTGATGCTTTATTATTGTTTTGCTGAAATTGAAATTTAACAGGGTATTCTGTGTTTTCTCTGGGTAAGCCTATATGCATTTAAATGTCTGGAATAGTCAAGAAACCATGGATCAAAACACAACCTTGATATATTTTAGCTTAATTTTAATTTAGCTATCATTTAGCAACAGTTCTTACTTTGGTGGGCAGGAGGAGGGGAAGGGAATTTTACTATGCATGGTACCACCCAAATCAAATTTGCAGCATCTAGCAATTTATTAAGGACAGTCTACAGAGCAGATTGTTTCTTCACCAGGCTTTCTTCATGGAACAGACATATCCCTATAAATAGTTCATCAAAGGCACCTCGAATATCTGCAAATCTGAGAGGGTATCCCCCCCGCACGCGTGCGCATGTGCGTACACACACACACACACACACACACACACACACACACACAAAGCAGAAAAAGCTCCGCTGGGTGAAGCTTTCGCAGTATGCATTTTTCCAACTCGCAGTATGCATTTTCGCCATTCACTCTGAGTTAGCACATCCAGTGTCATTGCCTTGGAAGGTTCTCTCTGGTCACAGTGAATTTTGTAAAAGCAGTTTTGCTCAAACCTCATTTTTTGTGATGGTCGATTTAGAAGAGCAGCATGTGGCTGTGAAATTTTCTTTCCTGCTCAGGAAAAATGCCATACAAACTGTTGTGATACTGGACACAGCTTACAAGGACAAGGCTATGGGAAAAACTCAAGTGTTTGAGTAGTTTCCTCATTTCAAAAAAGGTAAAATGTCGATTCATGGCAAACATTGTTCTGGACATCTGTCAACTTCCGCAATGGATGAAAATGTCAACTAAATTTGTGCACTGGTGCTTGAAGACCTACGATGGGCCATTGAAAAGGTGGAGAAGTGATCTGGACTATCTTGGAGCTCGGTTCAGCAAATTTTAACAGAAGATTTGGGAATGAGAAAGGTCGCTGTGAAATTTGTGCCTCGGGATCTGACTGATCAGGAAAAAGAGTGTGGAGTGGAAACATGCCAAGCTTTGAAAGAACAGCTCCAACGTAACCCAGACTATTTTTTCCAAGTTCATTACTGATGAGGAAACATGGTACTATTCTTATGACCCTGAAAGCAAACATCAATCAAGCCAGTGGAAGATGCCATAGTCACCTCACCCCCCAAAAAGCTCATCAAGTGAAATCAAATATCAAGACAGTTCTTCTTGGATGCCTATTTAGACAGAATTTCAAAATGTGAATTCTTTGGAAGGTGAGCAAACAAAAGCTATTTTCTTTGTGTGTGTGTGTGTGTGTGTATGTGTTTCAAAAAGTCCATGGTACAGTCCATTATCTTTTAATTCCATTTCCGTGCACTTTTTAAGTCCACTCATGTATATGCATAAATGTAATACTTTATTATTTGATCTCCCTTCTAACCCATTTTAAAGTTGTTTCAGAAAAAAAAAAAGAGGACCTGATGCAAAGGGCTTAAGTGGAGAGCAAATGCTTTGAGAATGATTGGGGCAGGTAATGTATGGATGTGCTTTATACAATTGATGTATGTATATGTATGGCTTGTGATAAGAGTTGTATGAGTCCCTAATAAAATGTAAAAAAAGAAAAGAGGAGGGAAAAAAAGAAAATGATTAGGGCAAAGAATGTATAGATGTGCTTTATACAACTGATGTATGTATATGTATGGACTGTGATAAGAGTTGTATGAGCCCCTAATAAATTGTTTTAAAAAATAAATAATTTTTTTAAAAAGTTGTGTCAGTTTTTAATATTTTCTGCTTTCTTTTTAATTGATGTCATTCTCTGCTTTGTTTTGTAATTGTTGTTGAGTTTATGTTTGCTTTCTGTATGTTTTTTTTTATTTTTGCTTTCTGTATGTTTTGTACAAGTTTCTGCATATGAAGTTCAGGATAGGTAAAGCTATAGTGAGGAGGAAAACGTTCTGAAATCATTGTGGTGATGAGCGCACAACTCTTCTTAATAGGATTGAACAATAAATTGTATGCCATGTGAATTATATGCCAATAAAACTTTTTAAAAGTGATCATTTAACAAAATTAAAAGGAAGAAAAGGGAAAGATGGTACATGTGTCTTCTTATTTGGATCATGGGTTACACTAATGTTGACTCTCAGTCTGCTCATGGTTTCTCACTTAGACAGGAATACCACTTTGAACTTGTGTGTGAATTAGCTCCACTTCCGTAATAGCTAGCATATATCCCTGGATTGAAAAGCCCCCTTTAAAGGGGCCACTCACCGGAGTGCTTGGGAGAGACAAGTAGAGAAGACCAAAGGCATAAATCTGACTTGAACAGTTAAGACTTCGTCCCGAGATCCCCCTATGAGTCATGCTGTACTTGATCTGGTTTCCAAAATGTTATTTATATTTGGTTTGTGTTGTTTCATTTTGTTTTTGGTTATTCATATTAGGATATATCTCAAGGTGTTATGTCATGGGAGGTCACCCTCTTGAAGTTGTGTTATATGATTTTCGTTTATCAGTATATGAAACCCAGGATTGATGAGCTTATAAAGAAAGCAAGTGGAAAGAGGGTACAGTGGTGGTGGTGGTGGGATAAAAGGGAGACGATGTCAAGGAGTCCAGATAGAAAAAGAATGTCTGGAAACTGATTGTGGTAGCAATTGCACAATTCTACTTGGCATGACTGAACTGTGGGATGATGTGATATATCTATTAAATCCAAATTAATAAAAAAGATACAGAAAAAATTTGTCAAAGAGAATTTCACACACACATACAAATCCCCTTGGTATGTGTTTCTCTGTAATAATATTTCTCAAAGAAAATGTGACTGGTTGTTATTATATGTAATAACATAACAAGACAAAGACCAGCAAGGCATCATGAAACCACAATAGTTTCCACCAGGTGTAAAACTTCAAGTTTTTTTTTCCCTTTTTCTTTTACTTTTTAATTATATAAAGTTTCAGATATGCAAAACAGCTTTAGAGGGACATAAGGAGCACCCATATATCTACTATTCAGATGCAATTCTTGTTAAAATCTTGCCATATTTGACTCATTCTGTTATAAAATCTGTAATTGCTCACTACAAAAGTCCATCATTAAACATAGCAAGTGCATAAATAAAAACCAAGGACATTGTTTTATATCATTATAATAATCACCTAACAAAATTTAAATTTTTTTCAGTATTATGCAGTATTCAATTAATATTTACATGTCCTCAACTATCCCCTAAGAGTCTGTGTTAGTCCAGGTTGACTAGAGAAACAAATCCAAGGACACTCATATGTGTGTCAGAGCTTTCTATTAGAGAGCAATTGTATATTGAAAAAACATCCCAGCCCAGTTCACATCAAGTCCTTAAGTCTGATAATAGTCCATATATCTGATTCTAGTACATTCTTTCCTCCTCAAGGTCATGCAGCATATGCAATGATGCTGAATGCAGGAAGATCACAGGCCAGTAGTTGGAAAGTCTCATGGATCAAATGCCTGTGGAAGCATCTCAGCACTGGCATGAGTCTCCACGTGACTTCTCCAGCTCTCAATTTGTGGTTCCTCCACAGGAAGGTTAAGTCTAGAGAGAGTGTGGCCCACCATCTCCAAGGAGAAAGAGAGAATGTTCCCAGACTCCTCATGAGAAGGCCACACCCACAAAGAGGCATCATCAGGCTGTGACCTGATTGACAGGCTGGACTCCTCCCCTTTACGCTATTAAGTTGACATGAAATTATGTAACTTATCTAGAAAAGTCTGTCTAAACTCTTTGTTGTTGTTGTTGTTATTGAACAGATAAAGTACAGAAGATGTTGGCTATAAGTAACCAGAGATCCATATTAGAATGCTTCAAACAATATATAAATGTACCCTCCTACATTATAAGAAACTAAGGGACAAGGGAGCCTACATGCTGGCAATTCGGTGACTTGGCAATATAATCAAATCAGTTTCTTTCTTTCTTCTCTGCCTTCTCCAGCATGTGAGCTTTTATATTCATGCTCAGCCTGTTCTAGATGGTTGCAAGATGGCTGCACTACTTCTAAGCATCATAACTTCCCAGTTAAAACATTGTAACAGCTCTTGCTTTATCCCTTTTTCAGTGTAAGCAAACTTTTCTCAGGCACCTCCTAGAATTCCTCTCACATTTCATTAGCCAATGTTTAGTCACATGCCCACTCCTTATCCAAATGTTGGCAAAATAAATAAAACACAATGATTGTCTTCCGCAGTTATTATTTACTTCTCTGGGGGTGGGGCACCAAAAGCAAACTCACTGCCTTTGACTGGATTCTGACTCAGAGCACCCCTGTAGGACAGGGTAGAACAGCCCCTGTGGGTTTCCATGACTGTCAGTCTTTATGGGAGTAGAGAGTCCGCCTTAAAGTCACTATCAAATATCAATGATCTGTGCCAAGAAAGTGAAACAGAAAACTCTGGAATAGGTGGTCAAATATATTGTTACATCTAATCTTGTCCACAAATCCTCGCATTTTTGTCAGTTCTGTATGCCATTTCGGTATTATTTTTGCCTCCAGATTTTAATATGAGCGTTATCATTGGAATATTGATAAGCATTGCAGAGCAAAAATGGAGAATAGAGGGCTCCAATTCCTATGCTACAGTGATCAAATGTTGCTTGCCTATATTGTGAGGACTGTATTGAAACTGTCCAATATAGGACTCTTTTGAATCATAGGCATAGATCTGCAAACAAACAAACAAAATATAGTCTTAAAGGCATAAAATAGAAATGAAAAGAGGGCACGCAAACCAAATGACATCGAATCATGTGAATGAACAAAATGAAGCCCCAAGACAAGGATCCAAGGGTAAATTGTTTCTTTAGAAGTAGCTGGTAGAAAAGTAGAAAAGCAAGAAAAAGCACTGACTAAGTAGTGTATTATCAAGCGTCCTATCAGTTTAATACTGCAGGGGAGACTCTGGTCAACATACCAAGGGACTATCCACGCCCCAAATTGAGGGAGTTGGAGTAAGGATAATTAAATTAAGGAAGGGCATGCTTGTAGAACAGAGAAATTCCCCCTGAGGGAGAGAGGGTGCATGCTAATGTGCAAAAGAAAAATTCAGAACTGGTTGGGTGAGTCTGGACAAGTGCAATGAGTCCAGACCATTGTTTGGTGTTACTGAGTTGGTTCCAATTTTCAGTGACCTTTGCACAACAGAATGAAGTACTGCCGTGTGCTGCACCATCCTCAGAGTCTGTGCTCTGTGTGAGTCCATTGTTTCAGCCACTGTGTCAATCCACCTCAGTGAGCTTTTTCCCTCTTCTCCACTGAACCTCCACTTTTCCCAAGCATGATATCCTTCTCGAGAAACTGTTCCTTCCTGATAATATGTCCAAAGTACATGAGAGGAAATCTCACCTTCTTCACTTATAAGGAATATTCTGTTTCTTCCTTTCTTTCCTTTTTAATTTGATTTTCAAAAATTTTTGTTTCCTCCTTTCAATGCATATTTGTTCATTGTTCTGGCTGCCCGTGGCATGTATAAAATTCTTAACAAACACCATAATTCAACGGCCTCCCTTCTTCAGTGTTGCTCATGCATTGCTCAGCTGAGTCTAGATTATGGAGATTACTTTATGTCAGATTGAAAAACTGAGATTCAAAGTGGTAGAAGTTCAGGCACTACTGATGGCTTTAAAAATGAGGAATGGTCTCTGGGGCATGGATACTGAGTGGGAAGGTGTACCAACAAGAGCCAAGAGTGGAATTCACCTTCTGAACCCAAGATTCCTGTGCAGTGAACCTCCTGGATCCAGCTGACAGCTACAACACCAGAGGAATAGCAGAGCAGCCAAGAGCCAGAGCACGGAACAGCGTGATGGACCTCCCAACTCACGTAGAATGGATGCTACTGTGCAAGAGACTGGCTTGCGGATTGGGGTGCCTCTAGGCACTCCGTTCCGGGAGCTGGGTTTCCTGGTCCCTGGAACTTGAGCTGAATGCCTTAACCTTGAGGCTGACAGCAGGGTGGAATGCCCCCTTGGGCATCTATTTGCAGATCAGAAGGAACTCTGTAACACGCCATGATAAACAACTGGCAACCCTGAGCATTCCTCACTGGCGTTACAACTTGCTACCAATAAAAAAATCATTGAATCATGAACACTGTCTATGAGTTCTGTGGCCATTATAATGGACGTGAGAACCCAGAAAAACAAAATAGCATTAATTAAGGCTACGCACCAGCCACAATACTCCATGCCGCAATCTGCCCGGGATTCTTGGGGGCACCAAGCCCCGCCCCAGGTTTCTAGCTCTTGGCTAATACTCTGAAGCTGTGTTGTAAGTGGTAGGGCAAGACCCCTAGGAGTCGATACGGGTCTGCTTTGGCTTGGTAGTATGCTTGCGTGTGGAAATGGGACATGGAATCGCACGTTTTACACCACCATTACAGGTAGAAAAGGAGCCTCGGTGGTGTAGTGGTTAGGAGGTGGGCTGTTAACCTCAAGGTCAGCTTTCGGAAACCTCCGGCCAGTCATTGGGAGAAAGACGAGCCTCTCAACTCCCCTGAAAAGTTAGTCTCAGAAACTCACAGGGCAGTTCCACCCTATTCTACAGGGCCGTCACGAGTTGGAATCCACTTTTTGGTCCTGAGTTTGGTTTTGAGTTTATTACAGGTAGAGGGAGAGACCAGGAAGAAAGAGACGCGTTTATATTTTGGTTCCTTTAACAGCACTGTGCTTTTCTCTTGCTTTTAAAGGAAGTATCATGTTTTCATTTTGCACTGAGCTCTGCAAATGATGTAGGCCTGTGCTGGACTGGACTGACCACTTACTGAGGCGTAACGGAGTGATGACACAAGACTGTTCCAAGTTTCCATGGCTGATGACGGGGGTGAGGATGGAAGATTCCAGCAAAATCCAAATGTTCTGGAGATAAGATAGATGTGGGCTCAAGAGTCAGGATACCTGGGCTCCAGTACCCCTCCTATTATTTAGCAGCTGAGTGTGACTTTCCTAGACAGAGGACCTTTACCTCGTGTCCCAGTTTCCTTTGCCTAAAATGGAGAAAAATCAAGGATAAGTGTTTCTCCTACAGTGCCACTGACTGGAGAGATTAGATATTCAGTGGGTTAAAGACCACTGCCACCCATAGTCCCCCCCCCCCAAACTAAATCCATTGTCATCTATTCAATTCCAATTTCCAAGTGAGCACATCTTTCACAGGGCAGATGCCTTCATCTCTCCCCCTTGGCGTAGCTGGTGTGGTTTAATTGCTGACCTTACAGTTAGCAGCCCAACACTTAACTCGCCAAACGACCAATTGTCAAGCACAAGCCATTTGCACTCCCCAGGTACCTTCTCTGCTACAAAGATCCATGGGAAATTCTGGGCTTAGTACCTGCCACTTGGTAGGTACTCGCGATGCCATCTCAACTAGCAACATCTGCCTCTGTATTTGGAGTCAAGTTCCCAATAGGTCTGATGTAGAGTTTTTTGGCAATATAGTTAACAGATTATATTTCTTTGATTAGGTCACACTCTCCTCTCCCTTTGCCCTTTCATATCCTGTTTTCTATTTTGAAAACTACATCAACTTTGCTTCAGATAATTCCTGACTTTAGGCCCTGGGCTATTAGCAGTGATGAAGATGCACTTGAGCAGGACCCTAAAGAGATATCTAAAAAAAAAAAAAATCAAAGAATATATAGGTTTGGCAGAGACTATTTGTACATGTGATTTTGCCTCTGAAAGGAGTCCTGGTGGCATAGTGGTTATGCATTGGGCTGCTAATTATAAGGTTAGCAGTTTGAAACCACCAGCCACTTCAACGGAGAAAAACAGGATTTTCTACTGCCATAAAGAGTTACAGTCTTGGAAACTCACAGGGGCAGGGCTACCTTGTCCTGTCCTACAGGTTCACTATGAGTAGGAATTGATTTAATGACAGTGAGTTTGGTTTTATTTGCCTTTAATGCAAATATATTCATGAATGTGACAGATCATTAAAAGGCTAATGTGGTAGTTACATAATCTGGGTTAATTTGAGACTATTAAGAGTGAAGGGGTGGAGTCTATCAATCAGGTCGCAGTTTGATGACCTCATCTGGAGGAGCTATGGAGATAAATAGCTTGCTGGAGGAGAGACACATAAACTCTCCCTGTGAGACTTTCCTGTTGATAAGCCACATGGGGCTACACTGATGGCAGTCGGAGCCTTGGAGCTGGAGGAGTCATGTGGAGATCCACTACAGTGCTAAGATGCTTCCACCGCCATTGGCTCCACAAGACTTTCCTCCCACCAACCTGTGATTTTCCTGCACCCAGCATCATTTCATGTGTTGCTTGAGTATGAAGAGTAATTTATAGACTGATATTGGACATATGGGCTAATATCCAACTTATAGCCTTGATCTGGACTGGTCTTGGATGTTTTCTTAATATACAATTACTCTTTTATATAAAGCTCTTTCTTATACACATAAGTGTCTATGTATTTCCTTCTCTAGTCTACCCGGACTATCACAGGTAAAGTTAAGATGATTTCTTAGATCTTACTAAGCATCTTGAGGGAATAAATGACTGGGCCTTGGGCCTCAGAGCCTTGAAGACTCCAAGGACAATTGGCATAGCATGATGTCCAAAGACAGTACACAGGAGCGCCCTTCATAGTAATTGGAAGAATCAGACTTGAAGGGTTGACATTAGATTAGTCCATGCTTCCTTCTGCCCTAGACCATCAACGAGACATAACGACTTCCTCTCTGATGTGTCAGCTCTTAAATGTAAACTAGAATCGCGAATATTTTGATTGGTGAGAGGCTAGGAACAGAGGATAAATTCAAAGTTCCGCAACGTGCACTCTGCACCTTTCATTTTACAATTGAGCCAAGTGAGGGCTGGAGGAAGTGCAGTACCTTCAGAACCAGACACCGAGAGCATCTTCCAACTAGAATTCAGTTCCCTTTCCCTTATAGGTTGTATAACTCACTGCCGTTGAGTCGATTCTGATTCATGGTGACCCAATAAGACACAGTAGGGGAGCGGTTCTCAACCTTTCTCATGCAGTGACCCTTTCATACAGTTCCTCATGTTGTGGTGACCCACCCCCCCAAAACATAAAATTACTTTTGTTGCTACTTCATAACTCTAATTTTGCTACTGTTATGAATCGGGCGGCCCCTGTGAAAGGGTCATTTTACCCCCAAAGGAGTTCCGACCCACAGGTTGAGAACGGCTGCAGTTGGAGAAAAGGGGGGGGGCGGGGAGAAAGACACAGTAGAACTGCCTGGTTGTGGGTCTCCAAGACTGTAACTCTTTAGGAGTAGAGAACTCCGTTTCTCCTGGGGAGTGGCCAATGGTTTTGATGGCTGACCTTGTGGTTAGCAGTGCAACGTGTAACCCACAACACTACCGGGTCTGGAAAATATGAATCTTGAAGGGACTGTGATTAGTCTTCTGCCTACCCACACATTCTTTTACACTTCTCCCACCAAGATGTGGATTGTACATCTACACCTGCTGAACCGGAGCTCACTTTGGACATGGAGGATGCTAACTTTGGTGATCAGCACATGGATGCAACACAGCTACCCACAGTGGGTAAGAAGAGGCTATCTGTAGCTTCTGGCACAATTTCTTGGGCCACTGGAGTTCCAAGCACCATGCAGCTGCCAATGAGGGAGCCAACATCACAGGAAGAGAGGCCACGAGTCCTTGAAACAACTGATATATCTGCGTGAGGGCCCAGTCAACAGCCACCACCAACTGCCAGACACAAGTGTAAGAATGCCTTTCCCCTGTCCGCCCCCTCATTTGCATCAAGCGCCTCATTCTTCTGTTGTCACGTTGTCCCAGTGAGGCCCCAGACACTAGGTAGCAGAGGCAAGTCATTGCCAAGGTGTCCTGTCAGAATTGACCCACAGAACCTTTGAACATGATAAAAGTGACTGTTTTATGCCACATAGCAAGAGGAACCGGAAAAATATTTGGTCCTGCAGCTGTTGAAAACAAAATAGACAAGAGCAAAAACAAACAAACAACTCCCCTCATTCTCATGTCCATTCTGACTCACAGTGACCTGATAGTACACAGGAGAGCTGTCCCTGTGGACCTCAAGGCTGTACCCCTTCACAGGAGCACAGACTCTCCCCTAGAGTGGCAGGTGGGAGCGGCAGCACAGCGGTACACCGCCAGGGCTCCTACAGATTGCGGGCAGGGTTAATGTGTGAAAAGTTATTCCTTATCCATTTCTTCTTTACCCGAGGTCAACTAAAGCTAAGATACTGTATTTGATTTGAGAAGAGAAATGAAGCCTAGTTCTGAATTTTAACCTTCTGCAGCACAAAATCTTTGACTAGCAAACATGACAATCCCGAGATGTTTTGCTTTAGGTTTTGTTTTTTTCCTTTTTGAGAATGTCACAAGCTTTTCAGGTGATACTACGTACTTGGTTAGTAGAGCAGTCCCAAGCAAATTATAAAGCGCAGGCAGTTTTCTATAGAAACAAATGGAAAGATACATCTGTACTTTAAGAGTTGTGGAAAAGAAAAGCAATCAAGAAAACGTGCAGCTCTGATGTTTTGTTAATATTCTTAAAACAGGTAAACAGCAAGGGTTTGTGTGGGTTTGATGTGTTCTCAGCAGTCACAGAACCTGCCTGCTCACAATTCACCAGGACGGAGCCACATTCAGAAGCACCCCAAACCAGAGGTCTTTCATTCAGGACCCTAAACAGAGATCAAATTAATAGGCTGCAGTGATGAGCAGGAGGGATCATTTGTAGGGCTAGGCCTTGTGCCATTTCTTTTATAAGCTGATTAAATACTGATGAACTGTGAAGCTGTGCTAACTTAAGGGGAACCGCTTGGCTGGGAGTGAAAGATCAGGACTGAAACTTATCTAGCCTGCTCCAGGCAACAAAGGCCTGGTGATCTACTCATTCAAAGACTCCCACCACGACCCAGTCAATTGCTACTCAGAGCACGCCTCTTCGGTTAGGCTTCTAAGACTGGAAGTCTTCGCAAGAGCAAACAGCCGCGTCTTTCTCCCCTGCATTTAAGCCACTCGCCAGTGCTGAGCGGCCGATTGCTAAGTCCACGGTACCATAAATACAAATGCACAATATGCTCATGTTCTACACACTGTTCTTTACCACTTTCTTTTTATCACTCAATAATCATAAATATGCTCTCATAAATATAAGCCTCTTGGCAGGTGGGTTTAAACCACACCTTTACGTTAGCAGCTGAGTCCTTAGCGACCTGCACCACCTGAGCTCCTTCGAGCGCATATATTCAGATTAATGCATGTATGTCTGTACTGTAGTATATTTGTGCATGTAACATAAATTACTTCTCTTTTAATATTTTGACTTTTCAATTATTAAGTGAGGTGTAGAACTTGTTGCCATGATTTTCCTCAGTTCGGTTTCTTGTCTGAATTGCTCGTTTGGAGCCTTTGCTCACTTTCTTCGTGTTGGCTTTTTCTCATTGGTTCGGAGGAGCTCCTGGTATACCAGAGGCATTAATGCTTTACCTGCTAAACATTGCAAATATCTTCCCTAGAGAGTTGTTTTTTATTTAGTAGTCCAGTATGTTACCCTATTCATTTATATCAGTGTTTTAAAAATGTCTAGTTGATGGAATACTATGATAGTTAGGAATTCTGCCAACTAGACACTCCTGGATGGGCATAGGAGTAGAGCCAACCTATCAATTGGGTGGCAGCCTGATGACACCTCCTGGGAGTCGTACGTAAGACTTTTTCTATGAGTCCCAACAGAGTCAAACTCTCTTTGATGCTTCATTTTCTGCCTGAGATGGATCCTGAGTCTGGTTCCTCTCTAGCTGGCTGCATTGCCTGTTGATTACAGAAGTCATGAGTGGACTACCAACAGTGGATTCATGTGGCAGACTGTGGACCTCAGTCTCCAACAGCCTGTGCACCCTGCTGTTTCCACTTTGTCATCCTGCTTCCTATTCAGCAGAAGTCTGATTTGAAACGGACTGGATTTATTGGTACTAGGTATGAATTTCTTGACACAAATTTCTTTCTATAGACAACACATGCCTCACTGATTTTGCTTCGCTAGAGAACCAGCCCAACACAATACAACTATGTGGGATGCTTGTCAAAATTGGAGAATCTGGTGTCCCAGCACTATATGAAATATGGCTGGAACATTTAAGATTCAATATCTTCAGGCTTTTTTACTGAATTCAATGAACAATTTTATGCATATGGATCTTCAGGGCTCTCTGCCCTCCGCAAGTAGTAATTTGCTTGCTTTGGAATGGGAATCGATATAGAACTTGTTGAAACATCTAGAAATTTTCCTTTCCTTGGTTAGGGAATGAGATTCTGTTTATCTAGGAACACTTCCCTGCCCAGACTTTACTATTTATATAACTCTTCTCAAGTTATTTAACCACTATGGACCTCAACATCCGTAATTCTAAAATGGGGATAATAGTAGTGCTCAATTCAGAGCACTGTAATAAAAATTAAGCAGCTAATACATTTAATAGTCATTATGAGTTGGACTAGACCAGTGAGTTTGGGTATAAGAAATGCCAAGCATTTAGCAGTGACTGACAAGCACATTGAACCCCATATTAAGCCTTACATCATTTATGAAAATCTACAGAACACAGTCTCTTCTATAAGTCAGTATTTTCTATAAGTCTCATAACCACTTTAAAAAGTATGTATAAGTCAAGGAGACTAGGCCCAGAGAAGCAATTGATCTGCAAGGTGTCTCTGAATCAAGTTACGGTTGTACAAGGAAGACCACTCTTAGCAAATAATGTTACCAATGGATTCATTTTTTTTAAATCACTGTCATCAAATAAATCCCGACTCATAGTGACCCAATAGGGTAAAGTAGACCTTTCCTTGTGGGTTCCTGAGTCTGTAAGTCTTTATTGGAGCCAACAGCCTCATCTTGAGGCCATGAAAAGGCTGGTGTGTTCCACTGCTGATCTTGTAGTTAGCAGTTCGGTGAGTAACCCACAATGCCACCAGGGCTTTGCAGCCAATTGATAACAAAGAATGATTTAGCTCGCATGCAAACATGGTCGATTCCTCCGTGAATTCTACCCAAACCCCAAAAGGTAATCATCCAAAATGGGGAGTCCCTGCTTACTGCATCTCAGGCTTCAGCCCGCGCACGCGGCCAGAGCTGAGCACGCCCGTAACCCCGCCCATTCCCTCCGACAACAATCGTCAGGGGGCGGGGCTCACGCGTCGGCACGTTCGCGCAAAGCATTGTGGGGAGAGCTACCGGCGCAGCCATAGCTGCCATTTTAGGGAAGTCTTGCGCTGCGGCCTTCTTTTTCGAGGTGGCCTTCGTGGCATTTGTCGAGCTCGGACAACGGTAAAAAGCCATCTGGCTGGTCGCTTCTCTCCCTCTGGTTTCGAGAGGGCGGTCGGTCCACGCTCGGGGGCTGAGGCGAGGGCAGCCGGGGGCCTTTGTAGAGCGAAGCCCGCGGCTGGGCACAGCATCGGCTGGAAGGATGGGCCGGTCTCGGAGCCGGAGTTCGTCCCGCTCCAAACACACCAAGAGCAGCAAACACAACAAGAAGCGCAGCCGGTCGCGGTCCCGAGACAAGGAACGAGTCCGGAAGCGTTCCAAATCCCGGGAAAGCAAACGGAACCGGCGGCGGGAGTCGCGGTCCCGCTCGCGCTCCACCAACACGGCCGTGTCTCGGCGCGAGCGGGACCGGGAGCGCGCGTCGTCGCCGCCCGACCGCATCGACATCTTCGGGCGCACGGTGAGCAAGCGGAGCAGTCTGGACGAGAAGCAGAAACGAGAGGAGGAGGAGAAGAAAGCGGAGTTTGAGCGGCAGCGAAAAATGTGAGTCCTCGCGCCGGCCGGGGGCGGGGAGCCGGCCTGGAGGGGGGCGCGGGGCCGAGCCGGGGCAGGTGGCGGGGTGCTGCGGGCTTGACCCGGTCCCGGGTTCGCTGGGGAGGGACGTGGTGAGCCTGGAGCGGGATGGCTGCCGGGCTAAGCGATTTTGGCGCGCGGGAGGAGAAGCGAGCAGGAAGTGCAAGGGGTGGAGCCGTGAGTGTGGTCGGAGCCTCGCGGGGGGGGGGGGGGGGGCCGGAATGGTAAAGGCAGGCCGGAGGCAGCCTCAACATGCGCTTTATGTGCGCTGGCAGGCCCGACTGGAAATAGGAATATTAGAAAGGACTTAAACGCTGGGAGTCCCGGGTGACCACCTGCATTCTTATACTGAAGTATACATTTGGGGCCGGGCTTCATTACTTTTGGGAGTGAAACATTACAATGTAACCTAACAGTTAACACACCCCAAAGAAAAGTATTAACATTTGTTCTTGGTGTCCTAAGGTGTGGAGGTTGCTCTTGAGCTTACCCGTTATCTCCCTAACATTTAAAATAAAAATGCACCTACATACAGTACGATGACCTTTGACACTTCGTGTCACACACACACACACACACACACACACAACCAGAAGGCCAATCAAAACGGAGCTCCTTACCACTTTTGCTTAATGTTTCTCCCTAGCAAATTTCTGTGCAATCCTGTTCTTTGTTTCTTCCTCTTAGAACTCTGACACTTGCTTGTCTTTTTTGGTTTTATGTAGGAAAATTAGGATTGCAGTAAGGCTCTGGTTTGGGTAAAAAAAAAAATCATTTATCTCTGGAGAAAAGTTAACTTTAAAGCATCTAGAAATCAGATGTAGGTGGTCCCAAACAGGTGAACTTTTGGTTTTGCAATAATGGGTTTTGTTGTGTACTTTTAACACGTTCATAACTCTTGCACCATAAACATCTATAGCCAACCAACACTTTCAGCCGCCTCAGGTCCTTGAGAGGCACAGTCCCACTTCCTGGTACTGCTTCATCCCAATCCTACACCAAAGGCCCTTTGGGACTCGCACACCATGTTAATGTATCAGACACCTATTTAAAACTCACACGGAGCCTTCCATTGTTTAAGAGGAGCCCTCTGCCTTTGGTAGTGAGCAGGTCAACAGTTGGAAACCAATGAGGGCTTCTACTCCAGTAGAGTTAGAAGTGTTGGAAACCCACAGGGTCAGGTCTACCCTGCCCTATATTCTTGCCATGAGTCAGATGCAGTGGTCCTGGGTTTTCTGTTGCTGAAAATACATGGTAACAATAATTCAAAACCATACATAATTATGTCATCAAAGGGTTAAAAACATGGTACCCCAGTGCTCTGGAGACTCATCTCCAAAAGGTGAGATTGAAAAGTAAAGTAAGGCAAATATGTTCGCTCTTCCAATTTAATCAGCCAAACTTGTTCATGTCCCTGTGTGTTTTTAGAAACTTCTTGAGACATGAAAGTTACAGATATTAGGGGTTTTCTCTAAACAAACTTAACATGTGTTGAATTTTCTAGAAGTTTACGTTTTTCTGCAATTGAATTTATATTATGTAGATGTCCAGCATACATTTAAAAGAAACGTAATTGGGATAGAGGACTAGAATAATACTAAAAAAATAAACTGGAGCTATTTTTTGTGCCTGACATTCCCAGGTTTTAAAATATTTGTAACTCTTTCATGTTTCTTGTATTTTTTGCAACTGTATATGAAAATAAGTACAATAAGCTTTGTTGTACCTAAAGATAAGCATTTGTAACAAATTGAAGGCTTGTAACAACTATTGGTCACCAGCTTTCCAACAGCATGTGGGAATTTCATGTCTCATGACATTTTGGTGATTCTCACATTTTGAACTTGCCCATAATATGATTGCACACGTAATAGACTACAGTGTAGTGCAAGCATAGCTTTTTTTATGCCTTGGAAAGAAGCATAAAAAAACTCAATGTGCCTCCATCATGGCAATCTTTGCTTTATTGTGGTTGTCTGACAGCCTACCTGAACGATCATCATTGTCAAGGTATGTCTCTGTAATTGTTTCACAGTAAACCTTGATTATAGAACCCAGCTTTTTGGTGCGGAACAAGACACTCAACTGTAAAAATGTAGCTTTCAAATAAATATCAACAGACATGCATTTTAAAATTACCTAACTTCTTGAGGAAGACCTTTGATAAGATGCATTGATAGAGTGGCTACCTTGGTGGGCGCAGACAGGGCCACAAGGAAGAGACGAGGCAGTCAGGGTGCAGTGTAGCACCGATGAAACACACAACCTTTCTCTAGTTCTTTTATTACCCTCCCACTACCATGACCCCAATGCTATCTTACAAATACATCTAGACCAGAACATGTACACTGGTACAGATAAGAGCCCGCAACACAGGGGATCCAGAGCAGATAAACCCCTCAGGACCAATAAGGGAGCAGTGAAGGGGAAGGGAGTAAGGGGAACCGATGGCAATGATTGACGTGTGGCCCCTTCCAGGGAGATGGACAGCAGAAAAGTGAGTGAAACGGGACAGCGGTTGGTGTAAGACATGAAAAAAATTCTTTGTCAATTACCAAGGGGACATTGGGGGAGAGGAGCTGGTGCCAGGGGCTCAGGTAGAAAGAAAATGTTTTGAAAAAAGATGATGACAATAGATGTACTTGACACAATGGATATATGTATGGATGGTTTGTGATAAGAGCTGTAAGAGCCTCCAATAAAATAAAATAAAAATTGTGAGGGTGGCCCTGGACTGGATAGTGTTTTGTTCTTTTGTGCATCGGGTGGCTTTGAGTCCGGCACCTAACTACAGTAACAGTTTATCTCTAAGATAACCGTTCCTAGTAAAAGCAGCAGATATATCCAACTCTACCTTTCACCGGGGAAGCCATGAACGGGGAAACTGGTAAGCAACGGACAATTAGAAGCATTTAGCACGTTACACATGGACTGCATGGAAGAAATCCAGGAAAGAAATGATGGGAACTAGAAAAACATACAGTTCCAATGTGAGAGAAGAGGCAAAATGCCATGAGCATTTATGTTTGGGAAAGAGCTAACAGCCACTTATAAACTGAATTCTTGTTACTGAACATTCCTCATTACTTATAATGCTTTGGATTAATTGGGAAGAGGAAAAGACTGGCTCTGGAGCCATGGAAATTGGGGAACAAAGTTGTTTGTTTTCTTATTGGTTCATTCACTTAAGTAGTATTGATAAAAATTAAGCCAATGAATATTAGTAAGCATTCAATAAGTGCAATGAAGGTGCTAGCTTGTGTTAACTAATAAACAGATATTTGGCCTCTTGGGTTGATTGGCATACCAAACAAAACTTGCTGACATAAGTCCATTACAACTCCTTGTAACCCTGTAGGAATAATGTAAAACTGCTTATTTGGGTTTCTTAGACCAGAAATCTTTATAGAAACACACTGGCTCAGCTTTCTCCCTCAAGAGTGACAGGCGTATGGGTTTGAACCTGTGATTAACAGCCTGACACTTACTCCAATGTGCCACAGTGCTTCTTATTGACTGGTTTGGCATAAATCCCAAACCGAACTCCCTGCCGTTGAGTCAATTCTGACTCTTAGGGCAGAACGAGTCCAAGACTGTAATTCTCTATGGGAGTAGAAAGCCCCATCTTTCTCTTGAGGAGTGACTGGTGGTTTTGATCTGCTGTCCTTGCGCTTAGTAGCCAATGTGTAACCTCTATGCTGCCAGGGCTCCATCATAAGACATAACCAGGTGGGCAATAACGCAGTGTCAAGTTCAGCATCAGTGATAAGTGATTATACAACTGGCTGGGAAAATGGCTTAGTGGTTCTAAGGAGTAAGTGGAGCTTATAAGAATATGAGACTGTCAGGCCAGGTGTCCGGCTGTTATTCAGTCTGTTCTGACTCAAGTCACCCAGTATAGAGAGGGTTTTGAAGCTGTAAATCTTTGAGGGTACAAACAGCGTCATTTTCTCCCGAGGAACCTATACTGTATTACCTAGAGGGGTTTGAACCCCCAACTTTGTGATTGGCAGTAGTCCAGTGCTTACTTGACAGCATCTCTAAGGCTCATTAGGCTAGATATAGGAGAATAGTTGTGAACTAATAACCTCTCCCCTTTAGCTATACCAGAATAAAGGTAAGGAGAGAAAGTAATGTTGAAGTGGTATGATCAGGTTGGCTGGCACATACAATTCTAAACTACAAAAGTTATACTGTGACTGGAGATGTAACTACAAACTGAAGGCTGCCTCAGCTTTCTCACATGGAATTGCTGGGTGGGTTTGATCCCTGACATTGCAGTTAGTAACCCAGTGCCTGATCCACAGTGCCGCCAGGGCTCTCTACTGTGCTGTACAGAGTAGGGAAGCAAGGAAACTAGTGAGGGTACTTGTGGAATTGGGGCGTGTGGTATTTGAGAAACATTGTATGTGGGCCATTAAGGCAAAGAAGGCTTTATTACTGACTCATACTTAGAGTGTGACTGTTAGTGTGGAATTCATAAGGATTCTACCACCTGGGAAACTACTCTGAAAGGCAGTGAATAGATGGGATCACTATGAATGATTCTTAGAAGAGTAGTAGTACTCAATGTGGGAAAAGAGAGCTTTTAGGAGCAGATTCAATACATGGAACTACATTACTTTTGTAGGTTTGTGTCTTGAGACAGAACTCTAGGACATACACTTTACATTATAATGAAAAAATATATAAATTTAAAAATAATTTTGTAGTTAAATCTTTTATCTCCTACATTTGTCCTGGAGAAGCAATTTCGGTTAATATAATGCTTAAGACCATTAGCTTTTGAAGTCTGCATAGTTTTAGAGTCAGCTCAGCAATATGTACTGAGCTTGAGCCAGTTTTCTCATTAAAATGAGTCCCATTACATGGGACTGTAGTGGGATTTTAAGCCGGGCATGATACAATCTTGGCACAGTATTTGATAATTGGTGGCATAGTAGGCTATGTGTTGTGTTGCTAACTACAAGGTCAATAGTTCAAAACCACTAATTGCTCTGCAGTTGAAAGATTTAGCCTTTCTAGTAAAGCCTTAACAGTTTCAGGAGCCTACAGGGGCTGTTCTACCCTGACCATAGAGTCGCTGCAAGTCAGAATCAACTTGATGGCAGGGAGAAAGGAAAAAGCCCTGTGCGAGAGCACGGATGAAGGCGCAATGATACAGCATATGACTTTGCACTGGAAGCCCAGTGGAGGGTTGGAACCCACCAGTGGCTTCATGGGAGAAAAGACCTGGCCCCCCAAAAGACCTGATTCTGCAGATCCTGCAAAAACTGTAGCCTCAGAAACCCTGTGGAACAAGTATACTGTGTTTTGTAGCATCTCTGTTGGGTGGAATATGAGCGCACACAGCAACAATACTATGTAATAAAGAGGTTTTTCAATATTGACAGTTGCTTCATACAGAGTCATAGTCTCACTTAGCAGTAGTGTAGTACTTCACCCTTGCAGTTTTGTTTTAGTAGTTAGTTTTTTAAGTTATTACTGCTATGTCACTAAAGATGCCCGCGAGTGTGGAGAAAATTACCTAGTGTTATATCAGAGTCTAGTATTAAACCATTTTCATCGAAAACGTGAAGATTTTCAATTAACCCTTTCAACACTTGTCAGATTCATGGCAGGGACTAGATTGCGCAAGGACAAGATTCAAGAAATAAAAGCATCCTGAGGGTGGCGCCTATTACAGTTTTAAAGACTGGAGAGCAAGCTGCATTGAGTGGTTTATCTTTTGTAAGAAAATAACGACCTGAAGATTTTATTTTTTTTAAGACTTCAGTGCATATTTCAGCAATATGCTTAACAGTTGCTTTGGTAGTGGTTATGCATTGGGCTGTAGTTAGCTGCAGCGCTTGTAGTTTGAAACCAACAACCACTCTGTTAGTCTGGGTAGACTAGAGAAACAAATCCAGAGACACCCGGGTATAAGAGAGAGTTTTATATAAAGGATAATTGAGCATTGAGAAAACAGCCCACTCCAGATTTCAAGTCCATAAGTCCGATATTAGCCCATATGTCTGATACCAATTTATAAAGTCCTCTTCAGACTCTCAAAACACATGCAATGATGCTGAATGTACATCACAGGCCAGTGGGTAGAAAGTCTTTGGATCCAGTGGCACTGGAAACATCTCAGCGCTGGGAGGGGTCTCTGCATGGCTTCTCCAGCTTCAGAAGTCTGGTTGCATCAGGGTGAGTCCATGTGTCTTGTCAGCTGCTATGTCTCCCAGGGTGTGAGCAGTCTCCTACCTCCAAGGAGGAAATACCAATTTTTTCCAGAATTCTCAGGAGAAGGCCATACCCCCACACAAGCCTCATTGGCTATGAGCCAACTGACAGACTAGACTCCACCTCTTCACTCATAATCCTCTCAAATTGACAATTATATAACTACCCCACACTCCAATGGAAAAAGGCTGCGCTTTCTAACTGTAGAGTTAGAGTTTTGGAAACTCCCAGGAACTGTTCTATGTTGTCTAACAGGGCAGCTATTAGTCTGCATTGACTCTGGCAGTGAGTTTGAGGTTTTTGGCAATAGATTATCGGTAAAGATGGACTCCAATTTCTCTTGGCCTTCAGAATATAAGTGCCTTTGGTCAGGAGGATGGCTTGCAGAGTGGGTTGTCCTTAGGGAACTTTTTAGCACTTGCTCTCCTGAGCAGGGTGGCGCGTGGGGCTGCACATGCAAGAGGCTTGAGAGGCATGCCTGTTACATGGTTGAAAAGCACTGCAGGTCTGTACCGTTAGTGTTTTCTGACCCTGACTTACTGTGATGTTTGCATCCCCAATACTCAACTGCTGCAGAGTTAATTCCAAGTCATTTTTAACACTGTAGGACTGAGTAGAACTGCCCTATGGTATTCTTTTTTTCCCCCCAAATCAAAAATAGTGTTATTAATTCTGGTGTCTCCGAAGCACGAGGAAAAAGAAGAAAGAAAAGACCAAAAAAGAAGAAATGAAACGACCCTCCCCACTTTTGGAAAGCCTAATCTTTGTCCCTCATAGCATCTAGGGATTTCAAATTGTTGACCTTGTGGTTAGCAACCCAACACATAACCACTGTGCCAGCAAGGTTCCTTAACTTCCCTTTTGAGATTATATAATCATGGGTATTGTCTGTGTGGTCATTGCTGTGTCATGAGAGGGGTGCCATTAGTGCCAGAACAGGTTAAAGAAGGTTGCAGGATGTCTGACCTTTCTGCTTCATAGGATCATCCTTGGGACAGGTAGAGTTTGATTCTCTATCTTATAGCCACAGAAGGGCATGCATGACCTCCACACCACTTTCGTACATTAAGTAAGCATGTGCTGATCAATTTGCTCAAAAAGAGTTGCCTTAAGCCTCCTGTTTATTAAAAACACTGTCTATGATTCACAGTGAAGTAGGCCTTTGGTACATGTCAACAAGACTGCATTGCAATTTGACTCCCCATGGCTCTTCTGGGAACAAAGGAAGATACATCACTTTCAGTGCAACACTACAAAGCCAGTTCTGATTGTTTTCATTTTTTAGTTGAGCCTGGAATTTTCCACCTGCCTCCATCCACTATGAAACTCAGGGCTTGTAGTTAGAATTGGTTCCATTGCCTATGCTACCGGTCATCTGAGCTCTTATGTTTCGGTGTTGATCTGTTGACCGTAAAGACACGGAGCTGATACCATGAGGATCTAGTTTTTGCTGTAAGTGATAAACTTTGGATTTATTTAGACTTGTGTCATTACTGACCAAATCATAGAGAAGTGTGGCCCTGCTAGTCATTATTGCTGTTGAAACAGCTTTTGAATGTAAAATGTTTTTGTACTAAAGTAGACTTCTAATATATCTTCGCATGCCATCAGCCAAACAGTCTGCATGTTTCATCAATTACATAACAGTTTTATATTTAAAATGTTCATTAGACCTGTAGTTTAATTTTCAGTGTAATTTCTGCTTGATTCTATTCTTGTTATTAAGGGTATCTGATCTCTTAACAGCTCCATAAGTAAAGGTTACTATAGATTAAAGACTTACTAAAGAGATTCTAGTACAATATTTGATTGGCAGTGTGGAGGCAAAGGGGCATAGAAGAAATTTAGGCTTTCATCCATTTTTCTTTTTAAATAAAAATGTTTGGGGGGGGGGCAATTGTTAAGAAACAGCCAATAGAATGGACACGGAAACTATCTAAGACCTGAAGAAAAACAGACTTGTTTTGAGTAGCAGTTCTAGAAATGTAGAAACTGAAGTGAATAAAAGGTTGACATGATCTTGTGGTTGACGTCTCTGAATCAGTAGCAGGAGTTGAGAGTAAAAGCACTTGTGGAAATTGGATCAGCTCCCTTAACACCCCCCCCCCCAAATAAATAAAAGAGTTGAACTGAAATGCATAGGGAGAGTGATGAGAGGTTACTTAAAAACCATACCAATATGTTACTTAATAACTATAACCAAACCCACTTCCCACAAGTCAATTGCAACCTGTTTTGCACCTGCTAGATATAATAGAACTGTTCCCTGGGGTTTACAGTCTTGAAATCTTCTGTCCTGTATGAATTGAAATGGACTTAATGGCAGTGGGTAGCTTTATTTTGTTTCCAATATGTACTAATAGCTATCAAAGGCATATACTATTACAAGGGTTTCCACTATACCATCAAAAATTTTCAGCACAGAATTTAATTTTGACTGTTGGTGTATAAGATTTATATATTACACTAATCAAGTTAAAACAATAGCACTACACTGAATTTTTAACAACATCTTCATCCAGTTTCTCAACCTGTAGGAGGTTTTAATTGAAAATCAATTGTGAAAAGGTCAAGTAGAGTAGAAGAGGTATAAAGTTCAAAACCTAAATGAGTTGGTATACATCTTAACCAAAAGCAGTCTGAATCTCTCCAAATCTATGCTTGCTCTGTGATTGCTTTAGAGGAAGAAGAAAACGGGATTTAGCCAGTCTGGATTGCTGTTATTTAATTATCCCTGATAGCGCTAAACTCAACCCTTGGATCGAGTGGATTGACAAATCAAGGCCATATATTTTTAATAGCCTGTCCTCTTATAAAATTTAAGAATTGAACTATTTGTGTATACCTTCTTTGGGAAGGGTTGCCATTTTTTATTGATCATTTTATTGGGGGGGCTCTTAACAGATGTTAAAACAATCCATAAATCAGTTACATCACGCGAACTTGTACAGATGCTGCCATCATTTTCAAGACATTCTTTCTACTTGAGCCCCTTGATATCAGTTCTTCTTTATTCCTCCCCCACCCTACCTCAATCATGAACCCTTAATGAAATATATATATTATATCTTAGACTATATGATGTGTCACTTCATCCACAGTCTCAGCCCCATTGAGGGGGGGATTATACATCCATTATTGTTATGAGTCCCCCCCCTTCCCGTACCCACATGGAATCATTACTCCCATTACTGTTTCTGAAGGGTATCCTGGATTCTGTATGTAAAGCTCTTATCTGTACCAATCAGTGTACCTAAGTTGGTCTAGCAGGATTTGTGAGGTTGCATTGGGACCATGAGAGTAGGGGATAGGGAGCATTAAAAAGCTAGAGGAATATTGTGTTTCGTAGGTGCTACATTGCACCCTGGACGAGTTGTCCCTTCCCTGTCCCTTTTGTGGGGAAGTTTCTAATTTTCAACAGATTGGCTTTGGGTCTCCATTCCACCACTTTCCTTCATAACAATATGATTATTTTTGATGTACTGAGACCCGATCCTGTCAACACTTCCTGATCACACAGGCTGGTGTGCTTCCATGTGGGCTTTGTTGCTTCCCTGCTAGATCAGTGTCTGCTTGTTTAACTTCAAGCCTTTAAGACCCCAGACGGTATATCTTTTTAATAACTGGGGACCATCAGCCTTTTTCACATTTGCTTATTATATCATTCTTTTAAAATATATATTTATACACCATTTTTGTTTTTCGAAATTGAGAGAAAAAAGGAACCATGATTTTATGTTCACTTGGATTTCTATGAGGAGCCCTGGTATCACCATGGGTTAAGTAGGCTGCTAACTACAAGGTCAGCAGTTCTAAACCACCAGGTGTTCCATCAGAGAAAAATGGGGTTACACCCATAAAGAGTTACTCTAGAAAACCTACAGGGGCAGGTCTGTCCTGCCTTATAACATTTCTATGAGTCAGAATCTACTAGGTGGTAATACGTTTGGTTTGGTGTGATACTGAATTTCTATGTTTGACTTGAATCACTATCTTGGTGGGACAGTGTTGGTATCTGTTCCTTAAAGTTACATAAAAATCAATTCTAGAATCACTTAAATAGATAAACAATGGTTTTGACAGGCTCAGTGATTTTATAAACTTAAAAGTAGTTATTTAAAATCTGAGATTTTGTACACTGTAACTAAGTTCTTTTTTTCAACTTTGTTTGCTAGTCGGCAGCAGGAAATCGAAGAAAAGCTCATCGAGGAAGAGACAGCACGAAGAGTGGAAGAATTGGTGGCTAAGAGGGTGGAGGAAGAACTAGAGAAAAGAAAGGATGAAATTGAGCGAGAAGTTCTCCGAAGGGTTGAGGAAGCAAAGCGCATCATGGAAAAGCAGTTGCTCGAAGAACTCGAGCGACAGAGACAAGCTGAGCTTGCAGCACAAAAAGCTAGAGAGGTAACGCTCGGTCGTTTGGAAAGTAGAGACAGTCCATGGCAAAACTTTCAGTGTCGGGTTGTGCCTCCTGCTCAGTTCAGAACGAGATGGAATACAGACTATCTAATTCCTTTCTCATCTAAACTTACATTGCTGCGAAAGTTAATTTTTTAGCCTATTCAGAAGTGCTGACTGATGCTTAAAAGTCATTTTCATAAAACATTCAAGGAACACTTTTTGATTTAATGGAACTGGCCTACATATTTTGAGAAGTGTTTGAAACTTTTGCCATGGCTGCAGGATTTACATATCTTTTTTGGGAGGGTGTGGGGAGACAGGGAGTGGTCAAGGGGAAAAGTTAAAAATCCACCTGTGGTTTTGTATTCTTTTCTGTTTATCACTCTTCTTACCTAGACTGTGAGAGGCTCTTTGCCTTCAGTCAGATTAAAAAGAGCAGGGCCTAACATTGAGTGACAGCACCTGCTTTTGACAAATAGGTTTTCTTCTTTTTTTTTTTTCTTTCATCCCTCATCTCCTTCCCTAAATCCTGCTTCAACACAATGGACTAATTCCAGCATTCTGACCATAAGGCCCTCTTATTTTTCTAACGTGTTTGCAAAAATCTTTTTAGGAAAAATGTCCAGATTATTCATCCACTTTTTAGTACCTACTAACAACTCCTTTTTTTCTCTAGAGAGTTATGAAGGAACAGGTTGTCCTTGTCTGGAGTCAAGCTAAACACATGATTGTTTTATCAGCAGCTGGAGCAGAAGTTGAAAATGTCTTTCTGTGAGACAGTAATTTGCTACTGAAGCATTCTGGCTTATTTGCACTGATTACTCCAGGATCCTAAAACTTTGCTGAAAGTCACTGAAACACTCAAGGCAAAGTATTTTACAGCATTGAGTGTCCCTCAGTATAGTTTGCATTAGTGAATATGAATTCTATTGGTGTGTGCCATAGGTAATCCTATAGTTACATGGTTTGAACCTAACTGCTTTGACAAAAAAAATATGACTCATTGTCATTTTTAATCTTGGCATTATTGTGGACAAGTTGACATAATGTTAAATCTCTTTGCTTTACAGTAAGCTTACTTTCTAAAATGCATTTTCTTTGTGCTGTCTTTAGCTTTACATGTGTATGTTTATAGTGAATTTCACAGGCTCTGTAAAATTGAACGTATGAAATTTTTATTTGTGTCAGTGCTTTTCAAAATGAAGATATTTTTGGAGTAACGGTGCTGTCTTGTAGCGAGTTATTAATCATAGTAAGATTTTTTTCTCTTCATTTGCTTTTTATTTCATATTAACAATTTTTTTTATTTTTACACGGACACAACCCTCTGACAGTCTTCCCAAATACTAAAATTATTTGAATATGTATGCTGTGATCTGAACACTGCCCAAACCATCAAGCAATCTTCATATAAGTTTGCATTATAAGACCTCATTAAATCCTCCAAGGAAAAAAAATACAGAAATTTATTTCCTGACCATGCGTCCCCTGGATTCCTGAATTTCAGTTCAGACTGTAGGTGACAATATAAGCTGCCTTAGAAATTGTCAACATCTGAATGTTAAGTCCATTTTCCCCATGGAATAAGCCCTTAGTTCCATGAAGTATGGATTACCATTTGTATTTTTCACTAACAGTAAATGTATTTTTCTTATTAATTGTTTGCCTTAGGAATGATGAATTACATTTTTTGTTCCTTCTTACCATAAACATCTGCATTCCTCAGCTCAGCCTTCCTTGTATGTTGTTTCTTTATAAATGGTTGAGCTGCTGATGCAGGTATTGCCAAGCTAACAGTACAAATCATTTTAAAGAGGAAGCTGGCGCGTATGGCAGCCGAGGAGCACACTCTGCAGGACACTGGACAAGACAGTAAATATTCAACTTTTAATGCTGATTAAAGGAGTATAGGTAAAGAATACGTAGGTATACATAATTGGTGAGACAAATATTCACTTTATTTATATTTTATGTATTTTTTTAATTTGGTAAATACTATCCAGTTTTGTAGTTGTCCTTGTTGATTTGTGTGATGTTAAAGTATTAGTAATAATTGCCAGGAAACTATCATTAGGGAGGGTTTAGTTGGTTGCTGTTTGGACTGGGAGGGGTGATTTAAATTTAGTGCTAGAAACCAATTTTAGTGGCTGCACAGTTTATCGTTTGTCAGACAGAGGTAGCTGTAAAGCTACCCTGTAAATCAGATCAAAAAAGCTCAGAGGAAGATTAGTAAATATGAATCAATAAAAATAAACATTTTGTTGTTCTAACATCTTAACATGTCCTCCCCTTTAGGAGGAAGAACGTGCAAAACGTGAGGAGCTAGAGCGAATACTGGAAGAGAATAACCGAAAAATTGCAGAAGCACAAGCCAAACTGGTAAGTTTAAAGTTAAAAAGGATGTTCTGCCTCCTAGTTTCTTTTTCATACTGATTTTGTTCTCTATCGTTTGACTTTCAGGGTACTGTAGGTTAGGTGTTGGGGTGTTAACTTGACATTGGTTCAAGCATATTAGGCTGTTGCTCAGAAAACGGTGAGGCAGTCTGCTCCCTCGGAGATGTGCAGTCGTTGAGTCCTAGATAGGGTCACTATCAATCGGAATGGACTAAACCCTGGCTGTAGGTTGTTTTGGCGGGGCTGGGGGCTGATTAGAGGGTTTCGGGGAGTGTAGAAGTAGTTGAGCTTGGGGGGGGGGGCCTGATACAGAGGGCTTAAGTGGAGAGCAAATGCTTTGAAAATGATGAGGGCAAAGAATGTACGGATGTGCTTTATGCCATTGATGTATGTATATGTATGGATTGTGATAAGAGTTGTATGAGCCCCTAATAAAATGTTAAAAAAAAACAAAACCCAAAAAAACGTTCCAGTCTCAGAAACGTACCAGGGGAGCTCTGCCCTGCCCTATTGGTTGACTGACTAGTGGCAGTGAGTTTGAGGATTGGTTGATTTAGCTGTAGGCAGCATTTCACATTAGCTACCTTGTTAGCAACCACAAAGTAGAAAAAGTACCGGTAACCACGAGATAGGAAAAAAATACTTTTTTTTTTTTGAAGCCCCAGTTCTTGAGAAGATGATTCTGACTTGTGCGTATTTGTGTGTGGTATGCTTTGTGGGTCTTTTGTTGGCTGGCTTTTGGAAATAAACCTTTCTTTTGAGACATAGCTTATTTTGGTAAAATGCAGAATGACTTGGAATGTTGGTGATAAGCCTGTAAATAAAATATAATATGGGGTAGAGTGATAGTTTATTATAAAATTTAAAATAACATGTCAGGGAAGAACAGTTCATTTTTAATAAGCTTTTTGTAGTATTAATAACTTCCTTTGAAAACACATGAAAAGTACACGTCCTAAGTCTTTAATATCTCTGTACATACATAATCAACTTTTAATTTAAAGTATTGGTAGTGGGAATGCCAAATGTTTCATACAGATCCTTTTTCTCCCCGGAAAGTCAAGGTGCCACCCTTTGTAGCCAAGCATGTAGTCGTTTGTTCCACACATGAACTTCCATTTCATCTTTTTAATGCTGAGATTGTTTTCTCCTAACTCTTGCAAAATAAGGGGGATTTGCAATGTTTGGCATGTACCTGTCAACAGTTTGAGGGCAAAATATTTTTAGAAAAGTTATTGTATAAGACAATGTGTACCACATTCTTAAGTTTAAAACAAACCAAACCTTCATTCTGCATTTGAGATAACTATTTTCATATCTTAGCTCTTTTCTGTTCTTTAAAAATAAATTTTAAAATACATTGTAGTAAACTGGAAAATGGACTCCAGAAAATAAGTCGGCCCTAGTTACTGTCATCGTGTCCATTCCGATTCGAGGATTCCATCGGACAGGATAAAATTGTACCTGTGGGTTTCTGAGACTGTTAGTCTTTACAGGAGCACAGTAGTGTTTTCAGACTGCTGATCTTGAGGCTAGCAGCCAATGTGTAACTCACTACACCACCAGGCATCTTTGTGCTACTATATATGAGTCTTTGATTTAATTAAGGATTTTGAGTTAGGGTGTTCTGGATTATCCTCCTGGCAATTTGACTTTGGTCCACTGGCTTCCGGAATAAATTTCTCTTGTTTTGAGTCATGCAGTTGTGCTGGTTTGTTAAAGTAGCCCCAGGAATCAGAGAAGACTTTGACATCAGGAAAAGGGTGCTACTTTGGCAAATTCAGTGAGAACTGGCTTTGGCATTCAGGAATGGGTAGGGCCTGAAAGAATTTTTTTTAATATTTAATATTTCATTTACTTACCATATATGTTCATATAAGCAGGATTTTTCAGCACAAAAAATGTGCTGAAAAACTGAGGTTCGGCTTATACACGGGTCAGTGGTACCACATCGAGGTGTAACATCTCGCTGGGACCCCCTGAGGTAACGGGATGAGTGCCATTATCTCACAGGTGATTGCCATTTTTCTGCTGTTCATTCAAAGCCCCGTTGACACTGCATGGCTTTGAATGTTTGTTTACTCACATCTAACCAATCAGAGTCATCCTATGACGTATATCTTTGAATTAGCCTTTTAAAGACCATGTGGGAAGGATGGGGCATGAATGGATGTCCTCTGGTCGAGCCCTTCTAACAAAAGGAGGACATCTCATGAAGACCTGACATAGAGTTAATAGCAAAATGGGTTCGAGATGCATGGGAAGACATTCCAGAAGACATGGTGTGAGGTGCCTTCCAGAAATGTAGTATTCGTTATTAGTAATGCTGTGGATGGCAGTGAAGACTGTGCTTTGTGTGAAAGTGACAGCAGTGATGGTGATGACAGCGTCTATGATGACCTCACACCAGCTGAAGCTCTGCATTGGGATACGGGTGAGGAATCCAGTTTTGAAGGATTTTAACTCTACATTTTAGCTTCGTTGCTGATTGAGTTCAGGGAATAGTACTCTTAAGGTATCATTGTTGATACCTTATTGTTTTTTTTTGAACCTATTTTCCACTTACTGTGCTGGTTTACTAGTGTTAAATGGCTAGTTGTCCTTTTATTTATGTTTTTATTTAAAATTAATATTTAAATACATTACTCCACTGATGTCTCAATTTTTAGTAATTTTATTTTCATTTGTTTTGATTATTGAGACTCACCAATAGCTTCTGCATTTTCCACCCTAGACTTACTCAAGTCAATCAGTTTTTCTGGTTTCCCAGGTAATAATTAGGTATCTTGGGTCGGCCTATATTCAAGTATATATGGTATATTTAAAATTTTAGGCTTCATTAATCCATAATTCACTGGGTTAGACATATTAAAAACTTGTGCAATCATCACCACAATTAATTTTACAATAGTTTCTTCTTTCTTGTACTCATTAGCTTCCCATTTCCCCAAGCCTGGTGCTAGAAACATTTTAAGACACATGATAAAAAATAACTTATATTTCTGCTATTATGAATGCTGAAGGTGTTTTCATCAAGTTCTCAGGAAAATAAATAGGCTGATGGACATTGGGGGAAAGTTTTATATTAGAAAACTTAACCAATGGTGTCTTGCAAGAGATTTTTAGGTGTTAAATATTTCATTTTGCTATTTATTATAAAATAGAGTGAAATGACAAATTGAGGAATACACTGTTAGATGAACAAAATGATCATTTGATAGGGGAAATGTCAGTCTCTCTAACCAAGATGGCTAACACTGGAAGGTTTCCTGCTATGAACGTTAGTTGGCTCTGTAAGAAAGACTGCTGAACAAACAGCTTTGACACAAGTGCTGATAGGCTGCACACATCACTCTAAGATTCCCTCTGCCAGCTCAACAAAAGCCAGGACTAAAGATGAGATTACCCAGGGAAGATTTTATCCAATGCTGTGAATTTCCATAACATCCCCCACTTGAGAGACCTATGAGGCTTTTGTGCCAGAAATACTGCCAGCTTGAACTAAAATGAACAGGACAAAAGGAAGGCTGGCGATTTTTTACACACACAGAAGTGGAGATAATGTAAATACAGTAAGGAGAAGGAGAGATACTGGCTTTGAAGGGTGGTGTGGCCATAGATAAACAGAAGAGAACTGGAGCCTACCAGAATCTGGAAGAGGCAAGGAACTGACTCTTCATGAAAACCTCCGGAGGGAATGCAACTCAATTAGAACTTTGATTTTGGCCAAGTGGTTCTGATTTGTGACTTTTGACTTTGAATGTGCTTACTAGGTATTTTAATTTGAAATGAAGTGATCGGAGAGGTTAAAGGTTTTCAGAAGTGTGATAGATTTGGTCCTAAGACTTCATGTGTATTCAGGGCAATGATTTAAAAAATTACTTTCTGGACCATCAGCAATTTGTGTAGGGTGGCTCAAAGGATGGAGACTAGAAGTGAGCCCGCCAAAAGATGATGACTTGAATTAGTAAGGCAGCATTAGAAAGAAAGGAAGAACTGATATAAACGAGATGAGCGATAGATGTGTGGAGGGAGGAAGAAGAGACTTCTCGTATGGAAGAAACTTTCATAACATAAACAGTCAGATGTCATCAACCATTTGAGTAACATTTTGACTGAAAAAGGAAACGAAGTAGAGTGAAACTGGTGAACATTGGCAACACAACAGGAGTCGTTTTTCCCTGGCCTCACACATTTTCTACCTTTGTCTTCACTATTCGTCTACTGCTTATTTTAGTAGTTAATATTTTCTATTGCTCCTTCAAATATTTAGAAAATAACTAAATTTTCCATCTCTAACCAGCCTTACACCTATTCCGGCTTTCACAGACTACTGTTTCCAACAGCACACTAAGAGGACTATTTACTGTAACCAGATAGTAGCACTTAGAGCAGGAATACAAGGGCAGTTCAACATAAGGAAATCAATGGAATACAAAAAGCAGAGAGGGGAGACAACTACAGTCATCTCTATTCCAGCACCCTTATCATTAAAACACTTTAAAAACTAGAGGTAGAAGGAAATTCCTCCTCAAGAGATAGATTAGCCAATTGCTCTTAACAGTGGTGCCAAGTACATTTAATGAAGGGAAGAATAGACTGCTAAGCCATTGGTCCTGGGACGGCTTGATCTCTACATGTGAAAGAGTAAATTTAGATCCCTACCCCACACTCATGTTGTTGGGTGCCATCAAGTTGGTTACAACTCATGTAACTGTTTACAACAGAACGAAAGACTTCCTCGTCCTGCACCAAATGCAAAATTATTCTTAGTTTGAGCCCATTGTGACCACTGTCAGTCCATCCTCCTTGAGGGCTTTCCTCTTTTTTCGTTGCCCACTTTACCAAGGAATGTTCTCTCCTGAGAGCATCTTAATTATGTGAGACAAAGTCTCACCCTCCTTGCTTCAGCAGAGCATTCTGGTTATATTTCTTCCAAGATGGTTTGGTTTGTTCTTTTGGCATCCATGGCACTTTAAATATCTTAGCCAGCACCATAATTCAAAACGAGGCCCCATTGAAGCTGAAGAAAATTTAAGTCCACAAAAGCCAAAACAGGACATTGAGTATATCCCCACTCATACCACACGAAAAAATAAAAACGGATCTGTGACTTAAAAAAGATTACTCATTCACTTTAGCTGCCATTGAGTCAATTGTGATAGGGTAGAATTGTCCCGTGGATTTCTGAGACTAACTTTAAGAGGTGAAATCATGAAACTTACACAAGTCGGTAAGTTTTTATGACATTGGATATGGCACGGGATTCTTAGACACAATAACAAAACATAAACGCAAAATGAAATGAATTGGAATTTATCACAGTTAGAAGCCTGTTATGTCAAAGGACAATATCAAGGAAATAAAAAGAATTTACAGCATGAGGGGAAACATTCGTTAATCATGTCTGATAAGGGTTTAATATTCAGAATACATTAAAACCAGAAAATTTTAAATGAGCGTAAGACCTAAATAAAGTCGCTAAAGAAAGAAGGCATACAAATGGGTATGGGTCTGAAATAGGGTAGGATCATCAACCATTAGTAAAGTACAAACCAAAATTACATTGAGATAGCACATCCCATTGTGGGTGGAATAGTAACAATTATTATGAAAGCATAAGTGAAAAATAACTAGGTCAGTATATGAAGAAATTGAAACTGGTGCATTGATTGTATGAGTATAAAGTAATGTAGCTGTTGAGGAATACTGTTGAACTTAAAAGCGTGAAGCATGTAGGTGCCGCATTGTTGGTAGCTCCCATCAAGGAGGACCCCCCTCCCCCCCCCCCGCTCATGCCTGCCCAATCAGATAAATGAAATATCCAGCTTTTATTTCACCTCCATAATTGAATAGGGAACAAAGCATTGTGCTCCTGAACATTAATGGACTCTTCTTGTTTTCAGAAGGAGGACTTTCTTCCTACTTAGTTCACCTTAATCTGCAACTGCTTCACGCTCGCCTTAAATTGAGCATACGGAGCATTCCTGGAATCAAATGTCTCAGCAGAAAGCAAAAATTCTGTCACTAAACTCATGAGATTGGTCATTTCATTCCTACATGATGCCCCAAATAAGTGAAAATTGACTTAGAGATCTAACCGTAATATACATGGCTATATGAAGAGATTTCCAGAAGTGCTTGGAAAAATGCGAGTGTCTTTTAATTTATTTTTTCCATGGTCTTTGTCAAGCTCTTCATTATTATTCACAGTAATTAAAAGGTAAAAACATTCCAAGTGCCTATCAACAGATAAATTTGATGCATACATATAGTGGAATATTACTCAACTGTGTAAAAGCATCAAGTTCTACAGACCTCAATATGGATGAACATTGAAAAGCTTAAGCCAGACAAGAACTCATATTGTGAGATTCTACTGAAATAAGATGCAACAAGCACATTCATAGGACAGAACAGATGAAAAGTGACCAAAGTCTGGATGGGGGAAGTAATGGGGAACAATGCAAACAATGTCTCTGAGATAATAGGAACACGTTGAAAGTGGTGGTAATTGCATGGCCTCTGTGAATGTAATTCGTACCATTCAAATTACACTTAAAATGGTTGGCTCAGATGGTAATATTTTTGTATTTTGCCACAATCAATTTGGGTGGTAGTGTTGAATACAAAACAAAAGAGCCAGGTTCTAAGTGAAAGAGAAATTTTAGGGCTTAGGAAGATTTTGAAAACCTTTTTTGAAATATGTAGTGTGGGATTTGCTTAGGTTTTAGACCATGAATGATAAAACCCTGAAGGTTTACATTCCTTTAGCATTACAGAGCAGTCTTTCCAAAGTTCTGGAAGGCAGTGGTTTTTGAACTGTGTAATACGGAATTTCAGGAGATACAAGTTTTAAGGCCATCTTGAAGATTATAACAGTAATAAAATAAACAGGTAGAGGAAAAATGTGTTGGGTGTAGAGCTTGTGGATATGTTCTGAATTCTCTATTTGGTAGCTAAAGATAACAGATAAGAAGTAACTAAGGGACAAAATAACGATGTATAAATTACCAAGGGCATATGAGGGAGGGGGGAATGGGGAAGGAGGGGGGAAAAAAAGAGGACCTGATGCAAGGGGCTTAAGTGGAGAGCAAATGCCTTGAGAATGATTGGGGCAGGGAATGTATGGATGTGCTTTATACAATTGATGTATGTATATGTATGGATTGTGGTAAGAGTTGTATGAGTCCCTAATAAAATGTAAAAGAAGAAAAGAGAAAAAAAATGATTAGGGCAAAGACTGTACAGATGTGCTTTATACAATTGATGTATGTATATGTATGAACTGTGAAAAGAATTGTATCAGCCCCAATAAATTGTTAAAATAAATAAATAAATTTAAAAAAATAAATAAATAAAGATAAAACAACAAAAAAAAGTAACTAAGGATGCGACAAAACAAATTGCCACAGGGAGTGGTAAAGATTTTATTTCATAATTTTTTAAACAATGTGCATGAAGAACTTAAAATTTCATTGATGCTGTTTGTTAAAGGTTGGGTCTACTTTTCTGTCATTTCTTTTTAAATACTTATTCATTGTTTTTCAAAAGTAGAAAATCATTATTTGAGTTACTAAGATGAGCCAAGGAGCTAAAATTACAAAAGTTAGTATTTGTCTCGCAAATTTAAAATTACATAAATCCAAATTTCTTCTCTTGGGTAGTTGTGTAGATTCCCTTTTTTTATTCCGGTCATTTTTATGACCGTTCCAAATGTCAGGTATTCCTATCACTGCGTAGTTTTGTAAAATTCAAGTGCATTCCAAATAGAGGGGATTAGTAGGTTTCAGTATTGTTACTAGCGAAAGGATCTGATGGTGTTGTGGCTTAAACATTGGACTAACCTGTAAAGTGGGTGGTTCAGACTTACCAGCCATTCCACAAGAAGTGATCTGCTCCTGTGAAGATGTGTGGTCTTGAAAAACCTTATGTAGGGTTGCCCTGAGTTGTAATCTACTCAGTAAATAGATTTTAAAGGAAGCAGCAGGTCTTCAAAAGGAGGCTAAGGTGTAGAAAAATACCTAGCAAGTAAAGACTGACTTGTGTTGGGCTAGTCTTTTGTTGATGTTTTCCCAAGATTTAATTACAGAATGTTTACACATGATTTAAAGCTGTATTGAAATATAAGGCTGTATTTCCATTTGCTCCGTTCATTTTTGTAAAGCAGCTCTTTGTTTACTATGTGTAGTGGGCGCTATGCAGGAAGCACTATGTTCAACACTATTGTGCATTAGTCTCAGAAAAATTACAGCTTCACTTCACAAATGAACACTTTGGTATTTTCTGTCCGTGATGGAAGTGCCCTCCTTTTGTAAGTCATGCTAGATGTGATAAACTTTAACCAGCTTTGTATTTTAAGACTGTTTTGGACTTTGGCACAAACATTTAAAGACAAAAGATATTAGGGTCTTCCAACAACTCATGGAAAAATGTACTTTCACTTTTTCCAAACTTTTTGGTGTGCCCTATGTGTAAGCAGTAGTGAGCACTAAATTTTGCTTTGGGCTCCCATCTCTTTCCTACTAATTAAGGGTTTAGGAAAAGGGAGTGAAGTTTGTCATTAAGTGGGTTTTTAATGTAAGCTTGCTCTACTACTAAAGGAGATGTTTCTTTTCCTGTGTATTTTAGGATATTTTTTTCCTGGAGCAGCCTTTTTCCTTTTCATACCCCCCTTCCCTTTCCTCTGAGCCTCAGTGCCCAATCTGGCTCCTTTTGTTTTTCTATAAACATGAATACCTTTAATAACCCCGGTGTCTTTTCTAAAATAGCCTTTCTGGGTTTGATTTGCAAGGATGGAAGGAGAGATAAAGGGAAGTGACCACCGCAGTTTTTTTTAACACAGCATTTTCTTGGGATACTCTATCTTTTAAAGAATTTTTCTTTTGTCTAGTGAAAACCTTATTTTTTAACCTTAAAAATACTGGTTTTATTCTTTGATATGGGGCTGGTTTTTTTTTTTTTTTAATAAAACAGTAACCTTTATTTTCCCGGTTTTAACCTCCATTTTAAAATATATTAAGTTAAGCTCTTTTGTTTGCTTTTCTCAGTTTTAAATACATATATATTTGGACAGGTATAGGTAATATATATCCTTAACTCTTCTTTATTTATACAGAATAGTAGGCATGATATTTGGCACTATGCTTTTGTTGTTTAACAGAATAACTTGGAGATTCCATTTCAGTATCTACAGAGTTTTTGATTGCTTTTGCCTTTTTTGGTTGTTTGTAATTTTCCTAGTTAGGTAGTATTCTCTTTTGTAAATAGTCCTAATTAAAAAAAAAACTATCTGATATTGGTAGTTACCCCCCCCCCCGTCTCGTTTATATAAATGCTGTGCAATAAATAGTGCTAAAATTATTATTTAGAAGAATTTTACTAATTTGCCATTCAACTAGCAATATATGAGTGTATCTTTCCTCTCAAACTTGTCAGGGCTTCTATCAGTCTGACAGATAAAAATAGTGTCTCTGTGATTTTTATTAGATTTATTTTAAGAACTAAAGTTATAAAGTTCTATTTTATAATAAGTCTTCCACGTTGTTCCCCAACGTTCGACTGAGTTAGAAATGTGACTTGGTTGTTTAAATTGCTAACAGCTTCCCGTCAAATGATTCCATACCAGTACATGTTAAGTCATTGTTATGTCTTCGCTTTGGTTGTTCATACTAAGCTTTTACCTCCCAAGCGTGTGATTGTTTTTAAAGACTGAAGTTGTTGAATACAAAGGAGCTCTATCAGGAGTTCTAGTGGCATGGAGTAGATTACATGTTGAGCTACCAACTGCACAGTTAGTGTTGCAACGAGGTTTTCTACTCCTGTAAAGATTTACAGCCCTGGGGACCACAGGGGCAGTTATATTTTGTCTTACAGGGTCACTATGATTCAGAATTGATTGATAGCAGTGAGTTAAAGCTTCTGACATAAATTAAAGATGATTAGAAGAAAACAATCCTTCCTGTTGTCGTTAGCCGTGTCTTAAGACGCGTTACAGTGGATTTTTGTATACAGTGTAGCAGTAGGTGGAAAGAATACTGTGAACAAAGGAATGAAAACACTGTGTTTGAGACTGGTCGTAACAAAACTAGCACCAGATTGTAGAATGTTATCAATAGCATGCTAAATTATGACATTAAGCTGTGCATTTTGAAAATGATAAACTTTTGAACATTTTGAGATCAGGAGAGAGCATTGTGTAGACAGGATTAGTTTAGTAGCGTTTTGTAGGATAGGCTAAAGGAAAAAAAGACTAAACAAGGAAACGGTTTCAGGCCTGCCAGAGTTGTATGGCTTTGAACTGGTATGTATGGTGGCAGTAGAAATGGAAAAGAAACTAGATCATGAGAACAAACAGAAAGGAAGAATTTTTAAAACTTGGAAACTGTTTGAAAAGGTGAGGGAGGAGAGGTATGTGGCAGCAAAGTTAAGCTCTGGAAGGTAGGTGGCAGGTAAAAGAACCACAGGTGAAACTGGGCTAGATGTTAGTTTTGATAACTGCAAGGTTGGCAGTATCACCAACTGCTTCTTGGGAGAAAGTAGAGAGCTGGCCTGCTCCTGGAAAAATATAGTCTTGGAAACCCCATGTAAGCTCCCTGAGTTGGGAATCTACTCAGTGGTTATGGGTAGGGAAGATAGGCAGGAGATACGGGACAGTCAGCTTCAATAGAGAAGACAACTTTGTAAAACCCTGTGGAGTAGTTAGTTACACTTGGTTCTAAAGGTTTGGTAGAAGATTGGAATCAATTCAAAGGCAAGGGAATTTTGTTATTTGTTTAGCTTTAAGGGCAAAACGAAAAAGGCCAATAGGTTGGAAGTATGAATACTGAACATCATACTGTCCGTAAGGAAGCAGACTGCATCTTTCTAATTTGGAACAGCTTTTGGCTTCAAACTTTAAACTTGGTCGATAGTTTAGTGTTTTAAGCCACCGTTCTACCAGGAATATATAGAGCCAAAATATCCAAATCTGACTCTTACCCTCCACACACACACCTTTTTTTTTTTTATCCCAGTCGTCCTTCAAATTCCCACTACTTTTAATTGTGATCTTAATTTTCTTTGACTCATTGATAATGGATTTGCCCCTTTACTTATTACCTTAAGCTTTTTAATCTAGCCCCCCCCCCCAATGATGTTTTAGAATTGTTTAGGGGGTATAAAAGAAACCTCAAAGATCATTAATATATGGAAAACATTTATTAAGTTTTAAACAGTACAAAGATAGATCCAGCAGATGAGGGGAACTGTTAGCAAGAGGTAACAATGGCAACCAAAGGTTTACAGAGACTCAAGACTGACATAAGACGCGGGAGGACAAAGGAACCTATCACAGGAGCTTGCTGGTGGCAGATCAAGTACATCATAATTGCAGCAGGATTACAGAAAAGGGAAATAGGACCGTGATTTGGGGCACAAGCCTTAGGCTAAACAGAACATCTCAAAGTAATCAGGGCATGGCTCTTGACATGCAACCCTAGTCTCCGTCCAGGACCCACCTAGGCAAGCAAGCTTGTGTGGAAAGAAGGACACTGCCCTCCCTGGGCTGGTTAGGGGGAGTGACAGTAGTCCTCTGTTTTCCAGTGCACTCTGCCTGAGTACGGACTGCTCACATTCCCAGGTAATAGTCAAAAGAAACAGTCACATCCCCCAATTTATGACACCCATTGCCAAATTGAGAATATGGGCATGATCTTTGGAAGATTCTAAGGGGAAAACAGATTTGAGAAGGGAAAGGATTAGCTCCTAAGAATGGCCTGACTATTCTAGTGTGTACCTGTAGTGAATGTATGGAGAGGAAGTTGGTTGGTTGCTTGAGGTTGAAATCGTGGAAGGTCCTGGAAAAGTTGATGGTATTGGCGGTCATTTGAAATAAATAGCATGCCAAAAATGCTTCCGAATTTTTCTATGCATTGGGAAAGAGGTTTCTAGTGTTGCTTGTTTATGCAAGGAGGCTCCAAAAGTTATTGGAAAGGGGGGGTTAGAAGATAATGGACTTTTTCCCATGAGCTTTTGAATCCATATATTGGCCTTAGTGTATTTCAGATCTTTATAATGTTGCTAGGCTTATGACTGACAGTGTGTTCTCTTGATAATACTCAAGTTACTAGATAAAAATAGATAATTGAACCAAGTTATACTGATAAAAAGATAAATTTTTAGATTTTCTGGTTTTGAAATCTATAAATCCTTTTACTCATTTTCATGAATAACCCAGTGAAAAGAAAGAAAGACCTAATGCAGGAAATGTGTAGGGCCTCTAAAAATAAATGCTTCTGGTCTAATTCCCTCAAATGGCTGTTTTTCTTCTGTTTACTTTTTAACCTTTGGCAAATTTTTAAAAAATGCTATATTGTATGTTCACATTTTGATTATAATAAATTACTACCTGATTTCCAAAATATTACTAGTCTAAAACAGAATTCATAGAAAGTTCTAATTTTTACTTTTATCTTTTAGGCTGAAGAACAGTTGAGAATTGTTGAAGAACAAAGAAAGATTCATGAGGAAAGGATGAAACTAGAACAAGAGCGACAACGTCAACAAAAGGAAGAACAAAAAATTATCCTGGGCAAGGGGAAGTCCAGGCCCAAACTGTCCTTCTCATTGAAAACCCAGGATTAAATTGAAAACTGAACTTTTTATGCCCACCCACTCCCCCCCCACACCCAAAAAAAACCCAGAAAAACTTTGTATGGTAGCTTCATGTTGAAGTGTTTTTTTTCCTTTTCTTTTTTTTTTGTTATTTTAATTTGGAAAATATGGAAAATTAGCTTGTTCTAATAGGGGCTATGCTCTGCAATTCCTTTTATTCCCTTTAACTTCCATTAAGTCAAATCCTTATCAGATCATTGACTTCTAAAAAGTGATATATTTTCACACTTTAGAGTCCTGTATTAGTGGTCTGAAGAACAGATCACTTTATATAAACTGGATGGTCTGATAAGGTTTACTGACTCACTGACTTCAGAGTTATACTCTGTTTATTACACCGTATGCTGGTTTTGCTGACTTTTTTTTTTTTAATATTTATTTTTTTAAAAAAGGAAAAGTTGGTAATTGTGATAGAAAATCCCCAGGGTACTACTGGACTTGTGTAGTCTATTGTTAAACCAGTGTCCTTATGATACTGTTGCTCTTGATGTTCCTGATACAGGTAAGGAAACAATTGGTCAACTCCAACACAGAATATATATGCAGTTCAGTATTGTCTCTGTTCAATTTGTTTTTATTTCATTTACAAATCAAACCAGCATTCCCCATTGTGTAAATAAATGATTTTGCTGAATAAAGTAAAGTCTTAAATTCATATGTTTTAAGCAATTTTTTTTAAGTTCTGTGAAGACTTAGGGGGTGGTTTATATTTTGATGATTAACAATTTAGAAATCTTTAGAATTATGCTAGAATTCCTCTTCTCGTTTATACTTTTAACATAGGGTTTATATGTACATTGACTATAAATGTGAATTAAAATTTAATGACTATTTTTACAAATACTGACTTTATGATGATAGAATAAATAAGACATCAGTATTACCTTCAAAATAGACTAAGAGCACCCAGGAAACAAGACAAAACATTTCAGTTCTCAAACCTGTGCCTCAGTTTTAGGATATAAGAATTAACATCTTCAATTATGTTTAAGAAAGACTGGGAAATTGCCTCTAAAATTATGTGGGTTTTAGGTTATTTTCAAACTGAGCCATAAGGTGGGGGGAACCTCGAACTCTTCAAAAGCTGAGAATAGTCAAATCACCATCAGTTTAGTGTACTTGCAAGTTCATTTTGGGGGCAGAATTGTTTAAAATTTTTACAAGGGTGTTTTTTTTTTTGCATGTGGTGTTTTATGGATGGATTTTTCTTCCATTTATACGCTAGAATCAGCTTAATTTATCCCTTTCATGTATCTAAAAATACTGGTATTAAAACATTATTTGAGAAAAGGATGTGGTTATAAAAGTACTACTTGAGATGTATCAATGTGTCTTCAAAGAAAATGTTACCCAATATTTTTGAGAAAGTTTGGGTGATGAGTCTTTAAGATTGCAAACAAGTTAATGAGATGACAATGGGTAGGTTTTTTGTGTGGATGCATGCGAAGAAGAATGCTATTGCTCTGGTTCTGAGCTCTCTGAGTCTTCACGTGGTGAGGAATAAAAACACTTAAGTATCTTTAAAGATAGAATTTTAAATAAGCATGAACTGTAGTGAGACTGACTTTTAGTAAACATGGTATCCTAAAACATTCATAATAATTTAGAGACTATATAGGTTGTTTCTAAGTTTTTAATTTTTAAATATGTTATCTCTATTCATATAGTTTTTTTCAATGTAACTTCTTTCAGTACTCACACATTGTTAAGTTCTATTTTCATGTTTTAGGAAATGTTTATTTTAATATTGTGTTGCTAAACGTATTTTCTAAACATTGTATCTAAAAAAAGTATCTTGGACTTTAAAAATACTGGAAATCAGTTTATGTGTGCCTTTTACTTAAAAAGATTTTTTTTTCCACATATGATGTGAAATCACAGTAAGTTGCTTAGTGACATTGTGGTAATCCTTGATGTTGAAGATTCTCATCAGATACTGAAATGTTCCTGTGCTTGCTGACCAAATACTAATCTCTGCCAGGTTACAGGAAAGAGGATGTAATTGTTAATGAAATAATATACACCTGGTCTTTTCTGTGCTGCAACAATGTAGTTATTTGTTCCATTTGTTTCCACTGCCTTTATGTACGTATTATAAAAGTTCAATTTATATCTCTATTTACCAGTTCAGCTGTTCCATAATTTATTAAATATGCCCTGAGTCATACTTTGTTTTCTTAGATTCTTAAATTCATTATAGAATTCTAATAACTGTTTATTTTTATTACAGTATTTAAAATATGTAGTCATTGCCATTTATATTGTGGAGTTTTCAGGATTATCAATTGTATAAACTAAACCTTTAAATTAGCTTGGTGTGAGGACTCGTTCATGCTTGCAACTATTAAGAAAGGTTGAGATTTATTACTTAATTTCATGAAGATGTTAAAAATAAAGCCCTCTCCTTAGTTAACTACTTAGCCATTTAGTTTTGTTACTATATGTCTATAGCTTTATGTTGCCACCTTTTGTAGAAATTCCTGTGGCAAATAAACAGAATTCTAAAGTCAAGCATATAATTCTGAATAAATGGACTACCTATAATTTCTGATGCCTCACTATTAAAGATTCAGTTGGTCACGTAACATTTTCAGAAGCTCTTAACTAGAGCTTCTACTTAGCTTGAGTAATTATCTTTACACCTAAAACCACTTGCCTGTTTCTGCTTTTACTGACCATGAAAAATTCTAAAGACCTGCTATCTTTGTCAGATTCGCAGTGTTCCCGCACCCACACGGGTCTTGTGTACCTAAGTACTAATGTGCTCTTTGTGGTCGCAAAGGGAAACCAAACCAGTTGGCACAGAGTCTGCTCCAGCTTGGGGTGACCACATGTTTTTCAAAGTTGACCTCCGTAGAGTTCTCAGGGGTCATCTTTTTGCAGGCCACCTGAGACATCTCTGGGTGAATTCCAGTGCTTACCCATTTGTGCCACCCAAAGGGTTCCAGTAAGCAGGCTTTCATCCAGAATTGGTCCTGAAGCCCAATCCATAAATGCCGCTTGTCATTTGTTGAAAAGGTGATTTGATTGCATTCCCTGCGAACACTAGCTAAAGGAGAGGTCGGCAACAAGACAGTACAGGACTGCAATGTAAATGTGACACTGTGTGAACTTGCTTGACCCTGGCCCGTTACTGTATTTTACAACGTAATCAGAGTGCTTGCTTGCTTTCCCCCTCTGCACCAAATTCAGTTATACCCTGTGTACGTACACATCGGATCTCTAAACATTTCACCAAAGGTCACGTTTGAACAGCTGATTGCTTTTACCAAACCACCAGTACAGATCAAGACATGGGGATTCTGCTTATATTTTGTTGTGGACCATAAATCCAGTGAATTAAAATGTAATGCCTTCTTCCATTGACCCAGTGGTTTCACAACCACTTGAGGGTGTATAGTGTAACTATATTTTCCAAATTGGTACACTTAGCAACCTGAGTTTTTATTGGGCAGAATAGAATGTGTTCTCTCTAAATTTGGGTGATAATCTTTTTTTCCAGACAATAAAGATAAAATAAAGAAACAAAGGTGTAGGTAATTGCAGTTGGTTCTCAGGAGGTGTAAATGGGTAGAAAGTGACTATAGACCCACCATATGAGATTGTTAACTTCCTTCACCACCATCTAGGGGATCCCTTTAAAGAATTTTTGTAGAACAGTTAGCACTCTTAGCTATTTTAATTTTCTTATTGATTTCATTTCTATCTCCTTTCCATAAAGTGAGAGTCGTGTTAGGTTACAGTATTAGAATTAATAAGATAAAAATCAAAATAATTGCGCACAAACCACTGTTGCGTTCTTTGCTTCTGACTCAAAGTACGCAACAGTGGTTTGTGTGCAATTATCTGTTAACCCACTATTAAACTAAAAAATGAATTAGTTGTCATGAGTAGACATCTACTCGGTGATCCTATACTAAAGTAAAAGTGTGCCTGTAAGTCTCTGAACCTGACCCTATTGCAGGCCCAGAAGGCTTCATTTTCCCTCTCTGATGGAGCAGCTCGTGGTTTTGAACTGTTGACCTTGCACTTAACCTGGGCGAATGCAAAATTCACTATGCCACCAGGCTTCCTTGTCCTGGAACGCTCAGGGCTAGGTACAGCACCATCCACAACAGTTATATATAGCCCATTGTTTTCACCGCCCCTCCACTTGATGTCCTCCAGGAACTGGTCTCTCCTGACAGCAAGCCCAAGTGGTTGAGACAAGGTTTGCCATCCTTGCTTCTAATGAGCCTTCTGGTTGTACTTCAAGATAGATTTGTTCTTTTAACAGTCCATGTCACTTTCAAATGCACCTATTTTTCTTTGGTCTTCCTTATTCAATGGCCACCTTTTGCACTTGAGGGGATATAAAATACCATGGCTTGTGTCGGATGTATCTTAGTCCTCAAAAGTCACATCCTTGCTTTCCAGTATTACAAAGGTCTTGTGCAGCAGATTTACTTCATACAACCTATCTTGGTCTCAACTGCTGCCACCATGAACAATGCAGATCCAAGCAAAACCAAATCCTCGACAACTTCAATCTTTTCTCCAATTATCATGTTACCCATTGATCTAGTTGTAAGGATTTTGACTTTATTGAGTTGTAATTCATACTGAAGAGTGCAGTCATTAATTTTCATGAACTAATGCTTCAAGTCCTCACTTTAACAAGCAAGATTGTGTATCTGCATATTGGAGGGTGTTAATAAGCCTTCCTCCCGCTCTGGCTCTGCCGCAGCCTTCATAGATCCCAGCTTCTCCGATTACACCACCAGGGCTCCTAAACAGTGCACTCGTCATTTTATCTCCACCCTCTCCATTATAACACAGAACGGGATGACAAATTTAATCTTGCAAAACCACTTGGTTTGCAAATAAGACAGCCATGTGCAATTGGACCTAGTGCTGCATTTCCACTATGTGACGCTTTTGCATCCAGTAATATAAAAAGTGTAAGATAGAGCTAGATTTAAATGACCAGTGGAAAATATGCTGTCCAAAAGGAAAAGAACGAATTGTCAACGAAACTTCTGTTACAAGAAAATAGATTCAGACCGCAAGCCTGATAGAACAAACCTTTTCTATCAAAATCTTACGTATTAGGCTCCAATGGAAGATATTTTGATGTATAACCTGAATTTTAAAGCAGATAAATGATGAAGGGGTGTTGCAAAGTTGATTTTAAGAAAAGGCTTTATTTTACTTTTGGTTGAAAGGTTTTCCCTTTAGAAATAAGTTGGGCAAAATGTTATTTACCAAAGAGTTCTAACTTCTGTGATTTCCATTAAATCATTACAAGTTTGGGAAGCAGAAGGACACAATAGTAGAAAAGACAGCCACATAGAAGATGTATCTGACAACAATCATGAAATTGCAGTAGTCTTCAATTTACATGATTTTTTACGACCAACATAGAATGTTTCTGTGTTCAAGAAGTGTATAAGAAACTATTAACTATAAATTCCAAAGACCAAAACATGCTTAGGATTCCAAAGGGAGTAGAATAATCTAGGTGCATTTCCTTGGACAAAATTCATTGCCCTGTTTTTAAAAACGAATTGCCCAATTATTTATATTCACTACCCCATTGTAACCATATCTTTTGTAATCAATGACACCTGAAATTCCCAATCTTTTTATTTGACATTTAGAAATTTGTTCTTAACAGTAAACAAAATTTCTGCTGAAATAAAATCGTTTTTAGTGGGCTGAAATCGGTCCTGGTAAAATGACAGATTTTCAAAAACAAGTTTCTCCTAGACTTTTGCATTTAAAGTCCACATTCAGGAAGTATTAAGTGGATGTGACTGCTGCTTCCTCTGGGGGCTGCTTCAAAGCATGTGCTTTAAATAGACTGCATTGCCAATAAATGTATGCAACAACTGGCATAATATATGTAGACTAATGCCTTTCGTTATCCAAACTAATACCAAAACAGCAGTGGAAATTTAAGTTGGTTGATAATGCTTCTCACATAGTCCTTATGTTTAGTTGGTCTGTCATTCCCTATTTATTGAATGTAATCATATTCACACACTAAATTGTGCAATAGGAAATTAGGATTCGTCTGGGTCAAATACACTTTTTTAAAGGAAGCGATTTTAAAAATGTACACTTAAAATTTTTTCTCAAGGTATAATGTTTTGGATGTGAGGATATCTAATTTAGAGAGAACGATCATTTTGGAAGCCACTGCTATTTTGAGACAATGCAAATTTCCTTTATTTCCTCTACTTGAAGGAGGATGTAGCGAACTAAAAGGTCACAAGTTACACAAAATACATTAGCTAAATGGGAGATTCTGGTTGTATTGAGATATTCAGTTTTAGTTCCTTCAAAAGATCATTAAAGCAAGTTAGATTTCAAACGAATTCCTTAAATATATTTTTAAGCTTATTCAAAATGACTTTTTTCTATTTAAATAACCTCCCGCCCTTCCTGGCTTTTTAGAAGTTTTTTCTGACTGTGAAGCAGCATATAGTCTGAGCCTTTTTTTTTTCATTCTTCAAATTGAAAGCTGCTCTGAAATGGTGATTATGGAAAAAATAAAGTTTTCTCTTAAAGGTGTATTTGGAAAAATATGAGTATATGCCTTAAGTACCTTAAATAGTGTTTTCAAATTTAACACCACAGTCTATATTTTTAAACTTGAAATCTGCATTATGTCCAAAATACGAATACTTAAAAAACAACCTGAAAGCTTTAAAGATTATTTTTTAAAAAAATAAGTCGAAAGATAACAAGTATCTTAACGAGATGTTTCGCCATATGTACTTACCCTTTTAAATTTAGTTTAATCAATAATTTGGTTGACTAACGAAGAAATGCAATTGGTAAGAATCCCGTCCGGTTTGTTGTGTTTGAAACAGGAATCCTGGCGTGGGCTGCTGGATTTTTACAAAGCAGGTTGAGGGAGTACCAACACATTTTCTTCTGTTTACTTTTTTTCAGGCTGTGAATTTACAGTTTCACTGTGCTTATTTCAACCATATTCTCCCTACTGTAGGCTTTTTTTTTTTTTAAGTACCATTTGTACTTTCTGATCTGATTAGATACCACAATCCTCCTTCCGGGTATTGTGCTCTCAAGATACAGAGAAGTACTATTGGTCGCTAGTGGGCGCTGTGGATCCGTAGAAAAATCATTGCTTTGAGGTTCGTCAAGCAGTTTGCTGAACAGAATCAAAGTAATAAAGAATTTCCTGCTTCCTCTTCATTTGTGTCTTTTAGGAATTAGAAATAAGGCTATGCATCGACCTCTATATCCCACATGTGTCTGTATCACTTTCTAAATTCCCGGTCACCTTTAGGTACGCGTGAGCTTCCCATGGAAGCTAATTATGGAGAAAGCCTAGACTACACGTGCTTGCTCAGTGGGGTTTTCTCTGGGCGGGGGGAAGTGTGTGGAATGTGGAACGGATGGGGGAAAAAAGCGCCCACCAGGAAAGTGTGGAGAGGAGAAAGTGGCACGAAATCTGACAGTAGGAATGGTGACGATATTCACACACAAGTTGAGAGCCCCTAATTATCTGCTGCAAATTGCGTCGCCTAGTCCTTTTGAAGTCGCTTTGCATTTCCAGGCCCTATTGACTTAGGTAGGCTCCCCGAGCTGATTGTTTTGTAACAAAATACATTTTGAAACCCATCATTAAGAGGCATCGTGAGAAACAGCAAAGGGAGCCAAGGAACTTGTTGGGTGTGGATGCGTGTGGGAGGGGCGAGGAAGGGTGTGTAAAAGTCTTGAACACAGAATGACCATAAACAAACAAAAAAAAACCAATCGTCAAGAAAATGAAAGAGTAAACCCACTGCAAACGTTGCAAGTCTCGCCCTCTAACTTGTGTGGAGTGCTGACGTCAGAACTTTCGCCGGGGGTTAAGAACCGAGGGACGCAATGTGGGGAGGGGCCCTCGCTGAGAGCAAGGGAGCGCTGCGGAACGGCTGGAGAGGGATCGCCTGGCCTTTCATTGTCCTTTCCTACGCCCCACTCCGAGTCGCTCCTCTGCCGAAACGCCTTCCCCAGCAGCGTCTCCAAGATGACGGAGCAGAAGACAATTCTCCGCCGCTCTGGGTGAGCCCTTGTTAGTGAGTTGGTGCCCAGAGAATACACACAGTACGGAGACTTTCCTGCACTGCGCTCAGCACTACCAAGTCCGGTTCCCGGGACTCGGCGCTGGGGGGCGGGGACTTACCTGTCAGACGGCCGCCCCGCCTCGCCGCGATCGAATGTCGGCGGCGGGAGGCGGCTGACGGACAGGCCGGTCTGCCAACCAGAGCGCGGTTTCCGCCAGGGTGGCCAATGGGCTGGGCGTCGAGGGGCGGGGACATACGTTTATATCGCTCTGACAGCGCGCCGGCGGCGCTGACTTTCCTTGCTCGGAGACGCGAGGCGGCGCCGGGAGCCGGCCGGAGCGGAGCCTGTGGTGCGCCCAGCCCCTCGGGTCGGGGCGCACACTCCCCGCACACACAAAGACACGCACACGCGTCCCGGCGGCCCCGCAGCCAGCAGCCCGGAAAGTGGCGGCAGCATCCAGCCCACGTCGGAGAGCAGGGACCCGAGCTTCGCTTCCCCCCCCCCCCGGTATTCGTGGGCTGAGAGCGAGGGGCGCAGGTTCCTGAGGAGCAGCAAGAATTAAAGAAGATTCCTACGCGCTCCCCCTCAGCGCCGGCGCCTCCTTCCTGAGGACTGGAAGATGGCATCGCGCCGACGCGGCTCCCGTGGACTCGGGGTGCTGCCCGCCCCTCTGGATCTATAGTCCGACGCTACCCTTCTCCGGGGCGGAACGCCCGCCCAGCCGAAGCCGCGTCCCGCGCCGCCGGCCACCCTCTTCGCCTCCCACCGGGCTCGTGCGTCCTCCTCTTGCCTTTTGTTTTTAAACCCCAGCGCGCCTTCTCCTCCGCTCGCCCGCCAGCGCGCCCGCCGTGGATACGTCCGGCACCCTGGATTCGTACGAGAGTCCGGCGACCGCCTTGCTTGCGGCGCGGCGATCGGGAGCCCGGAGCCCGCCGCGACGCCGCGCACCGAGCCTCGGCCTCGCGCCTTGAGAAGCCCCGGGAGGGCGAGCGCGTCGCAAGGATCCAGTGAGCTCTTGGAAGCAGGCTGGGCACGCCGATCGCACTCCCCGTCGCTCCGGATTCTTGGGGTTTTGCTCCCTCTTTTTTTGCCGGGGAGGATTGGGGATCCCGGGCCCACGCACCGCCCCTCCGAGGTCCGGAGGTCGCGCGGAGCTGGGAGTGGTGTGACCATGGCCGTGAGGAGGGACTCCGTGTGGAAGTACTGCTGGGGAGTTTTGATGGTTTTATGCAGAACTGCGATCTCCAGATCGATAGTTTTAGAACCTATCTATTGGAATTCCTCCAACTCCAAGTAAGTTGCGTCCGCGATCCGCCCCCCAAACCCGGCCGAGCTCCCTCGGTCCCCTCGCGTCCCAGCCCCGGCTGCGGCGCGCCGCTGGGAGGGAAGCGGAGCAGCGGGGCGCGCCTGCCCGCCGCGGGCTGCGCGCAGCCGAAAAAGGTTTGGGGTGATTTTGTGTGGTCGGGGGCTCGGCCCGTTCCCCGCACCACCCACCCCCGCAGCTCGCCGCCACATTTCACTAGGTGGAGACACCTCGCTTAGCTTTGGAACCCGAGCGCCGGCCAGAAAGGGTGTTCTCCCCCCCCCCCCCCCAGCACTCCTCAGCGCTAAAAGCCTCTGGTGGATCGGGTGTCGCGTCCCGGAAGGTCTCCGGTGGCGATACCTGACCCTCGGGGGATAGGGGGGGTGGGTTCCGAGGGCGAAAAGCAGGGGCGCAAATGGGCCGAGCCAGAGCGGAGGGGCTGGCGGGCCCTGGCGCTGGGGTGGGCGGGTAAGAAAGGCGGAGGTGTTGCCATTTGGAGAAACGCACGCGACCGCGCGGTCCCCGGGCGTCGCGGGGCGGGTGGCGGGAGTGGCGAGGGGGCCGTCTCCCCGGGCTGCCGCGCGGGCAGCGCCCGGTCCCCCGTGCGTCCGGTACCCCAGCGCGGCGCCGCCTGCCGAGGGCGCACCGGCAGCCGGCCGTCGAGAGAGAACGGGGGCGGCCTGCCCTCGCCTCGCCCTCCTGCATCCCCTGCCCCGGAGGCGCGCGGAGGAGGGCGCTTTCTCCGAGACAGACCCCTGGCGCGATGACCTTTTCTTCCTTCACGTCTAAGCCAGTGGTTCCCGATCTCGTTGGGTGGAGATTGCAGGCTTGGTGTCAAGGACGCACTGCTAACGCTTTGAGTACTATCCAGTAAACAAGGGCTCCCGAAGCCTTAGCCTTGGGGGAAACTGGGCAGGAATTCGACTAGTGGGATCCAACGTTGTATTTATTAAAGCCGGAAGAAAGGCTAGTCTGGCGGAGAGTAACTTTCCGTTTGGGCCAAGAAAGGAAATTCAGAATGCAGACAATGCTATACGCCCCTTAATATAAAGAGATCATACTCGTAATTTATCATCTGTGCAGGTAGGGCTAGATGTTACCTCATTCTCAGAATTCGCGTCGAATTACATTTCAAAAGAGCTGGCGTGTTAGCCGCAGGAAACTTGGGCAAAGTATGGCGGCATCGGCTGCTCCTGGAAGCGCATTTGATACTAGAAGCAAGACCAATGGCCTTAGTGAATGAAGTTGGGTATGGATTTGGGAGCAGAGGTGGCGGGTTGCTTTAGAAGCCACCCTCTATGGTAGACACTCCTTTTGAAAGTGGAGATTGAAAACTCGCCAAATTATTAGCCCAGAAGTCCCCATCAAAAAGGCGAGCCACAGTCAAAGTAGTCAACCTGAGTAAACAATTTCTCGCACGTTGCCTCAGATGGCGCTTCCACACACAGTCCTTAGAAGTTACTTAATGCAACCTCCTTCTAAGCAGCAAGAGCAGTGTGGGGTTTTTTGTTTGTTTGTTTGTTTGCTTGTTTGTTTTCTTTTAAGTCAGATGTTATGTTTGCTGAGCGTGGTTACCAAATTGTGAGTCACCTAGTGCCAGGCACCAAGCTCTGGCCCTGCACGCCAGAGCGGGCCCCGCCATACGGTGTGCAGGAGACACAGACGGGGAGCCAGGACCTGGATGCGGAGCGAGGCCCAGGCCAGTGCGCTCTTTATTCCTACAGAGGTCACTCTTCCATGCGCTGTGTTCGCGCCGCCAAACTTCCCCTTCCTTCTCCCCCGCCCTCCACCTCCTTTACCTTCCCGTCTTAGGCTTCCCTGTTTGCTCTACTTTTCACTTTCACTGGTGGGGGGGGCTCTCTCGGGGCGCTTTTTATCTTTCAAGATTCGATATTTATATTTAACACGAATGAAAAGGAATTCTCATTAACCCTTTCGTATCATTAAGACTCCAGTCTCCGTGTTTCTGGAGAATTAGAAATACTGACTTCTGAGGGGGAAAGGTTAGAGCAACGTTGATTTCAGCTTATTATTTAGAAGTCACTCGTTTTGTACTTGTTTTTCTTGAGGGGTGCGATGAAAGCTGATGTTTACTTGCCATCCTAATTATTAAAATTAGGGGTTCTCTCCCCCTCCATCCCCTTCCCTGGTGCTGTGGCCCTGGACGGATAGACCTACTAGAGGCCTGTGTTTGGGAGACACCTTACTCCCTGCACCGCTGCTGCTGCTGGTGTGATTGCTCCAGCCCGCAAGAGTAGAATTTATTTTTAAAATCTCACTCTAATGGCTTTGCCTGGAGGACTCTGGATAATTTGTCCCTGGAAAAGGTCTGTTTCACGAAGTATGTAGCTGCATGTACCTTGAGAAATGAGAAATTGTCTTCCTGGAGGAATGATATGAAAGAGCCTTTTTCTAAGTTTGGTGCCAGGGGGCTGATTGATTTGTGGAAGTTGCTTACTTATGGACCAGGGGAAAGTTTCCCTCAGTCAAGATGATGTTGCAGGAAGGTTACCAAATGCACTGAAGTTTCATGTCAGGTCGGAGGAGCCGGAGAACAATTCATTTGTAATGAAGCAACCCCCAGTAATTAGATTTGTTTCTTTTGGAGCTCAGCTTTTTTAGCAGGTGGTCCACATAGGGAGCTGGTTGAATACAGGGTTCAGAAAAGCCTTTGTAAATTCACCAGCTCCACAAAGACTTTAATCACACTGTCTTCTGCTTCCATCCCTGAGAGTTTATGGAATAATCAAAAGGCTTCTATACTAAGACATTAGCAACTGTCCTCCTAGATTATTCACCTGGCATCCATAGTGTCACGGGAGTTAAGTCCGTTATAGCCATTAGATTAGTTAAGCTTTGTCTTTTCTTGTTGTCGTTAATTCAGGACAGACTAGCAAACTCTCGCTTCTGTTTCTAAACATTTCAGTAGAATATTTTTCCTCCCCAGGCATGATTTTTTTAAAAGTCTAAATATTTGGCCCTTAGTTTTATATTAATCTCACCCAAAGTGAGTAAACCCATATCGAGATGGGTTTCTCAGATGAATGATACAGATTTTATTGAAAATTTCAGTGAGGGGTTAATTTTCTTAGATAGGGAAGGCTGCATTTCCCTACACATCACACACTAGTTAGTTAACAAAGCATTTTCCCTTCCCCATTTAATTTTCCCCTCCATAATACTGAGTTCCTGCTATTGATTGATCCAAAAGAATGGCTGAGTAATATCCAGATAACCTATCATACAGGGGCTGCACAACCGACAGGCTCTGAATAAATACGGACCTGTCGCGAGATTGATAAAATAAACTACAATGGATAGCCCTGTTTAAACAGTCCATTCAATAACGTATATAAGCCAGCCTGCCTGCCATTGTGTCTGAAATTCTTATTTTTGTAGGTAAACAAATGCACATTCACCACTGATTGAATAGCCCCTTGAACTCTGCTCCACAGTTTGCGTTTGGGTTAATCTTGTCGGTTTTCATAGAGAGAGAGAAAAGGAACAAAGCGCCAGGGGTGGGCTTGCTAGTGCTCTCACATCCACATTCCTCACGTTTTGTCAGGATGATAAACTGTAGGTAATGCACTGCCGTCCTTTCACAGGACAACTGAGCCAGCCAGAGCACAAAGAGGGAACCCAAGGGGTAGGTATCTCTCCACAGACTCAGTAGCCTTCTTGGAGACTGGAATTGATTTGGGAACCAGGTGTCATGTAGGGGCTGCACTTTTCAGCCTCTCCAATCACTGCTGCGGGCCTCAGAAGCTGGGAGCTAGAGGTTAAGACTATTTGTTAAGCACTTGGTTCTGAATCTTTTGACAAAGCAGAGCTGTTGACACTTGTCGGGCTGGTGGGGAGAAATGCAAATGAGTCTAGCCATCCCAAACGTTTCTGACTCCTTGGCTCTATTTAGGACGAGGACAGGTGAGTGAGCCTCATTTAGGCCCCAGACCAGCTGTGAAAGCTGCACGCTGGAAGAGCCCACTGAAGAATCATTGGTATGTTATTTTAGGGTAGTTATTTCTAAACCTCTTATCTGTGAACTTTAATGAGGTACATCCTCTGCTTTGTGGATCAGTATGATAAGTACCCTCAGAGCAACATAGCAGCAGAAGGCCCCCCCATTCCTCCACCTTGCCCTACACAGACGCTGCCAGCGCTTCAGGGTGACGCATGGCTTAGAGTGCCATCTCCCAGGAAGTGCCCGCGGTCACCTAGTGGGAGACTATTTGAGGTCCTCGCATCACTGCAGTGATGCGTCATACAAATGGGAGTGGCACGGAGAAGGGAATACAGAATGTGGCCCCTGATCCCACTTTAAAAAAAAAAGGCTCTGGCTCTTCCATTACCATTTTATGAAAACTTTAGTCTTTAAAATATTTAATTGCAAATTAGGAAAAGGAGACGCGTTCTTCTAAGAAAAATAGTGATTAAAATGGTACTCATGTCTGCCTAATCTCTGCCTGCCTTTGCACTGACATAAAGAACCTGTTTTTCAGGTCACTTATCATACATCTACATAGATTTGCTTATGAGCTCACCCTTTGTGTAGCGGAGTGGAGTCTTAAATAGGAGTGTTCAACTGTTTAAAATATTTTGATTAAAATATGCAGGACCCATAGAACTATAAGCTGCTAGTCAGGAATTAGCTCTCTCAGGGCCCCCTTTTCAGCCCCTCCCCCCCTTTCCAGGAGTGAATTAGAATGGGCTTGGAGGAGGACTATAAGAAAAGCAAAGAAGGAAGGATGGCAAATGGGACAGTGTTCGAACAGCTTGGAAAAACTCCTGTGGCTTCATTGTCTCCCTAAAGCCAAAGACTACAAAGACATAAGCAATTCACCCCTTCTCCCATGATGGAAAATGTAAACCGTTGACGTGGCTCCCCTGTTTAACTTGTTTAATTCTCATTTTAAATTCAGTACTATACTAGCCGTGTGAACTCTGAAGATTTCTTTAGTAATCCATTTTGTAGTTCCGAATCAAAAACAAAGTGAAAGGGGCTGACACAATTTGCTTTTATTTTTAGGCAAATCAACCCTGGTCATAGTTAATAAGGGGATTACAACCCAGACTAGGTCTTTACAGATGTAATGTAAATCAAGGGCAGAGTATAAAGAAACTGATCCCTTTTGATTGAAGTATGGTAAAAAGGCATAGAGAAACTAGCAGCAGTAATCTGATTGTATGGCAATAAAACCACCATTTTCTGTCTTTCAGATAAAAATAATGTGGTAAATCCATGCAGTTCATAAGATGTAAAGGCAGATAAAGACTGGAGCCATGGCAACATATAGATTAGCTTGATGTTAGAAATGACACGTCTCTGAAAGGGTGCAGGAATGGAGGCCCTTGCTCCAGGCTGTTGGGTATTATGTGAGAACCACACAGACTTGGAAACTAGGATGAGAAAGTATGAAAGGCTTACTTGTGGCCTGGGAGGTTAAAGCAGTAAAGAAAAGCTGCTCAGTTCTTGCTCATTGGTGGTGGATAATATGGCCAAGGTAGATTTCATTGACAGCCTTTTATATAGATAGATATATATCTTGAGATTGGGCCTGATTAAACTTCAGATCAGTGCAGTTGTTAGGGCCTGGAAGGTTTTCCTTTTTAACCCCTGGCCTAACAGCGGCAGCCATTCTGTAGGATTAACTGCATTTCTAGTCGTAGCCTTAATCTATTTGGGCTTCAGGCAGGGACGTGCTGGGAAGGAACAGAGACCAGAGGGGTAGGTAGGGCCGAGGTTATCTGAAAAGAAAACAGAGACCTTTTGATTTCAGCCATCTTTCAGACTCAGCTCAGTCTCTCCCTGCATGAGAGACTGGAAGATAAACATGACACATTGTCCCTCTCCTTCAGCCAGATAACTCTTGTGTGAGTTTTGCCTTTCCCACCCTGGAAAAACAAAGTAATAAGATCAATAAAGAGGAAAATTTAGTTACAATTTCAAATTCGTAGTAATCTAATTACTACGTAAACCAGTGGGCTTAATCTAGATGGCAGTGTACTGGTAAGTGCCTCTTTTTAACCTTTGTGTTGAACTGGAGGGGCTGCCTTCTTGGGAATTACTAGGGTGGTTGTGCTCCACAGCTATAAACCTATCAGAAAATAAAGAAATCCAGCATCCTGTTGAATCTGACTGCCTTCTGTCCTGAACAACCTTGTAAATAAGTTGGACTTTTGTTTTGCCTTTCACACTTTCCATTTTAGCCCTTAAACAAAGTAAGTCATTCAATCCATGATTGGGTTCCATGCAGCCTTGCATCCGCAGTTGGTCAAGCCAGAAAGGAAATATTTGCTTTATTGCCTCCTATTTGCCGTTACAGAAAGGTCTCAGCGTTTCTTTGGGGGGAGGCTGAACTCTTGAGACGTTGAAAATACGGAAGCCTACAAACACTGAGTCTTTCTTGATGGAGTGGATCTTGGATGTGCTTTACAAAGGGGGATTCTTAATAGCCACATGGGCGCTTTCTGGATTGCCACATTTCCTTACTGCTTTATAGGTTAAACACCTCTTAAAATGATTGCACGTAGCCTAGCCATATGCGGGGCCTGATGGCTTTCCCTCCCATCAGTAAACTCGATCAAAAGATGCATTTCGTTTGTCTAGATTCATCGGAGAGAAGGGACACCCCTCATTTATAAGCTGGTCACATCCAGGCACCTTGCATTCTACATTTGACAATGATTGCTAATGGCCCATTCAACTAAAGTATTTGCTTGTTAACAGGGAACAGAGCATGATAAATGTCCAGCAAGCTTGCGGCCTCCTTCAGCTTTTCAAATGCAGACTGGTGCATATTTATAGCAGGCAAATGACAAAAGGAGAAGCTGAATTGCCCTGGCCTCCAGCTTTCTATTAGAACTAGGGTTAAAGTGATTAAAGAAGTAATGCTAGAAATCCATGCCATTTGTTGACTATCCATCCCCTGATGTACAGCTTTCTTTCTACCTGTGTTAACTTACTCCCCAGGGTGACCGGTAGGATGGCGGGCCCAGCACACCAGTAAGAGGAGTAGGGGATCAATCAGGAAATGTTTTCCAGGCACACTGAATGCCAGGTGGACCCATTTCAGTTGCTCCTGCAGAGAATCAGCGGTGGCTCTAAACTATTAAAACACTTCCCTTTTTAATGTATAAATTCACATATGCACTTTGAGTCCCAAAGCATTTTGTGGTTGGTGAATGCATACTAGCTGATTAAAAAAAAAAACAACTTTTGAGAAAGCTGTGTATTATAGAAAAACAAGTTGCTTTTCATAATTCTCTAAACAAAATATGAAGGAGAAATGGGCAGCAGTGAATTATTAATCGCTTGCTCTTTCCATTCTCGAAAGCATGAATAGGTAAAATTCCAGTGCAGGACACACATTCAGAATGCTGTGAATCATCAGGTGGGTGCAGGGGGTCCAGACCACACTGGGTTACAGACACTTTTTTGGGGGGTGGGGAGGACACCAGAAAGTCTATAAAATGTTTGTGCAGTATTTCAGTAGAAATAGATTATTTCCTTTAAAAAAAACAATTTATCAGAGCAAAACCACTGCCACCAGGTTGATTCCGACTCTATGGCCCCCTCTGTAGGGGTTCTGAGGTGAAAAATCTTCATGGAAACAGACAACCTCATCTCTCTCCCAAGGAGCTGTGGGTGGTTTTGAACGGCTGACCTTGATGTTAGCACCCACTACTCCACAAGAGCTCCGTAAACTCAGCTAACATGCATCAGTATACTTACTGGGCTCAAATTCTATGCTGATTTACTTTTTGAACTTTGTAATTCACTCTGGTCAGGGCTGTCCTAACCCACTTACAGTGATCATTTGAATCACTGTGTTTTATCTCATCACTCTATCAATCATGTTTTTGTTTTCCTTGCTTTGGGTGGGTGTTTTTATAGCTGCTGATTCTGTCAAGATTCTTGATGATATTGCTGTAAGGTTGTGGTAATCAATATTGGTGAACCTATATCAATACCTTTTTTTCATTGAGAATACGATAGTAATTAAAAGAAAAACTAAAATAAGAAATGACCTCACCGTTACCATAATGGTCTACTTCAATGTAAAAAGCACTTTTGAAACAACTTTGTCCTTAGTATCACCTGATAACGAAGATCTTAAGCAATTTACAATTCTGTTTAGCACATAGTCTATGTCTGAAATTCAACATGAACCGTTCTAAGGGTGCTCTATAGTCTGACATAGGAGCAGGGCCATGGTGCGGCGGGGGGCAGGTTTTTACTGTGTGAAGTTCACAGTCCTGAGTAATACCAACCCTAGTGACAAGAATGTTTTGAGGGAAGAGTTGGTATTCTCCTGTACTTTGAAAACGTCACTGTTTCCGGGACTATACCTTTGCCCCATGTCCTGTATGTAGCACGTTTGAAAATCCAGCCTATCTCTTGAATTGCTTGCATTCAGTTTTAAGTTATTTATATTACTCTTACTATACTTGCTAACTTCCAGCCCCAATTGCCCTTGACGTCATGACCTCCATCTCATGCATACCTTTTCTTCCCACCCCAAAATAGTTGAGTGCTACCCAACTGTTTGCAGCCAGTAGGTTCATTATGATTGTGTTACAGAAAAGGAAGTGATTGCCGTTCATTGTCAACCTTTAGCTTGTGTCGCAGTGGTATGTTTGTGGTTTGGGTGCAGCTTTCTATGATCCTGCCCATTTTCCTGTTGTTCCTCGGTCTGCGATCCCTGCCAAATTAATGCCTCACTTTTTGTGCATATCATAGACTCTCTGACCAGACTCCAGAACCAGAGAATTCTTTAACATGTCCCCTTGCAACTTCTGCGAGAGAGAGCCGAGGAGCTCCTTCGGAATTTCACCAGCTGTGAACTTTCCACTAGCTAACCTGGCTTACTGTGGCCTGAAAACTTTTGTCCTGAATCGGAATTGCCTAAAGGTGGGTGAGTGGGGGTGGGGCCATTATGTCCAAGGCCAGCTGAGATTATTTCTTAACAGTGGAACAAGTTAGAAAATGTAATTCCCCACGTAACTACCAGAACTTTACCTTTCAGGTAAAAAATAAATGTCGTAGGTTGTGAGGTCACCTTTTTCTATAGGAAAATGAATCATGTAAGGGAGCAAACCAGACTCACTGCCATCAAATCAGTTCCGATTCCTGCCAACCCTGCAGGAGAGGGCAGGACTGCTCCTTGTGAGCTTCCAAGACGGTAAATCTCCACAGGAATAGAACGCCTCATCTTTCTGCCATGGTCGGGACCTCTTGCCAATAAAGGTCACCACTTTCTCTAAGTGAACTCCCTCTCTTTATAATGTAGATTGAATGCGTTTTCTTTAAATCCTTCCTCTCTAATCCCAAAGCACTTTGTAGTTAGGTACCTTGTGTATTGAAAGAGTATTTTACACTACACTGCCATGATTCATATGCAAGTGTTAATCCATACATCACTCTCCTATCCTTAGAAGGCAAGGGCAGGGCTTGTATTTGATTTTAGCATGCCCTGGGTAGTAGTGGGGCTATAGGGTCTCTGTGAATCAGGATTGACTCTGTGGAAACGAGCTTGTTTTTGGCACTTACATCCAATGAGTATTATTGAATGAACAGACCAGACTTGTGTTTATGGCTGTTTATGTTGTCTTACTGCACCACCTGATGGTATCCTCTCTTGATTGGTGGGCCTTTAACTTTACGGCATGGGCAGAATCACCGGAGAGCTTGTTTATAAAGATCATTGCGGAACTCTGCCCCACTGAGGTTCTGAGTGCTGAGGGCTAAGGTGGGACTTCCACATTTACATCTCCAAGAAGCTCCTGCTCTTAGTGTTGATACACAACAACACTCCCCCCTCCCCACTACTATCACCACCACCTCCAAATCAATTCATTGCCATCCAGTAGACTCCTAGGCAAAGTAGTACGGGCTCGGTTGATTTTTAAGACTTTTACTTTTTACAGGAGTAGAAAGTCTCATATTTCTCCCATGGGGTGGGCTGGTAGTGTCAAACTGCTTACCTTGTAGGTAGCAACCCAAAGTATAACCCAATGGGAACCCAACAGGGTTCCTATAACGACCCTGTAGGACAGTTAAAGGTCCAGTTTCCGAAACTTGATTTAACTTCCCAGGAGCAGATAACCTGTTTTTCTCCCACGGAGCAACTGATAGGTTCAAACCACTGACCAGATGGTTAGCAATTCAATGCATAGCTTATCACACCCCCAGAGCTCCTTGTTGATAAAAAATAGAGTTCACTGCTGGCACCCATTCTGGCTCATAGTAACTGCAGGGCAGAGGAGAACTGCCTCTGGGGTTCCGAGACTGTAACTCTTTACAGAAGTAGAAAGCCTCATCTTTCTCTCACAGAGTGGCTAATGGTTTTGAACCAGTGACCTCTGGAGGTTAGCAGCCCACCATGTTACACACTACATACAGCCCAGGGTGCTTCTGGTCATAAACTGCACTTTGAGAACCATTGCCCTCGACCAGTTGTTCTTGAAAACAACTTAATGTCTGACCATTATATGTTTAGAAGCAGTTTTGTGGCCTTTGGCAACATTTTTGGCACTTTGCTTGTTGCTCCCTTTCCACATTTCTTCCCCTTTTTTGTGAACCAAGGGATTATTCCAAAACCAGACCAAACATACTACTACCAAATCCATTCTGACGTGTAGCAACCCTGCAAGATGGATAAAAACTGCTCCCTGGGGTTTCCGAGGCTGTCAATCTCTAGAGGAGCAGCTTCACGCTTAACTTACTCTGCCACCAGGACATCTCAGAGAAGCATTAATGGTCAGTAATTCATCGATTCCTTCAGCCACCATTTTTCAGCTTTTAGGCCAACTTCGGAGATCTGAGAATACAAAAAAAAAGAATCTCTACACTCGAGAGACTCACCCTCTGAGGTTAAGTAGCCAGTGGAAGCCACCCCTGTTGGTCTCAAACAGATTTAGTGCCACGGCGCTGTGGTGTGGCAGCAGTAGGCGCACAGAGAAAGGAATGACATTCATTCTGGGTCCTGGGGGTGGAAGGGCAGTTAAGAAAGCACCTAAAAAGATCAGAAATTTGAATCTTGAACAGGATAGGGTGGGGCAGAAGATGAGGGTCAACTTTAAGTAATGTCATAGTGAATAACTGCAATTGGAAAAAAGAGTAAGCAAGTCCGTGTAAATGTATTTCCGTAGCAAGTGCCTACAAAGTGCTTTATCAACATACTACATTCTGTCACACAGCTGAACATGTGCATTCAGGACCGTAGGACTTTGGAGAGAAGCAGCCGAGGAGCAGTGTCTCTGTGATAAGCGAATAACTACCTGTACTATGTCACTCATGTGAGAATTATCCCTGAGTTGGGACCTACTCCATGGCGGTGGGGCTTACAGTGTTGCTATGCATCAGACTAGACTGGGCAGCAATGGATGTTTTTGGATTGGCTTTCAAATGAAGGGAAGAGTGAGTGGCAAAGCAGGTCAATATACTGGTGGGAGTGCCACCTTAATGACCTTAGAAGCAAAGTCCTTGGAATTTATCCGACCTCAATCCCAGACTAGCCATTTCTTAGCTATTTAATTTTGAAATTGGTATCCTTTGTCTCTCAGTTGTCTCATCTCACAAAGGGGGACAATAATAGTAATAAAATAGTCATCAAGATTAAATATGTTTGAAGAGCTTAGCTCTCTGGCACAAAGAAGCAATATGTGTGGGCTGTTAGGAATAAAGATTAATTACTTACTGTGTACTGGCTAGGGTTCCATCTGACCTCCGCATATAAGTATAGAATAAATGAAAATCCTCGGTCAACAATTATAACAGGACATTTTCACCTTTTAAATTCTCTGATGTTGCATTTTATCTTCTCTACTTGCCAAACCTATTCATTCTTCAGGATTTGATGCAAGCCTTATCTGATCTACACTTTAGAATTTTCCATTTACTACCAAAAATTAAGTCCTCTTTCCTTTGCTTCTATAATTGCTACTTTCATTTGAACACTTATTATCCTGAATACCTTCATTCAAATATGGACTGAGAGCTGGTTGTGTCTTACCCATTTTGTACTCATATATTCTGGGCCCCGATACAATCCGAGAGATTGAACCATTGAACGGATACACAAATTCAGTGCGTAGGGATGAACAACATAAAACATTTCTTTAATAGTCATATACAGCATTTCTATGAGACAGCTGTTCTAAGGGCTCTATAAATACTGACTCGTTGAGTCTTATAAATCACAACCATATTAATCAGATCGTTTTATTATTCTCATAATACCACTGGGGGAAACTGAGGTACAAAGGAGTTAATTAGGTTGCCCATGGTCACAGAGCTAAGAAGTGATGCACACTGGAGGTGACTCCATGTGTTCTGGGACGAGTCATCTTCGCGTTTCCCGGTGAGCTAGCATTGACTCTGTGGCCAAGAGGTTTGCTTGTTCTGGTTCTGGGGGCTCCGTTGTTTACTACTGGGCTTTGGGACCACCAACTGCTCCTTGGGACAAAGATGTGCCAGTTCGCTTTTGTAATGACAGCCTTTGAAACCCTGGGGGACAGCCCTACTCTGTTCGAAGGAGTCACTGTGCAGTACAGTCAACCTGATGGCAAAGGGCTCTTGTTGCTTGTTCCATTCTGGTTCTGGAGCTCCCCGCTCCTTTCTGATGCTGTTGTGTGGAGTACTCCTCAGGTGCTGTGGGGTCAGTTCTGACTCATCGCGGCACTATGCACAGCAGAGGGACACGCTGTCCAGTCCTGTACCAGCCTCACAATCATTCCTGTGTTCAACTAAGCATGTTCTTATTCAAAGGTTAATAAGGAGACATTTTTGGTTATGATTCTTCAATTGTCCATTTTAATTTACAGGCATATTTATAGTCATATGATAGACATCCAATTCTAAAGGGATCCATTGAATCTTTGATATAACAATGAAAACAATACTTTTAGTCCCAATAAAGCATAATTAGATAGCTCTTACACCATGTAATATTGATGCATTTATTTTGTACTATTTCTTTGCTAATTCACTTTTTTTACCCCCCTTACTCAGAAAAAAATTTATTCCTTGTTGGGAGAAAAAGGGTTGGATCTTTGAAAAGAGATACATTTGGTTGGCTACTGAGTGTGTGTGTCAAGCTGAATAGATAGTATGACATCTTTTTTAGAGTCTAGTCACAATGAAATGCCATTTTATTTTGGATTTGGGATCTGTGCCAGCTTCCAGCGTGTCAGAGCTGAGAAGACTCAAATCAAGCCCAGGCCTATTTCTTCAGCAAACTGGGATTCTGGCTTTTTGCCTGTGGATTCATTCAGTACAGCCCATCTGGCTTTTGATGTTCTGCAGGTTTGGGGAATTTGTTTAAGGAAGCTATGTGGCGAGTACTGGTGGGCCTCTTCGTGTGCACCCATCTCTTGAGTGGGAGCGAGATGAAGCTGCTCGCTCCCATCAAGAGTTAAGACTCAAAACGAAACTCACTGCCATCAAGTTGATGCCAACTCATAGCAACCCCGTAGGATGGGACGGGCCTTGTGAGTTTCTGAGACTAACTCTGGACCAGAGTAGAAAGCCCCATCTTCCATGGAGGGCCGGTGGTTTGGGACCGCTGACCCGGCAGCTAGCAGCCCAGTGTGAAATCACCATGCCGCCAGGGCTACTTCAGAGTGAGTTAAAAATCCAGAAACACTATTCGAGTCGGTATGTGCTTGATGGTTTCCGTGTGGGTTTGGGTTTCGCTCCACGGTGGGGTGCCTCTGGTGTATGTGTTTTCACCATCACTAGCCTTCCACTGACCCATAGACCAAGCAGCTGGTAGATTCTAACCACTAAATCTTGCTTCCTTTTACCTCTCAGGACCCCATGCAGCCTCTGTTTCATGTCCAGTTTAGCTCAGTAGCAGTCTGTTTAAGTAACTTCACAGGACTTAACCTTTGGTGTCACTTTGTGTCTAGTGACAAAATTTCAGGCTACACTTGGTGACTGAGGCAAAGAGAACATTTATACACACACAGAGTAACTGTGGAATATAGGTGTATATGTATATATTTCACACAGTTACAATATAGTACAGTTCACATTTTCAAAAGATACACAGCTTTGCCATTCTCTGTATGGAAGTCAGTAACCCAATCACAATAAGCACTCCTTTATCTTCTCAGTGTTGGCAGTGCAGACCTGGCAGTGTTGTCACCTGCTTGGTTTCTCATCCCTCTTGTCTTGCCTTGCTCTGAAAAGTGCAGGAAAATGTTTCCTCTGTCATGTGCCTGCATCAAATCCACCCCTGACCCTTCTCTGGAGCCCAGGTAGAAGGAAGTGTCTAGGCGATAGTGTTCCTCCTGTCGAGTGTCTGGAGCAGCAAGGGCACACAGCCTCATGAATGATGTGTCTAGGCTTGGCAGCAAGGAGAAAAGAGTTTCTTCTCTCATTTTACTTAATTTATTCATTCTCCGGCCACACAAGCAACTGCTGCACACCACTACATGCCTGCAAGACCCGGTTCAAGGAGGTGCCAGGGATCCTGAAGTGAAATAAGACAGACGCCCTGACCTTGGATTCAAGGGGACATAGCTCCAAGAGCCAGGGGTGGGGTTCCCTGACTAATCTCTCTAACAGGAGCTGCTCAGGGCTCTGGCAAGGTAGCAGCTGCTCTAAAGGCTCGGCAAATACTGACTCGGGGCTATTTGCCTTACAAAGGGGAAGACTTTTTTTCCTTTCATTTTATTAAAACGTGGGTGAATTTGCTTAAATAGGGGAAATTCTTGGACATTAAAACTTTGAAAGTGTGATAATAGGTATGAGAGCGGAAGGAGAATAGCTATAAAAATCCATTCCAAAGTATAATATTGCTATGCCCTGTGATATAGGTTAGCCCCACTTCTTTGAGTTTTAAAATGGCAAGTCATGCTCTGTTGTGACTTACGTCTGTCTTTCATGTCTGCAATTTTGTTACTCAAGCGGTTGAGCAACTGAGTTGGAACACATATATCTAAAATAACAGAGAACCGAACCAGCTGGAAATGCCCTTCATGTTTCTTTCTAGATGGAAGCCACACAGAAGTGTGTGTGTGTGTGAGAGAGAGAGAGAGAGAGAGAGAGAGAGAGAGAGAGAGAGAGAGAGAGAGAGCCTCGCCTATAAGTAAAGAGAGTTCCACCTTCCTTTATAGACTCTTGCTAAAAGCCTGGCTTGAACAAGACTGTACAGGTGCAAACAAATTACAGTTGGGAAAGAAGATTGCAAACTCTCCTTGTCTCCAAGGGTTATGAAAGACGTATTTCAGTAATGGAGCTGGTGTGGCAGAGCCAGATGACAGGTTGGCATTAATGAGACCTCGTCCCATTTCACTCTCTCGCTGCACACCGGAGCAGCGCAGCGTTAATTTTTAAATATTTACATTTTGCCACACTTAGCTATGGAATTCCTGGAATGACTTATTTTGCAACGTTTTGAGGGTGAGGGTGCTTTCTGTTGTGAGGTAATGTTTTTGTTTTTTTTTGTTCTTAAATGTCATGACAGAGATCCACAAGCTACTAGTCCTTGCTAGCCAGCCTGTGGAAAGACCACAACGCCATTTGCATTTCACACTTAATTCATGATTCTTCCCTTTCATTATAGTTTTGGTGAATGTTTGCACAGTAGATAGGCTCCCATTTAAGAAATTTCTAAACATATTGTTCAGTGATTTTGGTTAACTTTTACACAGTTGGTCAGTGTTCTCCATATTGTGTTCAAGTTGTTCTGCTCCCATGAATCTAGCTTCCCCCTCCCCCCACCTCACCACACACTTAATTTTTTTTTCTTTTGGATGATAGATGATGAATGCACAAGTAGAAGGCACTTCTTTCAATATCAGCTGTGCACATGCGCCCCTCTCATGGCGTGGGGCTTTTCATGACTATGGAAATCATGTTACAGATGAAAATCTTTAAAACTTTGTTATTTTCTTTACAGATATTTAAGCGATGAGAATACTATGTCCGAGAGAGTTAAAACACACTAGCCATCAGCGTTTTGAGCATTGAATCACAACTGAGAGGAAAAAATAAGATTAACATCAAAAGGAGTCCGTTTTCATCCCATTGTGCTGCAGTGGAGACTGTGAAATGTAATACTATTTTGATTTGTACAGCACACCTACAATGACAGAGAGAAGTGGATTACCTTAAAATAAAGGTGTATGCGACAGCACACCACACGCAGACTTTGTCCACTGGGAGTTGAGGTCATTGGACTGTGAGAGCTAGGCCCTCCAGCTCTATCGCTGCAGATTAAAATTTTTAACATAAAAATTTCCTGTAGTCCGCATTCTCTTGCTTTTTGCAAATGTCAGCCTAGGCCTAGCAGAGACCCAAATGCTCCCAGGCTGCACCTTGAGGAGTTGCTAAACTGGTTTGTGGGCCTATAGGCTCACAGTGCATTTGAATCTGGGCCTCTCCTCTTTCCTTTCTTGCAAAGATTTTGGTTGTCATTGGTGTGAAGTTTGAAATGCACACCCCTCTACCTCCCCGTCCAGCTTAGCTGTTGGGTTTATAACCTTTAATGGTCCCCAAATTGTATAGCCTGCTTTTATGCTGCTTTCCTTGTCCGTGAATACATCAGGTTCATGTTGCAGATGATACTTGTTTTTTTACAAAAGTGTGAAAGAAGGGGCACCTGTGAAAACAGGCAATTGTTCCAACACACATACCCATTCGCATTAAAGCAGAAAATGCCCATTAAAGCCTCCAATTACTAGCTTCCTTCTTGGAGGGTTACAGCCAATGAGAAGATAGTGGGTGCACTTGCTTGAAGTTCTTAAGGTAATTACTTGTTACTCTACGCAGCAGTATCTGGTAACCGAATGCTGTCTAAACCTAATACTGAGAGTGACACTCTGCGGTCTCTCCAGTTTCTGAGCAAAGGCAGCCGGCGTGGAAGCCTGTTCTGATGTTAAAGTGCAAAAGGGGGCAGTAAAGTGCTATCCACCAAAAAGGGGGAAAATTTGTTCCTCAAGTATTTCCTGTGGTAGATGATGCCTGAGTCTTTCTTGGGTACTGCTTTTATTTATTCATTTTATAACAAAACTCTTCTGTTTGGGCATATAGGGAATATTTTATTAAGCTGTAGCAGCCATCTCGCATCAAACGGAAATAACGCAAGGCTGAATATCCTGCCTGTTTATGAAATGTGCCATCAAATTGGCATCATCATGAATTTAAATCATTCTTCAGTAGTATTTGTATTCCCGGGTACACAGAGCATTTCTGAAAGGAATCTGGCATCTGCGTGAACATGTAATTCCAGGGCTGCTGTGTTAAGGCTCCTCATCTCCATATGAACGCCTGTGCTCTGCTCATGCACCCCGCCTCCCTCGGAAGGCCAGGGGGCACTTGGGGGTTAGGGGTCAAGGATTTGGGCTTTGTTCTGAGCAGCATGCAGCGTTTGTCCGGAGGTAACTAGAAAGATCAACCCATTCTAACAAGGCTGCAGCATGCTTTTCTTATTCGGGAGTGCAGACAAACCAATTCACAAACTGGCTTCTTTCCTTCACGGCAGCCTTTGACGTTTAATTAAAATAAAAATAAAAGCATTTTATGGGTAAAAAAGTGCTTTAAAATCAGAAAGAAAAAAGGTTAAACTCGAGTTGTATTGAATACAGAACCCTGGCTTGGTTAGGGTAAACCTATTACATGAGTCTTAGCTTGCCAAGCGTGCTAGACCAAACCTGTTCCTAAAGCTGGGATTCCTGGAAATGTTAGCTAACTCACAGATCGGTGCAGAGTGAGATGGAGCGAGCATCAGCTGCGTCTCCTGCTCTTCACTTGTTTCGATATCTCTACACAGGCGCTCTGGCGGCACAGACATTACAGTGCCCAGCTGCTGACCAGAAAGCTTGCGGTTTGAACCCACCAGCAGAACCTCAGGGAGAAAGGGAGATGTGCCAGTCTGCTACTAGAGGTGCCACCAAGGTGGTTTGGCCCCATAGCTACCCGGTCCTGCGTCCCCCTCACAATGGTCCTTAAGTTTAAGCCCATCGATGCAGCCACTGTGTCAGTCCATCTTGTCGAGGGCCATTGCTGCTGGCCTCTCCTCTACCGAGCATGATGTCCTTCTGCAGGGACGAGTCTCTTCTGATCACATATCCTTGCCTCTAAGGAGCATTCTGGCCATGCTTCTTCCAAAACAGTTTTGTTTGTGCATTTGGCAGTCCATCGGAGGAGCCCTGGGGCAGAGTGGCTACAAGTTGGGCTGTGATCTGCAAGGTCAGCAGTTCAAAACCACCAAGTGCTCAGAGGGAGAGGGCTTTGCCTTCCAGTGAAGAGGTAAACAATCTGAGAAATTCACCGGGGCTCTTCCACCCTGCCCTGTAAGTGATCTCTGTGAGCTGGCATCCACTCAGTGGCAGTGAGTTTGTTTGTTTTTGGGAGTTCGGGGTAATTTCAATATTCTTTGCCAGCACCACAATTTAAAACATATCCATTTTTCTTCTGTCTTCCTATTAAATGTCCAATTTTCACATGCATATGAGGCAACTGAAAATACGATGGCTTGGATTGGGCGTACCTTGCTCCTCAGAGTAACCTCCTTGCTTGCTTTAAAGAGGTCCTGGGCACTCGATTTACCTAATACAACTTGTTGCGGGCACAGTCTCTTGACAGCTGCTTCCATGAACATTAATCGTGGATTCAGACAAGACAAAGTGCTTGGACAACTTCCATCTTTTCTCCATTGATCACGATGCTGCCCACTGATCCCTGCTCTCGCCTGTGGAGGTTGTTAGGGGTTGGAATCGAGTCAACAGCAATACATCGTGTGACTACACCTTTCTACATCTTTATTTTTGTAGACTTTTCTACAAAATGAACAGCTCTTATGGAGTCAAGCACAGGCCCTAATTTAAACTATAAGTACCCTATTGCATTGTTTTCTGAAGAATGTCATTAAAAAAATAAAAGTCTTAGATTTTAAATATTCAAGCACTTATTCTTTAACATAGAATAAGGAAGGCTAGTTCAAGAAAGTGACACAGTTTATCTTTGAAACTATACTTTAAAAAATTTAAATTTCAATATATTGAAAAAGCATTGGATGTTAACTTCTGAGAATTTTGGAAAACAAAATGCTAAAAATCACCCACAACCTGCAGTAACCTGAAATTGTCTCAAGCAAAGACCATGGATCTGACCATCAGTGTGTGTTTTGTCTTTGTCTCTGTAGAATTATTTATCGCATATTTTATGTGTGTGTATTTCTCAACTGAAATTCCAAATGTACTTATTAAGAATCCTAAAGATATAATTTGGAAAGGACAAAAAGCAATCCTCCATGGAAAAGTAATGTAGATTCCCTTGGGAGTTTTATTTTACATTGCAGTTTTAGATATTCAAAAGCAAGAATAGTAGGTGTCTCTCTCTTTCACACACATATACACACACAGTTACTTACTCTGTTTGCATATACAGGCATTTAAGGCATGGTTTCCATTGGTCCTTTTACCTGATACCAGCCAACGGTGTTGCCCATCAATCAGTTCTCAGCTCATTGTGACCCCAGGCTCGTTAGGATTTTCAATGGCTGCTTTTTCAGAATAGATCATTTTTATTCAAGGTACTTCTGGTGGACTCAGTTATTTACCTGGCCCAATCATATGTTCAGACATTAGAGCATAAAAATTGATCATCTCTCTCTGTATCTTCTTTTCTGATTACTTTTAGCCTATATCAGCCTGCTCATTTATATTCATATCTGATTATAAATGTATAATACTTTGTCTTATATAGGAGCTCTGGTGGTTTCCTGGTCACCAGTTGGGCTGCTAACCATAGGTCAGCCTTTCGAAACCACCAATGAGTCCTTGGGAGAAAGACACAACATTCTATTCCTCTGAAGAGTTACAATCTTGGAAACCCACCATGGCAATTTTACCCTATCCTGTAGGGCCACTGTGAGCTGGGCATCAACTCTATGGCAGTGAGTTAGGATTTGGGGTTTTTGCCTATTTGGTGGTAATAGCATATTTTTTATCACTTCCGTGTATTGCTGTCCCCTCATCTGTGTTGCATGGACATCTGCACCAAGTGCCTCACTCCACCACATCATTGCCCTCAGTAAGTTGAGCATTCTCTACGCATTCTACGTATTTTGGCCAACCCTGAATCAAAACAGAAGATGTCCTTGACAGGAGGTAACACAGGGTGGGTGGGGGAGAACAGGGAGAGCAGAGGAAATGGGTTGCCTGTGGGTAGAGGAGCAGAGTGCACCCTTTGTTCCATTGTACAGTTATCTCAACTATCTAAGCTATTGGCTTCCCCAGTGGATCCTCCTGTTACACTGAGTGAGGTCCAGAAATAGATCTGGCTTCCACTGCCTCCATCTGATTTCCCAGGCACCCTGCAAGACCTGGTAATGAAATACTTAACAGCAGAAAAAACCCAGACTTGCCATCACAGAGGCTTATAGAAGACATTATTGTCTCCAATGGAGAATGTGAATCACTGTTGACTGTGTTTATTTATTAATGCTTTAGATGAACCATCAGCAGACTTTTATTAAGTGGCTCCTCTAAGCACTTTTTTGTCTGGGGACTTTTAACAGGGGGGGAAATTGCACGTGGTGGCCCCCTGAGCCAGAATGTCTGTCCTCTGCTCTGAAAGTAGGATGCCAGTATTTTAAACAAAGCTTGCTTTTCCAGTTTGGATTAAAACTTTCTGCTGTCTTCTTTCTTCCTGCATTACGTTCCATCCTGCTAATATTACAGAATGGAGTGGCACACAGTGACTAAGAGAAGCTTCTACAATCACGAATAAGAAGTTAACGTGGCTGGTTCTGATGATTAAATATGAATGCCAAGTTTAAATAATTAGATTTATGCAATGTTCCATGTGAAAGTATTAAAGAGTCTAATTTGGGGAAATTTAAAAAAACAACAACAGGTTAAATCGTATCGATCTTTACAATCTAAAATTAGAGTCTCATATCAAATGAGTTCACTCCAGGCATGTGAACTTAGGAGTTATTTTAGGGCTTCCATTTCATTCTAGATCTTATTGTCTCAGTATCTGATTTAAAGACATGGTGCCTATTGTCTTGCTTTGCAATGAATGATGAATCATTGGGGAATACCCTAGGAGTTGCCTGTTTCTGCTGAGCATGAGGGGCCACTCTGTGAGTGAAGACCTTCCAGGGAAAGGACTCCCAGCAACAGCACCGTGGCCCGGGAAGAAGTCCTCTCTCCCTGCTCCCTGAGGCTCTGCTGATGGGAAGGGTGGAAGGTGCAGACTCCACGCCCCAGGAAGATCGAGGGGCTACTCTGACTCACAGTAGCCAGCTCACAGAGCAGCAACTGGGCTGGGCTGTGTTCTGTCTCTCCCCTCTAGAACATGAATCACTGTTGATCGTGTTCTAATTTTTATTTTGCATTAAAAACCAGAAGTCTTTATTAAATGGCTCCTCTGTGTCCTATTTGTTTGGGTTAAAGTTTTAACAAGAATGAGCTCATTCCTTTGTAGTTGTAACTGTGTATGGGCTTAACACACGGGGAAATAACTGTTATCTGACATCTACAATGGATGGGCAAAGGAGCCCGGGTGGTAAGCAGTTAATGACTGGAATCTAACCTAAGGATTGGTGAGTCATACCTGCTCAGCAGCACCTCCAAAGAACGGCCTGGCAATCTGCTTCCTTCCATAAAGATTACAGCCAAGGAAAGTCAGTGGTGCAGGTCTGCTCTGATGCATGGGGTCGCCAAGAGCAAACAGTGTAGATAGTTTAGTAACATTAAATTTAGCCAATTGTCACCATCATAATTACACTTAAAAAAAAACAACCCAAAACTCCCAAGGTCAACAGAGAAGAAATGAATTATTGAGCCTCAATGATAGATGTGCTGTGTAATCTGATTTATGAATGTCTCTAATAAGTCTTCAGGTAGCAGTCCAAATATAAATGACTGAACTTGAAAAATGGAGCTCTACTGTTTATCAAGGAGCCTTTGGTGACACCGCGCTGAAAAAGAACAAAACCTTTAGCTGCCTAAAGAAAAGGCGGCAATTCGAACCCCCCACCAGCCTTTCTGTGGGGAGAAGATGCATTCTTCCTTGTTTGTAAGCATTTACAGCCTTGGAACCCCCTGGGGCAATTCCACTCTGAGTTAGAGCCTCGCCATAAACTGGGATCAGCTTGATGGCAGTGGGCTGGGTTTGGCTTTTTAACGTTTTTTCACCTCTGTTATAACATATGGGATTCATGGTACATTCTTTAAAACACACAGACCGGGGACATGCTGCCATGCTCATACAGAAACAGAAAACCGTGTAGAGTCCATCCACAGGAACACAGTAAGAAGGTGCGTTCCGTTTTAGAGGGTCCCTTTCACCCTTTTGCTGTCTGGCCTCCCGAGGCCAGGTGGGATGCCAGGTGCAGCCTTGATGAGTTCTGGTCTCAGGTGGCTGCCTCAAAAGGCTTCCTGCGTTAGGAACAACTGTGGCTGACTTGACGGTGTGACACGCCTGAGACTTTCTGGCGTATTGCTTTTCTCTTCAAGCTTCTTTTACGTTCTGGATTATCCATGAGCAAGCTCACTTTAGGGGAAATACATTTTTTTTAAAGTTCACTGCTCTAACGCGATGCGGTGAGAACTGAGAAGTATGCACAGAAAGGGGGTCAGCCTGCGCTGTCTCATCTTTGGCACTGATGAGGTTCATCTGTTTCATTTGTTACTGACTGTGTCAAGGTTGAACCCACTGCTGCCACTGAGTCAAAGCTGACTCATAGTGACCCTAGAGGGTTTCCCAGACTCCAGCTCTTTAAGGAGCCTCGCCTTTCTCTTGCAGAGCTCCTGGTGGCTTTGAACTGTCAGACCTGACTGTTGAGAGTTCAGTGCCTAGCCCACAATGCCACCAGAGTCCCTTTGTGTAGTGGCTAAGTGAAAGTAATATGGTAGGTAAGGTGCTTTGAACAGTGCTTAGCAATGAATGAAGGCTCAAAACCAGCAGTTTGTTGTGTTTTTGTTTTAATTAGTGGCCTTTGATATTGTTCATTGCCTTGTGCGTTTTAACTAGGGAGGAATTGTACAAGGCTACAGATACTCGTGGAACCCAGGTGGTTTGTGGTTATTGGGCTGCTAACCTCAAGGCCACCAGTTCAAAACCGCCAGGCGCTCCGCTGGAGAAAGATGAGGTTTTCTACTCCCATAACAAGTTACAGTCTCAGAACCCCACAGGGGCAGTTCTACCCCACCCTGTAGGGTCTCTGGGAGGCAGACTCAGCTTGACAGCAGTGAGTGAGACCCACAATCATAAGTCCTCCAAGAAGGAAAGGATCAGAAGCACCCTGTTGCCCAGGATGATGCTGAGTCGTCTCCAAGCCCTATCCGTACTCTCAGTGTTTCCCAGTCCCAACTCGGAGTCGGTCTCCAGCATTATTACATGCCTGTGAACTGTGTATAGTGACATTGAATCCTACGCTTAGTTGTGCTTATTTTACCTCCCATTTGTTCATCTATGTTTTGTTTTCCCCCAACCAAACTAACAGAGTATTTATCAAGCATGTACTATAGACCTGTGTCACCTGGGGATTCAGTATTGAATCAAGCCGTCATGAAACCTTCCTGCCCTCTAAGGCACTAGTTTGAACATCTTTTTTTTTTTTTTAATTCTTGACCTTTAATTGTGACCTTTGACATTCCCGTCACTCTGCCTGGCCCCAAATCGGTTGCTCGGGCTATTGTAATACTATTACTCTAGTTTTCCCTATCTTCTCTCAGAAACTCTTACGGATTTTAGGAAGACAGAGGGACTTCTACGGTCACACTGCAGTGCATGAATTAAGACTGTGTGTGGTGGGAATGTGGTTTTCAGTCCTCTTCTGTAAAGATTACTGCCAGGAAAACCATACGGGATCTTCTACTTTGTTTTTGTGATGTTTTATTTGTGAGCAAAGATTTAATAAACAAAGGGCATTACAATCACAAAGCAGGGTCACCTCACAATTTGAGGAAGCTGACTAAAGGACCATTCTACTTCCTAATACACGGGGTTGTGGTGAAATTGGAATCAACTCGGTGGCAGTGGGTTTGGGTGGTGGTATTAGTGGTCATATATGCAAGACACCTGTGATGTGGACACTCAACTTTTCTGTTCATTTTGCCTACTAAAATGATACCTCATTAATTAAAGAGATTGGTCTGATATTGTGTGTGTTATCTACCAACTGATATTCCCTGGTTGGAGGTAGGGGTGGGGTAGGGATGGAGAGCACTCAGATACTCGGCGTTTTCCTTTTGTATTGATAAAAGTGAAGAAATATTAATTTTTAACAAACTAAGTAGTGACTATTTTCCAGTCCAAGGACTGTATTTTTGCCTCATTCCGATCACAGTGGCTTCTGAAAAGTGGACACATCCAGGAGCATCAGGAAGGGCGCTCTTTGCCGGGGCGGTTACTTGTTATGAGGTTACTTAGCATGTGCATTGGGATTTGAGATTCGTCTGCTTCCCCTGCATTTGCTAAGACATCCCATCCCTCCAGCTCCTCTGGCATCTATCAGTGCTCCAACAAATAAAGGTGGATCAATTCTGGATTGCACCACCAGAGTAAAAACGTTACACCAAGGCCTGTTTGGTTTGCAAAATGAGCGAAAGACTGGTGGGATTAGGCGGTGCGGGTCTTCTGAGTATATGTTTACAGTGCAAAGATCCTGGAGGCCAACACAGCCCATTTGCCACGTCTTGACCTCACCCCGTCAGTGCTGGCAAATGATTCGTAACTCTGATTTGGTGAGTGAGAGTCATGAGGAGTTACTTTCAAGAGTAGGGCGGGTTCTTCCGTGAGTCTTCAGTTAATCAGGAGTCCAGGTGGGCGGGAGATTTTCTACAGGAAACAGGAAATCAGGAACCTTTTGGATGAAGATAGAGCTGAGTGAGCCAGTCTTTAGACCTAGGGTTGTGAGTGTTGGGGGAATTCAATCAATGATGGATGTGCACCAAATGGACAAGATGTAAGCAGCATGTGAGGGCAGTGGGGTGGAAGATGAATTTCAGTAGAATTGGATGGATGGGCAAGAAAATGGGGACCTCTAGCTTGGTGATGGTCCTGGTTGCAAGCACTCAGGCAAAGTGGCAAATGGTGAAAATGAACTGAAGGTCAGTTCTTTGATCCAAGGGAGGTTACAGGCTACAGACTCCAGCTGTGATCTAGGGCTACTTCTAATAATAGCTAATACTTAGTGTGGCTTGTGCGCTGTGCCAGGTGGCAGAAGAGCAGATTTCGGGAGAGAAAATGGTTGGAAGGACATGTGGCCTGGGAAACTCCAGGCAAGCACGGGCCTCTGGTGCTTGTAGGCAGTGACGATTTCCTAAAAAGGTCAAGGACTCATAGAATAAGGATGTGTCGGGAAGGTGAGCAATTGAATGCAAGCTGGCCTTAATTTGTGCCGACTGCCATGCAGCCTGCCAGGTCTCAACCACCGCTACACCTCAGTCCGTGGGGTTTTCAAAAACAAATGCTAAAGCCTCCGCCATAACCAATTCTGATTCACAACCGATTCTCTGATGAGAAACTAGGGTGAGGGAGAAACCGGGGAGATGGGTACTTTGTGTCGGATGCACAGGCCCCAGGGAAGCCCTTCAGTTCCCTGGAGCTGAATTTAAGAAGCATCTCTTATGAAAAAAGCTGCAGGGATGGGCAGAAGGGTCACAGGGAGGCTGTTCCAAAGTCTGCGATTATCACCACTCTAGAGAATTTTTCAGGTGTTCACACACAACGGTTGTTTTAAACGTGCTATTGCAAAAACAAATATTCATTGTGAGTTCTGCTTCACGGGAGGATTTTATATTGGGGTTTCTTGTTCATTTGGTGGGGGCGGGGGGGAGTGCTGGGGATGCATATAAAGTGCCCTTGCTAAAAAATCTCAATAATGCAATGGGAACACCTCTTGCTGTGTTAATAAAATGACACATTTCCAAGAGAGAGTGAGTGACGTGCCACTATGTGGACCATTCATTTTTCCTGCCATAAAGAGTATTTTTTAAAATATGACTCCAGGATAGATGGAGCACCGTATGTTCTATGCTGTTTTATAGCCAGTTTAATGCCCTTTTTAGAAAATTAGTATCATTCATTGGCATAAACCACTAGCTGTTGCCTCAATATGGATTTGATATTGGGGTTTCCCATCCTTCTTTCTTGATCTCTGTTAGTGAATTATGACCCACTAATCGTCATGGCTGGTGGGCTTCTCTGGTGAAATAAAGAATTGGATTGGAAGGACTCAAAAACGCGAGGCTTTGTTCTCAGGCTTTAATATTTTAATGAGCCTGCAGGCTTGGCTGCTTACAGAACGAGCTGGGATTTCTAAGTGTGTTGTTAGTGTTAGCGCTTGTAGAAGGATGTTCATTAGGAAGCTCTTGTTTCAGTTTCCCAGAGAAACTCCCCATTAAGAAAGATCTTTCAGCAGCATGGCTTGCAAGAAAGCGAAGAGGGAGGGAGGGAAGCTTTTAGCTGTAAGCATTAGGGGGATATTGTATCAGTAGTCTTAGTTCTAAAGATTTGCTTCTAAGAATTAATTGGAGCAAATACATCTCAAGGGAGAGGGGGAAAAAGGGTTTGTAGAGCAAGGACAGTAGTTGTTGTCCTTCCAAATGGAGAACTCTTCACTTTGCAGCTGAATCAATACCACAACTAATTATTTCTGGTTATCTTTTATGGGTTTGTAAGACATTTCTTTTGTTCGGTGTAATAAAAAACCCATTGTTTGATCAGTGACTGACTAATGATGATAAGTAATTTGAAACATTCTTGATGAAACTTGTCTGTTAATTAACATCAACAGCAAATGGAAAATAACAAGACAACAAAGTGCCAGTGCGGCCACTGTTCCCTGAAATTGATGAAATCTCTGTGTGGCAGGCCCAATAAACTGAAGCTGCCAATGGTTAAAAAATAACAAACAGGTGGGAAGGCCTGACTCACCACCGAGGAAAAGTTATTGTAAAGTTACACAAAGGAGCACTGAAATATTACAAGCGAGGGGGTGGTAAAGGAATGTCAGCGGGTTGACTGGTCCTGCTGCTTAAAAGAGTAAAGAGCATGTTTCTTTTTCCTTTAGCTTAATTCCAAAATGCATTGCTCCAATGCTGATCTGAACCCATACCCTCTTAGTTAATAATGTAATGGATCCCAAAAGTTGTAGCAAGGAATTATTAATATTGTAATCATTCATTTTTTTACCAACTCAACGTTTTCTTTTGTTTTTAACGCTTTTAGATTTCTACCTGGACAAGGACTGGTACTATACCCACAAATAGGAGACAAATTGGATATTATTTGCCCAAAAGTGGACTCTAAAACTGTTGGTCAATATGAATATTATAAAGTTTATATGGTTGATAAAGACCAAGCAGACAGATGCACTATTAAGAAGGAAAATACTCCTCTCCTCAACTGTGCCAAACCAGACCAAGATGTAAAATTCACTATCAAGTTTCAAGAATTCAGCCCTAACCTCTGGGGTCTAGAATTTCAGAAGAACAAAGATTATTACATTATATGTAAGTATAACTCTATTCATTTATGTTACAGAAATTAGCTTAAGTTACATAGGTTTGTATTCAGTTTTGTTTCCTTAAAGTTAACCAAGGTGGCAGATAATTTGTTGAGAAGTCTTGCTGAGCAATTGTTTATCTGCACCCTCTGCCCCTTTATTTTTTCAAGGTAACCGTAATTGAATCTGTGCCCCTGTATTAGCAGTATTGGTTTAAGATAAGTACCCAAAGGGTAAAAAAACAAACTAACTGCTAGAGTATTTATTTGAAGTAAAATGATGTATACAAATATATATACTCCACATTCCTAGTGACGAAACAATTTTTATGGAGACCGGGTGAGATTTTGATAGGTAACTCTTGTGCAATGACTTTTCGATCCATCCATTTAACCATCCATCCCCTCATTCATTTCGTGTTTACTCTGTGCCACTAACAGTGCGTAAGTGCTAGGGCCCAGCAGTGACCAAGATCGTGATGGGGCCCTTATGAAGTTACCAATCTGTAGAATGAGGAGCTCCAAGTAGAGGAGGTACAGACTAACTGCAAGTGTACTTGGCCACAGTCATGTAAAAACCAGATTTAGAGAAGATAAACCTGGGTTTGCTCAATGAGGAATTTTTTTGGTTTTGTTTTAAATGTTTGAAAATTTCACTCAGTGTTTCTGAAACAAGTAACAGGCATCGAAGTATAGGTCAGAGCTACAATAAATGGGAGCTTGTATTGACTCCTGAAGCTGAGAAGTCAGTTGGTGCACAGGCGTGAGTGCAGCCCTCCTGTGCGCAGGGCGGGTTCTGGCACCAGGCAGAGAAAGCGTTGGAAGAGAGTTAGGATCACCTTTGGGGCCACAGGGTTAGTCAAAATGCTGACCGGGTGAATGGAGATTTAACTCTTCACATCATTGAAGGGATGAAAGCTTTTTAAGTATATATTATTTTTTAGTTTCACATCGTCCTCATTACTGGGTTCAGTGCTTCCTTCATTGCCACCACCGACTTCAGTTTGTTAGAGACCGTGAACTGCTGTCTGCTGGCTAGACGCCCACCATTTCTTGATGATTAGCTGCAAATGCTGGCTTTTCAACACACTAAGCTGCTTTTTAGAGCACGAAGTCAATAATTCACTGAATATTTATTTAGTACCCACCCAATAACATATTACTTTTAAAAACTGCACGAGCAATTAAAGCAAAGATAGTCAGAACCCTCACATTTTCATGTTGCTTTTTGCTGCACATTGGAGTTGTCAGAGGGACTGAAAGCCTCTTTCTAAGCCATGTTGATGCACAGAGAGGGATTTACTAAGAACAAGTAACAAAGACATAGAGAAAATGGTAAATTTTAGTTTTAAAGTAGCAATTCTGAAAACAGAAATGGTAAAGTGTATAAAAATAGTGTACTCTTGGAAACTATGAAATAGTTTCTAAGCTTAACTTAACATGGTGTATTTTTTAAGGACTTTTTGATATAAGATTGTGTATTTGGGATGCTAATATTTAGCATAACACAAGAAACAAAAATTAGCCTCAGATGAATTCATTAAGAAGGTGAACACTCCTGGGTGAAGTGGGAGAAAGAAGGTGGAGGCTTCTGAAGAGCACTTCCAATAAGGTCTCAAGTGTTTATGAAGTTAAATTTATTTATTAAAACCAGGGGTGCTGCCTGCATCACCAGACCCAAACAGATTATTTTCCTTTAGTTATTGGCTCAGGAAAGATGACTTTGTTTATTCTGTGTTCCACTGAGTGCAAGTGGGATTTCAGTAAAGATGTGTTTAGCTTTTAGACTGAAATAATACGCAAGGAATGCAAATCAAATGGCTTACCCACATCTTTTTGTTTATTTGGTGTCGTGAACATTTACTGCTACTTACTAGCAGGTGAAGGAGCCCTGTTGGCGTAGTGCTTACATGTTGGGTTGCTAACCCCGAGGACAGCAGTTTGAACCCACCAGCCACTCCGTGGGAGAAAGATGAGGCTTTCTAAGCAAGTAAAACAGATCAACAGTCTTGGAACTCTCAGCCCTGCTCTATAGAGTTACTGAGTCAAAATTGACTCAATGGGCAGTTTGGTTTTGGTTTAGTGACAGGTGATATATTTAAATTCAGAAGCACTATCTAATATGTATCTGTAATAGGAATCTGCACAGTAATGGCATCTCATTTTTCTATCTTAAAATACATTAACAGGTTCGTTAGCAAGTAGCTGAGCTGCTCTGACCTCTAGAAGTCTCCTTAGAGTTCTGACTTACAGTGCAAAAGTATGGCGTAGCCTAGGATAAAAGACTCTTTCTTACAATAGAGCCAAGGGTTTCAAGTTTGAAACAATGGGGGGCTGTTTGAACTTTGCTGTTTGGATGACTGTCACACAACTGGGTAAAGGGCCCTGGCCTCAGAAGTTGGCCGGGAAGTGTAGTGAGACTTTCAACAGAGAGTTGAAAGGCTTCCCCACGATATCACAGAAAGCAGAAGGCATTTCACATACTTGGGAAGATTTAGGAGTTAATTTTTGACCTAACCTATAGTAAAGCCCATTGAGATCCAGATTTCCCTCAAAAGGAAATAAATGAGAGATGGGAACAAATGTTAAAAGAGCTGTAAAGAAATTTTATGTTAACTTTCCATTGCTTCTTCAAGAATGTCAAGGCACCAAAACAAGTAATAGATATTTTAAAAGTCACTCCTTTCTGCACTAACAATCACATCACATCAACACATTTCATATCACGCAAAACACTCTTTTTTAAAAAATGGAAGTGGTTGAAGGTAGTTATCTTGATGTTGACAGATTCATAAGATAGTATACTATCTTATAGTGGGACAAGAGGAAAATAAAAGAAAATAGATGAAATAACTAGGAGGCAAAAGACATTTATAGAGGTCTAAATACAGGCATGTACATCTGTAAATATATTTATATATGACAATGGAAAAATAGATCTATGCACATATATTTGTAGGTACTAAGTATTAAGGTAGCAGATAGACATTAGGCCTCTACTCAAGTACTCCCTCAACACAAGAACACTTTGTTCTATTAACCTGGCATTCCATGATGCTCACCTTCCTGACAACAGAGCTGAAGACAAAGCGGGTGCATAAGCAAATGTGATCAAGAAAGCTAATGATGCATGGCTATCAAAAGACATAGCATCTGGGGTCTTCAAGGCTTGAAGATAAACACATAGTCATCTGGCTGAGAAGCAACAAAGCCCACATGGAAGAAGCACACCAGCCTGTGTGATCATGAGGTGTTGATAGGATCAGGAATCAGGCATCACAGAACAAAAAATCATATCATTGTAAATGAGAGGGAGTGCAGAGTGGAGACCCAAAGCCCATCTGTAGGCAACTGGACATCCCTTTACAGTGGGATTGTAGGGAGGGGTTGAGCCAGTCGGGGTGCAGGATAGCACTGATGAAAAATACAACTTTCCTGTAGTTCTTTAATGCGTCTTCTCTACCACTCTCATGTTCCCAATTCTGTCTTACAAATCCGGCTAGACCAGAGGATGTACGCTGGTACAGATAAGAACTGGAAACACAGGGAATCCAGGACAGATAAACCGCTTAGGACCAATAATGAGAGTAGCAATACCAGGAGGGTAAGGGAAAGGTGCAGGGAGAAAAGGCAAACCATTTACAAAGATCTACATATAACCTCCTCCCTGGGGGACGGACAACAGAAAAGTGGGTGAAGAGATATCGGACAGTGTAAGACATGACAAAATAATAATAATCTATAAATTATCAAGGGATTGTGAGTGAGGGGCAGGGGGGTGGGGGTGGGGAATGAAGGGCTAAAGTAGAAAGAAAATGTTTTGAGAATGATGGTGGCAGCAAATGTACAAATGTGCTTGACACCATAGATGGATGGATGAATTGTGATAAGAATTGTACAAGCCCCTAATAAAATGATTTTTTTAAAGATAGTAAACAGGACCAATGGTGAAAATGGCAATACCAGGAGGGTGGAGGGAAGGTGGGGAGAAAAGGGGAGTCAATTATAAGGATCTACATATAACCTCCTCCTGGGGGACAGACAACAGAAAAGTGGGTGAAGGGAGACATCGGGCAGTATAAGATATGAGAAAATAATAATTTATAAGTTATCAAGGATACGTGAGGGAGAGGGGAGTGAGGAGGAAGGGGAAAAATGAGCTGATACCAGGGCTCAAATAGAAAGCAAATGTTTTGAGCATGTTGATGGCAACAAATGTACAAATGTGCTTGACATACAATGGATGAATGTGTGGATTGTGGCAAGGGTTGTATGAGCCCCAATAAAATGATTATATAAAAAATATAATACTCTCTTAGGTAGCATGATAAATAGTATACAGATTTGCAAATATGTTTTTAATACTTCAAATGATTGGCTCACTCACAAGGAAGAGACGAGCCAGTCAGGGTGCAGTAAAACACCAATGAAACATACAATTTTCCTGTAGTGTCTAGTTCTTTAATACTTCTTCCCCCACTATCATGATCTCAGTTTTACCTTACACATCCAGGTAGACTAGAGCACATATACTGGTACAGATAAGAGTTTGTAACACTGGGAATCCAGGAGAGAAACCCTTCAGGACCAATGAGAATAGAGATACCGGGGGGGGAGGGGGGGGAAGGGGAAGGTGAGGGGAGGAAGGGGGAACCGATCACAGTGATCTACATATAACTCCCTACCAGGGGGATGGACAACAGAAAACTGGGAGAAGGAAGACAGCAGTTGATGTAAGACATGAATTTTATATATATATAAATTATCAAAGCTCCCTGAGGTGGGGGAAGGGGGAATGAGGAGTTTGATATCAAGGACTCAAGCAGAAAGAAAGTTTTGAAAATGATGTTGGCAACATATGTACAATTGTGCTTGACACTGTGGATGGATGGATGGATGGATTGTGGTAAGAGCCCCCAATAAAACAATTTAAAAAATAATAATTGACTCACTTTGAGGCAGTAAATATTAACATTTGAGTTTCTGCAATCTATATAACATTTAACTCCAACTCAAGGACTTCCCAAACAATTTATCCATTAGTAACATCATCACTACTGTGTGCTGGCTCCTTTCCATAGCGGGGAGGGTGGAGAGAAGGACCAGAGTGGAATAGTGGGGTGCTGCTCTGTGGGGGACAATCCGAACCGCCATGAACCCAGTGAAGTCGATGAGTCCCTTGATGAACAGCTCTTGAGCATCCCTAGGCTGAGTGTCCAGAAATCTGGATTCTAATCTTGCTGCCCAAGCTTAGTTAGAAAATCACTTCTTCCCAAGGCTTTGGACTGGTCCATTCTGGTTTGATGACCCCCTGCTAAGAATTCACATTGTCAACCCAGAGAGAATGAATCCGAATCGACATTTTTAACGTGATTCTTGCGGATGTGGATGTTCAGCTCCCCACTCTCAGTGCTTTAAACGTTGCTTTTCTTCTCTGGGAAATGCTTGTATGGTCCCCGTGTTTCTGGCTAATAGTTGAGGTGGGGTTTTTCTCCCCTCCAGCTCAAACTCGGTTTTCTCATTGTTCGGACTTAGGATCTCTCACTAGTGCCCGTTTTCTCCAGTTGAAATAGACAGGATCTGCAGTGAATTCCTTGGGGGCATATATTTTGACTTGTATCATAAGATTTAAACTAATAGTCACCGTATTTTTTGTGCTTTAAGAGTAAATATTAAATTTTAATTAAAACTTTATTTTTAAACCTAGCAAGAATCCTTTAAATTCCCTTAGGAAACTATATGGCAAAATGATATGCATCCTCGTTTAATTCATTTCATAGATGATTATTTGCTTTGACATGTGGCAAAATGTTATATATGGGTTTTCTTAGTGTCTAAAATTGACTTTTTCATGTGACCTATTTCAGTAATTAGCTCTAGGCCTAGTTTGCATAATAAAATATCCCCTGTTCTTCATTAAATTTCCGATCTTTAATTACTTTCTCAAAATAGAGTAAACATTTTAGGTAAACTATAGTTATTTTTAAGATACCATTTCAGAGAAAGTTCATAAAATATCCATTCTGAGGTGGCTCATTTTCAAGGAACGCTCAGTCTTAGATCTGGTCAGCAGTCCAGCTAATAATGGGAAGGCATGCTTAGCTGTGTTCTCGGCCTTCACTCATGTTTATATCACAAAGTTTCCATGAGTGCTTTACAATTTCTCTTTCGCGGTGACAAGCCAGAGCTGAATGTGCTCACAGCTTTAGAGTCTAGGTCCTTGGCAGCGTCCCCGTCATGAAGGTGTGATGGGTTGGCTACGCAACCTTACGAAAAAACAAAGCTTGGCAAAAACACCTACAAAGAGTTGTTCATCATACCACCAAAATGCTGTGAGTCAGAGATGGAAAACGACCTCTATTGTGTTGTTGCCCAGAGCTGTTAGAAAAAAAAGAAAGGTATTTTCTGCGAGCACCTCCCAATTTAGCATGATGTGGCTTTAATTTGTTTTGCTGCAAATTTGTGGTAGAGATAGCCAAGATTGAGTCCTGGAGCAATCTGAAAGTCTACCGTTTCCATAGCGTGATTGCTTTGGCAACCTGAGCCCCGTGGTGTGCACAGAGCCACCCTGCCTTGGTGACTGGTTTCTTGAGAATGGCTAGAGTTATTTCTTAGCACGCTCATTAGTTTGGTTTTCTGAAGGGAATCAAATCTGTTTGGAAGGGATCTGTATCATCTTTATTGTTTTAGGACTATACTACACTTCTGAGCAAAAAGGACCAGATAAATCAAAATATTTACAAAAATATACTGAAACAATATTCTTAAAGACTCAAAATGGAGGGGGAAAAAGGAGCTGATATCACGGGCTCAAGTAGAAAGCAAATGTTTTGAGAATGATGATGGCAACAAACGTACAAATGTGCTTGACACAATGGATGGATGGATGGATTGTGATAAGAGTTGTATGATCCCCCCCGTAAAATGATTTTTTTTTAAAAAGACACAAACTGGAATGGGCGGTGTAGTCTATGGTGCATGTACACCTTTATCTTCCTCTGGAGTTGCTTTTACTTCCCTGGCGTCTATCTGGCAAGTGGCGCTGGAATATACTGAATGTGGAATAATCACTTTCCCCAGCAGTATTGCTCTGGGAGCTTGCAGATGGCCTTTACAGGTAGGTTTCTTTAGAATATAAGTTACCAAGCTTGACCTAAAGCCCCTTTGCAACAAACACGACTCCGCGCCCTCCAGTTAATTGAAAACATTTGTACCTTACCTCATAATCTAGGAGGAAGTATAAGCATCTGGTTTTGCTGCCCCCTTGGATTATTCACGTGCCGCCCAGGGAGTGATGTCACACACTTATGGAAACACTGCTTTAGACTACAGAGGAGTAGAAGCCCCCCTGTGAAATGATTCATATGCTTAATGTGTGGAGTGAGTTTTGTATGATTAATACAGAAAAGGCTACATTACCATCAATAAAGAGAATACTCAAGTGTAGTGATATGGCAACATCAGGATATCATTTATGTCCTCTTACTTAGGTAATGAAGACATATGTGTGTAACATTTGTATAATTGCTGAACTCAAGGATTATAATACTTTGTTTTAAAAATGAAGGTGTGACCCTTACCTTTGTCACAGAGCCTTTGTTGGAAGGATGGATGCACACACAGGTGCTCACACACACACTCTGCCTGGAGCGACAGATTCACTTCATAGTTTATGGGTTCTCACCCACTTGGCTCCCCCAATCTTTTTGCGGTATCCTTTGCCCAGTCTCTGCCTCAGCTTCTTCCGCTGTAACATGAGATGTGAGCAGCGCCTGCTGAGTTTAAATGGGACGCTGTACAGGAAGTGCTTGCTTGGTAGGTTGGGACAAGGTACAGCTAAGAGTTAACTTTAGAGCAGCGAAGGAGGTGTGAGTCAGGGACTAAAGGCAAACCCATGCTTTACTGCGAGCTGGAGGCCTAAGGAAAACGGGCTCAAAAAGTATAATTTATTTGAAAACCATCCATAAAACAAAACTCCAGAGAATTTACAAGTTTCAGTAATGCAGCAGAACTTAATTATATGATTGTCCTTCTTTGTCTTCTTCGGGTGTTAACAAAAGTTCTTTTGTCCTTGGGCTTCCCTTACCCAGAAACAGACGTTTATGTAGCTTTGGGTTCCTGGAATTGCCCAAGCTTGTTAGCAGACCCTTTTTTTGTAAGGCTCAGGAGAGACAGACAGGGGAGGAGTCGTCAGATACGTATAATCATTTTTCCTACTTTCTGTCGAACCAATCTTGCCAGGATTCACTCTCAGTTCTTTGTTACCCAAAGACAGTGAGCTGCATCTTTATGGAGAAATCTCAGCAGCAGCCTAATGTAGTATGAATATTCTTCTAGAGAAGAGGAAAAGCATTGTGGTGTGTTGTGTTTGTTTCTCCTTCTTCAGGATGACCTTGTCGCTGTGACTAGTTGGGAAAGCATATCATTCCATTAACCTGATCAGCAGAAGCATTGCTCCTTTTTTTTAATACAGAAGATGAGCTTCTCAACTCACATTCTGCCTATATCAAAGGCTTTCCCAGATCATACCAGTGAAATTGTGCCTTGATGAATGTAGTACAAATAAAGCTAAGCTCTTGCTCTGAGGATTAGAGTCTCGATTCCTACTCAATTGGAGGTTGTGCTGGCTCACAGGCCTAATGGAGCGAGGCCATTGAGACACTGATCCCAGAGGCCTCAGCATTACAGATGCAAAGAGGACTCGGCTCTTTTCGATGGAGACTCTTTATGCCAAGCCAGTGCCGTCACCCAGCCAGTCTCATTTACAGCTACATAGCGGTAGTCCTTGGAGTCCCACTTCCTTACACCCAGATTAATAAGATGATTTTGATGACTCAACTGATGGGGAGTTAGTGAAAGAGCAGGGAAGACCGAGGAAATGGACAAAGTGGAATGTTTGCAAGAGCACGTGGGACATGAGAGAGATTGCTTCAAACATCAACAAGGCTCGAGGAGTTTCTCAGAGTAAAATTTTATTTCATATTTCATAAACATTGCGTTGACATATCTGGAATCTAGAGCTTTATGGGTTTCATTCACTTCGATTTACAAATAACTGAACAACACTAAAGACCCCCTAGGAGCCCTAGTGGTTAAGTGTTCAGCTGCTAGCCCCAAAAGTCAGTGGTTCAAATGCACCTGCTACTCAGTAGGAGAATGTTAATGCCGCCTGCTTCTGTAATGATTTGCCATCCCAGAAGCTGCCTTGGGAAGTTCTGCTCTGTTCTACCGGGTTGCTGTGAGTCAGAACCTATTCTACTGCAATGGGTGAGAGAACCTAGCACAAGCATTAAAAAAAAACGTTCCTGTTGAAATATCCTTTATATAGTCATCATGAAGATTAAAATTTAAAGTGAAACCCCTAAAAAAGAAAAACAGCCAAAGGTATTGGCAAACTTTAAAAGACTCTAGGAAACATAAGTGTATACTTCTTAGAAGTTAGACATTTGTTCCTAAAATTTCAAAATCTCAGCCTGGATGTTTGGATCATGTATAGAGTCGGTAAGACTGTAACATAAAGATAGGAACTTGCTCTGCTTTCTTGGAAACACCAGTAATCGAGGTATCCTTAATGCCGTGAGAGAGAATAACCCTCAGCCATGAACTGTCTGAGCCAGAACTCCATCCAGAGCTGCTGGAGACAGTCCCGTCACCAGCGTGTGAGACCGTGTCCTCTGTGACCAGACACATAGGTGTCCCTAGCAACAGCAGAGAAGCTCAAAAGGCAGTAGCACCTCACGAACTTCGTTTGTGCTTGTATCAAGTGTGGTGGGGTGAATGCCGTGCCAGATTCCAGAAACAGTAATAAACTTACACTCAAAAGTAAACTAAAGAAATCCTGGACACTAGTAGGAGAGGCGGGAGAAAGATGAGACTTTCTAGTCCCCTAAAGAGTTATAGTCTTCAAGAAAATGAAGAGCCCACACTTGACCAGAGGTGAAGGGGAAAGAGTTGTTGCATACGGAGCATTGAGTTTGCTTCAATGGGGGCACAATACTTTGGAAAAGGATATCAATGCTGGTTGTCCAACACGAAGAGTGTAATCAATGGTGTTGAATTATACAAGTAGAGGTTGTGGCCTTGGAGAGTGTTCTGTTGTTGTGCATGTGTTTGCCGCACTTGGGGGTAGGGGGTGAGGAGGGAATTTCATGAATAACAATGACCACAAGGAAAAGGAAAATGTTCTAGAATTGGAAGTGGTGACAGTTGCACAACTGTTCTTGATATGATTGAAGTATTGAATTGTGTGACATGTGGGTGAAGTGTTAATAAAACTGTTAAAAAATAAATAAAAGGGTTATAGTCTTGGAAATCCACAGGGGCAGCTCTACCCTGTCCTATCCGGTCACTGTGAGTTGGAATCATCTCAGTGGCAGTGAGTTTGGTTTTTTAGTAGAAGAGGGGGGCCCGGGGGGGGGGAGTGGTTAGAATAGCCATTTTAAGGTAGAATAGCAATGACAACAAAACCCAAACCCGTTGTGCTCTGGAATCCATTCCAACTCCTGTTCGCATCAGCTCCATGTTACATCTGCACAAAAGCTGCCCTGCTGGACTTTGCGTCTGTGGATCTTCTGGGTGGGTTTGGACCAGCCAGCTGTAGGTTGGCATTTGCTGATGGACCAGAAGCTCCTTGTACTCCTAAGGGACTCCTTTTTCAGAAGATATCCCGTTCAGGGGAGACGATGCATGCTCCAGGGGTCATAGCAGTGTCCCACGTTGGCTCCCATGGAAGAGTGCCCTCCCTCAGCTAAGTTAACATCCAGCACAGTAAAACTGAGATATGGGCAAGTAGGAGTCAGGAGTCCTGGCATGATGGATAACACCTTGGGCTGCTGACGACAGAGTCAGCAGTTCAAACCCGGTAGCCAGTCCCAGGAGACAGATGATGAGGCATTATGCTCCTGTAAAGATCTCATCTTGGAATCCCAAAGGGACAGTTCTGCCTTGTCCTGTAAGGTCACAGTGAGGTGGCATCAGCTGCACGGTCACAAGAATTTAGCAAGCCTCAATTGCTCCAAAAAGACTATGTGCTACTTTATGTTTGTAACACATTATCAAGAACTTTGAGCACTTCAATAGAAAGTAGCAAAATAGTGAAATCATGAAAAGTCCAAACACATTTAAAATATAGGTGCAAATATTCAATTGTAGGCAATAAGAAGAAACCTTTTTTTGTTCTAGTCAAGTGCAAGTTCTGCAGTTTTGTTTTTATTTATTTGCTCGCTTGATTGGTTGATTGGCAAAACCCCTGGCAGAAGCATAATTGATCAAATTACAGAAGAGCCAGGTTATATGTTTGCTGAAAGAGCTACATAAATGGCTTTTTCTTTCTTTCTTTTTTTTTTTTTTGCATTACCGGTGCTTCCTAGTTTTGTTGTGCCTGATATTAACTCCGGGGAGATGAAGGTATTCTTTTATTGAAGCAAACATGGAAAATTGCGCTGGACCCTTGGAGCATGGAACATCTCCCCTGGAAGGAGTGAAGTTCACGTGCAGGGCAAATTCAGACTTTATTGGGGTTACTGCCAGCCTCTCGATGGTCAAAGCAGAAACTGTCGTGTACATCTAAACTGCTCTGCCCTGAGAAGGGCACGTGGTTGCATCTGCAGGGCTCCATTCAGAACGGTCAGCAGGCATTCATGCCGTCGCTGATGAATCCTCCCACCTCGAGGCGAACTCCGCCCCAGATTGATGTTTTCCACTTCACTGCCACTCGGCTCGCAATTACTGGGTCATTAATATCATTGCATGCAATTAGTGACAGGAGAATGAGCAAAAGCTGGTGGGTTGAGCCCACCTCTGCATAGGAAGGTTTTACCCTCACCCGTTCTTCTCTAGACGAATTCCATATCAGTACAAAGATATTTTAATGATTAAAGCTGTTAAACAAACAAACAAAAATCTTCAGGTGGGGGCCCAGGAATCACATTATATACTAGAAAGAATTCATTCACGTTTTTGTTAAAAACGATCCCACCCTCTTAAAGAGAGCTGCTTTTGTCTTGAAACTATATCATTATTTTTCATTTCATTTTTTATGGTAGGTTTCAGTCGGTACTGTTGCAGTGGTCATCTGACCACCCATTTTTAAAACACAATTCCTCTTTCTTAGTTATTAAGACTGAGTCACATGCAAAGGTAATTTTTCTTTTTCTGTACTGTCATATTCACACTGTATTAACTCTGTCTGGATTGTGGTGGCAATAAGAAAAATGCCCTTAAAGCCTTCTAGATGAAAAACTTACTTATGAAATCATGGTGAAAAATTTTTTTCTACCTAATGAGAGCGTCTACCATTATAAATCATCGTAACTTTTAGCAATAAATTCTTAGATTTATAAAGGGGTGTTTTTCTTCAACGGAATTCATTAAAAATGAGGACACCACAGTGTTGCAGGCAATATTTTGAGAGGAAATAAAGTAAACCACTCCATAAATAATCTCATATATTTAAGCATGTTTGTAGTGGGAATCGAGACAGGTAATTTATTGCCAGCTCTGTTGTTTGATCTTTCTCAGGAAAATGCCAGTGTACTGAATTGAGCCTGGAGAGGGTATGCCTTTCCTGCCGATATACTCCCCACACAGGCAAGTGGGAGTATATGAGTCACGTGTGCGTGTACGAGTGCACGTCTGTGCACACACCGCACTTCTACAGTTGGATGCACCACTCCCTCCCTCTCCCATTGTTTTGACTGGTTTTGCATAAAAACAAACCAAAATAAAAAACCCCAAATTTGATGCCCCACAGTCAAATTCTGACTCATGGCCACCCCATAGTTACATGGAATGATTCAAGGGGTTTTCCTGGCTGTATGTTGTCAGAAGCAGGCCTTTCTTCTGCTGCTTGATGGGTTCAAACTGTATACTAGTGGTCCAGTACAAGCAGCCTGCTCCACCCAGGGGCCTCTCTGCTTGTATGTAATCAGTCACTTTTCTCAATGATTACTGTAGCTCTTAGCATCTCTATTGGTCATCACTTAATCTTGATAACCAATATTGTTTTCAAGGTTTCAACATTTATATACATAAGCTATGAAAAGGCTCTTACATTGCAGATGTCATATGTTACGTAAGTATGTTACTTTATACTGTTAGGATATATTCTCTCTATGGATTGACCTCCTTCAATGCCCAAGTCTCATCTGTTATGTTGCTACATTCTAACCTGTTCTACGTAGCATCCTCCTTCTCTTGCCAAGTGAAAGTGGCAAAGTAGTAAATGCCATCAAATTCTTTGACAAACAAACAGAATTAGCTTACTGAACTGCTTCAGGGTTGGGACATTTAAAAACAAAAATAAAGAAAAAAAGCACGCAACTCATCTTCTCATCTCTGATGAAATTGAAGGAATAAGATCATAGCACTTTGTTCAGGAGCCTTCATTTTTAATTGATACAGTGACATTTTAAAAAATAATTTTATTGAGGGCTCATACAACTCATCATAATCCATACATACATCATTGTGTCAAGCTCATTTGTACATTCATTGCCATCATCATTCTTAAAACATTTGCTTTCTGCTTGAGCCCTTGGTATCAATCAGCTCCTCATTTGTTCTCCCTCCCTCCCTGCTGCCCCCTCCCTCCTGAACCCTTAATAACTTATAAATTATTATTATTTTGTCATTTCTTACCCATTCCCTTCACCCACTTTTCTGTTGTCCATCCCCCAGGGAGGAGGTTATATGTAGATCCTTGTAATCGGTTCCCCCTTTCTACTCCACCTTCCCTCTACCCTCCCGGTATCACCATTTTCACCACTGGTCCTGAGGGGTTAATCTGTCCTGGATTCCCTATGTTTACTGTTCCTATCTGTACCAGTGTACATTCCCTAGTCTAGCCAGATTTGAAAGGTAGAATTGGGATCATGATAGTGGGGGGAGGGGAGCATTTAGGAACTAGAGGAAAGTTGTATGTTTCATTGTTACTACACTGTACCCTGACTGCCTTGTCTCTTCCCCATGACCCTCTGTATGGGGGTGTCCAGTTGCCTATAGATGGGCTTTGGGTCCCCAATCAGCACTCCTCCTTATTCACAATGATTTTATTTTTGTTTTTTGTTTACTGGTACTTGATCCCTTTGACACCTCATGATCACACAGGCTAGTGGGCTTTGTTGCTTCTGAGCTAGATGGCCGCTTGTTTACCTTCAAGGCTTTAAGACCCCAGACGCTAGACTTTTTGATAGCTGGGCACCATCAGCTTTCTCAACCGCATTTGCTTATGCACCCATTTGTCTTGAGTGATTGTATTGGGAAGGTGAACACACAATGATATGATTTTTGTTTTTTGATGCCTGATAACTGATCCCTTTGGCACCTCATGATCACACAGGCTGGTGTGCTTCCTCCATGTGGGCTTTGTTGCTTCTGAGCTAGATGGCCGCTTGTTTACCTTCAAGTCTTTAAGACCTTCCTCTATATCTTTTGATAGCCGGGCTCCATTAGCTTTCTTCACCACATTTGCTTATGTACCTGCTTTGTCTTCAATGATTGTATCAGGAAGGTGAGCATCATAGAATGCCAGTTTAATAGAGCAAAGTATAAGATTTTAGTGCTAGAAAAAAGAAGGATGGACTAAATTGTAGCTCTTTTTTTGGAATTCACCCTACCCCCCAAAAAAAATCAATCTGTATAGTAAAGAAGCTAATTAATTGGGTTGCAAATAAGTCAGTGAAGCTATGCCAGTTACTACTTCTCATTGAATGATCTACTGCTTTAAACCTCCCCAATGCAATCATAGCAAGTTGGTTTTATTCAAGATAATTTTGACATCATTCCCGACCACTGTTTCCTTTGCATGTGAAATTCACTCATCCTGTATCACAGTTATTCTTTATTTAGTGTTTTAGAGGAGAGCATAATTTATTCCCTACCCCACCCCCAAAAGTATAAGTTGTCAGTGAAGGCAAGCTCATCAAGTTGAGTGATTATTTTTTTAAAGGGGGGGGTGCGGTGTTTGATGGGTATATATTTCCTTTTCAAAATAATATTCTTTGTATTCAAATGGGTCCTTTTAAAGAATTATTTGAGAACATTTTGGCTCTGGAGTCAGGCAGATTGTGAGACTGTGTGATGAAATTCTATGTAAATTAAAGTAAAGTGTGACCTTTTGTGATATATTGGAGCCAAACAAACATAGCCAGGCCCTTAAAAAGTCACAAGGAGGTATAGTCCTCATCTTTCACTATAAATCCACAGAGAAAAACACATAAAAAGAAATTGAAGGAACTGATTTTTTTCCTCCTTGTTTCTTTTGGCACATTTTATCAGTGTTTCTGTTTCACAAGTATTTATTAATCAGCTCTAAAGCAAAAGGTATTCATATTTGGCACACATTGGACATTAGCATTTATGAGCTTAGAACTTTTCTCCTGTTAGTGTCTTGAAGATAACCATGATATCCAGTTCATTTACTCTACATTAATTTGAGTTCTGGAAATTGGATCCATGTTTTTGTAGTACGCACTTGGAGTTTGCATCATATATTTTGCATTTCAGTCGATGTCAGGGAGTTAAGTAGCTTGATCTTGGCTCCCGGGACCCTCTCTGTTCACATTAATTACATTTTCATCAGCCTACTTGCTTTTAATAACTTACATACCTTATTTCATTTTTCCCTTTCTTTTTGAGAAGAAAGGGAACACCCCAAAATTTGATAGCTCTTGTAATGGAAAACTGTAACCTAGTTTTGTGGTTCCTAGTTATTTTAATGTCATGCATTAATTGCTTAGGTTTTCTCTTGATTGTGTGTACTGCCCCCTCCCCCCCAAATTCCTCAGTTTGCGAGAAAACAGGGTTCTAGTGCTGGATTTGTTTTTCTCTTTGCTGGGTAGGAAGGCAGGGTGGAAGCACAGATTGGCAGAGCTAACATATAATAATCCCGGTGAAAGAATAACACATGCAGAAGATGATGTTGATAGAGAAGCATATTAAAATGTCATTTGCTTCACAATCAAATACAAGTGAATTATGTCAAGTATAGCTCTCTATTCTTAACGAGAAAAGTTTTTATTCTTACTAGGAAACTGAACTCTATGCCTCTTCTGACTCTGGGTGCTTGCTATCTTCGTGTTGGACGTGCTTTGAAGGAGTGGAAGTAACTGCTTCCAGCCCCCTCACCAGTGTGCTCACCCCATCCTGGCCCCGTCCCAGTTAGTTGAGATGTCTAAGTCTTGTGGCACATCCTCCACAGTACGAGCATGCCTTGAATGCCCCATTCTTGCCTCCCAAACCTCACACATCTTCATAGAGCTCCTCATTGTCCATAGCACATTTTCAGTGCTGCCCTTATTCCTGATCTCTGTGAATGAGACCCATATGTCGGCACAAACCCAGCAACTTAATTCTCCCTCTGATTAGCACAACGTTACCAATGTGAGGAAGGCGAAATAGCCAAGATCCAACGCAAGCACTTTAGCCACCCAGGGAGCAGAGTAATAACAATCAAATGAAGACATGTTAAAATGGAATATTACTTCCTCTCCATGGGGACTGTGGAAAGCACAGAGCCCAGAAACATTCTTGTCCCCTCTGTGTCTTTTACTCAGTGATCTCTCTCTCTCTCTCTCCTCTCTTCTCTCTCTCTTTCTCTCTCCCCTTACTGTGATAACCAGTATACTCTTCCCAGTGAGTAAAGGAGACCTGCTGAGAAGTTTGAACACAAATAGATGAAAAACCTCAGCTGTTGGCTGTGTAGTTTTCGGCTGTGCTAAAGAACTTTGAGGCGATGTGAATACAGGGTTGGTTGTTTTCCTCTATTTTGCTGAGCAATGATCTCCACTCCCTGGAAATCAGGCCCTGTGGGAGGGGACATAACAGTGATTTCAGTCTGCTCAGTACATGCAATTAGATCCCGAAGCAAAAGCTTTTAAAAGCAGGCTATAAAATGCCCATGTATCTCTATTAAACCTATTTTCCAACTAGAGGGAGAAACTTTTCTAGTAATTTTTAATTTTATTAAGTCTATTTTTCTCCAGGCCAAGAGAGGAAAAATCTCAGGGCACTAAAAGCTTACGTATAACAATGTTATACATATACTTTTTCCCCCTTCTCTCTCTAAATGATTAAATGCAATTTCATCCGTTCAGCAATACTAGGCTGGTGGCTGCATTAGATAATGCTGCTAGAGAGGTACAAAGAAGAAGCCAAGAATAATGAGGTACCAATTTAGTTTCATTCTTTTTCGACGTTCAAAATTCTTAATACATTCTAACACAACAATAAAAATAATAATTGCAAGATTGTCTCCTGGAAAGGAAGTAGATTTTATTCCCAAGCATTAGCCATGTCTTATTGTTCAAAATCCGCTGCTAAGCCTGAGGTGGTGGCTGTTGCTGCAGGAATCCGAATGTTAATCTTGGGGTTTCCTGGGGGAGCTCACCGCCAGGGAGGTGGCACTCCCCCAACCCTCACTTCCCCGGAAGAGCACTTTGACTGTGCAAAAAATTGCTCCTGGCTGGAGGGGCCTCTGGACTAAGAATGACACCCCCTGATGAGTGTGTAGTAGCACGAGAGACATCAGAGTGACTGTAATTTTCTCCATGGGACCAAGTATAAACCTGAGTTGAAAGCATTCAGAATTATTTTATACTCGCTGTAAAGTTCACCGCCTGAAGCTTCCAGTGAGACAGATTCCTTAAAATGGGATGTTCTGTGGCAACTCCAGTCGTTCCTAATTTAAGACAGACCTGGTAGTTCATGTGAACAGTATTTTATTTTTAAATCATCTTATTGGGAGCTCATACAGCTCTTACCACAATCCATCCATCCATTGTGTCAAGCACATTTTGTACATTTGTCGCCATAATCATTTTAAAAACATTTTCTTTCTATGTGAGCCCTTAGTATCAGTGTCTTGGTTTTTTTTCCCCCTCCCAACCCCTGTCCTCCCTCCCTCCCTCATGAAGCCTTGATAATTTTTATATGTTTTATTAGGAGCTCATATAACTCTTATCACCATCCATCCATACATAAATTGTGTAAAGCACATTTGTACATCCATTGCCCTCATTGTTCTCAAAACATTTGCTCCCCACCTAAGCCCTTGGCTTCAGCTCCTCATTTCTCCCTCCCTCCCCATTTCCCACTACCTTATGAACCCAGATAATTTATAATTTATCATTTTGTCATATCTTACCCTGTCCAACGTCTCCCCTCACCCACTCTTCTGTTGTCCGTCCCCTGGGGAGGAGGTCACATGTAGCTCCTCGTAATTGGTTCCCCCTTTCCAACCCACCCTCCCAATATTGCCACTCACATCGAACCCTTGATAATTTATATTTAAAAATTTTTCATATCTTAAATTGACAAATGTCTCCCTCATGTGAACAGTATTTTTTAAAGGGTAGCCCCTTTAAACAGCCAGCCGAGTGGCGGGATACTTTGTTAACAAAATGTAGTAATTCATTTTCTGCCCCTGGGTAGTCTTCATAAGTTACTCTTTGAGTTAAGGGAGAGAAAGCAAGACTAGAAAGTAGCAAAAGTAAACAAAAACTGCTACTCAACTTGCTGCCTCCTCCTACCCCCATTCATCAGCCCTCTCCTCTAAACGAGCAATGCCCTGGACTTCACAAGAACTCCAGAAACTGCATCATCTAGAGATGTCCCTTTATGCAACTCCAGTGCTTGAAGACTCGCCTTACCAAGGAATAAAACAAGTTTCCACTGTTAACAGATGCAAACCAGTATTTCTGGCAACTCTCCCTTCTACTGTGTCCTGGACTGCAGTTGTTAAATTGTAGATTGCAACTTAATCTGAGCATTTCAGAGTTCTTTATATTTGGGGATTGCTCTGGCCTCATTTTGGGCAAACCTTGGGGGTGGGGTGGGGTCCGCACACAGGTGTTGATAGAAAAGGAAATTGACCTGTAAATTGTAAAGATTTTTTTTTTAAGTCACTGAAATGATGTGCCCTCTTGGGATACCTGGAATGACCAAGTAGCAGTGGTGCTGCCAGTAATCTCAAGCCAGAATCGTTGATTTTGTTTTCCCTCCAAGATAAACAAATCTCTATGCTGCATTTTCTTTCTGTACATCATTCTGTACAGAACTTAGTTTTTATCCTTTATCTGCTTTACATTAAGTTTGTAGCAGGGCAAAGTCAGAAATTTAACTTGGAGTTTTGGAGCAATTATGCATGGGGGGGCATTATGTGTCTGTGAACTTGAAAACATCGCGGATCAAGTTAACTAAATACGTGAAACCATCAGCTGAATAAAGACATGTGTTTTACACATTTTCTATACAAAGAAATACTAGTTTAAAGGGAAGATTGAATTTAAAATCTCAAAACAATCATTAAAGATTATAGCACCGCTCTGAAATTGTTGCGAAAGAGGATCGTCTCTGAGGAACCAATACTGAGGGAAGGATACTCTAGAATTTAGGCAGATCTTTCGAGGGAAATAAAAATGAGGAGATGGGAAAATTAATTTAGAGTCACAGAAACATGCTATGTTTGTAGGAATGTATTTTGTCTGCCAATCAGGCTATAACAGTGTGTAATTGGGCCCGGTCTACTTTTTACCATGTGTGTGTGTGTGTGTGTGTGTGTATAGACATATATATGCATATGTGTATATGAGTACTATATAGCCATATCCACACACACAGAGGAGCTTTAAAAGTAATGAAAATTTTCTACAAGCTTATTGAAGCTCATACGTGTGTGTGTGCGCGCGCGCACATGGCAACGTAGATAAAATTTGCCTGACTTCACTTTGTGGAGCCCTGGTGACACAGGGGTTACAGTGGTTGGCTGTTAACCAAAAGGTTGGACCCACAAGCCACTCTGGAGAAAGATGGGGCAGCTCAGTGGGGCAGTTCTAGTCTTGTAGGTTCCCTGAGTCAGACTCAACTCTACAAGAGTGGGTTTGGTTTCATTTGGTCACTCACTCTTCCCTCTAGCTTTAAAAGCAAACTTTGTGATGTCCCTGGAGCCACTGGCAAGTATCCTTTCCACTCCCACATGTACAATAATAATAGTAATAATAATAATATGTAAGGTTTTAGCCCCCACATTTCAGAATTACATGGAAGGGACTTGATACTTAGAATGGGTTAAGTTTTCAATAATGTGCTTCCCGGTTCCAGTTTCCCCAGAGAAACTTGGTGTCCGCAGTTGTGAAAGAATGAGATATGATTGTGAAGTTCAAGCAAGCACTCAGATAAGCAGGGAAATATTTATGCCCACAAGGGACAGGCATTGTTTTTAAGGGAAACCGTGAAAGTAAAAGTCAATAATTCAAGAACACAAAGACAGGTAAATAAATGCCTTACTTTCTAGTTAATGTAATTATCCATGACGTGCATATTTCTATTGCAAGCACATATAGAGTTTGTGTGCTGACCCGTCACATGGAAAACAGACTGTTCCATGAAAGGAATGTCTCTCTAATGTATTCGACCACAAAGGCTCTCTTGCCCATTCGCTCTAAAAGTGCAAGGTGAATAGACAATACAATAGTACTTTGATAATTGAAGTAAAAAATGATTTGAATTGCAGAAGAATATATGAAACACTTCTGTTTCTTGCCCCTTGAACTTTAGAAGAATGAAAACGTCTAGCTCTCTTCACCTTCCCCCCTCCCTGAACTTGAACTGTAGCTTACATCCTGTTCCTTAGCAAACTGTCTGCCAGCCTAGCTTTTGAAAGCTTTCGTTGCAAAACTACTCCAGGGATTCTCAGTGCTAAACAGACACAATGAGGCTTTTGATAGCTGTTCATTATCAAAAAATACTGAAAATGACAAAAAATGGTTTTGCCCTTCCATCTGCCCCTTCCTGCTGAGGAAGAAAGAGAATTGGGTTGGTAATTATGAGACCGATCACTGCCATTGAGTCCTTTCTGACTCATAGAGACCTGTAGGAGAGCAGAGCTGCCCTTGGGAGTTTCCAAGGCTATAAACCTTCAGAGGAGCAGAAACCCTCATCTTTGTCCAGTGGAACAGCTGGTAGGTTCAAACTGCTGACCTTGCCGTTAGCAGCCCAACACATAACTCCCTACACCGCCAAGGTGCCTGTGGTCCCCAAGCCACATGGCTTATGAGACAGATGGTTGCTCAAGGCCCTTACCTTCTCTCCAGGGTGGCCACCTACCACGCAGTGGGCATGTGCAGGTGGCCATTCTCTCTCTCCAGAGTTTTCTACCCAGGGTAGATTGGTTGAGGCAATCTGAGTAATGATAACACACTCATCCTTTCTTCCCTGCAAAGAGATGGAGCAAGTTCAAATTGTGAAGGCCTGAGCTCGACCAAGGGATGGCCTGATAGTCACGCTATGCAGGACTAAGGCTGAGCAATAAGCCAAGGGAGCATGGACTCCTCCTTCACTGTTTACAGAACTTGGATGCTTGACAGAGAGCATCAAGCTAATTGTTCTTGAAACAGGAAATCTGTATTAGAGAAAGCAGGTGTTGTGTGGTGATAGCACTTTTTAAAATTACTGTATTAACTACTGTGCTCTTTTAAGCTTGACCTAAAATAGTCCATTGGTTTTTTTTGTTGGAGGGTGGGGGGCGGCGGGCGGGGGGGGAGGAGATGCTGCTCTTTTTATCTGTAGGGTAATCCTGCCTCCGTGGTTTGGGAGGGAAGGAGAGGCGAGCGTGCATCAGTGAGGTTGGAGCCAGAGGGCAGACATGCTGCACGTTGATAGTATCCATTTTTCTTTATTTCTTCCTTTCTTTTTTATTTTCGGCTTTCAGCATTCCATACGTTCAGAAACCTTGTGACTAGGGGTGAATTCTTATTTTTCTAATTGTTTTCAGACATTTCATGTTCATGTAAACTTGGCTTATTGATTTCCTGATTTTTTCTTTATTTTTTTGTTTTGTCCATTTTATTTTTAATCAGCTACATCAAATGGGTCTTTGGAGGGCCTGGATAACCAGGAGGGAGGGGTGTGCCAGACAAGAGCCATGAAGATCCTCATGAAAGTTGGACAAGGTAAAGACCACCTGCTGCCTCATGAAGCCACTGTGATCCGGTCTAGCCCCCCCAGATAGTGTGGAGCCAGTGTTGCTAAAATTCACCTTCATTCACCCTTCTCTTTAGTTTTGAAAGCAAACCCTTCAATGCACCTTGAGTCACTAGCAGATTTCTCTCAAGTCAAGGTCATAAACTTCTTTTTATTGGAGATCTCTCTCAAAGTAAAGGTCAGACAGGTAGATTGTCTATTGCCATATATTTATATTTATATATATATATATTTGGTCTTAAAAGGCAAAATATCTCTTTGGTTCAAAACTAACTAAAAGACCCAGATTGAAAGCTAAGTCTCTACCATTTTGTTCATTTCCAAATCTCAACTGCAGAAGAGTTCACTGTGTCTGTTCCCATGTAGACATCCTATTGTGCAGGAAGAATTATTCTTCTAATTAGAAATTGGCGTAGTAGTCAATCAACTTGCTCCGTTAAATTGAAATGTCATCTGCAATGCTTTGCCTGCCAAACGCAAGAATCCCTATAGTTTCCACAGATGGGCCTCCGAATCTAAACCTCTGAAGAAACTAGTATAACCATTTTGCTTTAAAAGGGAAATGATATCCGTGTATTTCACAGTACTTTGCATAAAGAAGCTTATGTTCATTGCTATTCGTGCCTCTTGAGATAGAGATCCAGCTCATAGAGTTAAAATCTCATCAGATGTCTGTGCTGTAATTAATCATTTCTTTTTCGTATAGATGTGAGTTCCGCTGGGTCAGCCAGGAATCATGATCCAACAAGACGGCCAGAACTGGAAGCTGGTACAAATGGAAGAAGCTCAACCACAAGTCCCTTTGTAAAGCCCAATCCAGGTATAGCAACACGGCCGGCCTGGGAGTTTGTAGGCCTGCATGCAAAGCGGTTTCTTAAGAGGTGGAACAAAGTCAAAGCGTTTTTCCAGCAGTAGGATTACCAGGTAGTTACAGAAGTACCGGTGGGTAATTTTGGCTCTCAGCTAGTTGTTATTAATCACACCCAGTAAGAACAAAATGAGTCATTCCCACGAAAGCCTTTGGTGGAATTCATCAGATGTAAGTGCCAATTGTTAGCACCACTCTCCCAGACGAAAGTTATTTTCTGTCCTTCTTTGCTTGACTGATGCTCTATCACACTGCTTCTCAGCAGCAGCTTAAAGCTGATGTTAATGTATATATAATTAATGTTCTAATCTCTCATCTAATTATAACTAATCCACAAAGAGCCTAATTGATCCTCTCCTAAGTTTTAGATAGTAACATTTTAAAATATTGCATAATGGTTTAATGGCATTTTTTCCATGTGGTTTTCACCAATTTTTTTCATATTGTCAATGGAAGATAAAATATTAAAGTGATCTTTGACAGTTTAGAAGCCGTGTAAAATTGGCTGTCATTTAACTTCATTTTCTTAACAATCTTTGAACAAACAGCTTTGTAGTTGTTGCATGCTAATGAATTTTTTATGTAGTAGTTGTGGAGAGCAGACGTCAGCAGTTTTGTATTGGGGATCTGTATGCCTGGTTGGTCGTCTTGTGAATTTAGCATCTGTAGCAATATTCCATCTCTTTCCAAGCGTCAAGGAGGGAAGTTGTTATTTCTAACTTTCAGTGACAAGATGTGTCAAATACTTGTGACAAACTGATAAATGGATAATATAATGATGCCAGGCAATTTTTCAGTGCTTAACATTTGGGTTGGCAGTCTGTTCAGTGTGAGAGTTTCTGCTGTCTTCCAAATATATTTTAAGTGTAAATCAAATAATACAAAGGAGTTATGAGTTGAACATGTTCCCAGGTCCCCATCTCTCCTTTTACGTTCTTGGGCTGTTCTGCCAGGAGGCAGGGCTTTTCTGTAGAAGGCAGGCCGTTTGAAGCTTCGGGCGAAACCACCCGTTCTAAGGCAAAGCACGGGAGCAGGGCGGCGGGACCGTTCTGGAAAGGCTGCCCCTGAGGACTGGCCACTTCTTTTTGGTCTCTCTGTGTTTCCCTCAGGCTAGTGAACAAGGGGGAAGCGATGAGGCGAGATCCCAGCCTGGCTGTCACAGGGAGTCTGTGCTGTTATGGATGATGGTGTAGAAAAAGGAAACGATGTGGCTTGGGAGCCCCATAAAAGTCAGACCTCGCAGAGCCAACATCTCGTTTCATCTGAATTGCTGACTGCCGCTGTTTGCACTTAGCGATTAAAGAGGGTATTAAGGGTTGTCAAAGTTTAGCTGCCAGTCAAATCTCTGATCCTGCTTAGTTTTCACATTCTTACAGGTCCTAGAAATAAGCCTGTCAGCACTCGGGACAACGCTGATTTTTCTCTGGTTCTGTTCCTCTTGACTCTGCAGGTTCTAGCACGGACGGCAACAGTGCCGGACATTCTGGTAACAATATCCTTGGTTCCGAAGTGGCCTTATTCGCAGGGATTGCTTCAGGATGCATCATCTTCATCGTCATCATCATCACTCTGGTAGTTCTTCTCTTGAAGTACCGGAGAAGACACCGGAAGCACTCGCCGCAGCACACGACCATGCTGTCGCTCAGCACGTTAGCCACGCCGAAGCGCAGTGGCAACAACAACGGCTCTGAGCCCAGTGACATTATCATCCCATTAAGGACTGCAGACAGTGTCTTCTGCCCCCACTATGAGAAAGTCAGCGGGGATTATGGGCACCCCGTGTACATCGTCCAAGAGATGCCCCCTCAGAGCCCAGCAAACATTTACTACAAGGTCTGAAAGGACCCTGGCCGTACCTTCGCTTTCCCCGAGGGGACTTCCTGTGCCGATGCTTCCAGTTGGGGCTTGATGACACCTTGTGCTCTGGAAGTGACTGAAGCACAGTGGGCGAGAGGGAGCGCTCCTTCTCGGAAGAGCCTTGTTGAGTTGGACAGTTTACCTAGTCTGTAGAATTCCAGCCTTGGTGGGTGGAGCTGCTCACCGAACGCTGGGAGACTGTGTGTAGAGAAGATACCCATTCGGATCGCTGTACTCTTGTTACGTGTCTCCTCCTCTAAGCCATGTGCTGCAGTAATTTCAGGCATACCCAAAGCCAAGGGAAGACAGAGTGGTTTGTGGCCAGGAGCGCTGAGAGCATCCTGGGAAAGGCGCCCCAGGAGGCCACACTTGGAAATGCAGTCTTCGGCCGCCTCCGTGCCTCTCTCGGTGCATACTGGACTTGTCACCCAGACCTCTGGCTAAGTAAGGCTTTCAAGATCTCTAGCTTTTAGTCCATCACTGTTACACTCCTTCAGTTACCCAGGGCTCTGCCGTCCTCCACGTGAGATTCCCTTTCACTCTCCATCCCGCCTCACTAATGGAACATTAATGCGTGGCGTGCTCTACTCTATCCATTTGCAACCTGAATGGTAGTCCATTTACAGAGATTGTGTTTGCTAATAAGGAGCCTTCCAGCCAGAAGCTAGGCTGTCAGCCGAGAAAGACGAGGCGTTCGTGGATGGGGGTGGGCGGGGGAAAGGGCTGACTCCAAGGGCAGTTTACCCACTGCTGCCTCTGAAACGGAAAAGTTGGCGAGAAGGAAACAGAAACCCTTAGGTAGTGCAGCACTTTGGTTTGGCTGAGATCAAAGAGGCAGGGAGGGGAGACACAGCAACACATGCAGTGGACTGAGGTGCATTGAAGGAATTCACCATATCAAATAGCAGTGGCGGAGAAACAATAGTACCTCTTGGTTGGTCTGGGAGAACAAAAGGGGTATTGTTGGTCCAGGAACAGGCTTGGAGGGAAGAGAGACAGTAGGCCGCTGGTGATCAATTGGGGCAGGACTGTTGTGGTACTGGCAATAAGAGCTACAGCCCTGACGCTGTAGGAAAGTCAGTCTGCTTTGGAGGATGTTTTAAGCAGACTCAGCTGCTATACTTATCACATGTTATTAAACACAGGGAAAGCATTTAGGAGACTAGCAGAGAGCCAAATCTGACCTAGGAGTTGAAAAGCCAAAGGTCAAACAGGCTGTAATTCCATCATCATTGACGTGATTAAAGATTTCTCATATATAAAAGGTAGGTCTGATTCCCCCCCCCAGCCCCCTCAACACACCCCCCCTAACTCCCTGAGCCTCCCCTATGGAGCCTTTATGACACTTTGGTTTATGGCGGTGCTGCCCGGGTTGGGAGGGGTGCGGGATCGGTACTGTGCCTGAGGCCGCAGCTCCCTGGTGCTCTGTTCAAAGTAAAGCACATATGGCAAACCTCTTAGAGTCCTTAAGACTGAAATGAACGATGATGTGGAGGGGGAGAAGGAAGATAGGACGTATTTATAATAGGTAGCTAGAACACAAGGGATATCAAATGAAAGATTTTTTACTAATATATATTTGAAGATTGCACAGAGTACACACCAGAAGATGTGAAAGTCATTTGTGGCGATGAAGCATCCCTACTGTCAGTGCTTAAAAAGAAAAGGAAAAAAACTGGACAGCTACTTCTGGGAAAAACAACATGACTCCAAAAGTAACAATCATGAGAGCAAATTCAGAAAACAACAGTCCTCGGAAGGCATCGCACATAACCGCAGACTAGGAAAGACAAGCCCCCAAATCCCAGGAAATCAATGTTACTGCACCACGTGTTCAACAACGACAAGATGTCCCAGCGTTTATTGTCCGTGTTGTGTTGTCCCTTGCCTTAGGGGCTGAAGGGGTCAGTAGAATCCAGCAGGTGACAGCGGGGAGGTTTCGCTTGGAAGTTTAGTTTTCGCTCCCTCCTCCTTTCTCCTCCCCTCTCACTCCCTCTTTTCTGGAAAAAAAAAAAAAAAAAAGAAAAAAACCCACAGGAAACCTACTTTTTATGTGCTATGCAAAATAGACATCTTTAACATAGTCCTGTTACTATGGTAACACTTTGCTTTCTGAATTGGGAGAGGGAAAAAAAAGTTGCAACAGCATTTTCAGGTTCTCAGACCTCCAGTGAGTACCTGCAAAAACGAGTTGTCACAGAAATGATTATTCTCCATTTCCTGAACCTGAAAATGATGTTGGTCCAAAGTGTGTGCACGCGTGCGTATGAGTGGGTGTGTGGTATGCATGTGTACATATATGTATAATATATATCTCCAATATATATTATATATATATCCCATTTCTGTGGAGAGTTGCCATGGTAACCTGCCACCGTACGTATGTAATTCTTTCCATCACCCGAACCTCTCCTTTATGTACATTCATACAAGAGTTGCTTGTAAGCCATCCTACATTTAGGATGGGGCGAGGGGCGAGAAGGGGGAAACGTGGGAACGAGCTGAGTCTGATTTTAATGAATCAAATGTATGTATCATCGGTTGGCTACATTTTGGTTATATACTAAACTGTGAAAACTCAGATGAATTGATAAAGAGTTACCTGCAACCAATTGAGAAGTGTACTGTGTGTCTGTTTTGTGTCTGGTGCAGAATATGACAATCTACCAACTGTCCCTTTGTTTGAAGTTGGTTCAGCTTTAGAAAGTTACTGTAAATGCCTTGCTTGTGTTATCATCCCTGGTCACCTGACTTTGGAATTTGCACCATCGTGTTCAAGTGAAGATGCTGTAAATAGGTTCAGATTTTACTGTATATGGATTTGGGGTGTTACAGTAGCCTTATTCACCTTTTTAATAAAAAACACACATGAAAACAAGACAGAAATGGCTTTTCTTACCCAGATTGTGTACATAGAGCAATGTTGGTTTTTTATAAAGTCTAAGCGAGATGTTTTGTATAAAATCTGAATTTTGCAATGTATTTAGCTACAGCTTGTGTAAAGACAGTGCCATTCCCCTTTGCACTGTAATGAGGAAACAAAATGGTATAAAAGGTTGCCAAATCGCTGCATATTTGTGCCGTAATTATGTACCAGGAATATTTATTTAAAATTTCTTTGTCCAATTTGTAAGTAACACAGTATTACGCTTGAGTTATAAATATTTTTTCTTTCTTTGTTTTATTTTGATAGCCTGTCATAGGTTTTAAATCTGCTTTAGTTCCACATTGCAGTTAGCCCCCTCCCCCCAAATGAAATTCGTGAAGTCACATTCCACGTCTGTTTCAAACTGAATTTGTTCTTAAAAAAATAAAATATTTTTTTCCTATGGAAAAAGTTGCCTTCCAAGTATTTTCCTTTCTACCTTTTTTTCCTTTGCACTTTTCTTTTTCTTTTCTTTTTCTTTTGTTATTTTGATTTGTCCTCTGCTCTCGCTCCATACTTGCGTTGCCCAGAGACTTCTGTCCAGAGATATTTGTGCGCACACATTTTTTAAAATTAGAACATGCACAAATGTGAATATTTGTTCTGGTAAGAGACACTGACCCATTAAAAACCCATTACCGTCCAGTCGATTCGGCTCCACTATCGATTCTGTAGGATAGAGTAAAGCAGACCCGAGGGGCTTCCCAAGGCGGGGCGGACTGCTGCAGCCTTCTGCGGAGCCGCTGACCAGGCCGAAGCCCCGCCCTGCCAGTCAGCAGCCTTGTACTTAAACACCGTACCATCCGCGGTCCTGTATGAATCCATTAAAAAAACAAACTCACTGCCATCGCATCAACTCATCGTGACCCTGTAGGACGGTAGAACTGCCCCTCTGAGTTTCTGAGACTGACTCTTTACTCTGAGAGCCGCTGGTGGTTTTGAACCACTGACTTTGCAGTCAGCCCAATGTGTAACCACTACACCATCAGGACTCCTTATGAAACTATGGGCACCCTCATAAAATGGAATCACAGTGCTCCATACTTTACAATCAAGTTTTATAAAATCTTAATCATCCCGAAAGGGGAAATGTGTCCATTTCCACCTGCACTGACCAGCGACGAAGTAGACTGTGACAGGAGAAAAGAAAACAGCCTTTTGCTTTTTTCAACAATCCCAAATTGATGTACTTTCTATTCAAGCAAAACTTCCCGGAGAAATGGGGGCGGGGTGGGGGGGGGGAGGTCAAGGTTCTTTGTAAAAAAATTTTTTTTAATATTGATGAAAGCACATTTTTGCAGTACTAGATTAATAAAACCAGCCAAAGGGCCACAGTGAGTTTGGCCACGTTCCCTGCTCTGATTCCAGGAAAGACCACCACACTCGGGGAGGGTGCTTCATCCTGACATCCAGTGTCTTAGCTGCCTCCCCGAGCCTTTGTGGTGTGAAGTCAGTCGGCATTCCTGAGAGAGCTGGGTAGACAGCAGCGAGAGCCTCTTCCACTTGCCCAAAGGCCACGCCTTTAGGAAATGGAAGAATATTTCAAAATGCCCTGGAGATGCTGATGAATAATGGCTGCTTTATCAAGCAAAGATTTTTAAAAAATAAATGTGTAACTAATACTCTTTCTCAAAAACGCATACAACTTCTCCAGAGGCTCACAATTTTAGTTGTTGCGAGAATCTTGATTTCTTCTATTCCAATAATTGACTTCACTGCCCTGCAGTTGCACATCAAGTTCAGGGGGACGATTTATAACCAAACAAGCCCTTTCATTACCAAGATCACTTCTGATTAGTCTTTGTAAAAGAAAAGAACAACAGCTAAGTATTATATTGTTCATTTAAAGATTTTTTTTCTCTTCTGGCCTCAATCATAATTTCAGTTGATCATCAACCAAATTGTTGCTCTTGGCTAAGCATTAACTGCTAACAGCATGGTTGGTGGTTCAAGCCCATTCACGTCTCCAAGTGAGAAAGACGAGACTCAGAAAACCTATGTAGGGTTGCTATCAGTTGGTGTGGACTTGATGGCAGTGGATTTTGTTTCTGCTTCCTTTGGGTCCAGCCTCAAGGTTGGTTCCCGCGGATCCGAGGTGTTTCAGAAGGCACAGCTGGTGATCTGCTTTGAAAAGTCACATCTTTGAAGAGCCTCTGAGGCAGTGGTGCTCTGTCCACATGGGTTGCCACGAGGTGGAATTGACTTCATAGCCACTGACAGAATCACTGCTGTCCATAACCAGATACATCATGTCAGTAGTTCTACTTGTTGTTGAAACCAACTCTTCCAAAACTGACTAAGCCAAGTTCGCGTAAGAGAATAAGCAATGTGTCAGTGTATTCTAATTTTCACCTGGCAGATGGAATCTCAGGAACAGAGTTTTCTCACCGAGGTGGTGTAGCAAAATGCTGGCGGTTGTGTCTGAGAGGTAAACCTGCTGCTGCAGTATCCCCACAGCATCGACCCAGGGCTTGCCAGCCAGCTGCCGGCCAATTTGCGTTTTTCACAACAGCTCTCGCAATGGTCGGTTCCCTTTTTGGCCAAACAATTGCCCCCTCAAAGAACGTGGTTAAAAGTGTACAACAACAATGAGAAAATGATCAGATCCGTAAAACCGCGCCAGCTAGATAACTAACTACTTGTCAGTCTCTGAGCCCATCCCAGAGAAGAGGCAAGAAAATAACAACTGAAGTGGGAAGCACCCCTTGCAAAGCTCTGGAAAAAGGATGGCGTTGGGAGGCTTTGGGTGGTAGGGACTGCTAAAATCAGGGTTGGAAATTTGAGTCTACCCAGACACGCCTGGGAAAAATACCTGGTGATTTATTTTGGAGAAAATCCAGCCACGGAGAGCCCTTTGGGACACAGTGATTCAGTTCTTTTTTGTTGGGTAACAAGAAGCCGGTCAGGTGCCTCACTGCACTGTAACGTGCTGTTTTCATCTCAGGAGCACTCACCCCAGCACCCTGCTTTTGCTTTCAGTGGGTTTGAGGTTCTATTTACACTATGACTTACTTTACACTATAGACTGACTTACTTATTTTCATGGTTGTAGTAGACAAAACTATTCCCTACCCACTCTTCTTACACGGGCGTTGGTAAACTTTTGAGATGGAAGAGCTGATCCTGTCCACCACAATTTTTTAAAAATTATTTGGGAGCTGTAAATATATCTTTACAAACGAAATCACTGTGATCTGCATAGCTTTTTTTAAAAATTTCGACTTTGCTACAGAGCCACATATGGCTCAAGACTGTCAAGAGCCAGTTTGCTGACCCCTGTTGCCCATCCGTCAATGGCCGCCCAAGTATGGGGAATCCTGTTGAAATACAGATGGTCCCTGGTTCTGAATGCCAAACTTACAAATGACTCCTCTTCTCCGCGAACCTGTAGATTGACCCTCACTTTGAAACCAATCAGACCAGCCCTGAACCGACCCAGCTGCTGCTGTTTGTGCTTCCAGTGCCTTTTAGTCCCTCCCAGCCATAGAGACCACGCCACAACACCAGGGACACTGCTCGGTCCGCCGCCGCACCCGCGCTCCTATGCTGCGGAATTCCCAAGCGCCACGGCTTGCTGCATTAAATCATGGAAAAGGCTTTAAGCCCCTTCTTGCCCTAAACTAAAGCTTTAAACGAACCATATGTACATATACTGACTCACCTACAAATTTCACAAGAGACAAAAATTGATTGGTTCCTAACCCCGGAACGACCTGTACTAACATTTATTAGTTGTATTTATTGGTAATCGATTTCTTAGTGGTCAAACTGTGCTCCCAAAGCTAATGGTACACGCAACTCACATTTTTTATGTAGTGATAAATGGCTTAATGAAGTGCTTAAAATAATTCTTATGGAGGCAATTATGCTTTGAAAACCAACCAACTCCTTGAGGGGTGGGGTGGAGGGTGGGGGAAGAAGGTGTATGTAATTAAGCACATGGCAGCAGGAGAATGATAGTAAATATGCCCACATAGTTGATCATAAGTAGTTAATATCTTCAATGAATAAATGGGGAGATCTGGCTTCTTGCTTCATTTTTATTATTGGCTTGCTCTGCAACCTTTTCAGAAAAATCCCTTTATTTCCTTTGTACCCCAATGGTCCCACCTGAAAAATAAATAGGGTTCTACATCAAGACAGCAGAGGTTGCTTTGGGCTTTTACAGGATCTGAAAGCAAAGCTTTCTGTATTTTCCGCTGGGCAGAGCTAGCGCCGTTCCAACTTCCCTTTGTCCTGGCTCCCACAGGCAAAGCTCTAATAAGGACCCCTACAGGGTCACAGTCGGTCCTGCTCCTCTTTCCGAATCCGGCCCTCCACCCAGCGCCTCTGCCAACAGTCCACTTCAGGGCCTCAGAGCGCTGCTGCTTCTGTCCTTGCTAGAAGGAAAGCTCCGAAGGACCTCATGAGTCATAATTGATATGTATCCATTCCACAGGGAGCAGTACTCTGGTGTTTCGGCTTTAGATCTCTAATTGATAAGTAAATCTTTTTATTTAAAAACATTTTTCAGACTAGAGCAAGCAGATCCCAAACACCATCTTTTACTTAAATATTGCATAGCGGTACACCAGGGGTCAGGCACTGTGGTACGTGCTCTCCTGAGTGCCAGTCAACCAACCGAGCTTCAACTTCCTCATGGACTTGAGATTTGCTAACTTGATTTTTAATTCTTTGCACCCCGGTATTTGGAGCACCTTTAATCACTTTGATTATTTATTCTTTTAGTTGGGTAGTTTGTAACATCAACAACTGCAATGTATACTTTTTTGTTTATTTTAATCGTTTTATTAGGGCTCATACAACTCATCACAATCCATACATACATTAATTGTGTAAGCACATCTGTACATTCATTGACCTCATAATTCTCAAATCATTTGCTCTCCACCTAAGCCCCTGGCATCAAGACCTGATTTTTTGCCCTCCCTCCCCGCTCCCCCCTCCCTCATGAGTCCTTAATAATTTATTATTTTGCCATATCTTGCCCTGTCCGACATCTCCCTTCACCCACTTTTCTGTTGTCCGTCCCCCAGGGAGGACGTCCATGTAGATCCTTGTCATTGGTTCCCTCTTTCCAACCCCCTTTCCCACTACCCTCCCAGTATCGCCACTCATACCATTGGTCCTGAAGGGATCATCTGCCCGGGATTCCCTGTGTTTCCAGTTCCAATCTGTACCAGTGTATATCCTCTGGTCTAGCCAGACTTGCAAGGTAGAATTCATATCTTGATAGTGGGGGGTGAGGGGGGAGGAAGCATTTAGGAACTAGAGGAAAGTTGTATTTTTCATCGGTGCTATATCGCACCTTGATTGGCTCGTCTCCTCCCCTAGACTCCTTTGCAAGGGGATCTCCAGTGGCCGACAAATGGGCTTTGGGTCTCCACTCTGCACTTTCCCCCTCATTCACTATGGTAAGATTTCTTTTTTCTGATGATGCCTTATACCTGATCCCTTCGACACCTCGTGATCACACAAGCTGATGTGCTTCTTCCATGTGGGCTTTGTTGCTTCTGAGCTAGATGGCCGCTTGTTTACCTTCAAGCCTTTAAGATTCCAGAAGCTATACCTTTTGATAGCTGGGCACCATCAGTTTTCTTCACCACATTTGCTTATTCACCGGCTTTGTCTTCAGCGGTTGTGTCAGGAAGGTGTGCATCATAGAATGCCAATTTAATAGAAGAAAGTGTTCTTGCATTGAGGGAGTACTTGAGTGGAGGCCCAATATCTTTCTGCTACCTTAATACTAAAACTATAAATATAGGCACATAGATCGATTTCCCCATCCCCTTATATAAATATATTTGTATATGTACATATCTTTATCTAGACCTTTATAAATGCCCTTTGCCTCCCAGCTCTTTCCCTTGACTTTCCTCCTATCCCACTATCATGCTCAATCCCCACCAGGATTTCAGCAATTCCTCTTGGTTACATTACCCTTGATCATGCCCTACAAGGCCTCCCAAACCCACCTCACCACAAATTTGGATCACTTGATGTCCCTTGTCCCTGGGTTTATTAACACCACTTCCTTTCCCCTCAACTCCCCCTATGCCATGTTCACCCGGAACTGTTGGTCCCATTGTTTTCTCCTCCAGATTGTTCATCCAGCCTATCTTATTTAGACAGACCTGCGGAGATAAAAACATGCACAAAAAGAAGACAGAGCAAAACTAAGCAACAATATACAACAAAACAACAACAAACCACTGACAAAGAATAAAACAAAACACAGCAAGAAAGAGAAGCTTGTAGTTAGTTCAAGGATCATTTGTTGGCCTTTAGGACTATATTCTATTCCAGTCTGTTGGGGTACCGCGCCCTGGCCCCAAAGTCCACCTTCAGCATTCCCTGAGGACCTTGCCACTCCATTCCCTTGCTCTTCCGCTGCACTCCCCCAGTGCCTTGCCTCGGTGTGGCGGGATCAGATCAAGCGCAATTCCCACACTGTGTCTCCAGTGCGGTGCCCCTCAGTGCCATGGGTCAGTGAGGGGCGTCATGTCTCATGGTGGAGTTGGCCATGTGGTTCTCTCTGTGGACTGGCTGCTCTTTAGTTGGTAATGAAGCTACATTTTCCTAGCTAACTCCTGTTCATGCTTAATAAAGTGCTAAGCGTTTTTGTGTCTGTCTTTGTGTGCATGTGTATGGCTCGTAAAGTCCTGGCGACTTTTGATCTGGAAACGTCCAAAAATAGTTAGGGGAGTTCAACGTGTACCAGGAGAAGCAAATGGCTTTAAGTCAGCTGAAATCTTAAACCTCTCACGGCCATTTTCCTCTTCACGTGTATCATTTCTGTGCAATGGCATCATTCATGCAGCATTAACAGAAGGCGGGGGGGAGGGGGGGTAGTGAATATTATGCATCAGTCCCTTAAAGGGAGAAAGGAGGCCGCGCTGCAGATGAGCACCCAGCTCTGCTGCATCATCCCTACTCTGGTCTATGAATTGTCTCCTAGTTCTTTCTCAACTGGGTGCTTTTGCACATTACTCCAAGTGCCCAGACAGACGAGCGTGGTGGTGCTTATTAGGTGTCCTTGAGTCAATTCCGACTCATAGCGACCCTACGTACAGCAGGGTGAAACAGGGCCCAGTCCTACACCATCCTCACAAGAGTTCTGTGTGAGCCCATCGTGGCAGCCACTGGTGTCGATCCATATCACCGAGGTCTTCCTCTTTGTTGTTGCTCCATTGCATTACCAAGCACTATGCCCTTGCCCAGGCCCTGGTGTCTCTCTCCTTACGACATGTCCAAACTACTTAAGACAAAGTCTCGCCATTCTTGCCTCCAAGGAGCGTTCTGGTTGTACTTCTTCCAAGACAGATTTGTTCGTTCTTTAAATATAACACCAAATTACTTTGTTGTACATAATCAAGATAGCTTGGACCTACTCTTAAAGAAGTACAGTTTATGAGAAAAGATAACACTTATTGAATCTGCACTTGCATCTAGACTTTTCTTTGAGCTCAAGCAAACCACACAGGTGGCGTATGGATTCTTTGAGGTACTCAGAGAGACTTCCTAAAGTATCACTCCGTGCACGTATCTAATTTGGAACTGTGGCTTATAAACATGACAAAACCAAAACATAATTTTAGCTCACCAGCACAGAATGCATATAGCAAAGAGTAATAATATCTAAGCCAATATAGCATGGGTTTTATCAGCGTTCTCAGTCTTTTTATTAGTCCGGTCCAAGATACTAATACAGCCATCCTTCGCAGACTAACATTCATGTGCAAGTCTACGACATTCTGCACCGTGAGCCTGTACACACACAGATTTATTCAAACTGGCACTCTATCCGGGGCCCTGATTGGGTACTGGTTCTATGTCGGCTGTGATGTGAAAGTCAAGCAGTACGAAACCACCAGCCTCTCCAAGGGAGAAAGATGGGATTTCTACTCCAATAAATACTTCCAATCTTGGAAACGCACATGGGCAGTTGTGCCCTGTCCTAGAGGATCGCTAGGAGTCGGCATCCACTCGATGGCAGTGAATTTGGTTTGACTTGAGTTTTGTTGTTGTTGTTGTTTTGGTTGTTATACACCAGGAAAAGAAGCCCTGATGGTGCAGTGGTTACACATAACCACAAGGTCACAACCACCAATCGCTGCCACGAGAGAAAGATGAGGCTCTCTGCTGGTAGAGATGGACAACACTAGAGGCCCCTCAGGACAATGCTACTTCGTCCTGTCGAGTTGTTGTGAGTCCCAATTGACTGGCTGGTTGTGGGACAAAGCAGATAAAGCATCCTGGTGGCACTAGCAGTTTACATATGGGATTGCTAACTGCAAGGTCAGCAGTTCAAAACCAACATCTACTTCTTGGGAAAAGGGGGAGGCTCACTGCTCCTATGAAAGATTCATAGCCTCAAATTCCTCTAAGTTGCAATCAACTTGACGGTGGAAGGTTTGATTATCTAGATAAGGAGTCCCAGGAGTACCGTGGGTTAGGCATTGAAGGACTAAGCTCACGGCCAGCAGTTCTAATCCACCAGCTGCTCCATAGGAGAATGATAAGTCTACCTGCTCCATTGAAGATTTACAGTCTTGGAAGGCCCACATAGGATCACTATGTGACAGTCAGAATAAATTAAATGACAGTGAGATTATGTGGTTTTTTTTTTAATATAGAGCAGGTATTGACTTGATGTCAGTGGGTGGCGATAGTAAACACCAGTTAGTGTAAACCCTTAGCTGTTAACTGAATGGTTGTAAGTTCAAATCTATCCAGAGGCACCTCAGAAGAAAGTCCTGGCAATCACCTTCTGAACTATGAGCCAGCTCTGTGAGACTCAGTTCTTCGTGACCCACGTGAGGTCATTACGAGTCAGAGTGGACAAACACTGGTTTCTGTGGTGAGCCCTGGCGAGCACAGAATGAAAGACAGGGTTTCCTTCTTCCAGGGATTTCACAGTCCCGGCGGTCAGTGAGCGACTCCCACGAATGGCCGTCGGCATCTTCTTCGCTGCATGTGTGAAAGGAAGCAGTAATGGTTAGAGCCACTGTATGTTTGTATCTTTTATTTTAAATTTTATGTGTCTTGTTAGTAGCCTTCTCTTCATCCATCCTCGTCGTCTGGTACGCTGGGCTGCTTTCTTGCCTCTTAAAACTTTCATTGTGTCTATGCCAACTAGCTGGTTAGGGTGCTGAATTTAGTAGAATGGTTCTGTTCTTCAGAATGTCTTAGGAGTTGGTCTTAAGTGCCTGCCTCTGGCCTTAAAGGGCAAATCAAAAAGTTTCCAATTGGTTTCCAGCCCACATTACAATGTGTATGTGTATTTGAAAGACTGTTTCTTGGCTATAATTGGTAGTTTTCTTGTAGCTGGTTCTGAGGAAAGAACTGCAGAGAGCTTGATGTCTGCTAACAGTCAGTAGTTAGCACTGAGCTGAAAAACAGCAGGGGGAAAACGGAGTCTGGGCATCTGGGATGTTTGCCAATGTGACCTACAGGCTATGTGCAGCCGGAGATTTCAGACCCAGTAAGCGCAGGCTGCTCTGCAGAAACCCAGGCCCCTTCCTTTCAATTCCCCTCCTTGTCAGAGGAAGGGAAAAGATAAGGTCTCCCGCCACCTCCCTCAAATATTTCAGATAAAAATGATGATTGTGCTCATCACACTTTAACATACACACGTACTTTTATCCCTCCACTTGGCTGGGAGCCAGGAAAAGCCAAGTCCACACCATTTTCCAGAACGCCTGGGTGAGAAGTTCATGCCGTGCGTAGCAGTCACACACAGGTCTGTGAAAAATGCCTCCTGGACATGGTCTCAGCACGGTTCACCATTTCCAAAGAGGAAGCTCCGGGTACTTTGTTAACTTCTGCTAAATTTACCTCGGGAGGTTGTTTCCCTCACACTGGCTCCCTCCCACACCTCAGCCACATGGTTTCCCCTGCAGAGAACCGTCCAGTGTGGGAAACATTAGCATTTGTGTCTAACACAATAAGCAGGGCTCATAAACCTTTTGGGTGCGCGATCATTAACAGCACCGGGAGAGGCAGCTGCGGGCTGGAAGGGCGGCATACCTGGCCTGGGAAAGAATGGCCTGCAGGGACATACTTTCTCCTTGAGTCACTGCCACCTCAGGGGCAGTGGCAAGAGAGGGGATTAAAGTCAGATGGCTTTTTGTCCCCCTGTGCATCGCTTTTTAAGAGTCTCATGTGTGCTGACGTTAAGAATAGATTCCAGAAGTGTTTGAAATATGGCGACTGAGTTTTTTAAACTGCGTTGCCAGCCAAGCAGGTACGGTGATTAGGACAGTGATTAAGTAGTTTAAAGAGTCTGGCGACACTTAATATGGCTGCCCTGGTTTTTTATAGTCACAGACAGAAATGCTTTTGGAGAACTCTTTCCACTGTAGACTATCCATAACACTTTTCTGTGGTTTAAAACACACACACACACGACTTGCTATCCGATTTCTGATATTATAATATGGCTACATCTAATCGCTACTTACATCAGCCTTGAGTAGAAAGATTGGAGATCTATGAAGTACTCTGTTCTCAAACACATATAAGTCAAATATACAGAAGAATCGAAAGAGCCTAATACTGAGCCCCTACACATCTTCAATGCAGCGCCAACACTTGTTAGTAGTGTACCGCGTCTCTGCACGCTGTGTGCGTAATAAGCAGATATTGTTGCCAGTTGCCATTGAGTGGATTCCATAGGATTTTCAATGCTGTGATCTTTCAGAAGCAGGCTGTCTTTGGAGGCACTTTGAGTGGTTTCCAGCTGATGATGTTTAGGCTAGTAGCTGAGCCGTTAACCAGTTATTCCCTCCAGGGACGATCATAAATATATATACATATGAGGGTAGGTCAAAAGGAATTCCTACCAAATCATAGCAACATTTATTAAACAAAATATTAACACATGACGCTATTGTGCCTGGACACAGGCTCCGTCTAGGTCCACACACTTTGCAAGGTGGTATTTTCCATTTCTTTGACCCATCTCAACAACTTGAGGCATATGTCAGGAGAGCCCCTTCTCAGGAGAGGACTAGCGTGCTTGCTAAGTGGAAGGACAGAGAAAAAGACAAAGGCGGCCTTTGACAAGATGGATCGACACAGTGCCTGCAACCAGGGGCTCAAACTTAAGAGCAATCGTGAGAACGATGCAGGCAGGACTGGTCAGTGTTTCAGTCTGCTCTTTGACGTACACATCAAAATGGCAACCCGTGAGGGACGCCAATCCTGTTCCCCTGATATGTTCTGTGAGCTTGCGGAGCAAGAAGGAGTCTGTCGGGGGCAAGATCAAGATCAGGGCTGGAGGGAAGGTGGGCTAAGCATTCAAAAGTAGCTACAGGAAAAAAAAAGTAGCTGCAGATCTGACGACACTTCCCCCTCCCATCTCAACATTATTACTCTTGAGAAAATCAACAATACTTCCATACTGTCATCAACCCCCAGTCCATCAAATTTCTCTTTTTTAATTAAAATAATTTTTTAGGTCAACATGATTGTACACTTGCATTTGATACCATGTTCAAACATTAAACTCCCCTTTCCTTTCCCTCCTCAAGACCAGACCTGGAAGTAGCTATTCTACACAGAGTTTTGTGTCTTTGTTCAACATAATATTTTATGTGTCAACTTGCACATCTTGCTTTATTTTTCTCCCGAATTCTGAAACCTCCAGACTTGTATTCCGATGAGCAGGCCTCGGTATCCCATCGCTGCACCTACCTCAAAGCTTGCTTTGACCTGGCTCACACCCACGGACGCCCCATGGTTTGAATCAAGGTTCATCCACCCCACATTTCAATGCTCTCATCTGATGAACAGTTTCTAAAGGTGAAGGCCTTGCTCAGGAAACACATGGTTTATTTAACTCGGGCATTCTGAAGACAATGCCCTGTTTTTCTTGTTTTGCCCAATAACACATCACATAATAGCACGTAATGCAGGAATATTTTTTTGGCAGGGAAAACTCTTCTGCAACATTCAACCTCTGCTGTCACTATCCAGATGTGGAATTGGCTTTGTGTTAGCTCTCAAGCACAGTCAGAGTAAGCATGGTTTGTTTTCCTTTCCTCCCTTCCTGTTTTATACTCCATGAACATTCTCCATTGTTCTTGTTCTTATAGGGATTGAGAAACAAGCTGAGGCTCTTCATTATTTCAGCCAACACACATAATCAATACCTAATAGTGATAACCAACAAGAGAGAAAACGGGTTCCATTTATTTTCTCCTGAGATTTCCCCCTTTCTTTTTGCCGATTTCCACATGTAGAGAGATGGCTCTCCTCGCCTGTGCTCTGTGGATCCAAGCTACAGGACGCTTCAACAGAGCATTAGAAAAACACATTAGAGCAAGATCAGATTGCAAGGAAGAGCAGGGTTGACTGGCCAGTGAAATCTCCCCCTGTGCCAGGAATCCAACAGTCCAATGGTAAGTAACTCATTGTAATTCTGCTCATAATTATCTCTTTCCCATATCCTGGACTGTTTAAAATCTGTAAGGGTTGGCCTTTTGGGTCATTTCCAATTATCCTGGCACTTAATATGCAATGAGAATCTTTTTAAAAAAAATATGGTGTCGTCGTGAAAGATGAAATCCCTGTCACTGAGTTGTGCGTGGAGGCATTGTTGAGGTGACAGATGTCCTGTTACGTATATGTTCACCGCAAGAAACATTTTACTACCAGTGTCATCCTTGTCCTGGAACTCTGCAGCAAGAAGGGGGATCCCAGTCCTGCTGCTTATCAGCTAGTGAGTTTTTAAAGAAGCTACTTAACCTACGGAACCCCAATTTCTTCATCAATGTGAAGAGATTGATTCAGACCCACGTTGAAGGACTTTTGGTGAAGAGCAGTGGAAATCGCATCAGGAAGACAATAGGTCCTCAAATGATGATCTTAACAGGGTTTCAAATAGCTGACTTCCGACTTGGCTTTATGATGGGGTTTACTCTTGACCACAAATGAGCTGATATTGCTGAATTTTTAAAAGCTGTACCTCTTCTAATGGAGAAGCAAAGCATTAATATTGACAACATTACATGATGTGTACCGTACTTTTATATATCTCAAAATGGAGGGAAAGCCCAGGAGCTATGTCTTCCAGAGCAAGGACAGAACAAGGCTCCTTTGCACACAATTCTTCTCCTTTTGTCACGGAAGCCAATGCTAAAAGTAAAGGTCACGTCACGCTAGTAATGCAAACCTACAGTGCGTATGGATGGACGACTACCATCGTGCCAATGCCGACTCTTAGTGTGGAACTGCCTCCGTAAACATGAAGGGAGCAGCTGATGGGTTTGAACCGCCTACTTTGCCATTAGTAGTTCACTTCATAAACAGTCCAATGTATGACCCACCGGGCCATAGGATGGAGGAGTGCACACATTCTCCTCTTCCAAATATCTAGCCTGATTTATGGTGCCACAGAAAGATCCCTAGAATCCTTCCTACCAGTTGTACTTAACTTATGAGCCCTACATAAGGGAAAATGAGAGCTTCAGTGGAAAATCAAGCACTGTTTGGAGTAGAAGCTGATAAACTTTTTCTGTCAAGAACCAGATAACCAAGATCTGAGGCATTGCCAGTCACGAGATCGCTGTCCTTCACTTCAGTCCTGCTGCTGTCCTGTGAAATCAGCCAGAGATGATGAGGAAACAAATGGGATGGCTATGTTTCAATAGATGTAGCACTGGTGGTGTAGTGGCTACATGTGGTGCAGTGATCCCCATGGTTGTCAGTTCAAAACCACCAGCACCTCCACAGAAGAAAGACTGGGATTTCCACTCCCATGAACAGTGACAGTCTTGGAAAATGACATGGGGTTGCTATGAGTCAGCACTGACTTGATGGCAGTGAGTATGTTCCTATAGAGAAGAGCCCTGGTAACACAGTGGCTTATTCTTTGGGATCCTGACCACCAGGTCCACAGGTTGAACCCACCAATCACTCTGCAGAAGGAAGACAAAGCTCTCTAGTGCTGTAAAGATCTTCAGTCTCAGAAACCCACAGAGGCAGTTCTATGCTGACCTATCGTGTTGCTGTGCGTCAGAATTGACTCAGTGGCAATGAGACTGAACAGGACTGTCTTCCAATAAAATTGAGAAATGCAGGCAGGAAATAGTTAGCCCATGAGCATTATGCAGAATCTACAGGGCAAAGTCCAGAGCACACCTTTTTAGGTTACCTGACTCATAACTTTTACTGCTTTTGGAAACACTTTTTAATAACTCTATATATTTTTATAAAATAAAATACACTAAAATCGATGCAAAATATCCTTTAATAACCAGGCACCTTGGGGGAATGAACCAATGGAACTAGAGGCTCAGGACCATAATCTTAAGGGATACAAAGGTCAATTGATATATAACACTCCACAAAATCGACATAATTCTTTTGGTTTTTTAATAGTCCTATTGGCACACAATCCACATATCATGCAATTCAATAGTTCAGTTACATAAAGAAGAGCTGTACATTCGGGATCATAATTTTAGAATATTTTCTTCTTTTTTGCAATCATTGTTATGAGCTCTCCATTTCCCCAAACCTCCAGGGCCATAACCCCAAGAAACCATGAATCCAGTTACTTTCTCTATAGATTTGCCAATCCTGGATTTCACATACAGAAAAGCACACGCAAAACAAACAACCACTATAACAGCAATAACAATAAAAACCCTAACAACAATAACAAAGTAAAACAGAGAAACGTCTCAACCAAAAAGAAGGCTGACAAAGTTAGAAATGAGGACAGCTTAAAAATGGATCAAAAGGGAGATTGACTGATAAGGTGTGACCTTTAACCTCACTACATCGACAATAATCCATTTTCCGATGCCCTCTGTATAATAACAAGGCGATTCACATTCCTTGTGTCTGATCAGAAGAGCTTCACGTGAGGCTCAATCAATACTTTCCCCTCCCCCACTGAGCCAACTTTTAAATGGGTCAAACAAAAGAGCAAATCATATATTACATTTTAACCTAACTAACTACCAAAGTTGACTTTGCAATGCTCTCTGTCTGCTAACAAGGTCATTCACATACCTTGGCTGTGGTCAGAGGGAATTCACCAGAGTCTTTATCTATGTGTGGACCTTACCTATGGATTTTGGCTTTCCACTGTAGTCCATAGCTGTGTGCAAAGCAGTGTCACAATTTAAGCTCTGGTACCAGTCCCTCCTTCGGATTTGAAATATGTTATTTACAATCCTTGGATCGTTTAGGCTGCTGTGCTTCTTCCACGTGGGCTTAGTTGACGCCTCTCTTAGATGACTGCTTGTTCCAAGACAAGCCTTTAAGACCAGAGAGGCTATTCTTTCTGATAGTTGGGCACTATCCAGTTTCTTCACCACATTTTTCTGCAGTACCTGTATCTTTCATGATCTCCTCATGAGGCTGCATGTCAAGCAGAGCCATGACATCCTTCTTTGATAAGTACTGACTGGGGTCTTACAACTTGTGAGCAGCCTTCCAAGGTGCTATTGGTCTCTCCCGTCTGGAGGAAAGAATAGTGATGAAAATCTAACACACTCTGGTTTGACCCGAGGATGTACACAGATGCAGACAGGAACTGGAAACACAGGGAATCCAGGGCAGATGATCCCTTCAGGACCAGTGGTGTGAGTGGCATTACTAGGAGGGTAGAGGGAGAGTGGGTTGGAAAGAGGAAAAGGATTACAAAGATCTACATGTGACCTCCTCCCAAGAGGACGGACAACAGAAAGGGGGGTGAAGGGAGATGTCAGACAGGGCAAGATATGACAAAATAATTATAAATTATCAAGGGCTCATGAGGGAGGGGGGAGCAGGGAGGGAGGAGAAAAAATGAGGAGCTGATGCCAGGGGCTTAGGTGGAGAGCAAATATTTTGAGAATGATGAGGGCAATGAATGTACAAATGTGCTTTAGACATACCCAATTGATGTATGTATGGATTGTGATAAGAGTTGTATGAGCCCCCAATAAAATGATTAAAAAAGAAAAGAAAATCTAACACACATGAAAACAATTAGTGCAGTGCACAAATAGACCCCAAGATCAGCAGTATCGATGACCCTGAGATGGTGCTCCACACCGCCCCCAACTGTTCTGAAAAGGAGCGCATTAAGACGCAGAGGTTATAGAACAAAACCCAGAATCATGACGAAGGGGAGGCTTGCTGATTGGATAGAGTGGAAGCCCTGCGGTCCTGGCCTCGCTTCAAGTTTGGAACTGAACTCAACCCTGTGGTTTAATTTTCTACCAAACAATGGACTTGTCTAAAAAGGGAATAAGAACACTATTGATGTGCATACTTAACATAATAAATCAAGGGGGAAACATTTTTCCAAGGATGAAATTCAGAAGGGTTCAGAAAGGAGAATGGGGACAGGAAATACAAGGAGGAAGTGGGATGGGTGATGTTACACTGAGGGGATTGCAATTAATGAGAGGAAACAATGTAAATGTAAAATTGATGATCTGCTCTGTTAGCATTTACCCAATCCACAATAAAACGTTTAGAAAATAATAAAATGTTAAGTGAAAAATATATCATCCTGTGAATTACTTTAAAGAGCCATTCTATCCCTGCAACTCTTACCAAATGGTTAGGTGGGATCATGCAGGAGAGGTTTGTGACTCACCATGGGATTAGATAGCTGGATAATAGTGTAAGCAATGTGTGTGGCACCCTTGTGGGAGGGGACCATGCAAATAAGGTGTATGGAATTATAATGAGTGGATTCATTGGCTTTTTTCTGTCCCATTAGATTTAAAATAGGCCATTCAAGAGGCCGAAAAGGAGATTTCATCACCACCAAAAAAGAACGGCCATGAGTGAAGTGTGTCCTTTGGACTTAGGATCCTGTGCTGATAACCTCCTAGACCTAGGATTGAGGAGAGAGAGAGAAAGGGGGAGAAAGAGAGAGAGAGAGAGAGAGAGAGAGAGAGAGAGAGAGAGAGAGAGAGAGAGAGAGAGCACAAACGAGCTATAGCACTTTCTATTTTTCAGTAAAACTAGAAAGAAGCAAAGAGAGAAAAACAGTGGTAGTAGAGACAACGGAATCAGGAGTCATCATGGCCACCATCCTAGTCTACAGAGCTAGAAAGCCAAGTGTCTGTGGGCAGGAGGCTTGCTGGAAGAGCAGGGCTCTCCAGCACTTATTGGTGGAGCTAAAGAGCTTTCTTGCTCTTCCTTGATCAGGGTAGAGGTTAAGAGGCTATGGAACCAAGAAGTCATGCCCTGGAGGCATGACTGAGATGAGGCTGTCCCAGTGGAAGGACTCTATCCTGAGTTGTTTCTGATAATGCATCCTGATCTTTTATTTCCCTAATTGTGGAGGGATCGGTTCTCTACAGAAGCAACTCCCGTAGGAGAGAGTGGAACTTCCCCTGTGGGTTTCCAAGCCTGTCACTCTTCACTGGCGTAGGTGGCTTTGTCTTTCTCCCGCAGATGGTTGGAGCTGCTGACTTTGTGGTTCTCAGCCCAGAGCATAACCACTGTCCAACCAGTGTCACAGCCACAGAGAACTCACAGACCGTAGTCAAGGATATGAAATGTATTAGTGTGCTAGTTATGTTTTCTGGCTTAGCCTGGATTTCAAGTGATAGTTTGCATAATTATCAGTTATTTGGAATTCTACTGAATCCCTCTTCTTTAGAGAACGAAGGTTACTTGCATTTTGTAAAACTTGCGTGGCAGTGGCATCTGAACCCTACCTTCACAATGCTGGGGAGAGAATCGCCATCAGCGTCATCACAAGGTGGACTTCTATGAAGCAGAAATGTCTATCAAGGAAATGACTTTCACATTATAGAGTGATGAAGTGTAGTCTGGTTCAAGTCCATGGGCCAGATGTTAAGCTAGAGGCCTTTCCTGACTCACGTAGCCTCCACGTTTCGAGAACAGGAGCTCTTCTACTCTGTCCTATATGGTCTCTGTGAGTCAGAATTGACTTGATGGTAGTGAATTTTTGTTTATTGCAATGAGAGTTGGAACATAAGTGGAAGCAGAGAGTGCCATTGGAAAGACAGTGGTTATCAGAATTGGGAAAACAGGTGAGCGAGAGAAGGAGGGTCTGACCCCTGCTCCACAGGAAGTAGCCCTGTGCTGATGCTGACGGCGGTCTCTCCCCTCTTTCTGGAGTTGGAGGAGGTCAGTTGCCCCCCACCCAATGCAGTCTTTACAAAATGTAAGTAACCTTTGTTCTTGAAAAGGTAGGGATTCAATGGAATTCTGAAAAACTGATCATGATGCAAAATACCACTTGAAAAGGCAAATCACCTCTGCCCTCTAGAGAATGAGGGTTCCACTAGTTTTTCTTTTCTACTCAAAGAGCATGCTTTGACCTTTTCTGCACATTCGTTTAATATTCCCGATCTAAGTTTGACTCTGATTTTTGTTTGTTTGTGTGAAACTTGTTGCTATTTTAACCAATTCCATCCTGAACGAGTTAAATGAAATCCTTCACTTGTGACCTTCTTTACCTATGTGGCTGTTGTGTGTGTCTTTGGGTTGATTTCTACTCAGAGCCACCCCATGTGACAGAGTAGAACTGCCCTGTAGAACTGTGTGGGCTGTACTCCTGATGAGAGAGCACGTTACTAGATCTTTCTCCTAGAGAGTCTCTGGGTGGGTTGAACTACCAACCTCTTGCTTAACAGTCTGGTGCTTAACCATTGCTGTACCAGGGTTGTGTATATCTATGTAAGAGTCATAGGAGGCCTGGTAGGGATTGATCAATGGCAATGTAACCAAGAGGAATTACTGAAACCCAAATGAAGACTGAACCTGATAGTAGGACAAGAGGAAAGTAAAAGGAAATAGAGGAAAGAACTAGGAGACAAAGGGCATTTATAGAGTTCTAAATTCAGGCATGTACATATGTAAATATATTTATATATGATGGGAAAATAGATCTATGTGCATTATAGGTTTAGTATTAATGTAGCAGATGTACATTGGGCCTCTACTCAAGTACTCCCGCAATGCAAGAACACTTTGTTCTATTAACCTGGCATTCCATGATGCTCATCTACCCGACACGATCACTGAAGACAAATGTGTGCATAAGCAAATGTGGTGAAGAAAGCTGATGGTACGCAGCTATCAAAAGATAGCATCTGGGGTCTTATAGACTTAAAGATAAACAAGCGGCCATCTAGCTCAGAAGCAACAAAGCTGACATGGAAGAAGCACACCAGCCTATGTGATCATGAGGTGTCAATAGAATCAGGTATCAGGCATCAAAGAACAAAAAAACTTATTATTCTGAATGAGGGGAGTATGGAGCGGAGACCCAAAGCCCATGTGTAGGCAAGTGGACATCTCCTTACAGAAGAGTCTTGGGGAGGAGACGAGCCAGTCAGGGTCCAATATAATACCAGTGAAACATACAACTTTTCTCGAATTCCTTCATGTTTCCTCCCCCACCACTGTCATGATCCCAATTCTTCCTTATAAATCTGGCTAGACCAGAGCATGTACATGGGTACAGATAAGAACTAGCAACACATAGTGGGACAGGAGGAAAGTCAAGGGAAATAGAGGAAAGAGCTGGGAGACAAAGGGCATTTATAAAGGTCTAGATAAAGACATGTACATATGCACAGATATTTATATATGAGGATGGGGAAATCGATCTATGTGCCTATATTTATAGGTTTAGTATTAAGGTATCAGAAGGACATTGGGCTTCCACTCAAGTACTCCCTCAATGCAAGAATACTTTCTTCTATTAAATTGGCATTCTATGTTGCTTACCCTCCCAACACAACCGCTAAAGACAAAGCGGGTAAATAATCAAATGTGGTGAAGAAAGCTGATGTTGCCCGGCTATCAAAAGATGTAGTGTCTGGGGTCTTAAAAGCTTGAGGGCAAACAAGCGGCCATCTAGCTCAGAAGCAACAAAGCCCACATAGAAGAAGCACATCAGCCTGTGTGATCATGAGGTGTCAAAGGAATCAGATATAAGGCATCATCAGAAAAAAAAATCTTATCATAGAGAATGGGTGGGGGGGAGTGCAGAGTAAAGACCCAAAGCCTATTTGTTGGCCACTGGAGATCCCCTTGCAGAGGGGTCTAGGGGAGGAGACGAGCCAGTCAAGGTGTGATGTAGCAACAATGAAAAATACAACTTTCCTCTAGCTTCTAAATGCTTCCACCCCCCCCCCCCACCCCACCCCACTGCAACTATCAAGATCCGAATTCTACCTTGCAAGTCAGGCTAGATCAGAGGATGTACACTGGTGCACATAGGAGCTGGAAACACAAGGAATCCAGGGCGGATGATTCCTTCAGGATCAGGGGTATGAGTGGCGATACTGGGAGGGTAGAGGGAGAATAGGTTGGAAAGAGGAAACCGATTGCAAGCATCTACATGTGACCTCCTCCCTGGGGGATGGACAACAGAAAAGTGGGTGAAGGGAGACATCGGACAGGGCAAGATATGACAAAATAATAATTTATAAATTATCAAGGGCTCATGAGGGAGTGGGGGAGCGGGCAGGGAGGGGGAAAATGAGGACCTGAAGCCAGGGGCTTAAATGGAGAGCAAAAGTTTTGAGAATGATAAGGACAATGAATGTACAGATGTGCTTTAAACAATTGATGTATATATGGATTGTGATAGGAGTTGTATGTGGCCCTAATATAATGATTAAAAAAATAAGAAGAAGAACTGGAAACATGGAATCCAGGACAGACAAACCCATCAGGTCCAATAATGAGAGTAGCGATACCAGGAGGTGAAGGGGAAAGTGGATGAGAAAAGGGGAACCAATCACAATGATCTACATATAACACCCTCCCTGGGGGACGGACAACAGAAAAGTGGGTGAAGGGAGACATCAGACAGTGTAAGACATGAAAAAATAATAATAATTCATAAATTATCAAGGGTTCATGAGGGAGGGGAGAAATGAGGAGCGGATACCAAGGGCTCAAGTAGAAAGCATATGTTTTGAGAATGATGATGGCAACACATTTACAAATGTGCTTGACACAATGGATGGACATATGGATTGTGATAAGAGTTGTATGAGCCCCCAATAAAATGATTTTTAAAAAAGAGAGAGAAAATTAATCATTTACCTTTATTTGTTTTATACTTATGTGATTTTTTTTTTTAAAGAAAATTGTCTTTGAACACTGAGTCAAGGGAATCTAGTATGTGGGTAGAGCAGGCCATTAGTCATCTTGGCACACAAAAGTGCTAATAAGACCCAGAGCAGCAGTAAGTTTATTTGCGGCTGGACACTAACCTTCTCGTATTACCGATCATCCCTATAGGTCAGTGGGGAGCGTGGGTGCTCACCTGGAGCCGGGCAAGGTCTTGAAGTGACCAGACCTTGGTTTGCTTTCCAGGCCCACAGCTGAAAGTTTGTGACAGTTGACATCTCACATTAAGCTCCTATGTGCTTTTGTCATTGTTGTTCTTGTTGTTTTTCCCACTGCAAAATGGGAAAATAGGAGAGCCATCTCCTGAGATGCTTTAGGAATTAAGTAAGACAACTCCTGCAAAATATCTGCCTCACTGTCTGGCATCGTGGAAGAATGTGATAAAGCAACATTGTGCTAGATAAATGCTGTGGTGTGTTGGTGAGTCAGTTCTGACTCACGCTGACCCTCTCTGACCCAGACAGGATAATACCACCATCCAATTTCTTAAGGTTCCAGCCACCTGAAGAGTCTCAAGAGAAATGTGGCATATTAAGGCAAATACGCGCCCCTCCCACCTCCTTCCTTTTGCCGGTGTGGCAGCATTATGAGGTGCCTCTCTGAGAGCCCCCTGCCTGGGCTGTGCCATAGCCATCAGGAGAATGACCCTCTCATCTCCCCAACCTGGCAGCGGCCAGCTCTTTCCTTCTGAAATTTCTGCCCATGCTTCAGGGTTCCCATGTTCCTGTGCGCTCCTGGAGCCCTGGTTCCACGGTGGTAACCCGTCAGCAGCTGCCAACCACCAGTCGCTCCCTGGTAGAACGGCTGGGCATTTTCTTCTCATGAAGAGTTACTGTCTTGGAAGCTCACAGAAGCAGTTAGTTGTACCCTGCCCTACAGCCTGCTTTCATTCAGAATGGACTCGCTGTCCGTGACTTTGGTTTGGTTTTGGAGAATGGATGACAAGCACACATCCTAACGAAGCAACTCCTACAAAGGCTTAGGGGTGGGAGACAACGGTGTGCTGCTGTCATGTGGAGCAGAACCCGGGAAGTTTGTGACTCCAGAATGGAATAAGGGTCCGATTACAACATTTAAAAGCCAGAAGTTTTGTTTTCTTAAGGTTTGCTGTTTTTCATTCTTGCTTTATAGAGTTATTCTGAAAGCATCGGGTCCCCCAATGTGTCGTGCATCATATACTTATTCTTAAGCATCTGTTTGAAGAAATTGTTAAATACGCTCACTTTTAAAGAGGTCTGTTCAAATTACGTTCCAAAGTGTTTGTACACACCTTAAGAAAGCCTTTTACATCGAATACTGGATCTGAAACTGTGCTGGTTCCTCCTATGCCAGGAGCACGGAACGATGAAGCTGGCAGTCAATCACCGGGAGACTTTTGAACTTTGAGGAGCAAGTAAGGATGCCCCTAAGTACAACCTAGGGAAAGGTCAGGGAGAGCCTCAGTTAGGGCGACTGCTCCCGGTGCAACGTCCCCCAGGAAACTATTCTCATAGAGACCCTGACTCAAGCTCTGCGGTTGGAACCACCCATGGTGTGGCTAACAGGCCCCTGCTTAACCCTCTCTGCCACCAGGGCTGCCGGTTGCTAGGCAAGGGAAAGTCATCCTCACTCCAGGCAAAATGCCTGCAGGTTGGTCAGGAGCAGTGATTTGTGGCAGGAGGACAAAGAAGCGCAGTTGTCATCATCCTTTTGTGGTTCTCATCACAAGAGAATCCAGCTGCGTGTGTGCGTGGCTCCGTTTCTGAAGGTCTGTGTTTAACTCCCTATGAAGATAACATGCATTTGGAGGTCTCACAATGAAAGAAGAGCAGATAGCTGCCATTGTGCCCGAGACAAAGTACTAGGATAACTCAGATAAGGATAAGGGACACGGTAAGACTCCTCTGACCGGGTCCAGTTAACTCAGCAAGGGCCCTCATGTGCACATTCCTACCCCTGGGCCAAACACAAGCTGTGAGCAGTGCTTCCAAAGTCGTTATGACTGCAAATCAATGTGTTACGTGACTATCTAAAGTACACACAGACCCACACAGCAAACGACGGGAGAAAAGTTTCAGGAAATACCGATCATTGCTATATGCACTATAGTCTGATATTTCTAGAATTAAAAAAATTATTTTATTATAGTTTTTAGGAGCCCTGGGTACAGGGGTTATGAGCTGGTCTGTGATCCATAAGGTTGGCAGTTTGAAACCACCAGCCGCTCCAAGGCAGAAGGACTGGGGTTTTTATTCCCCTAGTTACTGTCTAGGAAACTCAGAGGCAGTTCTACCTGGCCTGTAGGGTCACTACGAGTTGGCATGAACTTGATGGCAGTCAGCAGGGAGTGAGCTTTTCAAAAGTCTGACGCATTCAATTCATTTAGTAAAATTTTGCAATTTCCTATGGGTCAAAACCCACAGCACTGATAGAGGAGACTTATTATTTTTTAAAGGGATTCATCGTAATGGGAGCATTAAGCTGAACAGATCATTGAAGCCTTTAACAAGAGAGAATATTCCTGTTTCCTCATGGTTATATTTCTTAAAATCTTGCTGCATAATGCTTCAGATCCTCATCTGTAAAAATGAGTGAATTAGTAGTATCCCAGCGCCCTGGTGGCATAGTGGTTATGTGCTGCAAACTTGGAGGCCAGCAGTTCAAACCCACCAGGCACTCCATGGCAAAAAGATGAGGCTTCCTACTCCCGTAAAGAGTTACAGTCTCAGAAGTGCACAGGGACAGTTCTACCCTGCCCTATAGGATCACCATGAATACACATGCTGAATGGCAGTGAGTTTGGTTTTGGGTTTGAGTAGTCTCAATCTCACAGGGCTGTCACCAAGCTTCGATCTGTTACATGGGGAGTATTTTCACAATTACCATCTCATAGCAAGGTTGTTCACTGTTGTTCACATTATTGTCATCGAAGTTCAATACAGCAGGTTTAGTGCATGGATAAACATTCACATCTGTTTAACGATTTAAGGCAAAATTGATGGGAGAATCCTTTTGTCCCCTTCACTTCTCCTTTCAGGGCATCCATTAAACATTTGAGTCACAACGATTAAGAGGAAATTAGCAGCTCCCATGGGTATTGCCTTAAGCTTCAACTACCACGTTACAATTCCCATTCTTTTCAAGTAACTTTTTATTAGCACAAGATGGCAGTAAAAGGAATCTTGGCAAGTCTGCGCTTTGTAGAAATGACAGGTTCCATTTCTATCTTGAAGATTTCCTGAAGAAGATTGCCCTCATGGGCTGTGAGTACCCAAGAGAGACCGTGGGCTCTCAAGATGAGAAGCTCGGCCATCTTCCTCAGCAGCCCCCGCAGTAGTGCCTTGGCAAGGGTGGCGGTGGCGGTGGCCAGGGTGAGGGGAGACTTCCGTGAACAGTGACTGAACTGCAGTGACGGAACATTGCATTATACCTAGCCTGTCTGCCAGAGGGAACAAAACTCAAATCTGTTGTCATGGACTTGATCGCATCTCCTAGCGACGCTATGGGACGCAGTAGACCGGCCCCAGCGGGTTTCCTGGACTGTCAATCTTTACAAAGGTAGGCCGCCACAGCTTCCAACAGGCAACCTGGTCATCCACTGAGTGTGTAGCCCCTGCACTGCAAGGATCTTCTTTTGCAACCCAGAGGACTAATTTGTTGAACATTGATTAGACGGTGCCAGAGAACACCTATGCTTCCTGAGGGGCATGTAAAACAGCTTAAACACCAGAGAGGCCTGCTAGCAGAAGACTGTGCTGGGAGTGCCGTCGGGAACCAGTGTGAGCTGGGAACAGGTGTGGCTGCTGCCATCACTCTGTGCCGGGGTCATTCAGGGGTGCATGGCTCAAGTACACTGCTCAGCACGAAAGGCAAGCCAGTGACTCCCTTCTGGTCCACAGCCATCCTCCACAGGGTTTCTGAAGGTGCTGCTCCTTCTGGGCAGGCAGTCTCGTCCGTCTCCCTCGGAGGGGTGGCTGGGGGCTTTGAACGGCTAACCTGTGGTTAGCAGTCTGATGCCTAGTCCACAGTGCCACAAGGGCTTTATGGCCACTCGCTTTTCATTGATCATTTGATATATCCTTCAGTTATGACTTTACTTATTGCCTTCATGATCTGCTCTTTATTTCATCTCAAAATTTCCTCTTCATGATTGACCCGATTCACCACGCCTTTCTGCCTTATTAGGGTGCCAGGAAGCAGGGAGATAAGGCAGGTCTCCCCGGTCCGGCAGGCCAGTTCTAGAGAGATGCCTTAGTCAGAGAGCAAGCCGGAAAGAGGAGCTCTGGCACCCAAAGAATCAGGCCCAGGGAAATGAGTCAAGGATCAACCCCCCCAGATCAGAAAACCAAGAATAAAGGGTGAGGGAGGCAGACCGCATCTGGGAAACCAGGAGTCAGAATAGATAAGAACCAGACCAGGAATGGAGCCTGGTTTCTACCAAGTGGCCCAGCTCCTCACAGTGCTGATTACCTCGGCCTTGGGCAGAGCTGACTCACAGTGGGTGGGGCTGAGCTTTCAGGTGAAACTTAACTGATTGGAAAACCAGATCCTTCCTGCCTCCACCTTCCCCTACTTCTAAAGTTCACCTCAGGTACCCTGGTGGTACCACAGCTGAGCCGCTTCTATCATAAAAGGCTGGTGGTTTGAACCTACAAGCCACGCTGTGGGAGGAAATGTGGCAATCTGCTTCTTTAAAAATTACTAATCCACATTCATTGCCATCCATTAGACTCTGACTCACGGTACATCTTTAGGACAAAGTAGAACTGCCCCCTGGGTTCCCAAGGCTACAATCTTTATGAACTTAGCCTTCCCTCGTGGTGGGTGAGAACGGCAGGCTGGCACTTTAGCCGCCCTACCACCAGGGGACCTTCCATAAAGCCGGCAGCCTTGGAAACCCCATGGGGCAGTTATACCCTCTCCCAGCAGAGCACTCTGCGTTGCCTAGGTTGGACAGTAGTGGGTTTGCTGTGGGGTTTGCAAAGAGTGACCCCCCCACCCCACCCCACCCCCCCACACACAAAATGGACTCTTCTTACTGAAGTGAAAGTGAGCCTTCCATTGTCGCTAAAGTCCGGTCTTCATTGAGGAGAAAAGAGAGAGGATGTTAAAATGTCATCATCATCTTTGTGCCAAGCACCCCCTTAGCAGCTGGTGAAGCCCATGCACCCCTTTTAAGAAACACATTTCTATAATTTGTAACATCAATGCAAAGACCCCAAGGCAGTCCATGATGCCAAAGAAGAGCTGTCAAAGGAAGCCAGGAATCTGGAAGGACAGGCTCATCCTCACCTAAGTGTTGTTGTAACAATAGACACCACAGGGAGTGGCTTGAAAGAATAGTTGGGTTTTTTTTTTTAATGATCCACGTGGATTCCTTCTGTGAGCTAGTACCTTAGCTTCTGGTGCCTGCAGGGCAGCTTTGGCTTTCCTTTGCATAGCTGGGCATTCTGGACTTATTTCTTTTTGGGTAATGACTGAGGTATGATCAGCTTTAGAATCTACATACTCTCATATGGCCTTCGCAAGATAACAAAGTTGAAATCACTCCCCAACCAGTTTAGCCATCTGCAGTGCAGTAAATTCCACAGCTTGCCCAATAGAGCCTACCCTTAGGATACGATCTGTTGAAATACTCACTTCCTCACACATTACGGGCCATGAACCTGTACTTGCCTTCCAGGTAATCAATCTCTTTGGAGCCCTTTCCTCTCTGGAAAATATCCCACCGTAAGTGGTTAAAGCCTTATCTGCCCGTTGAATACATGCAGAAAAAACAGTCGCCACCTTCAGGTGACCCTGGAAAAAAACATTGGTGAAGGAACAAACGGTTGCCCCAAAAAGACGTCACCAGATCAACCTTCACCAACTTTCAAAAGTGAAAGATCTGATAAGCCATTTCCTGGTCACGAATCATAACCCCACCCTAAAGCAGATAAATGACCAGTTCTCGGAAATCAGCCACATACTCACAATCCTCTCAATCCACTTTTTCGTATGTGCATACAAAACTGTAAATGCCCCCTTTCCAGGAGCTTGCCCTAGTGACTCTTGGCCCCAGCTTGCTCTTTGCTCGATCCATCAAAGTAAAGCTTTCTCCTTTTGTTAGGTTTTTCAGGTGGGAAATGACTCCTTTCTACTAGGCTTCTCACTAGAAAGAATTCCACACCTGGGTTGTGATCCAAATGGGTTTTTATAAAGGACGGAAGAAGTTTCAGGTGTTACAGTCTCAAAAGGGTACACGCTATGTCAGGTGACCAGCCGTCCGGCTTTTGAACAATTTTTCCCGAGTTCCGCGGCGTTTTAAAAAAGTCTCGATTTTTGGAAAGAATGCACGACAAGCTAGGGTATACGGTTTTCGGCTGCCATGTGGCTATTTCGCCAGGATATGAGCTTTATCAATGATGTCCCGCTGGTGTCCCGCTTTACCAATGTTAAAATCCAGCCATATTAGGAAGCGTGCCAAACCCCATGTAAACTGCGCCGGGCTCACCCCCAAACACGGGCAACCTCATGGGACTGCACACCCACGTGTGGTGGCCTGAGGCCGGAGAGACCTCGGCACAGCAAGCGGGCACAGGACAGGAGCCGAAGGGTGAAGAAGGGGCCAGCGGTCATGCGGTCAAGGTATGTGAGGCCTCTGGCTGGGAGGCATGGTTGAAGGAACTTGTTGACCCCCTGGCTGAATTAAGCCCACCTGGGCCTAGTTTGGGCTGCCCAGGTGTACCGCCCACCTGGCTTGGGCTAGAATGGGCGCATGCCCAGTAGTCTTTAGGGCTGGCTAAGGGCTCCCCTGATTCTCTTCCAACCTCCTGTAGGGGGCCTTCAGGCCTGCAGAGGGACTACCCTCCTGTCCCTGTCTCTTCCTACCTAACACTTTCATTGTCATTAGGTCTCTGTGTCTCTCCGCCGCACCTAATGAGATTGGTACGAAATAAATTCCTTTTTTTCCAAACAGATTCATATTTATAGGCACAGAGGTGAGGATACGAGTCTGTAATTTGCGGAGGGAGCACCGTTCAATTCATAACAGATAATTATCAAAATATTCAAACGTAATCCCCAATGAGATCCAGTGATACCATGGCTCCAACGCGGGGACTTCTGTGGAGACGGCCCAGGCTGGGTAGTGTTGAGCCCTGTTGCACCCACGCTTGCTGGGAGTGAGGACGGAATGAGGGGTAGCCAGCAGCAACCAGGACACTTGGGATGTAGAAGGAGTAAGGAGGGGCGGTGGCATTTCTAGGTCCTTGCCACACTTCAACGACGGCGAAAGTCTACAATGCCTATCACGAGTTGATATTCTACATTCCCTTTCAGAAAGAACGGTGTGAATGCAAGACTTCACCTAGATGTGTAGTAAGATGCTTATGCAGCGAGAGTTTCTTAAAAAGAATGATGCCGCTGAGGTGCTTGCTAGGGTCAGACATTCTGTCTTTCAGATGAGAAACTAAGACGAGGGAGAAGCTACTGTGTGGCCGTATCGCAGGTGCTTAGAGCACATTGTCTGGGTAAGGGGCGGGGCTTTGGCATCAGGCTGCTGTAATCCTATAGCTGGGCCATCCTCCCTCTGTGATCAGTAAGTCCCTTTCCTTTAGCAGCCTCGACTTCCTCACGTGCCATAGCGGCGTCCTGAGAGCCGTATTCTGAGGCTTACTGCTGAACACAGGCCGTGCACGCACCCTGTCTTGGTCATTTCATTGCATTGCTATTCTGGGCTTAATAGGCAAGAGGCACATCAGGGACATTTAATGTGTTCATCAACTCTTCTGTGGGCATTATATATAAGTGGACTTAAGCAAAATGCACATGAGAATGTTAGTGAACAGGGTCTTCAGGGAAAAAACAAAACACAAAACCCTCCCAAACTCGTGGCAGTTTAGGGATTTCAGAGACCATAACTCCTTACTGGAATAGAAAAACTCATCTTTCTCCGCTGGAGCGGCTGGTGGTATTGAACTGCTAACCTCGTGGTTAGCAGCCCAACACATAACCACTCTGCTATCAGGCTGCTTTTTAGGAACTAGACAGGGAAGTGTCAAGACAAAAAAATGATTATGGTTGAGCTATTGAATTGTGTGATATGCCTGTGGGGCTTGTTTGCCGGGATCCCAAGAGAGTGCTTTAGGCCAGAACATAGCCTGACTAGCCAAGACACTGCTGTGTTCCACTGTTTGGGAGGACAGGGAGGATGAGACATTTTATTTTTCATCGAAAATATTTTCTCTAGAAATAGAAAAGAGGATGCTAGTAAAGATAATGTGTTAACCATTTCCCCCTTTTCTTCATTTTAACAGAGAGTCAAAGCACAAAGTGTTTTCATTTGAACTTTCTTTAAAACAATTTAGAAAACTACAAAGAAATTTGGAATAAACAATAGGGATTAAAATAAATAGGTGTTCCTAGCGTTTCAATGCTTTTGCTTTTTGATGTTTGTAAGCCTGAGCCATTAAAAAATATATAAAAGAGACTAATCTGGGTGAAAAGTGGTGGGGATTTTTAAATTGTTTTTCTTCCTATTTTGGTACTTATCAATAATGTATTTGAATCTAAATGAACTAGTCATTCTAGGAGGAACTATATAAAAATACTTTCAAAAATTGAACTTGTCTTTCTTCTTAAATTACTCTTTGTGAAAATTACCCTATTTATATCAGGGGTTCTAATATTGCTGTTGAGAAACCATGTGGTATAGTGGTTATGCACTGGGATGCTAACTGCAAGGTCAGCAGTTCAAAATCACCAGCCTCCCCGAGGGAGAAAGATGAGGCTTTCTACTCCTGTAAAGAGTTACAGTCTCAGAAACTTACAGGGACACTTCTACCCTGTCCTACAGGGTTGCTGAGTTGGAATCAACTCGATGGTAGTGAGTTTAGACTTTAATATTGTTTTAGTCATCCAAGCTTAAAACTATTGTCAAAGAAACAACAGCACAAAGACACAACACACACACACACACACACACACAAATTCAACGTGGAATGCCTCTACAAGCTAACTACTTTGCCTACAAGTCAATGGACTGAGCAAAGGACACAAAGGAAGATGTGGGCAGATGACTCTAGGTGAAATGTGATTTAAAGACATAACAACCAAATATAATGCACCTGGATTCTGCTTGGAGCAAACTAACTGTAAAAGAATATTATGGACTGAATTGTGTACTCACCCCTGCAAAAGATAAAAGGATGTGAAGTCATAGCATTTGGATAAGACCTACGAATAAGACTTTGTTTGGAAATAGGGCCTTTGGAGACATTATCATGAGATCTTCTGGAGTAGGGTGGGACCTAACCCGATCTTTGTGCGGTACTTATAAAGAGGAGGAGAGGAGGACAGCGCTGAAGCTACAACTCAGGGAGAGGGGCGCATCTGATCAGAGCACACAGGAGCAAAGGAAGAGGGAAGAAGAGAGAGTGGGGCACACCCTGGCCCACCAAGTCCCGAGGATGATATTGCTGCTCAGAGCAGCCAATGTACAGAGAGGTCCATAAGGATGGCCTCACCACAAGACAATCTCTCACTGACTCATGTCTCTATGAGGGACAACACAGGAGGCATAGTGCAGGAATTGTGCCCAACCTGATCCCACCACACCAGGGCCAAAAGCTAAGGGTGTGCAACAGAGCAGCAAGGGGAGCAAATCAATGACGTCCCCGGGAATACCAAAAATAGACTTTGGGGCCAGGGAGTTCAAGCACCCCATCAGACTCAACCAGAAAACACTCCTAAAAGTCAACAAACAGACCTAGAGCTATTTACAGGCCTTTTTTCTTTTGTCATTGTTTTTGTTGTTGGTTGGGTTTTTTTGTTGTTTGTTTGTTTGTTTTCTTGTTTTGCTCTGCCTTGGTTTTGTGCTTATTATTGTCTCTGCAGGTCTACCTAGATAAGATAACAACAGGACCTATGGTTCTGGGGGGGACATGGGAGAGGGAAAGGGGGGGGGAGGAAGTGGGTGTTAACAAACCCAGGGACAAGGAAACAACAAGTGATCCAAAACTGATGGCGAGGAGGGTGTAGGATGCCTGGTGGGGCTTCGTCAAGGGCAATGTAACTGAGAGGAATTAGTGAAACCCGAATGAAGGCCAAACATGATAGTGGAACAAGAGGAAAGAACTAGGAGGCATATAGCCATGGGCATATGTAAATATATTTATATTATGACAATAGGGAAATAGTTCTATGTACATATATTTATATGTTAAGTATCAAGTTACAGATGGACATTGGGCCTCTACTCAAGTACTCCCTCAATGCAAGAACATTTTGTTCTAATAACCTGGGATTCCATGATGCTCAGCTTCCTGACAAGATCGCTGAAGACAAAATGGGTGCTTAGAAAATGTGGTGAAGAGAACTGATGGTGCCCGGCTATCAAAAGATATAGTGCCTGGGATCTTAAATGCTAAATAAGTGGCCATCTAGCTGAGCAGCAACAAAGCCCACATGGATGAAGCACATCAGCCTGTATGATCACGAGGTGTAGATAGGATCAGGTATCAGGCATCAAAGAACAAAAAATCTTATCATTGTGAATGGGGTGGGGTATGGAGTGGAGACCCAAAGCCCATCTGTAGGCAACTGGACATCCCCTTACAGAAGGGTCTCGGGGAGAAGACGAGCCAGTCAGGGTGCAGAATAGCATCAATGAAACATACAACTTTCCTCTAGCTCTTTGTTTCCTCCCTCTCACTGTTATGATCCAGAGTCTACCTTACAAATTGGCTAGACCAGAGTATGTACATGGGTACACATAAGAGCTAGAAACAGAGGGAATCCAGGACAGATAAGCCCCTCAGGACCAATAATGAGAGTACCAATGACAACAGGGTCAGGGAAAGGTGGGTGAGAAAAGGGGAACCAATCACAGTGATCTACATAGAACCCCTTCCCTGGGGGATGGACAACATAAAAGTGGGTGAAGGGAGACATCAGAGAGTGTAAGACTTGGCAAAATAATAATAATTTATAAATTATCAAGGGTTCTTGAGGGAGGAAGGGTCAGGGAGGGAGAGAAAATATGAGGAGCTGATACCAAGGGCTGAAGTAGAGAGCAAATGTTTTGAGATATGATGATGGCAACAAATGTACAAATGTGCTTGACACAATGACTGTATGTGTGCATTGTGATAAGAGCTGTATGAGCCCCCAGTAAAATAAAAAAAGAAAGAAAGAAAAAGAAAACAGAGAGACACAGAGGGAAGACAAGGGTGAAAGTTCAAGTCCTGCTAATACAAGCTAAGGCATTAAGGAGTGTCAGGGAGAGAGATCGCGGGCTGGCTCTCCCTTTGGTTCCTCAGAAGGAATAGCATGGCTGAGGACTGACTTCCAGCATCCGGTGCTATTAGAAAGTACATGTCTACTTTTTGAGGTCGCCCAGTTTGTCCTACTTGCTCACACCACTGTCTGGAGAAACTAAAATGGACATATTTTGCTGGAATTAGGGAACAGTGGTCATTGACCGGGTCTGAAATGAGCCAAGTGACTATGCTTAATTTTGCTGCTAATAGTCATATTCCCCAAACCAAACTCACTTCCATTGACTTGATGCTGACTTACAGTGACTCAGACGCGTAGGACAGCTCTCCGGTGACGCCATAGAGCTGTCCCTGTGTGCTTCGGAGACTGCAAATTTCTACAGGTCTAGAAAGCTTCATCTTTTCCCTGTGGAGCTGCTAGTAGTTTCAAACAGCAGACCTTTTGGTTAGCAGCCCAGTGAGCACCCCATGATGTTATTAGGACTCTTAATGATAAGAGTTATGCAGAAAACAAAACGCAAACACGAAAAATGCCATCTATTTCAGATGTACAAGTGAGATTTCATACCATTTGAGATCTCCTATAAAATATTAAGCACAGAGAAAATGTGCTAAGTAAATGACAAATCTTGATACTTAAATATGTGTGTGAAGGGAAAGGGGGGCCATTGCATTTTTGTATTTTTCAGTAAGAATGATCATTCAGATAATAAAAATTTATTCTTTAAATTTTCTTCCATATTCATGTGCATGTCATGTTCCATCCAATCTGTCAGCCCCAAACCTGTGAAATGGTCCTTTCTGTTTTCATTGACTTGCTCAAATCCTGTGCTTCCTGACTCGCCTCGGTTACTTCAGCCCCAGCACCAAGTGGTGTCCTGCCTCCACCTCTGTGCCTGCCTCCACCTCAGCCCGAGGACCCAGTGAGGCCCACATGCGATCTTGTCATCCTCCAGAAGAATGAAGAGCAAATGAAAGGCCAATGCAGCAAACACACAGAATGATCTTGTGTGTGTGTGTTCAGGGCTAAGCAAAGGTCAGCAGTTTGAACCCACCAACACTTCCGTGGGAGGAAAATGAGGCTCTCTGCGCCCATGAAGATGTAAAGCCTCAGAAATTCCGTGAGGGTCCTTAGGATTTAGAATCGACTCTCCTGCATTGCGTTGTCTGTGCACACAGAATCGGTATGCGCTTTTCTTCAGTTTAGAGGCATATACCGGAATGCTATCCTGAGCCTTAAAAAAATACTGCTACTCTTTGAATTTAGGATTTTTCAACTGTGTTGGCAAAACAGAGAGCTGGATGATCCGACGGTAACTTCGATCAGTAGAAGAGTCAATACAAACTACCAGCCCCCAGCCCCCACCCTCCCAGCCAGCCCAGCCCTTTTCAGTTGTTAGCTACTGTTGGGCTCGGCCCAGACACATGGATTGGATTGCTGTGATCTTTTCCACAGGGTTTCCCCCTGATTCTCCGAAGTAGATGGCCAAGCCTTTCTTCCTAGTCTTCCCAGTCTGGAAGTTCTACTGAAACCTACTCATCCTCATAGCAGCTCAGAAGCCTCCTCAGAGAATGGGTTGGTGGTGGCCCATGCAGGGACTGGGAAGAGCAGTTCATCTCCTGCATCAAAGAATGGACGTTTATCATGGGTTCACCAAGGCATTCTCTTTTTCCAGTAGCATCGTTTACTCATTTTTATTAAACAGTGTACCTGGTAATGGTATCTCCAGCGGAGTTACCTTGGGAGGTGAAAGGAGGATGTCAAAAGGGTGTGTTTGTGCCGTCTTAGAAATATTAATTTCTCTACATTTTCTCCTGAGGCCTGCTTCCACACTGTTATGGAGATCCAACATCAGTACTTGTTATCAAGGTGATTTCTCAACAGGAAATAATCTTCCGCCGTGGCTGTTTGCTACCCGTGCCTGGTGCCAAGGGCCAAACTTTCTTCCAGGAGGTTTTCAGCTGAAGGATGACAGGCCTTCATGTGCCGACACGGATAAAGTGTTGTGCCCATATTAGATTTCCAGAAGCAGCTGTGCATGCTGCCCACACACCTGCAAGAAATCAGTGTTCTCCGCGGAATCATGCGCGTTACACCCCTGTCCATTGTGCGTTACCGAGAAGCTCTTCTCACATAGGCTGTGACGTCTGAAAGAAAGGGCACCTTGCTCTGTATATTGTTGCGTCTCCGAAGCAGCATAGAAGAAGAAAATGGAGCGGGGGAAACATGCCTAGTTATTGTTTTTGCAAGATTAATTTTTTTAACACCTTGATGCATTTTTGAGTCTAACATACGTATTGTCTTGCAATTCCACATGGAATTGGTGCCAATCTTAGTATTTCAGGAAGACAGCAAAGCAACGTAAGCGTCACCCTAGGTAGGGTCCTAGGGTGAGTGAGTGAGCTTCAACCTCAGGAAGAGACACGTCAGAGCGTGTCTTCTGCTGTCCTTGCCACATTCCACCTGTCTACTCCGGCTGGAGCTCGGGGCTGGCTGGCTCCCCGAGGCCCCGCTCCACCCTCCACCGTCGACCCATCCCCTCATTCCTTTTTCTGATTTGTTTGTGTTACTTGCCTGTGTGGAGTGCTGTCTCTCCCCCCCACCGCCCCCCCACATATTTGCCTGTTTTGCCCTGTCTGAGGTAGCGGATGGGCGGCCCGTGTGTCAATTTACAGGCTGGCAAGCTCTGCCGAGCAAAGAGCTCATTGAAAGGCGTCGTCGTCACCCAAAGCTATCAGTTGCCTCTGGAATGGCTGACCCTTCTGCCACTGTTAGCAGCCAAGGTTACGAGCCCAGCTTGGAGAGAAAAGCGGACAGAGGAGCCCCTATCTCCACGTTGGCAAAGGGGGGACCTGTCATTGGTTGTCATGCCAGGCGTTTGGCATAGGCCTGCGGCATCTGGCATGTTTACTTAAGGTCCAAATTCTCACAGGGATTGCTGAGTCAAGCGAAGCACCCTGATTGTAGTCTTTATCTTTTTGCTGGATCCTTTACTGAGGCAACTGGGTCTGTCTACTGAGAGAATTTAGGCGAAAGTGAAAAGAAATTCACCATAAGTTACTTGGCTTCCAACTCTAGTTCGACATGGAAGACAACAGTTTTCAAAGGCTCCTAAAAGGGAAAGGCTTCAGGTAGCCTCCCCGCACAAGGCGAGGGCAGGTCAGAGAGGTGACTGGAGATAATGGAATTTCAAAACATTGTAAAGGAGCTGTCAGGCTCGGACACGCTGCAAGGGGGATGAGCTCAGGCTCCCAACAATTTGATGTCCAGGGGTAATGGAATGGTGAGTCTATTTCACACAATGGGCCTGTCAAGAAAAATAGTGTCACTTTAGAAGAAAGCTTTCTTTAGAAGCCTTCCAAGTATCAAATTTCAGGTGCCAAGGAGAGCACACAGCCCAAAGGTTGGTGGTTCAAACCCATGAACCCTTCAGCCATCAGAGAAGGCTAAAAAAATCACAGGATTTCACAAAATAATATTTCTTTTTGTAAGGATCATATGTCCAGCCTTGAGGTATTTAAGAAAATAGCCTAATTAGAACTTGAGAAATTAGATGTCACAAAAAACGGACAGAGAGACCGTTTGTTCAAAAGTATGACTTCTGGTGCTGTGGAGAAGGATGCCTAAAGATGATTGTCTCTGAACCCCCATAGGGCAGTGCGACTCTGTCCTACAAGGCCGCATGAGTTGGAATTCGTGGATGGAAATGAGTTTTGGTAAGTGATAATTAAAGTAAGCAAAGAATCATAGAATCAATGAAATCAGACCATGTCAAAGGCAACAGAAAAGGTCAGGATTCATGTTCCTTCCCATGGATGATATATTTCAACCACGCCGATGTTTACACCACTAGGGAATATTTTTATATTGAAAAGAAGAATGAATCTTTTAATTTAATTGAAGTGCTTTGCTTTGGTTTGTTGACTTTCTCTTGGGGAAGGGATTTTGCTTTAGCACTCAGAAATATTTTATGTTTCTCAAATTAGTTCCTCGCTCGACTATATTTTCTCCTGGATAGATTCTGATAGCAGAATTGTGTGGTGTAGTGTGTGTGTGTATGTGTGTGTGTGTGTGTTTACTGGACTAACATGCTCCTTTTCTTTGCTAATTGAGCCTCATAGATTATAATAATTCCCAGCACCTCCATACTGTGTGTGTGTGTGTGTGTGTGTGTGTGTGACCATGGTTACTGTGAAGCTCACAATTGTTAAAAGCACCATAGGAATAGCTGTGGTTTAGCCTTTACAATTTTTTTTTAGTGTAACTATTCCTTATTCGTTTCCTGGTGGTATAGTGGTTGGGCTGCTAACCACAAGGTTAGTAGTTCAAAACTACCAGATGCTTCAAGGGAGAAAGAGGAGGCTTTCTGCTCTGGTAGAAAGAGACGGTTTCAGAAACCCGCCCAGGGGCAGGTCTGCTCTTCCCGATTGGTTTGCTGTGAGTCAGCACCGACGTGATGGGAGTGAGCTTAGAATTTTTTTTTAATTAATAATTTTTTAGGGGGTTTCTTTTCATTAGTTCCCTCATTTTGTTTTATTTTCGTCTTGAATTTTAAAATATCTGTTTTAGGAAATAATTAACACTAGATCAACTATACCAATAAATACTCAAAGTAGCCGAATCATAAAATTCATAATAGAAATTAAACTATGGCAACCAAGTGGGTTATGCCAGACCTGCCCCTGAGGCTTCTGGCTGTGGGGCCAATGGATGGATAGGTGTTGATGGGTAGGTTGTTTGTTTCATCAAAGAGCCCAAGAAGGGAGATGAAAGCCAGAGGCAACGGGAGAGCGAGGTCACCGAGTAAAATAAAGGTGGACCATGCATCAAGTAGGCGTGACAAGGCAAGGTATAAACAGAGATTAGACAGGAAGAGCGGTAGCAACGAAGACTGAGAAATGGAAGAAGGAACCAGGTGCAGAGTGGGTGACATTTGACAGTTTGGGAGCTAAATCTTCCAATGTTAGGCATCTCATTGGGTGTTTCTTTTATGTAGACCACAGTTTGTCTCGTCAAGGGACAGCTTCGTAGCAGTGTCAAACCAGGCCAGCTAACATCTGCAGAATATCCTTACTTGCTCTGGTCAGAGCATGGGGTCTGAAGCAGACGGAGTGGATAAATGAGTGTGCAGGAGTGACCGTGCATGCATCCATCATGCACGTTTAAGGAGTGGGTGCTCTGGGCAGTGTATACCCATCCACTGGTCCCACCATTTAATGCTGTCTGCTATTACCCTGTAGGATGGATCAGAGGTTCTGGAAAAGGGGATCTTCTTGTGAATGCTCTACATGATCTTATCCTGACCTGATTTTAAGAAACTATGCTGGTCAAATAAATAAATAGAAATGTGTCTGGGTTTTAAATCTGACCCCTAACCCATTAATATTTTTTTTTTTGGTCAAGAATTCTGTTTTAGAGTTAAAAAAGCAACCCTGTAATCCAGTCTTGTTCCTGTCACTAGCTGGTGGTTTGACCTTGAATGAGAGCAATAAAGACCCAAGGACACCCCCCCCACTGTTTGGAATTCTCATTCTCTGTGCTAGTTCCTCAGTTTTTATCAGTCCTACTAACCCTTTCCCAGATGTTACATCTGATTTGTCCACGTGTATTTGAGGTCTAGAAAGTCAAGTACTGTCATCTATATTTCCTTGGATCATTCTTTTATACAGCATGATGGCTAGCCATTAAGAAATGTTTGTTCCTTACTGAACGCCTCCGTGAATTTCCAGAGCATATTGGCTACTCATTCTTGTGTTCTTGGTAGGTTATTTTTTCCTGCTCCACAGCACCAGAAGTCATACTTTTGAACAAACGGTCTCTGTCCTTTTTTGTGACATCTAATTTCTCAAGTTCTAATTAGGCTATTTTCTTAAATATCTCAAAGCTGGACATATTATCCTTACAAAAAGAAATATTATTTTGTGAAATCCTGTCATTTTTTTTAGCACCTCACTCCCAAGGGACATAGCAAAATATGTTGTGCATTCAGCGATGGCAGATCTGTTAAAAACCGCTTTGCATCAGAAATTCCTGGCTTTAACCTACAGAATTCTTTTTTTTTTTTTAACCTAAAGAATTCTAAGAAAGGAAGTGTCCTGGTATGGAGCTGACCTCCATTTCTCTTACAAGGCTCTAACTTACAAGGCTGATTCTTCTCTCTGCCACCTGTTGTCCATGGTGATGATATACAACAACTTCCATGAAGTTAGAACTTTGTAGAAGTTCTGAATTTAAGCTCCTGATAAAATATACAATTTCAGAGCTACCTTCACCAATCAGCCCATATTTTAATTTTTTCTTTATGAAAAACAATTATTCATTTAATTTCACTACAGCTGCTACCGCAACATTGAATTGAGAAAACATCTCTAGCAATTAGGATAAGCTACGTTATGCTGCAACAACAAGTGAATGTACAATCTATGTGACTTCTAAAACCAAAAGTTGCTATTTCATGGCTAGTCGGTGTTTTTTTTGTGTGTGTGAGTTGACTGAAGCTCTGTTGTCTCTTACCTTCACTCTAGGACCCAGACTGATAATTTTGGCCTTATCTGGAACATTTCTAGTCCAGAACACAATCATAATGGTGTGAACAGAGTCCAGTCTGTAGGAGTAAAGCCTTCCTTGCTGATGGGGAAGAGTCCAAAGTGAGAAGAAACTGAGAACTAGAGAAAGTTGTGTGTTTTGTTGGTGCTACACTGCACACTGACCAGCTCATCTCTTCCTTGTGGCCCTTCTGAAAGGGCATGTCCAATTGAGCACAGATAGGCCCTGGGTCTCCATTCCTCCCTCCCTCTCATTCACATCAGTATGATTTTTAGTTGTTGGTATTTGATTCCTGATCCCATAGACACCTCATGATCACACAGGCTGGTGGCTTCTTTCATGTGGGCTTTGTTACTTCTCAGCTAGATTGCTGCTTGTTTAGCTTCAAGCCTTTAAGATTCCAGATGCTATAACTTTTCATAGCGGGGCTCCATCAGCTTTCTTCACTGCATTGGCTTCTGTACCCATTTTGTCTTCAGCCATCATGTCAGGGAAAGTGAGCATCTCAGAGTGACGGATTAGTAGAACAAAGTGTTCCTGTGTTGAGGGATCACTTGATTAGAGGTCCAATGTCCAGCTGCTGTCTTAGTCCTTAACAATTAAATATATGCACATAGATATATTCCCCTATAGTTATATATAAATGTATTTACATATGTACATGCTTCTATTTAGACCTCTATAAATGTCCTTTGCCTCCTAGTTGTTTCCTCTATTTCCTTTTTCTTTCCTTCTTTCGCATAATCATGTTTGGCCTTCATTTGAGTTTTGGTAATTTCTCTCAGCTACATTGGCCTTGATCAAGTCCCCCACCCTGGCATCCTATGCCCTCCTCACCATTGATATTAGATGACTCGTTCTTCTCTTGTCCCTGGGTTTGTTGGTCCCCCTCCTTTCCCTCAGCTCTCCCTACCCAATGTCCCCCTTGGTACCATAGGTCCCCTTGTTTTTGCCTCTGGATTGTTTATTCTGCTTATGTTATCCAGATAGACCTGCATAGACAATAATAAGCACAAAACCAAAGCAAAGTGAAACATAACAAAAATAAAACAAAAACAACAGCAAAAAAAGAGAGAAGAAAGTCCTATAAATAGTTTCAGGTCATCTATTGACCTTTATGAGTGTTTTCTACTTGAGTCTGATGGGGTGCCACACTCTGGCCCCAAAGCCTATTTTTGGTATCCTCAAGGTCTTCGTTGCTTTGCCCCCCCTCCCCCTGCAGCTCCATTGCACATCCTTAGAGTTTCGTCCCGGTGTGGTGGCACATCTCCTGCACCATGTCTCCAGTGCTGTTCCCCTTAGCAGTATGGGTCAGTGAGGGACTTCATGTCACGTGGTGTGGTGGGGCCCGGCCCTATGGTCTCTATGCATTTTTGCCCCTGGGGCTTGGTGGGCTGGGATGTGTTCCCCTCTCTGTCCTTTGTCTTCATTTGCTCCTTATCAGAAGCTCCCCACTCTCTGAGCTGCAGCTTCAGTGCTGTCCTCTGAAGTGCATTGTGTGTGTGTGTGTGTGCAACACATAGTTTGGGTTGAGGCCAGCCCGCTGACCTCTCTGTTGATTCTCTGCTTCATGCAGTTATGCTCCATTCAAGTCTTGGCGCACTGGGTTGAAGTCTGGTTCCTCTCTCCCTCTCCTGTGGAGATATAAACAATACCTTCCCCTTGGGTGGAAAAACTGGGATTTTTTCCCTAAAGATATATATTTACAAAACAAACGTATTACCTCAAAGTACTCTCCATTACACTTAATACATTAGTCAAATCTGGGATTCCATTCTTAGAAATATTTTTTAAATTGATCTATCTGTTTGGATGGCTGACGGCCCCTCCCTCCTTTTTTTCCTTCACCTCTTCTACATGGTCAAATTGCTGTCCTTTTAATGTTCCTCTGCATTCACTGAAACAAAAAGAAATCATATTGGAGCAAGGTCAGGTGAGTCAGGTACGTGGAACAAAAGAGGCATGTTGTTTTTTGCCCAAAACTGGCACACTGAAATGGCTTTGTGAGCAGGTGCATTGTTGTTGTGAAAAAACTAGTTCCAGTCTGCCATAAATCAGGCCTTTTTTGTCACACACTGTTATGCAAATAGAAAACTTGAAGAACAGTGTGACCTGGTGGAACGAATGCCAAATGCACTACCCCCCTCACATCAACAACCAAACGAGCATCATCTGGATCTTTGAGTTCACTTGACCAGCTTTTGGGGGGTGAGGTGATGAAGGTGTCTTCCATTAACTCGATCGATGTTTGTTTTTGAGGTTGTAAGACTAGCATTGTGTCTTGTCACCAGCAGTGATGTTGGGAAAAAATTCTGGGTGGCTTCAGAGCTGTTCGATCAAAGCGTGACATGCTTGCACTCAATGCTTTTTCCTGGTTGGTCAGAACCTGAGGCACAAATGTTGCAGCGACCCTTTTCATTCCCAAATCTTCCGTTAAAATTCATAGAATTCCGCCCCAAGATAGTCCAGATAACATCTCTTCAATAGTCTGTTGTTGGTCTTCAAGTATAAGCACACACATTTTGTTGACATTTTCATCCATTTGGGAAGTTGACAACATCCAGAATGAGGTTTATCATCAATTGACATTTCACCTTTTTTGAAACTAGGAAACCACTCATATACTTGAGTTTTCCCCATAGCGCTGTCCTTGTAAGCTGTGTTCAGCATCACAACAGTTTCTGCGGCATTTTTCCTGAGCAGGAAACAAAATTTCACAGCCACAAGCTGTTCTCTTCAATTGGCCATCACAAACACGAGGTTCAAGCTTTTAATAAAAAATTCACTGTGACCAGAGAGATGCTTTCCAGGAGACGCCACTGGATACACTAACTCAGAGGGAGTTGCTTGATGCTCACCAGGTGGGAAAAATGCATACTATGAAAGCTCCAACTAGCAGAGCTTTTTTCCGTGTGTGTGTGTGTGTGTTTGTGGGGGGGGGAGAGGTATCCTCTCATATGCAGCAGAAGACATTAACAAGGGCATTCATTGCAATACTACAAATGAAATGAATGCATTATAATTAGAATTTGGATCTAGATCTGTACATTGATACAGTGACATAATGTATCACAATGAGTAGATATTAAAGACATGCTATTCAAACCAAAGCAACCAGATGCAGAATTTTGTAGTACAATATAAAATTCATTTCTAAAAGCAAGAATGTATATGTACATGCATACATATATGGGGCTTCAAAAAGTTCATGGGAAAATTCCATTGTCTTTTAATGGCAGTGTTTCAATGCACACTTTGAAGCCCCCCTCATATATGTATTTGTGTGTATTTCTATAAGTGCATGTCTCCATATACAGACAAATGTATATGGAGAGATTCATCAAAATCTTCATGGGAAATGCATATGATTTAAGATGATACATGCATTTCAGTACATTTTTTGGTGACAAAATACACTCATTCTCACTTGTTATATCTAAACAGGATTTAGGTTGAGGTACTCAGAAGGATAAGACATCAGTTTGGAAAAATCCCTTAATAGAACAATATGAATTCTGCCTAAATAGAAGCAAGGACATTATCAAATTTGTGGTGAACCGTGGGTGGAAGAATGGTGAAATCATCAATGCTTTATGAAAAGTCTCTTGGGACAATGATTCTCCCCCCAAACCAAAAGCTCGCAAACTGATAATTTCCCCTTTTGTAATTCATTTTAAGAAGGGGTGAGATAATATAGATGACGTTGAAGATGAAGTCTGCATTGGCAGATCATCCACAATAATTTTCGAGGAAAATATTCTTCCCGTTTATATCCTACATGAAAACGACTCACATTTAACAACAGAAACAATAGTCAATAGACATTTCACCAGTTTCAGCTTGTACACATCTGACTGGAAAGCTCTCAAAATCCTGAAGCATTTCTTTGAAGCATTTTTGTAACAGGAGATGAAACATGGCTTTTCAAGTATGATCCTGAAGATGAAGTATGATGAAAGCAAGGGCTCCCCAAAGATGGAAGTAGTCCAGTGAAATCAAAGTAGGCCAATCAAGAGCAAAGGTCATGGCAATCATTTCTTGGGCTGCTGAAGGCATTTTGCCTGTTGACTTTCTGGAAGGGCAAAGAATGATAAAATCTACTTATGATGAGAATGTTTTGAGAAAGTTAGCCAAAACTTTAGCAGGAAAAAGCCAGAGTATCTTTCTCCATAATGACAGTACTCATGCTCATTATCCTCATCAAAGACGGGCAATTTTTTGAGAGTACTGATGAGAGATCACTTGCCATCCACGTTGCAGTCCTGAGTTGGCTCCTTTTGAATTTAAAAAATTCTTTAAAGGACAGTCACCCCCCACAACCCCTGCCCCCTAGTTAATATAAAAATGACTTCATTCATAGAATTAGATTCCCAGTGTCCTCAATTCTGTAGGGATGGAGCAAATGCCCGTCTTAGAAGAAGTGCAGCCAGGACAGTTGTTTGACTTGGGAAGGATGAACCTGTGTCTCGCGTACTTTGGAATGCTTTCAGGAGGGCACCGTCACTGGACAAGAACATGCATGGTCAAGTGGACGGAGTGAAGCGGAGGAGAAAGACCTCCAATGTGGTGACTGACACCGTGGCCGCCACCATGGGTGCAGACAATTGTGAGGACCTACTTGGTGGTACCAAACAACAACAACAGAACCTTTTTTGGTGACAAAATACGTTCATTCTTACTTGTTATATCTAACCATACCATGGCTGGTATGACTTCTTACAAACGTTTCTTGATCGTGATGGAGCTTATGTGGAGTAATAAAGCTTATGTTTTTAATTTTCACTTTTTAATTCTGTGGGTCCACAAAGTTTTGGACATGCCCTCATCTCTTCCAGGTGTGCAAATGGCTAAGCATTCAAACTCCAAGGGAAAAGTTAGTGGTTTCCACTCACCAGGGTCCCGCAGAATGGCCTGATGGCCTGCTTTGGGGAGGCTACCACCTTGACAAGTAGACAGTCGCTATACTTTGCACACCACCTGGTTATGACGATCAATATTGATTCAACAACAGAAATAATCCAGTGCCATTGAGTTGATTCGGACTCATAGCAACTGTATAGGATGGAGCAGGCTTGCTTGGTAGCGTTTCCAAGGCTATAAATCATTACAAAGGCAGAGCACAACCTCTTCTCCAGCATAGCAGATGGTGACTTTGAACCGCTAACCTTCTTGGTTAGCAGCCAAGTATGTAAACCGCAAGGCCACTGGATTCCTCCACTAATGGAAACCACGTCTATACTGCTGTTGGCGCTTGTTAAGGATATAGAGAATAGGGCGGGGGATGGAAAAGGGAGAAGAGTCACTTTGTAAAAAGCATTTTATTACTTTTCTTCAACAGCATCAACATGATGTCAGCATTGGTTGGTGCCGAGTAGAACAACACAGATGCTTGTTTTATTATTTTCTGTATTTGCCTGCAGGTTTTCTTTGAACAAAAAGACCCCAACGTGTTGTACTTATCTGTACAGATGTTCCACGTGGTTCTATAATACTGTTTCTCCTATGTGTTGCCTTTTTCCACCTGAAGTTTTTTGAAATAGACAATTACCTTTCTCCACTGATTTCGACTTTTCATTTGGGTATCATCACCAGTGAACTCACTCGCATTCTTCCCCTGAATGTGTAACCTGCCTGGTTTTCCATTGCTCGATCTTTCAGCACTTTACCCCATGGTCAGGCCTGTCAAGTACACCCACACTCACCGTGGTTTGTTCTCAGATTGCATGCAGTTTACCTCCACGCCCATAGCTCGAAGATCGACGTAGAAGATCGAAGTAGAACATGTCAACTATATTTATCTGGGGACGGAGTGAAGAAACGAGTGCATTCCTTTTTCACCCACCACACTTCCAAATGTGTCGACGATGCTACTTTTCTGACCTCCCTGCTGAGTACACGGTCCAAGAAGATTCTGGGATTCGTGCCAAGAAAGTGCCCCATGCTTTAGGCAAACACAGCTTTCTCATGATGCGTTTGTAGGCTGTGTTCGAGATGCACACAGAGAAGAACGATGGCACCCGCACCTCTCCGCATTCCCCACCCCCGCCCCCAAGTTGAGGTTCATCAGCAACCTTCTATCTCTGACAAATGTCTGGATTTTTACTTTCCACTGCTCTTATGCCCGCAATACGAAATGTGTGTGTCACCTGATGATCCACTTTCCTTAGCCTAAAAGATGGCTCGAAGGAACGCTCCATCCATTCGTGGCGTCAGAACATTTTGGCTTTGGCATTGGCGGAGCTCCTGCAGTTCCTCTGGTAACTTAATATTCACAGCAAGACAGCGAAAGGAAAGACAGACTAGCATCAAGACGCTTCCTTCACATCTTGGCCAGCTGTGGAAAAGAAAAAGAGAGATGGAGTAATGTGAGCAGTTGGCTCTTAGGAAGTTACTTTTGCTTCTTCACCTTTCCTATCAATCAGCAAAATGGTTCACGTCTGCCAAGCTTTCAACATTGTCTGTATCCTGGACCATAAAAATCTCTCCAGGCGCCATATAACCTCCGAAAGTCGACAGGGCTGGGCCTTCGTTGTAAGAGTCTTCTCAGAGTAGGTCATCCAGTCCCTGGCTCCAAGCGCTTTCTCTAAGCTGATGGCTCTCACTTGGATCTCTCTCCGAGCCCCCAAACCAAACCTGTTGCCATTGAAAACTCATTGGGACTCATCGTGTGTCAGATGTGCCCACTCCATATGGTTCTCAGTGGAAGCCCTGGTGATGTGGTCGTGATGTGTTGGGCGAGCAGCCACGTGGTCAGCATGTTAAAACTGCCGGGCTAGGCTTTCTACTCTGGTAAAGAGTTATGGTTTGGGAAACCCACCGGGCTTGACCCTGGCCTGTAGGGTTTCCATGAGTTGGCATCGACTGGATGGCTATGAGAGTGGGTAAGTGATCTTTCAGGATGAGATCACCAGGCCTTTTCTCTGAGGCGCCTCTAGATGGATTTAATCTGCCAAATTTTTGGTTGGCAGCTGAGTGCTTAAGTTGTAGGGTCTCAGATTTCTACATCTAATGACCTAAACCATTTCTATTTAAATCCCCCGTAGGCACCTCAAATTTGAGAAAGCCCAAAACTCATTTCAAGCAAATTCCAACCCCATTACCAAAAAAGCAAAACGAACTCTGTACTTCGTCTTCTCTTTCACTGTTGGTGACAATACCCACCCACCGGGCCAAGTGCCCCAAGGTGCCCGTTCTCTCTCTGGCACCACTGCAGTCACCTCACATTCGTGATGATTTGACTCTCCTTAAACGTATTTCCTTCTCTTTCCTTCTGCACTCTCTGTTCCTGTGTACTTTAGGTCAACATCATCTTGTCTTGACTACTTATGAAACAGACACTTTAATCAGCCGCCCTCCAGAACATACTCTTCTGGTAACCATAGTAACTTAATTAAAACGCAAATCTGTCCATAGCATGCATTCTGGTAGGGTCCCGACTGTTTAAAAGCTAGAGTGTGTGGTCTTCAACGTGTCATAAGAATGACACTGGATTTTAGGTTTCACCTCGCAAAATCTTCTCAACCTTTTGGGCTGAGTAGGAGTACTGATTTATGTGTGTGTGTGTGTTGTGTTGTGTGTGGTGTTTACCCTCTGTAGCAACACTGTCTCTTTGTTTCCCTTCAAATTAAAACTCCTCAAATGTTTTCTGTGGTCCTGGCTCTACTTCCTCCCTCTTGTTTGCTCTTTAACCCAATACACCCCAATGGATACTCACTAAATTTAAAATACATATATAACTTGAGACACCCATGTCCTTTGTGTTTCTAAATGCAATGGTTACTGTGATTTCTCCATCTCAAATTAAAATCTCAGGACCCATGTAATACTTCTTGAAATAGACCCATTCCCTTCTTGAAATAGTTCCTATCCTTGGTTTCAAGAAATCTTATTTTCCTTGTTTTCGTCCTTTTTATTTCAATCTCATTTAATTCCCATTCTCATTTTTTTTCTGCTCAAGATTCTTAGCATGAACACTGAATGTTGGAATGCCTATGATTTGGTGATAACCCCTATTCTCTACTAGAATCCACTCTGCAGAACATCTCCTTCTGCTTTTTCGCCTTTACAAAAAGCTTCTGTACCGGCAGCGTCTGCACAAGCTAACTTCTGAACCAGCACCTCTAATGCGGTGCTTCTCATTGGACTGGAAGTCTCGGAGCCACTTTGTGTTAGTCTGGGTATTTTAGAGAAACAGATCTACAGAAACTCATGTATAAGAGAGAGTTTTATATAAAGTGTATGTGCACATCAAGAAAATATCCCCACCCAGTGCTGCCCAAACCCACAAGTCCAACATTAACCCATAAACCCATATGTCCAACACCAATCCACAAAGTCCTCCTCCATCTCACAAAACAGACACAATGATGTAAGCATCTTAGCGCTGGCAGGGTTCTCCACACAGCTGCTCCAGCACCCAGGGCTGCATCGGGGTCGGTCCTTGTGGCTCCTCCTGAGGGATATCTTGCAGGAAGCCTTGCAAGCTGAAGCATGGAACTGTTAAGGCAGCTACACCCTAGTGCGACCATCACAAAGGCAGAGACCTGTGAACTAGAAAGGAGAGGCTCAGCAAACCATTTATCCCTCCACCCTTCAATTAACCCCACATGTGTTTATCGGCCAGGTTGGCACAATAAGCTAACTACCTCACACTTCAAACGCCACCAATCTACACTGAGACTGCTGGATTCCCTACCTCACAGCTCCCCCTACTCTTGCTCTTCTCTTCAGTTGTCCCAGTCAAAGCAGGACTCATTCATTACACCCTTCCTCCCCTTACTTCTTTTGTTCTCTGGCCTGGTTTGCTTGAGATAGTCAGACTTGTTGGTTAGGGATTTGCTAATTGCTTCCCCTTTCACTCTCAAAATTGTTACTGACTGGATAATAAATTACACGTACTATGATATTGACAAGTTCTATGAACCTCCCTTCAAGTCAAATCCACGTCTATTGACTTCTCTTCATCTCCCCTATTCCTGTCTAGGGCATGAAATGATCACTTCCTGCCAGCCTACTGTATAGACGCACAGTGGTTTCTTTTTGTTTGTTTGTTTTTAAAGTTGTTTCAGTTTTTAATAGTTTCTACTTAAAAATCATTTATTGGGGGTTCATACAACTCTTATCACAATCCATACATACATCAATTGTGTAAAGCACATTTGTACATTCATTGCCCTCATCATTCTCAAAACATTTGCTCTCCACTTAAGCCCCTGGCATCAGCTCCTCATTTCCCGTACTCCCTCCCTGCTCCCCCGTCTCTCATGAACCCTTGATAATTTATTATTATTTCATCACATCTTACACTGTCTGACGCCTCCCTTCACCCACTGTTCTGTTGCACATCCCCCAGGGAGGAGGTTATATGTAGATCCTTGTAATCGGTTCCCCCTTTCCACCCCACCCTCCCTCCACCCTCCCGGTATCGCCACTCTCAGCACTGGTCCTGAAGGGATCATCTGTGCTGGATTCCCTGTGTTTCCAGTTCCTATTTGTACCAGTGTGCATCCTCCAGTCTAGCCAGATTTGTAAGGTAGAATTGGGACGGTGATAATGTGGGGTGGGGGCATGGGGAGGAAAGTATTCAGGAACTACAGGAAAGTTGTATGTTTCATTGTTGCTACACTGCACCCTGACTGGCTTGGCTCCTCCCTGAGACCCTTCTGTAAGGGTCCAGTTGCCTATATATGGGTCTTGTGTCCCCAATCTGCACTCCCCCTCATTCACAATGATTTTATTTTTTGTTCTTTGATGCCCGATACCTTATTCCTTCGACACCTCGTGATCACACAGGCTGGTGTGCTTCTTCCATATGGGCTTTTATGCTTCTGAGCTAGATGGCTGCTTGTTTACCTTCAAGCCTTTAAGACCCCAGACACTATAACTTTTGATAGCTGGGCACCATCAGCTTTCTTCACCGCATTTGCTGTGCACTTATTTGTCTTCAGTAATTGTGTCGGGAAGGTGAGCATCATGGAATGCCAGTTTAATAGAACAAAATATTCTTGCATTGAGGGAGTACTTGAGTAGAGGCCCAATGTCCATCTGCTACCTTAATATTAAACCTATACATATATGCACATAGATCTATTTCCCCATCCTCATATAAAAATATATTTACATGTGTACTTGTCGTTATTTAGACCTCTGTAAATGCCCTTTGCTTTTTCCTCTGTTTCCTTTTACTTTCCTCTTCTCCCACTATCATGCTCAGTCTTCATTTGGGTTTCAGTAATTCCTCTCGGTTACATTTCCCTTGATCATGGCCTACGAGGCGTCCTATACCCTCCTCACCACTGATTTGGATAACTTGTTGTTCCTTTGTCCCTGGGTTTGTTAACACCACTTCCTTTCCCCCCAACTCCCCCTCTCCCATGTCCCCCAAGAACCGTTGGTGGTCCTGTTGTTTTCTCCTCCAGATTGTTAATCCAGTCTATTTTATTTAGATAGACCTGTGGAGATATAACATGCACAAAAACAAGACAGAGCAAAACAAAGCAAGAAAACAAAACACATCAAAACAACAACAAGCCAATGACAAAAAAACAAACAACCCCCACCCCACAACAAGAAGAAGAAAGAAAAGCTTGTAGTTAGTTAAAGGACTGTTTGTTGGCCTTTAGGAGTGTTTTCCAGTCGAGTGTGATGGGATGCCAAGCCCTGGCCCCAAAGTCTATTTTTGGTATTCCCTGGAGACTTCGTTGCTCTGTTCCCCTTGCTGTTCTGTTGCACGCCCTTAGTGTTTTTCCTCAGTGTGGGATCAGAGGGGACGCAGTTCTCACACTGGACACACAGTGGTTTCTCTTCTGATATTCTGGTTCCCTAACAATCTATTCTCCATTGTGTAGCTTGCCTCAATGATTCTGAAAATGCAAAGCAGGTAATTTTACTCCCTTTCTGAAAAATCCTTCCAACGTGCTCCCTCCTCTCTTATACTTAGAAAAAACACATCCCAATGTCATATTCTACAAGGTCTGCATCTGACCGTCTTGCTGTCCTCCTGTCCTTTAGCTTGCTCTTCAATCACAGCCCTGTGTACATTTCTTATCATGTCAAACTCTTTCCTTTCTTAGGGCTATCAATTTGCCTTGGGTTCTCCCTCTGGATCTTCCCAGAGCTGTGCCCTTCAAGTCGATCCCAGGTTCCACTTCCTCAGAGGTGTTTTTGATATAGGCTCTGTCCTCAGATGCCCCCCCCACACCTGCTCTCTGTTTAGATTATACAGGTTGGAAAAGGGAATAGCTCACTCTCCCAGGCTCACTTTCTTCTGTAAGATGACCTTGTGAAATGACTGTGACCAACGAGATGTAAGCTGGTAGGTATCCGCTGGGTCAACGGACATCACATCACTCGTACTCTTCCTGTCACCTTCTCCCTGCCTTAAGACTTGGCACCCTGTCATAGATCAGTCAACCTGTAAATAAATGAATTAAATTAGTAGGAGAACATTGCTCTCTCCTGTATTACCTGGCTTCTGTTCTGGTTGGTCAGAAACAACAGGTTAACATAAATAAATAAAAACAAACCCCCCAGGATTTATGGTTCACTTCTTCAAGAGCAAGAAGCTAGTTTACTTTTGAAACAGTTATCCACTACCCTCTACTACTAAATACAAAACAAAACAAAAAACCCCAAACCCCACCCAGCTCTGTATATTCCACTGTCACACAATTCCTGGAATCCATATTTCCCCTAAGCTTTCCTCAATAGCATAGCACACCCAATTCTCCACATTTAGCCAGGGCCAGCTTTCCCCACTCCTGTGAACTTAATTGTGGTATAATAACAGTCAGAGAATGCCCTCTGGACTCGGATTGGGTTCCCTAGGCCCCAGGGCCTTCAGGGATGGAGCCTAAACAGCCTCATTAGAGATAATTATAATGCTCTTAGTCTCACAGGTTTAAAAAAAACTGCAAAATTTTGTTTATATATATATTTAAAGTAACACAGAAGGTTTACTCCCTGAATTTTCCTGTTAATTGGGACTGGGAAACCAACAGATATTTGGATAGGTTACACTTTCTGCACCTTCTTTGAGAGTCCGAACAAGGCTTGATAGCAGCCGGCTGCTATGCGGTACTCTGACCTGGATTATTGGTTGAGGCTGATGAAGACAGATCTGATCTTTCATTTCATATGCTCTCTTTACCTTTTGGAGTTTTCATCTTATAAAAACTGCCACCTAAAGCTATAAATGTTTGCCTTTTGAATGAGGGCCTATGTTTCAACATTTACCTCAAGCCTGCAAGTCTGTAAGGTGAGCACACCTGAGCCATCTTATCTACTCACCTAAACTTGTTTATGATATACATGAGACTTGTGAGACAAATGAGAAAGGAACGGAAGAATTGCTCTGCTTTAGTGCAGGTGACCAGGAAGAAATTCCAAAGCTGACCTTAATGACAAGCAGATTAGGTTATGGTCAACCTGGGATGATTTGCAGAATACCGGCCATCCTCCTCGGCTCCTTGCTGCCAACGTTTTCATTCCACTGTGGAGTGTCACATTGTTGGGTTTAAACATGCATTTTCCAAAATTCTAAATATGAATTCGTAGGAGGCTATTTCCTCTGCAATAAATAACTGAAATCGGGGAATTGAAAAATTGACAGAAGAAATATTTGTTGATGCAAACCAATCAAGGTGTGCAGAATTATTTCTTTTTCTCATTATTTGTAAGACACCTATTTAGACTGAGTGCTTCTGCAATTTATAAAAGACAAAAACAAGCTTAGCTGTCCTAAATCCCGGTGGGTTTCCATTGTGGTGGGTGTTCCTGTTGCCCCTGCCCCAGTTGCAGTGGCTCAGGAACAAGTGTGAGGCGTAGGACAATCCCACTGAGGAAAAGTCTAGTTGGGATTTGAGAATGGAATCCAAAAGGCCAAGGTTTGCAGCCTCTAACCATTGGGAAAGACAAGATAGAGATAGAGGTGAGATAGAGTGAGATAGAGGTGACTAGAGGTTATAGGTTATAGGTACATGTAGCTCAACAGAATAGAAATTGTAGTTTGGTTTTTCATTGATCCATCCATCCCTCCCTCCCTCTATCCATGCATACACTCAACAAATAACAATTAAAAAATATGTTCTCAGTAAGTACCAAGCACATCCAGGCACTTTGTACATGCTTATTTCACTCTGCTGGGCTCTTTTCTGAGAATGCAAGGAGGGTGGTAGGTAGAAATTGTGGGGAGGAAGTAAAGAAGGAAATAGTTAAAGATGGAACTTGCAAGTAAAGTGTGAAGAGAGCAGCTGAACACAGCCCACCAGGAAGGCATGTTTGTTCAGCAGAAACAACAATGGGACTGGGAAAATTCAGCACTTAAGGTTTTTTTGGCTTCAACATAGAGCACTTTTGGGAAATGTTTAGTAGAGAAAGAAATAAGGAAAAACAAATCATCAGCCATTCTCAGTCAGATGGCTATGTACATTCACATCTTTTGCAAAACAGAAATATAGATTACACTATTTGTAGGGAATGGGCTAATGTGAATCTTGTAGCTAGTTGATTCTAGCCAAAGCCTCAATAACTTCCACCAAACCATGTTTTCCTACGTGAATCTGAGTTAGACGGTGGGGAAAGGCATTGCTAGTATTTATAAGGTCTCTCTCTGGGCTAGATTTAAACCTCAGTCCTTGGCTCTGCACGAGAAAGAATCCACACCGAAGCCGGGCTCGTGATCCAAGTGAATTTAATGAGAGTTAAAAGAAGCTTCAGGTTTTACACGGCACCCATAGGATTCCTTTTGACCTTGCGGCCTGGCAGAGACTGCTCAGGGTCACGCAAAGATCTCTCTCCCAAGTTTTCCTCCCACAAAAACGACCAGACAAGACCCCTTCTCCCTCTTGGTTCCTGCCTTTTCAAGGATTCCCGCGGGAGGCGTGGTGAACGACCCCAGGTCAGTCCCATTGGCTGAATTGCAATCACCTGGCCCAGGTGGGCTGATCCAGGTGTAACGCCCATCCATGCTCACCGGTGGGAAAATCCAGCTTTGTCCTATGCTGGCTCTCCTGGGCATAGGCTAAGCTACCTAACATTTTCACCTGTAATTGTTAACAGGCTTCATTGGATTACCATGTGTGTTAGACCAGGTGGACCAGAGAAACAAATCCAGAGACACTCATATGTGTAAGAAAGAGCTTAATGTAAAAGAGCAAATGTATATTGAGAAACCATCCCAGTCCAGATCAAGTCCTTAAGTCTGATATTAACCCATATGTCCCATACTAGTCCATAAATCCCTCTTCAGACTCATGCAGCGCATGCAATGATGCCGAATGCAGGAAAATCACAGGTTGCTGGGTGGAAAGTTTTGTGGCTCCAAAGCCAGTGGAAGCATCTCAGCGTAGGTGTGGGTCTCCATGTGGCTCCTCCAGCTTTCTGAGTTTCTTGCCAGCAGGAAGGTGAAGGACAAAGAAAGTGTGTGGTCTGCCTCTAGCTAGAAAGGGAGAAAGTTCCCAGAATTCTTGTGAGAAGTCCAAGCCCACAGGTGGTATCATCAGCCTGTGGCCTGATGATAAATCCCACCCCTTCACTCTATCAAGTTGACGTGAATTGATGTAACTATCACACTATCCTTCTGGATGTAAAATGAACCTTCTGAGATAAAGCAGGGAGATCTCGCTACTACCAAGAGCCAGGAGAAAACAGGGCCTCTGCATCCCAAGATCTCTCCATGGACAACCTTGATCCTGAAGAAAGCTGGGACATCCAAGGAGGCAACTTCAACGGAAGAACTAGGAGCCAGAGCATGGGACAGACTAGTGGGCTTGCCAGCCCACAGAGCAAGTAAGCAGAATGCTTTGGGGCAGGAGGCTGGCTGGTGGAGTGGAATGCCTATGGGCCCTTGGGGAGCTGGGCTTGCTGACCTATGGAGCTGGAGTGCCTTCAGGCTGAAGTGGAGTAGAGTGGGGTGCCCCTGGGTACTCAAATCAGGGAGCTGGGTCTGCTGAGCCACAGAACTGGAGCTGAGTGCCTTTGGGTTGAGGCTTCCTGGGGAGTGGCATGGCCTTTGGGCATTTATGAGTAGGGCGGGAGGTACTTTATTACTTGTCCCGACTTGAACATCTGTATCCTGAGCCGCTCTCACCTGAATTGCAACCTGCTCACTTCCTTAATAAGCCCTGTCATTGTGAGCATTGTCTCCATGTTCTAAGTGGCCATTGCATGAATTATTTATGTATTTTTTGATCGTTTTATTGGGGGCTCTCACAACTCTCGTTACAATGCATACATCAATTGTATGTATCAGGCGTATTTGTACATATGCTGCCATCATTCTTTTCTAGCCAATTACTTCTGTTGAGCCCTTGGTATCAGCTCCTCTTCCTCCCCCCTCCCCACCTTGTGACCCCTTGATAGAATATAAATTATTATTATTTTCATATCTCACACTGATCACTGTCACCCTTCCCCCATGGTCTCTGTTGTTCTTCCCCCTGGAGGGAGATATGTGGTTGTGTGTCAATCATTATAATCTTGGTTCTCTCTTCCTTTCCTACCACCCACCCCTTTCTCCCAACCCTTCTGTTATTGCTATTTCCATTCCTGCTCCTGGGGTGTGTGTGTCATGAGCTCTTATCTCTTATCTCTTAGACCTGTGCACATGCTCTGGTCTAGTTCAAAGTGAGAGGCATCCTTGGGGTCATGATAGTGAGGGGGGAGGAAGCATCAAGGACCCAGAGGAATATTGAATGTTTCATCCATGCTTTACTACACCCTGGTTGACTCATCCCTTCCCTGTGACCCCTCTGTGGGGGATGTTCCACTGTCTACAGATGGGTTTTGGGGTATCTGACCCCCACTTGTTCTCAACTATATGTTTTTGTTTGTTTGTTTGTTAAGGGTCTTCTGATGCCTTGCCATGAATTATTAAACTCGTTATCCAAAAAAGTAATAACTGTTGTGGATGACACAAATATATATATATGAGTATAAGCCAACCCGGATATCAGCTGAGGCACCTAATTTTACCCCAAAAACCGCATAAAAATGTGCTGAAAAACTCGCCTTATACCCAAGTGTATATAGTATAGATAAAGGGCTTAATTTATAAAACAAATTTATAATACATTTTGATATTTTGAACAAGGTACAAGAGAAGCGAGGACCACAGCAAAGTAAAATTATTGAAAGAGTTAACATTATGTTAAATAGTATTTCTTTAAGCTCTGACCACACCATACAGACACACTTATGTACATATACACGAGGAGGCTTCAAAAACTTCATAGAAAAATTCCATGTTTTCCCTGCCTTGTGTCTGTTTATATATATAACATTCACAGCAATATATGTACAAATAGGCTTGATACAATTGATAGATGGGATGTTCTAAGAGCTGTAAGAGCCCCCGATAAAATTATTTTTTTAAAAAAAGGAAAAAACACCCCAGGACATTATATGATTTGGCAGGGACCCTGGCAGTGAGTGTTTGGTTTGGATTTTGTGACCACCCTCTTAGCACCTTGAGGGAGCCTGCGCTTAGTCACCTTGTCGCTGCGGCCACTGCTGCTACCCAGGGAGCCGCTGGTGCAGATCCCAGGAACCGGCCAAGGGCGCGCAGTGGGAACAGCGCACGAGGGAGGCAGCCAGAGCAGAGCCCAAGGCGCCCCTTGCCCCACAGTCTGCTGCCGCGTCCGGGCCCTATTTTCTTCCTCACCAGGCTGTAGCCCAGTCACGATCAAATGCTACATGAGCCTGGGTTGGGACTTTTCAAATCATTAGAAAAAATTTAGAGAGAAATTTAAAACAACAACAACAAAATTAAGGAGAGGTACTTTAAAAGGCAAAACAAAAAACTTTCTGAGACTATGGATGCACATGAGGTTGAATGATGTCTGAATAGATGGTAAACTCGTGTTCTCTCTCTCTCTCTCTATATATATACACACATATATATACATACACACACAACATATACACATGGGTGTATATGTATATATGTACATATGGATAAATACGGCAAACTCACCGCCAGCAAGTCCCTTGCAGCTCCTAGTGCCCCTATAACAGGCAGGGTAGGACTGCCCCTGTCGTTTTCTGAAACTAACTCTGAATAAAGTAGACATTTCATCTTTCTCTTGAGATATATATATTATTAAAGTTGACCTTAGAGCAATTATTTCATGTCTTCCTTTACCCAGATAAGAGTAGCAAATAATTATTTTTGGAATGTTTTTGTGGTAATTTTTGTGATCAAAAGTTGTCTACGTTTCATACCCTTGTTGGGAAGGGACTGCTACTATATCTCCTACTCTTAATTAGCTCTGGTTTGATGATTAGCCATCTCCTAAACATTGGGATCTGCAAGTCCAATGCAAATTAGTTTAATGTGTGGGTAAAATTTGTTTAAAATCCACATCCTAATTGAACGCTTCTCTTTGCAGCTTTAACAGGGCATTTTGTCGCTGCTGTTATTAGCATGTTACGTCATTGTAACATAATAGCCTGATTACCACTTTGTATTTTAGGATACAACAAAGACAAATTAAATTATTTTCTACTTGGAACAAAATGTGGCAGAATCAAGTATGTCTTTATTTTTATACTCCCAGAATATTGTCCATACAATATTGCTTCTATGTGTACATTCAAAAACCACTGCCACTGAATTGATTCTGACTCTGAGCATCCCCATAGGAGGTCTGTAAGGTCCCAAGACTGTAACTCGTTACAGAAATCGCGAGCTTCATTTTTCTCTCAGAGAGTGTCTGGTGGTTTCAAACTGCTGACCTTGCAGTTAGCAGCCTAAATTATAACTCACTACGACACGAGGGCTCTTCTCTATGTGTACACAGATGTACCTAAATGTGTCTATAGATATATTTAGAGGTTATTAGTATAAATAATTTATCAAAGATTTACTGAAGCCCCCTCAAAGCTAAATAAACTCAACTGCAAATCCATCGCCATCAAATAGGTCTGACACATAGCCACTCTACAGGACACGTAGAATTGTCTCAGGATTCTACATCTGCACCCCTTCAGGGAAGCAGACTGCCTCTGCTTTCTCCTGCTGAGTAGATGGGAGCTTTGAACTACCAACTTATTGGTTAGCCACCAGCAGCACGTTTATGTTACAGGATACATTTTCCTAAAAATTGCTGAAACATTCCTTAATTGTGATATTTTCCATCTCCTATTAATGTGTTTAATGGAACATTATCAAATTAGAATGTTATCATAGGGTTTGGCTGAAAAAATAAGTAAAATAATAAACAGCAAAGTATTTAGTCATAAGGATATTTTCCAGCTTTTCAGCTGATAAAATAAGTAAGCCTGGAAAGTGGATTAAGAAAATAATCAGAAGTATAAAAATAACAATACGCATATGAGAAGAATTAAACATTCCTGGACCAGCTCAGGCTTTCATTTTAACAACTATTCAGCATGAAAGAAAAATTGCTGAACTGATGAAGGACATCAACGGCTATTTCATCATGGCAAAGGTAAATTCTGTAGTCTGTTGCAACAAAATTATTGCACCTTGAAAAACAAGCCTGTCGTTTTCCAAAGAACACTTCAGGTTCATGCTGCTCAGTGTAGCTGCCATAGCTTCCCAGGTGCCTGGGGCAAGTCTGTTTCATTTTCTTTAATTATCCAAGTTCAGAAATTTTAGTAGACATTACTTCCTAAAGGGCTTTGAAAAAAATTTATGTTTGTGGAAATTAATATAGACTACAAAATGCTTTTCTCCTCGGGGATCTTTTCAAAACCTTATTTTTTTTCTCCCAACAACTCTCCGGGGCTGGTCACCTCCTTTCCCCGTTGGGACAAGGAGCACATAGGCAGTCACGTCTGTGTCCCTGGGCAGTGGTCAGCGAACGTTCCCGGATCTGAACGCCAGCTCCGTGGTTACGGTGGACTCTGCAGAAGTGGGGCTTCTGATTCCAAGGTTGAAGTTCAAACTGCAGATAGGTGTCTATGGAATTGGAGGATAAGCTCAGAATCTCTTTACAAGAATGCAGAAGAGCTCAAGGTGGAAGCCTTGGGGGCCTCCTCATCCTCACCCTCCCTTCGCCTCGGGAGGCACCTGAAACTCCCCTACCAGTCCTGATAGCAGCGAGGGTACCATGAGTGCAGACAGCCAGTCCGTCATGGAAGGGTGATGCGATGATCCCAAGCCATTTCAGCAGCGGCTCAGCAACCAAGGAGGGGAGCATGCCTATCCTGGGTTTCCACCTGCAATTTTGAATAAGAACCCGTCCAAGTTCTTTTTTCCTTTTTTTTTGCTTATGCCTCTAAAATCATCATTCATTCTAAATAGTTTAAGTATCTCTCATCACATCCAGGAATGCAGAGGAACCAAGTCTTCTGTTCTGGCATTTGAAAAGAGGATGTCAACGCATGAAAACCCAGGGAGGAGAGAAATCATATCTTTGTTCAGGCTTCAGAGTTGAGCAGAGGACCTGACTCGGCTTACGTCTGAGAGAAACTCAGAAACGAAGTCATTCTCCAGACAAGCCAGAGGGCATGGCTCCCAGTCACCCCCGGCGTTGGCAGGCAACTCCCAAGAGAAAGCATCTTTGCTTCAGTGGGTGTGCGGGGCTGGCTGGCTGAATGAGTAAGCCCAGGTGAAGACTCTCTTGTCGAATTAGAAAAGGTCCCACGGAAAGCTGCTGATCAGAGCATATTAGCCACTTACTAAAAGCTCCTTTGATGTCCCCTTCCAGGGTGCTTAGCTAATTTTATTTCAACTCATTCAACAGATCTTTATTGAGAGCCTATTAAGCAGGGCGTTTATCCAGGTTTTGTAGGGCGTTGGTGGCACAGTGGGTTAGTGCTTGGCTGAAAGGTCAGCAGTTCAAAACCACCAGCTGCTCTGCAGGAGAACGATGTGGCAACCTGCTTCCTGGAAGCAGACCTGACCCAGCAGCTCTCCTCTCTCCTACTGGGTCTCTCTGAGTCAGGGCCCCCTGGGGGATGCTGGGGTTTCTTTTGGTTTAGTGAGAGATAAGAGGATTAAAAGGTAGGATCCTGCCCTTAAGAAACCTGTATTTCAACAAGAAAATGTAGACATTTGTAGAAGCCATGAGGGATAAAATGGAATAATATGCTCTCAGAGACTGAGGCTTGTATAAAGAAGTCAATCACTCACTAGGACTGAATAAATGAATAGCAAGGCCTTCCTCAAGCCTGCAGTCCTTACCATTGTAACTTGCAATATGCCCCTGAAGGCAATGTTGGACCTCGGATAACACACACACACACACACACACACACACACCCCTAAAATGCCTGCCACAGACCACAACCCCGCTCAGACCCTGGCCATTGAGGTGATTCCGATTCACCAGGCCGTATTTCTGGGCCTGGACATTTTTTCACAGTTCTCCTCCTCGTTCTCCTTTGGAGAGAGGCCGGTGGGTGGAAACCGCCACAGACGCCTCCAACTCAACAAGTCTAAAATAACTCAAATATTTCAGAGATTCCTTATCTCAGCCAATGAGAGAAGTGCCGTTTTTAGCTCTTCAGCCAGAAATCTTAGCCATTCAGATGTTATCGCCTCCTTCCTTGTCCAGCCCCAAGCCTTCGCCAGAAGCTCCCGTTTTTGGTTCCCCACCCCCCCAGGGAAAGGCGTGCACATCTGGGTGATTCTTGCCTTCCTTCCCCCGGCCCCTGCTCTGCTAGCAGTCACTTTGCATCCTGCCCGGGCTCTGGGCAGGTCTCATCACTGGTCTCCCTGCGACTGGTTGGCCTTTGTTTCTTTCCACTGTGGCCGGAGGACTTTTCAACCAGGAGGACCGTTTCCTTCACAACATATCACTCATCTTGAAAGCCGTCTGTGGTCTCCTGTGGTTTTTAAGCATGCTCATCGAGGGCCTGCGTCCTCTGTCCCGTTGCTTCCACTTCATCTTTGCTCCGCAGGCACACTGGCCTTTGATTGTACTTCTTAGCACCCTGAAGCGTTTGTCACTTGGCGTCCCTCCGACTCTGAGTGTTACAAACTCTCTCACCTGGATAACTCCTTTCATCATCCATATCTCCCTTTGATCAACACAGCACCCTCAAAGCCGGTCCTGATCCGCCCAGGCTATGTCAGGACTCCCTTTTACCTCCATTTTTTGATTCATGGTCATTGTCCTGGCTTAGATGTGTGCAACCATTGATCTATACATGCCTACTATGAAAGGGGAGCCTACAATCGATTTTGCTCCCTCGACTGAGAACAACATGTACCTATCACACTGCCCACTGATATCGAGCCCTTTCTGACTCAAGGCAACTCTGTAAGACAGACTAGCATTGCTTTCCCAAGATTTCCAAGACTGTAAATGTTTATGGGAGCAGAGAGCCTCAGCCTTCTCCTGCAGAGCATTCAGTGGGTTTGAACTACTGATTTCATGATTCGCAACTCAACAGGCAATCTGCCCCATGAGGGCTCCTCATGAGGAGTTAAAATTTTTTTTCAAAATTGGATAGAAATACCTTGTATGTGGAAGGAGATCATTATTGTACAAGCCATTAATTAAACACTAGGTGCTGTTTGATACAGGTTAGCTACAAAAGACACAGAAAGTTACAAAAGACACAGAACAATCTTACTCTTCGGAACAATCTTATTTCCAGAATTATCCATCTTCTTTTCATTCCATTTTCCACAAACTTTTTGTAGCCTCTTTGGACCTTTACTCTCCCTGCGTCCTCCCTCCTGCCTCTTCTTCCCTGCCCCCCTGCCTTCCAGAGTTCTGGTTAAGATATAGGTAGGGTGGGGTTGAATCGAATTGGAGTTATAGACAGGATGAGGGCTAAAGATTCCGTAAGCAATCTTCAGCAACCATTGGTTTTACAAACACCCGAAGCAGTTTGTGGCCGGCCCTGTATTGGGAAATCAAAGGTGACTAGACCGTGCCCCTGTCCACCAGGGATCTGGCCTTCAATTGAGGAAAGAGGCGTAAGTAAAAGTGATTGCCGTGTGAAGAATCTCTAAAAAGGAACCATTTGCTAGGTGCTGTGGAAGCATGGTGGACACATGCTTAATATTGATGGTGGTGGTGGTGGTGGTGGTGGTGTGTGTGTGTGTGTGTGTGTGTCGGGGGCGTGAACAGGGAGATCTTCCAAAGAAGATGGAAGTTATACAGAAGTGAGGAGATGGAAGTCATTCAGTGGTAAGACAGTAGGAGGCGCAATCCGTAGCCCAGGAAGCCACATATGTGCAAACAAAGGAGAAAGAGCGGGCTCGTTTTGGACTGCAGCACAGAGGGTGAGGGGAAAGGACCTGTACATCTTGGGCTCCTGATCTTCACACACGCCCTGGGGGTGGAACCCCAGGACATTCTGCTGGGTTTTGTGATGTCGTTGTTATGTGGTGACTCACAGCGACCTGGGATACCACAAAATACAACCCTGCACCGTTCTCACAGGTGTACTAATATTTTAGCCCATTGTCGCAGCCGCTGTGTCAATCCATCTCTTTTACGGGTCTTCATTCCTAAAACTGCACTTGACTCAGCCTGCTGTCCACTTCCAGGGTCTGGTGCCTCCTGATGGGGTGGTGAAGTCTGTCGATTCTCCTTTCCAAGGAGCATTCTGGCTTTAATTACTCTAAGACATATTTGTTCTTCTGGAAGTTCATGGTACTTTTAATATTCTTTGCCAACATCATAAATCAAAGGCATCAGTCTTCTTCCTTATTCATTGCCCGACTTTCCCATGCATATGAGGCAATTTTCAATCATCTTGGGTTAGGCACAAGGGTTTGCCTTCAAAGTGCTGTCTTCCCTCTTTTTGTTTGATAAAATGACTTGAAATATCCATATATTAAACTTAAATTACACATGTAATTTAGTGTTAAAGCAGATACCAGTTTCATGTAGGAATCTGACACAGGCAAGTAGCAACAAGTTCCAAAGTGTTAAGACCTATTTATGAGAGAAAAACTTGAAACATTTAAATTATTTTTTTTCCATCTAAAGAGGGCCGTGATTCAAGTTCAGCAGCAAAACATGGCAGTCTGGGTCCCAAGGCGGCAGACTTAGTGTGAGTGGCATCTCTCCAGGCAGAGGGCCAGTCACTGGGTGGATCACAGAAATGGTAGTCCCTCATTCAGGCTGTGGTGCAGAACGATTGCCGTGGTGGTGGTGGAGTTTTGCTTTATAATTTTTAAGCTCACTTACACCTCCTTCATAGTCTAGTAGTCAGGGCTGAGACTATTTATCAAGGAAGTAATAGCTCATCTAGGAAGAAGGAAATATTCTAGATGAAGACACATTAAAATGCTGCTTTGTAGCACATAAGCTATTATTTAAAAAATATTTGAGCAATTTTAACTATTCTCAAAGAGGCTACTGGAGAGTCACTGATGACTATGGAGTGATAAGCAAGAAAGCACGTGTGTAGTGTTTGTTTGTTTTTTGTTTACAAAACAAAACAAAAACCCAAACTCACTGCCATTGAGTCGATTCCGACTCATGGTGACCCCACAGGTTAGGGTAGTTTTTGAGACCATAACTCCTTTTGGGAATAAAAATCCTCATCTTTCTCCTTCGGAGACACCGATGGTTTTGAACTGTTGATCTTGGTAATACAAGATACATATTAATTATGAAAATACATGTTAGAAATGAAAATATTAAAGTATATAATATAAAAATGTTTTTCTCAAACTCCTCCCTCCCTAAGGTGCTCTTGTAGCCCATCACCTAGGAACAACCATGGTTAAATTGGATATATTTTCTTCAGTTTAAAAAGCAAAGTAAACGAACTGAGGTTACGTTAAATATCATCCTCCCCTAAATGTCTGTCCACCGGATCCCTGTATCAGGAGCCCCGAGAGCAGGGTGGTTAAGCACTGGGCTGTAGTGTACAACGTCTGCCATCTAGTCCTGCCAGCCACTGCCGGAGAGAGTCTGACCTTGCTACTCCTGTGAAGAATGACAGTCCTGGAAGCTCACAGGGGCAATTCCACCCTGTCCTAAAGGGTCACGACAAATCAGCATCAACTGGCTGGCATTGAAGTATTCTTGTTTGTTTGTTTTGGGCCCTTGTTTTTGGAAACAGACGCTTTACAGATGTAATTAGTTAAGATGAAGTCATCCTGGATTGGGTTGGCCCTAAATCCAATGATTGGTTCCCTTATAAGGAAAGGAGAGGACACCCAGAAGCACAGACACGTAAAGATGGAGGACTGGGGTCATGCTGCTACAAGTGAAGGAATGCCTAGAATGACAGCAACCCCAAAATTAGAAGAGGCCAAGAGAATGCTTCCGGACAGTCTTCGGAGGGAACATGGCCCCACTGGCACCTTATTTTGAATTTCCTACCTCCAGAGCTCTGAGATAATAAATTTCTGTTGTTTCAAGGCACCACGTTATAGGTGATTTGTTATGGGAGCCCTACAAAACTAATACAATAACACATAGGAATTATAGTAATTTTTTATAACCAAAATGAGATCACTCGACTGAAGCTCTTTTTAAAAAACTAAATACCTTGGGCCAATTTCCATGTGAGTGCATACATATAGATTTCCCCCCCAGAAACTTTATTATCTTGTCGAGTTACTTTGAATTTCATCCGTCTATGCAGTAGAACAATAACTGCAAGAAAAAATATCCCTGTTACAACCACCAAATGTAATTGTATCCTTCAGAATTTTCTGTGAATTAAGTCAATGGTAGGGATTATTTCTTAAAGGGAGAAATAGATTTTTTTTTACATGTTGTAGAGCTTTAACAATATCCTCTAGCTGAAAGATGGCTGGTAGTAAACTAGACTGATTTTCCAGGGGGAAAATATTTCTTTTGAATAATTATTGTGGTACTTCATAAATTTGTTAGTTTCCTTTATGCTATCTCTTGAAATACAAAAGAAAGCACATTTGCTGGCAATGGACTGCTTTAAACCTCATGTGAAATTAAATCAAAACCCAAAGAAAACAAAGCTATTGCCATCAAGTCAAATCCAACTCATTGTACCATTATAGTTCATTTTTGCTTAAGCCTTGACTTTATGGGAGCAGAGGGCCTCAACTGTCTCTAGTGAAACAGCTGGTGGGTTTGAACTGCCCACCTTGCAGTTAACAATGCTTATGATCCTTAAGTTGTTATTTTCAGGTGTCATCAAGTCAGTTGGAACCCACAGTTTGACCCTCTGCACAACAAAATGAAACAGCTCCCAAGGCCACGCCATCCTCACAGCTGTCCCTATGCTTGAGCTCACGGTCACAGCCACTGTGTCGATTCACCTTCTCTAGGGTCTTCCTCTCTTCACTGCCCCTTCACGTTACCAAACACGATGTCCTTCATCAGGGACTGGTCTCTCCTGACATCATGTCCAAAGCACAGAAGTCGACGTCTTGCCATCCTTGCCTCTAAGGAGCATTCTAGGTGTACTTCTTCCAAAGCATTCATCTGTCCTTTTGGCAGTCCATGGTCCTGTCCATATTCTTTGGCAGCACCATAATTCAAAATATCAATTCTTAGTTGATCTTTCTTATTCACTGTCTACCTTTCACATGCATACGAGGCAATTGAAAATTCCATGGCTTGGTTCAGGCGCACCTTAGTCCTCCAAGGAAGCGCTTTCTTTCCAATACTCTAAAGAGATCGTGTGTAGCATATTTCCCTGGTGAAATGTGCCCTTTGACCTCTGCCTGCTGTGTTCACGAGCATTGATTGTGGGTCTGCCCAAGATGAAATCCTTGACAAAGTAAATCTTCTCTCCATTTTTCGTGATGTTTACCTACTGGTTCAATTGTGAGAATTGTGATCTTCCTTATGTGGACTTGTAATCCATACTGAGGGCTGCAGTCCTTGATCTTCACCAGCAAGTACTTCAACTCCTCCTCATTTTCAGCAAACCAGGTTGTGTCACCTGCATATTGCAGATTGTTAATAAGCCTTCCTTCAATCCTGAAACGGCATTCTTCTCCATATAATCCAGCTTCTCTGATTATGTGCTCTGACTATGTAAGTTAGGCACTAGTAATTATGTGAAATTAACCTTGAAGCCCTACAAAAATGGATGTTCCAGATAAGTGTCAATAATCATTAGTGATAGAATGATAACAAAAGTAGTGGTGGGACATCAGTGGAACATCACTGACAGCAGGAGGTAAAATAGAAATCATATACTCAAGCAAAGAATGTAAGATGTGGGTTATACAATTGATGTATGTATGGATTGTTATAAGAGTTGTATGAGTCCCTAATAAAATGTTTAAAAAAAAATAAAAAATCATACTGAAATCTGAAAAATTCTTTCCTGAGGAAACTGAACCACTCTTTTATGACCACCAGACTGCCCATGATATACACGGTTGGCTATGTAGTTCTAAGAACCAAGAATGTTACAAAAACAAAACAAAAAGCACCAATAGTAACAATAATTAAAAGGCAAATTATAGCCACTTATTTGTTAAGCCAAAGTGGGGAGAATAAAATGTGGTGTCGTGGGCTGGCGCCTGGATCTGGACCTATGTTCTATCCTCTCTGGAGAGCAAGCGCCTCAAATAGAATCGTGCATCAGGCCACTTGGTGCGTGCTATTCCTCCCGGCTCTAGTTCCCTGGCTACCTGCGCCTCCTTTAGGTTCTGGTCTCGACACTATTATTTTGTCAGCCGTTCCTGATAGGGCCAGGCAGAATCAATCTCTCTCCGTGTCTGCATTCCTACTGTTTTGTTACAAACACTCCTCCAACATATTGACCTGATCAGTGTATGACATTATCTTCCGCAGAAGGTGAAAACTTTTCAAGGGCAATGTCTTAAGTCATTAGTCTAACATCAATTGTACAGACAAGTTCCAGGGTTGGTGTGCCATTACTGTTGGTCCAGCGATGGAAAGACCAGCCAGTGTGGGACAATAGAAATAGTAACTTCTTCACCCTACTGAAGGATAATAATCCCTGCCTCCTCATACCTCTTGGGCATGAAATAATTTCATGAAGTACTTTGAGCTCCTTGGAATAAATACAAATAAAAGCTATTATTACAGAACACATTTAAACATGTTTCTTCTTTGAACCATGCAATCAAATGGAGCTAATGTCTACATGTTTCTGTACTAGGTGAGTTCATAGGTACTTAACTTTTTTTTTTTTTAATTAAGAATAGCTTCTTTTCCCTCATCTAGTTCTTAAGAAGGGGGTGTTTGTTAGGTTAGGAGAAAAATACATGTCTTATTTACAATTTTTCTTGCTTGATTTAACAGTTTTAAATATTGGAGCATAGGGCCTAGGGGACCCTCCTATGTTGGGGAAGTATCCATTCATGATGCTTCACCCAGATATTCTTTATTTGACTGTAAAATACATATAACACAATGCACCCACTGCAACCCTCGTCACGAGTATAATTCCGTGACATGGCTTAGGGTCACCACATTGTGCCACCATTACCGCTACCCATTCATTACCCAAGGTTCCCGTCGCCCTGGACCGAAACGCTGCGGAAAGATTTCCTTTTGCTTATTTTGTACATGTCACCGTCAGTTTAAAGCCTTTTTGTTGTCTCCTAGCAGTTGGTGTAAGACATGGGTGGGGGGGGGGTGGCGATCTATAAATGATCAAGGGTTCAGGAAGGAGGGAGGGTGTGGGAGGGGGAAAATGAGAAGCTGATACCAAGGGCTCAAGTAGAAAGAAAATGTTTTGAGAATGATGATGATGTACAAATGTGCTTGACTCCATGGATGGATGGATGGATTGTGATAAGAGCTGTAAGAGCCTTCAATAAAATGATTAAAATTTTTGTTGTTGTTGTTTTAGAGAACTCCAAGACTCTCGGAAGCAGACAGGAAAACTAGAGCCCAACTGTTTCCCCCTGGGCAAGTTAGCCTCATTTTCATCAACTGCAAAAGGGAGAGATATTTCTCTTTCACACACTCTTCTGTCTTATATTCATTCCCCACTTCTCCTGCGCCCTCCTTTGCCTCTAGGCTCTACATCATTGCCACGGTGACATCGAACTCCCAGACCATGCTCACAATGACCGGGGTTGCTGTGGAAGGGACCGGCTCCAGTTCAGGTGAAAATGGGTTGTTCAGTAGTATGTGCTGCACAGTTCTTTCAGGGCTGCAGATAAATGCCCACAGGGCCTACCACTCTGCGGTAGGCCTCACTCCAAAGGTGCTCATCCCCAGTTCCACGGGTCAGCAAGCTCAACTCCCCCAATGGAGTGACTAGAAGAACCCCAATCCACAAGTCAACCTCCTGCCCCAAAGCGTTCAGCTTTTTTTTTGCTCTGTGGGTTGGCAAATTCACCCTTCGGGCTCATGCTCTGGCTCCTGGTTCTGCTGCTGCTGCACTCTCGCTTGGCTGTAACTCTTCACGGAAATTGACTTCCTGAATCTTCCTCCCATGCCACAGCTGCTGCTGCTGCTGCTCGTTGGTGCCGTCAGGTCGCTGGTGGCCCACAGAAACCCTCTGCAATACAGAAGGCCGCATTGTCCTGGTCGGGCAGCCTCCTCACCGTTGGTCCTATGCCAGAGTCCATCGTGGCGGCCACTGTGTCAGTTCATCTCTTTGAGGGTCTCTTGCTTTAGCAACCATGATGTCCTCCTCCAGGGATTTGTCTCTCTGGACGACAGATCCAAAGTATGGAAGACAGAGCTTCGCCCTCCTTGGGGAAGCTGGTCGGTTTGACTTGTCAACTTTCTGATTCGCTTAACCCGCTGTGCTGCCGGGGGCTCCTTCCTGAGCCATAGAATCTGTGACGAATAAGAGTCCATGTTTGCTGTTTGGGCTGCCAAGTTTCAGATGATTTGTTATGCCACAAGAGAAAGAACACAGTGCTCTCCTGCAGCATATCGTACCGTTGCTGGCCTGGCCAAGACTCCATGGCGATGGTAGGTAACAAATACTGTCATACATTCCAAATGCAACCCCCCTCCCCCTTTTTACTGAATGGGGAGGTTAAACAAACTTGTTGCCATGGCTACTGCTACTGTTGTCAACTAGTACGGAGTTAGGTCTGACTCAAGGGAACCGCTATGTACAGCAAAATGAACAGCCTGGTCCTATGCCATCTTCACAGTGGTTAGGACCCTCGGTCTACTGTTGGGGCTATTGCGTCTTGTGAGTGCCTTCCGAACTAAGAGTCACCTTCTAGCATTTCAATGGCTGCACTTTGGAAGTCAATTGCTAGGACTTTTTCCTTAGTGTGTCTTAGTCTGAAAACCTCCCCCAAACCTGCCCACCATGGGTGACTGTGCGGGTGTTTGAACATTCAAGCCATCAAAAATGAAAGACATATGGCCTTTAGCATTAGTCATTTATAGTCTGCTCCCTGTCTGTATCTCCTACTAGTACACAGAACTCCACTCACACTCGATTGCTTTTTGCACACCTTGACTATGCGGTGGGAGCCCTGGTGTCATAGTGGTTTTGTGTTAGGCTGCAAACCACAAGGGCAGCAGTTTGAGGCCACCCAGCTGCTCCTCAGGACGAAGACGAGGCTCTCTACTCCTGCAAAGAGTTATCGTTTCAGGAACCCCTAGGGGCCCTTCTACTTGACCCCGTAGGGTCGCCGTGAGTTGTGATGGCCTCGAGGGTAGGGTAGTGAGTTTGGCTTGGACTTAGGTTACTACTCTGTACCCTCTCTGTATGGAACGCCCTCACGCTGTCAGCGCTATTCTGATTGGCCCCTCAAGGGGAATCAGGCACCTTTCCGAAGCCTTATCTGATTTCTTCTGGTTTGAAATAGGCCCTTCATTGCAGCCCTTTGGCAGTCTGTGCATATCCTGATATTGGGTCTGAGAACCGCTGCTTTGCATGTGGAGTATTTGCTTTTCTCCACAAACTGCGAGTTCCTTGTTAAGGGCTGCGTTTCCTTAAGGGATCGAAATGGTGGGATGACTAGGTGATGCTCACGAATGAAGAAAGGATCCCAGCTCTCAGGTGGCAGTATTGCTTTTGTAACAAACATGTTAGTAAGCGCGACTCTCTATGCTTTCCTTCACATGCACTTAGTATGTGGTATGGGGTGGTTCTTGTACACAGATCTGAAGGGAATAAGAAAAGCCTTTAACAGGTGACCAGCCTTGGAAACCAGGTCTGCTTCAGCACTGGGCTGCTAACTATTAGGGGTGGTTTGGATGCACCAGGCACACTGTAGGGGAGGATGTGGCAGACTACTTCCATAGCCGTTACAGCCACGGAGACTCCATGGGTGGGGGTGGGGGTGCTACTCGGTGCCATGTGGTTGCCATGAGTTGGTTATCAGTGCTGATGAAAGCCTGAAGCAGACCAGTGAGACCTCTGGGGAGTGATGATATCAGAGCGGCAGCACATTGGAATCACGCCTACAACAGGATTCTGGCTCTTGCTGGAAAACGCAGTGCTTGGAACTACTACATTTAATGTAGGCGTGGTTGTTTATGGTGAGTTTTTCCCTTCTCACCTATTGCCCAAGTGTCTCGGTCATTCCCTTTGCAGTTGGCAGATTTAAGAAATCACCATGGTGTCTGTCTGTGGGGCACCGAAGCTGAGGTGGGCTGTGAGTCTTGGCTTGGAGTCACTGGGCTCAGAGCTGGTGTTAGGGCCAGTGTCAGGACACATCCTTCTGACAGTTTGCCACGTTCACCTCTGGTCTATTAGAACGGGACAACAAGCTTTCCACAGAGCAGAAACACACGTTCAGTTCTAGGTTCAATGCTCGGTCCCAAGGATAACATAACATGTAGGTGAATTTTGGCTCATCTGTTTAAAAACTTGTGATCAAACAAAGGCCAGTTTTCTTTGGTGAAATCTGTGGCAACAACAAAGTAGAAGATACTTGGGTGCAAGGAGCCTGACTTCGAGAGTCCTCACCCCAACAGGACTACTAGCCATATTTTCCAAACTGAGGCCCACAAAAACTTAATTTTCCATGGGAGCAAAGTGAGAGTAGGAATTTAGTGTCTATCATAGAAAGGGAATGAGAGATCTGGCAAATGTGTCGATGCTTTCTGCATCTGATGAGAATTGGAAGGGGCCCTGGCAGTGTGGGGGGTTACGGTATGTGTTCCACTGCTCACCCAGATGGCAGCAGTTCCACACGCCACCAGGGGAGAAAGTTCCAGAAAGATTGATCACCTTGGAAACTGTTGGGAGCAGTTCTACTCCTTTCGATGGGCTGCCTAAGAGTCAACTTGAGACTGTAGTGGGCCTTGCTTTTTGGGTTAATATAAAAAGAAACGCAAACCAAGAGTTAAATGTTCTCATTATGGTCTTCTAAATGCCAAACTGAAGCAAACACTTACAAATATTGACTTTACTTTGTGGTATCATAGCATCTGAACAAAGAAATATCAGTGCGCTTCCAGCTGAAGCGGGGGAGAGGGAGAAAAGAGCTTTAGGGACGGACTGTGTCTTACTCAACTTTATATGCCACCCATAGTAGCTGGTCATGAAATGCCCACTGACTGCATGCAAGCAAGATTCTCAATTCTCAGACCCAGCGGAAGTGCCATATTTACCTCCAACATTCACGCTTCGATAACTAATTTCTCATCTGGATCACACACTTAACAAATCTACTGTAGAATATCATTTGCAATTTATATCTTATAAAAGTATGACATCAGATTTCACGGTCTTATCCTATTCTTGAATGTGTTCCTTGGTTGCTGTAGTAACCACGTTGCCATGGCTTGCACTGCGGGAGTTGTAAGGGTCAGCAAAGACCAGAGCCCTGTCATTCTTCATTCAAAGGCAATTGTCCCTGCAAAATGTGACTTGCTTCAATATTTAAGACCCGGGTACTGATATTAAACTAGAATGATACTTCTGTTAAAAACCAATAATTAACCTTGTCTTCAACTCTAGGTCACACTTTCATAGCAATTTCATAAAGTGGACATTCCTCTGTCTTTTATTCTTGAAGTCCTGGATAGGTTTTAAATAATACGTCTCCTGGAAAAGTACACGGGTAATCGTTGCAATTTATTTTATGTCATTATCTAAGCCCTTGAGACCTTCCAATCCCAGCTCTTTTCTCAGAGGTAATTGCATACATCTTGGGAATGTGTGAGATGATGTTAATATTCAGGGCACCATCCCTTTGAAAGGATTCACAACCTACAATGGAACACTGTCTTGATGTCTTTCTGCAAAATTTATTTTTAGACAAGTATAGGGTATTTTCTTGCTAAGGAATAATTTCCCTCAAATCACAGCCTTTGATGTCATGGATTTACAATGCATATCCTAAATAGGAGCTTTAATTTCAAAGTGGGAATTATGCAACTTGATTACGTTATAATGAAGTCTTTCAGGGTATATATTAAAACAACCTTGGAGGTTTATAAGATGCCGTTGTTCTCTTTCTGTTCCTCACTCTTTCCTCCTTCGTAAGTTGGTTTAAGTTACTTGAGTAACCTTAGGCATCACTGCGAAAGTTGCGACCCACAACCTGGGGATTGTATGTGTCTCAGGATTTCGGTTTATTTGAACAAATACCTTAGGAAGTAATCAAATAACATGAAAAGTCTATTTTACAAACTCCAACAGAATTATTTCTATAAACATAGTTTTCAAAGTTCACACATCACATTGAAAATGGAATTAATTATAAATAGTTTGATTATTTAAAATATAAGAACCAAAAAGTTCTACCCAAGTTTTAATAGTTAGGTTATGTTTACATTCTCCCTTAAAAAATCATAAAAGTGATTTTTTTCATACCTGCCTTTTTCCTTTCTAGCAATCAATAAAATTTTATGTGATGCTATATTTATTAAAATTGGACGAGCATAATTATTGACACTAGGAACGGAAATGGCTCCAATTTACTCAGTTATTAAATATCTTGATTATATGACAGAAAATTATTTTCTGTGAGAGAAGGAAATTTTATGATTTCTATGAAATAGAAAAGAACGCAAGGCAAGATATTTGATTGACTTGAGTGTCTAATTATGATCATAATTGAAAACATTGTGAGTGAGTTATGCTGTTATTTATCTAACTCGGAGGTTGGACCCATATTTCAGTAAGAGTGCAGGACACAGATAAACTTTGGAAAATAAATTTTAAATTCATTACCAAGAGATTATCTCCTGCTCGTGTGCCCCTCCCTTTTTAGCCTTTTTCCCCCTCTTCAACAAGTTTTCACACAGACAAGCAGATCGACCCAATTCTGATTAACAACCTGAAGACGCCATCCGTTATTTGGAATAATCAAAATTGCCTCGCATTCATTTGGTTTCAGGGAATGAAACCAAATCATGGTTTTGAGAAGAATATGTGCTGTTATCCCGTGCTACATCCTGAAATACCTAGCTTTGATAGATGCAGAAGAGAAGAGTTGTAGTATTTCTTCTTGATAATTATATATTCCCATGAAGCACATATCCCCGAGGAGGTTATTTATAGAGGCATAAAAAGGAGTAAGATAATCAAATAGAGAGTTCATATCAATTAGCTAAGAACAGAATGACAGAGGGCGCCAACTATTTATTCATTATACCAACGTATACATCAAATATATGTTTGCACTCATTTTAGTTATGAGCCTTATGATTGTCTATTTTATTCCCTTATGGTACAAATCACCTTTCCATATGGAAAGGCTCATTCCTATAAGCGAAGGAGGGGGGAAAATGAGACTTTCGATTAAAAACAGTACCTCCTTAAAATTCTCATGTTATCATAGGAAATAAGTTGAACGTTATCCAGATAAATGTTTTTTGAGTTGAGCAAGCATTAAGTAAGATGCTAATTAAATATTACTCTCTCCCTCTCTTTTTAAAGTGTGCTTTTATTTTTCAACTGCTCCGTAAGTCCCTAACCTTTCTCTTTTTCTTCTAGGCCTCTGGAGTGGCATTTCCTGAATGACATTTCAATAGAACTTTCCAAATACAGTGTAACAAAGAGATCAAGGCTCACTGAGAAGATAGAACAGATTCTTCCCCTCCCCCTTCAGGAAATGAATAGTTTTAATTATGTCTTTTCTGGCCACTCCACATCGCCTCCCACCCTCCACCTCCACACCCAATCCTAATACAACAAACATAAAAACATTCAGACCCATTTCTTCACACCTTCTTACCAACAAGGTTTAAAATCGTTAGTCGCCCAAGTAAGTGCATTGTTTGGGGCATTTACAGAGTCTGGAGCCCCTGTCCTCTGTCCCCTCAGTGCTGAGGGAGATAAGCAGACCTCCTACTGCTGAATTATGATCTTGTTTTCAGTCATGCCCCCAGGCTCTATAGCAATCCCGACAACAGCTTGGAAAATGGACCCGTTTTAAAAGAAGAGCTGGCAGGCTCTGTGACTGACGACTATGAAACCTCTGGTTATTCAGGTTTTCAGAAAGGGTCAACCCTTCATTTTCAGCTAGTCTTTTCAGGGCCTCCTTGAAAGCTGTTAGAAGCAGTTATTGCATTGATTCTGCTTCTTTAAGCTGCAAGCATCATTGCCAGGAGAAGTCAATTATCTCCTAGGTATGCCGCTTCTGCCTTGTGAATGAGCTGGTTGGGGGAAAAAAAAATCCTAAACCAAGGTATTTTAAACATGAAAGACATAAAAGTTATTTTAAAATAAAGAACTAAAAGTGGCAGGCCTGAGGGAGTTGATTGTAATAATGAATTTTGCAATTAAAGAGGACAGCTACACTTGTTAGCTTAGGTACCAGGAAAAGCATCAATGCTTTAGGAAACAGACTTCTGATACTTTCCCCCAACTTTTAGTGGAAATAAATATTTGATGCAAACAAATAAATGCATTCCATGACAATTTCTTGGGTAAAACTCCCCTCCCCCTTTTTTTAAAGCTGTCTCTTCCGAAACGGTAACGCTTTCTTTTTAAGTCAACATTTATAAGTACAGGCATAGCCTCATACAGAGCGTCGGCTTTATAGGACGCATCTCATTCTATCTCCAAGCCTCCTCTTTCCATTCCCACATGCTCCATCCTTTGTGCAAAATCAGTGTGACTTGGGATGAAGAAAGCGAACTTTCTGGGCCCGCGATTCTTCACGCTCAGAAATCCTGTTGAACCAGAGTTGGTCTTCACATCTACACTTCACACAAAGACCAAAGAACATATGTACCGTTTGAAGTTCCTTCCATCAGCTTTTACTAAAACACAATCTCACGAATTTAATAAACATTAAATGTAATGATAGATTGGAGAAACAAAGCATGAATTTCATAGATAAATATTGAGATTATAAGTGGACCACCCTCCCTGAATACTTGCAAAAACCCACAGTATCCCACTTGAGTCAAAGAAAGACACCAGAGGAACAGCGAAGCCAGCAAAAGTCACCTTTGATGCCTATTTGACACGTGGATGACTTTGGTAACTTGACTCCCTCACTGCGCATGCGCGCCCTCCTCTTTGCCCTGCCACCTCCCCGGTGGCCTCACGCTACTTCCTTGGACGGAACTGGCTCTTAATTGCCACCAAGACTTGACTTTTTCTAATTCTACAGCGAGGCATTTAATGAAAAGAATATTGGGTTGATGACAGAATTCTGGGGAGGGTTGTAAACCCAGACCCAAGAGCGAACGCCCTGGATTAATGCCTCCCTATCCTGGCACAGTGGAACTGGCGTACTGAGGAAGTCACCTCCGGGCCGTCTATCCTTGCCCTGTCTCTACCGGGAGCTTCATGCAACCACGGAGAAATTGCCGCAGCCACTGGGGATGTTCCCAAAGCACGTTCCACTAACTTTAGCACCTGCAGAGTTGAAGACGCAGTGCCAATTTCCCCCTCGTGCTTGCTTTGGAATAAAATCTTGTGTAGGTCTAGTTGGTTGGTGAAACGAGGGCTTACACACCGGGGTCTCCTAGCACAGGCAACTGGGGCAAGCCACAACAGCAAATGTCCTGGGCTCTTTTAGGGAGTCCCAGTGGTACAAAAGATTCATGTATTCGGCTACTAACCGAATGATTGGAGATTTGAATTCCAGCCGTGAAGCAGTTCTGTATGCAGAGCTGCTAGCCTCAAGGCCAGCAGTTCAAAACCACCAGCCGCTCTGCAAGAGAAAGACTGGGCTTTCTATTCTGGAAAAGAATAGAAAGAAACCCACCGAGGCAGTTTTTCCATGTCCTCTGGGAAGCAGTGAGTTAGAATGGACTCGCCGACAAGGAGTAGAAGAACCTGGGAAAGCTGGGTATCTCCTCCCAACAATCAGCCACTGCAGTCTGCAGAGCACAGGGTTCAACATACACAGGGGGTTGCTGGGAGTCAGAGTAGAACCTGACAGCCTCTAAGTTGGCTTTCGGTTCCTCTTTGAGAAGGCAGGGCCTCCCGTATTGAAAATTCCCCCAACAAAGCAAGAATTTTCAGAAGGTACCAGCCTCACCAGGGCTCTCTCCAGCTGTTAGACGTCTCCAAGGGGGGCCTCGTGCCTAATGATTCCTTCATGTTTTTCTTCAATCCTTCATTATTTTAACAAACATGCACTGAACACCTGTTGTGTGGATAGGAAGCTGCCGGGAATTCTGGGTATGAAAACAAACAAGGTGCAGATACAACTGAAAGCATCTGTCATCTAATGGCGAAGAAGGACAAGTAAGCGGTGCTCACCATGCATTCAGTGGGGGGGTGGGGGGTGGGAATTCTGGCCCAGCCAGGGCCAGGAGTCAGGTATCAGGTAAAGGGAATACGCATGAAATAATCCATGTCCTCTCCTTGAAATTAGGTTGGGGCTATGGGGTCACTTCTAGAGAATGGGCCTTGGGGGACCAGCTGGAACAGGAAAAAAAAGTGGGGTTTCTTTCAGTCCTGAAGACCTTGAGAGCCTGGATTCTGTTTGATAGGAATACAGACAAGATGAAGGCTACCTGTCCCACAGTGAGCTTTTGAATAACATGAAATAAGCATTCAGTGTTGTCCCCTGTAGCGTTATAGGTCAGTGAGGGAGGTCTCCTCGCGTGGTGGGGTCGGCCCTATGGTCCTCTCTGTGCATTGCCTGCTTTGAGCAGGAAATATCATCCTCCGGGTTTGGTAGACCAGGATGTATTCCACTCACTCTCCTTCCCTCTTCGTTTGCTCCTGTGTGCTCTGGTCAGATGTGCCCCTCTCCCTGAGCTGTAGCCTCAGACACTGCGGGAATTGGGCCAGATCTGACCCCACCACACCATGGTCAAATGCTAAGGACGTGCAAGGGGAACAAAGCAATAAAGTGCCTGGGGAATATAAAAAATAGACTTTGGGCCAGGGCATGGCACCCCATCGGACCTGACCTAAAAACACTACTAAAGGTCAACAAACAGACTTGAAACTATTTGTAGGCTTTTCTTTTTGTCATGTTTTTTTTTTTTTGGCTGTTGTTTGGTTTTTCGGTTTTCTTTGTTGTTTTGTTTTGCTCTTCCTTGTTTTTGTGCTTATTATTGTTTCTGCATGTCTATGTAAATAAGCTAGATGGGATAAACAATCTGGAGGGAAAAAAACCATGGACCAATGTTTGGGGGGTGGGTGCATGGGAAAGTGGAGGCAGGGAAAGGAAGTGGGTGTTAAACCCAAGGACAAGGGAACAAGAAGATATCTAAAATTAATGGTGAGGAGGGCATAGGATGCCTGGTGGGGCTTGAGTAAGGGCAATGTAACCTAGAGGAATTACTGAAACCCAAATGAAGGCTGAACATAATAGTGGGACAAGAAGAAAATAAAAGGAAATAGAGGAAAGAAGTAGGAGGCAAAGGACATTTATAGAAGTCTAAATATAGGCATATACATATATAAATATATTTATATATAATGATAGGGAGATAGATCTATGTACATATATTTATATATTAAGTATAAAGGTAGCAGATGGACATTGGGCCTCTACTCAAATACTCCCTCAATGCAAGAGCACTTTGTTCTAATAACGTGGCATTCCCTGATGCTCAGCTTCTCAACAAGGTTACTGAAGACAAAATGGGTGTGTGAGCAAATGTGAAGAGAGCTGATGGTGCCCGGCTATCACAAGATATAGTGTCTGGGATCTTAAAGGCTTGAAGAGAAATAAGCGGTCATTTAGCTGAGAAGCAACAAAGCCCACATGAAAGAAGCACACCAGCCTGTGTAATCATGAGGTGTTGATAGGATCAATTATCAGGCATCAAAGACCCAGAACAAAAAATCATATCAATGTGAATGAGGGGGAGTGCAGAGTGGAAACCGAAAGCCCATCTGTAGACAATTAGAAATCCCCTTACAGAAGGGTCACAAGGAAGAGACAGCCATACAGGGTGCAGTATAGATCCCAATTTTACCTTATAAATCTGGCTAGACCAGAGCATGTACATGGGTACAGATAAGAGCTGGAAGCACAGGGAATGCAGGACAGATAAACCCCTCAGGACCAATAATAAGAGCAGTAATAGCAGAAAGGTAAGGGGGAGGCGGGGGAGAAAAGGGGAACGGGTTACAATGATCTACATATAACTCCCTCCCAGGGGGATGGACAACAGAAAAGTGGGTGAAGGGAGACATTGGTTAGTGTAAGACATGAAAAATTAATAACAATTTATAAATTTATCAAGGGTTCATGAGGGTGAGCAGGCAGGAGAGGGAGGGAAAAACGAGGAGCTGATACCAAGGGCTCAAGTAGAAAGCAAATATTTTGAGAATGAGGATGGCAACAAATGCACAAATGTGCTTGACACGATGTGTATATGTATGGCTTGTGATAAGAGCTGTATGAGCCCACAATAAAATGGTTAAAAATAAAATAAAATAAACGTATTGTGTTACGCCAGTGAAAGCTTTAGGTTTTTCAGTTGTAGCAGCTAGCATTCATAATACTAAGGAAAACAGAGGCCATGGCTAATTTAAAATATAGTAAATCAGGACAGGTAGAACTCTCCAGAAAACAAGAATTAGAAAATATTCTCCTTCAATAACACGGTGTAGTTAGAGTCAGACAGATGAGTCTGGAGAGGAAATCAGAGGCCAGATCTCAGAGGGCTTAGTCTGTCTTGTTACGAATTTCTTTTTGTCCTTGAGGCTCAGGGGAGACATTGAAGAATTTTAATACCTTTTCCACCTTTCCACCTGGGAAACAACTTACCAGCATCCCTTTCAGAGTCCATCTAACCTGATCCACTAAACTCTGCTTTCTGCTAATAAAAATGGATCGATCTTTCCAGCCTTCCTGACTTCACTCGTTCACATATGAAATGCTTCAAATATCATACTACTAATCCTCGAGCAGAATGCTCGTGTCGGATGATGGACAACTTTCCGGGAGAATCTTGTGCTGCTCTTCAAATCACAGGCAGTGTCTCCTTTACAAGTCAGACTGAGCAGGGGATGAGTTCTGTGGGAAAGCTATAGGTTTAACATCATGCAGATTTATAGACCGTTTAAAAGTTAGGCTGTAGAAGCTAGACCAATGCATAATATTGTTCACCTATCATTTAAAATATTTTATAAGGAATATACATTTTTACTATAAAACACACAATCTATACAGAATGAGTTTTCATTCTTGGGGGTGGGGGGAGTTTTAAAGCTACATTTTATTGTTCAGAAAATACATACACCCTACATATTTTGAGTGAATATTAAATGATGTATTTTGAAATAGGTCATTTACTATAGCAAAGGGAATCATCAATGTTAAGATCATTTTAATATGTATATTTGTTGAAACATCACTCTCTTCCTGAGAGAGCTTATACTTAAGGTTTCAACTTCATTTTTAGTACGTTCCCCAAACAAATTAAAAGCCATACATAATAACACACATTTGAGGTTCTAAGGTTCTTGTATTTAGCTATATTTAGGATTCTCCTTAACTCCCCTAAAGTGAGTTGTGTAGAATTTAAACTTAAAGGCAATTTTGACATCTATTTTTTGCATAGTGATCCTACAGGACAGAGTAGAACTGCCCCATGTGGGTTTCTGAGACTGTAACCCTTCCTGTGAATAGAAAACCTCCTTTTTCTCCCATGGAGCGGCTGGTGGTTTCAAACTGCTGACCTTGCAGTTGGCAACCTAATCTGTAGTCACTACATCACCAGGGATCCTATGAGTTGGCATCTTAGGAGCAATGAGTTGGTTTTTCTCATTGACGTTTTTCTCATTGTGTTACTGAGAGCAAAGTAATGTGAGCATTAGTCAACCGGATTGTACTTAGTAATCTCAAGAATTTATACAATAATTTATTTCTTAATTCCATTACATGTTGACTGTAGGTAGGCTGGGTATGGCATGACTTGTTTCTGACCTTCTTCTGATCTGAGTGTCCGCTTTATTTTTGGTCCCAGGCAGGAGTAGTCATTCTGTGCCCTCCGAAACCTTCCCCTCAGGGCAGCAAGGGCCTCTTCGTGTACCGAAATGATGGTGACGATGAACAGGGTGAGCTCCTAAGCCAACCTGGCAAGCAAAATTAGAGTATGGTCAAAGGGTTCCCTTTTGTTGTGGTGAAGCCATATTGGTGACATACATGTCACTTCTCATTAACTGTAATAGTCTCCAGGAATGGAAGAGAATAATGTTTCTAAGGTCCAAGTGACAAATTATATGAGTAACTTTCATTGAAGGACCATATTGGATGAAAAAAATCCATATCTAAAGCAAGGAATCACACTCTTCATGGAAGAAATCTTCTTAACATGAGAAGCTCACAGGAACTGAATCTGAATATGACTCACTGAGGGGAATGATCATTATACAATTATGTTATTTTGTATGAAATTATGTCAGCAATGCTTGAATGATATAGTTCTGTTATAATGCATCAACGTTTTCATTAGTTTATTAGAGTGAAATGATGCTGGAACTTTTTTTCCTTTTGTTTCTTTTTCCTTCATTTAAAATACTTGGTGGTATTTGATTTCTGAAAAATCTGGAAGAGCTAAACCCATTCCTGTTTAAGTTCACTAGAATCTACTCTTTGAAGCATCTGCTTTGTGTGTGTGTGCCCATTCCAGTAAAATGTGAAAATTATTGAACAATATCATTCAAATCATATACAAGTCAAATTTTTCTGAAGATAATTTAAAGATAGTGTCAGTAGAAAATCAACAGACGACTACCAAAAATTCAAGCTGGATTCAGAAGAGAACATGGAATGAGGATCATCATTGCTGATGTCAGATGGATCTTAGCTGAACGCAGAGAATATCAGAAAGATATTCTGTTTTATTGACTGTATCCATACATATGAACACAGATTTTTATGTATGCAGAGCCATTTGATTCTGTGGGTTATGACAATTATGGATAATTACAAAAAACCCTTCCAGAATATTTAATTGTGCTCACATATAAGCTGCACATAGTCAAAGAGGCAGTCATTGAGCCAAACAAGGAGATACTGCATGGCTTAAAACCCCAAATGGTGTACATCAGGGTTGAATCCTATCTCCATAATTATTCAATCTGTGAACTGAGCAAATAATCTGAGAAGCTTGCTAATATAAACAATATAGAGATATGCTATCCCTAAGTGGACCACACGCATATATAAAAATGTAGATAAATGAATGGATGTGAACTTGCACTAAATTGTAAGCCCTAATCTAAGAACAATGAAATCTATGACATAGCATTACTTGCTACTTGACCTCATGAAGAGATCACTGAAGATATGGGTGCTACAGCAAAGAGTGGTGGAGAAATCCACACGGCTATCAGAAAAAAATAATGTCTGGGGTCCTAAAGTCTTGTCTTAAAATAAGCAGCTCCATTTGAATGAAGTGCCAACTAAGTCCATATGGAAAAAGCATACCAGTCTGTGTGATACATAGATTATAAATTATAAAATCAAAATCCAGAGGAGGGATGGTATGAGAGCTTAAATTCTGAACATTCAGATTTGCACAAGGCTACATATGACAAAAATTCTAAACCTCTTGGCAAGGACCCTGGTGGATTAAGGCGGTAGTGAATCCCCTTGAACTGTAGACCTGACATTGGAATGGCCTTGGTATCTGACAGTGTTTTAGAGGGTGGATTACTGCAGATGTAGTTAGGTTAAAATATGAGACCTTGCCATGTAATTTCCCTTTTAATCACATGTATATGTGTTTTTAATTGTCTGCTCTTTTTTTGATTGAGGTTTTTCTGTTTTATTCTATCATTGTTTTTTATTTTGTTTTGGTTTTCATTCTGATTGTATCTGTTTTTCTGTATATGAAATTCAGAATAGGTAAATTTGTAGAGACAATAACTAGGTTAATAGTAACTAAAGGCATGGCAGGGAAGGTTGGTGGGAACAACCTAAGAACCTAAGAACAATGAGTACAAGGAAGAAGAAATGTCCTAAAATTGATTGTGAGGATGATCTCACACCTCTGTTTTACTCTGATTAGACTATTGAAATGTATGGTATGTGAGTTGTATGTCAATACAACCGTTACAAAAGAATTTGGCATCAGGAAGGGAAGATGACTTATTAGTAACCCATGACATACAGATAACACAACCTTGCTTATTAAACATGAAGATGCCTTGAAGTACTTACTGATAAAGAGTGAAGATTAATGTCTTAAGTATGCCTTGCATTTCAACATGAGCATCTTCACAAATGGATCGATAAACACCACGAAGATAAAGGGAGAAAGGTTGAAGGCCTCAATAATTTCCTTTTACTTGAATCCTTAATCAACATTTATGGAAGCAGCAAGCAAGAACAACATTTGCAAAGTTCTTTGCAAAAAAACTCTTTCAAATGTTAAAAAAAAAAAGGTGTCATTGGAGGACAAAGGTGGTCCTGACCTGGTGCATGCACTTTCCATCACTTCTGATGCATGGCAAAGCTAGGCAATGGATACGGACGACCACAGGACAATTGATGCCTTTGAACTATGGTGCTAGGGAAGAGCATGGATGATATTGTGGTCCACATAAAGAATGAACAAAACCATCTTGGAAGAGGTGAGGAACAGCTAGAATGTGCTTTAAATGCAAGGAAAGTGAGACGTTGACCCAAATATTTGGATGTGTTCTTTGGAGGGCATCCTACTTGGCAAAGTGGAGAGTCAGTAAAAAAGTGGAAAGGTCGATTGACACAGTAGCTGCAAACATGGACTCTAATTCAGTGTGAAGATGTGCAGGACCTGGCAGTGTTTCGTTCTATTGTACTGACTCCATGGCAACCTGATCATAACAAAAATAATACCTTATAATTGATTGAACTCCAATTTTTAGGCGCTTTCGTTTATGCTGTCTATGAGAAAGGGACTCCTCAAAATGAAGATGAAGGTAGAAGATTAAGGAGGGGATGAGGGATCAAGGTTACCTGGAGGGCAAAAAGGAGGCATAGTGGGAGGGGGGAAGTAGGAGAGTGTACTAGAGAGGGAATTTCAGTTTCAGATCTTGACAGTCTCAGGTAAGGTAACAATGAGGGCCAAGGTGCAGCTGTGAATGTGGATGTCACTGATGGTCCCTGTGGGTCTTTAAACATGAGTCTAGGGTCTTTTGTCAGGATCATCAAAAGGACGTCTTCCCAAAACCCTGATGGACATGGTCTAAGTGTGCAAATCCTTAAAGAATGAGGGCAAAGCAGTGAAGGTCAGTGTAGAAGAGCCACGTGGATGAGAAAGAACAACGAAGTCCATGGTCGGAACTTCCAAAGAGAGCAGTTGTGATGAAGACTAGAGCAGAGGTCAAGAGGGGACAGTAGTCTCTGTCCTCATATTGGAAAACTGGAAGGGGTGCTCAGGTTCCCGTTGAAGTCAATGAGGTAACAGAAGAATGGCGGGAAAGGACTCTGCTGTTTCTCAGGTTGATCACAATGGAATGACAGTTCCAGCGGCAAAGGAACTGGACCGATGGATTATCTACAGGAAACAAACAAAGAAAACAAAATGAATGAGAACGGTCCAGAAATCTGATGATAGATGGCTTCAAGGTTAAGGTGCTCCAAGGTCGATCCACTTCATTCACAGACTCATGTTCCTCCCATTTTCTTGTTGGTACATAACCTGTACTGGCTCGCTTTCAAGTGAATTTCAGGGCTTAGAACCAGTTCCTCCTTGTTCGGTCATGGTGTAGAAAGTGAAATTGCAGTGAACCTGAATTGGGAAAGGCAAATGTCCCAGAACAAATATGTGAACTGGAAATGACCAGTTGCTGCCTGGCTAGAAACGGAATCACTCTCTTAGCAAACCAGGATCAAGTGACTGTTACATAGCAACCAAATCTCTTGCCAAATAGAGGCCTGTAACAGTGTGTTACTCTCTTTACCCCTTTAAAAGTGCGTTACTCTCTTTACCCCCGCCACTAATCCAATCTCCGGCAGGAAGGTCCACTGTTCCTCTTCTGAATCTCCTTCCAGGGCTTTGATCTACCATCTTCCCATCTAACTGTCATTCTGCTATGCCCACATTTTACAAAAATGTATCTTTTCTGACATGGCTGTGTTGGCCAGTTCAAACGTTGACGAGGCTCTGCTTAATTCTTCCTTACACACTCAAGTCTGCTGCCACTTAGGCGGATCTGGTCCCTAATGACTCCACAGGACAAAGTAGAACTGCTCCCGAGATTCTAAGGCTGCACATCTTCACAGTGAAGCCTTTTTAAAAGACGAATTTTATTTTTAAATTTTTCATTTATTTGTTGGGTTATAATGAACATATCAAACAATTTAATGGTTTAATTATATTAAGAAGGATTGTGCAATCAATGCCGTAATCAGCTGTGGAACATCCTTTGTCCTTCTTTTATACATTGATGTGGATTCCCCACTTCCCCTCACCTCTTTCGCTGTGTCCCAAAGAAATTTCCCATCCCGTTACTATCACTTTATTTCCTCTAATCCCAGTTTCCTTATACAGCTCACCCTCCGAGACTAGGGCAGACACCAAGCAGGGATCCATCAACAGCAGAACTAATAGAGAACTCAATCTCATGAAAGCAGAGAATATTAAAAGGAGTCCATAAGTCTGCACAGGAGAAACTCACCAACCTGGATCATCATAAGATAACCAGCAAGAAGATCCTGGAAAAGAGAATGGTACCAGCGCCCCAATCCTAAATCCCTCGATTGTGGGCTGACTATCAACGACAGTGGGGCGCACCTTTTTGTGATTAGCAGTCCAGTGTTTCACCCACGGCACCACCCACGGGTGATTTTGGCTCCCAGGGGACATTTAGTCATGTCTGGAGATTCTTTCCTTGGTCACTCTCTGGAGATGGTGCTGTCAGTGGAGGGTACAGACCAGGGAGGCTGCTTAACATGGCACAGAGCACAGGATAGTTTACCAGAACAAGAGCAATAAAATTATGTGGCGTAAAGTAGTACTATCTTGTTAAGAATTCTTGCTCTAAATTAACTGACATGGCGGGCTGCTAACCTCCAAACTGCTGTCAGCGGTTTGAAGCCACCAGCCCCTGCAGGAGAAGATGAGCTTTCTGCTTCCTTAAAGAGTCAGAGTCCAGAAATCCTCAGCGGCAGCTCCGCCCTGTGCCATAGGGTTGCCATGAGTTAGAATCAATGCGATGGCAGCGAGTTTGCTTTGGAGTCTGACTAAAAGATCTCAAGGAGCCTCGGTGGCGGTGCGGTAAGGGTGGGACTGCTATCGGAGAGGCCAGTGATTCAAGCCCACCAACTGCTCCCTGGGAGAAAGACGGGGCTGTCTGCTCCCACAAGCACTCACGGTCTCGGAAGTCCTATAAGGGGTCGTTATGAATCAGAAATAACTTGTTCGCAGTACGGGAATAAAATATCTCAGGAGTCAAATTTGTTCTCTTCTCATTTTACAATCTTTCCTGAGATTATCTCATCTTTCTCCAAGGTTTTAAATATCATTTCTATGCCCCCAAGTCCCAGTATTATATTTTGAGATCAGTTCTCCTTTCTAGCTTCCAAGCCTATATTTAACTGTACTTGGAAGTTTTACATTGTTCTCTTAGAGGTATCTCAAAGTTGGTGTTTAAAACATGTATATTCTTTAATCATCCCTATTATTCTCCCCCTTTAGAAAAAGCTAATGCTGTCTGCATGTTTGTTCAAGCCCGAATCTCATCTATCATAAGCGAGCCCACACTTTCGCAGCCCAGAGAAGTGTACGTAGTCCATCACTAGGGTGCATTCATTCTGTCTCAAAAATCAATGCCGACTCAGGCTGCTGCTTTCCATCTGGTTGCCACCACCCCAGTCAAAGCCATGATCCCGTTTACCCTGGTCCAATGTAATTGTCTTCTTTCTAGTCTCCAGGCACCATTTTACTTCTATTTAATTCATCCTTTAAACAGTAGCTAGGGGAGTCTTTTGAAAATGTACGTTGCGCCTTGTCACATCCATTGCACTTGGAATAAAACTTTTAAATCTTCGTCATGACCGACACCATTCCCTCGGTTTCATTTTGCGGTACTCTTCTTGATCATCCAGGGAGACCTGGCAGCATGGTGGGTTACGCACTGGGCTGCAAACTGCGCGATCAGTCATTCAAAACACCAGGCTCTCCATGAGAGAAAGGCGAGGCTTTGCACTCCTGTGGAGCATGGTAGTCTCAAAAACTCACAGGAGCAGTTCTACGCTGTCTGATAGGGTTGCTGCTTAGAGTTGGGATTGACTTGACGGCAGTGAGGTTTTATATTCTGGTTTATGTCACCATTCAAGGTCACTGTGTCCTTTCCTTGCCTCACTCTTGATGCCCCAATCCAATTTAGGAAAATGACAACAGTGAAGAATGACAACACCTTTGCTTTTTATTACCCCGTACTTATCACCATTGCCCATGGCATTATTTTCTTTTTTTTTCTTTTTTTACATTTTATTAGGGACTCATACAACTCTTATCACAATCCATACATATACATACATCAATTGTATAAAGCACATCCATACATTCCCTGCCCCAATCATTCTTAAAGCATTTGCTCTCCACTTAAGCCCTTTGCATCAGGTCCTCTTTTTTTTTCCCTTCCCTCCCCTCTACCCCCTCCCTCATGTGCCCTTGGTAATTTATACATCATTATTTTGTCATATCTTGCCCTATCCGGAGTCTCCCTTCCCCCCCTTCTCTGCTGTCCCTCTCTCAGGGAGGAGGTCACATGTGGATCCTTGTAATCAGTTCCCCCTTTCCAACCCACTCACCCCCCACTCTCCCAGAATCGCCCCTCACACCCTTACCCATGGCATATTTTCTTTGTGGCTCTTTTAGCATGCAATGTGGTCCTGCCCTGCATAACTTGTGAACCCCATAAAGACAAGACCAGGGATTTTTGTCCATCCCTATGCCACGAGCGCCGATGCAGTGATTGTAGTTAAGTTTGTAAATACTCACTCAGTGCATGTATATCAAGAAGTAGAAATCATCGAGTTCTTTGACCTTTTTTATCTTTAGATGACTTCTTTATGCCACAAAAAGAAGCCATTTTATCATTCTCTCACTAGTGTTTCTAGATAGACAACAGCAGGCAGAGAAAACAAATTTATTGAAGTGATAGCTGGGGGACCAGTAGGGCCATTCATCAGCTGAGCAACTTTGTACTGCAGATGAGGGCAAGATTTACTCGGTTAGTCAGAAAGATACCAAAGGACTATGGATGCCAACTTTTTATAGTCGCTTTGCTTAACCCATGAAGGTGTGTGCTGGAAAGCCCAGGGAAGATTCTTTTAAATGAAGATTTCATGGAAATTGCACATTCACTTCAAAAAGGGCAAACATACACATGAGTGTGAATTTCCTTGGTTTTTTTCTTGGCAGAGCACCAACTCGACGTTGTAAAGCAAGCTTTCATGCGGAGCAGAAACGATTGTGTGAATGTGTGCAGAGATGCACGGACAAGTACGTCTGCATGTTGGTGCTCATTGCCCTCAAGTAGACTCAGACTCATCTGAGTACGTATGTGCTCAGTGCACTCTGCCCCAAAGGGTTTTCCAGCTTGTGGCCCTCTGGAAGCAGATTGGCAGATCACCAGGTCTGTCTTCCTAGGCATCTCTGGTTGGGTACAACCTGCCAACCTTTTGTTAGTAAGCAAACACTGAATCTCTTGGGGTCTCCGGGGAAACAAATATATTAATATTAGATAAATTCAAGTGACTTAGTATAGAACATGTTTAAGACGTGAAATCCATGACTGGAAGAAGGCAGTAAAAAGCTTTACAAAAAAATTTTTTTTTCATTTTGGGTGGGAGGATGGGGACGGGGAGATGCATGCGTGTGAAACTGGGCTTGTTCAGCATTATAGATAGCAACGCCTTCATTTGGACTGGACAAGTCAAGGAGAAAGAGTTGTACCAGTCTTTCAATAGCTTCCACTGATCCATTAACTTAAAATAGATGAATCTCCAGAGACAGTCAACTTCCCGGACACAGCAATTACAGTGAAAAATGGCAAGCCTAAGACATCCATTTAATGGAAACCTACCGCCCAATATAGCTACCTCCATAACTCTTGCTCTCATCCTGGGCAGGCCCTCGTCTCCATCTCGGCTGCCAAACTGTTCAATGCCAACTTCTTCTCTCACCTTAAAAGGCAGAGAAGAAGGAATTTCTGAGCTTTGCAAGATGCTCATTAGGAAACGAGGCAAACATGGAATACCTCAAAAGTATTGCATCAGTGGTGCCTTTTGGCTTTCCTACACGGTACTGATTTTACTGTTGTTGAGAAGAGGCATGGCAAGCCATGCACAAGTCAACAGTCTCGACAGGTACAATAGAGACACATTGATTGCATTATTGATGTTGTTCGGCCATTCTCACCCTCCTGAGAATGGCCGAGTTATTCCTCTCTTATTCCTATAAACAAAATGCCCCCCTAGCTTCTGATGTCAGGTTTCTAGTTGCCATTGTCAATTGGACCCCATAAATTGTTGCTTGGTTCAGTTGATTTAGTTTCAACTCATACTGACCCTATGAGTACAACAGTACTTAACACGTCCTGGGCCTTCACAGTCCTCACAATCGTTGCGATGTTTGGACCCATGATTGTGGGCACTGTGTCAAGTGGATCTCAGTGAGGGCCTTCCTCTTTCTCCCTGACGATCTACTTTACCACGTGTGATGTCCTTCTCCAGGGACTGGTCCTTCTGGAGCCCCTGTCCCAAGTATTTGAGATACAGTCCAGCCATCCTTTCTTCTAAGGAGCATTCTGAATATACTTTGCCCAGATAGGTTTGTTCACAGTATATTTTATATTGATAGGCAATTCACGATATATTGAATATTCGGCACCAAGACCGTAATGCAAAGGCATTGATTTCTCTCTGGTCTCCATGACTCATTGTCCAGCTCATGAAGTCAATGGAAACACCAGAGGTTGGGTCTGGCACATCTTAGTGTCCAAAGTGACATCTTTGCTTGTGAACATCAAAAACAAAAATGGTTTAGCATATCGTTCACATATCATACAATTTAATCATTCAGTTATCTTAAGAAGAGTTGTGAAAACATCACCACAATCCATTTTCTGCTCCTACTCATTGTTGTTAGCTTCCATTCGCCCCAACCTTCCTGCCATGCCCCAAGGTAAGGATCAATCCAGGTACTCTCTCTACCGATTTACCTAGCTTGGATTTCATATACATAAAATCATACAAAACATAAACACACAGATGCAACCACAAGGACAAAACAAAATAGGAAAACTTCACTCAAAGATAAAGCAGAAAAACGGAAGCAACTTTAAAATGGGTCAAAAGGGAGATCAAATGATAGGGTGTTGGATTTTACCCTAAATGCATCTACCAGCCACACAATGGAATTAGGGTGCAGGCAAAGGACATTGGCAGTACCACGGACTGCCAAAAGAACAAACAAGTCTGTCTTGAAAGACGCATAGCTGGGATTCCAAGGGATCAAGTAGAAAGAAAATGTTGTGAAAATGATCATGGCAACATATGTACCAATGTGCTTGATATGAGCGAGGTATAGATTGTGAGAAGAGCCGTTAGAGCCCCCAACAAAATGATTTATATATGTAGATAAAAGAAGCATGGCTAGAATGCTCCCAGGGCAAGGACAGCAAAATGTCACCTTATCACTTTGGCCATGCTGTCAGGAGAGACCAGTCCCTGGAGGAGGGCATCATGCTGGGGAAAGTGTAGGGGCAGCAGAAAAGAGGAAGGCCTTCGCCCAGAAGGATTGCCACATCATACTGTGGATGGCTGCAAACATGGGCTTAAATATGAAAACAGTATGGAGGATGGGGTGAGGATGGCAGGGACTGAGCAGTGTTTCATTCTGTTGTACACAGGGCTGCTATGACCCAGAATTCACTCAAAAGCAATAACAACAATATTCTCGTTAATTGATTTGTCAATGATCTCTGTACGGCTTCAAGGTTATTTGACCTCATGCCTAGACTATGGCCAAAAGGAATTCACTGGAGGCTTAACCCATGTGGGAAATCTGCAAATGGATTTTGGGTTCCTACTGTCTTCCATAGCTGTCTGCAAACTAGTTGTTCACAGATTAAGCTCTGATACCACCCCACCCCATTCAGAGTTAGATTGTATTATTTAGAATCCTTGTATCACACAAGCTGGTGTTCTTCTTCCATGTGGACTTAGTTGAGGTCTCATTTAGATGGCTACTAGTTTTAAGACAAGCCTTTAGACCCCAGATATTATTCATTCTGTTGGCCGGGTACCATCTGATTTGTTCACCAGATTTTGCTATAGCAACCATATTTTCAGTGATCTATCCCTGAGGGCAACTATTATAGGGCCATGTCATAAGAACTGATTAGTCTTAGATTGAGGTTAGAATTAAGCATAAGCCCTAAATCCATTCACATATCTATGGGTATTTTTAGTGAATATTTAAAAATATGGCAAAGATATACACAAGAAAACATTCTCCAATTCAACAACTTTTACATGGATAAGTCAGTGTCTTTGATTATACTTTACAATCATTATTGATGTCCTTTTCCAAATTATTGCACCACCATTGACATAAACTTACTGTCCCTTAAGCAAACTCACTTCTTCTTTCACCCATGGTAACTGTTGATCAACTTTGGTTTCTTTTTAGTTTTCTTGATATAAAATTCCCATATTATACACTCCCATTGTTAAGTCACTTTTAAAATGAGTTGTATGCACACCATCACAATCAGTCCTGGTGCTCCTTCCCCACTCTCACATTCATTGTTTTCTCCCCAACCCACCCGACTCCATTGCATCAGTTATTGTCTCTATGAGTCCATCCCTTCTGTGCTTCCTAAACTAGGAAACCTAATCTATGATTTAGATATATCTCTGATTCACTTTAGAGACATTATTCCATATTGTTTGATTTCTTGACTGCTGCTTTCACGGATGTTGAATGTCCAAGTAAAATAAAATCCTTAACATCTCAGTCTTTTCTCCATTTATCAGGATGTTGCTTATAGGTTCCATTGTGAGGATTTTTGATTTTCTCTTGTTGAGGTATAATCCATACATCTTTGATCTTCATCAGTAAGTATTTCAAGCCTTCTTTGCTTGAAGCAAGCAAAGTTGTGTCTTTTGCATCTTGCAGGTTGTTAGTGAATTGACCTCCAGTCCTGATGCCTTCTTTTCCATATAGTCTACCTTCCTGAATGATAAATTCAGCATGCCAATTGAGTAAGTAAGGTGAAGTAATACAGTTCTGATGCTTACCTTCTGGATTTCAAACCACACAGTATCCTCCTGTTCTGTTTGAATGACTGCCTCTTAGTCAGGGCACAGGTTCCACGTGAGCATTCTCAGGGGTTTGGAATTGCCATTCTTTGCAATGCTATCTAGAGGCACCCAGTTGAATTCCCTTACGTAGTTTACCGGGCACAGATAAACATCTTTTCTGATTATTTCCTGCTTTCAGTGAAGATCCATTTGGCCCCAGCAAAGTTATCCCTTCTTCTATGTCCTCTTCTGAAGCCAGCTTGGATTTCTGGCAGCCGCTTGTTATTGTACCGATGGAACGTCTTTTCACTTATCTTGTGCAAAGCTTACCTCTGAGTGATGTGAACGATATTGTCCAACAGGGCTCACATTCTGTTGGCTTACCTCTTTTTTGTAATGGGCAGAAATATAGGTCTTTCCCACTTGGTTGACTAGGGAGCTGTGTTTTTATATCTCGGCATAGACAAGTGGGCGACTTCAACGCTGCTTCAAACTGTTGAAGTAGTTTAGTTGGTATGTCTTCCATTCGTGGAGCCTCATTTTTCAAGAGTGCCTTCAGTGTAACTTGGACTTCTTCCTTCAATATGACTGGTTCTCCTGGACCATAAGCTATTGTTAGGTAGCCAGCACAGGGACTGGGGCATCCATACGCAGGCTCAGAAGTTCGAGCTTCGGGCCAGGAAGGGATGGTACAACTAGGTGGGCATTACACCTGGATTGGCCCATCTAAGCCCGGAGAATTTTATTCAGCCAATGGTGTCGACCGGTATGGTCGACCACGCCTCCCAATGGGGCACCTGAAAAGGGAGAGGTTTTGCTCTCGTGTTCTCTCTCTTTCCCAGTGGCTGCTACATGATGTGGTACAGCTGGGCTGCAGTCCAGCACCTGTGCCGCGGACTCTGTCTGGCTTGTGTTCCTTTTACTGTACGACCTGAAACTGCTACTATTCTCTGTACACTCAGTGGGATCACAAACCAGGCTTTGGCGTGAATTCTATCTCTCCCTCAGAGATCTAACACTATTCCTGAAACGGCTGAATATCAACTTTTTTCTTTTAAATTCAGTGACTGTGTGTTTACTCCATCTTCTTTTGATGTTTCTTGTGCCATTCAGTATTTTATCCATAGAAACTTCAATAGTTCAACTTGAGGTTTGAGTTTTTTCTTCATTTCTTTCAGCTCGAGAAATGTCTATGCCATAAAGCTGGAGATTAATAAGAGGGCATCCAGATAAGCAAGGGCAACCAATTGGAGAATGAACAGCGATCTCCTGTGACATGAATGGGTACAGGCCCGGATCAGAGAGGATATTAGGAAGTTTCTAGAAACTAACGAGAACGAGCAAACAACGTATCAAAACGTATGGGACACTGCAAAGGCAGTCATCAGAGGCGGCTTGATATCGTTGAATGCATACATGGAAAAAGAAGAAAGACGTGTGACAGGTACGTTCACACAAAACCTCCAGCAACTAGGACAGAGTCAGCAGAACAACCCCTCCAATAGCAAGAGAAATGTCTGATGTGCATTTTCCTTTTGGTTTCATTTCATTATAATGCTTTGCTTTGTCTTCTCGCCGGAGTCCTCAGTCAGCTCGTTTACTTCATTCTGTGTTCCGGTTCTTCATATACTTTAGGTATTCTATGTTCAAGAGAAAATTTCAGGGTCTCTCCTGACATTCCTTTGGCCTTTCGTTCCCATCACTGATAAGACAAGATTCCCTCACATAGTTCATGAACAGCATAATGCTCAAGGCAGAAGGTTTTTAACCAGTTAAAGTATTGTTTGATTTAAGATGACTGCCGGGGCTTTTTTTTTTTTGCTTAAAGCTTAAAGATGATCTCAGGACAATAGTTTCAGGGGTTCATCCACAGACTACAAACTCTCTGGAGTCCATGAGGATTTAAAATACTCTGCTGCATTTCCCTCCTTTTGATGAGATTTTTTCCATGGAATCATGAGTCATGGTAGTCAGGCACCATCCAGTTCATCTGGTCTGGTGGCAAAGCAAGGAATTTTGATGGAGGCAATTAGCTACACAATCCACATTCATTTCTGGTTGATTACTCTCTGTCCTTTGTTGCTGCAGGTGACTAAGAGGCCCATTATTGTGCCTTGGACAACGACTTGCAAGCTTTCAAGATCCCAGGCATGATGCAGTGGACTATAAGGTAGAAGCACTAAACACCTTTAGGCTGATTAACTGAGATGTCCTGAGAAAGCACCCACGCCAAAGATCCGCCAAGCCAAGGAACCAAATCTTATGAGATGTTTGGTTGTACATATGTAACGTCTGCAACAATTATTTTTTATTGTGACTGTTGAAAATATAAGAGCCCTTCAAAAAGTTGGTGGAAAAATGGAATTAAAAGATAATGGAAGTTTTCCATGAATGTTCGGAAGCCCCCCATGCCCTAAATCTGTGACACAACATTTGCAAATTCAGTTTTTTATAGGTATATGGATTAGTGACAGAAGCTAAAATAAAATAAAAATAAAATCCAAGAAAATCAAATATGGAATATGAGATACATATTCAAATGATTGAACAATGGGCAGCTAGTTTTAAGGCACTGCCCCAATGCTTAGACCAATGGCTTTAATTTATTTAAGGAGTCCGTCAAAGCAAAGGACCCTGATTATATTCTCCAAGTTTGTTTTGTGAGACTTGTACTTTGAACTAAACTCTGTTCAGATGTGATAAGGATAGTTGAAGTTGGACTCATTTTTAAGTGGTAGGGTTCAAAGAGAATTTCATAAGCTACGTCGAGAATGGCAATAGAATACAGTACATCCTAACATTCTTAAAGGGGATATTTATTAATACCTTTTACAGAAAGTAATGATTTTCTTTCCCAGACTCAAGGAACATAAGAGCTGATAGGATAATTTAGAGATAATTGAATCCTCACTCTTCTCTCCGATTTTACAGATGAAGAAATTGAGAGCTAGAACGAAGACACGATTTTGTCTGTCAGCTTGTGTTACAGAAGTTTCTAAAGCATGTGAGGTTTCCCCTGGAGAAACTCTGCACAGTGCCTAATCTAGGTAGCAGTGAAGTCCCGGGCATCTGGCCACTCTTCAAAGCCTTTCAAAGCTGTGTGTGTGTTTGCTGGGCTGCTGGCTGCTGAGGTCTTCTGGGATATGTCAGTCTGTTAATCTTCAGGGCATTGAGCAAGACCCATCACTGAAGGTTAGTATTCCCAAGTGTACGTGGATGGATAGGAATGCACTGCTTGTTAAAAAAGGGTTTGCAAATTTTAATCTAATGAAAATCTAAAACATATTATCTATAGGCGTGTGTCTATTAGAGGTGAATAGATAATTATTCATAATTTAACTTTAAATAATAAAAATATGCCTGACAGCCAAATCTATGGTTAAAGACTTACCTTTCCCCTTGATTTATACTTCTCTGTTTTCTTTCAGTTTCTCATTTACAAGCCAAGTCATATATTATCAGCCAATAATTGTGTATTTCATATTCAACACATCTAATTTTTGAGAGCTACTAAATATCATTTACAACTTTCCACAATGTATTTGACTGTTTCTTATCAATCTTTGATCCATAATTGCTTTCTCACACCTCTCTTAGGTTAATCAGAGTCTGCACTGGGGAGGCAGTCACATTGCTACAAAGCTCTTTAATCATTATATTGAATTAATGCAATTACATGCTCAATGCACTAGAATTTCCACCTAAACGCTGATATTTATGGCTTCCATCTTCTCTTAATATCTTTTTTTTAAAACCACATAAGAGAGGAAGATTTCTAAAGTTATGATCCATCAACTATTATTATCTTTAAGAAGACGTGACAATAATAGTTAAAATTTATTGAGTGCTTGCTACGTGCCACAAATCCAAGCCCTTTCAATGTGTTTGCTCATCTGATCATCAAAACGATCTTTTAAAGAAATCATTTTATTGGGGACAAAACGATCTTTTAACATGAATACTATTATTATGCCTGCTTGGCAAACGGGGAATGTGAGAAGCAAAGAGGTAGGATGACTTGCTGAAGGGCGCAGTTAGTAAATGTTACGGCTGGTCCATAACACAGGCCATCGGGTACCAAGGATCTCTGGTGAAATGTGGCTGCTAACCGAAAGGTTAGCAGTTTGGACCCTCCAGCCACTCAGGTGGGAGGACAATGTGGCAGTCTGTGTCTCTAAAGGTTCCAGTTTTGGAAACTCTATGGGGCAGTTCCATTCTGTGCTCCAGGATAGCTATGACTGAGAATCATCTTGAAGGCAAAGGCTTTCAGTCTGACTCTAGAGCTTACCCTTTAAACCACCCAACTTGGATGGCATATTAAGCCTGTAATAATTTTGTACTTCTAATGACACTTTAATGAAATTATTACTATTAAAAAAAACTCATGTAAGTTTCACTACATTTAGATATTTTATGTAGAACATGTACTCAGAGAGCAAAAAATTGGCTTAATATGTGTCCCCTAAACCTCCAGACTCGGTAGAAAGTTAGTATCAACAAGAGTTTGTGATATTGTTATACACATATACTCAGAGATACCAGGGCAAATTCACCCTCTTTCCATGTCTAAAATGATAACAAGCCCCTAGGCACACTTGTTTTTCTAGCTGCCCTCAAGTGGATTCCAGCTCCGGCCCAGTATCCTGCATTTCAGATACCGCCATCCAAGCTCCACCGAGTTTTCCATGGCTGTGGGCCCTCAGGAGAAGCCCAGCCGAGCCTCAGGAGCAGTCCCAGTCACCAGGGTCTGAGGCATGCCTGACCGTTGGGGCCACTCTCGGACTCTACGATTCATTGGCTCTCAAGTTGACTGGCGCACAGTGAACCCATGTCTGGCTGAGTAGACCTCGGTTCCATACAGTTTTCAAGGGCTATGCTGTGTCAGGAATTAATTGCCAGGCCTTTCTTCCGAGGCACCAGTGAGTGGACTCCCACCTCCAACTTCTTGGTGAGGAGCCAAACATGTTAACCACCTGTGCCACCCAGAGAGTTCACATACCGATGCTTTAAAAATAGTTGTGTTCTCTCTATCTATATCTACATCTACATCTATATCTATATCTATCTATCATCTATATCTATCTATATCTTTTTAGTCAGAGTTCAAGCCTGTCACCGGCTTGGCCACAGCCAAAGTGCTCTTCTGTCATGGCCTGTTGGGGGCACACAAGAAGGATGGCAACATCAGTTCTCCTTCTTATTTTATGAATCTGAAGCTTCATGGATTCCTGTAGGGGAACCCAGGAAGCACTGTTTTCTCTTGGGGTGAGTCAGGAGGATAATTCCCATTAGTTGGGAGTGGTTTCCAAAGTACATTTCCCCATCAAACGCCTGCTGCCTGTGACTTCTTTCGTGATCATCCCAGCGTGCTGCGGGCAGTGGCAAAGGTCCTTTGCTTAGCAGTATGTGTGTGTTTGCCTCTCACCAGTCGGTGTGGGGAATGATCTGCTCTATTTTGCAAATGAAATGAGTTTAGGTATTTGTCTTCTCTATCATGATTACTGCAAGCTGCACAAAAGCGAATGGAGTCATTATTCTTTAAAAAAAGAACACTAAATATTTATTATTCCCAATCAATCGACACCATGTTTCACTGCTTATGTCACTCCATAAGATTAGGCATATTTATTAACTCCTTCCGAGCCAGAATTGTTTTGGGTATCCTAGCACTCCTGATACGGGGCAATCCAGCGTGAGTGTGCTAACGAGTCTGCCGCAGACAATGTCTCCATTGGGTCGCAGGCAGCGTGATAACAAGACGCATCCTCTTCTATGAACTCTCGATGATTTTTTACTGTCAGCAAAGCCCGAGGTTCTGAGAACAAGTGTCACAACCAAGATGTAAGGAGTCTGGTGATGCAGGGGGTTAAGTGTTTGGCTTCTTTACTAAAAAGTTGTCGGTTCAAACCCACTCACTGCTCCTTGCAAGAAAGAGGAGGTTATCTGCTCCAACCAAGGTTCATAGTCTTGAGACCCAGTGGAGCAGTTATATGGCCGTAGGTTTCTCACAGTGCTGCTAGTTTTCTTGCAAAAAAGCACATGCACACAGAGTCCATTTGTATGTGTATTGGGTTTGGAGAAAGCTCATCTTCAGTGTAATCAGTCTCTAGGTTACCAATGCGAAGAAAGCTCACCTTTATTGGTCACAGAATTTCTTGGATGCTTCAAGGAGGTGGATTGACACAGTGGTTGAAATAATGGACCCCAGCATATCCATGATCATGGAGATGGCACAGGGCTGGGCACCATGGCATTTGGTTCTATGTAAGGTCAAGGAGCATTGGTGATTCTGTGGGTTAGGTGTTGGACTGCTATCTACAGGATAGGTGGTCCAAATCCACCTTTGTTCAGAGGGGGAAAGGTGAGGCTGTCTGCTTTCAAAGTTGTACAGCTTTGGAAATCCTGTAGAGAGTCTCTATGCATTGCATTGCACTTGATAACAGTGGGTTTGTTGTTATTTTATTTGCTGTACAGTAGGATGCCATGAGTCAAAGCTGACTGGATGACCACTAACAATAATATATGATAAACCATTTGTGAATATTATCTCAATCACTTTTTATACTAATCCTACAAGCAAAGTGATATTATTGCCATTTGAAGATAAACTGGGAAATAGAATAGCAAAGTGCCAAGATCAGGGCCTTTCTAATGAGATACCCAGATCCCCAGTTCTTCATGCTTCCTTGTAAGCCATGAGACCTTGGCTAAGGTCCTTAAATGCTCAACCTTATCACAAAAATGGTGATAAATTATGGTGAAGAATCAACCTTTTAGAACAGCACAATGCCACCTGCTTGTATTTAGACCAAAGAATTATAGTCTAAAAAAACCGAATCAGGATGAATATTTTGCTTACCAAATGGACTTTGATCATTTTGTACATCGGAAATGCTTTATAAATACTGAATGCTTGTTGTTAGTACCCCTTTCAAATCACCTTCTTAAATGTGGGTAACTCACCATACAAGGTCTAGTCATCTCTTCCATCTTGATTATATGAAGTCTCTTCTCTCATGCCTGCGTCATAAGACAAATATAGGCCATGGAATCAAGGAAAACCCAAACCCATTGCTTTCAAGTTACTTCTAACTCAACATGCAAACCAAGCTGAAATCTTGCAGAGTGAACCATATGGGATGTGATGACTCCTAGTTTCTGAGTGAGGAGCATCTCCTCCATTCTTTCTCTATTGCATTAAAAAAATCATTTTATTGGGGGCTCGTACAACTCTTATCAGAATCCATCCATCCATTCATTTTGTCAAGTATTTTTATATATTTGTTTCCCTCATCATTCTCAAAACATTTGCTTTCTACTTGAGCCCTTGTTATCAGCTCCTCATTTTCCCCCTCCCTCCCTGCTCCCCCTCCCCGCTCCCCCATGAACCCTTGATAATTTATAAATTATTATTATTTTGTCATATCTTACACCATTCGGTGTCTCCCTTCACCCGCTTCTCCGCTGTATGTCCCCCAGGGAGGAGGTAATATGTAGATTCTTGTAATCTGTTCCCCCTTTCTCCCTCACCTTCCCTCCACCCTCCTGGTATCGCCACTCCCATCACAGGTCCTGAGGGGTTCATCTGTCCTGGATTCCCTGTGTTTCCAGCAAATGTGGTAAAGAAAGCTGATGGTGCCCAGCTCTCAAAAGATATAGAGTCTGGGGTCCTATAGGCTTGAAGGTAAACAAGCGGCCACCTAACTGAGAAGCAACAAAGCCCACATGGAAGAAGCACGCCAGCCTGTGAGATCATGAGGTGTCAAAGCGATCAGGTATCAGGCACCAAAGACCAAAAGAGAAATAATATCATTGTGAATGAGGGGGAGTGCGGAGGGGAGTGACCCAGGACTCATCTGTGGGCAATTGGACATCCCCTTGCAGAAGGGCTACGGGGAGGAGACGAGCCAGTCAGGGTGCAGTGTAGCAATGATGAAACATACAACTTTCCTCTAGTTTTGAAATGCTTCCTCCTCCCCCACTATCATGATCCCAATTCTACCTTCCAAATTTGGCTAGACCTGAGGATGTACACTGGTACAGACAGGAACGGGAAACACAGGGAATCCAGGACAGATGAACCCCTCAGGACCAGCGGTGAGAGTGGTGATCTATTGCCTTTTGAAAAGAGGATCATAATCCTCAGCACGCTGACTTACCATGTATGTCACAGCTATTCTACTTCTAGGCTTATTATGCTGACGAATGCGATAATATGGGTAGGACAAGTTGGCTTGGATGTGGACCTCATCAATGTTTTGGAATATAAAATGAGTAAACAGATGCTATAAAGTAGTTACTAACAAGTAAATTCTGATGCCTGGGAACCATAGAGCCTTCAATACTTGCTTCTTCAAATGTAGTTTGAGGATCTTGTGGGCAGACTTGAACCTCCTACCTTACAGTCAGTAGCTAAGAGTATGTTGTTTGTCTCACTCAGGAACTCAGACTTCAGACTGACTTACTCTCCTCAATTTTTAGTAAGAATCCTTGTTTCTCAGAGCACTTTCAGTAACTACTACAATTACTAAAGTTTTGTCAATGTTTCTGGAAAATAAGAATTAAATAAACTGAGCAAGGAGTGGATTATTTTGGGATGTGAAAGTCCTATTTCCTAATAAGTCTTGGCACAAACACCTTGATTAAGGTTCATAATGACGCTCATGGTTACATGCATTTCTGAAGTTCTGGTGCAAACAATGTCCCATGAAACTGGAAACCGATCCCTTCCTGAGGAGAGAGAGTTAGCATGCATCTCAGAGGCATGGCTCCGCCTGGCATTGGCCTTATAGAAAAGAGTTCATTGTATTTATTTGCAAACATCTTTTTGTAAATTAAAAAAAATCCCAACTGTCTTGCTAATCATTGTGATTACCTGTGAGATAACCTAAGTCACACTTTCTTACTGGCTTGCTGGGCTGATTTATTGCTTTTCTCCCCTCATTGCGGGGTGGGGGGGGGTGTGCGGAATACCCGGTGTGGCTGCAGTCTGCTTGCCTGTCCAGGTTCAGGACTGATCCCGGGACAAGAAGACAGCAAAGTCTCCTGTTGTGGAGTGCAAAGGCAGTGGACTGCTGTCCCCCACGGTCACAACAGTCTGTAAGGGCAGATGCCTTCCCAAGCCCGTTTCCTCTGAACTTCCCCTCCCCTCCGCCCCCCCTTCATTTATTTTGGATTCCAAACAAGTCAAAAAGAGCAAGCTTCTCTTTGCCGTGGACCCCTGTGGTCCCATTAGGTCCAAAGGTACTATTTTGAATGACTTTCCAAGGCCCTGAGAGAAGTCCGAGGCTCAGATCTGGTTAGAAATGTCTGCTTAAGGGATTTCTCTAGTTCACCTCCCCTTAGGTGGCTCTAGGTTGGGCTTTGATTGTTTTCTAGCTCTGGGAACCTTTGATTTCTGGTGGGCAGGGCTTTTTATGGGTGTCTTCCCTTGTGATTGTGTAGTGGGCTTGATTTTTAGAAAATGAGTTTGTTGTATGTCGTTCTGCGTTCCACATAGCTCAGCCGCTGAGTCATTGCCTTGCGCTGCATGTGGGCACTGATTAATAGTTAATGCTACTAACAGCTAACACTTACAAGTACTTAAGGGGAGCCAGGCACTGTTATGAGAGCTGTATAGATATTAACTTATTAATTGAAATCTCTAGCCTTCTAATTTGCAGAATCTTCAGTATCATTGCAATCAGTATGCTAAATTTATGAAATGTGGATACAAGGCTCACATTTCACCGAGGGTAGACACAAAAATAAGGAAGGTTAACTGCTGGTTTTCAGTGTCAGGAGACTTAATACAATTAGTTGATAAGGAATATCACAAAGAAGATTGTGATAGATGTCACGAGAGAGGTAGCAGAAAATGCAAGGGAAGTGAGGACGGGGTGGGGTGGGACTTCCAAGAAAAGGCAAATTCCCAATGGAATGTGATACGTATTATGAAGCAGAGGAGCCGGGTTTGAGGCAAAATCTTGGGACAGCGACGATTTCAAAAGGCAGAGATGGAAGGGGCGCATGCTTTTCAAGACTGGGGGAACACAAAGGAGGAGAAGACCCTGGGGCAGAAGAACAGAGTTTGTTCTGGAGAACCATGAGCAACCACTTTGGCTGGCTCATGGTCTATGTGTAAAGTAAGAACCAGTGTAGGTTCATTAGTGAGGGGTCTAGAAAGTCATGCTAAAAGCATGCTGATTGGGATGGTGAAGTGACTGAGGGTAAAGCACAGAAGAGTTGTCTTAAATGTGAGGGAGGGTAAGATTGTGGCAGAATCAAGATGAGTCAGTCAGTGGTGCAGGAGGCCAGTAGAATCATCGAGAGAAGAGGCAATAGCTTTGGAATTGGAGGAGAACAGTTGTAATGTTTGTACAGGTTGAATATCAACGTAGAGAGCAAGAAAGAAGAGAGAATCAATAATAGCTTCAGCACTGTCAAGTATGAAATAATGGTGCTCTTATGAATAGAAATTGGGTGGTTGAAACTGCATGACTGTATGGTTCTCAGTGCAGGAAGATACTGATGGCTTGTTTTGGATATATGGAGTTTGAGGTCAAAGGAGAAAATTAAGAGAACAGAGCCACGCCGAATCGGCTAAGTCCTACTAGTGAAAATATGATGGAAAAAGAAATTAATAGAGTAAATACAGTTATTCAGTTATGTTATTCTTACTACCAACAGAATCAGGAAAACAATTCTTTAATTTTTTCCCTCTAAACTCTAATTTAAAAATCATTTTATTGGGGGCTCTTACAGCTCTTTTCACAATCCATACATCCATCTATTGTGTCAGGCATATTCATACATAGGAAAACAATTCCTAAAGAGGTTCTGTAAGTTTTCCAAAATTTTGTCTAGTCATTGTTGTTGATTTTTTGTTGTTGTTGCTTTCTGTTTGCATTTTGAAAGAGTTACTGCATCTGATATCCAGGATAGGTAGATCTATAGAAACAGCAACTGAACGGATCATTACCTAGGGTCATGGCAGGGGAGGATGGGAGGAAATGGGGCACTTACAACAATGAGTATGAGAAGAAAACATTCCACTGATGAATACACAACTTTCCTCTAGTTTTTTAATGTTTCCCCACTATCATGACCTCAATTCTACCTTACAAATCGGATTAGACAAGAATATGCACACTGAATTGAAGGAAGGAGAGATAAATGGCTCAGTGAACCTTGTATTTCTAGTTCTCGGGTCTCTTGCTTTCTGATGGTCAGATCAGGCTGCAGCTGCCTTAGCCAGTTCCCTGCTTCAGTTGGCAAGGCTCACTTCCTGCAAGACATCCCCAAGTAGAAGCCACATGGACCTACCCCGATGCAGCCCTGGGTGCTGGAGCAGTCATGTGGAGACCCCTGCCAGCGCTGAGATTCTTACTGACTAGGGTTTCCTCCTGCAGTTAGCATCATTGCGTGTGGAGGAGGATTTTGTGGATTGTTGTCAGATATATAGGCTAATGTTGAACTTGTGGGCTTGGGGAGCACTGGGTTGGGATATTTTCTTAATGTGCACTTACCCTTTATATAAAACTCTCTCTTATACATCTGAGTTTCTGTGGATTTGTTTCTCTAATGTACCCTGACTACCACATTATGGTACCTTGGGGGTGGGGTACTGGAGAAACATATCATAAGATGGAGAGTAGATGTTTGTTTGACCTCTCCCTCCTGGTAGTTTTTCTTCTTTGTCTAGCCAGAGGTCAGATAAAGCCACACTGTTTACTTGGAAGTTTTCTGGTGGAAAATAAGAAAATAGAAAGCTTGTAAGCCAACTTGTCTTCACCAATTAAAATTTGGTCTTTAGATGGGTTTAGGCTATGCCTGTAAAGAAAACTTTGAAAAGACATGCCCCATTCAATGCTTTGGAGTATTCAGGAACCAATGGTCTTTGTCAGAAGCTGGAAAAAATCTGGAACTATGAAGAAAACTCCCCTCTAGGACTGATTGTTAAAGGGAGCCCGAGAGCAGGCTAAAATGCTTGCTAGGTGACCACCTGGAGCTACTTGTTGAGTGCAAGTGGGAGAGAAGCAGCAATCAAGAGACAGGCTGAGTTTGGCCACCGACACCTGTGGACTTGGTTTACAGGAAAAAAAAGGAGAAGACAAGAGCGGGTTGACTGGTCTAAGGTTCATGACCTAGCAAGAGGGGGCTAGTCCATGGTCTAAAGGCAAGGCGACCAATGGGCACCCTGTGAAGACTGAGGCAGCCCACATTGAGTTGACCAGAACCCGACCAGATGGAGAGTTTTGAGCCTGTGAACTGGTGCATATTGTTGCTGACTTTATGAATGGCCTGTCCGGATTTGACTTTGCTATGGATGCAGACTTCACAAGGTTTCAACTGGAATGAAGATTCTTCATGCTAAAAAATGATTGTCTCCTCAGAGCACTGGGTTGATGTAAGTGGGCAGTATATGAATTGGATACCCAAAATTGGGGGGATAAAGGCATGAAGTGGTTGGCTTACAAACTTTCATAGATGGGGGAACATATTCACAGGATTATAAGACTAAAGTGTAGGTGTTACTTAATTGCAATTGTGAGGCTAAAGAATTATGCACAGGTGCCAATTTGGCAAGGGGTGGATCGATATAGTTAAAGTTTATTGTGTCAACTTGCAACTTGGCCGATAAACACATGTGGGGCTAATTGAAGGGAGGAGAGATAAATGCTACAGATAAGAGCTCTGCAATACAGGGAATCCAGGATAGATGAACCCTTCAGGCCCAACAGTGAGAATAGAGATACCAGGAGGATAAGGGGAAGTTGGGGGGAAAAGGGGGAATTGATCACAAGGATTGACATATAACCACTTCCCAGGGGGAGGAACAACAGAAGAGTGGGTGAAGGGCCACAGAGGACATGAAAATAATAATCTGTAACTTATCAAGGGCTCAAGAGGGAGGCCAGATGTGGAGGGGGTGGGAAATGAGGAGCTGATATCAACGTCTCGAGTAGAAAGAAAATGCTTTGAGAGTGATGATGGCAGCATACGTACAAATGTGCTTGACACAATGGGTGAATGTATGGATTGTGATGGGAGATGTAAGAGCCCACAATAAAAGTATTTAATAGAGAGAGAGAGAGAGAGAGAGAGAGAGAGAGAGAGAGAGAGAGAGAGAGAGAGAGAGAGAAGAAAATGTTCTGAAATTGATTGTGGCGATGATTGCACAAATCCCAATATGATCGAATGATTACATTTTTTTGCTTTATGAGTTATATGCCAGTAAAACTATTAAAAAGAGAGGTCTGTAAATCACTTTAATAATGACTCAATAATAAGGAGGCTTCAAGAAGTTCATGGGAAAATCCCATTATCCTTTAGTCCATTCTTCCCACAAACGTTTTGGAGCCCCCTCTGTTTTCTGTATTATACAGAAAATTTGTCTTTGAAAGCTTTGTATGCAAAGTTGTTGTTAGGCACAGAGAATCCTTTTCACTTCACGGTGGTTCTGCTGAAGAGAAGAAAACCCTGCCCGGGCTTGAGCTGTCCGCATGCTCATCGCTGTTGGAGCCGTAGGTGCAGCCATTGCACCAATCCACCTCATGAGGGCCTTTTTCTGTTTTTGCAGACTCTACTCACAATGATGCCCTTCTCCACAGACTGGCTTCCTGATAAGATGCCCAAAGTCGGTGGGGCAAAGACTCGCCATCCTCATTCTGGTTATATTTCTTCCAAGAGAGATTTATTTATTCTTCTCATAGCCCGGGTTATATTCAGGAGTCTTCACTAAGTTGTTAATTCAGGTGCATCCATTCTTCTTTGAGCTTCTTTATCCATTGTCCAAGTTTTGAATATGTGTGAAATGACTGTGTGGGTGAGACAACTTTTTTAGTCCCCAAAGTGACATTTTCATCTCAGAACATTTAAAACCTGTCTTTTGCAGCAGGTTTGTCCAATGCCATATGTTGTTGGATTTCTTGACTATTGTTTCCATGAGTGTTGATCTTGAATCCAAGTAAAATTAATTCCTTGACAACTTGATTAGTCTCTACATTTATCCTGCTGTTACAGATTGGTCCAGTTGTGAGGAGCTTTGTTTCTCGATGCTGATGTGTAATATGTATTTAAAACTTTAGCCATCAATCTTCATCACTAAGTGTTTCAGTTGCTTATCACTGGATGATTAGTCTTCTTGGATTATTTGCTCAGCATACAGTTTTAATAAGTATAGTGAAGGAGACAGCCATGATACTTGCCTTCCTATTTGAACCACACAGCATCCCTGTACTCTGTTAGGATTGTCCCTTGATCTACATGCAGGTTCCACATGAGCACAATTCGGGTCTGGAATTCTCATTCTTTGCCATCCTATCAATAATTTGTTATGATCCACACCTAACAATGTCCTGGCTAGTCAATAAAGAACTGATACACATCTTTCTGTTAGTCTCTGTTATCAGCCAAGATCCATCTGACTTCAGCAATGATCTCTTTCATCCCGTGTCCTCTTTGGAATCCCACTTGAATTCCTAGCGATTTTCTTGACGCCCTACAAAAGTGGTTTTAAATTATATTTTAGCAAGATTTTAGTTTTGTGCAATATTAAGGATATTAATCAACAGGGTTCACATTCTGTTGGATCAACTTTCTTTGGAATGGGCATAGAATTGACTCTTCCCAATAATTGGCTAGCTAGCTATGTTTCAAATTTCTTAGCATTACTAGACCAGTAAGCGCTCCCAGTGTTGCATAGACTTGTTGAAAATCTCAATTGCCATTTCACTAATTTTTGGATCTTTTTGTTTTAGCAATGCTTCTCAGGCATCTAAAGTGGTTGAAGGTTGACCAATTCTTTGTGGTAGAGTGACTGTGTGTATTCCTTCCATCTTTTAAAATGTTTTCTGTATAGTTAAATATTTTGCTCATAGAATCCATCAATATTGCAACTCGAAGTGTAAATTTTTCTTCAGCTCTTTCACCTTGAGAAATGCCGACTTTGTTCTTCTCTTTAAGTCTTCTAACTCTAGGCCTTTGCACATGATAGTGTTTCCTTCTTCTTAAGCTGTGCTTTGAAATCCTCTGTTTAAACCTTTCCTCCATCATTTCTTCCTTTAGCTTTAGCTACCCTATGTTTAAAAGCAAGTTTTCAGAGTGGATTCTGATATCTGTCTTAGTCTTCTCCTTTTCTTGTCATTTTAAACATGAAGATGTTTGATGTTCTTGATGGCATGCCACAACTCATCTGGTATTTTGTCACTAGTGGTCTTTAAATTCAAGAGGGGTAGATTTGGGGACTTCAAACATTTCATGAAAACATTTCATTATTTTTATTTCCATAAATTGATTGACGTCCCATTGTCACTCAAAGTCATACTTTGACTCTCAATGACAGTTGAAATTTTATTCTGCTTCAACGTGAATTTGCATAGGTGTAATTGATGATCTTTTATTCAGTTGGCCTTTGATATTCTGACTGGCGATACGGAACTTCTCAATTGTCTCTACAGATGTCACTGCTTTAGTTCCTGTGGATTCCATCTGACAAGTTTCACATGCCCAGTAATCGTGTACATTGTTTAAAAATGTACTCGAATGAGTAAATTGTTGGTCTTTCCCAAATGTACCATATTTTATTCAGGGCTGTTCCTACCACCATGGTCAGATTTTTGAACTATTGATATCTTTCTTTGTTTCCAGCTGTGTGGCATTCTCATAATCAGTAATTACCAATTTCAGATGACAGAAGCTGGTTGTGGTCAGGTGCCATTGACCTGGATCCAACTGTTAGCAAATGTACCTACAACAGAATGAAGTGCCATTGGGTCCTGCTCTATCCTCACAATTGTTCTTATGTGTGAGCCCATTCTTGTAGTCACTGTGTCAATCCATCTTGCCAAGGGTCTTCCTCTCCTTTGAGGCCCCTCCACTCACCTCTAAGCAGCAGTCTGGCTGTACTTCTTCTAATGGTTCTTTGGTAGTCCGTGGTACAGTCAATAATCTTAGCTAGCGCCATAGTTCAAATGCATTCATTTTTCTTCCGTCTTCCTCATTCAAATATCTAATTTTCATGTGCATATGGGGCAACTGAAAATACAATGGCTTGGGTCAGGTTTAACTTAGTCCTCAAAGCAGCATCCCTTTGTTTCAGCAGATTCAAGAGATCTTGTCCAGCAGCCTTGCCCAATACAGTGCATCATTTGATCTCTTATTGCTGCTTCCATGAGATGAGCATTAATTGTGGATCCAAGCAAGACACAATCTCTGACAACTTCAATCATTTCCCCATTTATCATGATGTCACCTATTAATTCAGTTGTGAGGATTTTGGTCTTCTTCACATTGAATTGTAATCCATAATGAAGGCTGTAATCCTTGATCTTCATCACTAAGTGTTTCAAGTCCTCTTCACTTTCAGCAAGCAAGATTGTGACATCTGCAGATCTCCGGTAGTTAATAAGCCTTCCTCCAATCCTGATACTGCCTTCTCCATATAATTGAGCTTTTCTGATTAGTTGTTTAGCATACAGATTGAAAAAGTATGGTGGTAAGATACAACTCTGATGCACATCTTTCTTGATTTTAAGCCATGCAGTATTCGCTTGTTCTGTTCACGCAACTACTTCTTGATCCATGTACAGGTTTCACACAAGCACAATGATGCGTTCTGGAATTCCCATTCTTCTCAAGGCTATCCATAATATGTTGTGATCGAGTGCTTTGAATAGTCAATTGGACACAAATAAACATCTTTGTATTCTCTGCTTTCAGCCAAGACCCATCTGTCATCAGCAATAGTATACCTTATTCCATATCCTCTTATGAATCTGGCCTGATGCTCTACCAGCCCCCTGTCAATGGATTGCTGCAACCATTGTTGGACAATATGCAGCCAAATTTTACTTGAATGTTCTATTAATGATATTGTTTTACAATTTGAACATTTTGTTGGGTCACCTTTCTTGGAATGGGTACAAATATGGATTTCTTTCTGTCAGTTGGCCAAGCAGCTATCTTCCAAGTTTCTTAGCACAGATAAGTGGGTGTTTCCAGGGCTTCATCAGCTAATTGAAACATTTCAATTGGCATTCCACCAGTTCGTACACCTTTGTTTTTGACTAATGTTTTCAGTGAAACTTGGACTTCTTCCTTTAGTGCCATTGGTTCTTGCTACCTCTTGAAAAGGTTGAACGTTAATTCATTCTTTTTGGTACAGTTACTCTGTATTCTTTCCGTTATCTTTGGAAGCTTTCTGCATCAGTCAGCATTTTGTCCATAGAATCTTTCAAAGTTGCAACTTGAAGCTTGAATTTTTCCTTTAGTTCTTTCAGTTTTCGATATGGTCAGCATGGTCTTCCTTTTTTGGTATTCCAAATCTAGGTCTATGTATATTTCATGATAATATTTTGCTTTGTCTTCTCAGGCTGCCCTCTGAGAATTTATGTTTGGCTCTCTTACGTCATCATTTCTTCCGTGTGCCTTGCCACTCTATGATCAAGAACAAATATCAGAGTCTCCTCTGACATTGATCTTTTGGTTCCCTCCTATGTTTTAAAGGACTTTTTGCTTTTTTCATGTATGATGTTCTTGATGCCATCACACAGCTCACCGAGTCTTCTGCTTTAGTGTCGAAGGTGTCAAATCGACTCTTGAGGTGTTTTCAAAATGTAAGTGGGATTTTCTCAAAGTTGTATTTTGGGTTTCACGGACTTGTTTACATTTACTTCAACTTGAACCTGAACTTACATATGAACAATTGATGATCTGTTCCACAGTTGGCCCCTGACCTTGTTTTAGTGGTTAATATAGAATTTCTCATTTGTTTCTTCCCACAGATGTAGTCCATTTGGTTTCTGTGAATTCCATCTTCAATATCTTCTACTTTGGCACTAGTGGTTGGTGAGTCAATTCAAATAATAGTTACATTAAGTGGTCTTCCAAGTAGGCATATGTGTGTAATTCTACCACTGACAATGCTGTGCTTTAGGAAACATTTTGAAATGTTCATTTCAAAAGATCAAGCTTCATTAACAATGAATGTGATGTCATGCTTCTTCAATTTGCCATTCTTGGCACAGACTATATGTTGGTCTAATTCAAATTGGCCAATATGAGTCCATTTCAGCACACTAAGACCTAGGATGGTGATCTTTATATGTTCTATTTTCCTAGAGTCATTCATCCAAGTTCCAGTTTTTAATTGATATTCAAGCAATTTCTTCCCATTATGTCATACCACAAAAGCAAATGGAAATTCTCAAAATTTTACTCAATTTATGCCATTATTATTTTGAAGAGGCAACTCTTTCCTGGTTGCATTCTGGACCAAGGGAGCTCATCATTCAGTATTATGTCACATAATGTTCAACTGCGGTTCATAAAGCTTTCACTGGCTACTTTTCTAGAAGAGGATCACCAAGTTCTTCTTGCGATTTTGTCTTAGTCTGAAATTTCCCCCAAAATCGTTCTCCCAAGGGTGAATCTGCAGGTATTTGAAATCATGGTGGAATATCTCCCAACATCATAGCAACACACACGCTGCCACAGTAAGACAAACTGGCAGACACGTGTTGGACATAAAAGTAATGTGTACATATTCACTACATTCAACTCAAATCAGCTTACTGCCACTGAGTTGATTCTGACATAATAGCAACCTGGTAGGACAGAGTAGAATGGTCCTTGTGGGTTTCCAAGGCTGTACATTTTTACGTGAGTCGAAAGCCTCATCTTTTTCCTAAAGCGCAGCTGGTGGGTTCAACTGCTGGCTTTTGGTGAAAAGCTCAATGCATAACCACTGTGCCACCATGGCTCCTTAGTCACGGTCATAAATTATTCGCTGTTTTAACACTGTAGTACAGAAAAGTGCAGAGGGGGGAAAAAGCTGACTCACCACTCAAAGGTTAAAAGTGAATATTTTTTCTCTTCATAATATTTTGCTATGTGTACATTTTCTCTACGCATTTACAATCATACTGCACAGATAGCTTTTTGTTTTGAATCATTAAATCTAGTTCTGACCTGCTTTCAAATCAGCTACTTTATATACTCTTTCCATATCTAATTTTCTCCTATTGGAAGTTTGAAGGGATCTTTGAAAATAGATACATAAGAATTGGAGTAGACTTTATATAGAATTTTACCTGTCTTTTGAGTAATCACCACAACGCATTTTATTTGCTCTTTTGGAATTTCCTGTGTTTGCAAATGTGTTAAACTAAGTCGAGGGGACCTCCTTTTGTTTGCTTTCAAATATTTGGCTTCAGAATCCTAAGTTAATTTATGCTGTTTATGAGTACTGAAATTCCTTCCAGTCACCAACAACACTATGGGATGAATACCACATTCTTTTATTCATCCCACACTAAAAAAAAAAAAATTCTATGTTCCACCAAACTGCTATAAAAATCTAAAGAATATAGGGGAAATGCTTTGTAACTTCCATAAGTAAAGTAGATATGATTGAAAAAATAGACCCGACTAAAATATTCATGACTCGTTTGAGTTATCAGAGAAAACAAAATTCCTTTCTGGTGCCGTTTCTCCTCTCAACCAAAGGAAAACACACTCAGGTCTCCTTAATTTGTTTATATTAGAGAACGGTGACCCCAGGAGCGGTACTGGTTGGGCAAAACACCAAACACACCTGCCAAGTATGTGTCTTGGAAGTTTTACATCCAGGTGTGGCTAATCCCAGGAGGAAGTTAATCTGTAGGTACCTGCTTAATGTTCACGCATCTCTTCAGACCTTTGTTTGCATTGAATCGCATCCTGAGGTAATGGATGCTTGAGGAAACTTTCCAATAAGCCTATCTAAAAAGATTTTCCTTTGTAATGCCAAGAAAGTGGCATTTTGCTATCAAAAAAAAACAAAAAACAACACACACACACAAAGTGGAATTCAACTCTCAAAAGAACTGAATTCATTTGAAAAATTCAAGTGCCAAAAGAAAAGAAAAATTCAAGTGCCAGTTCAAGAAGAAATCCAAATTTTGTTACTTTTTTCTGATCCGTAGAGAAGTATAAGTGAGATTTCATTCATGGAACATCCATCCATCCATCTTCCCGTTTCCCTATACGCGGTCCATCTGGCAGCAGCGACCCTGTAGGGCAGAGGGGAATTGGAATTTCTCCATGAACTTTTCCGAGTCCCCTCGTTTGTGGCAACTGAAAACAGCATGGTTTGAGTCAAGCCCTCCTCAGTCTTCAAAGCACACTTTGTCCTTTTTTTTTTCTTTTGCAACTTTTTATTGTGAATTAGGTGAAGGTTTACATGGGAGATCAGTCTTCCATTTGACAGTTCACCGCACCTTTTGTTGTATGACATTTATGGTAATGTCTACATTTTATTTTCGTTTATCTCATCTCCTCCCGTGTTTCCAATTTTCACTCATCCTTCACCACAACAACGCACGCATCATTTTTCTTCACTTCCTTCACTCTGAGAAATGCTAAGCGTGGTCTTCCCCTTTGGTTTTCTCACACCAGCTATTCACATTCAAGTCCTTTCCTTGGTCCTCTTCAGCAACAACGTGAACCCTTCTGCTCGGCTCCGGCACCTTGCTATTTCTTCCACTGGCTTTAGTTATTCAATGCTCCAGAGCCAGGTCCAGAGGGTTTTTTCCCTGTTCTTTTGAATGACCATTTACTCTCTCTCCTGTATCATATTCCTGACGTCATCGCACAGCTCGTCGTGTTTTGGATATTAGTGCGCAGCGCCTCAGATCGACTCTGGAGATGGTCTCTAATGCCATTAAAACCCCCTCGACCAAGAACAAAACCTTTTCTGCTCATGGAGTGCTTTTCATTCTCTTCAGCTCAGCATGAACCTGCACAGGAGCCGCTGATGTTCCTTCCACAATCACGCCCTGGCCCTGTTCTGACGGATGGTATTGAGCTTCTCTGCTGTGCCTTTCCACAGATGTAGTCAAAGTGATTCTGGTGTCTTCTGTTCTGTGAGTGTGCATGTACAGTCATCCTTGGTGTTATCGAAAAAAAAAATATTCCATGGAATAGGTTATTGGTCTTGCAAAATTGTATGATGATCTCTGCTGTAGGTTCTATCACAAAGGCCATATTTTGCAATGACTGATTCTTCTTAGTTTTAAATTTTGTGTTTCCAATCGCCAGTAATTATCAATGCAAATTGATTACATGTTGGATCAATTTTAAACTACAGAAGTTGGTGAACAATTTTCAATTTCTACTCGGTAGTACTGATATTTATAGACTATCCTCTCCATTTAGGAATAGAGCTTAAGCCTTTTCCCTTTTATTTATAGAGGATGTAAAATATTACAGTCTCATTATGGAACCGAGGTTCACTTTAAAGAGGTGTTTATTGATTTTAGAATTGAGTTAAGACAGTCATTTCAGGGTTGTCTGTATGGACAGTTGTTCTGGGGCTAGGGGAAGAATGTTCCACAGGAAGGGGGACGTAGGAGAAGGGGGATGGCCAAGCAGTTGACTATCCTCACCTAGAATAAGGCCAGGCCCCAGGGCTGAATTGGGCAAAGCAGCCTTTGATTTAGTCTTCAAACTTTGCCAAAGACTTAAAATGTGTCCATGTAACCAAATTTTATTTTAATGCCAGTTTTGAGTGGCCTAAACTCGACTTTTCAATATGTAATACAGTTTTTATGCGTAATAGGTTCAAGCTGGCTCTAAACTTTGAACAGAGAACATGGCTCCTGTGCTCGGATTGTCAACTTTAATTGGGCAGGTTCTTTAATTCCCACTCCATTAACATCCCCTCAACCAAGAACAAAACCAAGATCCTTATTTCCTTTAAAAATGAAAAAAATTATATATATGTATAATTTAAATCAAATTTCAAAGAAAAACACTCAGAGAAAGAAACCGAGAGTCAAAACCACATATTCTTTGAAAAGAAACAAAATCTGCCTTGAAAAAGAGATACAATCACAGGTATTAAGTGATATTCAGAAATCATTCAAATATTTGGTAATATTCTGAAATTAGTGAAATAGTTTTTATTCAGCACTTCCTTGACAGGTTCCTTACCTCCAGTATCTAGTGCAATTTCCATAACAATTCTACGAAGTAGTACTTATTCTGAACAATAAGGAGCTGAGAAAAGATCGCCTTATGAATTAACCTGACCAGCCTTCTTCAGTTAGTACTTTATTTTTGCTCTTCCTTTCTTTGTGCCTTAGGACTAGACAGTGGACACAACTGGAAGGACATTAACATGAAAAAGAAATAAAGGAGAAAGATGTGACAGTTTGCTTCTGTTTGATTTGGTCTCAGAAACCCAATGAGCTGTTCTAGTCTGTCCTCTAGGGTGGCTAGGAGTTAGAATGGATTCTGGCAACGGGTTATAAGCATCAAAGGGCATTCTGCCAGCCCCTTTATAACCTAAACTTTTAGAAATCTCTCGGAGTTCAAAGGTCCTGGGGTTGACATTACAGCCCAACCACAACAACAAAAATGTTCTTCTTCTAGTGTCCTGGTTTTTAGGCTTATTTCTGGCATTATTGGGGGCACTGATTCAGAAAATTGCATTGGATAGACCTTGTCAGCTTTTCCCCCCTAAGATATGGTGTTTGACTATATTTTTAGTTATTAAAGTATATTAATAAGTCTACCCTGTTAGTCTTAAAGATAGAAAATTAAATATCCTAGTTTTAAATCTGAGAAGAATTCAGACTCATAAGTTAGAGGGTAAGACAAAAAAGGTAAGAAATATTTGAACAACAAGTCATTAAGGGGATTCCAAGATAAGCTGTATATGGACCCAGAGTGGCTAGTTGGCTATGCATTGAGCTGCCAATCATAAGGTCAATTCATTTGAACCCCCCGTCACTCTGCAGTCTTTAAATGATGTAAGGAATTGGAAACCCAAAGGAGGCAGTTCGTCTCTGTCCTATAGGCTTATTATGAGTCAGAATTAGGTGGCGATGGGCTTTTCTTTTGGGTGGGTGAGGTTGTGCAGTAAACACAGAGACTACCAGGTAGACACAGCAAAGCCAGCAGACAGCGTGAGAAGAGTGGAAAATAAAAAGAAAATCGAAAAGGCACATACATGGATGTTGTGAGGGCAATTTAGAGTGTTGAAAATGTAAGACTTCATAGCAAGTTTCATAAAGATTTACACGATTAAAATTTTTCTTCTTCAAATTATGCAGGAAACATTTCAGAATATATTTTAATACATAGAAGTCAGTGGATAATTCATGTTAAATGTCTCAGCAGTGAGGTTGACGCCAAGCTCTTTTTTTTTTTCCTTTTTCTTTTCCTGCGCAAGCTCTGTTTTATTAAGTGGGATTTTGCAGTCGAACTGGAGCGCTTAAAAAATTCAACTGCTTGGGTTCCGGGTGGCTCTCTGGTCCCTCCCCGCCAAGATCTCTGACACAACAGCTGGGTATCAAATGACTTTATAGACCTTATCTGAAGGAAAGGTACAAATGGAAGAACGGAAGTGGATGGTTGGGTATAATTTCTAGAAAAGGGACAGGTCTACCCAACATGCATATGCTGCCTTGGTGACTTGGGGAAGGCCGGGCTGCCGCTTAGCTCTCTCCATCACTTTCTCCCAGGGTCTGCTTGTTGAAGAGATGCTCGACCAGGCTGGAATCTGGGGCCCCCATCTTGCGCAGGTTGGTGATGTAGTCGCCCAGCTCTTTGATGGATTTCACCTGCTCATCCAGGTAATGTGTCTCAATGAAGTCACGGAGATCGGGGTCGTTCTTGTCCGTGGCCAGTTTGTGCAGCTGCAGCAGGGACTGGTGACGTTCTTCTTCAAGTGCAGCACACACTCCGTGGCGCTGAGCCCCGCTCCCAGTGTCCCAGTCTGGTGTCTGATATCCTGGGGGGTGATCCGGCCCCCTTGCTGGTTCTGCAGCTTTTCATCAGTTTCTCTGCGTGTTCTCTGTCCTCATGAGACTGGTGCAGAAAGCATTTGGCAAAGTTCTTCAGAGCCATGTCATTCCCGGTCAACGCAGTAAGACGAGGACAGGTAGATATAGAGGTCCAGGTTGATCTGGCAGTTGATGGTGGCCCTGAGACCTGGATGTGGTTCTGGCGCACCTGGAGGGAGACGCGGTCAAGGCGGCGGCTGGGGGCCTGGGGGCGTCAAGAGTAAGCTGAGAGATGCTGATGGAGGGCGGCTGGCGAGCACCAGGTGCCGCCGGTCAAGCACTGCTGAAGCAGGAGACCACGGCTGCTCTGCGAAGAATGTCTGGCCGACTCCAAGCTTTTTTGTAAGTAAAATTCTAACTTCTCTTTTACGAGTTTCTGGGCACAAGTGGAGAAGCTGTGCCATCTTATAACAAGATTGGAGCGCTTTTATTTTGATGAGGAATTTTCCTTCCGATTGACCAATTTTGGGTTTCAGAATATTTTAATCTTTATTTATTGTACCAAACTGACTACCTATCCGTCTGTTACAAACCATGGAAACCCTACAGGACAGAGCGAAACTTCTGTGGATTTCTGACACTGTGAACCGCTCTGTGAGCAGAAAGGTTCCTCCGTGTCTTGCATCGCAGCTGGTGAGCTTGAACAGCTGGACGGGTGGTTAGCAGTAAACACAAGACCCACCACACCAGCCTTATTTAGTGTACAGTCACTCCTATTTCTGGTTCCCTTTTTAGGATAACAAATTGGAGCTGGCTGCTATTCAGTACCTAATAAAAGAGACGTGAGGCTTGGGGAAAATTCCAAGTTCGCGTAACTTACACTGTTCAAATACATCTTTGGTTCAAAGGACACCATGTAAAGTGTAACTCGATCTAAATATTTAATGCAACACAAACGGCTTTAAGTAAAGCCAGTGTGCGTTTTCTTCTATCTCGGCCTACCCGCCACTATATTCAAATGTCCTGATATCTTATGGGCAAGTAGAGCGAAGTAGGAAGCGTGGCTTGTGTTCTCTATTGCAAACACCTGAGCTGATAGGGGAAACCTGGGACCATTTTTGAAGCCAGAAGAACAAGCCTAACATCAGAGGCACCAACATGTGTGTTGGCCAGTGTTTTCATCTCTTAACATTTTTTATTTAAACAGTTCGTGGCATTTCATACTGATGTTATATTGGTTTTTCTCTCCTCTCTGGGAGCATATGAAGACAGGGCCAAGCCCTGTCACGGCCACCTGGACGCGGCACTGGCTCCTACCCATTGTATTTTAACTAATGACATATCGAGCCATGCCTGGCTGGAAAACCCGGCAGGTTCAAATCAGCTGAAAACTTCCAGTGCTTTTTAAATAGACAAACACATTTACAAAACAATATCCTTGTAATGGCTCTCAGAAGCGCATCATTGTCTTTATGTGGAGAGTGATTTAGAGTAATTAAATATAGTAGTCACTGGGACAGAAAATGGAAAATTACATGAATACATTTTCTCATTTGGAAAAGAAAACAGACACCTTTGGTGATTAGGACCCACTATCTTTAAGAAGAGACAATTAACTCTTTTTCAATTTGTTTCCAAAAAAAGATTTTTAATGATGTAGTACCCCGTGTTGCAATTCAACATAGAGCATTTTGTCAACTGCTTGATATAAATGACAGATGTTTAAACTTAATAGCGCTGCAGAACAAATTTTGTTAAGGCTACAAACCAGATGTTCACAATATTGTCATTTAAGGCGGGGGTTAGAAAAAAGCCAATCTTTCCCCACTGCCATGGGCTAAAAGGAAAGCTGTCAGAGGAGCTAACAGATAATCCTGAACGAGTGCGCAGGAGATGGGCTTGCCGCCGTGGCATCTGTGTTTGAGAGATGAAAGATAACCCACTGCAAATTAGGATTTTCTTGAGGTTCAAAAGATCAAGTCCACTCTCCTTAGGACTTCCAAATTATCTGGAATACGTAGAATGGGGGCGTTTCTGAGGCCAAAACCTGGAGCGAGGCAAGAGCTCAGCCTCTACAGCTGTGAGGGCAGGAGGTGACGGAGAGCAAAGGAACCTCATACCTTTTCATCTTTAGCCACACCTGCGTCTCCAGTAGTCCCTTAGGGGAGAGCAAAGGGGCCCTAAGTGGGGAGTCCTGTAATGTGTTTCCCTGACCAGCAGGCAATAGGTGTGGGGAATGTGAAATCACAGCTGTTACTTAAAAAAAAAGAAATCAAAGTTCTGAAATTCATATACATATAATGAGTGTATAAAGACCAGTTACCTTGGCCTATTTACTTGAGTTTGGTTGTATATTATGTCTCCGCCTCAACTTTTTCTTCTCCTTCAAAGCAACGTCTGAAGTTTATTTTAACCAGATTTTGCTTGTGAAAAAAAGGCGTGAGAGACCATGTAATTCTGAGCTGTGCACATCTTGGCCAGTCTGGACTTCATAGCAAACCGAGTTTCTGGGTTTATAAAAGAAACTGCCTTTATGGCTACTGTCATTTTCCAGCTTTCTTCCCTTCCACTACCATATAAGTATATTAATCCAAGGCAAAGCAGTCCTCTGAAAAATGTATACTCTTTAATGTGGACCACAATACTAAAGGCAAAATGCAGAACCAGCCCAATCAATGCAAATGTGTGTTTATCTGTCAAAATAGGCTCAGTTATGCCTCCATAGCAACCAACCTCCCAATGTCAGGGCTGAAGGCAAAAAGGTTTGGTTATTCCCATGGTGGATGGAGCACAGCCGCTTTGAAGGTAGGTAGGTGCCGGTGCCACTATCTTGACCAGAACTGGTAGCTGTGTGGGTGTGGGGCTGGGGCCGGGAGGTGGGAAACAGTCTGGACAGTCTTACCCCAAGAGTCACAAGTTCAGTTCCAAAGGGACTCGCCATCACTTCTACTTAAAAGCCATTGTCCAGAGCCAGATACCTGGCTGCACCCTAGACCAGGAAGAGTTGGGGGAGATCATGTAATAGTCGGTACATAGCAGTAATTACCACCACAAGAGGTAACCTTGGTGAGTTGATTTAACGTGTGCTGCTAAGATTGGGGGTTATTCTAAAAAATGTAAATATCTATTTTGGTAAGCATGCACGGTCATTAGACATTTGTGTTCATCTTAATGGATGAGTAAAAAGAAAAAGTACAGTAGTGTTTGTTATTATGATATTTAACTTCAGATGCTTTAAGGAATCTCATAGGGTATAGATTTATTGGGCTATTTCCACACTACATGGGCATTTAGATAAAACCAAATATAGGACATTTGAAAAGATTTTAAAACTCTGGATAAATTTTGTCAGCATTTTTATTGCAGAAAATTTATGATCTTATTTCATGATATATATATCTTTCATCTTAAAAATGATAGGATATTCATAAAAAGTAGCTAGTGAATGATATTGTGAATTAAAAAAAGCATTGTTATGTGAAAATTGACTCAGTTCCTCTGCATAACTTCCATTGGGTTAAATGGTAATTAAGATATTTCCCCTCCTCTGTATAATGTCCATTGGATTAAATGATATTTATGATATTTCCCCTTTTGAGGACTTTAGAAAGATTCCTTCTGGGCAACTGTTGCCCAGAAGCAGTCTGAAGGGGGAGTTTGCTCCAAGTTCTGCGTATTGTCCTCCAAGGCCCAGAGAACAGCGGGACAGAGCTGCAGTGCACGTCATCAGCTATTTTTGTTTCGCTCACTACATTCTAGTAAGGACACATAATCATGGCAACATAACAGAAGCTTTATGTTCCAACATAATGATTAAAGAATATCAATAATGTCCGCTCAGAGGCAGAGAAGAGACTCAGTGCGATTTCCTTTTCAGTCTGGAGGAAGCAGAAATGAACTATCAATGAAAGTTATGGTCCATCAGCCAAGAAATCGATAGGAAAACAAGCCATTGCCCAGCGCAATGCATTCAGATTGCCGGCATCTTCATGGACTCTTTAGGAGCCGGGACAGATCTTTCCAGAGATGTTTTGATTCGAAAACACGTTGAGTGTGCCAGGGAGCAAAACCGTTACTTTGCTGTAGAACAATGGTCTCAGAAAAGCCACTAAGTTAGGTATTTGTAGTTTATTTTATTAGTAATAACCAGACCACAAAATAGATAAAAAGAGTTTTATGGCCTACATCTGGTTGAATAGCAAAACATATGGCTGTGCAGTGAAGAATGTGCGGCTGTCAGTTACTGTAAATACCCAACCGAAGATTGCGATAGGGATAACAGTGTGTGGCAGACAGTAAGGTCCATCTTGCTACATGTCCCAGGTGGGATATTTAATGTTCCCAATATGGGGGTGGACTTTTCTAATGAGCAATTTCCTCCTTTGTTCAGGCTCTTCTACTTTGTTTTTGATGGAGATATTTTAGGCTCAGGAAGGGAATAATATACACACTCTTATACTTTATTTTATATGTGTGCTGTGATTCTCTTACGGCAAGTCTCCTGCCAGATCCTCTTGTTGGCTTTACAAAAACTATTCTAAGGCAAGAGAAAAAAATTAACCTGCTTTTCTTGAGACTTTGGAGAGTTACTGTGTTGACGGGTAATATATAAGAAACGTGAGAGCTGCAGGGAGCGTACGGTGAACTGAAGATACTCGAGACAGACACGTGGGACAGAAACCTCATATTCTCACATCTGGTAAGTTATTCCTTATACCACTGGCACTGGGCACAAGTCAATAGATACCCACTGGTCATATATCTATTAGGAAAAAAAGAGGCGCTCTCAAGAAAATTTATTGACAGACTGTACAATAAAAATGAGCTATTTGTATGTCACAAAATTATACTGTATGCTAGCACCTTATGCCAAAGAATATGCTTTGCCTTAGGAAAGCTGAAGAGGTATAAAAGTTTACTGAGTTATTCTAGATTCGGGATTTATGATCCACAGACTGGCATGGGTAGTACCCTTATTTCTTTATGGTGGTAGTGATGATGCTGGTATGAATATGACATTTTGATCTGATAGATAATACAGCAGAAATCGCAACAGGGGATTGTTTTGAACAACTTTGTTTAACAAGGTGCAGAAGACCACCCGTCAAGCTCGATGCTAAGCACAAATCTAGGGCTCTGAAATATATCGGCCAAGAAAGCAAATTTCTGAGACTTTGTAGATATTGATAAGGAAATGACATAGCATAATAGAGCATGATGAATTCAATGGGAAAAGGGGAAAAGAGAGTAGGACAATGAGAATTGGGGAAAGGGGTGTTAGAGTTTAAAATAAAGTGGTCATAGAAGGTCCCGAGAAAGTGCCACCTAAGTGATGACTTCAGGGAGGTGACTGATTTAGTTCTGCAGATATCTCAGCCAAGATCTTTCTAGCTTAAGGCGTAGCCAGTGCCAATCCTTAGTGTGGGCATGTGCCTTGCCTGAAGAATAGCCAGGAAGTCAGTGTTGAGTAAGTAGTAGAAATGAGGTCAAAGAGTCCAATAGGTTGTGTGAGGACTCTGAGGACAGCAGGTCTTTTTGTCATATGAACTTTCTGTGGTCTAACTTTGGGTAAGTTCGAGAAGTGATCTAACATGGACCAACTTAGGTTTTTAAAAGGATCACGCTGGCTACGGGGTTGTGAAGATCCTGCAGGGAAAGCAAGGGAACACATTCATTAAGAAGCAGTTACAATTCTATAGATAAGAGAGATGTTGGTTTGGATCAGGATGAATCTGTGACATTTGGGCAGAAGTATCAGACTCTGGTTGTATATTAGAGGTAGAACCAACAAGATTTTGTGAACAACTGGACTTGGGAGAGAAAGAGAGGTCTCAGGGATGATCCTAAATAAGTTTGTTTTGGTGTTTTGTTTTTAAATTTAGCTCTTGTTATTAGGTGCTGTTGATTCCAACTCATTGTGGCCTTGTGTATGACAGAATGACACAATTCTCAGTCCTCTGACAGCCTCCCAAGAGTAAATAGACTTGAACCCATTGCTGTCGCCACAGAATGGATTGAGATAGTGTTTTCCCTAGCTACTAGATAGCGTGAGTCTCAATTGAGATGAGATTTTGAGAATTCTTAAATTTTAGAATAAAAAAAGAATCCTCTCAGAATCGACTCTGGGTTGATCTTGGTCTTGTTGTAAGTGACACATGGCATACCAGTTGCGTTGCAGGCGCATGGTGTTGGGTAAATCTGTTGCGCAAGATCTCTTCAAAGTGGTGAAAGCTAGGATGTTACTTTGAGGACTAAGGTGTGTCTGACCTATGCTATAGTATTTCCAGTTCCCTCATATGCATGTGAAAGTTGAACATCACAATTGTTCCTATGGTTGAACCCATCGTTGCGGCCACTGCATCAATCTAGCTCCTTGAGGGCCTGTCTCTTTTTTCATTGCCCCTCTACTTTACCAAGCATGATATCCTTCTCCAGGGACTGCTCTCTCTGGACAACATGTCCAAAGTATGTAAGTTGAAGTCTTACCATCTTTACTTCTAAGGAGCCCTCTGCATGACTCTGTATCTCTAAAATATCCCTAGAATGTGACAATTAGGATTCAAAATGATTTGGACCTGTTTTCAATGAAAAGAACTGGGATGTTCTTAGCATAAAATTAAGAAAACTGTCTTCAAATGGATGAAGGAGGGCAGAACTGATGCTACCCATCTGTTGGAAAGGGATAAAGGTCCCGAGGGTTGAAATGGGTGGAAAGCTCAAGGAGGCAAAGAGTGGCTGAAAACAAGCAAGCCTTTCTCAACAATTAGAATATCTGAAAAAGGAATGAGACCCCACCCCTGGAAAGAATCTAGCAAATACTAGATGCCCAATATCAGTGACATCCATGGAGTCATTAAATTTGGAATAAAAAAGAACCTTATGAACTAGTATGTGTGATTTCTAGTTCAACGCAGACATCCCACTGAATAGGGTCCTGGGGTTGCGAGACTATGGTTTTGTTCAACTCCCAGGATCTAGGACTTGTTGTTGTAGAAGCTCTCAAGAGCTACTACTGATTGCTTTCCATTACCACTATGAAACACACGGCTTATGCCCACCGCAGGCCAAACTTTCATAGCTGCTTAACTAATCTTTGCTTTGGCCTCATCGACATTTTTAGACTTCTAAAAAGTTGAGTTGTAAATTTACCATGAGCCAGGCATATTTATTCTCAACCCTGTTTATGTCCGTTTTACTTGCTATTGTAATTGCATGATTCAATTAACTCTAAGGTAAACCTATGAAGTCTGAATATGAGGAGGGAGTTATTTCTGTGAAATTGAAATAATTGCTTTGGAACATTGCCATCGGAAAATAGTGAAAATTTACTGTTGAACTAGATAGGAGAAAGAAACTCTTACAATACAGGGAAAGGTAAACGTCTGGAAGGGCTTTGTGCTTCAATTATAGTTATTGCTGCATTTTAAAGAAATTAAAACCCCAAGCTATAAGAATTGTGTTATAAGGGTGGGGGGTGAGTTACATGAACAGAAACGGCCAAAGGCTATGTCCGAACTGAAAAATCTTTTATATAAATGTTTTTGCCGTCAAATAGTTAATGTCTATCTATCATTTTTGTGTGACTAGTGGTTGAACTATGGAAACCCGGGTGGCATAGTGATTACACATGCAAGGTCACCAGTCCTAAACCACCAGCCACTTGCAAGGCAGGGCTTTCTACGCCTATAAACAATTACAGTCTTGGAAATCATAGGGGGCAGTTCTACCTTGTCCTCTAGGGTCCCAGTGAGTTGCCCTAGTCTCGATGGCGGTGAGTTTGAGCTGATCAAGTTACTGTTTTGATGAACACACCATCCATTAAATGGATTGACAAAGTGGCCACGACAATGAGTTTCGCACAGAGCAATTGGGAGGATGGCGCAGAACTGGGCCGCGCTTCATTCTGTTACACACAGGGTGGCTATGTGTTGGAACTGACTCGGTGGCACCTGGCAGCACTAGTCACAAAGGTCCTTTTCCACCAGCTTGGGAGGTGTGCACTGAGCTTGAGGTCACTCTTTTATGTGTTCATAAAGACTTTGACAAGTACCTGTTTACTGTGGCACTGCCCTCTGCAGTACTACATTTGGCGCCGTGTTAGAAAGGATGAAGGTCTTAACAATGAGAGGTTCTGTTCTTAAGACACTAATAATAAATAATATGAGTTAGACATAAATAACTCCTGTTTAAGGTATAGGGTGATGAGTCATGATGAAGGAACAACTGAGCTGCTACTGGGATTCTCAGGAAGATGTGATCATTTTAGCTTGGTAATTAGAGGGCATGTGAATTCCCCTTTCAGGGGCTGTTTAAAGTAGTGAAATAGATTGGGAGGTTATTCTCAGTAGATAGATCCGTATGGGCTGAGACACCAAGCTCTGGCATGGGACAAGACACCTTTGGAATGGCCAGCGGTTGAGTTTGCCTAAGGCAAGGAGAGCTGGGAAGAATCACATGGTTGATGAAGCCTGTCTTGGTTTAATTCTGCCTGCACCATTCAGGTCCCCACTTCCATCGGTCACAGCTTCACCTTTGTACTTCTGCAAGGGAACTAATTGCAACTATCTGCACGTCCTCTGTGTTTTATTACCTCATTGCCTAGACTGGTTTAAGTCCTCTTCCATTAAAGGCTCAGCTCAGGTATCAACTCCTCAGGGAAATTGTATTAGTTTCCTATTATTGCCTTAAGTGACTACAAACTTAGTGGCTTAAAATAACACAAATTTATTATCTTCTACTGATATCATCTGGCATGGTTCTCCTTGAGCTAAAAGCAAGGAGTCACAGAGGCGGTGTTCCTTTCTAGAAGCTCGAAGGGAGAACCTGGTTTTTGTTTGGTTCGTTTTGTAAATTGTAGCTTTTGGAGGTTACCGAATGCTGTCATGTTTACAAGTTGGGCTGCAAGCCGTGTCGTTAGCCGTTCAAAGTCAGCAGCAGCTCCGCAGGAGAAAGACTGGTCTTTCTACTCCTGTAAACAGTTCCAGCCTTAGAAATCCGCAGGGGAGTGGGCCATGAGTCAGCATTGACTGATGGCAGTGAGTTTAGTTTTGGAAAGGTCACCTGCATTCCTTGGCTTTTGAGCTTCTCTCTCAACTTCAAAGCCAGCAATGGCAAGTGGAGGGAGTCCTTATGACATTGTGTTAACCTGACCTCTTTTTCTGCCTCTTCAAGTTTTAAGAATCCTTCTGATTACATGGGGGCCTATTTGGATAATCTAGGCTTTAGAGGCCCAAGCCCTGGTGGTACAGTGGTTATGCACTGGGCTGTGGCCTGCAAGGTCAGCAGTTCGGAAACTCTAGCTGCTCGGTGGGAGAAAAATGGGGCGTTCTCCTTCTTTAAGTAGTTACAGCCTCAGAAGTTCACAGAGGCTATTCTACCTGATAGGGTCACTCTGGGCAGTATTGACTCAATGGCAGTGAGTTTGGTTTTGGCTTGAGACCCTAGAGGCAAGAACGGCGAGATTTTATCTTCCATACTTTGGACGTGTTGTCAGGAAGTATCAGTTGATGGAGAAGGACATCGTGCTTGGTAGAGCAGAGGGCAACAACAGAGAGGAAGGCGCTCAGTGAGATGAATGAACACAATGGCTGCAGCAATGGGCTCAGGCAGAGGAACAGCTGTGAGGAGGGTGCCGGCCTGAGCAGTGTTTTCTTCTGTTGTGCATAGGTCGCTGTGAGTGGGAACCAATTCCATGACACCACAAAACAACAACAACAACAACAACAACAACAACAAGCCCCATATTCCCAAACTTGACTGGTCATTGGAATAACCCGAGGATCTGCTAAAACTAGATCCCTGGGCTTCATTTACAATCTAATAAATCATAGTCTCTAGACTCTAGAGCAGTGGTTCTCAACCTTCCTCGTGCCGCGACCCTTTCATACAGTTCCTCATTTTGTGGTGACCCCCAACCATAACATTATTTTCGTTGCTACTTCATCACTGTAATTTTGCTACTGTGATGAATCTGGTGATCCCTGTGAAAGGTCATTTGACCCTCAAAGGGGCGTGCCCTGCAGGTTGAGAACTGCTGCTCTAGAGTCTAGAGGCAAGAGCCCAGGATCTGTAGTGACACCAGATCCCCAGGTAATTGCAGTGATAAGCGAAGTTTGGGAACCTGGGATCTAGTCTAATCCTACTGGGAGTTTTCAAATTTGAAATCAATTGACTAGCAATTAATTAATGAATTAATTCTCCACTGCCTTGTAAACTGACATATTCCTAAGCGCCAATGAAGTTTTGATCTATCACAGAAATCTTTCATTTTATTCTCATTAATTCCAAGCAAGGCTTTTACTCCCATCAATTATATAGTATATCTGAAGATGTATACTTATCACTTACTATACTTTATTAGAATTTTGATACACAGTATTTTCATTATCAATGCATTTCTCTTTTCTTCTACTGCATGCCTAGTTTGTTAAGAGAAGGCGCTATGTATTTTTCCTCATAATGGGTTTTGTGGCCCAGGGTGTGGCACATCATTGTTGCTGTTGTCAGATCCTGAATTGACTTTTGATCCATAGCGACCTGATGTGACAAAAAGTAGAACTTCTCCATAGGGTTTCTAAGGGGGGGTGGGGTAGGGAGGAGGGGGACACTATCATCTTTACAGAAGCAAATATTTAGGTCTTTCTCTTGTGGAGCTGCTATTGCTATTGTTAAAGGTGTCAATGAGTCGGCTCCGACCCACAGCGACCCTCTGCACCACAGAACGCAACACCTGGTCCTGTGCCATCCTCACACGATTCCTATGCCTGAGCCCATTGCTGCAGCCAGTGTCCATCCATCTCATCGAGGGCCTTCCTCTTTTTTTTTTTTTCCTGCCTCTCCATTTTACCGAACATGATGTCCTTCTCCAGAGACTGGTCTCTCCTGACAATATGTCCAAAGTATGTGAGACTAATTCTTGCCCTCCTTGACTCCAAGAAGAACTCCGGCCCTACTCAAATAATATTGCTGGTTATCAGTCAAGCATGTAACCTTTGTCCCATCAGGTCTCCTTTGGCACATGCTCAGTGGGCTATGCATTGAACTGCTAATGAAGTAAGTGGATCAAACTCACCAGCCACTCCACAGGAATAAGGGATGAGGCTTTCTACTCCTGTAAAGATTTAAAGTCTGAAACCCAAAGGAGTCGTTCTACTCCCCCAATCGGGTCTCTATGATTCCGAACTGACTGGATGGCCATGAATTTGAATTTTGATTACAACATTGACCGAAGGGGAGAGAGAAAAGAGAGGGACACATGAATGGTCTTATCAAGTGATATTGGCTGTATTCAATTATTGCAATATTTTAAATGTTACAGACCTGTAAACATTTTAGGAAGAAGAAGCTGAGTCTTGGCAGTTAGGAGAAAGCACTTTCTTCAATCAGAAACTGGAGTACTGAATCTGCTGATGGCAAATAAGGCAGCAGTGTGAAGGGTAGACCCCTGAAGAGGTCTTCACCTGTTGACTGTCCGATTGCAACAAACCAAAGCAAAACAAAAACCAGAGAAAGGAAAGTCCATGAGGAATTTCTTTCTCTAGAAAGAAGGTGGCATCATTTGAGCTCAACTACAGAAACTTGGGTGGGCTGGAGCAAGCGCTGGTGGGCAAGTTGACAACCCAATACTGTGTTAACATTATGCCTTCATATCACCAGCTAGTGCCACGGTGACAGAAGTGAGCAACATTTGCTTTTGTTACCTGCTCTGAAATTCTGCTTTTTCTTAGGCCTCCCTTCTCTCAGTTACCTAGTTCACCTTGTACCAAATCCATGACAATGGAGTCTTGAGTTTTCCATTGACAGTCAGTCCGTGTATGTGATGAAAATAATCTACAAGAAGGTGCGTAGGGAGCTTAACCATTTGGTGGAACCATCTTTGAGCTCTTCTCAATCCCTAACTTCTCAGACATGACTGTGAACCATTCATCGTCAACCTGAGAGTAACGTTCCCTCAGCCATCCCCAAGGTACTTGGAGCAGCACAGCAGGTGTCTCCTGAGCTGATACTTAGCCATTAATAACTTTAAACTTACAACCTCCAAAAATCCAAAATGATCCCCAGCTGTTAGTGTTCAAATATTTCTCTACCCTTGCACTGCTTCCAGGGATAGATTTTTCAGAAGTAGCTCATCAGGCTTTTCTTTCACTGTGCCTCTGAATGGATATGAAAATCTTCACCATTTTCAACATCCAGGAAATAAAAGCAGTAAAAACAAAACAATAACAATAAAGAAGCAAAGGAGCCATTGTTGAGTTACTTGAAATTGTAGCTTGTGTGGCTGTCCATTAAGAGTGTGTTTGACAAAGTGAGTGCATAAGTAAATGTGGTGAACAAAGCTGATGATGCCCAGCTATCAAAAGATAGTGTCTGGGGTCTTAAAGACTTGAAGGCAAACAAGCAGCCATCTAGCTCAGAAGTAACAAAGCCCACATGGAAGAAGCATACCAGCCTGTGCGATCAGGAGGTGTCAAAGGGATTTAGGTATCAGGTATCGTCAGAACAAAAAAAATCATATCATTGTGAATGAGGGTGAGTGCAGTGTGTTGACCCAAAGCCCAACAGTAGGCAACTGGACACCCCCTTACTGAAGGGTCGCGGGGAGGAGACGAGATAGTCAGGGTGCAGTTTAGCAATGATGAAACATACAACTTTCCTCTAGTTCCTAAATGCTTCCTCCCTCCTCCACTATCATGATCCCAATTCTACCTTACAAATCTGGCTAGACCAGAGGATCCACACTTGTACAGATAGGAACTGGAAACACAGGGAATCCAGGGCGGATGATCCCTTCAGGACCAGTGGTGAGAATGGTGATACTGGGAGTGTGGAGGGAGGGTGGAGTGAAAAGGGGGAACCAATTACAAGGATCTACATATAACCTCCTCACTGGCGAATGGACAACAGGAAAGTGGGGGAAGGGAGACATTGGACAGTGCAAGATATGACAAAATAATAATTTATAAATTATCAAGGGTTCATGAGGGAGGGGAGGGAGGAAAAAAATGAGAAGCTAGTGCTAGGGGCTTAAGTGGAGAGCAAATGTCTTGAGAATGATGACGGCAATGAATGTACAAATGTGTTTTACACAAGTGATGTATGTATGGATTGTGATAAGAGTTGTATGAGCCCCTAATAAAGTGATGAAAAAAAAGTGGATGTGAACTATCAAAATATGCTTGCAAGGATCATTTAGGTAACATCTAAGATGCATTGAGTTAACCTTTTATAGAACTTCTCTTCTGTTTTGTATGATGGAAACATATCAGTATTTTTAGAAACAATGAGCAGCGATCAGTTTAGATGGTACCAGTGTTGCTGGCACCACCCGTAGCATGCCAGTGGGGATGTAGTCCTAGGTTTCCCCTCCTCCCATCAGCCCTTGAAACTGTGCTGGGCTTGACCACCTGGTGCTACCAAGCTTCCACAGAACTTCGTTGATCTGGAGCTTGTTGACCCTGATGTCCTGGGTAAATACCAGTTGCCCTTAATCTTCTTTTTCATTATTGCCTCCATGGTTGGGGAACTTAATGAGGAAGTAATGAGAAATGTAATGAGGGAGGTTGAAATTGGTCTTCCACAGAGGACCCATCCGCTGGTACATGGGCCGCTACTGCAATGTCAGCATCATGTGCCACTGAAATGTGAGCAAACCCAGACCTTCTTCTGGCAGAGAATCCTTTCCGTACAGGCTTCTTGACCTTCAAAGACTGCCTTGCCTTTGATTTTGCAGGGTGCGTGTGTGGTATCAGAGTTTTCTTCTTTGCTATCAACACTATCTTCATGAAAAAGACCTCTCAGTACCAGATGTTTTATTCCTTTAGGATCAGCTGTCCTGAACACAATGAACACAAATGAAACACATAAAATATTGACATTACTTTTATGATGTTCTGAAGCAGAATCAGTTCTGGGGGGAAAAAAACAAGGAAACAAACCAACAAACAAAACTCCAACTCCAACTATAGCAACTTAGGGACCCAGTAAGACAGCAAATTGTTTACAATAAGCACTGTTTAATAGAATTTGTCCTATCATTTACCCTTCCTGTAGCAGACCCACTGGGTCGCTAATTACTAAAGAGCCAGGTATGCAAACTAGATCGATCAGGTCTCATTCCTGGGAAGATGACAAGAGTGGCTTATCAATAAACTTCTACAAAGGAAGGGAAACAAATGAAATGCAGATTTGACAAATTAGCCTTGAGATTAGTGCACAGTTGGATCAGTTTAGGCATTTAGTCTTGCCTCTTGCCCAGATAAAATCCTCCTGGGAGTTGCTGCTTTAACATTTGCAGGGTGGGAGCAGAAAAGAAACCCAGTGGCATTACAGAATTCACAGCCTTTGCTTTCAAAGCAGCAGTTTGAAAAATAAATTTGTGTGTTGAACTTCAAGATGAAGTTTAATACCTACTTGCTAGAACTCTTTGAAGGGAGAAAATAGGATACTTTGTTCTGGAATAGATCACTTGTGTGAATTTGACATTACTTTTATCACATTTCCTTTGAAAGATGTTTCTGACTTAACATTTGACCTCTTTGGGAAGATAAAAGTCCGATATTTCTATTGACAAAAAATGTGTTTGTATAAATGCAGAGCCGCCTGTAATCCCCCAAATATGGCTCAATGGCTGAAAGATTGTATGATTTAAAATGAACTTAGGATTTTCAAGTCTGATACTTCCTATTTACAAACAAGTTTACAGTTGGTCCTTGGTATCTTCAAGCTCCACATTTGCAGATTCAGCCAACTGAAGATAAAAAATATTTGAGAGGGAAAAAATGCAATTAATGGTTGAAGCAATCCCACAAAGGCTTACAGGGAGAACAAAGTGCTAATTACCAAGTGTTTACATTATATCAGATATTATAAGCAACTTAGAGATTTAAGGTTTATGAAACGATGTTCATGTGTAGGTAAAATGCAAATAATCCGCTGTTTTATGTAAAGGAGTTGAGCATCTGCGGATTTAATCATAGGTTTTTGAGAGACAGCTGTATATTAAATAGCTATAGCAGAAAAGGGGATGTCCCCCCCAAAAAACCCGGAATTGCACTGGCTAAGCAGACCTTTCAGTAGTACTGCTCATTTTCCCGACTGGGGAGCACACAGCAATTCGCTCTGAGTTAGGTCACCTAGTAGCGTCTCCTGGGAAGGTTCTCTCTGGTCACGGTGATTTTTTTCTTGAAAGCAGTTTCACTCAAACCTTGTTTTTGTTTTGTTTTGTTTTTTAAACATTTTATTAGGGACTCACAACTCTTATCACAATCCATACATATATATACATCAACTGTATAAAGCACATATGCACATTCTTTGCCCTCATCATTTCAAAGCATTTCCTCTCCACTTAATCCCTTTGCATCAAGTCCTCTTTATTTCCCTTCCCTCCCTCATGAGCCCTTGATAATTTATAAATTATTATTTTGTCATATCTTACCCTGTCTGGTGTCTCCCTTCACCCCCTTTTCTGTTGTACATCCCCCAGGGAGGAGGTCACATGTAGATTCTTGTAATCGGTTCCCTCTTTCCAACCCACTCACCCTCTACCCTCCCAGTATTGCCCCTCACACCTCTGGCCCTGGAGGTATCATCCGCCTTGGATTCCCTGTGCCTTCAGCTCCTATCTGCACCAGTGTACATCCTCTGCTCTATCCAGACTTGCAAGGTAAAATTTGGATAATGGTAGTGGGCAGGAGGGGGCAGGGGGGGGGGGGGAAGGAGGAAGCATTTAGGAACTGGAGGAAAGTTGTATTCTTCATCGGTGTTACATCGCATCCTGACTGACTCATCTCCTTCCCTAGACCCCTCTGCGAGGGGATCTCCAGTGGCTGACAAATGGGCTTTGAGTCCACACTCTGCACTTCCCTCTTCATTTACTATAGTAAGATTTTTTGGTTTTGTTCTGATGATGCCTTATACCTGATCCCTTTGACACCTTGTGATCACACAGGCTGGTGTGCTTCTTCCATGTGGCCTTTGTTGCTTCTGAACTAGATGGCCACTTGTTTACCTTCAAACCTTTAAGAACCCAGATGCTATCTCTTTTGATAGCCAGGTACCATCAACTTTCTTCACCACATTTGCTTATACACCCGTTTGTCCTCGGCGATTGTATCCTGGAGGTGTGCACCCAATGATAGGATTTTTTGTTCTTTGATGTCTGATAACTGATCCCTTTGGAAACACATAATCATAGAGGCTGGTGTGTTCTTCCATGTGGTCTTTGTTGCTTCTGAGCTAGATGGCCGCTTGTCTATCTTCAAGCCTTTAAGACCCCAGATGCTATCTCTTTTGATAGCCAGGCACCATCAGCTTTCTTTACTACATTTGCTTGTTCACCTGCTTTGGTTTCAGCGGTTGTGTCGGGAGGGTAAGCATAATAGAATGCCAATTTAAAAGAAGAAAGTATTCATGCATTGAGGGAGTGCTTGAGTAGAGGCCCAAGGTCCTTCTGCCACCTTAATACTAAACCTATAAATATAGGCAAATAGATCTATTTCTCCATCCTCATATATATATTTGCATATGTGCATTTCTTTGTCTAGACCTCTAGAAATGCCCTTTGCCTCCTAGCTCTTTCCTCTATTTCCCTTGACTGTCCTCCTGTCCCACTATCGTGCTCCATCCCCACCTGGGTTTCAGCTATACCTCTTCGTTACCTTACCCTTGATCATTCCTTACCAGGCCTGCCACTCCCACTTCATCACCAATTTGGATTCCTTGTTGTTCCCTTGTCCCTGGGTTTGTTAACACCACTTCCTTACCCCCACCTCCTCCTATCCCATGTCCTCCCGGAACTGGCAAATCCCGTTGTTTTTCCTCCACATAGTTCATCCAGCCTATCTTATTTAGACAGACCTGTGGAGATAATAACATGCACAAAAACAAGACAGAGCAAAACAAAGCAACAGTATACAGCAAAACAACAACAACAAACCACTGACAAAGAACAAAACAAAACACATCAATAAAGAAAAACTTGTAGTCAGTTCAAGGATTATTTGTTGGCCTTTAGGAGTGTTTTCCAGTTCAGAGTGTTGGGGCACCACACCCTGGCCCAAAAGTCCACTTTCAGCATTCCCTGGGGACCTGGCCACTCCATTCCCTTGCTGTTCCGCTGCACTCCCCCAGTGCTTTGCCTCGGTGTGGTGGGATCAGGTCAGGCTCAATTCCCACACTGTTTCTCCGGTGCTGTCCCCTGCAGGGCCATGGGTCAGTGTGGTTTTGTTTTTGATGGCCAATGTAAGAGCATGCAGCTGTGAAATTTTGTTTCCTGCTTAGGAAAAATGCCACAGAAACTGTTGTGATGTTTATGGTTAAGAACAACGTTCTGTATGATTCTTGGTGGGGGGGCAATAAAATCATTGAATAAAATCAGTATAATTGTATCCTCATGCTTTTTATTTGAATAAAACACCAGTGTGGTTGTTTCAGTTCAACAAAACACCTACAAAGATATGAGGGGCCTTCAAAAAGTTCATGGAGAAATGCAGCAAAAAGGTAATGGAGTTTTCTCATGAACTTGATGAAGCCCTCTGATATATGAATGAATGCATGGTATAAATGTATGGTTTTGTGATGTTAACGTTAAAGGCAAAACACTGAATGATGCAGGAAGCATCAAGAGAAGATGGAAAGAATACACGGAGTCACTGTACCAAAAAGAACTAATTGACAGGTCACCATTTCAAGAGGTAGAATATGAGCAAGAACCAATGGTGCTGTAGGAAAAAGTTCAGACAGCGTGGAATGCGTTAGTCAAAAACCTGCCTCTGGGAATTGATGGACTTCTCACTGAAATGCTTCAGTAAGTGGGGCCACACTCACTTGTCTATGCCAGGAAATTTGGAAGATAGCCACCTGGACAAATGACTGGGAGAAATCCCTATTTACACCCATTTCAATGAAAGACAACCCCACAGAATGCTCAGACTACAGAACAAGATCACTAATATTGCACACAAGTAAAATTTAGCTGAAGATCATCCAACAAGGGTTGCAGTAACACATTGATAGGAAACTGCCAGAAGTTCAGGCTGGCTTCAGAAGGGGCTGTGATACAAGGGATATCGTTGCGGATGTCAGATAAATCTTGGCTCAATGCAGAGAATACCAGAAAACTGTCTACTTGTGTTTCATTGCCTATGCGAAGGCATTCAACTGGGTAGATCATAATAAACTGTGCATAACGTTGAACAGAATGGGAATTCCACAACACATCACTATGCTCACTCAGAACTTGCACATGGATCAAGAGGTGGCTATGAAAACAGAACAAGGGAATACTATGTGGTTTAAAATCATTAAAGGTGGGTGTCTGGGTTGTATCCTCTCACCATACTTGTTCAATCCATATGCTGATGGAATCATCGGAGACGCTGGATTACATGAAGAAGAATGGGAGGAAGGCTTTTTAACAACCTGCAGGATGCAGATGACATAACCTTAAGATCAAGGATTATCGTCTTCAGTATAAATTGCAACTCAATGTAAGAAAGAACAAAATCCTCACATCTGTACCAATAGATACGTAATGGTGAATAGAGAAAAGGTTGAAATTATCAAGGATTTGGTTTTACTTGAAACCACAATCAATGCTCATAGCAGCAGCCGTCAAGAGATAAGAGATGGATTGCTTTAGGTAAATGTGCTGCACAAGATCTCTTTAGAGTATTGAAGAGCAAGGATGTTACTTTGAGGACTAAGGTATATCTGATCCAAATCGTGGTATTCTCTATTGCGTCATACGTAGGTGAAAGTTCATCAAGGAATACCATAAAAGAATAGAATTGTGGTGCTAGAGAAGAATATTGAAAATATAGTGTGTTAAATGACAAACTGATCCGTGTTGGAAGAAGTAAAGTCAGAGTGCTCCTTGGAAGCAAGAATGGCAAGACGTTGTCTTACTACTTCAGACATCTTGTCAGGAGTGACCAGTCCCTGGAGATGGCTACCACGTTTGGTAATGCAGAGGGGTGGTGAAAAGAGGAAGGCCCTTGAACAGAGGAGTTGATACAGTGGCTGCCATAATAGGTTCAGACATAGCAACAATATTGAGGATGGCATAGGACCATGCCGTGTTTCATTCTGTTGTGCATAGGGTCACTATGGGTCAACGCGGACTTGATGGCACTGAACATCACCCCCAACAAAGTACCTTGAGTCACATCCTTAAAAGTTACACCATCATTTAAATCATATACTTAGTCCAGTCATGCCCTTACACTGATATAAGGGGAATTTCTTTGAGTGTGTAAATTTCATCCTATATATGTAGATATATGATGACAAGGCTCTATCTCACTGTGGATGTTACTTATGGCTCATTATTATCTGACTTCTAGGTTTTGGCAGTCTGTTGTCTGACCTGTGGATTCATGATTCCCTAGCTTCTATATCCTGTGAACCAACAGGATATCATCTGACCTGCTGATTGTGATTGTAGGTTTTTCAGCCACTGCAACTGTAGGAGCCAGGAGAAGCCTCCCAGCTGATGCCAGACCCATGAATTTGGTATTTACCAACCTCCACCATTACTTGAGCCATTTCGTTGAGATTATTTTCACTCTGTGTGTCTGTGTGTCTTCATATATTTCACTGATTTTGTTTCTCTAGAGAACTTAGCCTAAGTAAGAGGTAGATTCATGTGCCATATTAAAATTTTGAAGTACCTACAATAGTTCATAATAACAAATGGGGGTTACTTTGCAACACACACCAACATATTTTTATTATTACTTAATTATTATATTAAAGATACTTTAATGTTTATGGAATGTTTCTTTAAAGTTTTTTTTTAATGACTACAAAGGTCAGAGGAAGTCTCAAAAGGTTCCTGGAAAAAGAGGAATTAAAGATAATGGAATTTTCTCATGAGCATTCTGAAGCTCTGTTGTACTCTAAGACAAATGTTTGACTAACTGATGTACCTGTTTCACCTTATGTACACATTCGTCTTAAAGACAGACTTTGGGATAAAACTCATTATTAATATAGTGACTGTTTTATATAATTTACTATGTGCGCAATGCCTATGTCACACAATGTCTTGTTTCTCAAGATATATCGGGGCATTAATTGTGTTTTGTCCATTCTGTTTCTAGTACTAGTTTCCCCAGCCTCTTTGTTTACCCGATCATTGGTTACCCCATCTGTTGACTACTAAGACTCAGAGAGATGGCTTTTTACTGAAGTTTTGTACTTCTGGGTAATATTCTTTATTTTGTGTGTCAATTTGTTATTTCATTAAAATGTGAAAAGCCAAATACTTGTATATTATTAACAAATACTGAGGCTTGGGCCCTTTCCACACAGATCCTGATATACATCAGTCTGCGGTGTAAAAGAGGCTTCAGGATATTTAAAGTGTGCTGGGTGATTCTAATGAGGGGCGTTCATGTCTTTGGAGCACTATGTTTGCAGTAATGTGGTGCTTGCTACCCATTGGCTACCCATTGCATGCTTTAGTTATACTCTAGACTCCATCCTAAACCAGCAATTCTTCAACTTTATTGTGCACTAGAATCACCTGCATGATGGAGTTTCTGATTTCATAGCTGGAATTAGCTCCCGAGAATTTGCGTATCGAACAAGTTCCTAGGTGATGCTAATCCGGAGACGATGCTTGGAGAATTGCTGTGCTAAATGGAGTTAATTACAGAATCATCTGGGACTTCTTAGTGGAAACCAAAGAGTGACTCCCCTCACCAAGGAGCTCGTGAGTCAGCAGAGGAGGGTGAATATGTATTTCAATAAACACCTCCAGTCATTTTGATGAGTAATTAATTTAGGAACTATTATATAGTGTAATTAAATTCACATGTTTGACAAAGGTAGGTGTTTAAAGCAATCTATGATCAAATATCAAATTAGTGATAGTCAAAGAAAGGTAAAGTACTGAGTACCTTACTTATATCATTTTGATAAAAGGCATATATTTGATTAAGAATACCATCAAAGGCCTATATTTGATTAAGAATACCAGTGAGGTCTCAATATTAAATGAATCATGAAATTGATAATCAGTCAGACATAGGTTTCTAAGGGAAGATTTTTCTTTTGCAGGGGACCTAAACCTGTTTTTGTCACTGTTTTCAGCTACTAACAGAAAGCCTGGCACATTGTTGGCTCTGAGGAAAAGTTTGTCACAAACAACAGAATTCACTGGTATCATGCTGTGTAATAGAATAGCTCATCTTTGCAAAATGTTTTCATTTTATTAACAACCTGCATAGATATTCTTTTAAACAATTCTCATATCTAGGATTCAATATTATATCCTCATTGTATATATAAAGAAAAGAAGCTAACACATCATTCATAGCTGCTAAGAGAAAGAGTCCACGCTGGATTCTAGGTCTTTTACATCAAGTCAAGGGATTTCCTTTTATCTCCTAGCATCCTCTTGCTAAGGCTGTAAGCTATGAGGGAGAATTGTGCTTGGATATCTAAATGAGATGACTATATTTTGGAGGATTTCGATTTTATTGAAATATACCAATGTTCTATGGTATATGTGGTATTACATTCATTGTATTAGGAAAAATGTATAACTAGTATATAATATTAAGGATTTTGGTGGAATTATACCAATATTTTAGTTATAGATGATCAAGTATAGTTTTATTTCTGGCGCTGAAGTAAACATTCAGATATTTAAGAAGTGAGTAATTTTGAGAACTCACAATAAGAAATAGAAATGTTCATGTTAGTCCAATCCAACAAGAACTATGGAAATGTTAGACTTTGAGGAATCCTGTTTTGTGGGATAAATTGTGGATTTTATTTGTATAAAATATTCTGTTACTACTTAGAATATGGTGGATTGTCAAATTGCTTATGTGCACGAGCAAGAGTTATTTACTTGGAAAATTACCTAATTTCTTTCTATCAAGCTTTCCTTGACTTTCTTTGGTGTGCGGGAGTGTGTATGTAAGAGAAATGTCTTCCCTTTCCCTTCTAATGATTGTATTAAAAGAAGCTTTATGAAAAGCTTTTGGGGTCTTAAAGGCGTGAAGATAAACAAGTGACCATCTAGCTGAGAAGCAACAAAGCCCACATGGAAGAAGCACACCAGCCTGTGCGATCACAAGGTGTCGATGACATCAGGTATCAGGCGTCAAAGACCCAGAGTAAAAAATAATGTGAATGGGACGTGGGGTGGGAAGTGGAGTGGAAGCCCAAAGCTGTGAGCAATTGAACATCCCCTTACAGAAGGGTCGTGGGGAGGAGATGAGCTAGTCAGGGTGCAGTATAGCACCGATGAAACATACAGCTTTCCTCTGGTTCTTTAATGTTTCCTCCCCCCACTATCATGACCCTAATCCTATCTTACAAATCTGGGTAGACCAGAGCATGTACATGGGTACAGATAAGAGCTGGAAACACAGGGAATCCAGGACAGATAAACTCCTTGGGACCAACATTGAGAGTAGTCATACCAGGAGGGTAAGGGGAAGGTGGGGGGAGAACGGGGGAACTGATCTATAACCCTCTCCCAGGGGGATGGACAATTGACAAGGGCGTGGGGGGGAAACATCAGAAAGTACAAGACATGAAAAATAATTTGTAACTTATCAAGGTTTCATTGTGGAGGGAGGGGAAGGGAGAAGATAAATGAGCTCATACCAAGGGCTCAAGTAGAAAGAAAATGCTTTGAAAATGATGATGGCAACATGAGTACAAATGTGCTCGAGATGATGCATGTATGGATTGTGATAAGAGTTGGGAAATAGAGGAAAGAGCTGGGAGGCAAAGGGCATTTATAGAGGTCTAGATAAAGACATGTACATAGGCAAATATATTTATGAGGATCAGGAAATAGATCTATGTGCATATATTTATAGGTTTAGTATTAAGGTAGCAGAAGGACATTGGGCCTCCACTCAAGTACTCCCTTAATGCAAGAACTTTCTTCTATTAAATTGACATTCTTTGATGCTCACCTTCCTGACACAACCACTGAAGAAAAAGCGGGTACATAAGCAAATGTGGGGAAGAAAGCTGATGGTGCCTGGCTATCAAAAGAGATAGCATCTGGGATCTTAAAGGCTTGAAGGTAAACAAGCGGCCATCTAGCTCAGAAGCAACAAAGCCCACATGGAAAAGCACACCAGCCTATGTGATCACGAGGTGTTGAAGGGATCAGGTATCAGGCATCATCAGAACAAAAAATCTTACCTTAATGAATGAGGGGGGAGTGCAGAGTGGAGACCCAAAGCCCATTTGTCGGCCACTGGAGATCCCCTTGCAGAGAGGTCTAGGTGAGGAGACGAGCCATTCTAGGTGTGATGTAGCAACGATGAAAAATACAACTTTCCTCTAGTTCCTAAATGCTCCTCCCCTACCACCCACACGCTATCATGATCCCAATTCTACCTTGCAAATTTGGCTAGACCAGAGGTTGGACCCTGGTACAGAAAGAAACCAGAAACACAGGGAATCCAGGGCAGATGATCCCTTCAGGACCAGTGTTATTAGTGATGATACTGGGAGGGTAGAAGGAGGGTGGGTTGGAAAGAGGGAACCGATTACAAGGATCTACATGTGACCTCCTCCTTGGGGGACAGACAACAGCAAATTGGGTCAAGGGAGACATCGGACAGGGCAAGATATGACAAAATAATAATTTATATATTATCAAGGGTTCATGAGGGAGAGGGGAGCGGGGAGGGAGGGGAAAAATGAGAACCTGATGCCAGGGGCTTAGGTAGAGAGCAAATGTTTTGAAAATGATGAGGGCAATGAATGTACACATATGCTTTACATAATGTATGTATGTATGGGTTGTGATGAGTTGTATGAGCCCGTAATAAAACAATTTTTAAAAAAGAGTTGAATGATGAGACCCCAATAAAATGATTTAACAAAAAAGAAGCTTTATGACATGTCCAGGGTTCATTACATCTCTTTTTGTAAAAAGAATTTCAATGAAAACAAATCTCTCTCTCTCTCTCTCTCTCTCTCTCTCTCTCTCTCTCTCTCTCTCTCTCTCAGGAAAGAGGTTTCTTTTTATAATCAAAGCAATATATTCTTCCAAAGTTGTGGTATTTCTTGACATTTATAGTGTTGGTGACAAGGTCATAATTTCCATCATAATGAGATGCCTTTTAATAATGCAAAAACCCTAATGTAGAAAGCAGCACAACTCTTCATGAGCTGGATTCGTGGTGGTGATTTTCTACCAAGGTCGGGATGGATCTGAGTTGGTCTCATTTGGACGTCGCAATTCCAGTGTGCTAGTACCTGGGTCCCTGAAACTGAGTACACCTAGACCTGTGAGCTGAGAATTCCAGATTGTTCTGACTCTGTGTCAGGGAATGATTGCTGTGGAGCAGGCTCTCAACACTTTCTCATGAGTTTTAATGGTCATGGCTGAGAATGAGCACAAGGTGGGCCGATTGGAATTTGGGTTTGGAGTGTTTCTAGTTGTTGAGCATTGTCGCATGCAGAGGTACTGCTGCTGCTCTGGGGGCTCGTGGACAGGGGAGACAGATTTCATCCAGTATGTATGTTTATTACTGGATGAAAGGAATACACCCAGATTGTAAAAACTGTGGAAGACAGGACAAGTTTAAGCAGCAAATGCAGACAAATCACTTGTTCTAGTTTTGCCCCTCGTTTATCCCTGGGTCTATCCATGTTACTAAATCTGCAGTACACTCTATAGGGTGTCCCTGGGAGGTGCAAACTATGTTCATTTGCTAACCAAAAATTAATATATCCAGAGGCACCTCAGAAGAGAAGCCTGGATATCAACTTCCAAATGAATCAGCCATGAGAAACCCTACAGAGCCCAGTTCTGTCTGACACAGGGAGCCACCAGGAAGTGGGTTAGAATGCATGCCAACTGACGTGGGGCTTTTAAGCCTTTGTATACGTTACTGTTATATTTCCACTTAGCAGTGTGGTCCAAGAATTGTATAGTGTGGGTAGACATTCTTTTAAAACAGGGTTTGGGACATTTTTTTGTGGGTATAAAGCAAGTTTTCAGGGGATTAATAAGTAATGTAAACCAGTTGTTGGATTTCTATGGAGAAAGCCCCTAAGACATAATTGACCTGTGTGAAGAAGCATGTCACCTGTAAACAATAACCTGGCGATGGATCACAGATCACTCGCCTCCAGTTAGTGAAGGAGCACTGGTGCTTGGTGACCAACTCCATGGTGATTCAAAACCATCACCCACTCTTAAGGGGAACCATGTAGCTGCCTGGTGCCATACGGATTCATAGCCTTGGTACCCCTTCGTGGCAGTTCTACTCTGTCCTATCGCGTTGCTGGGAGTTGGGATGGATTAGGAGCAGCACACAACACTTGGTACACAGTAGGGCTCAAGATAGAATTATATAAATAACAAGAGAAAATAGTCTTAACAGGATGATTGATATTTATAGTAAAGCTATGTCATATAGACACAGCTACGTACCTTCTATAAGCTGAAAGGAATGCATGTAAGGTAATCCAAACACGCTAAATCATCCCAGGGGTTCCATCTTCTTGTGTTGCTTTAATTTAAGTGGTTATGATACTCTATGATTTTTATTACTGCACCACTCCTTTTTCTTAAATCTCTGACAGATTTGGAATGCGCAATAAATTTTGCAAAATTGCTATTGTCTCTCCCACCTATGGTTCTACTTTCATGTTTGCTGGTTTGGAAAAAAAGATGAATCACAAGAGGAAAAACTATGTTGCCAAGTGTCGGACTCAATTTATCAGAGTTTACATTTTCAGTTAATTATTGCTTCTTGTGGATTTAGTCATCGTAAAGTATCAGGAAGTAACACGTGTGTGTGTGTGTTCTCTCTAGGGATTTGTTAAAATATCCCAAGTCCATTTTACTGGATAGAATCTAGTTAGGATTTCATGACATTATAAACCTATTTTTCCCATTGCACTTTTCGGTCCTTATTTATTTTCTTGAATATAGATCTCAGCTTTTCCAAGCGCTTCTTAGCTTGTTTGATTTCTTCTGCGGGCTGCAGGTTCTGTAGCAGAGATGCAGGATGATGTGTTTCAGGTAGCTGGGGTGCTCTAACTCTTCCTGTGGGCTGGGTTTGGCTTCACCCAGCTGTCCTGTGCCTTTCGGAGGCAGCAGTGGTTTAACTTGAAGGCACACAGCTGCTGGGTCACGTTTGATGTCCCCCAATTCACTTGGTGATTATCCTTGTTTCTGTTTTGAGAAATTGAAGTAAGACCTGCCATTCATTTCAGCAGCTTTCTCTCGAGTGATGAATATTTAGAGTTTTGTTAGGACTTATCTGGAAAAACCTCATTTTCTTCATTAAATTGGTCGCCAACTTCCAGAAAATAATCCAAAAATTATGATCGTCATATCAATCTTAAAATGCAGGTAGTCTCCAAGGTTACGGAGCCCAAGGTTAAGGTGGCAGAGTAAGTTGGGCTGTGATCCCCAAGGTCTGCAATTAGAAGCCACTGGGAGCTCTGCAGGAGAAAGTTGGGGGTAGACTTGGAAATTCATAGAGACAGTCGTATCCTGCCCTACAGGATCTCTATGAATCAGCCTAAGTCCCATGGCAGTGAGTTTGGTTTATGATTTCCCAAGGTTATAAATGAGAACCATTTTCAAGTGTGTCCAATTTAGGTCAATTTTTAGGTAAGTTGGAACCAGTGCATATGGTTCTTATTGAGCTCCAGTGCAGCTCAAGAAAGGAGTCTTGATCATGCAGTGCATTCATGATTGGCAGTTCAAACCCACTAGCCACGCCTTGGAAGAACGATGTGGCTGTCTGTTCCCACAACCCCCTACAATCTTAGAAACTATATGAAGTACTTTTATTCTGTTATGAGTTGGAGTCTGTCCCAGAGTAGTGGGTTTTAACTGCAAGAAAGCAAAGACTTTTCAAAGATTTAAAAGCTGCAAATGTAGCAAATAGGGATGATTGTGATAACAAACTTGTGGCAAGATTGAACTCATGTGAGGTTAAAGGTAAATAATGTTATTGGTAAAGTTCAAGTTGTCCACAAGGCATTTTGCAACCCAGAGACTTACTATATATGAGAGACTTCACAAAGCTCTTGAAAAAATGGTATTAAGAAAGCTGATGGTGCCTGGCTATCAAAAAATATAGCATCTGGGGTCTTAAAGGCTTGAAAATGAACAAGCAGTCATCTAGCTGAGCGGCAGCCAAGTCCATGTGGAAGAAGCACACCAGCCTGTGTGATCATGAGGTGTTGATGGGATCAGTTAGTCACAGGCTGCATATGATTTATTCACATTCAGCTGGGAACAGTGGGTGTAATTGTCTAAGACTTTCGTTCTATTGTTTCTGTTTTCAGATATGTTAGGGAGTACTTGAAAATACTTCCAAGACATCCAGCCCTATGAAAACCAAAGAGCTATTTCTGCGGCGGTTTTAGCACTCACCAACTGACCACTAGGAGATCAGATTTGGAATGATTTACCTTGGCATGATACATATTTAGACGCTGACATGCCCAGATCAATGCACAGGTATTTCATACATCCACCATGTATGTTGCTGAAATAATATTTCTGATTAGATGTAGATATTATACTGATGCCTAAATTTGTGTCTGCCAATAGGTGTGTAACCCATCATCGACATGAGAACGATCTTAAAAAGTTGTTAAGCTCGTTCCCTGGAGAAGCAAAGAGTGAGTAACATTAAAAAAAGCTCTGGGTCACTCTTTTTCTAAGAGCAAATGGCTCAGAGCTATTTCCTTCAGTTGCACACGAGGTCTCGGAGTCAGCATGGACTTGATGGGAACTAAGAACAACCCCAGCAACAACGACTGCCCCAGCACGGCTTCCACTCCACAGAGAACAGAACTAGAGAGTGACCGGCTAGGTGGCCTTGACTCACTTAGAACAGTCATGCTGTGGGTAGAATTTGAACCCACAATAATGACCCCAGAATATTTTGCGATAAATATTATAGCTTATTTTTCAACTATTCCTCTGAAGGTGATTGATCTGTACTGTTCTTTTTGTAGAAAACACAAGGGCATGAGCTGACATGTGCAATGTGACCCCATTAGTAATCACAGAGTAAATTTCTCAGATGGTCCAACAACTATGTGCAACCCATTTCTGACCTGGAGTCAACCAATTACATTTCTCAACAATAAGAAAAGAACACAGGCTCCGGAAAGCACGATATTTCCGATGGCCAAGGGATTCTGGAACAATAAAGTAGGAGTGAGTTTTAGAGAGTATAGGGCTTTTTAGCATATAGAAAATTAACATAATCATGCAAGGAGAGCAGATAGGACGTAGAGATTTGTAATGTGGCAAAAAGAATCCATCCTTTTCGACTTTTTCAACATAGTGATGATTTCTTTATGTAGCTGCTATGTTGATAGAAACGGTAGCTCCAATGCAGCTCCCTGCAGCTGTTCCCAATTGATCGCCACTCCTACTTCCCAGGGTTTTGCTGGAGTCTTCTCCGTGTCGTGCAGCCGGAGGAACAGGCAGATACTCTTTTGGTCGGCGCTGCACTTACCCGGCTCTAGGAATTAATGAAAAAATCCATCTAATTGCTTCCATGCAATTAGAGGACTGCCTATCTGGTCTAAAATATACAGTACGTTTTCATTTTGCTGTGAGGCAGAGTCCTGAGGGGAATTAGTTTCTTAATGAAATTATACCCCCAATTCCTATTGTAGGTTTTTAAAAAAAATACTGAAGTGAATCCAAGGTTTAATCCGCCAAAATAGAGCCTCAGAGATCATGAAATTGGACCAGATTTCCCAGGTTCATTTTGAAAAATCAGTTATAAAATTGAGATTTGTGGGGCCTGGAAAAATTCATTTTATTCATTTCCATGACTTTAGGAAAATCCATTTTGTTCATCGTCCTAAATAGAAAACCACTTTCCTGGTGTGTGCAATGACTGAGCGGAGCAATATATTTTCCTAGAAAGAAGATCACAGCCTATATACCTGACTAGCTTTCTTTTCATGAATTGTATATTGATTTATATTTTAATGAAACTTTGGCCGGTCTACTAAATGTAAGTTTCTCAGAGACAAGATGTTAATCTGTATTTAATGCATGTATCATAAGGTTAAATCTGGCATGAAAGGCAATTGAGATTACCACAGTTCTTTGGTTCAGTGCTTTATGGGAGAGAACAGTAGCACAAATCTAATTTTACAAGGAAATTGCTAAAAGAATTGATGTAATAGAATGGAAATAATATTACAAGGTATTTAAAATTTGCATGCTCAGGTGGGTAATAAGCACTTAGAAATTATCTCTGGCCACTGAAAAAGGCACATTTCTAAAAAGATACTACTGTTATTTGATAACCAAGAGCCAGGCAATTAACTTTCTTTTTTTTCAATTTACTTTTTTACTATTAAGGTGACTTTACTTCAAGCATGTTTTGTTTTGAATGATCCAAATTCAGTGTATATGAATGAATTTGGATATAGATCCTGGTGCTCCTACGTGCATCCAAATACTATGCACATGGGTGTACAGACTGATATGAAGGAGCCCTGGTAGCACAATGGTTAAGTACCCAGCTGTTGTCAGAGAATCTAATCATCCAGTGGGCCTACCAGAGAAAGATGAGGCACTCTTCTTGGGTACTGAGATAGTTAAGGTTTATTGTGCCAACTAGGCTGATAAACACATGGGTGAATTGAAGGGTGGAAGAGATAAATGGCTCGGTGAACCTCACCTTTCAAGTTATTGGGTCTCTTGCTTTCTGATGGTCAGACCAGTGTGCAGCTGCCTTAGCCAGTTCCCCGCTTCAACTGGCAAGGCTCACTTCCTGCAAGACATCCCCCAGGAGAAGCCGCACGGTCCTACCCCGATGCAGCCCTGGGTGCTGGAGCAGCCATGTGGAGACCCCTGCCAGTGCTGAGATGTTTACAAGCTCACTGATTTGGCTTTTTCCTGCAGTCGGTGTCCTTGCATGTGTTTTGTGAGATTGAGGAGGACTTTGTGGATTGGTGTCAGACTAATGTTGGACTTGTGGGCTTGGAGAGCACTGGGTTGGGATGCTTTCTTAATATACTCTTACCCTTTATATAAAACTCTCTTATACATATGGGTTTCTGTGGCTTTGTTTCCCTCATTTATCCAGACTAATACAGGTAAAGATAAAAACCCTGTGGGGCAAGTCTGTTCTGTTTTATGGGGTTGCTATGAATCAGAATTGACTCAGTGACAATGCATATGTAACCATATGAAAAAAAATATATAAATCTATGAAAATGCCAGACTTCCAAGTTCTCTGTGAACATATGTATGAGATAGCTGACTTAAAAGTACTGCCGTCTCTTCTGTGGCTCTTCATGCATCATTCGCTCCCTCACACGTTATCATTACTATCGGAGGAAACAGAATGGTCATGAGTACTTTTGTCTTATCCCTTGTACTTTCTGTACAACACACACACACACACACACACACACACACACGGAGAGAGCATCATTTATGCAATTGTAAAGTAGAACATCGCTAGAAGTCTTCAATCACTACCTTTGGATGTTTCTAGAAGGTTGCTCCCAAGAGCAGAGAAGACCTAAGCTGACATGCCATTTCATTGTGGGTGTAATCTACTAATTTACAGAAAAATAAGCTCAGATATATTATTTAAAAATAAAATTAGTCACAAAGAGGGTGCATCATCATCCTTGCAGTTTCCCTTTGCATTTTAAAATAGCAAGTGTTTTGAAGAGGGTGGTGGAGGAGTTGAGTACAATTTTCAAGTTGCTAAAACGGCTATGGCGTTTCAGCTCTTCTGGCCAAGATAGGTTTATGAATTTGGTGCAAGAGTGAAGTGGAGTTGGCCCGGTAGCACCACATTAAAAACTAGAGGGGAAGCAAAAGTGGCAGCCTGCTTTTAGGCTGACTGGAGAAGGCAGAAATGCTTCTCCCTTTTTCCAGACACAATCTGCAAATGCACTGCTTGCTGCGATGATTGAAATCCTCAGAAACAAGTTGCAGGGTAGCTGATAACGTATCGGGAATACAAACCAGGGACTAAGATCCCCACAGAACATAGAGACAACTTGAAATTGTTTGTGCTAAAGAGGATTATTCTTTGAGCTTCTGAATGAATTGAAATCCAGGAAAAAATTAATTGAGTAGATATTTCTAAAAATTACTTAAATATCAACTACTCATTCTGATAGAATAGTCTGGGGTTTGGAGTGAATATTATCATTACATTTATATTTTTACTACTTAGACGTGATGTTCTCTAATTTATCATTCTAGTGTTTGATATTCTTTGCAATGTCTACACAGAATCTTAGAGACAAAATTCAAGACTGAGGGTTTTTTTTTAAGGAAGTTGACAAGTTGTAATCTATTAATAAATGTCTGAAGGGGCATCCCACTCTTGTGTCAACCTTAACCCAAAGGAATGCAGCTCAAGCTCTGGGGGTCAGCAAACCAAGCTCCCTGAATTAAGTGCCCAGAGGCACCCCACTCCAGTAAGCCTCAGCCCCAAAGCACTCTCAGCTCAACTTATGTCGGTCAGCAACCCAACTTTGCCAATGAAGAGCCCAGAGGCGTCCTACTCCACAAGCCAGTCTCTGGTTCCTGGTTCTGCTGTTGCTCCTTTGCTGGCATAGCAGTTATATGGATCTGGGAGGTCATTGCACAGGGATCTCGGATCCAGAGGACGTGTAGTCTACATCTGGCTCTTGCTGGTAATACGATGCTTCCTCCTGCTTCTCAGAGGGCTCATTTTATACACAGAAGCACGTCGCTCCAGGGAATCTTGATCCCAACTGTTCACACGTGAATCCTCTCAGTATCTTCCCTGACTTTCTTACCAGACCCAAGCAGAGGAAGCTCATTTGGTGGGAGTTACAGCCTTTGGCTAGAGGAACCACATTACATAACTCACTGCTCTCGCATCATCTTTTAAAAATAACACAAATTCTAAAATGTATTTTCAGAAGAATGTGCTATTTTAAAGAAATACATTATATAACATTGAAGGGAAAATTAAACATCAAGAAATAAAATGGATTCATTCGTAATAAACTCCAAAACTCCCAATGATCAGTCAACTAAAGAATCTTCTTTTTTTGTCACCTCCCATCCCAATAAGATACTTTTTAATGCTCTTCTATGTCCTAGAACTAACTGTCACAGTTGATGGTAAAGGAAGTATTACCATGTGAGATGGTGATCCTGATAATTTGCACTCGAAATGCTTCCTCTGGTGAAGTGCTAAGGCCAAAACTCTGCTGGAAAGAAGACAAGACCCTGGACTCTGTGAGCCCTGAGAGCAGAGGACCGGGCTAGAGTCTGTCCCCACAAGTGAGTCATTTAAAAATGAAACGGCCAAACTCCCCAGTTCTCTGTTAACATGTGCATGAGAGAGTGACCTTTTGAAGGAAGTATCAGCTCTTTCGTGGGTCCTCATGTGTTTCCTTCATGCCCTCAGCCATTGCCATTATTTGGAAACAGAAACTGTCCTCACCAGTGCCTTTGTGTTGTCACCCATCAATTTACATACAAACGAAAGAGAATCGTATCAGTGCATGATAATCCATAGGTCCAAAAGGTTCAAAACATAGCTCAAGATGCCAGGGATCCTTCATGATGATGAAGATGATAAATCCTTAGTGTGAGTGGATTTCTGAAGGAGAGTTTGGACCGAAAACAGGAAAGTTTGGCTTACTTCAGAAAGTGGGCATGGAAGATTTTGGAATATCAACTTGCAAAGGTGCTAAAAGAAGCACCAGATAAAGTATTCAACTAAGGGACACTACTTCATGGGTATGAGTTCAGAGCTGAGACCTAGGCTGTGTTTGGCGGAGGTGGTGGCTTTTAGCAAAAGTTTGAAGTGCACCTGCAAACTGTACCTCTTGTCTCCCTCCACTCTCTTTTCTGCCCCAAGGAGACACACATGCTTTAGATATAAGGAGTTAGGGAGGGCAGTTCTACTTCTAGGCTGTCAATAACTAATGCCACTGATTGTCAGATGAGGCAACTGTGAAAGTGGGCCTGAAGGTCGAGAAGGGCTCAGTGTGGGATGCGGAGAACTGAGCACTTAGCAGGAGAGGCCCAGTGGAGGCATGGCTGGGGGCACAGGCCGTGGTGGGCCCAAGAAAGATTATGAGGAGTCTCAGTAGTGAAAAAGAACGTCTCTCGGCGTATCTCCAAGGAGAGGAAATGATGTTGCAAATAGAGCATGCTGCTGAAGCTCAAGCTTATGGAATGAAAAAGACTGAAATGTTGGCAGGTTGCATCTTGTGGGTATTCCTTGGGAGAAAGATGTCCCATTCTGCTTCTACAAAGATATACAGCCTTGGAAACCCGGAGGGGGCAGTTCTGCCCTGTCTGATAGAGCCACTGGGACTTGGAATGGGCTTGGCAGTGATGAGTTTCTGAGATTACGTGTCCCCACCTGTAGAGAAAAGCCACCAGCACGTCCGATGTTCATGGGCATTGTAAAGCTAAAGTGAGATCACCAATAACACGCTTAGTGTGTTTCACATAAGGATTCAATAAGTGCTGAATACTGTTATTACGGCTTTTTCTTGGGACTTAATTTTAAATGTGTGCTGCAGAGTGCTAAAATTTGGTAGACTTGAGCAGGAGCTATTTGAATTTCATGTACATGTGTTCAGGGAAGAGGACTCCGTGGGGCACCTGGTTTCAACGCTGTGTTTGTAAATCAGTTGTGTAATAGTGGTAAATTTACGACGTGTTTTCAGAACTTTGTTTTAGATTCATTTGTGTTTCACCATCACACTTTGCTTTCAACAGCTTTTTCCTCTTAAAATGCATAACAGGCGTTTTTCATATTTCCAGCGATTTACGTGGAGCATCATTTGATATGGCTGGAAGAAATTTCACCAATGGGTTTCTCGAAATAGCGGACCTTTGCGGTGTGTGCAGCAGCGTGGAGCAAAGGAGCGTCCACTGTTAGAGCCATTTGGGCCAGAAATGTAAAGAACTCAGTACACCTTAAAATCAGTTAAAGCTGGCTTGGCAATAACCCCTTTCCTGTTGAACATTAACATTTTAATGGAAAATATTGTTCTATGAGATATTATGGGTTACAAACTAAATGTGAGCTCATTAACATTCATGCACATCTATAAAAAAAAAACCGCATAGTTGCCCTTTTGTCCATGAAACAATCTAAGGATCTATTTTTCTCTGGTGAAGAAAACGAAAGAAGAAAAAGGGAAATAAATCAGAAGTCTCCTTTAGCTTGAAAGTGAGAGGAGAGGGAGGCAAGAGCCAGGGAGTATTCATGTCACCTACCCAGGAGGTTTGAAGGAAGCTGAAATGAAAGAGAATTCAATCAGGACTGGTCTTGACACCCAATCAGATAAGGCCGGTTCCCACCTCAGCCTTTCAGGTAGGTATCAAACCGAAATGTTCTACAGCTCAGCAGGAGACAATAAGAAAACCTGTCAGAAGGGCCAGGTGGTCAACTTCCATAGATGGTGATTTTGATCTCTATAGAGGCAAAGGTTAAGGGGGTCAAAGGTTAAAATCACCCTGGTTCCTTAAATGCCCCTTAAATCTGGGATAAGATGAAGATTTGTTGAAGAATGAGGAAATCCACCTCCTTCATAATTCTATAAAATTATTTAAAATGGCAGAAATGAATGTCATCTATTAACTACATAGGCAGGATAGCTCAAGAAAAGGAAGAATATCATCCTTCAGTACTACGCTCTTTGAAACAAAAAACATCTATAGGGACCAAATGGACAACTGTTTTTCTAAAACATAAACAGCAGTCTGGGGACAATGAGAGTTAGTGGGAGAGAAACCACTAGAACAGAAATCATGACAATGGGAAAAATATAAGTAACAGCATTTGACTTTACATATGGAATGTCAAAGAGGAGCTTGTTCTGCTTTGTACATTTCAACAGAGACAATAAAATATTTTTTGAAAATCCAGCAATAATGGAGATTTGAATGTCTGTATACAACAAACCAGGACCTGCTACCCTCACCCTCTCGTTAAAATCAGGTTGCAGTTTTTGCTGAGAATGCATTTTGATGAATGGCAAACTAGAAGTACAAGTACAACCAGAATGCTCCTTCGAAGGGATGATGGCCAGTCCTTATCTCCTGGAGTGTGGACATGCTGTCAGCAGAGGCTCCCCTGCTTGCTAAAGTTGCTTGTCAAGAGAAACAGGAAGGCTCACAATGAGACGGCCTGACACAGTGGCTGCGACAGTGGGCTCACACGAACTGCTCACGCAGTGCAGTGTTTCCTCTTGTTGTCCTCGGCGCACTAGGACCTTGAACGAACTGCATGATGCGCAGGACACCGGCAATTGCGACCACCACCGCCGTCAATCCGTTTCAACTTAAAGCATCCGCAGGGAAACGTCTAGAAGGTGTGTCGTCGTCATCGTGGTGTCTTTCTTAGGATAAATGGGCAGCATTGTTGTAAAATAGTTGAAAGAAAAGGCAAAAATACTCAATTACACTCAGACATGCTCTTTCCCCTCCTCCTGGATTTTGCTGAAGATTTTGGAAAAGGAAATTTGCCTAAAGGGGAAGAGCTGAAACAGTGAAACTCAAGGAAATCAATGACTTTTGAGTGCAGACAAAGTGATTCTGTGTATTCTCTGGAAAATGGCTTGTGGGCAGTAAGTCACTGCCATGCCCAATGATGAGAAGCAAATTTAAAAAATAGTTCTTGGTCAAGGAAAGCAGCTGAGACAAAAACCTTTTCAAATTCCCTCTCATCTGTTATGGATGATTTCTGTTATACCAAATTTATATTAATTCAGAGATGCTTCTAAAGTTTTAACTCCAATTGGAGATGTGGCAGTTCTTTCAATGTTGTAGTCCAAATTATTTTTTTAAAGAAATTTGCTTTGAATCGGTTTTCTAAGATTTTATTGTGATTTTGCTCTACTTTGAATGGAGTTGATTCCCCAAACCCAAATTTTGGTTTATATCTGCTTGAAAAAAGGGTTACCCATGGGTTCCAGCCCCAGCTTCCACTTCAAGTTCAACCCTCCAGAACTTTCTGAATCTTGTTCAGCTTTCCAGATTCTCCTCAATTTCCAGCATCATCCAAGCATCTTCAAATTGTTTATGTTCCTAATAGGGTTACTATGAGTCAGAATTTACTTTATGGAAGTAAGTTTTATCCTCTCTATTGAGCTGAGAGCTACCTTACACTGAATTCTCTAGAGAAAGAAAACCATTGATACATCTCCATCCATTATCCATCAGTCTATCATCTCACACACATATGCATTTGTTTATTTCAAGGAAAATGGCTCACACAATTGTGGAGACTGCCAAGTCCCTAAATAATGGCCCAAGCGGTCAGCTGAAGGTGTCTTTTGGTTGTAGGACTGAGGCTGGCAGGCCTAACATCTTTCTTTCAGGCTTCAGACTTGGCTGCTGGGATAGTACAGACTGATGAAAACAAAATCTCCAAGTCAGACAGCGGGTTGAAGGCCGCTAACCTCCCAAGAAGTAGGATGATGCGATGGGAATGCAGGATCAAGAGAGAATGTGAACTTTGCCAGAATATCCATTTAAATAGCAAGCAGGTCATAGCCCCAAAGAAATTCCTCTTCCAACTGATTGACTGATCACATCACATCACAAAATGAAGGATGATTACATAATTATGCCAAACCTCAGGGAATCAGGGTGTAGCGAAGTTGACACATAACATAATTGGTGTTGTAAGTTATCATTGAGTCACTTCTGACGTAGAGTGACACTAAATACAACAGAAGAAAACATTGCCTGGTCCTGTGTCATCTTCACAATCGCTGCTAGATTTAGCCCATTGTTGTCAACACTGTGTCCATTCATCTTTCAGAAGGTCACATACCAGTCACCATTACAAACTGGTTATGCTGGTTTGTGGGGCGGCCTGCGTTGTCCTGATGGAGGCAACACTAATTCACTGACTCTTTGGAACCTTGGCTCATGCTACCAGGTCTCTTTGTCCTGCCTGCCTCCACACCGCATAGAAAGGCTCTCACAGGGTTGTTATCCATATTGAGGAGTTGCTGGGTGCTACGAATGGGTAATGTGCTTGATTATTAACCGAAAGAATAGCAGTTCAGGTCCACCCAGAGGTGCCTAGGAAGAACAGTCTAGTGATTTACTTGTAAAAATCAGCCATGGACACAAATGTGCAGCACTATTCTGCTCTGTCACACATGAGCTCAGCACGAGTCTGAGTTGAGGCTAAAACAGTTGATGTATTGGCATCCTTATGAATAATAATGATACCTGTGATCAGGGAAGGGATCATCCCTGAGCACTTGGATTCAAGGAGACAGGTTGGGAGAAAGCAGGTTTCTTTGTGTGGATAGGAGAGGACTTCAGTTGAGGGATAACCAAAGAGTCTTTAGCTCTTCAAGAAGCTGTCAAAGAAGCTCAACTTGCAGGCATGCAGAAATACGCAGTAATGTGCAGAAGACCCAAGAACATGTGAAGAGAGATTTATAATTGCATCATATTGTTACTTCACTGTGGAAAAAATAACGTTAAGGGGGAAATAAGACCCTGGAGACTCTTCTTTAACTTTTAATAATTAAAGTCTTTGTGAGAATATAGACATATGCCTTCTCTGACAATGTTGCTAATGCATAAATTTCAGCACCGGCACAAATTTTCTTAAAGATTTCTTTCTGCTTTGTAAAATAGGCATGGGGGTCATGGTGTGTTAGCATTTTCCTTTAAAATAAAGTGTGTGCTTATGTGAGTCAAAATTAAGATCCTGTTGTAGAGCATGTTTTAATAAAAATTTTTTTCATGGTGGAGGGGAGCTTATACCCTCAACTGAGCACTGCTGGTGACCCTGTCAGGTGTTACACTATTAGCTACAAGGTTGGGAGCTCAAACTCACCAGGCCTGATGACAGTGGGTTCGATTTCCTTCTGTTACACTGTGGTACCTGTGTGCTGCTCTGAGACTAGATGATCCGCACAAGCCACCACAGTGTGACATAATGGTAGGCAGGTTCAAGTGGAGCTTTCAGACTAAGATTAGGAGCTTGCAGACTAAAAGAGGGTGTGGTGACCCCTCTTTTGAAAAAACAAAACAAACCTAGCCAATGAAAATCTGTTGAACAGCAATGTCACATTGGGAGAAAGATGACACTTTCTATTTGTGTAAAGAATTACAGTCTCAGAAACACCCAGGGACAATTCTACCTTGATCTGTAGGATCCCAGGGAAGATAAATAAAGACACTAACTGGAATAATGGCTTATTGGGTGTATGGCAGGGGACCCTGGGGAGCAATGGGGAGTTAGCTAATAACTGTGAGTACAAGAAGGTAGGAAATGTTCTGAAACTAATTGTAGTGATAGTTGTATAGCTTTTAAATATGAATTAGTAAAGTGTAGGATATGTGAATTATACATTAATAAGATTCTTTAAAATATGTGCCAATAATTGTTGGTGATTGAGATTAGAATGTTGTCCCAAAAGAAGAAGCAATAGCTGAAAAATATGGCTATGTGATAGGAACATTGAAAAAATGGTGCTATATTTTTGTAAGCCCAACATCTTTATCGCAAATATCCTTTTTTCAGCAACATAAATGATGACTATACACCTGGGCCTCACTGGATGAAATACTCCAGGGATCAAATAGGTTACATCTATGGAAACAACAACATAAAGATCCTGAATATCATTAGTGAGAGGAAGACCAGGTACTGACTGTGGACCACACCATCGATTTTTCATATGCAAGATTAATCTGGCATTGAGGAAAATGAAAATAAATCCATGAGAGCCAAAATATGGCCTGTGTACCCCTCAACTGAATTTAGAGGTCACCTCAAAGAATAAATGATTGTGAAACTCTTTTAAACAGGATTTAACTATTGAAGTGCATGATATATGATTCATATTCCAATCAACCAATCTTTTGTAAAAGTGACAATGACTATTGGTGATTGAAATTAGAAAGTTAGCACGAAGAAGAAGAATTTGACACCTTGTGCATTCCTGACAAACGACCAGAAGAGTTGTGGGATGATATCTACAAGAACATTATACTTGAAGAAACCAAAAGGGTTATTAAAATGACAAGAAAGAAATGCAGCACAAACATGGATGGCAGCAAAGTCTCTGAAATTTGTTGTGGAACATAGAGAAGCTAAAGTGAAAGAAAATAATTGTGAAGAAAAACATTAAAGAGAAGATTTCAAAAGACCGAGAAGATAAAATAAAGGAGTATAACAAAAAGTGTGAAGACCTGGAATTAGCAAACTAAAAGGAAAGACCATGTGTGGCATTGTTAAGCAGTAAGAGGTAAAAAAGAAAATCCAAGCCTTTGGTTGTAATATTGAAGGATTCTATGGGCAAAATACTGAGCGATGGAGGAAGCATCAAATGAAGATGGAAGGAATATCTAGAGCCAGTGTACCACAAAGAAGTGGTTAAAGGTCAACTGTTCCAGAAGTTAGCACATGATTAAAAAAATCAGTGGAATTTAAGGAAGAATTTCAAGCTAAAATGGAGGCATTGCCAAGAAATAAGGATCCAGGAATTGATAAAATACCAATCGAAGTGTTTCAATGAATGGGTATAGTATTGGATGTGATCGCTTGTTTATACTAAAATATTTGGAAGACAGCTACCTGAACAAATGACTAAAAAGGGTTCATATTTGTAACAATTAAAAATATTATCCTATTATTTTTGCAGGTCTCTCTAGATAAGATAGACTCGTTGAACAGTCTAGAGTAGAAAACATCGGGAGTGATGGTTCTGGGGGGACATGGGGGAGGGGGAGGTGGGGAAAGGAAGTGGTGCTAACCAACTCAGGGACAAGGGAACAGCAAGTGATCCAAAATCAGTGGCAAGGAGGGTGTAAGAGGTCTGGTAGGACTTGATCAAGGGCAATGTAACTGAGAGGAATTACTGAAACCCAAATGAAGGTTTAGCATGAGAGTGGGACAAGAGGAATGTAAAAGGAAATAGAGGAAGGAACTCAGAGGCAAAGGGCATTTATAGAGGATTAAATAGATGCATGTACATAAGCAAATATAGTTATATATGACAATGGGGAAATAGACCTATGCACATATATTTATAGGATTAGTATTACGGTAGCAGATGGACAATGGGCCTCTACTCAAGTACTCCCTCAATGCAAGAACACTTTGTTCTATTAACCTGGCATTCCATGATGCTCACTTTCCTGACATAGCTGAAGACAAATGTGTGCATAAACAAACGTGGTGAAGAAAGTTGATGGTGCCTGGTTATCAAAATATATAGCATCTGGGACTTAAAAGCTTGAAGGTAAACAAATGGCTATCTAGTTCAGAAGTAACAAAGCCCACATGGAATAAGCATAATAGCCTGTGTGATTACAAGGTGTTGAAGGGATCAGGTATCAGGCATCAAAGAAGAAAAATCATATCATTTTGAGTGGAGGGGAGTGCGGAGTGGAGACCCAAAGCCCATCTCTAGACAACTAGACATCCTCTTACAGAAGGGATGCAGCAAGGAGATGAGCCAATCAGGGTGCAGTGTAGCAATGATGAAACATACAAGTTTCCTCTAGTCTTTAAATGCTTTCTTCCCCGCACTAACATGATCCCAATTCTACCTTACAAATCCAGCTAAACCGGAGGATGTACACTGGTACACATAGGAACTGGAAACACGGAATCCAGAACAGACGAACCCCTCAGGACCAGCAGTGAAAGTGGCGATACCAGGAGAGTGGAGGGAAGGTGGGGTAGAAGGGGGGAACTGATTACAAGGATCTGTCTATAACCCCCTCCCTGGGAAATGGACAATAGAAAAGTAGGCGAGGGGAGACATTGGTCAGTGTAAGACATGGAAAAATAATGATTTATAAATTATTAGTGGGCAGGGAGGAGGGAGAGTAGGAGAAGGAGGGGGGAAACGAGGAGCTGGTATCAAGGGCTCAAGTAGAAAGCAAATCTTTTGTGAATGATGATGGCAGCAAATGTACAAATGTGCTTGACACAATGGATCTATGTATGGTTTGTGGTAAGAATTATCTTTTCTTCTTGTCTCTGCTGCTTCCATGAGCATTGATTGGGGATTCAAGCAAGACACAGTCCTTGACAACTTCAATCTTTTCTCCATTTATCATGATTTTACCTGTTGGTCCAGTAGTGAGGATTTTGCTTTTCTGTACCTTGAGTTGCAATCCATACCGAAGGCTGCAATGTGCTTCAAGTCCTCCTCACTTGCAGCAAGCAAGATTGTGATGTCTGCAGATCTCAGGTTCTTAATAAGCCTTCCTCCAATCCCGATGCCACATTCTTCTTCTTATAATCCAGCTTCTCTGATTATTTGGTTAGCGTAAAGATCGAAGAAGTATGGAGAAAGGACACAACCTTAATACACACTTTCCCTGATTTTCTAAAATATCATTTTATTGGAGGGTCATGCATCTCTTATCACAATCCATCCATCCATCCATCCATCCATCCATCCATCCATCCATCCATCCATCCATCCATCCATCCATCCATCCATTGTCTCAAGCACATTTATACATTTGCTGCCACCATAGTTTTCGAAGCATTTTCTTTTTACTCGAGTCCTTGGTATCAGCTCCTAATTTTTCCCCTCCCTCCCCTTCCATTTCTCCCTCCTTCATGAACCCTTGATAATTTATAAATTATTATTATTTTTTCATGTCTTGCACTGTCAGATGTCTCCCTTTACCCCCTTGTCTGTTGTCCATCCCCCTGGGAGGGTGTTATAGATAGGTCATTGTGATCGTTCCCCCACTCTCCCCCCACCTTCCCCTTCCCCTCCTGGTATGGCTACTCTCACTATTGGTCCCGAGGAGTTTATCCATCCTATATTTCCTGTGTTTCCAGCTCTTATCTGTACCCATGTACACAATCCACACAATAGAATGCCTTGCACAGTCAGTAAGACACAAGTACACATCTTTCTGGCATTCTTTGCTTTCAGCCAAGATCTATGTGATATCAGCACTGATATCCCTTGTTCTATGTCCTCTTCTGAATCCAGACTGAACCTCTGGTTACTCCCTGTTAATATATTGCTGGGATTGTTTTTGGATGATCTTTAACAACATTTTACTTGTATTTGTTATCAATGATACTTTTCTATACTTTGAGTGTTCTGCGGGGGCACTTTTCTTTGGAATGGATACAAATACAGATATCTTTCAGTCAGTTGACCAGGTAGCTAACTCACAAATATCTTGACAAAGATGAGTGAGTGCCTTGCCTGTTTGTTTCGTCAGCTTGTCGAAACATTTTAATAAGTATTCCATTACTTCCTAGCACCTTGTTTTTGGTTAATATTTCTGTGTAGCTATGGCTTCTTACTCTAGGATGATTGATTCTGGCTCATGTGCCTACTGATTGAAATGATTGAATATCTATTGAATTCTTTTTGGTACAGTGATTTTGTATATTCTTTCCATCTTCTTTTCATACTCTCTACATCATCCAATATTTTGCCCATAGAATCTTTCAATATTGCAACTCAAGGCTTGACTTTTTCTTTGGAGTTTATTCAGCTTTAGAAATGCTGAGAAAATTCTTCCCTTTTGGTTTCTAACTCTATGTCTTTGCATATTTCATTATAATACTTTACTTTGTCTTCTCTAGTTGCCCTTTCTCTGTTCAGTTTTTTTACTTTATCATTTCTTCCATTTGTCTTCACTCTTCTACTATAAGAGCAAGTTTCAGAGTCTCTTTTGGTTTCCACTTTGATCTTTTGTGTCTATTTAATGACTTTACTTTCTTTACATATGTTCCTTTTTTGGGCGATGACAATAAACATTTATTTGGAATGTGAAATTAAATCACTATAAATTATGCTGTTAAAAACCTGACAAATATATAATTAATTTTAATTTTCAGCCTAACATATTGCTATAATTTGTTTCTATATATTTTTGGATTTATCTGACTCTAAGACTTCTCATAAGATTTTGTGATGCCAATTTTTAAGAGACACAACAAAAAAATCATTCAGTACTTTCTGTAGCACAGTGGCCTTGGTAGGGCCTAGTGCAAATGAAGGTCCTGAAGTTTAAGCTTCTTTACTTATTTTTTATTTCCAGTTTTTTCCCCTTTATTTTATTGGGGGCTCTTACAATTCTTACTACAATGCATACATCAATTGTATCAGGTATATTTGTACATATGTTGCCATCATTCTTTTCTAGACATTTACATTCTATTTAATCCTTGGTATCAACTCCACTTTTTTTCTCTCCCCTCTGCCTTGATGACCCCTTGATAGATTATAAATCAGTATTATTTTTATATCTCACACTGGCCACTGTCTCCCTCCACCCATAGTTTTTGTTTTTCTTCCCCCTAGAGGGGTGTGTCGATTGATCATTGTGATCGGTTTCTCCTTCCTCCACTACCTCCCCCCACCCTCGCGTCCCACTACCCTTCTGGTATCCCTATTCCCATTCTTGTCCCTAGATTTTGTGTATCATGAGCCCTGATCTCTTATCTATACCTGTGTACTTGCTCCTGTCTAGTCCAAAGTGAGAAGCAGAACTGGGTTCATGATAGTCTCGGGGGTGAGGAAGCCTCAAGGAACCAGAGGAATGTTGTGTTTTGTCGGTGCTTCACTGCTTCCTGGTTGACTCATCCCTTCCCTGTGACCTCTGTGTGTGTGTGGGTGTTTCATTGTCTACAGATGGGCTTTGGGTTTCTGCTCTGACTCCCTGCGTTCTCAAAGATATGTTATTGTTTGTTTGTTTGTTTGTTTCTCATGGGTCTTCTGATGCCTGTTACCCAGTCCTGATGATCGCACTGGCTGGTGTGCTTCTTCCATGTGGGCTGTTGCTTCTCTGCTGGATGGATGCTTGTTTAGCTTCAAGCTTTTAAGATCCCAGACACTATATCTTTTAATAGCCAGGCTCCAACCACTTTCCTTACAACATTTGCTTATGCACCCATTTTGTCTTCAGCAATAGTGCCAGGAGGGTAAGCATCAGTGAATGCCAATTTGTTAGAACCAAATGTTCTTGTATTGAGGTAGGGTATGAGCAGAGGCCTGAGGTCCGTCCACTACTCTAGTGTATTACCATATAAATACATGCAATAGGCCATTACCTCTATTTTATGAATTAATGTATTTACATATGTACATACCTATGCTTATACCTTTATCCATAGCTTTGTTTCCTAGATCCTTCCTCTGTTTCCTTTTACCTTCCTCCCGCCCTACCATTACACTTGTCCTGCTTCCTCCTCTTAGTACTTTCTCTCAGCTAGATTGTTGTTGCTCCAACACTCCCAGGATCTCTACATCCTCCTTGTTGTTGATTTTAATTCCCTAGTCATTCTCCTGTCTATAGCGTTGCTTGCTCACTGCACTCTTCCCCCACCACCTTCTCCCCCAAGTCCCTCAGGGCCCATCAGTCTCATTGATTTCTCCTCAAGCTAGTTTCCCATGCCTCTCTTACATAAGTAGGGAAGCCAGCAATGACCTAGATTAAACAACAAGAAAAGAAAAGATTGAAAAAAGAAAAGAGAAAAAAACATACATATTTTCAGTCTGTCTGCTGACCTTTATGACTGTCTCCCCACTGGGTTCGGGGAATTCCAGGAGCTGCCCCTCCTAGCCTGATCTATTTTGGGGACTCTTTAGGGGCGTTGTGACTTGGCTTTGCCACAGTTGCTGATCTGTGTTGTTCCCTTCTTGGATTGCCCCACCACGGGGGGTTCAGAATGCACTACCTCCCTGTCGTGTGTCGCCAGTATTGTCCACTGTAGCATCATGTTCCAGTGAGGGCACAGCATGTCATGATCTGTTGTTGGCCCTACAATCCTCTCTGTGCCTTAGCAGCTCCCTGCAGAGATGTCCTCTGGGCTTAGTGTGTCAATATGGGTTCTAGACCGACTGTCCTTTTCTCTTTTTCCTTCTTGATTTGCTTCTGTGTGATCAAGCTATGTCAGCCCTTCTCCCCAACCTGTAGGTTTAGTGTTGTTTTCTGTCACACATAGTTCTAGGGAGGGGGTTGGTTTGGCTCTGGGTGGGGCCAGCCCGTAGCCTAATGTTTTCATGCATTTCTCCATGTGGTTACATTGCCCTCATGGTTTGGTGCACCGTGTTGTGGTCTGTGTGCATACTCCCAATTCAGTGGAGGCATAATCAAAACTCTCCCCCTGGGTGGGTTAGTGCCCTGCTTCCCCCATGTCATCATCTCACTTTGCCCACCCCCCTGTTCTCTCTCCCACTTTTCCCCTTTCCCCTTCTTAGTGTTGGAATAACAAGTACCTCCTTGGGTTTGGTCTGACCTCTACCCGACTGCCTGTGCCTCCACCTGTATATTGTGAGATATGTGGCTTTTCTTCTATACCTACTGTGCTCATTGTACTTCCCTCAGTGGACTCATGGTGTACTCTTCCTTTTGTGATTCGCTGACTTCAGTAAGCGTAATTTCCTCCAACTCTTCCCATGAAACGATGTGCTTCATGTGATCATCAGTGCTTTCTAGTGATGTTTAGTAGTACTCCACTGTGTGTATGTGCCAGAGTTTACTAATCCACTTGTCTATCAGTGAAAATCTATGTTGTTTCCAACTCTTTGTGATTGTGAATTACTCCGCAATGAACTTTGGTTTATTTCTTACCTCTTCTGGATATATGCCCAGTAGAGGGATAGCTGGGTTTTGAGGCAGCTCATTTTCCATTTTCTTTAAATATCTCTAGGTAGCTTTCCACGAGGTTATACATATCTGCATGACCACCAGCAGTGGAGAAGATTTCCTATTTTGTAACACCCCTTCCAACATTTGTTGCTCTTTGATTTTCTGATTTGGGCTAACCTCAAGGGCATTAGATAGTATTTCATGGTTTTTTAATTTGCATTTCTCTGATGGCTAATGACCAGGAGCATTTTCTCATATGCTTCTTGGCCATATGGGTCTCCTCCTTGGTGAAACTTCTTTTCAGTTCTTTTGACCACTTCCGTATAGAATTAAATGTTTTCCTCTTTTTACAGGCCAGGAGGGTATTGTAGATTTTAGTAATAAGCCCTTTGTTTGTTGTGTCATTGCTAAAAATCATCTCCCAGTCTGTGGGTTGTCTTGTTACCCTCTTGATGAAATCTTCCGATGCACACAGGTGTTTTATACTTAGTAAATCCCAGTTGTCTATTTCAGGTTCACCTTGCATGTACCTTTCCCTATTGCAATTAGCCTATGTATTCCCTGGGCCAAGATTCTTAAGTATATCCTGATTCCTGTTTCCTTCATTGATACTCCAGATGGTTTGGGGTTTTACTACTAGGTCTGTGATCCACCTTGAGTTTGCTCTTATGCATGGGTGAGACAAACATCTTGTTTCATTTTTCTACATATGAATATCCATTGTTTCAAGCACCACTTTTTAAAGAGGACAACTGCCTCCCACTTAATGCCTTTGGGGGCCTTGTTGAAGATCAGTTGTCTATATGCTGATGGTTTTACTTCTGGATTTTCTATTGGTCTGAGTATCTGTCATTAGGCCAGTACCATACTTTTTTCCTTTTTTTAAACCACTGTGGCTATGTAGTAGGTGTTAAGGTCAGATAAAGCAACTCCTCCAACTTTGCCCTTCTTCTGGAGGAGTCCTCTGCTAATTCTGGGATTCTTCCTGCTTGAGATGAAATTGATGGTAAGTTTTTCAAATTCTTTGAAGAAGGTTGCTGGTATTTGAATTGGAATAGCATTACACGTTTAAAGTCATTTTGGTAAGATTGACTTCTTTCCTAGATTGAGTCTTCTAATCCACGAGCATGGGATATTCTTCCATTTGTGGAGGTTGCTTTTGGTTTCTTGTAGTAGGGCCTTGTAGTTTTCCTTGTATAAGTCTTTTGGTTTTTTGGTTATATATATTCCTAGATATTTTAATTTGTTCTTGGTTATTGTAAAGGGCACTGCCTTCTTGATCTCCTCTTCCATGGTCTTGTCTGATGCATATAGAAAACCAATAGACTTCTTTTGGTTGATTTGTATCCTCCTGTCACTCTTCCATATTCCTCTATTGCTGTCTGTACTCCTTTTGTGGAGCTTTTGGAATTTTCAATGTATAGAATCAAGTCGTCTGCAAATAGTGATAGTTTCACCTCCTTTTCACCCAGTTGGATACTTTAATGTCCTTCCACTGTCTCATGTTGTTAGCCAGGACCATCAGTACAATATTGAATAGAAGTGGGGACAAGGGTATTCCTTGTCTGTTCTCCCTTCTCTTTCCATTCTGATCTTCTTGAGTGTCTTAATTAGGAGTGGGTGTTGCATGCTGCCAAATGCTTTTTCTGTGTCTATCAATATTGACATGTGACTCATACATTTTCTTATCAATGTGGTGTATACTATTGATGGGTTTTTGGATGTTAAACCATCCCTGCATCCCTGGGTTGAATCTTACCTGATCATGGTGGATGATACATTTTATATAATTTGTATTCTATTGGCCAATATCTTGTTAAGGATTTTTGCATCTATGTTCATTAGAGATTTTGATCTGTAGTTCTCTATTCCTGGGAGATCCTTGCCATGTTTGTGTATCAAAATTATAATGGCTTTGTAAAATTGGTTTCTGGTTTGCCATCTTTTTTAACGCTCTGGAATAATTTGCAGAGGATCGGTGTCAGCAATTCCCTGAATGCTTGGTAGAATTCACCTGTAAAGCTGCCTGGTGTGGGATGTTTTTTGTTGGTAACTTCTTGAAAACCATATCTATTTCTTCTTTTGCTATGTATCTGTTGAGGTTCGTGACCTCAATCTGGGATAATCTATGGAGGAATTGTTTTTACATGTATTTTTCCATGTCTTTTATGTTGTTGAATTTATTAGAATAGACTTTCATAGGACTTTGTTATTATCCTTTTAATCTCATTGTGGTCTCTTGTGATTCCCCCTGTCATTCTAGGTATTGATGTTTGCTCTGTTCTTTCCATGGTCAGGTTCTTCAGTGGTCTGTTGCTTCTGTTGATCCTTTCAAAGAACCAGTTTTTTGCTGTATTAATCTTTGGCATCGTTCTTTCTCCTCCCACTGGTTTAACTCTTCCCTGATTTTTATGATTTCTTTTCTTATTGGAGGGGTTGTTCTGTTGACTCTGTAGGTTTTGCTATGATAGCGTATCTAATATAAGTCTCTCTTCCTCTTTCATATATGCACTTATTGCCATCTAGCTACCTCTGATAACTGCTTTCTCAGTATCGCATAAGTGTTGATATGTTGTATTCTCATTCCCATTAATTTCTAGAAACTACCTTAACTCCTCTCTAATCTGGGGCAGTGCCCATTCATGTCGCAGAAGATCTTTATTCATCCTCCAAATCTCTGCCCTTATTTTTCTGGTTGTCCTTTTATTAATTTCAAGCTTTAGGGCATGGTGATCTAAGAAGGACATCTGAGTACTCGCTATCTGTTTGAATTTACTCAGGCTTGACTTATGCCCAAGCATTTGGTCTATTTTTGAAAATGAGCCATGAGTGCTTGAAAGAATGTGATTTTTTTCTGTGTTTGGATGGAAAATTCGACATATCTATCAGGTCCCGTTGCCTAATTGTAGTGTTTAGCTCTGTAGCCTCCTTGGTGAGTTACTTTCCCAGTGATCTATCTTTCTTTGATAGTGGTATATTATAGTCACTTACTATGGTTGTTGAATCCATGATTTCTTTTTTCATCTTTTGAAAAGTTTGTTTGACAAATTTCTCAGGTCTCTCGTTAGACATTTATATATTTATTATGCTCACTGGTTCCTGGTTTACTGATCCTTTGAGTATTATATAGTGTCCCTCCTTGTATCTTTTTATGGTTTGAACCTTCAGGTCAATTTTGTCAGATATTAGTACTGCAACCCCTGCTTCTTTTTAAGTTGTGTTTGTCTGCTATATTTTCCTCCAGCCTTCCATTCATTTAGTCTATTTTTTCTGAAAACTTAAGATGTCTCTTTTCAGGCAACAGGTTGATGGGTTATGTTTTCCGTGTCAGTCTGCTAGCCATTTTTGGAAATGTATGAATTGAGACCATTGACATTCAGTGCCATTATCTCAATCTGTGGATTCATTGCTGTCATCGCGTGCCTTTTGCATTCCACGTTTTCCTATCCCCCTTTAAATCAGTGTGTTGTGTTCATGTGTGTGTGTGTGGCTTCTTTCTTCCTTTCCCTCTGAGGCCATGTTATCTTAGTAATTGTTATTGGCATGTTGGCTTCTGGATGGAGTTGGGCTATATTGTGGTCTCTTGCTTGTGCTTGGTGGATGTTGGTCTTCTGACCATAGTGAGTTGGCCAGCTTCTTCTGCAGGGTTGGGTGTCTTACAACATATTCTTTGAGTTTTTCCTTGTCCTGGAAGACCATTATCTCTCCTATCTTAATAGATAATTTGGCCGGGTGGAGGATTCTTGGGCAGGTGTTTTTTTCTTTCAGTTTTTGGAAGATGTTATTCATTTGCTCCTCCTCTTCATAGTTTCTGCTGACATGTCTGAACATATTTTTAGCTGAGCACCACTGTATGTGACCGTCTTCCTTTCTCTTGCTGCTCTTAAAGTTTCTCTTTTTCCTCAAAGTTGGATAATTTTACTATTGTATGCCTGGGTGAGTACTTCCTGGGATTTAGTATAATTGATGTCCTCTCTGCCTCCCATATGAGTGACTGATTCTCAATTATTAATGTGGAAAAGTTTGCTTCCAGAAATTCCCATGCTGTTTTTAGCTATCCACTTTTTTGTTGTGTCTTATTCCCATAGCCCAATTATTCAAATATTGTTCCTCTTCATAGCATCTGCCATTGAGCTCATGTTTTCTTCTTCCTATTTTATAATCTTGTTTGACTGTATTTCTCATTTGCTGAAGTCTGTCTGTCTTTGTGATCACTTGCATGATTTTCTGCCTTATCTAGTCTGTTTGTGAGATCCATGATCTTGTGTGTAGCTCCTGTGTTTCCCTTTGGTGCATGGACTTCATCTCCCCTACCGTGGACTACATCCCCTCTATCGTGACATCATCTCCTTTATCATTGTGTCCTTATTCTACATTGCTTCCCTCATCTTCTGTATTACTTCAAACTGCCTTCTAAAAATGTCTTTTTGTAGTTGATCCATGTCTGATTTTTTAAATGAGTATCATTCTGCTGTTGTGTTTTGTCTTTCTTGTTTCCTTGTTGAGAGTATTGCAGTATGGTGCTGCTTATGTGACATCTTCATCACAGGTGTGGTGGAAAGGCTGAGGGGGGCCAATTGGCGGGTGGTGGCCACGTAGGGGTCTGAGGTAGTGAGGCTTCTGTGGCACGGGGAGCCCCAGTGACAAAGTCACTGTTTCCCTGGGTTCCTGAGCTAGACTAAATGTGGGGAAAGGATGACTTTTGGACTAATGATGTACTCTTCTAGCAGCAGGCCAGAGGAGGCTGGGGCAGTGCTGAGCTGTGCTGCTGGTGAAGTGGTGGGTGCTGTGCCATACTGGCATGGTAGATGGAGCTGTTTCATGGGTGGAGGATTTCAAACAACCGTATGTAGAGCCCCACAGTTTCAGGTGACCAACCTTACTACAGGTAATGACTGCAGGTCGGCCCCAAGAGCCCTGGATGATTTGTGGGAGGGACCAGAGCTTGGAGGTGGGATGACCTCCATGTGGAGAGAGGGGAGCCAGTGGAGTTCCACAGGCAGAGAGACGCTGTGTGGTGGTCTAGCTGTGGCTGTGGATGACTCAGCAGGGCATGGTGTCCAGCTCCTGGCATGGTGACCAGGCTCAGGGGGTGGGATTGGGGTCAATCAGTGGGTGGTGACCGTGGTGGCATGCAGAGGCAGTATGACTGACACCAGCCAGGAAATCCCTGGGATCAGGTTGTGTTGGGGAGGGTCACCTCCCAGACAAAGGAAGCACTCTGGGTTGTTATAGGAGTCTTTTCACTTAGCAGAGTCCTCTCACTCATCCTCCTGGGCACTGGGCTCACTGATTGCCAAGGAGCTCCCAGTATGAGCTGCTTACCTGGGCTCTGTCTTGCTTCTCTCATCCACGTGCAATGTTCTTCATGTCATTTCACAGCTCATCAGGTTTTCTGTTATTAGAGTTCAATGAAGCAAATCTGCTCTTGAGATGTTCACAAAATTCTTGTGGGATATGAAATTCAAGGTTATATTTTGGTTTTGGTAGACTTGTTTTTATTTTCTTAGACTTCAACCTGAACTTACGGATATATGAGTTATTAGTGGTCTGTTCCATAGTCAACCCCTGGCCTGGTTTTAGTTGCTACTCTATTATCCCTTCCCACAGATGTAGAGCCCATTTGATTTTTGTGTATTCCATCTGGAGAAGTTCATGCTGAGAAGTCAATTTTTATGTTGTTGAAAAGGTATTTGCAATGAAGGAGACATTGATCTTGCAAAATTCTATCATGTGATTTCCAGTTTTGTTTCTATAACCAGGTCCATATTTTCCAACTACTGTTCCTTCCTTCCCCCAACCCACCCCAAACTTTTGCTTTCCAATCACCACTAATTATCAATGCATCTTGATTGCATGTTTGACCAATTTTAGAGTGAAGACATTGGTAGAATTCTTCTATTTTTGCATCACTAGGTGAAGTAGTGCATTAATTTGAATATTAATTGTATTGACTGACTTTCCTGGTGTGAAGATAGAAATAATCCTATCATAGGCAGCATTGTATTTCAAGAGGTATTTTGAAATATCCTTTTTGAAGATGAATACAATGTCATAATGCCATTCCTCTTGAATTTATAGTATCAAGTAAACTATATGATTTTCTGATTTAAAATGTCCAATACCAGTTCATTTGGCTCACTAATATATAGACTATTGATCACTATGTATTTCATTTAATTTTGAACAACTTCCAGTTTTCCTGTATTTGTACTTTTTTTACATTCCAAGTTTCAATAACTAATACATGTTTACAGCTGTATATTCTAATTTTGAGTTGTTCCCCTTCAGTCAATAAATATTCTGAAGGCTTTACTCCATGTGTGTTATTCTGATCAACTCTACTTTATGAGGCAGCTCTTGCTCAGTCATATTTTGCATGACTTCTGAGGTAAGGGTCTCTCTGGCACTATCTCTGACAGTGTTCTGCTTCTAGTCATTAGCTTTTCAGTATCTGGCAATGTGTTCCTGTTGTAAATAAATAATTCAGTGGTTAATTGCTCTGAAATGGATATCCTATTTTTCCTTCAGAGTCTGTACTTAGTTGGAAGCTTTACTGAAACCTGTTCTCTTTGAACTACCTGGCTGGTATTTGAAGTGGCAGTGACAGAGCTTCCAGGTTCACAGCAACACACATGCCATACTAACAGACAGACATGCAGTAAGATCAAAGACCACAACCTTCAATATGTGTTGTACTTCAACAACAACAAAAAATTAAATTTCCACATGGAATTAGTAGTCAGTATGATGGTAAACAAAGAAAAGATTGGAGTTGTAAAGGATTTGATTGTGCTTGTGTACACAACAATGCTCATGGAAGTGGTGGTCAAGAAATAAAATGATATATGGCATTGCATATATCTCCTGACAAAGATGAAAGGTTTTCACACTGGTATTGTTCTTTAAAGAGTGTGATCACAAAGGTGATTCTGACCCAAGCCATCATAATTTTCATCACTTCATATCCATGATAAAGTTGGACACAGAAAACAGAAAAATTGATGCCTTTGAATTTTGGTCTTGGTCTTTGAAATATGGTCTTTGGAGAATATTAAATATACCATGGACTTACGAAAGAAAAGAAAAGAAGAGAAAAACAACAAGCTTATCTGTGTTGGAAAAGCATAGCCAGAATGTTCCTTAAAGCAAGGATGGTGAGACTCTGACTCTCGTTCTTTGGACATTTTATCAGGAGAGACCAGCTCCTAGAAAAGGATATCATCATACTCACTGAAAAAGAGGACAATCCTAAAGAGGATGGATTGATGCAGTGCCTTCCACAATGAGCTCAAAAGTAGAAACAACTGTGAGAATGGAGCAGGGCGAAGCAGTGTTTTGTTTTTTTGTACATAGGCTCTCTGTGAGTCAGAATGCACTCAGTGGCATCTAGCAACAACAGTAACTATAGTAGCAACAGGGCGAGTATATAACGTAGCTTCCATACTGGTGCAGCTTTTAGGAGATTAAAAAAATCCAAATGTGTAGAAAATGCATATCAGAAGTGGGAAGAACCTCTGTATTCTCTTTACCCAGCACAGTGACTAAATAACAGCCCACCAAAAATATTCGGGTCCTAATTCCTGGAAACTATCAATATTATCTTCTATGGGAAAAGGGGTTAAGAATTTTGAGGTGGGGGGTTATATAGATTGACTGGGTGAACCCTGAAAGTATTCACAAGTGTGCTTATAAAAGGGAGACAGTGATATTTGTGTACAGAAGAAAAGAGTCCACACAGTGACAGAGGACGAGACTGAAGAGATGTGCTTTGAAGACGAAGCCTCTGGAAGCGGAAAAAGGCAAGGAACTGAGTCTCCTGTTCGAGCTCCCAGAAGAAAGGAGCCCATCTTGACTTTAGATCAAGTTTCTTTGTAACTTACCCCCAGAAGCAGAAGCAACTTAATTTGGGTTGTCACTGAATTTCTGGTACTTTGTTATGGAGGCAAGAAGAAACTTACAAACTATGATTCAGCCTTTTAAAAACATTTCATCTAGATTTGCTTTTTCATTTTCTCCTTCTATTACTCTCCTTTCTATATGTACATATGGATTTTGTCATCATCATCATCATCTTTAGTCTCTTTAAGAAGCCTTCGAGAGTAGTAAATTGGAGCATTTTCAATAGAAAAAGGGAAATGACAAGTATAACTGAAGACTACCCCAAGAATTTCTGTATTCTGATCACCCTATCAAATATTATTCTTATTTTCCTACTTCCGTGGCCTATGGAAATTTTATCCCCTTCTTTCCAGAAGTTTTGAGACACATGCTTTATGGATCTTTCTTTTTGGAATCAGCCCCAGCCTGCTCTCTCTCTGTCTACTTTAGGTAAGCCCCTGAACACCTTCAGGATGTGTTCCAGGTTTCACTCTTCAAACCCATCTTACATCACTTTCATCTTCGTGTTTTAGTTTCCTGAACCCTCACTGCCAGGGTCACCCCACCCCACCCTTATTTGCCTGGGCAACGTCTTACTTTTCGATCTTTCTCTGGACTCCAATTTTCCAATTATGACGACCTTTAAAACACTAGCTTCCATCTCCTTGTTTTATGCATTTGCATCACTTTGTGCCTTTTGTTTATAAAAGCTATCAGAATTATAACCGTGTCATCATTTGTGTACAAAGCAAGTTGTTGAGATGGGATTAGGAAATAGATGACTATTTCCTTAAAATTCTGTCAATGGGCATCAGGTCACTCTGAAGCAGATTTTCCTAATTATAGGAAAGACATCATTTGACTTCCTTAGTCATATAGAAATCAGTTGACTTCCTTCCCTTAGTCATATAGAGGTGACACTAGTAAGCACCCTTACTGAGTAATGTAGGGTAGTTGAATATCTGAAACATTTTTCCTTTTATCTCTCTAGGGATGAGCAAAGGCCGTTTGTTTGTTTTTAATCATTCTATTGACCTCTAACTCACATATCATAAAATTCATTGTTTAAGTATGGACCCCAGGTGGTATAATAGTTACATGTCAGACTCTGATCTTCCTGGTTGGCAGTTCAGAACCACGAGCGGCATCGTGGGGAAAAGACTGGGCTTTCTACTCCCACGAACAATTAGCAGTCTTGAAACCCACCAGGGGTCTTTATGAGCACTGACTCGATGGCTGTGCATTGAGTTGAAATAGAGTTGTAGAATCACCGCCCCAATCAATTTTTAACCATTTTCTTCATTCTTGTATCCATTATTATTAGGTCTCTATTTCCCATAACCTCTCCTATAATAACCCTAAGCAACTTATTAATGTAGTTGCTATCTCTACATATTTATCTACTTTGATTTTCATATAAAGAAAATCATCCAAGTAACAAAACCCAAAATACAAAACCAAAAAAACTCTATCAATTACAACAGAATGAAACACAGAAAAACCTCAATCTAAAAGATAGTAGAATGTGATTAAAAACTAGAAAAAGTTGAAAACGGATTGAAAAGCAAAGTAAATGGTGAAATGTTAAATTTTTCATAACTAGACATGCAGCCGTCCATATTTTGATAAACTGTGGGGCTTGGTTCTTCATGACTTTGCTGAATGGACCTAGACAACTCCATGAAGAAAGTCCTGGTGAGGGCTCTGTGGATGCATTTTGGCCTCTCACTGTCATCCACAGCTCGCTGCAAACTCGGTGCTTAGAATTTAAGCTCTGACACAGTCTCCCCCTCTGCTCTTGGATTTTATTGTTCATCATTATTTGACCATATTTGTTGGTGTTCTTCTTCTGTGTGGACTTAGCTGACTTCATTTATATGGCCGCTTGTGTTAAGCAAGGCTCTTTAGACTCCAGATACTATTCTTTCTGATAGCCAGGCATTATCTGATTTCTTCACCACACTTTGCTGTAGCACCCATATCTTCAATGATCTCATCACGAAGGCAAATACCTCAAGTAGGGCCACATCATAAGAATGAATTGTTCTTAGGTTGGGGTTTATGATTAAGTCCAAGTTTAAAATTCATTCATATAGTTATGGCACATATTTATCCCTAGTGTACTTTAGAGACAGCATTACAATTTCATGGGAGGATTATAAATAATGCCTATGTTTAGTGCTGTTCTTTTTGATTGAATCCATAATGCTGGTTGAGAAGTGACAGGCATTCTCATAAGGAGCATCAGGACAGTTGGCCGAGAAGGAACTGAGAGCTTCTTTTTGTAGCTCTTCTTTCAAAGAGACACTGCCTGTGGACCAGGGCCATCCTAGCTCCCTTCTTCTGGGAGGAAGGAAAACAAAGAGGCCCTTATCGTGGTGGGAGATGTGGAGCTGGAACGACTGAAAAATCTCCTTACCATCTTGCCGGAGACTGGAAACATTTATTGTCTTACGCTTTGGGGAAGAATGATGAGGAGTGCACGAGGGGAATGAGAGAAACAAAAGGACCATGGGCCTCCAAGACTGAGAGGCCTCGCCTCACGGGCAAAGGAAAAATACCGCACTTGGTGCACATGTATGTTATGAAAAAAATACAGAAGATCGAATGTATTTTAATGCTCACCTAGAGGATACAGGTCCTACTAGATAGATGTGATGATCTGTTTTAGTGCATATTTTCCCCACTGGACTAAATGTATCTTGAGATCACTGACCATATTTCCTTGTCTGAAATGCCTACTAGTCTTAGCGTTCTCTAACACAGTTCATTGGTCCAATGAGCAAATGGAATGTTACATATACAACCTAAAATATCCCGCTCAAGCAATACCTTCATGAAGCTTCACTACTAACTTCCTGTGCTTTTCTTTTTAATATTGCAGCATCATCTACATTTTTTAGAAACCAACTCACAAAAATTCTTCTTTTGGTGTAAAAATTTGAATGTAAAACTTTCCAAGCTAACCTTCCTTCGCGATGGCAGTAACACTCTCAGAGTTCTTTGATTAAGAAAAATAAGACAAACTCAAAAGTTCCAGGGGATTTCTAGTTCATAGTTAGACACCATTGCTTTATAGTATCCTAAAGGAAGACCTTGTATAATTCTTTACACTTTGGCAGACCTTAACATGAGAACTCACAAAAAGTATTTAGGACAGAATAGAACTGCCCCAGTGGATATTAGAGACTGTTATTCTTTAACAGCAGAAGAAAGCCTCATATTTTTCTGCTGAGAAGTGGTCAATGGATTTGAACTGCTGACCTTGTGGTCAGAATTGACTTGCAGGCAGTGAGAGTTTTATGTTAACATGAGAGAACTGGCACCAGCTCTCATGGTAGGACTTTAGATATGTGGGAAGCCTCACCTCTATTTCTGATACCTTTCTTTTTCTTGTTAGTCATGGTAAAGTTGGATCCAACTCATGGTAATTCCATGTACAATAGAAAAAAATATTATTTGGTCCTGTGCCTTTTGCATGCTAATTTCGATGCTCACTTCCTCTGCTGTAAATACTAATTTTGAATGCCTTTCAACCTAGAGAGAGACCCGACTGCTTAATTGAAAGATTGACAGTTTGAACCTATCGGCCGCTCCAATGGAACAAGATATAGCAGTTGGTTTCCATAAAGGTCTATAGCAGCTGTTCTCAACCTGTGGGTCACAACCAGACCCTTTTGGTGATCCAAGGACCCTTTCACAGGGGTCACCTGATTCATAACAGTAGTAAAATTACAGTTATGAAGTAGCAACAAAAATAATGTTATGGTTAGGGGTCACCATAACATGAGGAGCCTCATTAAAGGGTCGTGGCATTAGGAAGATTGAGAACCACTGGTCTATAGTCTTGGAAACTGTATGGGCAGTTCTACCCTGCCCTCTAGGTTTCCTATATGTTGAAATCAACTCAACAGTAATGGATTTGGCTTTTGGATTTCCCAACCCAGGATCACCCGTCTAGCACTATATCATGCAATACTCTGGTGTGAACAATACGGTCTTTTGGAAGTACATCGCCAGGTCCTTCTTTCTCTTATTAGTCCAAAAGCTTCACCAAAACCTGTCCTCCATGGGCGAACCTACTGGTGTTTGAACTACTGATGACATAGCTTCCATCATCCTCATAATTTGGAAGGCACCAAAGTATAACAAGCTTTCAAATGGGTGGTAGAACATCCAGCTTAGATGGGGGAGAAATCTTTCATAATTAGAAAAGAAAGTTTTCAATTAAGGTCAGCGTACTAGCTTATATTTTCTCTGTGTTGTAAATGATTGCTGTACCATTCTGGGGTCACAGATGTCAGGAAGTGGGTGGGCACCAAGACACAGCCCTCAGGAAGGAAATACAGAAGCCTGATGGAGAGAAGAAATGAGCTGAGAAAGGGGTCTTGGGGGTGCCAGTGATGAAGTTGGCCGCATTCATAGTTTCATACAAGGTGAGAGCTCTTCCTCCACATTGTATGCTTAATAACTGTTTCTGGCTGCCTGACATGAAAGTTTGCGTAAAATGGGTTCATTTAGTAAGACTTGACCTTGATGTTTTTCCAGACCCACAATGGAAAGTTTCAATAGGAGAAAGTCTGTTTATTAAATACACTTTGTAAACACTTAATCTAATTCACCATACATTCCTTTTACTTCCATGCAGCTCCACCCAATAAGTTCCGTCTGGGAAAAGCCCCACTGGGTGGGGAGGGGCGAACATTTCTTCTCAGGGAATTCGTCTCATTCTTTTCACTAAAAATCCTAAACCTCATGAAGTGACCGTGTGAGATCGGGGCTGCCCATAATGAATAGGCGGCAGCTTCTGCATGACGATTCAATTTTTAATACAGTGAAATGACTTTTTAGCTAAAAAAGAGCCCATTGGAAAGCAAATGACCCAGCAGTGTATTAATTATCTAAAGTTAATGTTCCCCCTCTTACAGCGAGCAACATTTCCATCTCGGCATGGGTCTTGAGAAAATGATAGCCTTTGAGTAGAAGTAGGCTGCGTTTCTTTTCCACAGAGAAGGAGTTGTATCAGATGTGGGAAATATCTAGAAGGATCATGCCTTCTTGAGAGAGATGAGGCCTCTTCCAAGAAGAATCCCTACGTCAAACAATTCCCAAGGCACTAGTTGTAAATGAAGTTCCAAAGTCCAGGTGTTATCTTCTTGGCTCATGTTTGCACTGCACACTGGTAAAGAGATTCCTTTTGAGTCTCAGCAATTCGAAGCAATCCACTTAGACTTAATTTGTTTTCCCAGTGACAGAAAAATATTCACATCCATATCCATATTCACAAATTGAATCCAGAAATTTCCTGAAGCTTGAGGAAAATAAATGCGCCACGGTTATAGACAAGCCTACAATTGTGGGAAAGTCAAGAATCTCTTTTAGCACACTATAGGCAACTGTATCATGCCATTTGAGGCATGTCTCTAGGATACCAGATGTGGCTTTCACATAATCCCAGGGTATTTACAGTAGGGTTACTGGCCCACCTCCGAGTTCTGGCCATTAAGGGTCCTAAGGCTGAGTGTAGCTCTGGTGTATTCTTTTTCGTCCAAAAATAATGAGACATTGAGTAGTATAGAGGGATGTGCTAATTACACATAACAATCCCGGCTGTTCTGTGTCTGTCACAGTTGCATGAGTGTTCCCCAAGCAAGTCATTTGCTATAAGGCCCAGTCACCTTCTCCCCAGTCATTGAATCAAATATGTACATCTCATCCACAGGCAGCCTTCTAGATGCTGACTAGTCACTGATCTATGGAGTAGTCTGCCTTTAGAGCCTTGACTGACAGGATGACTAGGCAACTTGGTTCTGATTATGGTGTCCGAATAAGGGACGTACTGAGAAGAACTTACGAGTTTCACAAAATGCAAGAAACACTCAGAGAAACTTAAGTTCCTTAAGTCTTAGCCATGTGACTGTAAGGGTGTTGTTGCTTTTTAAAAAAAATCATTTGTTTCTATCTGTTTCAGTCTTGGTTGTTGTTGCATGACTGTTGTTCTTAGGTGTGCCATTGTGACCCATCGTGACTCTATTCAAAACAACGAAACACTGCCCTGACCCACACCATCTTCACAATTGTTCATGTGTCTGACTTCATTGTTACAACCACTGTCAATCCATCTTAGCAGGGGTCTTCCTCTTTGTTGCTGCCCCTCTACTTTACCAAGCATGATGTCCTTCTCCAGGGACTGGTTTCTCCTGACAACATGCTCAAAATATATGACATAACATCTTACCATCCTTGCCTCTAAAGAGCATTATGGCTGTACATCATCTTCCAAGACAGATTTGTTGTTCTTTTGGCAGTCCATGGTGCTCTCAGTAGTCTTTACTATCACCATCATTCACATGCATCGATTCTTCTTCAGTCTCCCGTATTCAGCATCTGACTTTCACATGCACGTGAGGCAATTGAAAATACTATGGATTAGGTCAGGTGTATCTTAGTTCTCAAAGTAACCTTGTTCATTTTTAACACTTTAGAGAGGTCTTGGGCAACAGATATACCCAATGAAATGTGTCATTTGATCTCTTGACTGCTGCTTCCATAAGCATTGATTGTGGATCCAAGCAAGATGAGATCCTAGACAACTCTTACCTTTTCTCCATTTATCATGATCTTATGTCTTGGTACAGTTGTGAGCATTTTGTACTTCTTTACTTGGAGTTGTACTCTAACTTCAGGCTACAATTCTTGATTTTCATCAGCAAGTGCTTCCAGTCCTCCTTACTATCAGCCAGCAAGGTTGTGTCCATCTGCCTATCTCAGGTTGCTTATACATCTTTCTCCAATCCTGAAATTGCCTTCTTCTTTACATATTTCAGCTTCTCTGGTGATTTACTCAGCAGACAGATTAAATAAATTATGGTGTATAAGTATATAATTCATACACACACCTCTGTTGATTTTAAACTATGCAGTATTCTCTTGTTCTGTTTACACCACTGTCTCTTGATCTATGTACAAGTTCTGCATAAGCACAATGAAGTGATCCGGAATTTCCATTCTCCTGAAGACTATCCAGAATTTATTATGACCTACATAGTCTAATTACTTAGCATAGTTAATAAAACACAGGCAGACATCTTTCTGGTGTTGTCTTCTTTGAGCTAAGATCCAGCTGACATCGATTCTGACAATGCTATTCCTTGTTCCATATTCTTTTCTGAATCTCCCTTGAACCTCTGGCAGCTCCCTATCAATATATTCCTGCAACTGTTGTTGGCTGATCTTCAGCAAAATTTTACGTATCCACGTAATCAATGATATTTTTCTGTAATTTTATCATTCTGCTGGGCCACTTTTCTTTGGCATCAGTGCCAATATGGATCTTTTCCAGTCATTTGACAATATCAGTGGCTCCCAAATTACTGGACAGATGAGTGAGTGTTTCCAGTGGTTCATCGGGATGTTGAAACATATGCCATCAGGTCGCATCACCTTGTTTTTGTTCAATGCTTTCAAGTGCAGCTCGAACTTGTTGTATAACTAGCTATGTTGAAACTTACTGATTCTGTGGGTCAGAAATCTGGACAAGATGCAGATTCTACTCTACATATTATCGGCTGAGCTTGTGTCTTTTCTGCATCCCCTTGACTGCTGGACTGAGGTGGAAAGTGCAAAAAAGCTTGCGTCACATAGCCGGCTCCTCAGTGCCTTTGCTGTGGTTTGCCTCCTCCCACGTGGCTAGCTTTGGTTTCTAAGAGAGAGGGTACAGGGGAGGGGATGATATCTGGGCCTGGCACATGACTTCTACCACATTTTGTTGCTCAATGAAAGGTAAGAGACCACCCCAAATACAAAGCGAGAGGGAAAAGATTCTGCACTTAAGATGAGGTTCAGCACAGACATGCAAAAGGGAAAGGATTGGTGATGGCCATCTTGAAGGCTTATCTACAACACTGTCATTTTTGCTGTAACCAATCTTACCGCTCAAGGTATTTGAACATAGTTTTATTTGCGAACTCAAAGAGCCTAACTAACCCCTCAGCTTTATTGTCTGGCAACCTTTTCTCGTGGCTGACACCTACTCATTGGAGTCTGATTATGTGCATGGGTTTTGAGGGGCTTCCAAAAACACTATTGGCCAGAAAGAGAGACAATATTGTGGTTGTATGCATGAGTAAAGTGATTTTGCAAGTCATATAAGAGAGCATTTGAAGTGAGGAAACATAAAAGTAGGAAAGAAATGAACAAAAAGTGAACTTTATTTGAAAAGAAATTTAAAAGGTAAAAAGGAAAGCCGATGAGAGCTTGTGAGCAGAGAGCCAGGGAAATATTTCAATATTTCTCTTTTAATGACAGTTTTTGTATGGAGGCAGGCTGCATTTCTCATGCATTAGAGAAAACTTTTTCCCCAATGATTTTCAAAATTATGAATTAGGTGGAGAGCTTACATTTCGCACCATCCGTTCAAACCATTCATCACCACTCCCCCACCCCCACCCCAAGAATTGGATCCCATCTAAGTTTTCTTTTCTATTTGGACCTCCATCCTCCCATTTAACTAAGTCAACACCTTTCAAGCCTCCCTCACACCCCCTACCTGGCCCCATCATCTCCAAAGTCTGTCCCCTTTGGAATGTAAGTCGTTGTCTTGGTTTTTAACCTTATAGTAGTGCTTTCATACAAAATCCTTTTGCAATTGATGAACTCTACCCAGCATAATAGCCTCCAGGTACATCCATGTCATGAGGCGCTTCTTGGTTGCATCATCATTTTGTTTTTTAGTGATGCACTGTGTACCATTGTTTGTATATTCCCCAGTGCCTTCATCCATACTTCTACTGATGGGTATTTCCAACTTCTTGCTATTGTGAACTGTGCTGTGGTGAGCATGGGAGAGCATATGTTTGTTGGTGCTGTGTCTCTTACATCCTTAGGGTGTTGCTGGCTCATATGAAATTTCTGTTCTCCGTTGTTTGTGTTCGTCTGCTATTGCTTTCCACAATGGTAATACATATATACAGGCCCGTCAGCAGTGTGTGAGGGTTCCAATCTCTCCACACTCTCTTTAGCATTTGTTATTTTCTGTCCCTCTCCCCGGGCCCCAACTTAGTTGCCATTGTCTGTATAAGGTGCGTGGTAATAATTTCTTTGCGAAGGATTAATGCCAGATTAGTTCCAAAGAGTTGGAATTTGAAGCTGTCCCGGATATCCAGCTCTTCCTAGATGGTATTCTACTCCATTTTCCTCCCACTTCCTTGAGTATATTCCCTCCATTCCACCCACCAGAAACTCATGAAACTGTGAGGGCATATCTCAGATGGTGGTAGGGACTGTTCAGCCTGCAATCCAAAGTTTAGGCAGAAGTGAGCCAAATGCAGGGTCTAGAGCCAGAGTATGTCCAAAAGTCCCAGCAAGTTTTCTTGCTTCTATCAAAGATCAGTCAGGAAATAGTGGGATGGCTTTCCATGTGTGGTAATGCGTGTTAGGACTACTTGGTGCTACCAGTGTATAAGTCCCATCCAAGGAAAACAAAGGTGGTGTCTAAAGTCACACCCTCCTCAAAGGTAGAATCAAAGATGCTCTCAAGGAAACAGGGTATAAGGTCAGGTCTTAATCCCACACTAACCCTGTCTATTAGTACAGTAGATCATCCCCTCCAAAATGAGATTATAGTCACAAGTGTACATCGGCCAGAATGATAATAATCACATGAGAATTATGGCTAGAGGGGCTATATTAAGTAATTATAACTCATGGTGGGATCTTATTGTTGCTTTGATGTGCATCTCCCAATGGCTAGCCGTTGGGAGCATTTCTTCATGTGGGTTGGCCATTTGGATGTCATCCTTGGTTATGTGTCTGTTCATGTATTTTGCCCATTTTTAAATTAGGTTATTTACCTTTTTCTTATTAAGGTGTGGCATTTTTCTATCGATTTTAGAGTTAAGCCATTGTCTGTTGTGTTGTTTCCAGAGCTTTTACCCCCTAGTGTGTGTGTTCTCTTTTTAACTCTTTTGGTGAAGTCTTTTGATGCATATGTCTTATTTTTTTATTAAGTACCAATAATCTATTCTGTTTTCTACCCTGTGTACGTCCTTCATTATGTTTTATAGTATATCTATGTCCTGCAATAAGGCCCTTAAGTTTGTTCTTATTTTCTCATTGATGATCTTTATAATGCTGGGATTTACATTGAGACTTCTGATACAGCTTGAGTTTGTTTGTGAACATGGAATGAGGTGTACGTCTTGTTTAATTCTTTTACAAATCTAATTTTCCCCCCAGCACCATTTATTGAAGAGACTATGTCCAATCCATTTAATATTTTTTCCAGCCTTTTGTTGAGGTTCAGTTGTCTGTAGGTGGATGAATGTATTTCTGGGTTCTCTATTCTCTTCCCGGATCTATGTATCTATTATTGTGCCAGAGTCACACTGCTTTAACTGCTGTGGCTATGTAATATGTTTTGAGCTCAGAAAGTGATATGTCTCCTATTTTGTTCTTAGGAAGTTTTTTGTTTATCCTGTTTATCTTTCCTGTACATATAGAGTTAGTAATTAGTTTTTCCATTTCTTTAAAGAATGATGGTATCTGTATCGGAATTGTGTTCTATTGATAAATTGCTTTGAGTAGCACGGATGTTCTCACAGTATTAAGCCTTTCTATCTCTGAACAATGAGCCCTCATGGCATAGTGGTTAGAAGTTTTGCTGCTAACTGCAAGGTCAGTAGTTTGAAACCATCAGCTGCTCCTTGGGAGAAAAACAGGGACTCTCTACTTCTGTACCGAGTTAGTCTCAGAAAATCACAGTGGCAGTTTTGCCCTGTCCTAGAGGGTTGTAATGTGTCATCATCAATTTTATGGCAGTGGGTTTTATTTTTTTTTAATCCATGAACACGGACACTTCTTCGATTCATGTAAGTTGGTTTGATTTCTTGAAGTAGTGGTCTGTAGTTTTCTTTGTACAAATCTTTTGCGGTTTTGTTTATCTTTATTCCCAAGTATTTCATTTTTTGTATGGTTACTGCAAATATTGATTTCTTTTTCAGTGCTCGCTTCATTAGTGTACAGAAATCTGATAAATTTTTGTGCATCTATCTTGCATCCTGCTAGCTTGCTAAATCTTTCTATTGTCTGCAGCAATTTTTTTTTAAAATTATTTTTTATTTTTTAACAAATTATTGGGGCTGATACAATTCTTTTCACAGTTCATACATATACATACATCAATTGTATAAAGCACATCTGTACAGTCTTTGCCCTAATCATTTTTTTCTCCTCTTTTCTTCATTTACATTTTATTAGGGACTCCAACAACTCTTACCATAATCCATACATATACATACATCAATTGTATAAAGCACACACATACATTCCCTGTCCCAATCATTCTCAAGGCATTTGCTCTTCACTTAAGCCCCTTGCATCAGGTCCTCTTTTTTTTCCCCCCCTCCCTCCCTTTTCCCCCCTCCCTCATATGCCCTTGGTAATTTATACCTCGTTATTTTGTCATATCTTGCCCTATTCGGGGTCTCCCTTCCCCCCTTCTCTGCTGTCCCTCTCCCAGGGAAGAGGTCACATGTGGCTCCTTGTAATCAGTTCCCCTTTTCCAACCCACTCACCCTCCACTCTCCCAGCATCGTCCCTCACGCCCTTGGTCCTGGAGGTATCATCCACCCTGGATTCCCTGTATCTCCAACCCTCATATGTACCAGTGCACAGCCTCTGTCCTATCCAGCCCTGCAAGGTAGAATTCGGATCCTGGTAGTTGGGGGGAGGAAGCATCCAGGATCTGGGGGAAAGCTGTGTTCTTCATCGATACTACCTCACACCCTAATTAACCCATCTCCTTTCCTAAGCCCCTCTATGAGGGGATCTCCATTGGCCGACACTTGGGCCTTGGGTCTCCACTCTGCACTTCCCCCTTCATTTAATATAATATATATATACACATACATATATACATATACACATATATACACATACATACACACACTTATATCTTTTTTTTTTTTTTGCATGATGCCTTATATCTGGTCCCTTGGGCACCTCGTGATCGCACTGGCCGGTGTGCTTCTTCCATGTGGGCTTATTTGTTTCTGAGCGAGATGGCCGCTTGTTCACCTTCAAGCCTTTAAGACCCCAAACACTATCTCTTTTGATAGCCGGGCACCATCAGCTTTCTTCACCACATTTGCTTGTGCACCCATTTGTCTTCAGCGATCCTATCATGGAGGTGTGCAGTCAATGATATGATTTTTTGTTCTTTGATGCCTGGTAACTGATCCCTTTGGGACCACTCGATCACACAGGCTGGTGTGTTCTTCCATGTGGACTTTGTTGCTTCTGAGCTAGATAAAAATCCTTAACAAAATATTGGCCAATAGAATACAAAGGAACATCAAACATATCATTCACCACGACCAAGTAGGATTCATCCCAGCGATGCAGGGATGGTTTAACATCCGAAAATCCATCAATATCATACACCACATCGAGAAGAAAAAGGATAAAAACCATATGATAATATCCATAGATGTAGAAAAAGCATTTGACAACATCCAGCATCCATTCCTAATCAAAACACTCATGAAGATAGGATTGGAAGGTAAGTTCCTCAAGCTCATACAAGCTATCTATGAAAGACCAACAGCCAACATCATAGTCAATGGAGAAAAGACAAGAACAATACCACTGAAAAAGGGTACAAGACAAGGATGCCCCCTGTCCCCTCTTCTATTCAATATCGTTTTGGAGGTCCTGGCTAACAACATAAGACAGCGGAAGGACATCAAAGGGATCCAGTTGGGAGAGGAGGAGGTGAAACTATCGTTATTTGCAGATGACATGATCTTATACATTGAAGACCCCCAAAACTCCACAGTTGGAATACTTACAGCAATAGAGGAATACGGAAGGGTAGCAGGATACAAGATCAATAAACAGAAGTCAGTAGGGTTTCTATACACATCGGACAGGGCCATGGAAGAGGCGATTAAGAGGGAAGTACCCTTCACAGTAGCCAAGAACAAACTGAAATACCTAGGAATATACTTAACAAAAAATACTAAAGACCTATATAAGCATAATTATAAAACCCTATTACAGGAAACCAAAAGTGACCTTCACAAATGGATGAAGCTCCCCTGCTCATGGTTAGGTAGGCTGAACATAGTAAAGATGACAGTTCTTCCTAAAGCACTCTACAAGTTCAATGCTATACCAATCCAATTACCATCAACCTTCTTCAAAGAATTGGAAAAACTGACCACCAACTTCATATGGAGAGGGAAGAAACCCAGAATTAGCAGAGAACTCCTCAAGAAGAAGGACACAATTGGAGGACTTGCCCTGCCTGATTTTAATGCCTACTACACAGCTACAGTGGTCAAAACAGCATGGTACTGGCACAATGATAGACACTCAGACCAGTGGAAAAGAATAGAAAGCCCAGGAGTAAAATCATCAGCATATAGACAACTGATCTTCGACAAGGGTCCCAAAAACGTCAAGTGGGAAGCAGATGCCCTCTTTAATAAGTGGTGCTGGAAACAATGGATATCCACATGTAGAAAGTTGAAACAAGACGTCTACCTCACCCCATGCACAAGAATACACTCAAGGTGGATCACAGATCTAGAAGTCAAACCCCAAACCATCAGGACCATTAAGGAGGGAATCAGGACTAATCTCAGAGCACTGGCCCAGGGAGCACATAGGCTCACTGCAACAGGGAAGGGGACACACACAGGTGATCTGGAAATCGACAAATGGGATCTAATAAGAATAAAACACCTGTGCACCTCGAAAGACTTTGCCAAGAGGGTGACAAGGCAACCCATAGACTGGGAGAAGATTTTTAGTAATGACACGTCAGACAAAGGGCTCATTACTAAAATCTACAACACCATCATGACCTGCAAAAAGAGGAAAACAGTTAACCCCCTAAAGAAGTGGGCAAAAGAAATGAGAAGAACTTTCACTAGAGAGGAGATCAATATGGCCAATAAATATATGAGAAAGTGCTCGAAGTCCCTTGCCATAAGAGAAATGCAAATCAAAACAACCATGAGATACCACCTAACACCCCTCAGGCTAGCTCAGATCAGTAAATCAGAGAGCAACAAGTGTTGGAGGGGCTGTGGTGAAATAGGAACCCTCCTCCACTGCTGGTGGTCGTGCAGATTTGTACAGACACTGTGGAAAGCAATCTGGCGATACCTAAAGAAAATGGAAATTGATCTACCTTACGACCCAGCCATCCCTCTACTGGGCATATACCCGGTTGAAGCTGCAGCAATTTTTATTGTGTTCTTCTTGTTGTCTTTGGAATTTTCTTTTATCATTTTATTGGGGGCTCGTGCAATTCTTATCACAATCCATACATACACCCATTGTGTCAAGAACATATGTACATTTGTTTCCATCATCATTCTCAAAACATTTGCCTTCTACTTGAGCCCTTAATATCTGCTGCTCATTTTCCTCCTCCCTCCCCACTCCCCGCTACATCATGAACCTTTCATCATTCATAAATTATTATTATTTTGTCATGTTACACTGTCTGACGTCTCCCCCTGCCTTCTCTGCTGTCCCTCTCCCAGGGAGGAGGCTGTACGTAGATTCTTGTAATCAGTTCCCTCTTTCGACCCCACATTCTCTCCATTCTCCAGGCATTGCCACTCTCACCACTTGTCCTGAAGGAGTCATCTGTCCTGGATTCCTTGTGTTTCAAGTTGCTATCTGCACCAATGTACATCCTGTGGTCTAGCCAGATTTGTAAGGTAGAATTGGGATCCTGATAGTGGGGTGAGGAGGAAGCATTTAAGAACGAGAGGAAAGTTATATGTTTCATCATTGCTGCCCTGCACCCTGACTGGCTCATCTCGTCCCCACAACCCTTCAGTAAGGGGTGTCAGGTTGGCTACCAATGGGCTTTGAGTCTCCACTCTGCACTCACCCACATTTTCAATGATATGATTTTTTGTTCCTTGATTCTTGATACCTGATCCCTTCATAAAATCATGTTATCTGCGAATACTGACTTTCACTTTTTTGCCACCCTGAATTCTTTTGATTTCTTTTTATTGTCTGATATCTAGCTAAGACTTCCAGCACAATGTTAAATAAGAGCGGTGAGAAGGAACATCTTTATCTGGTTCTCATTGGCAAGGGTATGCCTTAATTTCTCTCTGTTGGGTGAGATATTGGCGATTGGTTTTGCATAGATTACCTTGTTGTATTGAGAAATCTCACCTCTATTCCTATTTTGTTGAGTGTTTTCATCAGGAATGGGTGTTCAGTCTTGTCAATTGCCTTTTCTGGGTCAATTAATATGATCAGATGATTCTTATCTTTTGTTTTGTTTATGTGGTGGAGTACATTCTTCTTTTTTTAACGTTGAACCATCCTTGAATGCCTTGATCATGATGTATTCTTTTTTAAATATTTATTGTTGGATTGTATTGGCCAGGATTTTGTTGAGAATTTTTGCACCTATGTTCATAAAGAATATTGGTCTCTGGGATTCTCTTTTGGCAGTGTCTTTGTCTGGTTTTGATGTTAGGCCTGTGCTTGCTTCATCAAATGAGTTCAGGAATTTGGTGTCTCTTTTATATTCTGGAATTATTTGTGTAAAAAATCATTAGAAATTCATGTCAGCTCTTCTTTAAATGCCTAGCAGAATTCTCCAATGAAGCCATTTGGCTCTGGACTTTTTGATGTTAGACAGTTTTTAAAAAATCATTTTATTGTGGGCTCATGCAACTCTTACCATAATCCATCCATCCATTGCATCAAGCACATTTGCACCTTTGTTGCTGACCTGCTTCTCTTTCTGCATCCATCTGTATTGATTTGGTCACTTTTCAAGCTACAGAGTTCTCACCGATGGAAGAGCTAGAACTGATTTTTCTTGAGGTTGAACAGGACAAGTTTCAGTAGATTCTCTGAGCCGCTTGCTCATTCTCACATACAACACTGGTACAATGTGCTTTCTGTGTCTGGGACCTTATTCTTGGCCCTGGTTCTACAATGGTAAATAATACAGGACAGATAAGAACCATTCTTTCAGTGGTTACCCTTGACGTTTGGAAGGAAGGTTCTTTGCTTCTGTTATGGACTTGGTCACATCAATGGACATTCCATTTATCCCCCCCCCCTTTTTTTCCCTCTTGGTTCCCAATTCCTGCAATGTCCCAGATACACAAGCCTACAGAGTACAATGAGCCCCATGCAATCCACTAGAGGGGAGATGAAAACAGCTCTGATCACATCCTTTGCTCCCCACCCCCTCCTGACTCCACTCACCCCAGGGCTTCACTTGTCACCAGCTACTTCCAGCTGCAATGCATGGAGCCTCTCAGCAGGTAAGTTATTCTGGCTTCAGTTGAGGGTGAGAGCTTTTGAGTTTATTTTGTTTTTGTTTTGAAAACCAGCTCCCGTCTGGTGGCCACATGTAGCCATCCTGACTTCACAGAAGTCACCATCATGACAAGGCAGGGCTCAGAATATTGCTTCCTGTTTTCCGTAGGTAAGCTAATTTGAATTGAAGATATGTTTTATTCATTGTGTTGAGAAGATGGGACCCTCCAGCCTAATAATGGTTGATCTACTATATTTCTTCCTGCCACTTCATACACCCAGGAAGAGTCTTTACTGTTCCCAAACCTTTCAACACCTCCCTACCCCTGTGGCCCTTGTGGGGGCAGGACTTGGCTCCTTGCACTCCTATCAATCATTACTGCTTCCTATGCAAACACAGACAGTTTTGTCATTATTCTAAAAATAGGCAATTTCAAGGAGGCGGGTAACTAGTTTATCTTGTTCGTTTTTAAAGCTGTTTTTACTCGTGTAGCAGCAATAACAGGACTTGCCCACTATTTTTCAATGCAGTAATATGGTTCTCTCAGTGATATAAACAACTCACCTTTTGGCCTTGTAGTTTACTCACTGGGGAGCATGACTTTTTTTTTTATTACCTTGTAAACTAGCTTGCCTGTCACATTACAACTTAATTGGGAACACAAAATAATAAATAATTTAAAACAGGGGCTGCTGCATCTATTTAAGGAGATGAATAAAATAAAGCCCATATTAGATCCTTTTGGTGTCATTGAAGGGTTTTAGGACATTGGTGTTTTATATAATATTTGGTGTAAGATATTTCTGACTTTCCCCCAAAGTTGTACCTGTCTCAAATACCTCAATAAAACATTTTCCAATCCCTTTGTTTTTCTAGAGGCCCATTGAACATTTCTTTCACTAAGTATGTTCAGCAAAAAAGGATATTCATATTTCTGGGCCCCCATTTCCTTATCTGATGATAATAGAAACCATATCACAGGACTATTGAAAGTATTTAAATGAATAAATCCATATAAAGCATTCCTATTTAAATTAATTAATCCAGATAAAGACTGACTAACCAAGAAGAATAAAAGGTTTGTACTTTTTGGGGGCAAAGTTAGACATACAAATATCAATCAGACACTGTTTTATGAAAAGGTGGGCTTGCCCATTCAAAGTGCTTATCTCGGCAGCTAACAGCTAAAGCTATGGGTTCAAATATTCAAATGATCATGAACATGTCAGCGGACTACCTCGGGAGTAGAAGAAGGAGTCTCGGGTGGGACAGGACTCCCTGCCTTAAGGCCAAAGTCGATGATTCCACCTCACCTGGCAGCCCTGTTCGTAAAGGATCTACTTCCATATAGAAGCCTGATGGGGAAGTTCTATTCCATCACACAGTGCTGATATCAGTTGAAAATGATGTAACTGCACTCTCTTGTACTATTTAAATTCATTTTTAGCTGTGCACAAGTATGATTTTCAAATATATAGGAAATAATATATATTATTCAATATATATAGTTTTGTACTATATATATATATATATATATGTAAGTATGTTTTCAGGGCACAGATGGGCCGTGAGGGAATCCTTTTGGTGTCCCTTCATTCAATAACTCAGCCCCTAACTAATGGGGATTGACAGGCATAGATAAGCTATAGGAATACCTAGGGTTGTAAGCCTGGGGGAGGGTGTTACCTTGTGGCTTCCTGCCCAGCATGAGCAAACTCAGCTCAAATTCCTTAAGTTGAAGTTGGCTTCTACAGGGTGTCAGTTGTCAAAATGTAAAATGTTATTTAATGATAATCTGGGACCTATCATAATCATATATCATCAGGATCATATGTTCATCAGGAAATCATTGAATTGCTGTAGCAGAGTATATGATATTGTCTATATAGCACTTAACTTTTTGAAGTGAGGGGATGGTTTTAGGGTGTGCCAAGAAAGAGACTGTTTATTTCTGAGCATTGAAGGGGGTTTACCACTTAATTAATGGTGTAACCGGGCAAATCACCTAAAATTTCTAGGGCTCCTTCTTTACTAAAAATGTGAGAAAATTGTAAGTGATCTTTTAAAATCACTCTCAAATTCTACAGAGTAAAAAGATCCTATGAATTTTGTTCTGCCTAGTTGAAATGTTGCTAAGTTAACCTTGGCAGCTACAAGCAGCCTATTTCCCTGGAAACCCTTCATGCACACGAGTGGCTGTGATGTAGCGAATGGAACGACGTTTCCAATCCTTGTTGCACCCTATCTCTCCTGGGCTTGGTTGTAAAGCATACAGTGGTTGGCCAGAAATCGTAGTCTGCAAGTAAGTGGGGAATTGAAAACTATCCTGAGGTTGGAGTGCTTAGAAAAATGACAAGAGTTGGATAGAAAAGAGGAAGACCCAAATCCCTACAACTATTGTGCAGAATGTCTGCTTTGTATCTTTTTTGCTGAAATGTTATTGCCTGATAAGAAAATCCTTTATGAGATGGATTAACACAACAGCTACAACAATGAATTCAAATATTCAGATGATTATGAGCATTACAGAGGACCAATCCACAGTGTGTTGTGCTATACATATAAGGTGGACATGAGTTGGAATTAATGGCAACCGACCGACCATCGCCACCACCATCGCCACCACCATCACTACCACCATTAAGTTGGAATTCCATGGGCTGGGACCTTGGTTTATTCAGTGACTGCTTTGTGATCGGTACTTCCCATGTCCTATTTAATTTAATCTTCACAACAAACTTGTGGGATTGGCATTATTGTTTTAATTATTTTTGAGGCTCTGATTCTAAAATCGCTTTTCTGGAGTCATACGTTAACCTGGAAAGTGGTGGCGTTTTTTTGACTCCAAAATCCAGAGACAGCTCATTATACACCTGTGTTATGAATAATTGCATAAAGGAATGAATGTATATATATTTAGACTAGCTTGTTTCAAGGCTTATGAATAAATCACCTAATCCCTTGCATTTTTCCCAAGCCATTTTATTAGGAGCTAATCCAGACATCATACCATTCCATAAATCAATCCCGTCACACAGTTTTGTACAATTGCTACCACAATCAGTTTAGACACATGTTCTTACTTCTTGAACTCCTTGATGTCGGCTCCCCTTTCCTGCCCCCCCCCACCTGCCAAAGTGTACCCCACAGGGTCCCTTATTCTAATGGTTTTCTCTATAAGTTCACCAATCCTGGGTTTCACATGCCGACAAACAGACAAACACATAACAAAGAGTCAAGAAGGCTACTCACAATGGAAAATACATGAGCGATAAACTCTAATATGAAAAAAAAACACTACAGAAAATATTGAAAACCAGATCTAGCCCAAAGTGTATCTGAGGGAAGATCAGGTGACAAGGTTTTAACAGTTCAAGTCAGGGTCCTCATTTTATCATTTTGATCTACTGTAGTCTACTCTAGAAGATATCTACTATATTTTCTCTGTTTGGTAATCGGTTTATTCCCATCCCTCAATTATGGTTAGAGGGAAATCACTGGAGGCTTATTTCCTGTTTAGATCTTGAAAATTTACTTGGGGCTTCCACTGTCCTCCATAGTCTTCTGCAAACCAGAGTCTCACAATCTAAACTCTTTTGGTTTGGAGTGATATAATTTACAATTCTTGGGTCACAGATATTGGTGTGCTTCTTCCATGTGGACTTAGTTGGATGTCTCACTTAGATGACTGCTTGTTTGGAAACAAGCATTTAAGAGCCCAGGTGCTGTTCTATCTAATACCTGGCATCATCTAATTTCTTCACCACATTTTGCTTTGGCCCCATATCTTTTGTCCTTTCTTCCTGAGGGCTTGGACCAAGCAGGGTCATATCGTAAGAACTAATTTTTTCTTAGTTTGGCAAGAGATTAAAAAAAAAAAAAGAATGAATCTCCAAACTACTCCTGGATCTGTGATCTTTATCTTTCTCTGGCTTTCTTTAGAGACATCCTTGTTAATTTATGGTAGGCAATCTTGTTGTTCATCTCCCTGGTGCATAAGGATCTTCTGTTAATAGTGTCATTGATTAGCCCATGGTACTAATTTTTAAAATATTTTTGAGAGAGGGAGATTGAATAAGTGTAGGTTATCTACATCTCACACTATCAGAATTATTCACTTGTACAGAATAAATCCCTACATGGCTGGATGCTATTTACACAAACAATGGGAATTGATTGTTAGGCAAAGTTCAAAGAAATATTCACTGACAATGTCAAACACAGGTTTGCAGAATACATATCTTAACACAGCAAGTAGGGGATTGACCTACTAAGTCAATTTTAGTCTGTCTCTCCTCTTGATATACGTGTTTTCATTTTCTTCACACACCAGGTAGTTCCAGTCTTAAGTCCTCAGGTTCCATGCGTGTTTGAGGTAGAGTATATTTCACCTAGTGGAGTTTCCATAATTGATCCCTCTCTATGGCCTTTGGAGTGTATTGTGCACCTTGAAGATCCAGGATTCCATGCCCTGATGATGTATGGTACTTGGCCTGGGACCCCAGGGTGCATCCAGAAACTCAGACCAATCATGGCTTACTAGCTGCATATTACCAGGCATGAGCCCATCTTAGGGACCTTAAAAGTATTTTCAGTCCTTTTCCCCCCTTCTTTTTTCCATCAACAGACATGCATTTTTCTTCTCCCAGACATGTCTGCTCACTTTCTCCTCTTCTGACAACTTTCCCCTCAGAAACCTGCATTCTTCCGATAGGAGTGTCTGCCAGTCCCGGGATTTCTAGACTCATACTTAAAGGAGAAGAAAGATTAAGTAAACCAAGCAGGCTCCTTGAAGTCCAGAAGCACCCAGCACCCATTATTACTATCTCATATAAGCACTTGGCTTAGCAGTTATTGAAAAGCCAATAAAGGGCAGGGAAATGGTAGTGTCAGCTCAGAGGCCCACTTATTTATAATGATTCACTTCTGTAAACTTTTTGTCTTTTTCATCCTGGGAATTGGCAGAGAAAATCTCCCTCTTTAGCATCGACTTGGGTAGATGCGATAAATCACTCATATTTGCATCATCAGATTTATCTCATGGTGAGTCATGCATGGCTGCTTTCATGAATAGCTCTTTCAAATGAGAATTCATGACTGCAGGGCCTGTGTTAGGAGTAGGTAACACAGACAGTGGCCTCTTTGCTGCAGTTGGAAGGGACCTGAAACTGGACCAGGTTCTCTGGAAAGTGCCAACTGTTCATATGCCAGTTGGTAACCAAATATTTAGAGATGCAAACTCACCCAAAAGTGGCTCAGAAGAAAGGTCTGGTGTTCTACTTCTGAACATTCAGCTTTCAAAAAACCCAGTGGAGCACAGTTCTACTCTGACACACACGAGAGTGCTGGGAGTTGGCATCTACTCAGTGGAAATGGATTGGGTGAGGGGCTCTTGGGACTGTGGAAATGATCTCTTTTCACTCCAACATATACACCTACACTTTTTCCACGAAGGCAGCCTCTCTTATAGAACTAAGATGGACTTTTGTCTCTTTTGTACAATTTGGTAGAATAGAGAACTCCTACCTTCCAGTTCCTTACATTATTAGCATATCATGTTATATTATTGAATCATACTGAGAGACGAATCCTAATGATGGACTAGTTTCAATTTTTTGGGTAAAGTAGAAGAGGAGGAGGTGGCAGGTAGAGCAGTGTAGCAGAGTACTGGGTCTAGAGCTGAGGTTTCAATCTGGGCAAGGGACAAAGCATATCCACTCATGATTTTCCAAATAGGAATAAGTAAAAAAGGAGAGCAAAACTAGAGACAGATATTTAATAATCATCAACCATATACACATACATATATTATTTCATTGAATCTAGATCATAAAAGATAAGAAGATGCACATGATGCAAACCAATTCTAGTAATCATTACATAGCCGTTTCCAGTCCAGCGACCTTAACGTTTGTTCTCTTGCACTACATTGGAGAGCTACACAACGCTCCTCAAAGGTAACAGCAGCTCATCCAGTGGGGATGGTAACCGAGGAGTGCACTCTGGACCTCGCAGAATTTGTCAGAGAGAAATGTGGAATTTCATACAACCTTCTTTGAATGCTGGATACCTCTGTTGGAGAAGGTTTTGAGCAAAACCAGATTAAGGCTTGAGAGAGTCTTCAACACTGATATTCTGTGGTACCCTTCTCTTACACATTCTAATGGGATATATGGAATCTTTTTGTTTCATGCCCATTCCCAATCCCATGGAGTTGATTCTGATTCTTAGAGACACTGTATGGAATTTCCAAGGTCTGTAAAGCCTCATATTTTTCTCCTGGAGGGACTGGTGGGTTTGAACTGCCAACCTGTGGTTAGCAGCCCCATGTGTAATCACTCTGTCACTAGGACTCTGAGTTATACGGAAATATACATGATGATATTGGTGTGTTTTCCATGAGATAACTTTTTTCTTGTTTATTTTGTTTTCCAGTGGCTTCAATATATTAAAAAGAGGTGTGTAATCATCACCACAGTCAATTGTAGAACATTTTCTTCATTTTTCATACTCATTATTTTAGCTCCCTTCCCCCAAACCTGCTCCGCTATAACCCTAAGAAACTACTCTTGTTAATCTAGTTATTATTTCTATAGATTTACCTATCATGTATTTCATATAAAGAAAATAATTCCACCTGCCCCACAAACCTAACAATAATAATAACAACAACAAACAAGACAAAAAAAAGCCCCACAGAAAAACCTTAGTCCAAAAGAAAGCAGAAAACAATAAAAACTAGAACAAATTAAAAAATTGGTCAAAGGGGAAAAATAAGTTAAGATGTACAAATTGGACCTGTCTGCATTGATTGACTTTCTGATTCACTTTCCAGTCTAAAGGAATTCAGTGGAGTCCTCTCCATTGATTTTGAGGACTCTCCAAATGGATTTTGGACTTTCACTGTTACCCATATCCTTCTGCAAACCCAGTCAGTGCTCAGAATTTAAGTTTTAATACAATTGCCTGCTTTGAGCTTGTGTTTTGCTATTCATAATCCTTGGATCACACAAGCTGTTGTGCTTCTTCCATGTGGACTTAGCTGACTCCTCACATAGATGGCAGCTTGTTTTAAGGCAAGTTTTTAAAACCTCACACACCATTCTTTCTGGTAGCTGGGCTCCATCTAATTTCTTCACAATTTTATGTAGCACCCATATCTTTGGTAATCCAATAATTCCTTCATGAGCATAACTATTGAGAAGGTCTGCAACATAAGAACTAATTCTTTGAAGTTAGGGCTTATGGCTAAGTGTGAGCTCAAAACCCATGAATAAATCTAAGGTTTAATTGCAGGCATGTTCCACTTTAGTGACAACATTATCAGCTATTTGAGAAATAATTTAAGTAACCTACCTGGGTCTTTGGTTATCGTAATAGTATTATTGTTAAACTAGCATATTATATATGCTATATGAGAAAGATTTTAGACTAATATACATGGAATGTTGACGTCTACATATTAAAAAAAACTCAAGTGATTGAATCCTGTTTAAGAACCAATGAAGGTTAGACCGAGGGCACATCGTTCAGTAGCACTCCTTCACTAAAGCAGATCCATGTTTACACAAGTTAGACATACCTTCAAAAGCTAAGAAAATAGGAAAGTGACAAGTATGTGGTAGTCATAAGTTGCCAATTACTGGGCAATCTCAAATGCAGTTGGTTTGAATGGAAGTCCAGCGAATTCCAAATCCAGGGCCTTGGGTAGCAATCTTCCTCTTCTCTCTCCAGGGCAGATATCACTTCTTTTTTTTTTAGTACATCCATATTCTAACAATTGAACACAAAAGTGGTATATGCCATTTTAGTGGAATGAGGTGAACAAGAATATTTTTGTTGATTCTCCATTGCCTCATATGCATGTTAAAGTTGGATGTTGAATAAGGAAGACTGAAGAATTGATGCATTTGAATTGTGGTGTTGGAGAAGAACATTGAAAGTACCATGGACTGCTGAAAGGACAGATTGATTTGCATTGGAAGAAGAAAGGTCAGAGGCTCCATAGAGGCAAGGAGGTAAGACTTCATCTTACATGCTTTGGACATCTTATGAGGAGAGGCCAGTCCTTGGAGATGGCCATCATGTTTGGTAAAGTAAGAGGGGCAGCGAAGGGGAAGAAGGCCCTCAGTGAGCTGGATGGACAAAGCGGCTGCATCCATGGGCGCTGACACAGACACAATTATGAGCAGGATGCAGGACTTTGCAGTATTTCATTTTCTGGTGCACAGGGTTGCCATGGATCGAGTCAATTCAATGGCACATAACCACCACAACAAGGCAACTGACATACTTACTGCACTACATTTTCTGCAGGAGAATATTCCACAACAAAGAAGAGTCAGGGGACTTAGTTGCTTCAGTAATCAGTGTAAAATTCTGTTAATGTCCCATAATAAGAAATAGCCTTTCACTAATTTTTCTTTAAATGGCTCATACTTTAATTTTTATGCTTGATTTATAATAAATGCTATAATTATACACACATGAAAAGGGGTCACAAAGTGAAATTTAATGACCAGAAAATAAATATTATACAAATTACTATAGATTTTTGATACAGATATTTAATCTCTAACATATTTAACTAAACACATTTCTTTTTATTCTTTGCTCTTACAAATTCTTAATGATTCCTCACAATTAAGCTGCTGAAGTGCAGTCCACTCTCAATATCGCCTTCCATGCATAATAAGGACAATGAATCACGTCTTTCTTAAATCATTACTGTATGCCCAGGGTTTGTTAGTGTCATTTGGCATGAAAATGAGCATTTGATTGTACTGTTTGTGATCAGTAAAGCAGCATCCAAAGTGACTTCTTCTCAACGATAATGTGCTACACTACATTCTACAAGATTTTGTGGGTGCACAGCAACTGGTATGAAAAGGACACATGCATTGTGGAAGCATTGGGCCTAGATGAGGGAAAACTGTCTTGCAGGCATCTATAAACTTAGTTCTCGGACAGAACGCAGTTGTGTTGCCCTTCTCTTAAGAGGCTTGCATGTAAGCCGGCACTGATTGTTTGCATGTCCTTGTGTGTTCTTCCTCAGCTAGAGCCACAGTGCTGAAGAAGGAAAGTCTATTTTAAAGAACTTTGTGTCCCTTCTCCCTTTTACCATGCAAAATGTAAGTGTCTCAGTAGGTGCAATTGTTCTCTGGCACTCAACATATGCTTCTTGTGCACTTTCATCAATTATGTGCTTATTTCTAATGGTTCCGTAATGGTGAGTTGCTTGATACTTGATTTATTAATGTGGAAGTATTAATTTTGTTGCATTTTCAAAATTTTGTCTTCAATTATGTGAATAACTTGTTAATGATTGGTAGAGATCTGTGCATGTCATTAAATTTACTTGTGAATCTAGGAACGATTGACTTGTCGGATAAAAATGCTGCAATATAACTAAAAAGAAAATGCTGCAATACATTATTTCCACACAACGAACCTAAAACATATGCTAATATTTGCATTTTATTGACAATATTTTTGTGCTTGTCTTTTGGTATCTCCTTTTTGTGTACAGTCTTCAGTAGTATTTTCAAAGATATCTAGAATCTGTATATATGATTCCAGTATCATACTAATTACGATAGCATACACTTCCATTATGTATTAGAAAGACATTTTAATACATTATCATTGCCTAAATGTGTTTTAAGTACTGCCCATTGGTAAATCTAAAGGCAGGAAAAATGCACAGAGTAAATGAGCATAAGAAAAAAAAATCAAATCCGTGATAGCTGAAGCACAGCCTTGAATATAACCCATGTGAATTTCTGTTTGCATGTTGCTGTTCTTTTATTTTACCTGGATGTAGAATTATGTCACTTGATCCATGTGGTTCTATCATAGCAAATATGTTTGAATAACTGAAAATAGATAAGTTTATAAAACAAATACATTGTATCCATTAAAATTATATTCCATCTTGTACATTAATGCAAAATTCATATTTGAAAAGTAAATAACAATTGATTTGGATTTTATGTCATTTAGATCAAGACTGAGATAGTCAAAAGAAAAATTACTTTAAAAGCAGTAAAAAATAATTTGTTGACTGCAGATTTCCAAAATTGTTTTTCATCTCAAAATAATATTTAACACTATTTAAATAATATTATTATAATTATATAAGCAATAAATATAATGTATTGTTATATAAATAATAAATGTAAATTTAATAATATTTAAAGAATGCTCCTGTTGTCTTATGATACTTCATCTTTTCCATTCATTGGACTACTAATAGCCTTCGGGAGTGAGAACAATAGCCAAGAACATGATACAACTGCAAACTATGTTGAATCTGAATCCACAGTTGGGTTTGTGGGACATGTCTCGAGTCATGTGACTATCAGGCCTCTGACGCTTTTCCAGGTGGTTGGTGAGAAAGAGCTGAATGTGAAGTTATACCAAATCAGTCCAAAATGCACAGGAAATGCAATTGTGATTGCATGCGAAATTTATAAAATGATGTCAGTCTTGCTTATTTCCCAGCCAGTTCCCTCCCACTGTGGTGCTCATGTTTCCCTTTCTTGTTTCCCATCTGCTTAGCCTCTTAGGATCTTGGGTTTGGGCACCTGAGGCCACTGTTTTGTTGATGCCCTAATCATGTGCTGCCCATGCTTGTAGGGTAGTCTGTCCGTGGTTTAGAGATAGCAAGGGTGACAGGTCCATTAGGAAAACAGGGAAGAAACTCAGTGAGACATTTACTTCCCTTCTACTCCATGAAAATCTTTCTCAAATTAGAATCATAAGAAGTGTTCTAGGAAAGCAAACTTTTATGTGGTGAGGATTTCGACCCGCCAGACTGATCTTGTGCAAATTGCACTGCTGTGACTTCATTCACTGATTTTCTTTCTTTCTCTCCATACATGTCTTGGTTGCCTCTGTTTTTGAATAGATTAGTGACTTTCTTGGTCAGGGAATTTCTAACAGGGCAGTCGGGTGTGTGCCAGTAGTGGCAGTGGTGAGTTAGGACTTGGCCCTGGTCTTTCCGCGTCAATCATGAGCCAATTTCCCAGTAGGTTAGGCAACCAGTTCTGAAGTGGAGTCTTTTTAAGAAGTAGTAAATCTGTCCACAAACTCTCGAGGCAACTGACCAGAGCAAGGAGGTTAATGCCAATGTGTTTCCTCAATCCTAATTCAGATCATTCTATTTTTAATTATCTCTCAACCCTCCCTATATTTTCAGTGGGATATGCCCCTATTCATTTCCAGTCTCTAACTAGAAAGCATTGATGTGCCGTTCACTCTTGTCACTAAGGCGAAAAACAATCTCATCAATGGTTTCCATGGCTGCCTGTCATTTTCTCCATGCTTCCCATAATTATCCTGACCTTTTCTCTGGACATCTCTTGCTTGACTCCGAGAAAATATCCTTAAAGAGAGGCAAATGTTAGGTACTGATCTCCTCAGTGATCCTGGGTTTGTCCTTTGGTAGTTCCTAAAGAGAAGGAGATAGGATATTTTGAGGTAAAATGGAAAGGGCATTGCTTGACCAAATGCATCCACTGCTTTGATAGGTTTGAGTTGGGATGTCGCACCAAGCATTTCTTAATAAAGGGCAGTACCTTCAGGATGGAAAATGGGGTGTGGATGCACTACTGCTCTCTCAACTTACTCTCAATGCTTTCATTCAGGCTCCCAGCCCTCTCTTCAAGTCACCCTTTGAAATAGAGCAGACATGGCATGGGAGACAACGTCCACGGTCCACAGATATGGTTGCATTGAGGTAAGGATCCCTGAGGTAGAAGAGAGGAAGTGGGGGTGGGGTGGGGTTGAGAAGTTGAGTGTTAATGCTTACTGGGAAGGAAGAGGAGTGAAAGAGGGAGGGCAGCTTCCCCAGGTGATTCATTTGCCATTCATCTCCTTTACAGTGGAACATGCCCTGGGAAACAGATCTTGGAGAGTAGATCCGTGAGGGGACTTCAGGATGGTCTCTTTTAAAAGTCACACATTTCTAAACGGGGCCACCATGTCCTTTTGGAAACCATACCTAAAGGTTCAAATACAGCAGGGTTTCTCAACCTAAGTACTATTAGCATTTCTAACAGTTAATTCTTTGTTGTGAAGAGTTGTCTTGTACAATGTAGGAGGTTTATCAGCATCTTAGCCTCTCCCATCAGCTGCTAGTAGCATCAAATGTCCATTGCCAACTTCAATCGACAAAGGTATCGCCAAATGAAAAACACTCAGAGCCACTGCCACAGAGGTAATTCTGATGCATAGTGACCCTAGAGCAGTGTTCTCAACTTTCCTAGTGCCACACCCTTTCCTATAGTTCCTCATGTTGTGGTGACCCCCCCAACCATAAAATTATTTTTGTTGCTACTTCATAACTGTAATTTTGCTACTGTTATGAATCAGGTGACCCCTATGAAAGGGTCATTTGACTCCCAAAGGGGTCTCAACCCACAGGTTGAGAACCACTGCCCTAGAGGGTGGAGTAGAATTCATACTTTGGGTTTCTGTAAATCTTTTACAGAAACAGACAGCCTAATCTTTCTTGTTATAGAAACAAACAGCCTCCTCTATCTCCCTAGGAGCTTATGGTGCGTTTGAACCATCGATCTTGTGGTTAACAGTCCAACTGTTTATCTCTCTATCACAGATATTGTCAAATTTTTCTTGGGGCAAACTTGCCTGGGCTTGAGAATCACTGATATAGGCCTTCCTCCCCAGACTTCAGGGATGGACATTTCTTCTGTGAGGGTTTGCTAAAAGCACATGCTAAGCTACTGATCACTTATAGAGGGAGGGACTTAATTACTCTGAAACAGAAGTTCTATTCACTCTAGCAATTGTAATAGTCATCTGGTAGATTCCTAGGGCCGCCCAGGAGTCTCTCACAGTGGTGATCAAATATAGGAGCCTAATGTCTTGGGCCTTAGACCAGAGGTAAGTGGTATGGTGATCAATAGTCTTGCTTTTCCCTGGACATCCCTGGTTTCATCACTCCAAGCCCTATGTTCTGTGATGAGACAGTTAGTTAACAGCTAGTGTCTTTGTTAGACTTTAATTCAAAATGACTTTGTCTCTTGCTTGGTGGCCATTCTGAGTTTGAGACACGGATGTTCTTTGATTGCCAGCAAGAGGGTCAGAAGAGCCGTGTCAGCTTTGTGGTAGATTTTGGACAGTCATGCATATCTGGGCCTTGTATCTGTAAATCCAAGCTGGATGGGCTGCGACGATCCTTTGAGAGATCAGGTAGATCCTAAATTGTGAGATTGGATGAGCTTTTAATAAAAGGGAGGCTGTACACAGGGTTAGAGAACAAAAGCAGAGCAGATCTGTTCTTGATCTCTGCTCAGGAACAGCCTAAGGTCTGTTTATGCTGAGACCCAGGATGGTTTCCATGCACACAAAGAACTGCCTGGAAAGGCAGTGGCTGGCTGAGTGGTAAACGCTACCTGTGATGTGTGTAAAACATTGGTAGCATGCCGTGCCAAGTGAGACAGGTGAGCATGCAAATGTTTGTTGCCCCTGGTCTTGCTGCAGGTCCATGTTAGTGGAAGCCCCTCAAGGCTTGGGAAAGGTTCTAAGCATTTTAAATCCGGGGCCTTGCTCTCATTGACCGCTTGCTCTTTATGACTTGGGACCTTGCCTCTAGAAGTTGGGCTGGATATCCAGTCCCACAGCGGCCACCTTCACTGCTCATCTCTTCCTTGATGTGACTATTTGCAGTTTTTGTTTGTGTCTTAAATGTAAGCTCTTCTAGATTCCTCAAGTTTTCAAGAAATATATATAAAAACACTGTTCTCTTGAAGGAGCACAGAAGTGATTGCTTTTTGCTGATGGAGATGGAGATATGTGTGCACTTGGCTAGTCTCATGTCTACCAAGATGTCATTACTTATAGAAGAGCCTGCGAGTTTCAAGAATAGTAACATGGCAATTTGTCTTTCAAATACTGTTTTACTTATAGCAGCAATAACAGGAAACATGTACTATTTTTCAGCGTTATAATCTGATTCGCCCTTTGATATAAACAGCTTTATCTCATCTTGTTGTTTATATCACATTCCTAGTTCTCTGGAAAGAACAATATTTTCCCCCTGAAAAGTAATATATTCTTGTCTAAGAATGGCTTAAATAAGTAACAGATGGTCTTTTTTATTCCTTTTGGTGCCCTCTACTCCCACTTATTCTCAGCATTTGGTCGGATCTTAAAATCAGTATTTTTCTGAAGTGCTACGTGGGCTAAACTTACAGGCTTGTTACCAACAGGGCTTCTTCTTCTTCTTTTTTTATGTGATGGAGCTTGTATAGTTTGAGAACATAGACAACTGAATAAAATTTATTTGCACTTATCAAATGGAATGTGTGTGAACAAATCTCTTTCCTAGTTCATAGTTAAGCAGCCTAGCCATGGAAAAGACACACTGGGGCACTCAGGGTTCCCAGCATGATCTTGACCATAAAGTCGAGTTCATTGTGGACCAGGCAATCACTATGCAACTGACTTATGCCTGACTTGGTTCTAACTGTTAAAATTTGTTCTGGGACCAGGCAGGAGTCATTCTTGTCTAAACATTTTCATTCCTTTGCTTGGTACGGGGGTGGGAGTGGAGGGTGGGGAGAAGACTCAGCAAAAGCAAGCTAGAGATTTCTATTGTTTTGCTAGCTGTTGAGCAAAGTCAGGTCACGTGGACACCTTACATCTGCCTTCTTGCCTACTTACTAGATCTGCCATCCTCATCTGAACTACCTCAGTGGCTCTTGAGAACGTGAAGATGAGATGGTCATTAAGAGATGCTTTAAAAAGTGAAAGGCATTTGAAATCCAAGGTGCCAGTATTTTAATATTAAAATCAAACAACTAAATGGGTTGAGTAAGGACAGACTTGTCTACAATGCCGTGGTAAATAGTTTAGCCTTGTCCAAGGACATTCTCCAGTGGATGTTCTTTCTTCATCATCGGAGCATCAAGGGAAGGAAAACAAGGGCCACAGGTGACTCCTGCAGACTGGTAGGGCTTGTGCCTATTACATTTCTGCCCAGCCGTTGACACGTACCCTTTACCATAGAGTGCACTTGACTCCGAGTGACTCCATCTAGGGTTCTAGGGCTGTACATCTTTGAAGGAGTACGTAGCCTCATCTGTCTCCTGGAATGGCTGGTGAGTTTGAACTACCGATCTTGTGGTTAGCAGTTGGATGCTTAGCCGACCAAAACTCCGTGGTTTACACCTGTAGGTGCTTAAATGTACATTGAACAAAACCATTAATACAATTTTGGAGAAGCTTGAGAAAAAGAAGCAATCTAACTGTTATTTGAAGACAATCTCCAAATTTTGAAGTTGATAAAAATTTTATGCTATCCATTCTCCAATTTTTAACATCACTGGGATTTTTTCCGCCTTACTGAATAGAACATTGAGGACAGGGTCTCTGTCCTTTCTCATTGTCAACTTGTTTTTCTCATCTTCAATTAACATTTTTCTGTGTCCTTCCAAAGATTATGCATGTTATTGTAAAATTGTAGGAAATATAAATTAAAACTAATAACTACCTTTTATCTTGAGCACCATGGGGGCAGATCTGCAGTATATATTGTGTAGAAGACAGCAAGTCATATATATCAATTGCATAGGAAAGGAATCCATGTGTTGCATATGAATGGACAATAAAAAGACAGGAAGGATGCATTTAAATGCACACATAATGTCTATTGGAGAAAGATAATAAGAGAACATCAGGAGCGACATAGCTCCTGGTTGGGGTGGCAGGGGTGGGTGGGGGGAGGGCTTGGGAGCAGTTGCATGAACAAGGTGGATTTAAGCTGAGCCTTGAAAGGCAACATGGGATAAATAGAAAGGGACCAGACTCCGATTCCTAGTGAAGAGAAGCAGACAGGCATGGTCCAAGCTGTGAGTGTGATGTGGGTAAGGGTCTTTTCGTGGACCCCAAAGAAGTGAGAGTGGTGCTGGACAAGTGTGTTGGGGAATCTGTATAGGGATTGGAATGCAAAGTCGGACCGAGGAACTCCACAACCACCACCAGTGTAATGAAGGAAAAACAGAGTTTTCTCCCGCTAAGTGGGCAAATGGAAGGGAGACAAATTAGGAATTGAGCATGATAATCCAGACACAAAATGATCTCTGGAGGAAGATGATGCTCCTGAAAATCAACAGGGTACAGGAAGTCTGAAGACAGTTTGAAGGAGTCATAGAACCTGCGGCCTGATAAAAACGATCTAAAATAATAGCTATAAAGATATAAGCTTAAGTGGTTATTTAAAATGATGGCTCTATTGACAGAAACAGGGAAGCCAGGAACTGTGGTGTATATAAAGAACTTTATTATGATTTTTTACTGGAAAAGATCTCAATGTTTGGAGTTAGTATGTGGTTTCAATTGTCAAGCTTTTAGACTCTTGATTCTTGGAAGTGTGATATAAAATGCTGTGTTGTGGTGTGTCGCTGCAAATTAGGTCTATTGATTTGGGATTGTCAAGAAATATAACACTTCAAAAATAGGCAGACGAGTGAAAACTCATACTACCAAATGCGGCTGCGAGAGTCCGATTTTCTAACACCCAAATGCAAATAAAATCAGCAGAGGAAATGTTGACACTGAAAACCACCCTTTGTTGTTCCAACGTGCTGAATAGAAAATGCATGTCCTCTGTTCACTCTTCCCTCACCTTAGAGTTTCAAGGCAGATCGTGAGTTCCGCAAGAAGACCTGGTGGCTCAGTACTTGTGCCTTCAGTTGCTATAAGTCAAGTTGGCAGTTTGAACCCACCAGGGTCTCTGGACAAGAAAGTTGTGGCAGGCTGCTTCCGTCAAGATTACAGCCTTGGACGATCGATGGGGCGGTTCTACTCTGTCCTATAGGGTCATTACGAGTCAGAGTCAAGAGCACACTGCTACAAGGTGATTCCTAAAGGCATATGGGAGAGAACAAACGGGCTCTCTCTATTCTCTCTTCATGGGACTTCACAGGTATACCAGAAGATCTGGATTTACTTTTGCTTCAGGGTTAAGGATGGGATTAACTAGAGGGGGCGATTTCTAGCATCAGAATAAAAGAGCGGGTCCTGAAAGAGGATGAGTCAGAAATGAGCAACAAGAGGGATCAGGAAACGTCTTTACCAGCCTGCTGGAGCGCTCCTTATGCTTACTGCTGGTGGCCAGTCTTGGTCTGCAGGCAAACACAGCTGTCTTCTGATGGCAGGAGTGTTGGAGAGTCTGTTGTAAGTTTGTCTTTTGCAGTATATTTATGTTGTTTGTGATTTCTAATATTTGCCTGTCATTTATTTAGTTGGGATTGAGCTACAAAACACTTCCAATGGATTAAATCAGCAAGTCAGAATCACCTCGATGGCAGACAGCAACAATCACACGAAATAAATACAAATTCAACGTCTCGCACTACCAACTGGAGCTTTAAAACAGCTTAATAAAACTGCATGTCAGAAAACTTTTAGTTCAGACCGAAGTAAGAATGGATATATGTATTACAGTATACGTAATACAGATATATGTATTACAGTAAGAATAACGAACGTATTTGTTCCTGATAATCATCCCTGTCTGATCAGATTTACTGGCCCTTTAAGTTGCAGGCTTTAAAATTATACATCAATTTTCCATCTTGTGGTACGAGTTAGAGAATTTCTTGCATGATGAGTCGAAGTAGGCAAGGAATATGCCTTAAATTTTCATGTAACATTTGCCAGATTTACTGGTGTTTGGTACTATTTCTTCAGTCTCAGAAAAGAGTGTGTGGTTGTATTATTAACTAGTTGTTATTGTATTTGTACGAGCTGGTTTTTGGTGAACTTTTACCAGAAAGAATCATAGTTGACCACCTCATGACCACGTTGAGCATTGGGTAAGAAACAGCGGTGGCGTGGGGTCTTGAGCTCTCAGCAGTTCCGGTGACCCATTTGCTGAGTTTCCTTTAGTCTATGCCAAACGACTGGGAAATCTTCAGTGTGCCCTAGAAGGTTCTCTTCCCACAGCCATGTCCCCTCCCACTCCTTATTAGCTGAGCTCCTGCCTCCCTGAAGTAGTCTTCTCAGAGTCAGCCCACTCCCTTGCAGGTTTCCAGCCACACCGCGTTGAGTTTCAGGGGTGATTTGAGGAAATAGGAATGTTCTCCTCTGGGGAAAGTGCGGTGCGCACAGACGCAGGGACTGGTGGGCTCTCTGTCCAGAGACAGCGGGGCGGGTCGGTTGTTTGTATGTGCATGCTCGCTGCCATTCGCTCGAATGTGTTTTTGGAGAGTGAGACAGAGTTGTCCTCTCTTCCACAGAAATGACACCCACTCGTTACTTGGTGGTCTTCAGCAGCCTGGGGATGGCATGCGGACTTCTCATGTCAGGGTGGCTTTTCAGGAGACCATAGACTATATGGTTGGAAAGACAATGACAAGGGGACTCTGAAGGACAGTCTTCACACACTCCTTCCGGGGCCATTATGTTCCTTAGGGTTTAAGGAAAAGACCTTAGGCCTGGATGTCAGCCAGCCTAGATCGTCGTAGACACTTAGGACAGCCTCGCTTATTTTCCATCGACTCGCCCACTTGCTCCACTGGCCAAAAACATTGACAGTCATCATCAATGCCTTAGAATTCAGACAGCTGAAAAATATGCAACAAAAAAAAGAAAAAATTCTTACACGAAAACATCTAAAATGTGACGAGCACCGACAGTCTGAGAAAGTGGAGAGTATTTTTTACTCATGTTTCAAGGCTTTCATCTACCATTTGCTCAATTCTTTGAAAGATATTCAGATAGCTTGCTCCAATTGCATGTCGATCGGCTATCACTGTCTATTTCTGGAGCAATGTTTATGCAAAAATGATTAATATACATTTGTTTTAATTACATATTAAGACATTGAAAGGTGTGCAGAATTAATACATGGACGCTAAGCAGATATTTTTAAGAGATAAACTCAAATTAAGTCAATTAATCCCAAGATCCTACTAAATTTTAAGATTAATGGAATGCATTTGGCATTCATTATAATTTCTCAGCAGGTAATATTGCCATCAATCCATTAATACAGATTTAGCTTTCAGTTACAAATTAAATGAGCTTTATTGATTACTATTTTTTCATGTTCAGGATCAAAATAATAACATCACTCATTTGTAATGCTTTCTCTGCTAATATTGATTTTTAAGCAGCTTTAATTTCTTTGCTCTTACTCTTCTTTTCCAAACAAACACATGGAAGTCCCCTGCTTCCCTAAGTGTTGAGAAATGACTATGCAATCCCACAGAATGTTCTCTTTGGCTCATCACAGGCCCGTATCTTACTGTTAATCTTTCCTAAGGAAAACAAGTCTTTCCTCTCGAAAGCTCGGGGCTTTTAAAATAAAAACTACAAAGTGTTTTTGTGTGGCAAATGCTCCTCATAATTTCTCCCAGCAAATCCTGCTGTGTCTCCTCTTGAAGAACTGGTGATGAGGGAGAAGTTTGTACTGTGTTCCACCCATCTTGGACTTAATTATTTGTGCTAAATTAACACTTCCTGGGAAGGTTTGCTAATTCTCTGTGAGGTGATCTAGTTACTATGGATAGTCTTAGAAAACAAAACATAAAACCAACCCCCAGAGGGAATACACCCCTGCATTGAGGAAGCAGGAAAAAAAGCGAAACTCGTTTTAAAATCTGAGCCTTTGACCCATGAACTTTAAGTTCGTTTCCTGGAGGATTCACTCGAAGCTGTGATGGCCTGAGGTGTGGCTCCCACTGTAATACATGAAGACAAGCAGATGCACATTGATTTCCAAGAAGCTGCGCCGTGATTATGCTATTAACGGGAAACCAAAATAAATCCTACCATGTGCATAAAAGAAGTTGTGTGTGAGAGTGGTCACTGATTCAACTGTTTCCATGCAGATTACTTTGTTCATGGAAATACAGAGACCTTAGCAAAGCTCTTCTTGATCATGAAAACTCTTTGAAAAACAGGAAAAATGATCATGTACAGACACACAGATCCGCATATATATATTTATGTACATATTGATATGCAACTACCTACATACAAAGGGGCTTTAAGAATTTTGTGGAAAGTGAAATTAAAAAGATAATAGGTTTTTCCATACAATTCTTGAAACCCCCTCCATATATGTATGTATACATACATACATGTCTATAGGCATATCTACACATGTATACACACACATACACACTCCGTATAGTCAAATGTAAACTAAGTTTTGGTTCTTTGGTAACTGCTGTTCTTTACCTGGCCCTGTCTTAGAGGCTGTGGAATCCTAGCCCCAGTGACGCGGTGGTCTCTGACTGGTGAATAGTCTATGTACGGGGGGGCTCTTTAGGGCAGAGGTGAAGATTATATTTGAGATAGTTTGCAAGTAGAACAAGTAGGCATTCCCTTAAGAGTAAGATTTTGTTTACTTGGCCCATTGCTATTATAGTCTAATGGTTACCTCAACTTAAATGCTGAAATATCCAATCTCAGATCTACTGAGGAGGCTTTTAACTGAGTCTGGTTCTCCCTGGGAGGAGCTGGAAGCTCTTGTAGAAATAACACCCAGGGCAGTACTCCAAAAACAACAAAATTAAGACTAACTTAATTTACTTAACTTGAACTCTAGAACCTAGAGCTAATAGGACTTTCAGAAGGGAGGGAAGGTTTCTAGATGCACCCATGCTAAGAGGCTGCACCCCACTGAAATGGGTGTTGAAACACTCATTTTTGAAACATATTTGAGTGAAAATATCTTTTTAAACAATCCCTCAAACCTTGAAGCTATAAAAAAATCGATCAGTTTAATTCAGTAAAACCTATAAATTCTATATGAAAGCAAACAAACCTCAAAGCAATCACAATGGTGCCTAGTTTCGACAAATGAACATTTTACCAAAGAGTCTGGAAAGAAGCTTGATCAATAGAGGGAATGCAGAACAGAATTTACAATTTTCATGGAATCTAGACTTTCGGGAGTCGTGGAGGCTAACAGAACCCCTAAAAATAATGCCTAGAGATCATCTCTACCCCTTAAGACAAAATTATCTCCTAAATCTTATTAAAACCAAAAGATACAGTGTCTGGGGTCTTAAGGGCTTGAATATAAATAAGCGACCATCTAGCTCAGAAGCAACAAAGCCCATGTGGAAGAAGCACATCAGCCTGTGTGATCACAGGTGTCGAAGGGATCAGGTTTCAGGCATCAAGAACAAAAAATCATAGCATTGTAAATGAGGGGGAGTGCAGAGTGGAGACCCAAAGCCCATCTGTAGGCAACTGGACACCCCCTTACAGAAGTGTCACGGGATGGAGACAAGCCGGTCAGGGTGCAGAATAGCAATGATGAAACATACAACTTTCCTCTAGTTCTTAAATTCTTCTTTCCCCCACTATCATCATCCCAATTCTACCTTACAAATCTGGCTAGACCAGAGGATGTACACTGGTACAGATAGGAACTGGAGACACAGGGAATCCAGGGTGGATGATCCCTTCAGGACCAGTGGTGAGAGTGGCAATACTGGGAGGGTGGCGGGAAGATGGGGGTAGAAAGGGGGAACCGGTGACAAGGATCTACATATAACCTCCTCCCTGGGGGATGGACAACAGAAAAGTGGGTGAAGAGAGACATTGGAGAGTATAAGAAATGACAAAATAATAATTTATAAATTATCAAGGGTTCATGAGGGAGGGGGGAGTGGGGAGGGTGGGGGAAAATGAGGAACTGATATCAAGGGCTCAAGTAAATCTTTTGTGAATGATGATGGCAACAAATGTACAAATGTGCTTGGCACAATGGATGTATGTATGGATTGTGGTAAGAATTGTACAAGCCCCCAATAAAATGATTTTTTAAAATTAAAATTTCACAATATATAATTACAAAAAAACTCCAACAACAACCAAACAGTCATTTAGTTTTACAAGTCAAGAATGTGTGTTTGAACATTGTGCTCTTTCAAGATCTATCTAATTAGGGTCAACTAGATAGGAACCTTAGGGGTCCTAGAGCTTATGTTAATTGTGAAAAACAACCCCATGAATGAAAGTGAAAATGGTGAGAAAACTTAAAGGGGGCAATCAATGCCATTAGTTGCACCTGTAGAAAATGTTAATTTTGTGTATATTTTGCTGCACATGTTCTCAACAACTTTATACCTACGTATACATGCAAACATGCATTTGAAGAAAAAAAATCAAAGTCAAAAGACATAAAACAAACTAGAAACATGGAGACATAACGATTGAACAATTATTTAGATATGTTCAAACGTTTTAAAAAATCTTTAAAATAAGAACAACGCAATGAAACCCCAACTCTCCAATTAAAATAAAATAGAACGGACAAATCATTCACCACCACAGTTGCTGTTGTGTTCCAAGTCATAGCAAGTATGTGTTGGAGGAGATCTAGGCTCCATATAGCATAATAGTAAGTGTTCATTTGCCACCACAATCAGTTTCCCATCATTTTCTTCCAGGCTTCAACTCTTTGCTATTAGCTCCCCATGACTCCCCTCAAGGTCCCCTGCTGCACTCCCCAGGAATCCGTCATCTAGCTATGGTCTCTATAGATTCATCCATTCTGGGTTTCACACACTGAAAAACAGAAAAATACATAACAAACATTTAGAAGGCTACCACCAATAACAATGCAATTGGAATAAACTCGTTTGAAAGAAGACAGAAAATATTAAAAACCAGAGCAAACTCAAAATGTTTTCAAAGGAGATCACACGATAAGGTTTTAACTTAGATTTTTTTTCATTTGAACTATTACAATGGTCTCTGCAGTATCTTGGAGAAGCAGGCTATCCCCATCTCTTGATCAGGGTCAGAGGCAGTCACTGGAGGTTCAGTCCATGTGCAGATCCTGCAAATGCTTGGGCTTCCACTGGCATTCATAGTCTTCTGAAAGCCAGAAATTCACAATTGAAGCTCTGGTACCATTCCCTCCTTCAGAATTGATTACATTATTTGCAAACCTTGGATCACACAGGCTGCTGTGCTTCTTCCATGTGAGTTTAGTTGATATCTCACTTAGATGACTGCTTGTTTGAAAACAGGCCTTTAAGACCCGAGGTGCTATTCTTTCTGGCAGCTGGGCACCATTTAATTCCTTCACTGAGTTTTGCTGCAGCACCGGTATCTTCCATGGTTCCTTCACTGTTGAAGGCCATCTAGGCTCAGCCTTGAAACGGCTGAGAAGTCTCATGACCTATTTGTCAGTGTTAGCTGATTTCTTCTGTGACTTTACGCTTTGAACAGACTTCCGAGGACAAGAAAGCAAGCAAGGTCTGGGGAAAACAGGGGGTTTAGTTTTCTCAAGGACGTCTGGCTTGGCAGAAGATAGAGTTGTATCAAATGTGCTTGCTTAACAATGAGATCATTAACCCCGGGTTGTTTCTGCATGGCTAGAAGGAGGGTGTAGAGTAAACTCGGGTGCTTCAGTCCATCAGACTATTGCCCTCCTAATACTTTCTGTCTCTCTTTTCTTCCTTAATCCTCACTCCCCCTTTCAGGACTGTTTGATTCATCGGCTGGCTCCGAGACTTCACGAGGGCTTGGACTGAGCAAGGCCATGTCATAAGAACTAACTGTTCATAGACTAGAGTTAGGATTAAGTGTGAGCCAAAAATCCATTCCTTTATCTACATTTTCTATATGCCTCGGGTTCACCTTAGAGACATCTTTGCTATTTTATGTTAGAGAGCATTACTGATCATCTCCCTGGAGCATAAGGTCCTTCTGTCGATAGTGTCAATGAGTTAGCCTATGGTAATATATTTAAAATACAATTGAGAATAGGAGATTAAACAATTGTAGGCTAACTACAAATCACAGTGCATAGATTACTGATTTATACAGATTAAATTCTTACCTGACTGGACACTATTTACATATATAATGGGAGTCAGGCAAAATTTGCAATGATATGTAATGAAAATGTCAGCCCCAGATCTTTCATAATAATCCCCATCTTAATAAAGCAAAGTGGCCTACTGAGATTTCAATACTCTTTGTGAGCTGCCCTCCACTTCTTGTAATTTCAGATTAAATCCTCAGGCTATAGGGGTGTTTGAAGTATAGCCCGGTTCCCCAAGTGGGGCTCCACATGACATCCTTCTGTTATGGTCTTTGGATATGTTGCACACCTCAAAAACCCAGGGTTTGACATCCCATTATTCTATGGCACATTGTCTGGGTTCCCAGGAGTGTACAGAAACCTGTCCAAATGTGCCTTATTCAGAGCATAGTACCAGGCATACTCTCCTATTGGGGTTTGTGAAAACATTGCTAGTAATTTTTTCCCCTGCTGGGAGGCTGGTTTCCCCCCTGCCCCCTCCGCTCTTTTACGATCAGAAATGCACCTGTCTCCTCCAAGACGCATGTGCTCCCCTTCCCTCTATTGACCTGATTTTCCCATCACTGTTTCTTATTACTCCGTTAGGAATATCTACTGGTTCGGAGGGACGTCATCACAGTTTTACAAGGATGTTATCCTTTTCTCCAGTCTCAAAATCTGATCCTGGTTGAAGCGAGGTCTCGGTCAAACTGCTTTTCCATATATACATATTGAGAGGGTGGTACATGGCTCATGGGCACTGGTCAGGCTCTCTAGCTCCTTGTCTGGCAGATTTGGTTAGTGGCTTGCATGGGCTGAAAGCAGGAGTTTGACTTCATCTTGTTGCTTAGCCTTACAGCTGTGAACTCATTCCATCTTTGTCCTTTTGTGATTGATGACCTTTACTCAACATAATAATTTCCCGATCCTTCCATGTCATGAGGTGCTTCATGGTTTCATCACTGATTTTTAGGGATGCATAATATTCCATTGTGTTTACATACATAAAAATTTGTAGTCTTTTCTTATATTGATGGGTATTGGGGCTGTTTCCAATGTCTTGCTATTGTAAACTGTGCTTCAACGAACATTGAAGGACATACATCTATTTGTTATCTGTCTCATCTCTTTCGGGTATGTGCCCAGCAATGGTGTTGCTGGGTTCTGGTATTTCTATTGCCAGCTGTTTTAGGAATGATCATGTTGCTTTCCACAGTGGCCACATGTATTTACAAGCCCATCAGCAGTGTTCAGGAGTTCCAGTCTCCCCACACTTGAGCATTTGTTATTCTCTATATTTTAAAAATTGGGTTATCCTTGTGGGCATAAGAAAGTTAGTCATCATTGCTTTGATGCACTTTTCCCGGACGGCTAGTGAACAAGAGCATTTTGTCATGCGCTGTTAACCATTCGGATGTTGGCTGTTTTTAAGTAGATCACCAGGCTTCTCCTTCTGAGAACAGCTCTGGGTGGATTTAAACTGCCCACCTCTTTGTTGGCAGTGGAGCATGCTAAATCATTTATACAACCCAGAGGTTCCTGGGAAAGTGATATAAGCAAGTAATTATAAAACTTAAATAAAATGAAATTGCTGGCATCGAGCTGATGCTGACTCATAGCAACCCTATAGGACAGGGTAGAACTTTCTCTGTGAGTTCCCAAGGTTTATAGTAGAAGCTTTCCCTGTCTTTCTCCTGATGGAGGAGCTGGTGGTTTTGAACTGCCAAACTTTCGGACTACAACTCAATGCTTAACCGTTAAAATACTCAACAAAGGAAGATGCTAACCATCATGGAATCCAAGTTAGTGCAAGAATCATAATTTGAATTGGAAAGGAAAATATTAGTGTTAATTTGAATTGGAAAGGAAAATATTATTGATCATCCTTTATTGAGGTCTTAGGAGCCAGCCACTCTCATATACTGTCAATAATAATTCACCACCATGGAGTTGTTTCCGACTCATGGCTTTACTATCAATGGAGATGAAAGCAGTACAACCTTTGGAAGAGCAGTTTGGCATGATCTACGGTAATTTCAAGTGTTCATAGTTCTGCTCAGCTAGTCCAGTTCTAGAAACCATCCATAGACATATTTGTACAAATGCCTGCATAAATGTGTGCAAGTTGCAACAACAGTTGGAATTGTAAAAAGGGAGTCGTTCAAGAACCTATCCTTGCCCAGTTGCCATAAACACAGATGGAGGAATAAGATAGCGTCATTTAAGCGTCTCTGGATGGTGCAAATTAAGCAATCAACTATTAGCGGAGCCCACCCAGAAGTACTTTGGAGCTTGGTCTGGCTACTGCATCCAAAAGTTCACACAGTCTTGCAAACCCTCTGGAGCGCATGGGGGCACCATGCATGCGGATCTCCTCCATGCACCCGAGGACCGTAAGACAATGATTCACAACGGAAAGAGAACTCTGCACACTGACGTGGAAAGGATTTGACAAAGAATGGAAAAACAAATTTCATAGGAGTTCATAGGTTAGAATCCATTTTTTCTTTCAGAATGTATACTTTTTACGTATTGGATATATCAAGTAATTTAGGAGAAAATGTCACCAGACTTGTTTTAATGCTTACTTGGGGCACGGGAGGTAAGAGTGCACGGGGGATTAAAGGAGGCTTTTACTGTCAAAATTTTAAATATTTTGGGGCATCAAGAGTAATTTCCTGTTTTATTTGAAAAAAAAAGGGTGATGGTTATGGACAAACTTTGATTATATACAGGCATAATTATTAAATTTTTATGTTAGTAAATTTTCTATAATAACCTACATATTTCTACGAGTTTGGCTAGTCTTTAAGAATAGCTGGTGGTGCAATGGGCTGAGTGTGGGCTTGCGAATCCAGAGGTTTGCAGTTGAGCCCACCATCCACTCTTCCGGAGAAAGACGAGGCAGTCTGCTGCTGTGATGGTGTACCGTCTGAGACACCCAAAGAAAAGGCAGGCAGCAGCTAAAGGGTTCCCTCTTTTCTCAGTCATAATGCTGCTCCTTTGCCCTCATTTTGAGTAAGAGTCTAGTTCTGCCCAATCCAAGGTCTGTTTCTCTGCTGATTGTCCTGATATTGGTATAATCACAAGATTCTAGAATGCAAATGTGGTCGAGGTCAATACTTTGTTTGATAAAAGATTTGTCTCCTTTTATCTCTCTCTCTCTCTCTCTAGGATTCCTTGGGATTTTTATGCTGTACATGGGTACAGTTTTGTTTATTTACTTTTAAACTAGATGCCAGTATTTCTTTTTCTTATCTTCTTGGCCTGTCTAAGATATCCTGTGCAGATATTCAATTGTCATGGTGAGACATGGCATCTTTACCTTGTTCCTGATGTTATTTATCTTCTAAGGTTCTTGGAATAAAATATCACTAACTGGGTGGCTTACAATAGTGGAAATTTATTATCTCACAGTTCTGGAGACAAGAAATCTAAAATTGAGGTGTTGGCAGTGTTAGCGCATATACATGCCCTAACGGGTAATATGCTTTATGACTCTCTCCTAGTTTCTGCTCTTTGCCAGCGATCTTTGGCATGATTGACTGGTGGTAACTTCACTCCAATCTCTGTGTCTATCCTCACATGCCCTTCTACCCTGTAGTGCCCTGTTGTCTCCAAATCTGTCCCTCCTTATAACATCAGTGGTCATAGATTTAGGCCTCACTCCAATTCTTTCTCTTATATAACAAAGATTGAGACCCTGTCACAGGACCCAGCAGTGTTTGTCCTGTTGTGTATAGGGTAGCAATGAGTCAGAGTCAACTCAACTGCGCTCAACAACAACTGATTCATTATGATCCATTTTCAACTAGTTTCAAATAAGGTGCAAAATAAGGTCACATTTACAAGTGTGAGCAGTTAGAACTTGAATGTATCTTTGGGAGGGTACATAATTAAACTTACCACATCAATCTTAAGGGCTGGCAGCCTTTGACCGGATTCTGGATTGCACTGGGTTCCCTGAAAATTGGATCAAGTTGATTAGGTCATGATTTCAGTGGGTTGACAGTTATATACAGACCGAATTTGGCAGTTATATAATGATTTAATCATCCACTGTGAAATGATCTAATTCTCCCTTTGTGATGTCTAGTCATTCCTGAACTCTGTGCATTAATGCAGGAGAAGCAGGGTAGGCTGCAACATTCTTACTCAGGTCACAGCCTCGATCCAATGTCCGGGGAGTTTCCATGGAGTGCGACCTGCATTACTGTTTATTTTATAAGACCTAAGAGGAGAAGGACGAGAAGAGAGAGGGAGGGACCTCAGTACAACCAAAAAAGAAAGGCAGGGAGTGGAAGCATGTCCTTTGGAGTTGGGATTCCTGTCCTGACAACTTCTTTAATCTCTGTATGCCAAGTCACATGGAGAAGGATAAGGGAATACTGGCTACATAGATGTTGACAGTGGACAAAGGCTTCCCCTAGAGCTAGCAGAGAGAGGATGGTGGCTTCTCTTACCGTGGCGCCCTGGTAGTGTGTGTAGTGGTTACACCTTAAGCTGTGAATTGCAAGGTCAGCAGTTTGAAGCCACCATTTGCTCATTGAGAGAACCATGAGGCTTTCTACTCCCTGAAAAAGTTACAGTCTTGGAAACCCACAGGGGCAGTCCTAGTCTGTCCTATGGAGTGGCTGTGCATTGGAATTCAGTCCATGGCAGTGGATTATTTCTTTTTTTTTTAATTAACATTTTATTAGGGACTCATACAACTCTTATCACAATCCATACATATACATACATCAAATGTATAAAGCACATCTGTACATTCTTTACCCTCATCATCCTCAAAGCATTTGCTCTCCACTTAATCCCTTTGTATCAGGTCCTCTTTTTTCCCCTCCCTCTCCGCTCCCCCATCCCTCATGAGCCCTTGATAATTTATAAATTATTATTTTGTCATATTTTGTCCTATCTGGCGTCTCCCTTCACCCCCTTTTCTGTTGTCCGTCCCCCAAGGAGGAGGTCATAGGTTTTCAGGGTTTTTGTCTACTTAGCTCTAAGAGAATAAATTTGCTTGTTAAAGCTATATTGTTGTAGGTATTTGTTAAAGCAGCACTAAATAACTAAGACAATGATTAAATATGATGCTAGTTCAAGTTTTCTATTTTAGCACCCTTTATCATTAATTTATTCTATTTCTAGTGTAAGAAGTTGTTTTGTCTGAAAATTATGAATGAAAGTTGAGTTTGTAAAATACTTTTTTTTTCTTCATCAATTATTATAAGTATATAACTATTGTTTAGTCTCTTAATGTGGTGGGCTATACTGATTGATTTTCAGATATTGAACTAACCTTGAATTCCTGGTATATATTCACCCTGCTTGTGGCATTATTGTATTTATGTATTGCTGTACTTGGATATTTTAATATTTTATGCCATTGTTTATGAGAGATATTGCCGCCTTCTTTGTTGTACAGTTTTTGCACCACTTTAGTATCAGGGTAATACTGGTCTCATAAATGTTCATTTATTGATATCACAAGTAGTCTTCACCGAATTGCTGACTTATTAAGTGTGCTATCCTTAGGCACCAGTAATTAGATTTTAATTAGAATCTCAATAGAAATTCATACATGTGTGCCCCAAAGACACATACCCAAAAATTTATGGAAGAATCATTTGTAATATGCTCAAATGAAAAACTAAAAGAGACATCACTAATCTGATTAAAAATAATATAAAAACATATCTTTTAAAAAAGTATTTACATACTTTTTAAAAGTTTGTCATGCAAAGTATGGCAATCTTGTCTTTATAAAATATAGACAAGTGACCTTAGTTCTTTTCAGGGATAGAGTGAGGGTAAAATTCCACGATGTGGCTGAAATATTTGGTGCACTCTTAAGGATACGAATACAACCATAAGTTATTATTTTCATCTGTTTTTCAAGTCTCTATCTCCCATGGGAGAATAATAAATATATTGTAATGATATTGGTAACTTTCCTTGACGAACCTAAGGAAAAACAGGATAGATTTCAATAGAAACTGATTGAAAATCTACGAAGTAGCAAAAACTATGCTTAGTTCAAATAATATAAAGGTAAACAAGGTATTCAAAGTCTCTGCTTTCATGGGTGTTATAGGCCAGTAAAGTAGCCAAATGTGAATCAATAAATTGAACAGATAATTAGTTAATCACAAATCATAGACTTTTGATTTAAACTGGAAGTTTTCAGGGAAACAATATAGTAAGTCTACTATAAGTCTACTAATAGTGCAAAAAATACAACCATAAACCTCTCCCCAAATGGCTTAGAATTCCTTTTTAGTGATAGCATAGAGGGTGAAAACCCAATGAATAAATGAGTATAGGAAAATCAGAGATGTGTAAAAATGTTTTAGAAATCATGCATTCAACTTCAGAAAGGATCTATATAGTTTCTGGGAAATGATTAAAAATGAACATTTTTATAACTTAGGTTTATGTTAAAACATCACAAATATACTTTAAAGGTCAAATTATCGGAGTTGCTTTTGGTCTCACATTTGTTATCGACTCTTCTGGTCTTTTGAGTTGTGGGTTCTGGTTGCAAACACTGATATTTCTTTTACTCACTGAAAATTAGCATTTTTCTTTTCTTTTTGGAGGACTAGAATTGAATTGTACATGATCAAAGGTGGCAGGATTAAGGAATTTAATGAAATACATAAGTGTTCTATTAAAGAATAGCTATCATTCTTCTAAATCATGAATTAATTTTTTATGAATTAGGTCCAAAGAGCTTAAGTAAAACATAGCTAATATTTCACAAGTAATTCCAACCCTTTAAATAGTACAAGTCTCTGGTGTGTAATATTTAGGTAATGATTATCATAAAATAGACATCTTTTGAGGGCAATTATGCATTCTCAGTATTTCTTTATGAGGGAGCTGGGAGGAGGATGTCATTACATTTGACAGCATATTTGTCTCACCTAATATTCATGATATTCTGATGAAAAAAATGGTTATCTTACAATATAGGAGTATATTTCTGGAAGAACCAATTACTGATTCTGTGTCACTAAACCTGTTCAGTCACGAAAGACAACATAATGTTGTACCCAAAGTATATGCTGTTTCTAGGCAAATATAATCAGTGTTTTTGTTTATAGAAACTTGCTGCAGCTGAGGAGTCAGTTCTCCTGGGGGTGAAGGGAGAAGGGAGGAGTAAGGGGCTGAGCAGGACAGAAAGCAGAGACACTCCGCAGTGTTTAGGAAGTGACAACTGACTTTGAAGATAAAACGTATTGTTGAGAATGAGGGGGGTCAAAGCAGAGACCCAAAGCCCATCCCTGGACAATGCAACAACCCCCACAGAGGGGTCACAGGGAAGGGATGAGTCAACCAGGGCGCAGTAAAGCACCGATGAAACACACAATATCCCTCTGGTTCCTTGAGGCTCCTCAATACCCCCACGCCCCACTCTCATGACTCCAGTGCTGCCTCTCACTTCAGACTCGACCAGAGCATGTGCACAGGTACAGATAAGAGATAAGAGCTCACGACACATGGAATCCAGGAGCAGGAATGGGAATAGCGTTGACAGAACAGTAGGGAGAACCTGGGGGGGGGGTGTGGGAGTGGAGGAAGGGGGAACCAATCATAATGATGGACACACACAACCACACACCCCACCCTCCACTCCAGGGGGAAGTACAACAGAAATCATGGGGAAAGGGAGACAGCAGTTGGTGTGAGATAGGAAAATAATAATAATTTATTACCTATCAAGGGGTCACAGGGGGGGCGGTGAAGGAGGGGGAAAAGAGGAGCTGATTCCAAGGGCTCAATAGAAAGTAAAGGTCTAGAAAAGAATGATGGCAGCATATGTACCAATACGCCTGATACAGTTGATGTATGCATTGTAGTACGAGTTGTAAGAGCCCCCAATAAAATGATCTTTTACTTTGAAAAAAAGGAGGATTGGGGGTGTTTTTAAAAGGAAATCACAGTCGACTGAGCAAGGCCCTGAATAAAAGTAGAAAGAAACCCCTCATGTGCTATCTAGTTGGTCTTTTTTAGGGCTAATGTTGACATGCAGGTATGATATCTTGTGCTTGCCTTAACACAATGCTTTCAGCTTTCATAACATTTTTGTAACATTTTATCTAAGATAAATACTACTATTATTCTGGTGGAAAAAGGAGAGTAATTTATGTTTTAGTGTAATCTAGTTAGTGTATGCTGAAACCAGTGTTCTACAACCCACCTATGTGCCTTCAAAGGCCAGAATCTGCTCTTGATGATAAGGCCATGCCTGGAATAGCCAGTGGACTCATGGAAATCAAATACCTTCCGGTGTCTTTGCCTTTATTGCTCCCAACTCAGTTCCTCATAGCCCAGAGAAGTCTGTGTGTGAAAGATTTTCAGGGCATCTCATGGCTCAGAAATCTATGATTTATGCTAATAGACCTATTCATAAAATTATACGTATGAGAAAATGGGAATGGAAGGAATGAAGCCCATGATTCCAAAATAAAAATTACCATCCAACGAACAGGGTGTGTCAAATCTACAAAGCTAAATATTTGACTTCTTAAACTCTTCAGGGTGGTCCAAATTGTTAACATGTTTGGCTACTAACCAAAAGGTTGAAGGTTTCAGAATACCCAGGGATGGCTCGGTAGAAAGGCCTAGTGATTTACTTTAGAAAATCCAGCCATTGAAACCCTATGGAACATAGTTTTGCTCTAACCCTATGGGACGCCATGAGTTGGAATCAAGTTGATGACAACTGGATGCTGGTTAAACGCCTTTGTAGTTAAAAGTAGCTTTAGGCCAATGAGATGCAGGAGCAAGTCTCTGGAAAGAACCTACGGGACTTCTCTGATAAAGGTAGAAGCTCAACGTGGAGCGTTTGCAATCAATGCGTCTATTCCATTTCTCTGATAATAACTGAAAAAAATCCAACATTTGGAGCTAGGTCAGATATGAAGTTAAAGTACAGAGTTCTCCAGCATGCTAAGTTTTCTGGAAGCTTCCAATGCCAGCTACAAACTTGGAGGATACCCTTAATTTTTTGACGTGTTGTCTGAACATTAAAGATAGAAGGACTCTTTGCCCCTTTAGGAGATGCGGTGTAAACTCAGCGGTTATAAGGGCCCCATTCACTTCTGATTTGTTGCCTCCCACTAGTCCCTTAGGGTGGATAATTTGCCAAAATGACTAACAGAACTCAGGAAAGTGCTATGCTTATGATTACATATTACAGCAAAAAAAAAAAAGAAGAAAAAAAAGGATACAAATGGAAAGCAGATAGGAGGAGGGCTGGGAAGATCTCCAACATGGAATTCCCATGGTCCCAGAAGGGATGTACTCCCCTCCCACATGCATCTTTGTCTTTCACCAACCAGGAAGCCCATGGAACTGTCATGCCTAGAGCCTTTATTGGGGCTTTATCAGACAGCATAGCTGGTTGAATAAGCCTCTCCCCTGGGTTAGGCTGATAGCTGGAGGTGAATATTTCTGGTCTGGCTAGCTTTCCTCAAGGGGTCCCTAGAGGCAGCAACCTCAAGTGGGATCTGCAGTTCTCATCAAAGACACTTCACACAGAGGGACATCCTTAAGGTTAGATCTCAGATTCACTCCCTCAACGCAAAGGTTCTTTCCCCTCTGATTCAATTTATTTGGGTAAAAATCAAACTCTCTATCCTTCTCCTCAAGAAAAGAAAGTTCTTCCACTTCCCTTACTTCTTCACTTGCACTTGGACTTGATGCTTGGAGATGTAGTAACCCTCTTGTGAATCTGAAGCAAGAGTCATTAGGGAAAAATCAAGAGATGCTTCTAATGAGAGACATTCCTTGTCAAGTTGTAGAATTCTATTGTTCCTTCCTTTTCAGATACAAGACTAAAAAAAAAAGGCACTTAATAACTTCCTTAGGAATATTTGCTACCAACTGATGGGGACATACCCCAGTCAGTGCTTGAACTCCAAACCCATATATGTTGCCAGAGAATAATGAATACTTCAGTCTTAATGTCACTCTTATGGATCAAAAGCATTATGCTGAAGCCAGACTGCTTGTGCCTGTAAATATTGTTCAGTTTGTAAAGGGGGGGCTGAGTGGTCTTTTGCTGTTAATGAAGCTGTATGGGGAATAGGCTTGGTTTGGATATTCCCCCTTCTAAACTATGAAACAATCCATTTGTATTCTTTAAAGCCACCTAAGTTGATATTTTGTAATGATAGCAGGAATGAACATAGTCAACCAAGTTGCATCACACACACACACACACGTCTCATGAGTAACGCGATGGCTGGCCGTAAACATTCAGATCTCGTGAACTTGCTCTCTCCGCATAGTTCAGTGCCTCACCTTGGTTCCCTCCCCAGTCCCAACTTCATCTTCCTGGGAGTTACTATTTTTGAAGGTTTCACAGGTGATCTGGGGCCTCCCTTCTGCTGTGGTCACCTCCTCTTCATTGGAATCATCTGCCTGCCAAACCTACAGGGAGGCATCTCCTGGGTTGCTGGCACCTCGGATGCCTTCTGTGAGAAGTTGCTGTCCACCCCAACGGTTGTGGCTGCTGCGGTCTCCCAAGTTCTCTCCCAGCATTCCATGCTCCCTCAAGACCTCTCTACGTCCGAACCAGCTACCTTCTAAACACAAGTGGAGTGGAACATTTCCACAAGGTAGCCCTTTGTTACCTATTTATCAGTAGAGTCTAGACCCATACGGAGACTTCCTGGGCCATTTAGAACAGTACTGGAGCAAAGCAAAGCAAAGCAAAACCAAACCAAACCAAAACATTCACACGGAGTGGAATTCTGACTTAGAGCAAACGTAGAGGACAGAATTGAGCTGCTCCGCAGGGTGGGCACGCTGCAAATGTTTACAGAAGACTGTTACATCTTTCCACTGGTGGGCACCAATGTAGTCCTTGTTGATTAGCAGTGGAACACTTAATGACTGAGTCCTCAAGGCTCTTTAGTTCAGTACTAAATATGTATAAATAAACAGGAAATCAGATATTTAGAAGGCTTGAAAAATAAGGGTGTGAAATGACTTCAACTAATACTATTTTTACACACTAGATAATCTCTCCTCCTTTCTTGACAAGCACCCATCTTGTCCCCTTGGAAGTAGGGACTGGGGACGGTGCAGCCTCGTACAAGGCCAGTAGTATCAGCCAATCAGATGGTCCCACTCTCTTTAATTGTGGTACATAACAACAGTAGAGCCAGACCACAATTCACAAAAGCAACCAGAGGGAAGTCACTCAGAGATGCCGAGAACCTTTTCCTTGCTGACATGTTATGAACTCATTGCCATCAAGTAGATGCCCAAGACTGGCGACCTGATAGGAGAAAGTCGAACTGCTCCTGTGAGTTTGCTCGCATAAAATTATTGATGGGGGTAGAGAGCCCTTCCTTTCTCCCTCAGAGCGGCAGGTGCCCGCCCATCCCCCCACACACTCCCAAATTGATCTTATGTTCTACCGCCCCTTGTGCTAAATGAATGTTTCCTCTTGAAATGTTGAGTAGTCACAAGCCTGTTGTGTTTGACATGTCGGGCAGATGATTTTTAATTACAACGCTCGCCCACTCTGTACTTAACTATTTTTTGCCCCTTCTGTAATCATATAACAGTTATGATGATTGTTTTCTTGGTTTGTTCTTTAGTTTTGAAACAAGCAATTAACAATTTAATAAGAATAAATTTAAATTTTAAAGAGAGGATTCAATTTCAGTAAAATTATGTGTGTATAAATTAAAGCATGCAGTTGGAAACAAAAGTATTATACCTTGGACACCTATCGGTTCATTGTTACAGATTTTAAATACACACACACACACACACACACACACACACACCACATACCCCAACTTCTCACATGGAATGACACAATTGAAGTATTTCCAAGTCTGTCATCTCTACACACAGTGTGTTGTCATTGTTTATTTCAAAGCCACCGTTTAAATGCTGGAATATGTAGGACCTTAGAGACTGGGGATCTGAGTTGTGTTTGAAGTGAGCTTCAAACATCTCCACATTTGTAAGAAGTTACTATTGAAACGACTTATGTTGCTGACTCCAAGTGGATCGGGGGGCAATTACAGAACCAGAGGCTCTCTGAGCCTTTGTTTATTAGAGGATAAATAATATGCTGAAGCTTGCATGCATTACTGAAACTCAACAGTAACCACAGTGATTACTTAGAATGTATAGAACAAAAGCTTCTGCCCCCAGCACCCCCGCGGGAGGAATATGTTATCTCTGACATTGTTTAGCCTTGCCAGCGCACAGTGATAACACAAAGCAGACTATCTTTTACTTAGTTTTATTATTGTTTTTATATCACTGTAGTGTAGACAATGCACGCCTTTATTTCCTGCACCCGAGACAGACGGCTCCCACCATTCTGCCCTTGCCCTGCCTCTGTTTCTTAGGACATCTTGCAGGCACGAAAGCCCAGGGCCAGGCTGAGTCCATTACGAAGAGAGGAAAGAGGAAAGGCCCACAATATTGATGATTTTGTTGCGCATCTGAACTATTCAACCCTGTCTTGGGGCCTTGTCCATGAGATCATTCATTTTCCGTGTTGCTTAAGGAACAGTAAAGTACAGGGATTGGTTACTTGTAACCCAGAATATCTGACTGATAACGCTAGATTTGCTAGCTATTCTCTAATCACTCTCCAAGTCTTACCTCCCCCCCATCCCTATCCTGCTCTGTGCACTGGACGCCATTCTCCTCAAGGGGCAAATCACCCGCTCTTTTGCCCCCTCTGGTTTCTAACGGGTGTTGACCAATGGGAAACCCTGGCATGGATTTTGAACATAGGAGAAAAAAGAGGTCAGGCTATTGAACCCCTTGGCTTCCTCCCTGCCCTGCAGCGTTCTGGCAGTGGCACTTCCCCCCCACTGTTGTAGCTCCCATCCAGAATTTCTCTTTCTGAAATTTCATTCTTGCCTAGTTCGGGATCTCCACACCACATGTCATCCCTTCGGTCTCAGGTGGTATTGTCCTCCCACTGCCACTAGTGCCTGGGTGTTTCCCTGCCTATACCTTCAGTTAAATTTTTTTCTCCGAACCATCTGTTGCTGGAAACCTACCTGACACATTAGGTATATTATTTCATACTTGTTTCAATATTTCCTTTATCAACCTACACTGTCTCGAATCTTATTCAAAGGCCATCATTAGAAAACTAATATTGTCCTAAGTCTTTATGAATTTTACCATGATGTCAACTTCCTTGAAAACTTTAGCTTTTCTTTGACTTCCTGCTAAGAGCTCCCTCTGACGATGTATTACCAAATTCTGCCACAGGTCCCGAGTTCAGGTAGTCATTTCTGAAATCCCCTTCTTTCACGGTCTGCTTCTGATGTAACCCCTCCCCCACCCCCACCGCCACCCCTGACTTCGAGTGTGTGACCCAATTCTTCCTATCTCTTGGAATGCAAAGGCCACTTTTTGTTTTTCCCAAAGCCCCCAGTACAAGACACTCCACCAGCCCTAACCCCCCAGCTCCCCTTTTCCCGTCGGGATTCCTCTCACTCCATGTCTGCAGGAGAGGAGGAGGCAAACACCTTCTCTGTTCAAAGGTCTCTAAGACCAGCGCATAAAGGTGTACCCTTGCGCTGATAACCACAGGGCAGTAGACAGGGGATTAGCACACGTGATAACATAGCGAAGGGGTGGGTAGACAAGCCATCGGAGAAAGCATGAGTCAGAGTTCTTTTGTCTTCTTCCAAATAAAAATAGCTTTGCTTGTAGCTAGTGTTTTGTTTTTTGACTCTGTTTATAGACTTTCCCATGGAAGTATGAGGCCGGACTGGCAAACGGGTGACCTGGGTTGCATACTCAATAGAGATATGTAGGTTGTGGCTAAAGGTCGAGGGGGGCGGGAGGCGGGGGGAAGGGCCTGCAATGTGAGTGCTGATAGGGATTTCAGCCTTTAACTATATAATATATATATATATATATATATATATATATATATATATATATATATATATATATATATATATATCCCATTGTCCTACAAGGCACACTGCTGGTCCTGCAGTAGGTTTCCCTTTTGTGAGTCTTTCCCCCATGTGTAAGTCATGTGGCTGCAGCAAGCGCTTCCCCTGAGGGTCTCTGCCTTTCTCTTTCCTGGGGTTTGGTCTATATTGTACTGACACCTATAACTCATGGCTTTATAAGTCTCCCCTAGATGATAGTCCCTTTAGACTCGATTATACTTTAGTAACAAATCATACAAAATATCAGGTGAGTAACACAATGAAAACTTAGTTCGCTCCTACCCTAGATTTGGTGTCGGGCTGAACGATTTGCCAGGCCCTGCCCTCAACAGAGACCCATCAGTCAGGCTGCCGCACATGTAGGCCACCAGCTCGCTGACCCGAGTCACGGCACGGAAAGAGGGAGCACGAAGAAGGCTCGCCAGGGTTTCCAAGCTTTGCCTCGGAAGCCCACAGACCTTTTTGACTTACAATCCCTGGGCCCCAGCTGGGGCTTGTGGCCTGGTCTAATGTCAAAGGACTAGAAATTGAGGTCCCCAAGGCCTTGGAAGAAAGAAGAACTAGATATTGGTGTGCACAATAAGGTCGATGCTGACTTCCTGGATGAGGACGAGAATTAAATTATGGATATGAAAATGATATGAAATTATGGGGGATGAAAGGGACCCTGGTGGAGGAGTGGTTAGGCTCTCACTGTTCACTAAGTGGTCAGTGGTTCAAATCCACCAGCAGTTCTATGGAAAAAAAGATGTGCAAAGTCTGCGTCTGTAAATACTTCCAGCCTATCTCTACGCCCAAACCCATTTCTGTCACGTGGAGTCTGAATCATAGTGAGCCTGTGTAGGGTTATAAAAGCTTGTGTACTTGCAGCAGTAGACAGCCACGTACCTGCCAGCGTCACTAGGGTGCCTGGAAACCCTGCCACTCTCACTTGTAGGGCTGCCAGGAGTTGGAATGGACTTGACAGCCATAGGTTTGGCTTCGGATTTTATGGGGGATGGAGAAGGAAGTTCTGTGCAAAATTCTAAAGAAATCATTAAAGATACTTATGATAAGCCAGCGATAGGCATTCTCCATTCCGGTTTTTGGAGGACCAAACTGAGACTGTTGAAGGATAACGTGTTTTGGCCCTGCAGGGACAATGAGAAGGCACAGAAATTATCCTTGTGAATTTAAATAGCTAGATTGATATAGTTGGAAGTTGGGAAGGAGGGTGCTGAAAAACAGAGATGGAGGCTGGAGAAGTGGTAGAAGGGAGTTTCTAAAATTGTCAGGAGGCTGGTGGCCATAGAGAAGAGAAACCAAAGCAAACACACTGCCAGCAAGTCAATTCTAACTCATAGTGAGGCGATAGGATTGGATAGACTGCCCCTGGGGGTTCCCCAGACTGTAACTTCTAAAGAGACTAGAAAGCCCCAACTTTCTCCCTGCAGAAGAGCAGATGGCTAGTGTGAAATCTCCTATATTGGAAAGTGGTAAATGCAATTTCTAGTTTGCCATCAATTTAGCATTATTTTGTCTCTGTTGTAATTACATTTCATGATCTCCGATCTTCCACACGTCTACTCTATTGTGCAGAAATGCCTTTTGTTAGCTTTGTGGAGAAGAAGGACTTACACACCCGTCAACCAGAGGGACCAGATGTGGGAGCAACTTACTGCAGGTGGAACAAACAAACACATGAAGCAAAACAACCCCCAAACCACTTCTTCCCCGCATATACTATTGTTAGTTGTGTGTGTATGTGCATGCGTGGTGTGTGTTTAGCGCTTGGTAATGTGGGATGCTTTAGATTTGAACCATTTTATTTAGAACCAGACGACTGGAGGGTCTCAGGGCCTGCAAGCAGCACACCCAGGTTGTGTCCATAAAAATAACTGACATCATTTCTACCACTACTGGAAGATTGTTATCTCATCCAACACAGAATTTTTTTTTCTGGTTAGCAATGTATTTTATTTAACCCAACATCTACAAAGTGTAATCATGCAAACACCTGATTCACATTAAAATGTTGTTAATGGGTTCTTTCACTTTCTTCAATTCTAATTCGCTTTTCAATATCCAGTGTGGTCGCATTCAAGTACTCTAGGACGGTGTGTCCTGGACAGAGCCCCGGTGGCATGGGGTGTACACGATGCTCAGCCACTAGAAGCTCTGTCAGAGAAAGGCTTGGCTTTCTACTGCCCTATAGAGCGACAGTCTCAGAAACCCACAGGGGCAGTTCTACTCTGTCCTCCAGGATCGCTGTGACTCGCTGGGAGTGAGTTTGGCTTTTGTGAAGGATCTTTCGTTGTGGAAGTCTACCTGAGGCTGTGGCTCCGCATTGGACAGCGCAGGAAGCAGTACATCTTTAATTTTAGAGTTGAGGACCAGGGGATGTCACATGAGCTGGATTTGTCCCAAGGAGTTGGTTCTAAGCAAATATCATAGCCCTAGACATTTATTCTTCAGGCCCTGTATTTTCCCATGTCCCAGGACTGTGGATCTGGGCCAAGGACTGTCACATGGGCTGGGATAAGCTCTTTGACAGGGCTCAAGGGCAGCCTTGGGCAGGTCCCATCAAACCTTTTTTGCTGACAGGGGTAAATATGTTTCTTCTATTCACAAAGAGTCCCCCCCAACTCCCCACCCCATGCTTGTCAGTTTCTAATCTTCATGTGGAAATTCTTCTTTCTTCCAAGTTCTGCGGGTTCCCATCTCCCCTGTCTTTTTCAAGGTCAGTATGTACCCTGATCTGTTCCAATACTGGCATTACATTTCTTACTAGTTGTAGCTACTGGCTACAAGCTAAAGTCACAACTATCAGTGTACTTTGTTTTAAAGAGACAATTCCCCTCAGTAGCAGAGTAAGCAGTTGCAACACAAATGAAAAGAAAATTCAATTAATTTAATTATGATAAGGCAGATCATATGGTCTGTGTGTGTGTGTTTAGCCATTTTGGCAGCACAGTCTTACAAAGGAAAGTTTACCTGGCACTTCAATAGGCAAAATGTAGAAATAGGAGCTCTTCTGAGCAACCTTCCTGTTTCTCTTCTGACAAGGTGTAGCTCATGCTCTCAGGGACACACACATACACACACACACACACACACACACACAGCCCTGGTGGCCCCTCCACTGAACCCAGGCTGCAGTGTGGAAGCCCCTCACGTTCCTGCTCCAAGGTGGTTATTAATGTTCCAGCAGCAGATTGGACAGTGGGAGACACACACTGATTAAGGGTAATGAGAGGTCAGTCTTGGCGAGATGGATAATAATCCATCATTGAGTAGGATGATGGGGTTAAGAGCATTCTTCATAAGGTTGTATCTACACATTAATAAACTGTCAATGGAGGGCAGATTTAGTGGGGGCAAGTAGGAGGGATCTCATTTTGCTGGGGTTTTACTGGTGGAGTAAAGGGGGATATAGCAAGGTTTGTTTTTTCTTTCCCTTTTTTTCTTCACATTTAAGAAGCTGAAAGGACCAAAAGAGTTTTAGGGTTTGAATTTTTAATCCCTTCCATGCAAATAATTCAATTATTTATTGGAGAATAAAAAAATTAAAGATTATGCTAATCTCCAGTCTGAATAAGGTGTTATTAACAAATGCTAAGTTGTATGAAGCTCATTTGTAGAGTGATATCCATAGACATTTTTGGTAGCACGTGATTAGTATATATTTTTAAGACCATGACTTTAAAAAATTGTTTGCTTTCCTACTTACAGCCATAATCTTAACTTTTTTTGTGGGTGGGTGCTTGTACCATTTATGAATCTTTTATTGGTTCATACTTTAATCCTGCTTTTTATAAGAGATAGAATTAAAAGACTGCATTTTATCTCTATTTTCAAAGCAAGAATGAATTTGAGGGACGCCAACATACAACCATTAAAAACTTCCGTATATATTAATTTCTAACGCATTTCTATCATTTTGAGTTCAGTCAAAATAAAAAAAGTTCTGGGAGCATTGTTTCAAATGGGCTCTTCATTGCTTCCTATTTGCAATTCTCTCCTTTTGACCTGCTCCTGTGCTTACCAGATTTGTACACAGGTCACCCACACCTTCTGCCTTTGTTGGCCAACTGCTCTCCTCCATGCGCCCCCCCCCCCCCGATGTTTCTTAAAGTATGCCACGTTAACTTTTCACAGTAACATATATGCAGCGTAGTATCTTCGGAAAATACCCCAGAGGAGGAGGACACACAGTTAACAAACAAATGTGGAAGCTAGACTCTTGTTATCCATGTAAAAGTTCAGTAGTCAAGGAAACAGTATTACAATAAATTTCCCGCTTGTTTGTATTTAACATGATAGGCAAAAGCGAGCACATTGGGTTACAATTTGGGGACAAAATTGAGCCTAGACTTCAGGACTCCAGCTTCCTATTGCAATGCTTTATCAACTCACCTCCCTTGCTTTCTGAAAGGAAGATATCAAAGGTATGTATATTTAGTTGAAATACCCTATTCCCCTGTCAGAGTGAGGTTCCACTACACACTGATAAAGTGTTATCAGCCAGAGAGAAGCAGAACAACCAGGACATTTGAATGGGGAGATTAGCTGCACATCTCAGGTCTTTTTGAACGATTAACTGAGCCTTTGAAAACTGCCTTAAAGATCTGGGAGCATTCTTGATCAGTGATGTCTGTCTGCTCTGCTACCGGGAGATGCATGTGTACACTGAGTGGGCTAGCAGTGGGATCAAGAAGATGAGGGGAATGTGATTTTCAATTTATGGTGATGCATTAACGTTTAGAGGCTTTCAGGGATTTAAAGATTGTTTTTGCAGATAGACAGTGAACCTATCTAGGAGAGAAAAAAAAGAGGTCTCTTCTCCTCCACCACCCCAATGCCCCCTGCTCCAGAAAGTTTGAGCTTGTTGGTGAGAAACATACAAAATATCCAGTTACTTGTTCAATTCAGAATGAACAATAACAAATGATAACAAATTTATATCATCAGGTCTCAATCGTCACAGTTAGTGGAAGTCAGGACAGACAGGACCAGAATACACAATAGATTTGGACTTTTAAAGTACCTGTGTCCCCAAGAGGGGTCCCCAGGGAGGACAAATGGCTAGTGTCTGAGTCCTAAATGACAGGATGGAGGCTTGAGCCCATGCTGGGATCCCTCCGGAACAAGGCCTGCTATCTGCAGCTGAAAGTTTACAGCCTTGAAAGCCTCACGAAGCCCAGTTCTACTGTGACACACAGGAAATCACCAGGAGCTGAAATGGGCTTGGCAGCAAGGGCTTCTTTTTGGAAGACCCCAGCCTGAAGAGCTATAACAGGGAGAACCAGATTACCACGGCTATCAGTATCTGGACAGCAGATACATTCTATTCTGTACTTTGGGAATTTTCATTTTCTAGATCTGGAAATAATTCCCAGCTCGCATTCCTTGGGATGTCAGTGAAAAAGAGCTGGCAGGGGTGCTTCCCTGAGTTTGGGTCCAGGAAGGGAAGACCACCCCGTTGGTCCATTTATTTGCCATAACGGATCCTGTTGGCCCGTGTTGGGATCCAGTGTAACCTAAAGGATTTAATCCACTATTGTATTCTCAACAGTGTAGTTTGAAGCCTGCCTGGAAGGCACTGAATGCCATCATTGCGCCCACACAAGGGTGAGAATGAACTCCCACTGGATTACGGGTCCAGGGACAGCTTTCGGTGTCTGTCACTTCTGTTTCAGGGAGGCAAAAGCACCGCTTTGATCAAGTGTCAAGTTTATATGGTAAAGCTCTCTCTGAGCAGCCTTCTTTCAGGAGCCTGTGGGGTGGAGAGTGGAGGTGACCGAGCATTATCTGTTCAAAGTGGCACCTCGAGCTGGAGCTCATTAAGTCAAGGCTCACACACATCTCACACAAAGGGAAAGAGTTGCAGGACTCACCTCCTTTGATAGCGATTTTGCCACCATTGTTCCAGGTATTGCCTGAGTGAGCTGATTTCCATATGTATAGAGCCAGGGTATGCTTTCTCTGGGCTGTTAAACTGTCACATCCTATATTTTTAGAAATATATAATCTAAGGAAGGCAGAAGCTGGGGGGTGGGGAGAACCTTACAGTAGCAACGTTTCAGCATCCTGCACCACTTGAAGAATGTTAATTAAAAGAGACCTCATTCCGTTGACTTTAATTGCCAAGCAATCCTTGATTCACACACAGATTTACTGGAAACAAACTGCTTTGGTGAGTAACCTGTTTTCTCTTTCACTAGGTATGTCTCTAACGAAGACTTACTTCAGCTCCCCTTAATGTGTGACGGCTTCAAGGGTGTCCCCCTCCCCCTGTTCCTCCCCCAACCCTCCACCACTCTGCACAGTAATATGCAGTGTCAGTATCGGTCTCTTGACTTCCAATGGTGTCAGGGATGCGGAATTGTGGGGCATCTGGTTGTCAGAGAAACACAAGGGACATATTATTAGATCTTTCATAATTAGGCATGGCTGATAGGTGCCAAAGAGGCAGAGCTGAATCAGAAACTTATCACATGGGCTTCTGCCCGCAATGAATTGGAAACCCAACAAAGACAATCCTGCCAGCTCGCTTTGCCTGATAACAAGGGAAGACAAAGGCAAGAGGAATTCTGCCTAAGGTTTAGTTGCAGGCGTTCAAGAAAGAAAGAAAAACATCATCTGATTTGGGCTGCGTGTGTGTGTGTGTGTGTGTGTGTGTTGGGGGTGGGGATGCATTCAAAAGCCCAGCTCTCCCATGAAGCTTTGGGCTCCTCCTTGATCTGATGGTTTCCTCCATCTGAGTCATCTCACCGTCCAGGTGCTGACTAAGGGCTGAGCACGGTGGGAACCTGCTTTCATGTGTCTAGCTCAGCCTTTTCCAGGTAGACCCCGGACTCCCCGGGGAGCAGTCCGGTTCCCTCCGTGTCACATCAGCCCCACCTCGCTGGGAATGTAAAAGAGGATCTCTCCAGTCCTTAGATAAAGCTTCCCCGTGTACATTGGCAGCGAGGCCCGGGGAGGGAGGGGTGCTGTGGGCGGTAGGGGTGGGGGCAGAGGAGCGCGCAGCGTTTATGGCTGTTTTGACAAACGGTTGGGTGTTTTTTCTGCCGAGTATCTGGCAGCGCAGGTGAAGCATCGCGCTGCTGGCATCCTGGCCCTGCGCTGGCTCTCAGGCTCTGCAGGGAGGGCCAGCCATCCCCGCAAAGGTTCCGACCAAGCTGTGAAAACAAACGATGCAGATTAGTTGGCCAGGCTCCCCAGCTTTTGCGTGCTAACAGCCCTGGCCGCCCTTTTCTCTCAACCCCTTTCCATTCTTTTATTTAGCGATGTACTTATCAATTAACACGCTGTTCAGGGAGGTATTTCTCTTCAACTGCATGTTGTGGTTCTGCTGCGTTAAACTGCATCTCCTCTCTGGGGACCAGGACTAAACCCCGATTCTGAGACTCTTGCCTCCAAATATAATATATAGTTCATTCTTCTATTTTTTTTAAATGAGGGGCTATTTTTTTATTAGGGCCTCATACAACTCTTACCACAATCCATACATACATCAGTTGTGTAAAGCACATTTGCCCTCATCATTCTCAAAACACTTGCTCTCCTCTTAAGCCCCTGGAATCAACTCCTCATTCTTTTATTTTTTTTAACGAAGGGAATATTCATTATTTAAAACAAACCATGGGCACTGTAAAGTTATTGAGAATGCAGAAGCAACAGGAGTGATTTTTAAAATTAAATGTATTTTGTGCCTGACTTACGGATTACTTCGAGTGGTGGTAAGAATTGCACATGTTGTGCTGGGCAAACGGAAACGCTTGTCAATCATTTTGTGGCAGATAAGGACCATCAATTGCTTTTTAAAATAATGTAGCTTAGATGATGGAAATACCTCGGAAGCTCCAAGCATGTAGGGAGGGTTCTTCAAACTGACTTGACATTTTTGTCTTCCTCTGGTTTGAAGTGAGAGCCAACCTGGGATAAAGAGAACTTGGGCGTCCCTTTTGAAGTGAAATCAGAGCGAATTAAAAAGAATGATTACACCCTTCTTTAATCAAAGGCTCCAGAGATCATGTTTCTTTTTTAAAAGCAACATCAAGGAATAGTCTTTGAAAATTACTTTCATATTTTCTTGAGCATTTCAGAGCTTTAGCACATTTTAAGAGTTGTCATTTGTTCTTAAATACCAGACTCTAGTATCAGTCTTTTGTCTGTGCCTGTCCTTCAGTGTATCAGAAAGTATTGAGCTTGCCCTTGCTTTGTTGTGAGCAAGCAGGAGCTGTCAAATGGCTAATGCTCCTGGAATCTCACGGAGGCATTCAGTCTGCCTCTGTTGCTATGAGCCCTGTGTTCTCTTTTGTAGCATCTAACAATACAGGTAATATATCTAAAGTATGGCCCTGTCAAAGGGGACTTAATCATAACATCATTATCTTGCGTACAATGGTAATTGTAAAGTGACTGAAGATACCAATGAGTGGGTCCAGAGTACACACTGGGGTGGGTTGTGTACTGGTCAACCCAGGAGATCTGTTCGGATTTTAGTCTAAGTGGGAGAGTGGAAAGACAACATGGTGTGTGCTTTTGTGTTCCTGTAGTTTTATAATTATTCATAGGAATTAATTCCCTTGAAATTGTACTAACTCAGTGAAGGAAAAGACCCTCAAATTCACATAGAAAGTATTTGCTTAAATATCTCACAACTGGGAGGGGGGACATACATCTCCATTAGGGAACTGAGAGGGGAAAAAACTTATTTGAAGTTGCTTAACTAATTAACATGAACAATATTGCTTGACTAGAAATTTCCACCATATTTAAAAATAGATGATCAATTCCTTTTTTCCCTCTAAAGAGAAGCATCTTTAATTCATAAAATTTTCAGATTGATAAACAGTTTATTCAAATAAATATTTTTGCCTCTTTTTCAAGATTTTGGTTGGGTGAACGAACTCTTCGAAGCTACTAAGGAATAGGGAAAGTGCTTTGTCAGAAAATAAACATGTTTGTTTAATAGAAGACATTTAATCATTAGTAGAGGCCAGACTTAAAAAAAGATAGCATCACATATCATATATCTCATTTATCTGTGTCCATTTTAATTAGAAAATCCTAAAATGACTTTATTTTACTGGACAAACTCCCATTATTGATCCCATATTGACATTTGTGAAAAATGTGGTCGGATTGGTGACCTGAAGAGAGTAAGGGTTTTTATAGTTTTAAAAATATATTAAGATACATATCATATATAACTAAAAGCTTAAATCACTTTTTTACAGTGTACTTGAGATTAAGATCCTATGTTCTCATGTCCTTGGAAATCCATTAAAATAAGATATTGCCCTTTTCTATCTTATTTTATGTTATTCTACTTATTTATTAACAATTTTTAAAATATAAACATTTAAAAATAGATAGCAAATAGTTTCTTTTTATGGTGTTTCATTATCAATTGTACAAATTTCTAAATTTGATTACAAATAACATTGAAAATCATTGTGCTTTACAGAAAGAAGCTTTTGTGTTAGTCATTGGGTTGCCAATTGCAAGGTTGGCGGTTCAAAATGACTGGCCATTCTGAAGGAGAGAAATGAGTTTGTCTACTCCCATAAAAATTTATAGGTTTCAGGAATTCTGAATAAGAATAGTTGGTGAATTTGTATTCTTTTTTGCTAGTGGCACTTTACTAAAATATATTTGATGTTAGACTTGGTAAAATGAAGATAAAGTTAAAAAAAACAAAACAAAATTTCCCCCTCAAATTATGTAAGTTAAGAAACCCACATTAAACCTATGTTCACATTTCAGTCAAACATGAAACAGCACTACAGTTTCAAAAAAAATGGAATTAACTGGTCACTTTTATTGCATTCTAAGAGCAGGGATTTGTATCAGTGCCCATTACCAAAAAAGGGGACATTATCATGAATTTCACATACAAGTAAAATTTTGCTGAAGATAATTTTAAAAGATGATTATTTTTAGATGCAGCAATACATCAACAGGGAGCTACCAGAAATTCAAGTCTAATTCAGAAGAACAGGTGGAACAAGAGATATCATTGTTTACATCAGATGTTTCTTGGCTGAAGCAAAGAATATCAGAAACAGATTCACTTGTAATTTGTTGACTCTTCCAAGGCTCTTGACTGTGTGGGTCATAATCCACAATGGTTAAGATTGGGGAGGATGGCAGTTCAGAACACTTCAGTGTGCTCATGTGGTACCTGCACACAAACCAAGAGGCAGTCCTTTGAACAAATCCAAGAAATACCACGTGATTCAGAATCTGGAAAGCTGTATGTCAGGGATGCATCCTTTCCCTGTATTTATTCAATTTTTATGCTAAGTTGGACTGTATGAAGCAGAACACAACATCCAGATTGGAGGAAGGCTCGTTAGCAACCTTGATGCGAAAGCAAAGAGATCTTGAAGCGCTTACTGGGGAAGAGTCAAAGTACACAACTTTCAGTAAGGATTATGACTCAGCGTATAGACAACAAGATTCTTTCCACTGGACCATTAGACAACATCAGGATGAACAGAGGAAAGATTAAAGTTGTCAAGGATTTGATTTTCCTTGGATCCACACACAACACTCACAGAAGTAGCAGTCAAGAAATGAAATGGTATTGGGTAGACCTGTTACGCAGATCTTTTTACAGTGTAGAAGATCAGAGAGGGAGCTTTGAGGACTAATCGAGCCCTGGTAATTTCCATGGTCTCAGATGCACATGAAAACTGGCAAACGAGGGAAGAAGAGCACAGGAAAACGGAAGCATTTGAATTAAGCTGCCGGTGAAGAATGCTGAAAGTACTAGAAGAACAAACAAATCTGTCTTGCAAGAGGTACAGCCAGAATGCACATTAGAAGTTAGGCTGGCGAGACTTGTGTCATGTACTTTGGGCATGTTGTCAGGAGAGGCCAGTCCCTGGAGAAGGACTCCATGCTTGGTAAAGCGAGGCATCCGTGAAAAAGAGAGAGACCTTCACAATCTAGACCCTCAATTGACACAGTTCTTGGAGCAGTGGGATCAAACATCCCAACAATTTTGAGGATGGTTCAGGATTTTATAGTGTTTAGTCGTTCTTTTCTTTAAAAAAAATTTTTTTTTATTGGGGGCTGATACAACTCTTACCACAATCCATACATACATCACTTGTGTAAAGCACATTTGTACATTCATTGCCCTCATCATTCTCAAAACATTTGCTCTTCACTTAAGCCCCTGGCATCAGGTCCTCATATTTCCCCCTCTTTCCCTGCTTCCCCCTACTTCATGATCCCTTGATAATTTACAAATTATTATTCTTTTGTCATATCTTACGAACATCATATCTTTTCTGTTGTCTGTCCCGAGGGACCCACTTTTCTGTTGTCTGTCCCCCAGGGAGGAGGTTATAGATCCTTGTAACGGATTACAAGTGCTTAGTCTTTCTAATGAACTATGATGTCAAAACAACAAAGAACAATACCACTTTTTATAATCTGATTTTTGTTTTGTCTGCTTTTCACTAGCTTTGGATTCTAGACCAAATGTTGTATTAAAATAAATGAACAAATAATCAAAATTATTCTATTTTACTCTGTTAACATCATGTATTCTTTGTATCTACTAATCAATCACATATTACTTACATTATCTTAATATATAAATTAAAAGCAGTAGACTAACAGGATGCACAGAGATCACACATTTTTACAAACGAGTTTTAACCACTGGTGTATAATTTCAACTCAAACCGAATCTTTGTCTGGAGTCGATTCCAGCTCATATTGATGCTTTGTAGGGATTCCAAGGCTGTTAATCTTCAGGGGAACAGACAGCTCATCTTTCTACTGAGCAGCGGCTAGTGAATTTCAGCCCTTGACCTTGTAATTAGCAGTCCAATGCTTAACCCACTGTTCCGCCAGGTCTTTGAGTATCAATTAGTCATTAGTAATGGTATCTATGTTACTGAAAAATGCATAGCAATAAATGCATAGTGTATCTATTAAGTCTGTTTGAGTTGGTGTAAAATGGTAAGCCACTTGATAAAACTAACGTGAACATTGATTACTCTAACATCATTTCTTCCCCTAGCTCATGTACTAGGCTTAATGGTTGTGTTAGTCTGGGTAGACTAGAGAAACACATTCATAGACACTCATATGTTATATATATGAAAGAGGTTTATATATAAGAGCAATTGAATATTGAGAAAACGTCCCAACCCAGTCCAGATCAAAGTCCATAAGTTCAATATTAGCCCGTATGTCCGTTCCCAATTTAGAAAGACTTCTTCAGAATCACGAAACACATGCAATGATGCCAAATGCAGTAGGATCACTGGCCAGTGGATTGGAAGTCTTGTGGATCCAGTGGCGTTGTAAGCATCTCAGTGCTGGCAGGGGCCTCTGCGTGACTTCCCCAGCTCCCAGGGCATAGTGCCATGTGTCTTGACAGTAGAGCTTCTCTAAGGGAGTGAGGAGAGAGGTGTCTTCCAACTCCAAGGAGGAAAAACAGGAGTTCCCAGAATTCTCAGGAGAAGATGGTGCCCACACAGAGGCCTCATTGATTAAATCTTGATTGACAAGCCAGAGTCCACCCCTTACCTCTTAATCCTCTCAAGTCCTAAATTGACACCAGATTATGTAACTACCACAGTGGTCTTTCAACAATTTAAAAAGGGAACAAATGACCAAATTATAAAATCTAGGAATTGACTTTCCTAAACCAATAATTAGATTGTTTACAAATGATGTAGATTCTTCATCTGAACATTTTTTCATACTCTCCTTTTAATTCCTCATTTATTATTTTTTAAAGCCGGAGTTTAAGGAGCGCTGGTGGAGTAGTGGTTCTGCACTGAGTTGCTAACTGTAGGGTCAGCAGTTTTAACCACAAGTTGCTTCATGGGAGAAAGATGAGGCTTTCTAAGCCCATAAGAGTTACAGTCTCTGAAACCCACAGGGCAAGTTCTACTTTGCCCTATGGAGGTAAAGGTCGAATGATCCTTTCACAGGGGTCACCCAATTCATAACAGTAGCAAAATTACAGTGATGAAGTAGCAATGAAAATAATTTTATGGTTTGGGGGTCACCACAACACGAGGCACTGTATTAAAAGGTCGCAGCATGAGGAAGGTTGGGAACCATTGTCCTACGGGTCTCCATGAGTCAGAAATGCCTTGATGTCAGCGAATGAGCATATAAGGAGAGCAGAAAAATAAAACGTTCACCACCTTTTTGTAACCTTTTTCATCAAACACAAGGTATTTATAAGTGAGTAGGAATTAAAATTCTTGGACAACTTAATATTTTTGTTGGCCAATACCTTGGTTGCTATTCTCGGTATGCAGAGCTACAATCAGTAATAGGTGGGGGGTTTTATATGCAAAAGCAAAGTTTTCTTGGATTTAAATGGTTTTGATTGGAGTAGATATTATGCATATTTCTATAGAATGCTCATAATTACCTATTTTCCTTGGCAAGGGTTATATAACTTTTAAACTCCTTGCATTCTGAAACATTATCTCTAGTTTTTGAGAAACTTAATTTATTATTTTGAAATACATTGGTTATGTCTCTGCTAATTTTAAGGAAACTTTGTGGCACTGTGGATAGACCATCAAAAGAACATGCGGTGCTAACAGAAAAGTGAACCCTCTGGACCACCACCTGCTGACGGAGAAAGAAGTGGCTGGCTGCGTCTGTCGAGATCCCAGTCTCGGAAACACCACGGGCTGTCCTGCTCTGTCCTATACGGTCACTGGGAGTCTCAATTGCTTCCATGGTAATGGGTTTAAGCTTGTGTTTTGCCAGTTTTACAAAATAACTTAAGTAGGGCCAGGACTAAGTGCTCTGGCCATTAAAGAAGGCTATTTTGTAAAATGAGACTACCATCTCAAGTTACACGTTACCTGTTCACAGAGATCTCTGCAAGCCAGTTCACTGTAAAGTTGATCGCCTTCATAGAGTATCACCAAGGTTTCGAGCAGGTGCTCAAATAACTGCTTTACCTGGCACTAATGACATGCTAATGATGCTGGAATGGTTCAGACCCCGTAAGGGACTAACTTTTTTGCACTTTGAGTTGATTTTCCACATGAGTTAAGTGAAAATAGCAATAGTTTGGTGAAAATTATTAGGTTGGCCCACTAAAAATGTTTCACTTAACGTACTTTCTACATCCAGCTATTAGTAATGTCTTAGGTAAATTGTACAGATATTTCTGCTTTGGATTTGCTTGTTTATTTAATTTTTTTGCATGGGGTTTTGTAGTTGCCACAGTGACCACGGTCTCTCCTTCTTTGGTGATCGTCATGGCAGGGATTAATATTATACTTGTTGCACATGTAGGCTTTACAAAATGCTTCTTAAATCTTGAGGTAAATCGAGATGTGTTTTGAATCTGTTTTTTTTAGAGTTGGATATTCTAAACTACCCTAAACATTTTAATACATCTCCTTTCCCCCTAGGGACAAATGTGTACTCACCGTGCCATTTCTGAGTTATTTGTCTGGTAATATTTCATTTACTCAAAAAAACCCCAAATTTCCAAGGGGGATATACCATAGACTTTGGGAAAGATTTAAAAAAAAAAAAGCCTTCAGCAATGATCTCTTCCCAAAAAGTAGAATTCCAGATTTCAGGAAACACCAAGCAAAAACAGCTGCAAAAAACATTCAACCTGAAAATTTGATCATCTTTCTATGAAAATAAACTTAAAAGTAATGCTGAGGTCATGACCAGATTCATTGGGCTCAATTTCAAAATTGCTTTTCTTCCTAACAGGGAAGTAGTTCTTCATTCAGGTGAATTAATCTGTACTCTTGACTGAAACTTTATAATATATAGATTTCACCTCCCCTGCTCCCCCCGCATCTTCTTAATAAAATGGACCGAGCTTTAAAGACGTGATGCAGAGTTTGGGCAGTTGAGTTTGTATGCCAAAAGAGTATCTTCCCAGAAGTCTCTCACAACCCTCAGCCTTCATGACATCAGCACAGGGGAGGTGGCCTGAGACCTGCACAAGGTGCATTAGACCATCCACCCAGGCGAGAAATAAAATAATTTTTATTTATGGTTACCAAAATGATCTCCTTATCTCTGAATGTCAAAAATTTTATAAGTCTTTGCCATTTCAAAAGCCCAAGTAGCCTTTTACTTGAGACATCTTGTAAGTTCACAGCTGACTACATATCTTCTACGTGCTTCTGTTTTCCCTCTCTAAGTGTTAAAAGTTTATGGTCTTGGGTGACAACTTTAAAGGCCTATTTTGCAATCGAATTCTTGTTATTCTGATTTGCTTCGGGAAGAGGAAATGCAATGTGTGTCCTCTTTAGTTATAGATAGAGCAGTCAGGGGCCTTGAGGACTCCACGAAGTAAAAGTGGGCCCCTAGGGTCCCTCTTTGGATCAGAGTATGAACCTCAGATGAAGAAAACCCCCTGAGCTCAGTTTACTAGCTCTGCAAATTCTCAAGTGATGGTCTGATGTCGAGACCGAAGGGAACTGATGCTAAACCTGAATCACTAACAACCCATCTTTTCCCACTTCCCGAGTTTGTCTCAGCCAAGTTTTAAATACCTGGGACTCCCGAGTGACCACTGAGCAGAGTTCTAAGGGGAAACCGACCCATGACTGGGCTCCCTCCTACCCCAGAGGCTTGTCTTATCTTCATTCAGTGTCAGAATAGCAGTATCTTGCTTATGCAGCCTGGATCTGCCAGCTGAGAGTTTTAATTGCAGGGCTCTATCTTTATTTCTTGTTCCTTGCCATCAGTTGCCTTTAAGTTGGAGAAAAGGCTGCAATCTCTCTTGATAAGGGGATTGTGGACACCAGGCTTGGTCTGTAGGCGCTGGATAGACATCTGGTAGTGGGAGTTTCCTAGAGGGAAGAGATACTGGAAAAATCTACATTTAAAGCAAAAGGCTTTGCTTAACGTCAATGTGATAAGTGGAATTTAAGCATGGAAAGCTCAGCATCTAAATCAATTTAGTCATACTACTATTTTTATAGGCCAGTAGGGACAGGGAACTTCTGCCTTTCTATGTACAGAACAGACCCAGTCTCTGTGGCTCAGTTCTTAAAAATCAAAGCCAACTTGCATACCAACTTATCATGGAAGCAGATTTATGAGCCTGATCTCTCTGTATTGCTTTTTGCCCCTTGTAAGTTTCTAACTTGCAAAGTTAGTGTTAAGTCTTAAATAGCACTTTAAAAATGTAAAGTCCCATTGGCACCTACTGTGTGCATTACCAGCTAAAAGGATGGGAGGCAGTGGGACTCTGGCCCATTTGATAAATATATGATCTTGGTCAAGTGACGTTCCTTCCATTTCTGTGCCTTGGGGTTCTTACCCACAGACTACTTACCTCCGGTGGAGGCTGGGAGGGTTAAACCTGCTCATCTATGTAAAACTGTTCGAATAAGTCATAGAACAGAGTGCGTACTCTATTTACATACATGATCTTATTTTATCCTTTTATCTTACCCTGTGCAGTGTGAGACATTTTAAATCTTTCATCCTTAGCCTGTTTTCTTCAGAAAGCAAACTCGATGGCAAAGAAAGGATCCCAGAGAGCAGGTATACAGGATTGGGGAGTGAAACAGGGAGCGAGGGAGAGCCCATGCAGGGTACATGTTGGAGTTCCTGATTTAATGGGGGCCCTTTAACAGAGCTTATAAAATACATCCAATAAGGTTCTACCTAGAGTAAAAAGGGGAAAATGCTTACCCATTGGCTTTAATCCTCTCATCAGGCAAGGTTGGGAAGCCGTTTTAGAACAGAGCAGGTGTTAGCCACTCCACTGTTTCATTTGCACCTGCTTGTGTGCTGAGTGGGTCCCTATGGGTTCGACATGTAGCTGGATTAGAGACAACCTGGCCTGAAAGGAGATGATGTTACCTTGTACCTATTCACAGTTGGTGGGAGCTGGGTCAAATTCTTCTTTGCACCAGAGGATGGAGTAAAAGCTAGGGCTGAGGATATTTGAAGTCATAGGTCTAATGCATCTCTACCTTTATATGTGAGGACACTGAACCTATGAGATAAGCAAGGGATAGATCTCAGTTCTCAGATCCAAGTTCTGAATTCAGGCTTATATTATTCCAAAGCTTGACTTTTTCCCTTTTTCCATGCAGTTCCGAATAATGGGCCAATCTTCTTTACTACATTTATGAGTTGGAATCCACTCGATACCACTGAATGGGTATCTCTGTTTTGAAGCACACACCAGAAGGACTCGATTTGGAAAACGCACTAAGTAAACTGGGCTTTACCTCAAACTAACCGGAAGCTCTTGTACTTAAGGCTGAAACACGCTAGTTACAGAAGAAGCAGATGACTGCTATTCCAACGGTACAGAGCTTTTTGGTTGGAATTTTGTTCAGATGTCTTGCTTTGATGGGGCCCAATCAATGGGTGGGCTGAGACAACCATATACTTATTATTTCAGTGCCCTCCTTGCTGTACGATGGAATGTATTCATCTGGGAGGCATAGTTCTGCTGCTACCAATGACTATCATTGAAGCTTTGGCCTATAAGCAACCCCCATTGTTTGTGTAGTGTGCAGTCTCTTAGGAGTTTAAGTTGTACAAGTCAGCAATTCATGGATGGCAGTTCGTAGTTGGCTTATATGATTTCCTTTTCTAAACTCTGTGCTCTAAACTCTCCACCAAGGACTGAATTAACGACGTCTCATCAGGAGAACCAGCCCCTGGAGAAGACATCAAGGTTGGTGAAGTAGAGGGACAGAGAAAAAGAGGAAGGCCCTCAAGGACATGGATTGACAGTGGTCTTCCACTTTCCAATCTCTCTCCACTTTACCACGTGTGCTGTCCTTCTCCAGGGACTGAGCTCTTCTGACAAATTGTCCAAAGTATGTAAGACAAGTCTTGTCACCCTTGCTCCTAAGGAGCACGCCAGCCTTACTCCTTCCAAGAATTAAAGATCATGGAATTTCTCCGTGAACTTTGTGAAACCCTCTCATCCAATGGAAGTTTTCATACAACATAAAACCAGAAAAACCACATCGCTGTACAGAGATCTGATGCTCATTCATAGTGATCTATAGGATAAGGAAGAGCTGCCTCAGTGGGTTTCCAAGACACTAACTCTTTTTAGGAGCAGAAAGTCTCATTTTTCTCCTGTAGAGAGGCTGGTTTCAAACTGCTGACCTTGAAATTTGTAGCCCAACATGTAACTACTCCACCACAAGTCCTCCACTAACACAACATAGATGTGACCAAAGTTTAGTTCACATGTTTTAATTTTTGTTCATTTCATGAAAATTGATCTTAAACATTAATAGTGTTAAAAGAAAATGATGAAAATGAAAATGTTGCCAATGATTGATTTTAGTCTGAAATGATAATTACAAAACAAAACCAAAAAAACAACCCACCAACAAAAAACAACCCCACATTCTCTCTTGTTTTTATCCCCCATTCTTTGATCTACATAAATTGTTTTTTCCTGGATGCTATGGGGACTCTGAGTTGGAATTGACTAGATGCTACTGAATTTGGTTTGGTTTTGGAGGGAGTGTGACTATTTCTGCACAAGCAATACAGTTATGGTATTGTATTCTAAGGGCATGCACAGAAGCCAACTGCTTTATTTTTGACTCATACTAATATCATTTATGACTGATTGTTATTGTACAGGCAATTGATTTATGATTATATATGCAATTTGGGCAATGTCTAAGAAACAATTTGAATAGCATTGTGTCTAATAGGCTGAGCAAAAATTGATCTGATAATAAATTTGTTTGATATATTAAATTTCCCAGAAATTTACATATGAGAAAATTCTGGAATTATAAACACCAGTGCCTCTGCCTTAAATAAATAAAAGCACAGTGTGTGATTAGATCCATTCATTCATTTGTCCTAGAAATATTTCTGGAACTCTGTGTTTGTGCTGGAGATAGAAAGATGAAAAGCCACTGTTCCTACTCGCCAGATGCTTACTGGACTATCTGAAAGGTAGACAATAATTGAGTAATTATAAGGCCCATCTTCCCTTGGATCGTATAATAGTTCTTTCCTTGGTCTTTCCTCCACCCACATACGTATCTTCCCCCGAGTCTCTCCATTCTGTATTCCCAGCCACCGCTTCTTGATATCCTATTGTCTTATTCCATCACCATCTCCCACAGATTTGTCTGAATTTGCTACCATGAATATCTTTCTCTTTCAAGTTCGCTCAGGCCACTCCCTTCAATAGTTCTGCCTAGGATGTAGAAGAGACGATGGATGGGTCTCTTGCACAGTCTGTCCTGTCTCGGGCCTGCGTTCTCATTTCGTTCGGCACGGAACCATCAGCGGTGCGTTGTGTTAACTGGAAGCCTCTGTTCCTGCCCACTTCTGTGATATGTCCTAGATGATGGGTACACTTGCTTATTTCTGCTGTGGAAAGTGTTACCACCCCGTATCACAACCCTCTCTGCAGTAGCAATCTGTTAGTTCCTGTTTAACGGCCTCCCTTCCCTGCGTAGGCCCTTTCCGTTTCCCTTTGCTTCTCTAGCTACAATTCTAAATTTTTGAGCATCTGACCATTTGTAAAACATTTTCATTTTCTTGCCTTTTAATAGACAACCAGCTTCTTGAGAGAGGAAATGGTGCCTACCCATTTTTAACCCCATTTCTTGACACTGGTACATTTTAGTGTGTGGATCGATTCCAATATTAGATTTTGGTATATCATTATGGCGGAGGTAAGGCTGAGGTTTTCAGGAAGGGCATTTCACTCCGATTTACATGATGTAGGAAATAAAGAAAGTCTGCTCGGGGGAGTTAAACATAATTTTAAAAAAAACATGGAAGGGGGACGTTTCTATTTCAAATAATCAATTTCATATCCAAGAGTTTAGACAGTTTAAACTTATCAAGCCCTCCCACCCCCACCCCTCCTTTCATTTGTTTTCTCTCTCTATCAAAGATTACCATCATCCCCTTCACCTGAGTTAATACCTGGTAGCCCTCTACTCTAGCCCCTTGCTTTATCTTCCCTCCCTGGCCTTTCCCATTTTGGTAATGTCCAAAGCCTGTTCACTTTCAAAACAACCTAAATGCTTATCAGTGGAAGAATGGATACACTTTGGTACATACACACAATGGACCACAATGGACCACATAGCTTAAAAACAATGATGAAACCACGAAGCATTTTATGGCATAGATCGAACTGGAGAACATTAAGCTAAGTGAGCAATCATTTCTGAGTGAAATTAGATCATCACAAAAGGGAAATATTGTATGAGACCACAGTTCTAAAGAAATAAATCTTAAAGGAGAAACAGGAGTTGGTCATAAGGATGGATAAGATAGATATACACAGAGATTTCTGGGAAGTATAGATATTTCCTGGCATAAACAGGAACAATAATATTTCAAGTATGAGGTACAGGTAGAATGGTACTGTGGTTAAAAAGTGACTGTGTGTTTGTTGTTTGGTGCCATAAAGTCAGTTCTAATCCATCGCAACATCACAGCACATCAGAACTGGACACTGCCTGATCCTGCTCGATCCTCACAAATGTTGCCATGGTTGAACCCATTTTTGGATCCACAATGTCAATCCATCTCCTCGAGGGCTGTATTTTTATTTGGTGCCCCTTTACTTTACCAAGCCTGAGATCTTTCTCCAGGAACTAGTCTGTCCAAACAACATGTCCAAAGTGTATAAGATGAAGTCTCTCCATCCTTGCCTCTAAAGAGCATTCTGGAGACACTTCTTTCAAGACCATTTTTTTCCTGGGCAGTCCATGGTAGTTTCAATAGTCTTCTCCAGCACTGGGATGGGGAAAAGGAGTACTTTAAATGGATGTTTATTAAGTGGACAACTGGATGTTGGAAATGAGAAGAAGAGAGTCTAGTAGTAACCCAAAACTGTCGGTTTAGATAAAATAATTGTGCCATTCAAGAGGACATAGAAGGGATAGGATTAGGGAAAAGTAGTGGGGTCACTTTAGGACATGTTCAGTTTAATGCTCTTATTGATCAGTGAAACTAATAGGTCTAGAGACAGGGAAAGAAAATTGATTCGACTGAATTATTAAAAGTAAACTCAGCAGCTTACAAAGTCTCTGCCATCGAGGAGATTCTGACTCATAATGACACTGTAGGACCAAGTAGAACTGCCCCTGTGGGTTACAGAACTCGAAGGCCGGGAGTAGAAAACCGCACCTGCGGTGATTTCCCACCCACTCCCCTACAGGTCTTCCCTAGCGGACACGAGACCAAAACAACCTAGAGGGATCAGCAAAGACAGAGATTCCCTGAAAGACCGGGAAGGAAAAGCTGTATGACTAAAAGGAAACAGTATGTTTTAATACCACAAGGAGAGAAAGTAGCAAAACGAACAGGAAGGGTCACCGGGCTTGGAAACTTTGCTGTCCTCCACCAGGGCAGTTTCATTTGGGGGCTGGAGGCAGGAACCAGGTGTGAGTGGGATGAAGGGGGAAGGGAATCTGGAAGAAGAAAGAAGTCTAGAGAACAGTTGTGCTACATGTAAATTTGCCTAAAGATACCAGTATGTGCTAGTTGTACGTCAAAACATTTTTCAGTCTACTTTTTTCTTCATGGGGACTCCAAATCATGCTTGTATTAGGAATTTAAGCAATGGTTTGCCCTGAAAACTGTAGCTCCCATGGCCTTTCCAGTCCACCAGATCTCTCTCCGCAACTCAAAGAGCCTACAAGCCTTGGCCTGGATGACCTCTTGTGTTTCAGTCTCCAGGGCTACGATAGGTCATGCTGCATTTGTTCCTTCTGAACCCACAGCTTTTGTTTGCCTAGTGTGTTCGGTGCTCTGTAAATCATGGTTTAATATGCTTCCCCCCCCCCCTTGGTTTAAGAAATGTAAGGCGAGAGCATAAATATGATCTCTGTTGCCTCTGCTTTGAGTCCGACTCTTTCCAATACCTTTCAAGATTTTAGGTCATAGACAGACTTCTTACAGTTTTGATAAGTATAGAGAAAAGCATGATTAAAACCAGAGATGAACACATCTAAGGCGTATCTTGAAACCAACATACCATCTTTAATATTTATTATTTCGACCATATATTATATGTGGAAAATGATGGGAGATAAGGCAAAAAATTAGGTACAGATAACATCTAATTCCAGTCTGTTTCCGATTACAGACTCTAGAATTTTCAATATTGAATGTGCACATCTCAAAAGTTGTTTTATTTTATTTTTTCTTTTATAAAAAGCGAGGCTGTGCTGAGTAGTATTGAGTAGAAGAAGCTATGTTTTGGAATATTAGGCTACATTGAAAGACAACGAAGCATAGGCATTGTGAATTTAATTCTCAACTTTGTGCAGATTTGAATTTGTGATCCATTATATACTAGCAATGTGCCCTGAATAATTTAACTATTGGAAATCTCTGTGTCCTCATTTCCTAAAACAAGGCTGGTATGGGTTCAAACATAACTACAATGGCAAGGATGGCATAGTACGGGACGATGTTTTGTTCTGTTGTACATAGGGGGGACATGCATTGGAACTAACTCGACAGCACCTGATCACTATAAAAAAATCCATCTAAACTCACTGCCATCGTCAATTCTGACTCATGGTGACCCGACAGGACAGAGTAGAACTTCTCCTGTGGTTTTCTGAGGCTGTAAATCTTTATGGGAGTAGAAAGTCTGACCTTTCTCCTACAGAGTGCCTGGTAGTTTTGAACTGTTAACCCTGAGGTTAGCAGCCCAACTCATAACCACTTGGCCACCAGGTCTCCTTCTAACCACAACAATTTGAGTATTAAATGATTTCATGGTTGTCAGAGAGTGAGAAAGTCTTTGGTGTACATTTATTACTCTATAACACTAGACAAAAACAGCAATAAACAAAAAGTAGAGGGCATTCAATAAAAAAATTGTGTTCTCAGGAAAATTGAAATTAGAGAACAGGAGATTAGTAAAAGGCAATTATTTCATCAGACAAGGTGAGAGGTAATATACTTGAAGCCAGCGTGAGAGTGGATGTGGAAAGAAAGGAAGTAGTGGCTGTAGACCCATGTTCCTTGCAGTACTATTCAAACTAGCCAAAACATTGAAGCAGTCTAAACATTACTCAATCGGAGAAAGGATAAAAATGTGGCCTATATATGCAAATGAATACTGCTCAGCTTTAAAGACAAATGAAGTCCTACTGCATGCCACTAATGGATGTCACTTGAAAACATTAGGCAGTGTGCGACAATTTAGTTTTGTGTCAACCTGGCTGGGTAAAGGTTCTCAATAGTTTGGCGTAATCCTCAATGATGTGTCTGTTAGTCTGGGTTGACTAGAGAAACATATTCAGAGGCACTCATATGTATATAAGAAATAATTTTATATAAAAGAGCAACTGTATATTTAGAAAACATCCCAGCCTAGTGCAGATCCAGTCCATAAGTCTGATATTAACTCATACGCTCCATACCAATCTATAAATTCCTCTTCAGACTCGTGCAACGTGTGCAATGACGTAAAATGCAGGAGAATCACAGGCCAGTGGGTGGAAAGTCTTGTGGATCCAGTGGTGGTGGAAGCATCTCAGCTCTGGTGTGGGTCTCTATGTGGCTCCTTCAGCCCCAGGACTCTGACTCTGTCAGAGTAGCTCCATATGGATTGTCAACAGGAAGAAGAGAGTGTGGGTCTGGCTTCCAGTGAGCTATTTGTCTCCAGAGCGCATCCAAATGAGGTCATCAAGTTGCGACCTGATTGACAGGCTAAACTCCACCCCTTCACTCTTAATAGTCTCAAGTCAACACCAGATTATGTAACTACCACAATGTAACAAACTCTATGATAGGATCTAACAACACACGCTCAACCCTGTGAGCAGCCGGCAGTTGCGGTAGAGTGCGTCCCCATGAAGGACTGGACTAGGATCCCCACGATGAAATCCAGTGCCGGAACAAAGGCAGTGTCACAAATAGTATGAGCAAATGGACATTCCTTCAATTTTTGAGCTATGAATATTGAGTTTTCAACAAGACCTCCAGATGAATTCCCTAATAGCACAAGAAAAGCAGGCCTGTAATTCAGGAAAGAATGTCCAGGATGAGAAATAAATTGATTGTGTCAGCGTAACCACTGAAGATGGTGGGGTTGAGCGTAGTGGGCTCAAGGGTAACTTTTAGGAAATGAGGGAAACAAGGAAGAGATAAAGAAGCAAAGAACAATAAAGGAAGACGTGACGATTACTTAATGTTTGAGAATAGAGTTTCAAGTAAGATGGAGTCAGTCATCCCAGGAATGAGAAAAAAATTTGAATAAAAATAAATAATGTCAGGCAGGTACTAAGTATCAACATTGACTGCCATGGGCACACGAGGGTGAGGCAATCTTGGGCAGTTCGTAAACCTTGTTTTCTTAATAGACAATCTTTACTGATTAGCTAACACTAGAAGAGTACACTGAAGGGGTACATTTGGAAAAGGCAAGAGTTCCCGCTGCACCCTCCTACAGCATCACAATTGTTGAAGGGCATAGTGGAGGCAGGATGTTGAAGAAAAGCATTTCAGATATCAGGGAAGCTTGGTGAGGGAGGTTTCTTGTTCTGCAGCATTCTTTATATCACCATCCACCTAAGGCCCTCTCGGTCTTGGATCATCTGTGTTTATGTTCTGCCAGCACTTCTTGTTTATTTACTTATGCATTATCTTCACCTGGAGATTTTGTTTAAAATGAAGATTCCAGGGCCCTATTTCAGAGGTGCCATTTCAGATGGTCTAGGGTGGCGTCCAGGAATCTGAACATAAAAGAATTTATTTAGCTTTTACATATGTAATACATTCACACCGCTCAGAAGGTATGAGAGGGTAGAAAGTGAAAAGGCACCGTTCCACCTTTGTTCTTAGCCATTCAGTCCCCCTATTTCAAAGCGTTTAATTTCAGTAGTTTCTTTTGTAACCTAAGAGAATTCAAAAACAGAACCCAAAAGTCCAACAAAAGCAAACAAAATAAATAAACGTGCTTGGCTTTTCTTGTTGTTTCTTTTAGGTGATTGGGAAAGCTGAGCTTAAATACAACCCTGAAGGTAGGAGCTGTCACTGAAGAAGGGACTGAACAGTATATCTGAGAGGTAGGTAAATCAGTGGAGGATTAAATTTACAGATAGGATTTACGATTCAGTAGAGGCATTAAATAAAGTCTCTCATTCAAATAGCAGTAGTATGGACCTACCGGAAATAAATATTCAAATACTGACCCCTGTCTATCTCAGCATCAATGCAAGAAGTCAGCTATGTCTGTGTGGGACCATCGTGAATTACATATGTGCATCCTCATTGTTAGTAATTTTCTTTATTTTTTTTCTTGTTCCAAACCTATTTTAATGACTCAACACAATAAAATGTGCTCCCCTGGTTCTCTGGAAACATGAACACTAGGGGCCTTTCATGTTTTTTCTGACTGTTAGGCCGTATGAACTTAGACAACATTTAATGGATCCAAAAGATATGACCTCACGGCACTGAAAACATTTTAATAAATGAAAATGAGCCCAAGCTGCTGACTTTCCCTTGGCACTGTCATGTTGTATTTATATTCCTCAACCACTGCATGTTAAATAACCGTTCTGTCAACATCGTGGACATCCGAGTTTCAAATATCATCTCAAGGTAAATGGCCCTCTCACTAATAAGATTTTCCGGCTTTCGGCGTATTTTTGGTAAAAGGCTATTGAAATATACATTGACAACAAAGAAGGAACATTCTGATGTGCTCTGCTTTAACGTGGTCCAGAGTTGTACACCTGTGATGCTTCAGGACATTCTTTAGTTTATAATTTTCTTAAAAGACTAATTTTGGAATGCCTTGCTTCACTCTCAGTTTAGAGGGACCACTTCTCCACAAAACCAATTTACAGTCTTAGGCGAAAGCTCAGAATTCAAGCAGCTCAATTAGAGAATCTTGCCACTGAGATCTGACTGAATCCAGTGTGCATGCCGAATCTGGGTGCAAAACTACAGAACGGCTCCGTGAAATGTGCCGAGGACCCACAGTCAGCCTGAACAGTCGCTTTAACATTTTCACAGGGACTGCATGGTTCAGGGGGAAAAGGGAGGAGGTGAGAAATTATAGAAGATCTCCATCTGGAAGAAAAATTCCATACAGTTAAGTTTTCTTCTGAATGCTTCTTTTGAATTATATTGAAGACAGTGCTTGGTGACACCGTGGTTATGAATGTGGCTATTCTTCACCAGCTTGGGATCAATTATTTTAGGGGTAATCGATTAATATGCAGGTAAGTAGAGGGCACAATTGCTGCTTAATCGAAGGGATGCATAGCAATATGTAATTCCTCATGACATTAGAAAGTGAAAGAAAAGTTTTCTGTTCTTATGACAGTTGGCATTTCTACTCCAGATAACTACATAGCTAGGAAAAATAAAAAATTGATATAATTGTTTAATAACTTTTATAGTTTTATCGAGTTCACACAGGAAAAATTTCAATAGCAATTTGGTGGTATTTTTTAATAAGTCTTTGTATGGACATATGCTTTTCTTTTTCTAGTGTAAATGTTTAGGGGTGGAATAATTAGATCATCCAATAAGTGGATGCTTAACTTTTTTTTTTAAGTCAATTTATTAGGTCATAATCCAGACATCATACAATTCTATAATTCAGTCAGATCAAGAAGACTTGCACAATAAATACCACAATACACTTTTTGATGGTATTTTTGAGGATTTCAAAATACTGTAGTTTGAAGTGTTATATGAATACAATTCTATTGCATTGCAATATCTTTTACTAGTAGGCATTATGCATATTATAGATTGTTTCAATAATTTTAAATAATTGTAGAAGAAAAATAGCAAAAATACTGAGAAAGTATTTTGTGTTACATTAGGAAAACACCAAAGCAAATTATGCATTTATCTGATGTTAATATATGGAAGATAGATGAATTTTTTTAAATGTCTACTGATCCAAAATTTAATTATATAATAATCATTGAAATTGACTGAAAACTTTAAAATTAAACAAGGAGTGTAATTAGTGTTTATATTTCAGAATTAGGGAAATAAAAACAGACTTGATTGAAACAGATACTGCTTTTAATTTACCAACTAAGAAAGTTATGAAATTTTACATATGATTAATATATAAGTAAGAAAATGGAAATGTTTAGGTAGTTTACAATATTTCACCCGAAGTTCAGAAAAAGAAAATAAATATCTAAAATTAGTTATTTCTCATTAATTAAAATAATAAATGCATGAAATTTTAGTGCCACAGTCATTATTTAAAGAACATATAAGTAATCAAATTGAATTGTGGTGCCCAAGAAGAATATTGAAACTACCATGAACTGCTAAAAGGGCAAACAGATCTGTGTTGGAAGAAGTTGGGTCAGCGTGCTCCTTAGAGGCAAGGATGGCGACGATTTGCCTTACACGCTTTGGACTAGTCCCTGGAGACCAGTCCATCATGTTTGTCAAAGCAGAGCGGCAAACAAAAGAGGAAGCTCCTCCATGACATGAATGGACACAGGAGCTGCAGCAACGGGCTCAGGCACAGGAACACCTGGGAGGATGGCGCCGGACTGAGTAGTGTGTGTGTTGTTGCGCATGGCATCATTATCAGGAAATAACTCGATGGCACCTAACAACAACAACAACAACAACAACATGAGGAATCTAGTAGGAAAAGACGATCAGGAGTATTGTCCAGGTATGGTGTACTAGATGACTTATTATGACTCTTCTCTTTCTAGTATTTGTAATTGGCAACTAGGTCGTACGGGACTCTCACGAGGAGCGTCATCCCACTGGGTATAAAACGAGCCACCTCAGCAGCAGGAATGGAGGCTCTCAGAACATCAAGAAAGAAGAGCCAGGATTGAAGTGTGTCTTTTGGACCTTGAGATCTATGCACTGACTCTCTTCCATCCAGGGGACAGAGCAGTGCGACCAGAGGAGTGTCAGAGGAACGAGCCTCAGAGGAACTAAGAATCAAGTTGAGAGAGATAGCAGGGGACTTTCGGGCCCACGGAGCAAGTAAAGCTGCGTGCCTTCCTAGAGCATCAAGGGAGCTTTGTAACATGTGCCTGACGGGCAAAAGCCAAGGCTCATGTGACAGAAATGTCGAGGACTAAAGAGAGGCACATCTGTGCGCATGACTGAGACGAGGCCATCCTGACCAGAGAACCACTGTTTCTGATCCTGAAATATAACCCATAACCTTCTTTAATACAGCTCCATCATTTTGAATATTGTCTATGAACCATGTGTGGCCAATACAATGCATTATCAGACTCAGCAAAGAAGTACAGTGCATTGGGAGGGGCATTTGGTGTTAGCATAGGGTGAAAAAAATAGTTGGAGGGTGAAGTCATAGCTGACATTTGCCCATATTTGGAATCATTCTTGGGCAGATGTGGACCTGTATTTGCCTTTCCTCTAGCGCAGTGGTTCTCAACCTGTGGGTCGCGACCCCTTTGAGGTTGAATGACCCTTTTACAGGGGTCACCTAAGACCATCGGAAAACACATAAATATTTCACAATATATAATTACATAGTATTTGTGATTAATCACTATGCTTTATGTTTAATCATGTTCAATTTGTAACAATGAAAATACATCCTGCATATCAGATATTTGCATTACGATTCCTAACAGTAGCAAAACTACAGTTATAAAGTAGCAATGAAAATAATTTTATGGTTGGGGGTCACCACCACATGAGGAACTGTATGAAAGGTCGTGGCTTTAGGAAGGTGGAGAACCACTGCCCTAGTGAATCCTGAGTAGGTAAGATGTGGCCCTTTTATGCCTTTCATATACCAGTTTATCAATCATCTCTTTTATGTAAGGTAGTGATTGCATTTTTACTGGGCCATTTGGAAGGCTAAAATTTTAGGGAAATGTAATCTGTATTATTTCTTTGTTAGGTGTAGAAATGATCTCTTTTATACGTTTTAGCATTTGACTTTTTTATTTGAAAAATTGGAATATAAAAAAAGTGCTTATGTTAAGAATGTGGTTTTTTTTTCTCTTTGAAAAACACATTGGCTGCAAAAGTTTGGCTTCCATTGTATTCTAAATGCCAAAGCCTTGCTATCTGAAAGAGATTGCGTTTCAGGTCCTCCCAGGACCTCCTATAGAGTCATTTTTCCTGTCATTGTGGCGGTAGATCACATGAGTGCCATCTGATAGCATGCTAGCCCCTTCTGAAATGATAACATGTCACGCAGGAGATTCATTTCATCAGTTAAGAACTCAAGAGAAGAAAAAGGAAAAAAGGTCAGGCAGAATTCTGAAGTTTAACACACACACACACACACAAATGACTACTTAAAATAATACATTTTAACATTACACAGGCTGTCCTGTCTTCAGACTTCTCTGAGAACACAGTACATAGGCCAGCACAGACTCTGGTGCTACAGGAGAACAGGAATTCACCTGATACCCCTCTCTATTCCTTTCTGAGAACCTGAGAGTACTGGGGCCAAGCTCACAGATCTCACTGATAGAAGGAAGCATTCTCCCCTCACCCAGTGTTCTTCATTGTTCTCTCCAGTTTGAGTTCTCAGGATTCTGATGTAGGCGACAGTGTCACAAGTGGTTATTATTATTCCCTCAGCCCCCCACCCCCCATCCCTTCTACATGGATTCGCTCATTGCTGAGCAAATGAAAAAAAAAAAGGATGTCAATGAAAGGCAATTAACGCTCAAACCAGAGAACATTCTTTATAAGCGATGATGTTACAGTCACGTGACTGCATCTTTTCTACGCTATTGTGCTTACTAACACTTTAGAAAACTGCAAAACATTCTAGATGATAATATATGGATTTGGCTAATAAGATAACATTTTTTTTTTGTGTGTGTAACAATTTAACTTTGATAGCTTAGAATTGTGTACTTAATTACTTTATATATTTTCTTTTACTTTACAAGACAGAATTATTTTACTCTTATAAATACTAGGTAAATTGTAAGTATTAATATTCTAAGTTTTATGATGAATAAATGTAAAGCATGGAATGTTTAGAAAACACATAGTTTTATGAATATTATAAAACACTACCTTAAAAATTCTTTACAAGAAAATGGTAAATTTACTAGTTTATCCCGTAAGGTCACTAATTTCTCATGGGTGGCCACATGTGCTATTTTGGCATCAGCAAACTATGTCGTTGTTCAAGCAGGAGTGGAAGATTAGAGTTGTTTTTTTTCTTTTAACTTTTTTTTAAAGGAAAATGAAGTAAATGCTTTTGAATGCTTTAATAGTCCCTGGGGTGGTGCAAATGATTAATGTGTTTAGCTTCTCACATAAGGTTGGCAGTTGAGTCCACCCAGAAGTGCCTTGGAAGAAAGACCTGGAGATTTACTTTTGCAAAATTAGTCCTTGAAGCCGGGTGGGTGGGGGATGGGGGGGCAGTCATAACCCTGCCACATGTAGTGTCGTCTGGAGCCAGAACGGACTCTAAGACAACTGATTTCATATTTATTCGTAGAAGAACTGGCCTATGTCTTGGACATAAGAACCCCAGCAGGATTTAATTTTTGTCTTTAACATGTAAGCTTAACATTTTCTTTTTGCTTTGATGGAAAATTAATCTTGCTGTCAGAGTAAGTATATTTTAAGCTTGCAGGTTCAGCAATAATCATTTTATCAACTTCGGTCTGTGCTTGTGTGTGTGTGTGTGTGGGGGGGAGGTTCTCATCGTCTTCTGACTCAAGGAGCAGTTCATGTCTCTCAGTTCAATGAGCTGCCCTCCCCCTCCTGGAAACGTGCCTGCCAGTCACTTGTAAGAGAAAGCAGATATTTTCAAAGTTCTGACCTGCACCACTAGTCTCTCCTCGCCGTTTCTTTCACTGCCCTTTTTCACTCCGATTCAATAAAACAGACTCAAAAAAAGAGAGAGACTGCAACAACAATGACAAAAACAACCCTGAAAGCGACTAAACAAACTGTATTAACAACTCAACTTTTGCACTATTCAAGAAGCTTTCCATTTGTGAATGGCTTGGAAATGCCATTTACATAAGAATGACCCCTCTTTAGTTTTCTTGTATAGCATTAAACTCACAGTATTTCCTTAACGGAAGCCCAGACAGTGTATAGTTTGTAAAATTACCAGTTTGTACAACTAGGTCTTTTTTTGTGTGAATTGGTCTCTTAAAATAGCTTTGGAATAGGCAGAGAGAGACTTTTCTCCCTCGCTGGACGGGTGAGTATGATTTTGTTTTGTTAACAGGAAAGTAAAGGCACTGTGTTTGCTCACAGTAGCATTAATAACAGAGTCCCAGGATGTCCAGTGTAGGCAATGGATACACTAGCCCTGCGACACATATCAAGAGGAGGGCATGCCAACTGGGAAAAAAAAATGCTAGGGAATTGAGAGTGTTGGTGGCACAGTGGTTAAGTGCTTATCTCTCTACGGAATGGTTGGCAGTTCTAATCTGTCAGCAGTTCCCTGAGGGAAAGACCTAGTGGTTTACTGCCATGAAGATGAAAACTTGGAAAACTCTATTGGGTAGTTCTACTCTGCTAGATGGGTCCGGCATGAGTTAAAAATGGACTAGACAATACCTAATGACAATACAGAGTTGGATATAAATCCTTTAACATCTTCTAAATATATCTGCTAAACTCATTCTTCTGGATGCAAATTATATTCATTTTGTAGTTTGGTTGAGGACTGAAGTGCATTTCGCCATTTCCAAGAGTTCTCTCAAATATTTCTATTCATCATGTTAATGGTAATGGACATGTTCTGGTTGAAACTGCATCTTTGATTTTCTGGGAAATTCATTTAGATGGTTGCTCTGATAAAAATGATTTAATTAGGTTATTCTAAGGAGAACATTAGGCATAAAAATATGGATTGGCTTTGTCTCAGTACTTTTCCCAGGCAATTTCTTTTTGTTTTTCTTACTTCTCATTTCTTGCCTCTCTACAGTTTTGCCCTCTTTGCTTTACTGATAGATTAGTTACCTACAGTGATACTTCAATTTCTACAAAATCAAACCCAAACCTTGAGTGTGTTTATTGTCTTGCCCATGTCCCTTGTGTTTTATCTCACAGTCTAATCTCTAATCCTACACAGATTCAAAGCTGAAGGCTTGGAAACCATCATTCTTGTTTGCATTTTCCAACATTTGGTCCTGCTAGGACTTCTGCTTGGGAAATCATACCTGATCTGTAATTACTCAGTCATCAAATCAAAGGCCTCATGACACTTCCTTCATGAACGCATATGTTCCCATTAGGGGAGAGTCCCAGATTGAGGCACTTGACATATTAGAATGATCAGCTAAAACCTGAGTTCTGATTCTGCCTCAGCTTTTGCTTATTTCACTAGCAACTACCAAACCCTTGTTGTTGTTGTTGTTAAGTACCATATCAGTGAGTCAGCTCTGACTCACAGTGAACCGGACAAGCCTCACAATCATTGGTAAGCTTGAACCCCTTGTGCAGCCCCTTCAGGTCCACCAAGATGTGCCTGATTGAAACCTGGGTATTCACACTCACCTCCTCTGAAGGGGAAAGCTGGAAGATAATGAAGGAGGGCTGAGGAAGCATTGATAACCTTGAATTGGAGTGTTGGAGAAGCATGTTAACTATCCAATAGATGGCCAGAAGAATGAATAACCAAAAACGTTCTATCTTCTAAGAAATTCAGCCCGATTAGTCCTGAGAGATGAGGTTGGCGAGACTTTGCCTCGAGTATTTTGATCGTGGACCGGGTCGCATTAGGTCAAGTAAAGGAAAGGAAGACTTCATGACATAATCCATTGAAGGCATTTTGTTTACTCTGGAAGACCAAAGTCTCAACCTTTGCTTATTATCTTTGATACATTATCCTGAATTTCCACCTTACTGGGACAAAGGTGTGGCGCTGATGTTCAAAAGGCATTGAAAGCCAAATAGACTAGAAGTGGCTTAACATTTCCATTAGTGCTTGAGGAACAAGAACTTTCTTTTTTTTAGTAACAATTTTTAAAAATTATAAATTAGATGTGGGTTTACATTTCAGAGAATCAATTTTGTATTCAACAGTTCAGACTACTATTCCTTAAAACCCCACAATAGTTGACCCTTCCCCTGCTCCTCGATTTCTCTTTTCCTTTGTGTGGACAGCTAACTTCTATTTCTCCCAAGTTCACACCCATCAATAGCTGAGCTCATTTCTTTATCAGGAAAAACAACTTTCTTTCTGCTCATTTTCCTTTCACATTGAGAAAATCAATTCCTCCTGGACCTGCTGCCTTTGCCTTCCTCTTTGGGAACCATTATTTGGTATCCAGTGTTGGCAAAAGGGTTCATCCAGCAGTCTCTGGCAAGTTAATAAGTTCTATCCAGACTCTGGGTCAATCTTACCCAAGAATTGCTATTGACATTTTAAGAGATTTCAGTTTTCTCTTTGCCTTATGTTGTATACATTTTGGTTTTGAGCTGGCCTCACAGATTGGTAAACAGGTGTTTTTGTTTCTCATTTTGTATACTTAAAAGTAAGTCTTCTATCAGGATGGAGTTCATGGTTGGAACATGCTGTTTCTAATTAGGGTGTTTTGAAATCTGGATTCTATTCTCTACCAAGAAAAAACTGTGCTTCTCGTACCTGTCTTACAGTCTGAGATGGTCGTAGTTGCTTTGAGAACCTATGCTAGAAAGTTGTCTATTTGAAAGCCTCTCAAAGGGAGGAGAAATGGATTGTTCATTTATAATGACATAACAAGACTTAAAGAAAGAGTTATAGTAAAAGACAAGGTCATGAGACTAGAACATTTTCCTATCACAGATAGTAGCATTTAAAACTAAAGTGCACTATTCCTCACAACACAATAAAATACTTTCATTCTGGTTTATCTAATAGTAAATACATATTTATGTAAATTTAATAGTCCAGATATTTGTAGGAATGAATGAAAGTGAACATATTTCAATTTTTATATTCTACAGTATGGTGGGCAGGGACCCTGATGGTATAGTGGTTACACATTGGGCTGCTAACTACAAGGTCAGGAGTTTTCAACCTCTAGTCACACTGCAGAGAAAGACAGAACTTTCTACTCCTATAAAGAGTTACAGTCTTGGAAACTCACAGGTACGGTTCTCCCGTGTCCTATGGGGTCTCTGAGTCAGAATGGACTCAATGGCGGTGATTTTGTTTTGGTAGTTTTGTTGATCTTAAAAGCAAAACTTTTCTAAGTAACTTAGGCTCAGTGCTACATGAAATGTCTTTATTTAAAGAAAATGGGTCATTTTGTCTTAAAGTAAAAATAGTATTTCCAGGATGTAAAATGGAAATGCCTACCAAGAAAATATTAAAAGGGAAAGATGTGCTTATCTTTTTTCTTTCTAAATCCCTATGCCAACTCAAGCAAAGTAAATTAATTTATGAACCAAGATAGGGAATATCAGGCACCTCCATGGGTCTCTGAGGCCATGAAGCTCCAGGGAAGTTTTTCAAGGACCCCTCCCAACTAAGTGAAGACCTTTTAAGAAAAAAGATAAATTCTGTCTTCTATAGTTATGAGAAATTGCTTGCTACCTATCATAAAAGAACTGTAACTAAGTCCTTTCTGTTGTAGAGGATGTCGAAGAAGCCAGAAGATAGCACAATGAGGCACACCTGAAATTGCTAGTAGAAATGTCCCATGTCTAGTCAGAGATTTAGTTACATCCACATTAATGAATTCTTTGATTTAATAGAGACTTTGTGATTTGTTTCTGTAGATAAAATATTAAAGTGCTACAGTTAGTTTGAAAAATTATGGAAAATGATAAACACGTAAATGAAAACAAAATTTATTTCAACAGTAAGTATGTTTAACCGATCTGTCTCAGAAGAAATACGGCCAGAGTGCTCCTTAGAGGCAAGGATGGCATGATTTCATCTTACATACTTGAACATACTGTCAGGAGAGACCAGTCCCTGGGAAAGGACCTCATGCTTGGTAGAATACAGGGCTGTGAAAAAGAGGAAGGCCTCCAAGGAGATGGATTGACTCTGTGGCTGCAACAATGGGCTCAGGCATGCGAACAGCTGTAAAGATTTCTTCTACAATTGTCAAAGTCTAAGGCTAACTGAAGTATGTCGGAAAGGAAATGTTTTCCTCTGTGGTTAAACTAGCCATAGAAGGATTGCTTTTACGGGAGATTCTTGACACAAGAGACTTAGCAGGTGTTCTTAATGTCATCCCCCAGCTCAGCAAGTCTTCGGTCATTTGCGTCCAATGCATCAATTCTGTTCTTGAAATTCAGGTGGGACATATACTCAAACTTGTATTTTGGCTCTCATGAACTTGTTTTAATTTTCTTCAGTTTCAAGCTGAATTTACATAGGAGCAATTGATGGTCTGTTCTACAGTTGGTCTCTGGTCTGGTTAGCTGCTGATACTTAGCTTTTTCATGGTCTCTTCCCCAGATGTACTCAAATTGATTTTTGTATAGTTTATCTGGAGAAGTCTATGCCTATAGTCACCTTTTGTGTTGTTGGAAAAAACTATTTGCTATGGACAAGTCATTAGTCTTGTAAAATTCTATTATGCGATCTCCAGATTTGTTTGTATCACTAAGACTATATTTTCCAACTAAGACTATATTTTCCAACTACTGTTCCTTCTTCTTTGTTTCCAACTTCTGTGTTCCAACCACCAATAATTATCAATGCATCTTGATTGACTTCAGGCTGAAGAAGCTGGTAGAATTGAAGGTTTAGTAGTTGGTGCACAAATTTGAATAATATTTGTGTACATGGAATCTTCTTCTATACAGACAGATATCTTAGCACAGGCAGCCCTGTACTTCAAGATAGCTCTTGAAATATCCTTTGTGATGGTGAGTGCCAGGCTATTTCTTTTGATTGTGCTGTTCCTGGCATAGTAAACCATGTATTTTTTCTGATGCAAAATGGCCAGTGACAGTTTATTTCTGCTCACTAGCACCTAGAATATCTTATCTCTATGGGTTCTTTTTATAATTTTTAAAGAGTTTCAGTTTTGGTAGATAATTCATGCATTCCAAGTTCCAATTATTAATCAATGGTTGTAGCTGCTTCTTCTCATTTGAAGATGCCTCCCTCCCCAGCAAATGAAGGTCCTGAAGACTCTCCTCCTGCAGGGTTTCCTCCAGCCACATCATTAGGGTTGACTCTCCTTTGAGAAGGGAGTTCTTCCTCTGCCATGTTTTACGTCAGTGGTTCTCAACCTTCCTAATGCCGTGACCCTTTAATACAGTTCCTCATGCTGTGGTGACCCCCCTAATCATAAAATTATTCTCATTGCTACTTCATAACTGTAACTTTGCTACGGTTATGAATCATAATGTAAATATCTTATATGCAGGATATATTTTCATTGTTACAAATTAAACATAATGAAAGTTAGTGATTAATCACAAAACAATATGTAATTATATATTGTGAAATATTTATGTGTTTTCCGATAGTCTTAGGCGACCCCTGTGAAAGGGTCTTTCAACTGCAAAGGTGTCGAGACTCACAGGCTGAGAACTGCTGTTTTAAGTGCCTCTGACCGGAGGGGCTCATCTTCTGCCATTATCTCCTAGTGACATTTTGCTTCTATTACCTGTCAATATTTTTATGCTCATCATAAGGTTTGCAGGGGCTAATCCTTCTCTAGTCAATTCTTAGACGGCAAGCTCTGCTGAAGCCTACTCCCATTGAAGCCCTGGTGGTGGAGGGGTTATACTATGGGCTTCGAGATCAGAAAGCCTGGCATTTCAAAACCACTAGTAGCTCTGCAGAAGGGAAATGGGGCTTTCTGTTCTCTGAAACAGTTAAAGTCTCGGATACTCTAGGAACAATTCTACCCTGTTCTCTAGGCTTACTGTGAGTTGGCATCAACTCTATCGAGATGAGAATAATGGTATTTGAAATACCAGTGACAAAGCATCCCAAATCTCTGCCACAACCAGGCAACCATGTAAGACACACCGGCAGACAAGTGGCGGTGCTTCTCTAGAGGAGTACATCCATCGTTATTGTGATTTGATTTCCTGCAACAAGCAAACGCTCTCCCCACTCGTACTTGCGAGTTTAGGGCGATAATCATTCCTGCTGTTATCACTCTCAGATTATAGAAGCAGATTTCCCAAAGCCCCAACCCCTTTGGAGAAAGGTCCTACTTTGGGTTTGCTGTTTGTTTCCTTTTGGGATCCTCACTGAGACCCCCTTGTATCAGACTGAGTAGATGCTGGTTTCTCCCTTTTCCAGGTTCCGGTCATGCTTATGCTTCTTTGGTGGGACTTCACAGATGTAGAGATTTATGGGTATATTTAACTCCCACTTTGATGCCATGCATTTCCTTTGCAAAGATATTGTGTTTTACATGTTCTTCTATTTCTCGTGCTCCTTCCCTGAAAGATTTTTTTTAGCAATACTATTATAAGAGTCATACTAAGATGAATAGCCTTTGGTTTTAGGTAAAGAATTTTGACAACCATTACAGATCCATTTTGACTACAGTGCAAAATTGGAGGATGGATTTTAAAAGGTCATTTATTTTCAAGGGACAGAAAAATATAGAAATAGGTTAAAGCAGGTGCAATTAGATTATTGAAATAGCAATAATAACCTTTATTTTAATATGCGAATTTAAAAATACTGTTATTTCTACATGGAAATATTAATTTTCAAAGAACTGCAATTGTGCTTTTTTTCCCTATAAAATGCCACGCTTTAACCTAAAGCAGAGTGTCTTTCATGCAATCTCTAGGGTAAACCTAAATTTCTAAGAGATTTCTCTTAAACAACTTCTTGGGAACAACTCAGTTCACATCAGGAATTTCACATTTGCAAATACGTATCCTTCTCCACTCTATTATTTCTATTATCATGTAAATTCAAGGTTTTGGTTTTATATAAGCAGTTTCTGTGGATACTCTTTTTGACCTTCTGTCTTTGTTGTAAATCTATTGATCACACTTTGGCACATTCCAGACTTTATAGATTCACAGTTTACTGATAGCCATTGCAGTGGTCAGTGTACAATCCTACTCTTAACCCACGATGTGATGATTCTTCACCATGAGCCCTCCTCGCCATTTTTCCCATCTCCACCTCTCTTCTGTCTCTGGTAAGTAGGAATAAACTGTGGTATCTATGTGTTTACGTTTCCTTGTCTTTTCCTCTAAGTGAGATTGTGTCATTTTTAAATTACTAAATCCATTCCACACATTGTTCTTTCTTCCTTCTTTACAATAACTCTTGTCAAAGTCACCCATGACTGTCATGCCAAATCCAGTGAGTAATTCTCAGACCACCTCTGATTTGCTGAGACACATTTGTCATAGTAGACTTATTCAAAAATGGTCTTCACTTGACTTAGCTGACACCACTCCTCACTGTCTTCTTACACTCCCTGGGCATGTCTCCTTTATGGTCTCCTCTTCCTCCACTGAAGGAGCCCCTGGTGCCATTGTTGGGTAAGCACTGGACTGCTACCCAACAGGTCAGGGTTTCAAACCTACCATCTGCTCTGCAGGAGAAAGAGAGGCTCTCTGCTCTTGTAGATTTACGGCCTTAGAAACCCTATACAAGTTTGCTATGAATCTGAATCCACCAGAGGACGGTGGTTTGGTTTTAGTTTTCCTTCCTCCAAGTGGCACTTTGATGTGGAAGTGCCTCAGGAAGCCTTTCTCTTTCCACTTTCCCTGGATATGTGCACGACTTGTCTGTCACTCAGTCCCCAAGCACTCTTTCCTGAGTGCAAGACTAATGTTGTCAGCTGATTGCCGAATAAGTCTCTGGAAGTCTAATAGGCATCTTAATCTTACCATCTTCAACATGAAACTCTTGAGCTTATTCCCCTCTGAACTCTATGGGGGAATGATAGTGTAGAGAAGTGGTTCTCAACCTTCCTAATGTTGCGACTCTTTAATACAGGTCCCCATGTTGTGGTGACATACCAACCATAATGTGCTTTACACAATTGAGGTATGTATGGATTGTGATAAGAGTTTTATGAGTCCCTAATAAAATGTTTTTTTTAAAAAAAAGAAAACTAAAAATAATAATTTTCATTGTTATTTCATAACTGTAATTTGCTACTGTTATGAATTGGGCGACCCCTGTGAAAGGGTCGTTTGACCTCCAAAGGGGTCACAACCCACAAGTTGAAAAGCGCTGGTTTAGAGGGAGCATTATTGCCTTCCATGCAGGAGACCTAGGTTTTATTTCTGTCCAAACGCAGCAACCACCTGTCTGTCCAGTAGAGGCTGATGGAAATCTATTTCACTTGCATTTCCAGATTAAGGCAAACCTGAAAGGAAGATCTGGTGGTCGACTTCCCCCAAATCAGCCAATGAAAACTCCATGAAATGAATCCAAACTCTCTGATTCAACTGTGTATGAGCTGCCATGAATCAGGGGTCCTCTAAGAGCAACCAGCAATAACCACACTCACTCGTTTGTTAGTTCCCCATTCTCTGGTGGGTTGTGTGTTGCTGTGATGCTGGAAACTCTGCCATTGGTATTTCAAATGCCAGCAGAGTCATCTACGGTGAACAAGCCTCAGTGGTTCATCCAGTCTAGGAAAACTGGGGAGAATACGTGGGTAATTCACTTTTGAGGCATTAGATACTAAAAAATCTTTTGAAGAGCAACAGACCATGGTCTGATAATAGTGATGGAAGGTGAGGTCTTCAGGTTGGAAGGCACCCAAAATAGGATTGGGGAAGAATCCAAACAAAATCAACCTTCATAAAGTGAATGGAACAAAGCTTTCAGGGCGTACATGTGCTGACAGGTTATAGCTCAAGTGAAAAACAGCAGGTGCAAGCACTCACTAATAATCAGAATGTGGAATGTCTGGTATATGATTTTTAGGAAAATTTGATGTTGTCAAAAATATAATGCATAAAGATTGATCTCTGAGTCATTAGAGACCTGACATGGACTGATATTAGTCATTTTAAATAGGACAATTGTATGCTTTATTATACCAGGGATGACAAAATGAAGAGGAATAATTGCTCATTTATTGTTAAAAGCATTCTAAGATCTATCCTGAAGTACAGTGCTGTATGTGATAGAATCATGTCTATACACTTATCAATAATGATACATTGATAATTACTGGTGATTAGAATGCAAAAGTTGGAAGCAAAGAAGACCAGTAGTTGTGGAATATAGGTGACTCAACGAATGCTCACACTATAGAACAATCTTGGTGATATTACATGAAAGTAAAATTTTGCTGAAGATCATTCAACAGTGGTTGCCGCAGTACATTGACAAGAAGCTGTCAGAGATTCAGGCTGGATTCAGAGGAGGATGTGGAGCAGGTGATACCATCGTTGATGTCAGCTGGATATTGGCGCAAAGCAGAGAATACCAGGAAGATGATTACTTGTGCTTTATTGACAATGCCAAGACATTCAACTGTGTAGATCATGACAAACTATGGATAGCCTTAAGAAGAATGGCAATTCCAGAATACTTAATTGCACTCATGAAGAATTTGTCCATGAATCAGGGGCAGTTATGTGAACAGAATATGGGACTACTTTATGGCTTGAAAACAGGAAAAGCGTGCATTAGGGTGGCATCCACTCACCATACTTTTTCAAACTGCTGAGCAAATCATCAGAGAAACTGGATTCTATGAAGAATAATGTGACATCAGGATGGGAGGAAGGCTGATTAACAACCTGTGATATGCAGATGACCTACCTTGCTTGCTGAAAGTGAGTATGATTTGAAATACTTGCTGCTGATGATTAAGGATTGAAGCCTTCAGCATGATTAAAACGTAATATAAAGAAGACCAAAATCCTCACAACTCGACCAATTGGTCACAAATAGGTAATGATAAATGGAGGAAAAGTTAATCTTGTCAAGGAGTTTTTCTTGCTTGGATCCACAATCAATGCTCACGGATGTCAAGAGCCAAAGGTTGAACTGCATTAGATAAGTCTATTTCTCCAGAACTCTTCAGGGTTTTGTAAAGTGAGGATATTAGTTTGAGGACTAAGGCATACATGATCCAAGCCATGGTATTTTGAATTGCCTCCTATGCATGTGAAAGTTGGACATTGAAGAAGGAAGACTGAAGACGAATTGATGCATTTGAATTAAGGTGCTGGTGAAGAGTACTGGGAATACTGTGACTGCTAAAAGGGCAAGCTGATCAGTCTTCGAAGTATAGCCAGGATGTTCCTCAGAGGAAAGGATGGTAAGACTTGATCTCATATACTTTGGACACGTCAGGAGAGACCAGACCCTGGAACATCATGCTTGAAGGCCTTCAATGAGATGACTCAACACAGTGAATGCAACAGTGGGGAATGGCACAGGACTGGACAATGTTTCTTTCTGTTGTGCCCAGGGATGCTATGAGTTGGAATGAACTGCCAGTCACCTAATAATAACAGTTGTTGAAAACAGTTGTAAAATATTGAAAGATATGAGCACATCCAGCATAAATTTAGAGAGCTAAATGTGGTGATAGAAATGAAACTGGAGATCACACAATATAATTTTGCAGGACCAAAGACGTCCTTATTGCAAACATCCATCTTTCTCCCAACAACAGAAATGAAGACAATCCACATAATCCCCACCAGATGTAACACACAGCAATTAAACTGAGTGCATCTGGGGAAAGAGACCATACAGAAACTCATTATCATCAGCCAAAAACAAGACCAGAAGTTGGCTGTGGAACAGATCAGCAGGACAGGTTGAAGATGAAGCAAATGAAAACATAAGAGCCAAAATATGACTTGGGCAAATCCCACTGATATGTAGAGACCATCTCACGAATTGATTTTGGTGTTTGAACAAATTACCCGAAGACCAGGTGACCTATAGCAGCACATCCATACATGCACAAAGGAGGCAAAGGTTATTAAAAAGACAATAAAGAAAGTGAAGACCCAATGGATGTCAGAAGAGATGCTAAAACTTACTATTGAATGCAAAGAAGATGAAGGGAATGGAAGAAATTATGAATAAAAGAGCTGAACAGAAAATGTCAGAGGGAAGCTGGAGAAGACACAGTAAACCAATATAATAAAACACCGAGAAAGTATTGTAATGAAATGTGCAAAGACATTCATAATTCCAGGTCTGTCTGCTGGCCTTGATGACTATCTCCCTACTGGTCCTGGGGGAATTCTAGGAACTTCCCCTCCTAGCTGAAGTCTATTTTGGGGCTCTTCAGGGGCTCTGTGGCTTTGCTTTGCTCCAGTGGCTAATCTGTTCTTTTTAAATCTTTTGTTTTCTTTTTGTTTGGTCTCTGTTATTGTTGGTTTGCCTAATTATATAAGATAGGCATGGGAAAAAAGCTCAAGGAGAAAGCAACGGGACTGAAGATCCCCGAGGGACTTGGGAGAGAAGGTGGGGGAGCGGTGAGCAAACAACACTACAGACAGGGGAACTACTAGGAAATTTAAATCAACAACAAGGAGGACGTAGAGAT